>NC_045763.1:151700946-152950946 GCF_008692025.1 Phocoena sinus | reverse complement strand
TTTCCTGCAAAGATAATGTAAAATCATAAATTCCTCAAAGATATTTTATGGCACGATGGTTTCTAGTATAGGTACCTGACTCACACTTGCAAAATTGGCAGGTTAGACCTCTAGTAACATCCCAGAAAATTATGCTGCTGAAATTATTTTAAATGATTAAATTAAAATTTAATCTGTTTATCATGCTGGATTGTCTTCTTCAAATTGCATTTGAATATAAACTGAATTTTGGACTATCTAGTTATGTTGGAGCTTATTCCAGTCTGCATGGTATTAAATGTGTAATTTTGTTTCTTTAAATACAGGTGCTGGCTTATTTTCTACTCAAAAGGCTGTTTAGAATATAAGAACAGCCAATTCAAGAGACTCAATGAAGTTTGTGATGTAAATTTTGAGAAGAAATAGCTTAGTATTTTCAGGGAGGTGTACATGTAGAAAGGACAGAATTTTTATATGTGGAAAGAATGGCCTCTTTTCATTCCCTTCCCAAGAAGTTATAGAGCTTGAATAGTTGAAGATAACTTTAATGTGGCACCCTCTCAGGAATTAGGTTTCTCATAATTTCAGCAATGAGTAAGTAAAAGATAGTTGAAGTTTCCGTGAGCACAAGTATGCCTTTTAATAGGCAAGAACAACATAATTTGTAAGTAGAGAGGGTACCTTTTGTTTTGTCAGGGATCCATTTATTGCAGACATTTTTTCAACCGTATGTGTCTTAGCACATTTAAATACCTCGGTTGCCATTGGCATGCCTAGGGCATTGGGAAGAGGTAGAGGAGAGTAAGAAAGTAGGAAAAGAGGAACGCACAACAAAAAAGATTGGACATGGGAAAGAAGGAAAAGAATTTCATGTGGTAGCAACAAACTTATGTTTGTAACTCCCTTGAATATCATCTAGATGTATAACACGAGATCTTTTATTGAGAACATGTGGGCCCTTAATATGTTTTGGATTTGCAATATTTCTAGATTTTAGATGTCTTAACTCCAAAAGAGCCTATTGATCCAGAAAGGACACATGTATATATTTATTTGGACAGCCTAGAGTTCAGTGTTTCATAGTGGTTGTTACCTATTAAAACATATGAATTGTTGAGAAATGTCCGAAAATATGTGGTACCAGTGAGACTGCCTTGGCAACCTTGTGATTGCCCATTATGGTCTGTACCACCTTGTTTCTATCTCAAGGCTTGGGCCACTATGCCGTCATCATTTGCAGTCCACTGAATCAAGCTATTGTCAGGTATCATGTACTGGAGCAAGTCATTCTTCAGTTATTACAGTGGTAGGGATGTTTAAATTGCCAATAAATGACCATTTAGATATCCTTTTATTGATAGAACAATGTCATTGTTTGGACGCTTTCAGAGTTTATATTCCTTGATGAATGATCTCTAGTGTCATTACTTGCTAATGAAGCCTAAAACCGGGGGAAGGAGATTTGGGCTCTGCCACTGAGACAGGTATTTGACTTCTGATTCTTTCTTACTGGGAAGAGCAATTTCTTTTTACCTCTCTTACACAAGAGATTGTAAGTATTATAAAGAGAGTCTTGATTCTTAAGTGTTGTGTACATAGTTACCATCCTTTTCATTTGACTTTTGTAGATGAAGACTTGGTAGCAAATCTAACCCAAGATGAGACGTCAAGACTGGACCTCGGGTTTGAGGAGTGGGATGTAGCTGGCTTGCCTTGGTGGTTTTTAGGAAACTTGAGAAATAACTATACACCTAGAAGTAATGGCTCAACTGATTTACAGACAAATCAGGTGAATTTCACATCTGAAGAGGCACTTTTTTTTTCTTTTGAAAGAGTAACATTCTTGGTTACTCTTGAACCATACATTACATCCTCTAAGAATTCCCATTCAGTGCTATGACTTTTAAGTACCATCTCTATGCACGTGTTGCCCAAATCTGTATCTTCAGTGCTGACCTCTCTCCTCAGTGCCCAGCTTCCATATCCAGCTGCCTACTCAACACTTAGATGATCTGACATTTAACATGTTCAAAACAGGACTCTTGATTTTTTTTTTTAAACTAACACTCCTATTCAGCGTTTCCTTTTTCATAAGTCTGCCTTCCACCCAGTTATTCCAGCCAAGTATCAAGGGATATCATTGATTTCATTCTTTCTCATATACCACATTCAGGCTATCAACGCTTTTTCTAGCTATACGCTTTTTATTACTTTCACTGTTACAGCCTAATTCAGGCTATCACCATTCTGCTCTTTTATATTCTCCATTGTACTTCTCACTTTGTAAAACTATTATTTTATTTTGTTTATGTGTTTGTTGTCTGTTTGACCCCATTGAAATACAGGTCCAGAGCTTTTGTATTATTGACCACTCTATTCTGTTGCCTAGATAGAAGCAATAGGCAGTATCTGACACATAATAGGCAATTAGTGAGTATTTGTTCAGTAAGTGAGTGGACGTATAATAATGGCAAAATAATAAGTTGTCTCTTATGAATATTGTAGAAAAAACACGTCATAAAATGTCCATTGATGAATGTAGAAAGTTATATTTAAAGTTAAGAATTAAGAAAGAAGTGTTATGTACCAACTTTACCTCAAAAAAAAAAAAAGTTCAGAAAGAAGACAGAAGGTTTGAATTATCATCAGTATTTCTCATATTTCTTTGGTAAACATCATTGACTATTACAGGAAAGAATATGTCACAGTTAATAAAAGTTTTCTAGGTCCTCAGAACGGATTGTAGTGGATAGATTCTATTTAGTTGAGCAACTACGAGTTTTTAGCTTTTAAGCACTTTAGTGCTGTTTCTCTGGTGTTAATGCCTGATTTACTGTTAAAATAGAAAATTCCTTGCCAGGTGCTCTTACGTCCACCCATTAGTTTATACGTAGTAGCTGCCAAGTAGATATTTGTTGAATGAATACATATCTGTAGAAGAAAGGCTAGGCGTTCTTTAGAGATGTGTGAGGACATTGAGTTTTGGCTTCATTTACTTGGGTTCAACATCTCTAATAAACCTCTGACTACAAAAACTCATGTTTGTTTTCTTTATATTAGGATATAGGTACTGCCATTGTTTCAGACACCACAGATGACCTGTGGTTTTTGAATGAGTCAGTATCAGAGCAGTTTGGTGTTGGAATAAAAGTTGAAGCTACTGATCCTGAACAAACAAGTGAAGAAGTAGGGAAGGTGAGAGACAAAAAGGTATGTTGTGGAAAAATTTCACATTGATTGGATTTACATGCATATAGTATAATCTTTTCAGATCTGGTGACCTGACCCTGTGCTGCTTTGTAGAACAAATGACTCATGTAATCCTCCCTCCCCCCTTTTTTTTTTTTTTTTGCGGTATGCGGGCCTCTCACTGTTGTGGCCTCTCCCATTGCGGAGCACAGGCTCCAGACGCTCAGGCCCAGCGGCCGTGGCTCACGGGCCCAGCCGCTCCGCAGCATGTGGGATCTTCCAGGACTGGGGCACGAACCCGTGTCCCTTGCATCGGCAAGCAGACTCTCAACCATTGCGCCACCAGGGAAGCTCTAATCCTCCCCCTTTTTTAAAAAATACTTTTCCTATATCCGGTTTCAAGGTTTACATTAAGTTAACCAAGCCTGTCTTAAAAATAGGATAGGCCTTCATGGGTAAAGCACCTAGTTTGTTAGAAGCAATAAGGTACCCTTTTCCTGCTTGTCTAATCTCCCATTGTGGAGTTTTTTCTTCTGGAGACCTTGCTTTGCTAACAAGGCAAAGTTCTAAATGGCCACAAAATCCTGTAGGGCAAAAAAAAATCTTTATTTCTTAGACTTCTCAGTAGTTTCCATACCTGCTTTATACCTAAATGGAACTAAACAGATGAGCTCTTCCTACATATTTTAGAGTTTAAATAGGAGGAGGGAAGAGAGTTAGAATTCATAGTACACATGGTGTAAGCACACCAAGATGAAGAGTCATATAGGCACATGCTCAAGTCTCAAAAAGCATTGGGCAGCAGGTCCAGTGCTGACTTGGATGAGAGTCACAGTAAATACCCATTGAATAAATACTGCAAAAACCAGACCTAAATTGGGTCATTCTTTTAATTTAAAGGCTTTTCATAGTAATTTGGGTCCCTGGAGGGTATTCTGATACGTTTGTGGGAGGCAGGTAGATGCTTGGTCTTTGTTGAGCTAGTTATTTTTTGGTAGCATTAGGAGGGAGTACAAGTTATTAGAATGAAGACAGAGGTGACATTGGAAACTTGTATAGAGAGAGATGGGACTTAAAATACTTGAACTTCTGTGAGAAGGTTGCTATACAGTGGTTCATAATTGTATCATAATTGGTTTCATTCCATTCATTGGATCACAAAACTGGGATTTTAATTTTTAGAATTTTAAATTTCAGAATTTAAAAGACGCTTCCCACATTTCTTGACTTTTTTTCCTGGTCCATGGGCATGTTTTTATAGGACAGTCAAGAGTATCACATAACTAGTTTTACTTTTGAATATGAAAAGTAAAATGTACTTTGTTTTCATTCATCACATCTAATTTTCTCATTTTATATGGTGCTTTTTACTTCCATTTTCTCATGTAATCCTGTTTTATTCTTGTGAATGCCTACATAGATTCTCAAGATAAAAAATTTCCCCATTTAATAATTTATACTCTGATATTGTTTATTTAAATGCATAAATTTGGGAGCCCTCTCTCTTCTGAATGCCAAAGATATTTGGTAACCCCTCTGGGTGCTTTATTCTACTGAAATGTCAACTAGGTATGTACGGAATCATGTCTCATATATAAGCAGTTTCCTTTTTAAGTGCTAGTGTTGGGAGAAGAATGTGAGTTTTAAACTGAAGCTCTTCTGTCTTTTTTGCTCTCAGGTAATGGCATCTAAAATAGGTAAACCTTGCTAATAAGATGTCTTTGCTTTCTCAGGTGATTGAAGTGGGAAAAAATGATGACCTTGAGGACTCTAAGTCCATAAGTGACGATACTGATATAGAAGTTACCTCTGAGGTATGAGTTTCTAGTAAAAGAGCTGTTTTACACCACCCACGTCTTCAGATGTTAATGTTCCAGCAGTTCACTTGTGTTGAAGAATGCCATATCCCCCATTTCTATCTACCTTTCCTAGGTAGAGGTATTGGTTTCTTTACATCTTGTTAGATTTTTTATTGGAATTTGAGAAGAGAAGGGGATGAGTTGATCTAATCCTCTCCCTGCCTTGAAAAGGGATGACTTAAATGCCTCTCTGTGTGCCTTTCTCCCTGCTTTCAAAACTCTTGGGACGTTATGCAGTGGATACACAGTTATTCAAAATAGTCCTGTACTGCTTTTCCCACTAAACACCTCTCTGTAATCCCAAAGATAGGCCTATAAGCTATCTAAAATTCTTGGTCAAGTATAATACTTTCAGTGCTTTCTTAAATAGAAACAAATGGAAAATGGCTTAACTTCTACACAGGTTTATATTAATGGGGGGCTGATAAATGAATATTGAGTATTAAGCTGTTAGATAACAGGTGTGGATTTGTCACCAATTGGCAACTCAGGTTGAGATTCAAATGTATACCTTGCTTTTCTCTTTTCATGCTAGTTCCCCATTTCCCTTTTAGTACTTCCTCAGCTAACTCACTGTGGGAAGAAGGGTGGTGGGGGAAGGATAAGGAGGGGATTTTACATTTTGCTGTGTAAGGATATAAAAATTTTAGGTTGTCTCTAGTGTTGATCCTTCCCCCTAGCTCACGCCCCACCACTGCTGACCATTATGGTAATTCACTGCAAATTGTTTGTGCATAGCTAAGTAATAAGGTGAGATATATTGGTCCATTAAGTGTTCTTGACCATAATACAAGTAGCAGAGATAAGTGTTTCCATCTTCATCAGACTTTTGAGGCTACTTGGGCCCAGAAAACCTATTAAGCAAATAGACTATATTTCATCAATTCAGATATGCCATGGAATTTAATAAGCCCTATTATTTTATGTACTACTAAAAAAGAAAAGTGATGCCAATTAGACTGTGACAAACCATCAATTATGAATTCCCGATCTTTGAAGTCCCTTTGGGTATTTGTATAGCATTTCAGATGAAATCTGAGGATCTTAAACTGGCAAGAATGTTCTGAGGCTCTCTGGAGAACATCCCAGTTTAACAAATGGTTGTGTCCCTGCCTCTCAGTATAGGCAGTTGAGTTATGACTTCTAAACTTGAAGTGCTTGGCCTTCGTTCTGAAAGTAATCGAGTCAGCATGTGTCAAGTCATGGATCCTGTCAAAGCCAGGCAATTATCCACATTAAATACTCTTGACTTGTTCTAGGTAGCTACCTGTGAATTAAGAAAGGCATTTGAAATTCATTGAGCTCTGGTATCTCCTAATTTGAACATGGAGAAGTAGGAAAAGAATTACTTGGCATTCAAGGACAAGAACATTCATTTTTCAGAGAATGTGATTTAGGCACACAATTAGCTACCTATGATCCTGAGAGCAGTGAGAGAGCATGAGTAAATGTAGTAGTTTTCAAATTTCATTTTAATTTCCTTTTTGACAAATTTTATAACATTTCTTAATTAGTAGGAAAGAAAGAGTATTATCTTTTCTTCATTCTTTAGCCTCTTGCTCAATAAAAGAGTAAGTTATACAAAGAAAAATGACCTAAAAAGAAGGCAGTGGGGAAAAGCAAACGATGTAAATTCTACCCAGACTAAATAGAAAGCTAAAATGATTTAACTTTTTTTAAAAGATTAGCTACATCAAATGTTGGCTTGAAATGGCAATTATGTCACTATCATTGTAAAACTTCTCAAGACTTATTTACACGTAGCCATAGACTTTGTTCAAGTTCTTAGCTAGACCACTGGTGTGGAGTGTCTGGATTCTTACTAGCTTAGTGTGAGATGATGAGAATTTGGCCTGCTTTCCCTGTTCCTCAGCATCATGTTCTCCACTGAGTGAGTATTAATTGGCTGCACTTGTCTTTGTAGGATGAGTGGCAGTGTACTGAGTGCAAGAAATTTAACTCTCCAAGCAAGAGGTACTGTTTTCGTTGCTGGGCCTTGAGGAAGGATTGGTATTCAGATTGTTCTAAGTTAACCCATTCTCTCTCCACGTCTGATATCACTGCCATACCTGAAAAGCAAGAAAGTGAAGGAATTGATGTTCCTGACTGCAGAAGAACCATATCAGCTCCAGTTGTTAGACCTAAAGATATATATGTAAAGGAAGAAAACTCCAAACTTTTTGGTCCCTGCAACTCAGTGGAATTCTTGGATTTGGCTCACAGTTCTGAAAGCCAAGAGACCATATCAAGCATGGGAGAAAAATCAGATAACCTTTATGAACAGAGAACAGGTACAGAAAACATGGAGGACTGCCAGAATCTCCTGAAGCCATGTAGTCTGTGTGAGAAAAGACCACGAGACGGGAACATAATTCATGGGAGGACAGGCCATCTTGTCACTTGTTTTCATTGTGCCAGAAGATTAAAGAAGGCTGGGGCTTCATGTCCTATTTGCAAGAAGGAGATTCAGTTGGTTATTAAGGTTTTTATAGCATAGCTGAATCAATGAGTTGCAGACAGATATTAACAGGGCCTGATCATATATCAAAATGTCAGTATTGAGCATCTCTACTCAGTGTGACCCATTTCATACTTTCATTTATTCATGGAAACATTTGTGCTGTAGGACATATTTTTGCTTCTAAACTTATATGGAATTTGATAATAAGTTCTTTCGAACTAGATTATCAATTTGGAGATACCATTAACATTAAAAGAGAAGCTAATCACTTCATTCTGTCTTCAAAGATGAGGATCTGGCACTTCCCTGGTGGTCCAGTGGTTAAGACTCTGAGCTCCCAATGCAGGGGGCCTGGTTTGATCCCTGGTGGGAGAACTAGATCCTGCATGCCACAGCGAAGATTCCCACCTGGTACAGCCAAATAAATAAGTAAATATTTAAAAAAAGGAAAAAAAAAGAAAGTCATTAAAAAAAAAAAAAGAAGATGAAGCTCTGGGAGGGAGCAACTACCAGTACAAATAGAAATACATTCATTCTTTCATTTATCAGATTACTTGAAGATTAATCATTTCTTTAGTTAATTTTATTCCTTACTCTTCTTTTCTGTTAGGGAATGTTCTTAGGCCTCAAAATCCAAGATGGCTATTAGAAAAATATTAAAGCTAACAATGAAAAAAACATAAATAATTTATGTATAAAGTAGATCACTTTATGTTGCATTGTTCAGAGGAACCAGTATTTTTGTAAAGTGCCTAGAACAGTGGTAGCAAACATTTTTTGCTAATGTACCTCAAAAGGAATTTTGAAAAAGTATATATGATATTTTGCGTACTTTAAAAATTGAGGTATAATTAGCAAACAAAGTGTTCCCTTCTAATAGGATGTTTCTGTCACCTCAGAATGTTCTCTTGGGCCACTTTCCAGGCAGTTCCTCCACCATTTCATGGCTCTCACCTTCGATTAGTTTTCCTTTTGCACATGTTTAATTCGACTTCTAAATTTTTAAAATTTAAGTACTTACAGAGGATGTATCATCCAGTATATTGTAGATGTCCTTTAAAGATATTTTTGCCCAAACCTTGGATCTGTAGATTTAGCTGATTGAATTTATAGAAAAAGTCGGGTCATATAAACTGGCAAAGCCTATTCTCATTATAAAACTAATCAGCCAAATCAGATTTCATTTTCAGTCAAAGTGTTTGACTTTATTTAATTCAGTTAAATGTATTATATACATCTATGGCACAACCTCTTCTCAACGACAGTTCTAAAAAAGATAAGGCACACAGTTTTTAACCAAAGCTCTCTTTGCTTTACTCTTTCCTCCTGTCTCTTGGGAGTCTGCTAGGGGTTTTTTTGTCTTTGTTTGATGCCTCTGAGGTTTTTTACATTCTGAGGCAATGCCCCATAGTAAGATTTTAGATGGGTGAGAGGCAGCCTTTCTTCTGAAAATAGTATAGCAGTTGTGAAAAGGAAAGTAGTTAAAGAGAAATGATAGCTCTGAAGAGGCCTTATCTGATCACGTAAATCTCAGGATAATACATATGGAAATTGAAGATCTTTAAGTTGTTTTCTTTACAGATATTCTTGTCTGCTTTCCCTGTGGAAAAAATCTTGGTGTATGCCTGGGTACCAGTATGAATGTAGTCATTTTGAAAACCAAGGCCCTAGAATTATCAATTTTAAGGCTCATAAGAATCACCAGTGTTGCTTGTTATACGCCCATCTCAACCCCCGGCCCCAAACACACACACGCGCATACACTCACAGGAGTGCGTGCACACGCAGACTCTTTGATGCCTGAGGTCTGGGCCAGGGATTTCCATTTGAACAAGTGTTTCTGGAAGCTGACGCAAGTTCACAAACCACACTTTTGGAAGCCCTGCCGTGCCTTAGAAGGAAGGGTGTTTTAAGGTGCAGGAAGTAGAACAAGATCCCTTTGTTTAGCATTATATTTAATTTCTAGAGAAGTTTTGTTAAACTCATAGAACTTTAAAATTAGAATGCACTCATCTACTCAACCCCTTTTATTTTGCACATGAGGCTGAAAGGATAAATGACTTCTGAAAGTCACAGCTAGTGATAGAGCTATTACTAGAATCTAAGTCTCTTGTAGTAAACCTTTAAACCATACTTGCTTCCTTCTATTATTTGTTAAATGGTGGTGCTTATTGAATTTGGAACAACTAATAACCTTAAAATATTGTTGGAGAATATGAGTTGCAGCCAAAATAGGGCTTCAGAGAGAACAGAGACTTTTAACCCTTTCTCCCCAAAGAGAAAAGGCACAGTAAATATCAAGCTCTCTTATATAATCAGATAAGTTGCTCCTGCCATTGGGAAGACAAGTAAAGGTGGCAGAGGAACCTGAACTCTTTTCTCCAGTATTTTTCCTTCTTGGGGAATGAAACTCAGGTCTCTGGCTCCCTCCGGGCATTAGGGACAAGGGTTTTTTTCCCCCAATAAGTAGAACCAGTTCTTCAAGTTCAGTGTTTTGTTAGACTGTTCAGTGTTTTGTTAGACTATGGTAAATGCTCTAAATATTTAGAAAGTTAAATAATTTTCTATCCTAATTCCCCCCCCACCATTACTCTCTTCATAATAGTTTGATAGCCCTCGATTTTGTTTTATTTTTGCCAGTTAATTGCTTTTGCAAGTGATAACTCAAAGAAGGAGCAGGGAGGGCTGGAATCTGCACTTGTACCCTCTGATTCCTTATAAAGCTGCAGTTTTTTAAAAAACTTAAATAAGAAAAAATTTAGAATTTTTATTTGTGTGTAGATGTTTGATGCTAATTTGGTGCATCCTTGCCTAGCACAGAACCCTCTTATGTTACTCTACTTACTTTCTTTTCCCCTTGGGTCACCTGGATTTTTACTGTCCTCATTAGCAGTAAGTACTTTACTTAGAAGATCTTAAGCTGCGCATTTGAGCTGAAAGTATTACAATAAGTGTACACTTGGGTTTACTGTACTTCTATCAAGAGCCTTTTGAATGACTGAAATATTAAAGAGAAAGAAGTGTATCTGTAGAAAGAGGTAGGCAGTGTTTCTTGGTAGCTTATCTGAAATCCAAGATGCTGCATCTGCAGACTGGTTTCTGTCACCCAGGATCTTTATTACATGTCATCTGGGGGCTTAGCACAGCGAGTAGAACTCCTTGTTTCTTGGGGTAGGATGGGTCAGGGATCCTAAAAAGGGCCAAATAGAACTATCAGAGCAATTCTTTACCCGCAAGAATCGTTAAGCCATCTTCTTGGTCTGTTTTTGATTTCATTCTTTTTTTCAATGTCACTGCGGTACAGATAAGCAAGGTTTGTATTTGAAGACGTCATAGTTTACTGCTATGTGATGATGAAACTCTTGACTTCCAAGCACTGTCGTTTATTTTGTAGTTAGGGTGACTATGTACTCTGGTTTTCTGGAGACAGTGCCAGTTTGCCCCTATTTTTCAGCATCCTATCCAGTTCATCTCTGTTGCTCCCCTTTCACTCTCAAATGTCTTCTTTTGGACATTAAATTATTATGGTCTTCCTAGTTATGGGTAAGCCATGCTTGGATTGAAATCTTAATTGTGAGGAAAGGATCCGTTAAAGTAGGTGTCAGTGGAGTTCATAGTTTCCGCTGCATCACGCCATGGACTTGTGATTAATGAAATCATCCCACATTAGCATCAAATTTCTTATTTTAGTTATATAAATTAATATTCATGACCATGTTATCCCAGACAAAATGTTCAGAGCAGAAATGACAAATCCTTAGAAAAGCAGTGAATTTCTAGATTATAGCTAAAAATGTCTTCCGTCTCTTATTGTTAGCTCATTTTACTTGCACCATAATTACAATATTTGGTATGCTTCTGTATTTAATACTTAAATCAGACTTTATAAAAATCGTAGGTCAAGGCTTTAAACTTATAAGCATTTCTTCACAGTCCATCTATGGAATATCGTAGGTTCCCAATCCTAGGCTTGAACAGTGGTCAGTGTCCAGCCAGGCCAGCTTCCAAACTGCCATGAAGTTGTATAATATAAGATTGAATCACTGCCAAGCATTTGAAATATTCAGTTGTGTTTTAATAATAATTTATGTATATTTAGATGTATGTAATGCTTTGTGGGACGTTATTTTGTTTGTAAGAATTTATTTTTAAAGGTCAGGATCATTTGTAAACTTTTTTAATGTCAGTTCGATGCAATGTTGGCTCCTTTGACAGTCGCTGAGAAATTAGTAAATGTTGAGATCTCGCATTCTACAAAGCTATTGTAGTGTTACCTCTTGGTTTTCTTTAGAAAGGAGGAAACCTGTTAACCAGCTCTTTGATTTTTTTCCTACAGAGAGTTATATGAACTTCTGAAAGTATATGATTTTAGATACTGTGAATCTGTTGTTTTCCATTTAGCCAGATAGCTGCTTAAATTATTCAGGCCCTAAAGAATTCAGGTCCTAAAGAATTCATTTTGACAGATCTCCCATTCATGGGTGTACATGTGTGCACACACACTATCAAGACTGTTAAAGCTTTTCCTAAAAATGTCTGTGGACTGGCTGTGTTTACAATCTGTACTTCAAAGATAAAGGAACCTGCAGGCCCTCCCCTGTGCCAAAAGTAACATGTACAGTGTTTACAAATGTCTGAAATTTTGCACTGCCATACGCTATGCTGAGATTACTTTGCTGGAATTTCCCAGATTTGTGATTAGCTGAGGAGGAATATAGAGGACCCTAAAGCTAAACTGGAAATGAGGATTATCTGAGGTAGTGGTTCAGGTAGCTCCCCAGACCTAATCTGAAGACAGTTTTCCAGATGGCCTTGAGATATCCTTTTCGTTGACAGAGCTTTCCTTGTTTGCCATTGCTATATTCTTTCTTTAAGAGCCACAGATCTCTTCTCTCCTATGGGAGAATGTCCTGTTAGCATTTTGAGATCTTTTAATGCAATGAACGTGCAATCCCAAATAATTCTACTGTTGGTGAATGTGGCATTGTTAAAGAGCATATTATAATAAACCTACACTTGGGTTTACTGTACTTCTTTCAAGAGCCTTTTGAATGACTGAAATGTTAGAGAAAGAAGTGTATCTGCAGAAAGAGGTAGTTAGTATATCTTGGTAGCTTATCTGAAATCCAAGATGCTGCTTCTTCACATTGTTTTCCTTCATTCAGGATCTTTATTAAATGTCTTCTGGGAACATGGCACAGCAAATAGAACTCCTCATTTCTTGGGGCAGGATGGGTCAAGGATCCTAAAAAGGGCCAAATAGTGCTGTCAGAGCAACTCCTTTCTCGAATAGTTGCTGTAATTTGGCAAATTGACATTATTACAACAGTTTATTAGAGCATCTAATTTCTTATCCTAAGGCTTTTTTTTTTTTTTTTTTTAAACAGTAAGTACTTTGATGTCAGACATTTCCCCTTCCTTCCTTCCATCCTGTTGCTCTTTTTTCTTGGAGTTCAAAGTTATTATCTACTTCTGAATATTGCTTTTATACCAAAGGCCTTCTGTATTACCCCTTGGGTGGTTGTAACTACAGTATCTTTAGATAAGGTTCCTCTTTTCCAGCCAATCCTGGGGATTGTTTCTCTTGCAGAGTTAGGTGGTAGATTCTAGCAATAGGAAGGAAAGATATGACATCAGAACTACCATCTAGTACAAAACAACGGTAGTTGAGGATTTGTGTGTATGATGGGGCAACAGGGGATTTAGTTCCCCTATTGTCTCAGCATTTAGAAATTGAGGTCAGCCTGTCCTCGTCCTACAGGAAGATTATTAATTTTTAACTCTATTTTATTTTGGAGTATAAGTGATTAACAATGTGTTTCAGGTGTACAGCAAAGTGATTCAGTTATACATGTATCTGTTCTTTTTCAAAGTCTTCTCCCATTTAGGTTGTTATATAATATTGAGCAGAGTTCCCTGTGCTATACAATAGGTCTTTGTTGGTTATCTGTTTTATTTATTTATTTTTAAACTTTTTATTTTATATTGGAGTATAGCCAATTAACAAAGTTGTAATAGTTTCAGGTGCACAGCAAAGTGACTCAGTCATACATATACATGTACCCATTCTCCCTCAAAGTCCCCTCCCATCCAGGCTGCCACAGAACATTGAGCAGAGTTCCCTGTGCTGTACAGTAGGTCCATGTTGGTTATCCATTTTAAATATAGCAATGTATACATTTTGTTCCCTACAGTTTGCCTCATTTTTTCCACTTCCTTTTTCATAAAGAATTCAAAATGTCTCCTTTGATTTTTTCTTTCCCCCTTTAGAAAGTTATAGAACATGTTTTAAAGGAGGAATGAAATGTTTCTGGTTTCCTCAGCACTTGGCAAAGCAGCCTCTTGAATAGAATTCTCTCCTAGTCTATAGCTAGGAGCTCTTAAGTGCCTCTTGGATAGAGATAAGGAGTAAGATTATTTCACCATGGTGAGTCCCAGTCTTGACCTTCTTAAGCCTCAATTTTTCTCATCTGTAAAATGAGTCCACATACTACTCTTTCTACCTCATAGTTTGTTGTGGGGATTAAGTGTGGGAGCGCAATAGAACCTCTAATTGCCTTGAATAAGATATTAGAAGTTGTTACGCTTTTGGTAGACCAAGCTCTGGGGTATATATTCAGAATACCTCATGTCCTGGAAGCTGAGCACAAACTCCCCTTTGTGCCTGCCTAGCAGAGCCTATATTGCTTCCTTTTACCCATGCCTCTAGCTCAGATATCCTTTGCTTGACATGAGCTCTTGTCTAGAAGAGTTCTGCCTCTAGGTTCTGAGAGAAGTGTGTGTGTAGATTTGGCTAGTAGCTACAACTGCCTTGCTATGGTCTTGGTATAAAAAATTCTGTCTTACATGCACTTGAGTAGATGGCATAAAATGCAGTCGGTATACAGAAAGCATGCAATTTTCCAAATAACATATCTGATCAGGTAGTCATAATTAATAGGAGTAGCAAATGTGGTTTCATAAAATGGGAAGAAAAAGGCAATTTAAAATAACTGAATAGTGACCAGCCCACCAAATGAGAAAAGGAGATATTTTCATGAGTTCTTGCCTAATCTTTGTAAGCACCACTAAGTTAATAGCTCTGTATCTTTTCGGTGTTTGCACTATGTAATGCTTTTAATATCTGTTGATTCTGTTGTGCTTTTTTTGTGTATTAAATATTTTTCATTTTGCCATTTCATGGTGTCATTATTGGGGAAATATGTAATTGGTTTTGTATATAGCAAAATCTTGTCTTCTGTATTTATGTAGTCTTTGGTCTGACAGGAATGAAGAGAATAAATAGAAGTTATTGTACTCAAAAACAACAACTTTTAATCCCCCCCCACCTCCAATCAACATACACACAGTTAACTATTAGAGTAATTGCTGTATTTCATTTTTAGGCTCCCAATCTTGAAGGAAACCTCAAAATTTTGCAGAGTATTTTTAGCATTGAGCTAAGGCAGTGAGTTGTGGAGTTACCCCCACTAGAGGCCTTGAGAATTAGAGCAGATACAGTAGCAACTGCATGTCTAGAATGATTTAAGGCAAGCCCTCTTCTTGGCCCAAGACTGCCAAACTCTTCTGAACCCATGAATATATCAACCTGTCCACCACCCTCTTTGCTACTGAAGAGATTTCAAATGATGACAATGGATTTGCCTCTACTGAGTTTATGAAGAGGTGCCAAGTGCAGGGTTCTATTTTGTTGTGTTTTTGAATTGGGGCTAGTGTGAAAGGTACTGAGGGCTTGTCACAGAGTACACACATGCTTTTCAAAAGATCATTCCCTGGTAGCTGAGGCCATTAAGGTGGGTAAAGCATCTGGTCAGTTGTCCTGAGCTTACGGCTGTCACATAGTAGGCACAGATTGGTGCTCACTGCACAACTTTTGGGAGCACCTTTCATACGCTGCCATACAAATGATATCCCCCTAGAGTTAGGTAGTATACACCTGTATGAGGAGGCCTGGGGGTGGGGTGGAAGAGAGAGTGGGAATAGTAGGGATGGCGTTTTAAAAATGAAAACAAAAAAAGCAAGAGGAGCATTAGAGGCAAGGATGAGGCCAGCTTCTGTGTCCACACAACCATTCCCATGTTTTGTGACTTCTTAAAGTTATTTTTTTTTTAACTTATTTTTTGGCTGCATTGGGTCTTTGTTGCTGCACACGGGCTTCCTCTAGTTGTGGCGAGCAGCAGCTACTGTTCGTTGCAGTGCGCAGGCTTCTCATTGCGGTGTCTTCTATAGTTGCCGAGCACAGGCTTTAGGCATGTGGGCTCAGTAGTTGCGGCTGACGGCTCTAGAGCGCAGGCTCAGTAGTTGTGGCACATTGGCTTAGGTGCTCTGCAGCATGTGGGATCTTCCTGGACCGGGGATTGAACCCATGTCCCCTGCATTGGCAGGCGGATTCTGAACCACTGCGCCACCAGGGAAGTCCCAAAAGTTACTTTTTAATAATAACAACTGCATACCACGTTTCGTTTCCTGGGGTTTGTATCCTACTCACCTTAATTCCTGGTACTGCAGGTTTATCCTTATTGAATGTAGTCTTGAGGCTAGAAGAAGGCAAGCTGAAACTAGTAACTGAGCTAATCTGTTATTAGCAGACGAATGCCTAGCCAGTGATTGTTTGCTAGAATTTGCTCAAATCCAACCTCTAAAAGTATAAAAAGCATTAGTGCTATTAGAAAGATTTCAGGTCATTACAGGTTTGGGGATACAGGGATAATCTTGCTATGTATATCTCCAACCCTAAATTCATTTGATTAATGTTTTCCTTTTGCTTTCTTTTCAAAATAAAGGATAAGAGTTAAACTCGTTGAATAAAGTTATTAAGGGTTAATAGGAGCCAGAGCCTGCTTGGTACTGAGAATACCACAGTGAATAGGGAAGCTCCCTCAAGTTGCCTAACAGTCTACCAGTCAAGTTAGGGACAGAAGACAGTTTCCACATGGGCTGAGGAAGCAGTAGTGAAAGTACTGCAGGTAAGAGAATGGCTTGTTTGGGAACATAAAGTTGTTCCGCGTAACTGGAGCAAACGATGTGACTGGAGAAGTGACCGAGAGATGGGACTGGAGTGTTGGAGGGGCTGGGTAATGAAGATGTGATAAGCCAAGCTAACAAGTTTGAACCTTATCCTGAAGGCAGTGGATAGCCATCAAAGGATTTTGAGCAGGAGTGTGACATGATCTCATTTACATTTCTGAAAGATCATTCTGGCTGCATTGTTGATAAGAGACTGGAGTGCTGGCTAGATCAGAGACAGGGAGAACCATTAGGCTGTGGCAGCAGTCTGGGCTGGAAATGATGATACTCCGAAGCCAATGGCAGTGGAACTGGAAAGAATAATAGGTAACATTTACTGAACACTTAGTATGTGCTGACTTGGCATCTATTATCCCAGGAGGTATTTAAGGCTTAGCAAAATTAATATGTCCAAGGCAACTAAGAAGTGAAGAGTCAGCAGTTAAAACCATTGTGTCTGAGACAAAAACCCAAAAGAAGTGCATGGATTTGAGAGAAATCAAGGTGGAAGTGACAGACTTCATGAATGAATGTGGATGTGAGGGAAAGGGAGGTGTCAAGGATGGTTTGGACAGTTGGTGGATGGTGGTGCCATTCATTGAGATAAAGAATATGGGTAAAAGTGTAGGTTTTTGGTGGTAGTGATGAGGTAGGAAAAAAGTCAGGAGTTGGATGTGTTGATTTTGCGCATTGAGGAGATTCAAATGGAAAAGGAGCTCAGGAAAGCCCTGGGCTGTAAATATTAAGTATCTATTACGTATCTTATACTTTCTAGGTACTGGGAATACAGTGGTGAAGATGATGAATGTGGGCCCTGCTCTCATGGCTTAGGGAAACTAACTAGTTAAGCACATACTATTATGTGAAGAATTATGTTGGAAAAATACATGCTGCTATGAGAAATATAGAAGAGGGGCCTCATTTAATCAAGGGCTTAGGAGCAACCTCCTTGAAGAAATGAGAAACAGATCTAAAGGCAGGATAGGAGTTTGAAGAGGTGGGGAGGAATACCACAGATAAGAGGAGACATGCAAGGGCCTTTAGGTGAGGAAACAGTGGCATCTGAGAAGACTGTAGCTGAAAGCATGGAAGGAGAGAGTCGAGTATGATAGAGGATGTAGTTGGGATAAGAGTTTGAAGAGAATGGAGAAGGTCTGAAACCGATACTCTGGAGAACAGGAGAGAGAACAGAGTAGGAAACTTTTGCAAGACAAGTGCCTGAGACTACCCCATCTCTAGACCTGGGTCTCTCAACCTCAGCACTATTGACATTTTGGTTTGGAAAATTCTTTGTTGTGGGGAGGGGTGTCCTGTGCACTGTAGGATGTTGAACAGCATCCTTGGCCTCTACTCACTAGATGCCAGCAGCCAGTAGCACTCCCTGCCCAGCCAATTATGATCATCAAAAATGTCTCCAGACATTGGTAAATGTCACTTAAGGAGGGAATCGCCCCTGGTTGAGAACCAGTAGGTCCAGCTGCTGAGTGCTTGAGGAGGAAAATCACACAACTTGCGGTCTGCTGTTACTACACATTCATGTGCCCCACCTGGGCTTGCAATTCTGCCTGGTCCTTCGGTTTCCCTAATGGTTGAAGTGATGGTTCTAATCTAGAAGACAATCATGAGAAGAAAGTGAAGACAGGTTATGTAACTTCTCTAAGCCCCGGATACCTCACGGGATAACGGATGTCAGGTCAGCACTGACTGAGTGTTCAGGGTATCTACTCTCACTATCTCCAGGAGGGGGCTGATAGGAAATGGCAAGCATTAATGAAATTGGAAGAACGGCATGGTAGGAGTGGGCCGAGAGCAGAAGAGACAGGTTGCCACATTCTGAGAGAGATTGATGTCCTAGTGAGACTTCAAAGACGCCTGCCTCTTCTCTCCACCAGGCCTTGGAGAGGACTGTGCTTCCTGCCTCTCTCGCAGCAGGCTTGTCAATGAAATGTGAGTGGAAATGAAGCAGGCTACTTCTGAGGAGAGGTTTGGGGACCATTGAGGGGGCCAGTCTGCTCCTTTCTCTCAGCACAAGGCTAGTGCACCCCAGAATGGGGGCTGCTTCTTCAGCCTGGCTCCAAGATCGGCGAGAACAGGGAGTAGAGCTGCAGCTGTCCTGCAGTGGGCAGAGAAACAAACGTTTTATTGGAAACCACCAAGATTTGGGGATTTGTTACCACTCTGTAACTCAGCCTTAGCCGTCTGGTGCAACCCCAGGTAAGGGCAAGTCCCAGGCATGGTACAGAGTGAGTGGTTGAAGTGTTATGGGGGTGAAATTCTTTGATGTTGATGTGTCAGTGACAGTCCTGTGAGGCTAGGGTGTCGGATGAATCATTCATTCATATGATGTTGATATCACCCAGGATGATGGCAGGATTGTAGGAACCCAAAGTCTATAATGAACGAGGGAAGGTATCTGGAAGGTCAGCAGATGACATAATAAAGGAGGAGAGGAGAGAAGAATACGTTTAAGTCTTAAAAGAGCAGAGACTTATGTGCAGAGGGATGATGGTCGGGGTGCAGTACAGGGGAGGCCCATCTCCTGTACTGAAGGTAGATGAGGTGTGGGAAAATGACCACTAAGATTCTTTGGGGGAAAGCCAGGTATCTTTTAAGGTAAAGAAGTAGAGGAAAGAGAAGAGTTTGTGGGCGCAAGCAGGAGGATGTTTACCATGAAACAGAGTTGTAGGGTCGTAAGTAGTCCATAGCTTGTTTGGGGTCAGGAGGTGGCTGCTGTGGATCCTGTCTCCACAGGAAGGGTAAATACATATGTAAAATTTTATATGCAAACCCAAGGAACTTTTAGACCCCCTAACACTCTCTGTGGACCCTGGGTTAAGAACCCTGTTCTCGAGCAGTAGCTCTCAATCCTTAGCAAGCATCATAATCACCTGGAGGGCTTGGCCAGCAGATTGCTAGGTCTCGTTCCAGAGGTTCCGACCAGTATGTGTGGGTGGGCCCAAGCCCCTGCACTTCTGTCAGGTTCCCAAGTGATGCTGGTTTTGCTGGTCTAGGAAGCACATTCTGAGAATCACTGCTGTAGTCTATAATAGAAAGTTTTGGGAGGGAGAGGAACAGTGGGCAATTGCTGGGGGCAAGGTCATGAGTATAAGAATGGATTTTTGCTTTGTCCTACTAGACTCCTAGATTTCAGTTAGATACTCAGATGTTTCTGCCACACACATACACACACACAGAAAACTTTCAGGGGTGGAGAAAAGAAGGGAGAGAGGAGTAAGCAGTCATTTCAGGTTTAGGGCAAGGTGTGCAAAAAAAATCTTTTAGGTTAACGTGTCCTTAAAGATCATTTTCTTCAACACCCAAAGAGGGGAAGTGATATGAAGCATTGCTTGGCTAATTAACACATTTGGTCTAGGTAGCCCCATCTTGCTTCCTCTCCCTCTGCGGCTCTTTCCCCTTCATCATTAACCTTTAAAAGAAAAAGTGGGAAATAAGCCATGTATTCAAAAAAATTTAAAGAAACATGAAACTTCTGGTGCACTGTGTTGAAAAACCTTAATTCAAACTCCAGCAAAGTACACTGCTTAAAACTGGATAAAGCTGTTACCTAAATATGGGACACATTCTGGGGATAACTGCATCCGTGTTCTTTTTCTTGTGTGTGTGTGTGTGTGTGTGTGTGTGTGTTTGTGTGTGTTGTCTGTATTTAAAACATTTGTGACCATCGGGATTTCTGGAATCCTTGGCATTGAATTAGCATTGCCAGTTAGCTATTTAGCAGGTGACCTCAGGCAGTTCACTTAGGGTCTTTGAGCCTCAGCTCTCTGATCTAGAAAACAGAGCGTTAATTAACAAATGAAGTAATGCCTGTGAGATACTTAGCACCTGATATTTCCTCTTTCTCTTGCTTACCTCAGAATTGGGGGCTGCAGCTTCCTCAAACGTGAGTGTGGCCTTTAACCAGCAGATGTAACCTTTATCTTCCACCAGAGGGCCCCAGCAATCTGTAAAATCTAAGAGGAAGGTCCCTTTGCCACTAAAACAGCATACTTGAATCTGCCTGAGGATAACCCCCTAGGTTCAAGTCTTATTTGAATATTCTTCTTCCTGGTGCTTAGAGGAATCATTTGTAAGATTCCTCAAATATCCAGGAGGGAAATCTGAAGTAAGAAATTTGGAGTAAATGGTACTCTAACTCCACACCAGGCACAAAGAAGATTATATTTCTGATTTTTATTTTGTTAATTTCTACCATCCATGCTCCATCTCCTCTTACTATATGTAACCTAGGTACGAATTATTCTCTCAATAATAAGCTATTGCAGTTCCTTTCTTCCTGGTTTATTCAAATGAACTGAACCTCTGTTTTTTCCCTTTGATGTCCTCTTGCCTCCAATCACGGTCAGCCTTCCTTCTAGCAGGCGGGAAGGGAGGGTGGGGGGATCTATTTCTGAGCCTCTGCCTCACTGCTGAGCCTCAGAAGCTGCTTCCCTGAATCCCTTTGTGGTGAGAGTCTAGTGATCAGCACAAAACGATGTTTTCTGGGGAGAAAGCTCTTTCTCCATTTGAGGAAGGGAGACAACTGGAAAAAATTGAAGCCACCAGCCAACACAGCCTCCCGCAAAATATCACAGACTTCAGGGAAGAAATGATATCCTGTGTGCATCTGTCCTGTACACACTGTTTCTTCTTTACCTGTCTTCTTTGTCCTTTAATCTGATGTAGGAGGAAATATAGCCTCAGGTCAGCTCTCAACATTGTTCCTGGGAGTGCTGGCCCAGACTAGGAAAGCCTGAAAGAAAATCAAAAGGGTATGTCATGCATCTTATTAGTAACACAGAACCACAGAATATTTGGGAAGAACAGGTCTCCAGAAATCTAGTACAACCTCTCATTGTTTGGAGACGAGAAATGCCATGGTCAGAACTACATGGTTGTTTAATGGCAGACTAGCTATTCTAGTAGGACTAGACTCCAGATCCATGAGTAGACACACCTGTTCTTGTCTCACCATTCAGTTTTTTAAATCGGCCATCATCACTAACATTTATTATGTTCTCAGATGTGTCAGGCATCTGTTTTGTTTTATCTTGTGTGATCTTCACAACAACCCTATGAAGGAAATGTAGTGTTCTGTGAATGAAATGTTATCCCCATTTTAAAGAAGTATAGAGAAAGAAGTTAAATAAAAGATATAGGGAAAAAATTAAGCCCGTTCCATTTAAATCAGTGCTTCTCCGTGAGGGTTAGTGGCTTTTTTTTTTTTTAAATGGGACTGTCCCTTGCACTGCAGGATGCTTAGCGTCTCTGGCCCCCAAGCATTAATTGCCCCAGTCATTATGATAACACCCCTGGTTTCCCCAGATCCCAGAAGGTAAGGTAGAGGTGATACTGCTGCTGATTGGAGCCACTGACTTAAATGCACGCGCACAGGAAAAGGAACAGTAAAATTGCTCTGCTGGTTTGGTTGGTTTTATATTAATAAAGGTCACAAGATGGAGATAAGAGCAGAACAAGAGGAAGGAAATCCCTGGGGTGAGTGTAGCTCTGGAAGGGAAGAGGCTAATTTATAAAGGAAGGGAATGAACACTAGACCAAGGAGGCTCTTCGTATATGGTCACTGCAAAAACCCATAGTGTAACTCTGGAGACCAGCCGGGTCTCACAGACAAGGAAAGTGGCTGGGCCAGGGGACAACAGGGAGTGCTGTGGCTGGAGTAAATACTGGATTTAACAAAAGAGTTTTAAGCACTAGTTAGGCCAAGAAAAAAATGCCTGCAGGTGAGTTTGGGTAGTCTGTGACCTGTGGGTCAGGTCATCTGAGGGGCCATTCCCATTTAAGGGATATACCCACCATGCTGGTTGGTGGAAGGGATGTGGGTTTCAGCACACACAAGAAGGAAATGTACTACCCATCTGAGCTGGCAAACATCGGGGCAGAAGAGTTGTGAGCATTCCCTGGGGCACTGGGCATCTGTGCTAGGGGACCATCTGTCCAGGGAGCTGAAGCGGGCATTCTGTGCAATCTCTGGTCCCCTCTGGATCTAAGATTCTGGAATTCTGGGGCTGTGATTCCTTAAAGGCAGAGCTGGGAACAGGAAAACTCTAGAGCAGGGCCACTGCCTGTCGTGCTACCAGCCCAGGCCCCTGGCAATGGTTCCTTAGCTCAGTGCTGTCATTCCCCCTGATGTGTGGAAATGGGGAAAAGAGGTCACTGAGTCCCCGCTCCCTAGAGGCCCTTTGCCTTGGTTCACAGCACTGGCAGTTCACAAACTCAAACAGCTTTTATTCTCTCTCAGCCAGTGGGCCCTGACACCGACTGCAGAGCTAAACAACCAATTTTCCAATCCAGCTGTTCAGCTGCACTATAGTCTTAAGTTTAAACGCACTTTTTAAGAAAACCTTCGGGAACTATCTCCTTCCCTCTGCTCTCTTTCTCTGCTGTGAGTCCAGCAGAAAGCAGGCACTTGACACAGAATGCTTGTGCCTGTGGATCCTCTTTCGGACTCAACCCACCTTCCCCTCTGGACGGTGATGGGAATGAAACCCCAAACTCCGGCGCCTGCCCTCCCTGATCTTTGGGGAGGGGCCACCGGGGCGTCTTGCTCTCTGGAGGGCAGCACCGTGCCTTTAAAAAGCAGTCCCTCTGCTGTTTCTGACTTGTAGCAGTGGGGCAGGCAAATGTGGGGGAGGCAGCAGGGCTTTGCCAAGGAAACTCCTGATATGGAGGAGTTGAAAACCAGGCTGCAAATGTCAATATCTAACATGCCAGGAAATCTCTGTTCCAGTCCTCCAGGTCTAGTCAGTCGTTGGCTTCAGAAGTCTGTAATGCCTCTGCTTCCTTACTTTGCTTACATCCCCATACCCTAGGCCTTAGGGTGGGCTCTCAGAAGGGAGGTGGTCCCAAGCCCTGTTGCCTATCCTTCCTGGACCACATCCAGCATAGGCCAGGTTTTATTGAGCCTCAGAAATTTCTCTGCTACGGGCAGGGAGGATGGTATAGGTAAGGGCTGTTGACAGGCCTGCAGCACAACGCACAGAATGAATTCTGAGGCCAGTGCCGGGGAGGGTGACTTCCTAGCTCTCCTCCATCTTAACCCCCTCTGGCATCCCTGGGAGTCAGACCATGGGTCATCATTTTCTTCTTCCTTCTCTATTCAGCCTCATATCTGGATGCCCTGTCCAAATCAGCTTCCCATCCTCCACTACAAGGAGAACTCTGATAGGTTAGGGGACCTCGGTAGTATCGCTCAGGAATCATCCTTTAAGGAATTTACCTACAGCACAAAATTTCAGAATTGTGAACAGGATCAGCATTTCCAGAATTTTGGCTATCACAGATGAATGGAATTAAAAATAAAGCACAGCAATAAAAATTGACTTTTTTTTAAGATGGGGACTTACGTAGGGTTGCCAGCCTTTATTTCATCAAACACGTACATTAAAAAAAGGACAACTACTCGGGACTTCCCTGGTGGTCCAGTGGTTAAGACTCCGCACTCCCAATGCAGGGGACCAGGGTTCGATCCTTGGTCAGGGAACTAGATCCCACATGCATGCTACAACTAAGAGCCTGCATGCCGCAACTAAAAGATCCTGCATGCTGCAACGAAGATCCGGTGTGCCGTAACTAAGACCCAGCGCAGCCAAATAAATAAATTAAAAAAAAAAAAAACAACTACTGCTACCATATATTACTGCCATCCTTTCATAAAGGAAAGTACATTTTAATGCCACAAATGTGTGAAGGAGATAATCTCTAATAAAGGACGGTCCTTTGAATAAAATCTTATAGCTTTATGAGAAAGTTATCTCATTCTTATTTTCCTAATTTCATCCCAGATGTGACATCTTTGTCATGGACTTCCTCAGCACTCCGATGGGGCTGGCACTAGATGGCTTTTCCCTTCCCACTTTCTGTGCCCGTCTCTGTCGTTTCTGCTTTGTCATGAAAGGAGGATAGTCATCATGTTAGGAAAAGTTGTGAAAGACTTTGAAATGGGCAAAAAAGGTTATTGGGTGTCCTGTCTAGTTTCTCTTTGGATTATCTTTGCCTTTCATTGTCTTTGAGCTCTTTTACCACTCTGTAAATTGTAGAAAACTGATCATAGTGCAAATGATTTTGCCAATAAAAATACAAATTGTATCCAGTGGACATGCAGTGGATTGTTGCCCTGTGGATATTGACCAATGTTGTGTCTGTTGAGTAAATTAATTGCAAGCATTCCTGATGGCTTATGTACATCTGCGCTTTGGATTCTCTTTTGAGCAATTGTAACATCTTGCTAGATCCCTCATTAATTGATGAGTTAAATGATATCATTGACGTGTGTTAATTTTATATTTGTACAAAGATCTTGATGTTACCTTTTAAAAAAATTACCGTTTTACAATAACTACCTCTGAGAGTTGTCGTGAGAGTGGAATGAGGTCATGGGTAAGCGAGTGCCTGGCTCAGGTCCAGGCACATAGTGTGCCTTCCACAGCTGGGACAATCCTTGCTTCTTCTGGACTCTGAGCTGCAGGGCACCCTGTGTTTTCTCCAACGAAATAAACAAAATCATCTGATTAAACGTCTCACGGTACAGTATTAGTGACTTTGACTTCCCAAGGATTTTCACATTTCAAAAGAGGACCCTAGGGGAACAATGATGCTTACCCTGAAAAATGACTATAATGGTGAAAATGCAGAGGGGTGCTGTGCTATAGATATTTGGGGCCAAGTACCTTTAAAATAACCTGCCCTCCTGGCATTCAGCTTCAGAGGACAATTTGATTCACCTCCCCTCACCCCCTCTTCAATGCCAGAAACACCAGCCTTACCATGCAAAGGGGAACAGTTTCAAACTTGTACCGGGTTCTTAAAATATACACTTATTAAATCCTCTCCTTGATCTGTGAGGTGGGTATGTTTATACCTGTTACTGATGAGGAACTAGAAGAGGTTAGATGACTGGCCCAAGGTTGTGCAGCTAGGAAGTTGTTGTGCCAGATTGAAATCCGGGGTCTGAATCCAGAGCTGTGGATTTGAGCCATGAATCAGCCCTTATAGTCAAGACTCTTTCCTCCCCCAGACCGTCACCACTGCTGAGATCCACTGCCAAGTGTCACATCTGGGCAAAGACAGTGCTCCCGTTCAAATGGAAATGCCCTTTAAGGCTTAACACACTTGCCATGAAAACAATGTCAGAAACAAATTGATCTGAACCTGGGACCCAAGACGTTAGGGCAATGCACTCATGTGCATTGCTGAATTCTGGGAGCCCCTGAGAGTCAGGGGACAGGCATCTTGGGGACTTAATGGAAAATTGCCTCATTCCATAAGGAGGAAGGGGGGGGGGGACCAAGAGAGGGAAAGGGACATGCTCAAGGTCTCAGGGCTTTAAGTTGCAGAGCTAAGAGCTAGATCTATTTGCTGAGGGTTTTAGACATTTCTGGTTAGCTCCC
This sequence comes from Phocoena sinus, assembly GCF_008692025.1. Lineage (NCBI taxonomy): Eukaryota > Metazoa > Chordata > Mammalia > Artiodactyla > Phocoenidae > Phocoena > Phocoena sinus. The sequence goes on along the minus strand of NC_045763.1, from coordinate 152,925,048 downwards.
AGAAGTATCTCCCCCAAACCTAACCAATCCCTGAGTTAGGTAGGGTGGCTCTAGGTGTGACTTGTATTTGCTGGGGCCTTCAGCCCTGGCATCAAGCCTGTTAGATAGTAACTCTACGTGGTAGAAGCAGGAGTAGATTTGGTTTGGACTCTGCTGCTAGCTCCCTGTGTGACCTTGGCCAAGTCATTTCCCGTCTCCAGACCTGGTTTCCTCTCCAGCCAGAGAGGAGCCGGGGAAGGTAGGCAAGGAGCTCCCTCCAGCAGGGTCCTCTGTGCTGTCCGGGTCTGAGGGGTAGGGATGGACCTGACAGGAGAAGGAGGAAGCTGGGGAGGATCAGCAGAGTGAGTTGGTGGGAGAGCAGTGGGAAATGTGCCCTCTCTCCCTGCCCCGTGACAACCAGGAAGATACAAGGTGTAGGAAGAGGAGGATGCAGACTTCGGGAGCTGAGGAGGGCCAGCCCCCAAAACGGCTTCCTAAAGGTTGTAAGGAACGGCACCAAAAACGGAGGAGCGCTTAAACAAGCTTTATTTGGGAACGCTCCCGGGCGAGGTTCACTGGTCCGAGAGAAAGGGGCCAGAGAAGTCGCGCCCGGGCGAGGGTTTGGGCAGAATTTATAGGGGAAGAAGGGAAAGGAGTGTGGTGAATCCGGGAGGGCACAGGGTATTCCTTATTTGGTGGTCTTTTCGGGTATCGTGGCAATATCTGGTGCCGGTCGCATCAGTCTTGGGACCGTTAGTCCCACCCCTCGAAAGGCGGGAAGCCTGGGCCGGGTGGAAAGCCACCAGATCAGTTCCTGGAACTGGGTGGTCCGGAAAGTCTCCAGGTCAGTTTCTGGAACCAGGTGGTCCAGAAAGTTTCGGTCTGATGCAACCTGTGAGTCTGATTGCGTTCCCCTGCCTCGGACCAGTTGGCCTTACAAAGGTTAACTGGCCAAAGCCATGCCCTCCTCTGCACTGTGCTGGCCAAGGGGACCCCGTGGCCTGTGCCAGGTGTGGCAGGGCATGTGGATGCTGGGATGGCCCAGAGGATCAAGGACAATGAGCCAGGTCAGAGCAGCATCTCTGCTGAGCCAGAAACAGGAGGCCTGGGCACATGGAAGCCAGGTATGTGGGTGTCTTGGTGATGGATGGAGCAAGTGTGACCTTTCCCTCTGTCGAGTCCAGCTGGACAGACCCAGTGGCTCCAGGGCCCCTTGTCATCCACTGATTGCTTTGTGATTAATGCACAAATCACTTATTCCCACTTCCTGTCCCTGCTCTGTGCTCTCCTAGCTCCCATGTTAGACCCTCTGCACTTAGGTAATTTACTCAGAAATTATTGTCCCTAGAATCTCCCAGCATGCTCAACGTACAAGTAGTAACCAGGATCTGCGTGCGATTCCCCTGTGGAACCAAGGACAGACAGACCGGTCACAGCACTAGGGAGAGCCTGAAATATCTGTAATGAGTAAAGCAGGGCCCAACTGAGGCCAGAACCTGTCCTGCCCGAATCTCCCCTTCTTTCCTGCACACTTTTGTGCTCAGCTGGAATGAGGTCCCACATCACGGTCATTCACTGGAGCTGCCTGTGGGGTCCCACATAAGGATGGTTAGCCTAACCCTGGTTTGTCTGGAAACCAGAGAACTGCATTTGGAGGAGAGGGAGACCACCCTTCAGTTCCCAACACCAAGCCAGGTAGACCCTCCCCCTACCAAACACAGACAGTGAATGAACATTCTCACTTCTTTTCAACAAATATTTTCTTCACCTTGGCCTGGGGTCCCAAAACAAAAACTGCATATAAACTAGGTTTACTGCTGACTTGGCTGCATGGACTTTATGACTTATCAGAGCAAGGAAAGACAGTCATTCTGTCTTATTTACTGAGTACCAGATAGGAGAGAGGGATTGTTTGTGTTAATTCACTGGGAAAAGCAGCACATTAAAAATTCTTTATGGGACTTCCCTGGTGGTGCAGTGGTTAAGAATCCGCCTGCCAAAGCAGGAGACACGGGTTCGAGCTGTGGTCCGGGAAGATCCCACATGCTGTGGAGCAGCTAAGCCCACGCGCCACAACTACTTAGCCTGCGCTTTAGAGCCCGCGTGCCACAACAACTGAAGCCTGAGTGCCTAGAGCCTGTGCTCCACAGCAAGTAAAGCCACTGCAGTGAGAAGCCTGCACACCGCAACGAAGAGTAGCCCCCGCTGGCCGCAACCAGAGAAAGCCCACGCACAGCAACGAAGACCCAATGCAGCCTAAATTAATTAATTAATTAATTTTAAAAAGCTTTATGCTGTTCCTTCTTTCATGTAGCAGAATGTATTTAATTATCCCTCATCCTACCCCATTCCCCACTTGCCTCCCTCCCTTCCTATACAGGGCAGATTAAAATGTTCTTGCTCAGTTGGAGGAGCAAATTTGTATGTAATTTGTAAGGTAGAGGATGGGGGACAAATGCTCTATTTGCAAAATAAGGCCAGGAGTCTGAGTTCTTGTGAGACAGAGTAAAGTTATGAGAGTCGGAGGAATGTGAATACCTCCAATAGACCAAAGGGGAGCTCTGAAGATAAATTAATCTTCTGGTGCCGAGGTATATTTGAATTAAGACTTTTTAGGAGGAAACCAGCTGCTGTGGGGATAGGAGGCCGCATTCAGGGGGCTAGAAGTCCCCCTGCAAGGATCGCTGAGACCAGAGCTCAGCCCTGTCCTCTGCAGAGCCTGCGGGTGTCCCTTTCCTGGTACTACATGGAAGACAAGGACTTCCTAGATGTCCCATGTGCATACTCCCTTGTTCCCCAACCTTCCCCTCTCTCTCTGTCCACAGTCCTCTCCCACTTAACTCCTCCCCCATTGGTGGTTCAGTCCTCCCACTCTTAGATGTGGCCTTGGAGGACAACACACAAGGGGATGCTCCATGGTTACAGAACCAGGCATGGCCCATCTGGCTGAATGAGTAACTCGCATACCTACTTTGCAAAGGAGCCCTTGCCTGTCAATCCAGTGGGGTGTGGTCATAGCAGTAATAACAGCCTGTGCTTACATGGTGTATCCTTCTAATCAGATATTTACAGATATTAACTCATTAATGACAACTCTGTGAGTTGGCTACTGTTACAACCCAATTTGGCAGATGAGTAAACTGAGGCACAGAGAAGTTAAATGACTTGCCCAGGGTCACACAGCTAGCAAATGGTGGCATAGGGATTTGAATTTGGCAATTTCCCTCCAAAGTCCACACACTTAACAACTATCCATTCTGCTCCACGCCCCCAGGTGAGCATTCTCTTATGTTAGGCTCTTGATTGCCAGTGACAAAAACCCAACCCAAGGACACTCCAGGTAGATGAAGCAGCAGTTGCAAAGGCTTGGAAGCCTGAAAGAGAAGGTGGGTGGTCAGGGAGGGTTGTAAGTTACTGGGAACAGAGATGAAAGAAAGTCATAAGAGGGATCTTCATTTGGGTCAGGTGGACAGAGACAGGGGGCTCGCTGCAGTGACCTGGAGCTGAGGACACCAACTGTCTTGTCACTGAGGCCGGGGGTGAAGAGAGACACAAGGGAACAAGCGTGGCCTGGAGCCCTGTGCCCTTCTTGTCCAGCATTCCTCAAACATTCCCTCACTCCCAACTCTCCTCTTTTTCCTCATCTATGTTTTTGGTTTTCCAAATCTGTTTTTCACTTCTAGCTCCCCTGGAGAGTGTGTGCTCCACAGATGGAGCTTTGATCTGTTTCATCCCTCCAGGAGGGGCAGTCTCTGGTGCAGATTAATTATGTAGCTTGACACCCATCCTCATGTAAGCCTGGTTCTTTTAATTAAAGATTCAGTAGGAGGGGCTGTTGTGTCAGGCTCTGGGAGCTGGCAGGGGGCCGGGGGAGTGTATCAGTGGGTCTGAAGCCTCCTTTCCTTAGGGTGTGTGGTCTTTGATTTATCTTTTCCCCCTTTGCCACGCCTCACCGGCAGGTTTGAAATTGGAGTTCTCCCTGAATCGGCACAACAAACTGAGTTAGAAGACAGAGTTCCCTCCCCCATATCTACCCAACCACCATACTGGGGGAGGCTATGGCGGGAGTGGGGTGGGTACAGGGGAGGCCTGGTGTCCCGGCCAAGTGCCTCCCAGACACTGAGTGAGCGACTTCCCCCTCCTGCTCCTACCCTGAACTTGAGCAAGCCATTGAACGTTCCTGGGCTTCTGCGTCATCCTTAATGTGTCAGGCAAAGTGACTTGTGACTGTTCCTACCAACCTCGTGCACAGGGACAAATGGAACAGAGGTCCAAGTCGTCTTCTCCCTGAGATATGCAGCTCAGAGGGCTCCCATCCCCCCAGCAAAGGGTCCAGCTGCAAGGAGCTGTTGACTTGGGAATCTGTTAGGCTCCTGTGGTTGGGGCATGGGGTGCAGGGAGGAGAGGGGTGACTGGAGATGATACAGTTGCAGAGTGAATGGGGTGGGTGGGGTATCTATCTACTTGGTGGATACAGGCAAGGCTGTTATGAATCCGGGGCCTCTTCCTTCCCTCCCCGCCAGCCAGCTGCAGCACTGACAACCAGGGGACTAGGGACAGATCCATCTGGGAAGCAGGAGGCAGGGGAAGGGGGTGGGGCAGGGAGTAGGATGAATGGCCAGATATTCCTAAGGCTTGTGTCCTTTGAAAGACAATGAGATCAAGGCTGGAGACTTGGCCTTACACCCCCTCCTCTGAATGCTGGGAGCCCCTGAGAGTCAGGGGACAAGGCATCTTGGGGACTTCAAGGAAAATTGCTTTATTCCACAAGGAGGAAGGGGGGGACCAAGAGAGGGAAAGGGACATGCTCAAGGTCTCAGGGCTTTAAGTTGCAGAGCTAAGAACTAGATCTATTTGCTGAGGGTTTTAGACATTTCTGATTAGCTCCCAGAAGTATCTCCCCCAAACCTAACCAATCCCTGAGTTAGGTTGCGTGGCTCTAGGTGTGACTTGTGTTTGCTGGGGCCTTCAGCCCTGGCATCAAGCCTGTTAGATAGTAACTCTACGTGGTAGAAGCAGGAGTAGATTTGGTTTGGACTCTGCTGCTAGCTCCCTGTGTGACCTTGGCCAAGTCATTTCCCTTCTCCAGACCTGGTTTCCTCATCTGGGGTAATTCCGCCTGCCCTCTTGTGCTTCACAGGGTCAGAGGCTCAGATGGGACCATTCTCTCTTTTCAGACACCTACAGTCTAATTACAGGCTAATTCTTGACCAGCTGATGGGAGAGATTTTTAAATGTACCTGTAAAATTTAGGATGTCTGGGCTTTACTAACCTGCATCATTTTCCTGGGATTCCAGGAAAAACCTGAAGACCAGAGGGAGGGGCAGGACCTGTAAGATGTCTGAGTGACACACCCATCAGGCTCAGAGACCCACCCTGCCTGAGATGTACTGCAGTTTGATGGATCCTAGAGGTAAAAAGAGCTTACATTTATAGAGGTTTTTTTTTTTTTTTTGCGTTACGTGGGCCTCTCACCGTTGCGGCCTCTCCCGTTGCGGAACACAGTCTCCGGACGCGCAAGCTCAGCGGCCATGGCTCACGGGCCCAGCCGCTCTGCGGCGTGTGGGATCTTCCTGGACCGGGGCATGAACCCACGTACCGTGCATCGGCAGGCGGACTCTCAACCACTGCGCCACCGTGGAAGCCCTATAGAGGTTTTTTTGTTTGTTTGTTTGCGGTATGCGGGCCTCTCACTGCTGCGGCCTCTCCCGTTGCGGAGCACAGGCTCCGGATGCGCAGGCTCAGCGGCCATGGCTCACGGGCCCAGTCGCTCCGCGGCATGTGGGATCTTCCAGGACCGGGGCATGAACCCGTGTCCCCTGCATCAGCAGGCAGACTCTCAACCACTGTGCCACCAGAGAAGCCCTAGAGTTTTTTTTTTTAATGTTTCAGGTTCTTTATATGTATTGTTTCATTTGTGTCACCATCTCACCAGTTACAATTGTTGCCCTCATTTTATGCATGAGGAAACTGAGCCTTGGATAAAGTCAACATGTCAGGCCACACAGTGGTGAGTGGCAGGGCCAGGGTTTGGTATCTCCAAAGCCTTATTCCACCAACTTCTGCCTCTGCTGGCCTTGAGGCCCTGGCCAGAGGGGGCGCTTTCAGAGGTCTCAGGCAAGGGCTCCCTTTGGTCCCGGGGTGGCTGCCTCAGGGAGCTGAGGTGGGCTGGCCGCCCTCCGGGAGGCAGGGCCGGGCTGTGAGACTGAATGGGCCAGGGCTGGGGGAGGGTTGGGTCCTGCCACAGGCTTTGCCGAGGCTCCTTGACAGGCAGCGCTCAAGCCACCTCCTCCTTCAGAAAGCCTTCCCGAAGCCGCTCCTCCCCCACCACCGCAGAGCTGTTGCTCACTGTACTTCCACATGTCACCGGGGCCTGTTTCATAGCACATCTTTATGCTAATATATATATGCTATTGAAGTTTGTAGGGAATAAAGTCACACTAGGGCTTCTCCCATTCCCCTGCAAACTCCTTGAGGGCAGGGACTCATGTGCATTGCCTAAGGCACCTAGGAGAGGTCTTGCAAAGAATAGCAGGTGATCGATGAGTATGTGTGGAATGAACTATTAAAAATAATCATTCTTAAGACTGTCAAGAGTGATTTCATATACATTATTTACCCATTCATTCAAATACATACACATTTGCTGAGCCTAAAATCATATGCCTAGACTTCATCAGATTCCAGGGACACAAAGACATATTGGACACCTGTCTGTGCACGGGGAGCTCATAGAGGTGGGAGTCGGGAGTGGGGAGGGGAGGGGAGGGGAATTGGTGAGGGCAAGAGACTAAAAAAAAGACAAAACAAAACAAAACGTGAAAACAGAAAATTACAGCATATTCAGCTAGGAGTCAGCACAGGTGCTGGCAAAGCCCAGAGAAAGAGCCCCTGGCCCAGTCTGGGGGTGTCAGGGAAGGCTTCCAGGGCAGATGAAGCAGAGTGGGGCTTTGTGGGCCAGGCAGGAGCAAGTCAGCCAGGGGGAGAGTGTCTGAGTCAGCCAGGGGGAGAGGGTCCAGAGTCAGCCACGGGGAGGGGGTTCAGAGTCAGCTAGGGGGAGGGGGTTCAGAGTCAGCTAGGGAGAGGGTGTCTGAGTCAGCCAGGTGAAGGGGTGGTCAGATTAGGGAGAACATGGGGCAGGAGGGAGCTCAAGGCAGGTTTTGGGGTGATTGTACTGGTGAGTAATGCAGCTGCCTGGTGTGGAGAGGGATGTTTTGAGGACCCAGGTGGGAAGAAGGAAGAATGGAAATAACACCTTTTATTTGAACATGGAGTGCTTTGTGTTTCTCAAAGTACTTCCACATCTATCTCAAATTAGCCTAAAAACAGCAGTGGCAGCAGCAAAGTTCCTCTGCGCCAGGCTTTTTCTCAGGGTGGGTGTTATGTGTTACTTGGGGAGAAGGAGGTGCTGTTATCACCTCCCCTGTACAGAAGGGGACACTAAGGCCCCAAGAGAACTGGCTTCTTCGGGAGGGGCAGGGAGGGCTCTGTGATTCTCTGTCTGCAGTTGAGGACATGGGCGCTCAGGGGGTTATGTGACAAGGTCTGGTCCTTTGACATGAGGTCTACCTGGGGTTCCAACTCAGGCCTCTGGGTTCCTAGCCTGGGGCTTTTTCCTGGAAATTCCTCTGCCTCTCAGGACAAAATATCTGAACCAAGGAGCCAGATTGTGATTGGAAATCAGCTCAGGCTGCCTGGTATTTCTCCACTTCTGCCTCTGCCACTGAAGGCTCCAGGACGCCCCCGCCGACCGCAGTGACCTGGGCTTTGAGGGGAGTGTTTTACCCGGTCAGCCAGCTGTTGGAAGTGCAGATACCGTCCCCTCTATCCTGGGCACAAACCAACCAAGTTGCTCCACTCCAGGCATCCACTCTCGTTACTTAATTCAGTTCACAAAGTTAACCCTTGATCACAAGCCAGCAGCTTCACTGCTGGGGCTTCCCAGTCTCTCCACTCCCACCTGTCCTGGGCTTCTCCATCATCAAGGAAGAGGGAGATTTTCATCCTTCCTTCCCATGGGATGCTTCAAGCACCGCTGTGACAGTGTTGCTGACCCCTGGCTCTGCCGCCTTCCCTGACACTACAAACAACTGACCCCTGGCCCATTAGCCTGATACCTGGTCTGTGGCCTACTTTGCATGTCCCTTTCTAAAATCTCCTTGAGGACCCCCATTTGCCACCTCACCTGGTTCAGGCTCACAAATGCTCAGTCACTGAGGAAGGGAGCAGAGTGGACAGGTAATTTGTTCACAGCATAAATGGGTCTGGTTTGAATCCTGACCACTGCCAATAGCCACGTGACCTTGACCAAGACTTGACCATATTTCTCTGGGGTGTTGTGCAGAGATCATGAGATCCAAACTGTAAGACATCTAGTACTTCTACAATAATCTCTCAATAAATGGTAGATATTTAACTATTGATAATGAAGTCTTTTTAAAGGATTTCTATGAGGGTGAATTTGAAAGTGGTTGGAAACTCCAGGCTGCTTCCCCTTCTCTACTAGAAACCCAGCAAGGGCAGGGGCCTTGTCTTTTGTTCATGATGTCTGGTACATGGAAGGTTCTTGATGTATATATTTATTTTTGGATAACTGAATAAATCTACACTGTCCTCAATTCTGACTTTAGGATTCATTTTTGGTATTAATTTTTCCTAATTATAAAAGTAATACATGTTTCATTGCAGAAAAATTGGAAAATATTTCTTAAAATTAAGAAAACAAAACCTAGCTGTGATCCTACTCTCTGGATATAACCATGATTAATGTTTTGATACATTTCCCTACAACATATATGTATCAAAATTTTTATATTCTTGTTTTTCAGTTAACATAATGAGCATTTTCCTGTTATTAAGTAAACTTTACAAACATAATTTTCAGTGCTACATATATTATTCTGTGACACGAATGTATCATAATTTATGTAACCAATACGCAATGGTTGGATATTTAAGATTTTTCACCATTATAAAGCTGCAATGAACATCCTTCCGTATAAATATTTGTGTATATCTCTGAATTAAGAATTTCTACGACAAATAAATTCTACAAAGTCAATTACTGGATCTAAGAGTGAACATTTTAAGGATCTTGATATACGTATCGTTAAATGATTCTTCTGAGAGGTTGCACTAACCCACACTCCTCTCACTCTCAATGCTTGAGAACTCTCACCACCAGAATATTACCATTTAAACGGAGACACAGAACTTACTTTTTTTTTTTTTTCGGTACGCGGGCCTCTCACTGTTGTGGCCTCTCCTGTTGCGGAGCACAGGCTCCGGATGCGCAAGCTCAGTGGCCATGGCTCACGGGCCCATCCGCTCCGCGGCATGTGGGATCTTCCGAGACCAGGGCACGAACCCGTGTCCCCTGCATCGGCAGGCGGACTCTCAACCACTGCGCCACCAGGGAAGCCCAGAGAACTTACTTTTATATGATGATGCTCTTGCCTTAGACATACATGGTACATTCAGTCACACCAGGGTTTCTCCACCTTGCTACCATCAACTTTTGTGCTGGAAAACTCTTTGTTGTGGGAGCTGTCCTGTGCATTGTAGGATGAGTAGTTGCAGTTATGATAACCAAAAATGGCTCCAGATATTGCCAATGTTCCCTGAGGAACAAAATCACCCCTGGTTGAGAACAACTGAGTTGTACTATATTAATTTTTTTGCGGTACGCGGGCCTCACTGTTGTGGCCTCTCCCGTTGCGGAGCACAGGCTCCGGATGCGCAGGCTCCGGACATGCAGGCTCAGGGGCCATGGCTCACGGGCCCAGCCCCTCCGCGGCATGTGGGATTTTCCTGGACCGGGGCACGAACCCGCGTCCCCTGCATCGGCAGGCGGACTCTCAACCACTGCGCCACCAGGGAAGCCCCCCCTCCCTTTTTTAAAAAAAGTAGTTGCCCAACATTTCCAACCCTAGGCAATGGTTAGGTAGAGGACATGCAGTCAGTAAAACTTATACCACACGATTGCACATGACATGGAAAAGCGCTTACATGAGACATTGTAGAGTCACTGGCTTTCCCAGCTACTCAGAGCAGGAAGGAAGAGCAGGGATTGCAAAGGGACCACCAGCTGTGGAAAAACCTGCCCGCTACCTCGGATGGAGGAACCTAGCGCTGGGGGAGGCAATGCAGTGCTGGGGAGGAGTGAGTGACTGGAGCCTGGGGGGAGCAGTGGGCACTCAGAGGAGGAAGGATGGGGAATCTCAAAGCTGAGGCCAAGACAAACGCAGAGCGGGCCCAGCTTGGGGTGGGGTCGGAGCTGGGGTGGGGGTGTTAGGAGGGGGAGGGGACTTGCCAGGAGGAGATGACTCCAGGAGGAGTTTGCTTTCTGGTGTCCGGGACTTTGCTGGGTGAGGCACAGCTTTGCTTCCCTCAGCTGGTAATTGACTCTAATGTTAGAGTCTGAAACATTTGGCCAAAGCAGATGACTGCCAAGGGGCTTGCCTCTCAAGTGTGTGTACACGTGGGGGGGAGCAGAAAGGAGAATTCCGTATTCATTAAGATTGCAGGGAGGTAGAATCTTATGCACACTTGTATATGGACAGGGAAGGCACACAAGGAAATGAAAACAGATTTGTTAGGACAGTAGACCGGCGGTTTGCTTATTTTTAGCCCTTTTCCTCAGTGCTCTTTTCCTCATCAGGATGCGTACTACATCCACGCGTCCCCATCTCCGTTTACATCTGCATCCACATCCATTTCTATGTCCGTTGCTATCCATATTCATACCTGCACTTACACTCATACCTGCATTCATATATTTGCTAAGAAGCTCCCTTTCCCACTACAGGTAAATGCTAGCTTCCAGCAGATTTCTTTTACAAAAGCTATTTATGCTGGGTGGGTTTGGCCTTGTCTTTCCTTCTCACCTTAGCCCATCCTTTCCTTTCCCTCAACCACCTCTTTCCCTTCCTGTTTGTTCTCCTCCCCTCCCTCCCAGCTGGGGCCACATTTCCCTTGTCCCTCAAGCATCTCCCCTCCTCCATCCCCACTTTCAGTTGGCCAAACCCACTCCACCTAAACTTTGGGCCCTGAAGTCTGACCAGATTTCTTTGCTAAAGATGGGGGAGCCCCAGCTGCCTGTGCTTTGATGGGGACTGGTAATAAGGCACAATTTGGGGGCTCAGGGTGTGGCTGGGACGCATAAGAAGGGCCACGCGTAACCTCTGCAGAGACCAGGCCTCCTGTTTTTCTGTCTTTTCATGTTGCCCAGGGCAATCTCTCCACTCTCCTGGCTTAAACCATCTTTTATATGTAGATGCTTCCCCCATCTCTGAACTTCAGAGCCATAAATTTTTTAATTAAAAAAATTCTTTTTAATTAAATATAGTTGATTTACAATGTTGTGTTAATTTCTGCTGTATAGCAAAGTGATTCAGTTATATATATATATATATATATATATATATACACACATCCTTTTTTAAAAAATATTATTTTCCATTATGGTTTATCATAGGATACTGAATATAGGTCTCTGTGCTATACAGTAGGACCTTGTTGTTTTGAGCTATTAATTAATTAATTAATTAATTTCCATCTTTATTGGAGTATAATTGCTTTACAATGTTGTGTTAGTTTCTGCCGTACAACACAGAGCCATAAATTTAAATGCCTGCTGGATATCCCTGCCTGGGTGTTTCACACACTTTCCAAACCCAGCATGTCTAAGGTAGAAATGATCACATCACACTCCCAGGCTGGCTCTTCCCCCAACAGACCCTCACCAAACCCCCAGGGCCTGGGGCCAAACAAGAGAGTCATCCTCAAGCCTCTTCTCTCCCTTAACCCCAGTTCATCGTTCACATATTCAGTTTGGCTCACTCTCACTCTCCCTCTCCACTGTTGCTGCCTTGACTTTTTGACTTTTTTCTCCTTTTCCTGTTTTTAAAGAATACTTATTTATTTATTTGGCTGCATCAGGTCTTAGTTGCGGCACGTGGGATCTTTGTTGTAGCGTGTGCAGTCTTCTCTCTAGTTGTGGTGTGCGGGCTCCAGGGCACGTGGGCTCAGTAGTTGTGGCACACGGGCTCTAGAGCACAGGCTCAGTTGCCCCGAGGCATGTGGGATCTTAGTTTCCGGACCAGGGATCGAACATGCGTCCCCTGCATTGGAAGGCAGGTTCTTAACCACTGGACCACCAGGGAAGTCCCCTCCTTTTAATAGACTATTTTTTAGAGCAATTTTAGGTTCACAGCAAAATTGAACAGAAAGTACAGAGATTTTCCCAAATCCCCCCTACCCACACGTATGCATAGCTTCCCCACTATCAACATCTCTGACCAGAGTAGTGATTTGTTACAACTGAGGAACTTAACTTGATACATCTTAATCACCCAAAGTCCATAGTTTACCTTAGGGTTCCTTCCCTCTTGGAGTTGTACATTCTGTGGGTTTGGACAAATGTATAATGAGATGTATCCACCATTGTGGTGTCACACAGAGTAGTTTCACTGCCCCCCAGATCTTCTGTGCTCCACGAATTCCTCCCTCCCTTCCCACTAACTGCTGGCAAGCTCTGATCTTTTTACCGTTTCCATAGTTTTGCCTTTTCTAGAATGCCATATAGTTGGAGTCATATAGCATGTAGCCTTTTCAGATTCACTTCTTTCACTTAGTTATATGGATCTATTTCCTCCATATAATTTCATGTCTTGGTAGCTCTTTTTTTTTTTTTTTAAAGCACTGATTTATATCCCAGTGTCTGGATGGACCACAATTTATCCATTCACCTATTGAAGGACATCTTGTTTGCTTCCAAGTTTTGGCAATTATGAATAAAGCTGCTATAAACATCTGTGTGCAAATTTCTGTGTAAATGTAAGTTTTTAACTCCTTTGGGTACCAAGTAGTGCGATTGCTGGGTCACACGGTAAGAATAAATTTAGCTTTGTAAGAAACTGCCGACTGTCTTTCAAAGCAGCTACACCATTTTGCATTCCTACCAGCGATGAATGAGAGCTCCTATTGCTTCACATCCTTGCCAGTATTTGGTGTTGTCAGTATTTTCCATTCTAACGTGTAGTGTGTAGTGGTATTTCGTTGTTTTAATGAGCATTTTCCTGATGACATATGACAGAGAGTAACTTTTTTTAAAAATTATTTATTTATTTGGCTGTGCGGCGTGGCCTGTGGGATCTTAGTTCCCCGACCAGGGATTGAACCTGTGCCCTCTTCAGTGGAAGCACAGAGTCTTAACCACTGGACCGCCAGGGACTTCCCCAGGGTAATTTTTTTTTTTTTTTTTTTTTAAGAATTTATTTTATTTATTTATTTTTGTCTGTGTTGGGTCTTCGTTGCTGCACGCGGGCTTTCTCTAGTTGCGGCAAGCAGGGGCTACTCTTTGTTACGGCAAGCAGGGGCTACTCTTTGTTGCGGTGCGTGGGCCTCTCATTGCAGTGGCTTCTTTCATTGTGGAGCACGGGCTCCAGGTGCGTGGGCTTCAGTAGTTGTGGCTCACGGGCTCTAGAGCACAGGCTCAGTAGCTGTGGCACACGAGCTTAGTTGCTCCGCGGCATGTGGGATCTTCCCGGACCAGGGATCGAACCCATATCCCCTGCATTGGCAGGCGGATTCTCAACCACTTGCACCACCGGGGAAGCCCCCCCAGGGTAATTTTTAATGTGCTTCTTTGCCATCTGTGTATCTTCTTTGGTAAGGTGTCTGTTCAGATCTTTTGCCCATCTTTCAATTAGGTTATTTATTTTCTTATTGTTGAGTTTTAAGAGTTCTTTGTATATTTTGGATAACAGTCCATTATCAGATATATCCTTTGCAAATAGTTTCCTCCAGTTTGTGGCTTGTATTCTCATTCTCTTGATTTGCCTTTCACAGGGCAGAAGTTTTTATTTTTAGTGAAGTCCAGCTTATCAATTATTTCTTTTGTGACTCATGTCTTCTGTGTTGACTCTAATTTTACGTGGCCCACACCAAGGTCTCCTGACTCCTGGTTCCCTCAGGATCTTCATCTCCTCCCCGCCCTGCTCTTTGAGAACTCCATTAACATAGGCCTTTCACTTCCTCAGATGCTCCTCCCACCTCAGGCCCCCCAACTGTTTGTCCAGCCAACTCCCACCGTCCTCTGAAGTCAACTCAATGAGGCTTCCTTGGGGAGGGGAGAGCTCAGCTCAGGTGCCACCCCCATTACATCTCTCCCAACCCATGTACTTCTACTTCCTTTCACTTGTCACAGTCATAAGATGCGGCTCCCTGCTAAGATGTAAGGTCCATGAAGGCAGGTGGAATTTCTTCGTTGGTCACTGTTTATCTCCAGAGCTAGTGCTATGCCTGGAACATAGTAATGATTATTATAATAGCAAATACATCTACAGTGCTATGTGCCAGAAACCCTCCAGAGCAGGTTACATATTTAACTCATCTGCTCTCTGCAATAACCCCATGAGTGGGTAGTTGATTCCGAGGTACAGTTTGCCCAAGATCACAGAACTAGTAAGTGGAAGAGCTGGGGTGAAACCCAGAAAATTGGGCTCCAAAGTCATCTTTGTTGAATGAACGACTCAGAGAGAAAGAGAAGGAGACAACTAGGAAATAGTATGAGAGAGAAGGTGGTTAAAGATCAGAGTGAATGAAATAGGCACTTGCCTCAGAAGGGCTCCTTAATGGTTGTTGACTGACTGATGAACGGACTCTGGAAGAGAGATGCTACTCGGGCCCAGCCCCTCCTTCCTTCTGGGATGAGCAGCACAGGCAGACAATTGGCGGGACAAAGCCTGAGTTCTTTGCGAGGGGCTCTTGGAAGGCTGCCACGGGGCACATTTTTTTTGTGTGGTACGCGTGCCTGTCACCGCTGTGGCCTCTCGCGTTGCGGAGCACAGGCTCCAGACGCGCAGGCTCAGCGGCCATGGCTCACGGGCCCAGCCGCTCCGCGGCATGTGGCATCTTCCCGGACCAGGGCACAAACCCACGTCCCCTGCATTGGCAGGCGGACTCTCAACACAGGGCACATTAATACTGAGCTGCCTTGGGTAGAGACAGCCTAAGCTGGAGAAAATTACTGCTGAGATGTCTAGGACATCAGTTGAAAAGATTCAGTCATCCCCAGCAGCTCTGACTCAGCCACAGCCCTTTTTAGGGGAAGACAGTGGAGCGTGCAAGAGGCCCCAAGGTCATTGCCCCCATTCCTCATCTGACCCAGTCCTGACCACATTTGGGGTCTCTGTAGTTGTAGACACTCGGGGAATCCATCCCCCCGACAAGTGCCCCTGCCTTTCCCAGTCACCCTGTATCAGAAAATTTTGCTATCCTGTTGTCACGTATAAAAGTAATTTTCCCAGATGGTGAAAATATAATCGAGCAGCTTTGGGGAATGTTCTGCTTCTCCCTGGGGAACACCTGGATGTCATACCCACAATCAACAGGGTTGGTTCCCTGATCTACCTTGTTCTTTGCATGAGTCAAGCCGTTGCTGTGGCCCCTGCTCTTTAAGAGAAGCGCTGTTCACATGGCAAACGGGAACCTGGTGAGCCTCCAGAGGAATAAACAGGTAATGACTGAGGATGGGACACTAGTATCAGGGTTCTTTACTGCGAGCAGTAGAAGCTGACTCAGCAAAAGGAAATTTCTGGAAGGATAAGAGGAGTTCACAGGATCAAGGGAAAGAGTAAAAGAGAGAAAGAATAAGGGAAGGCACAGGAACCAGGGTTATTTTGTGGCACCAATAGACAGTCTCTTCAGGGGTAGCCTTTGGGAGAGAGGTCCCCCAACAGTGTTCTCTTGTTGTGAGTCCAGGGACAGAAAGTCCTCAACTCTTTGGCCAGGGGAGACCAAGCCACCTTGATTGATAGCTTCACCAGGACTGGATCCACTGGGGGAGGGATGGTTATCCAAAACAAAATCCCAGTGATGATACTAAAAGATGGAGTTATAGGTAACAGGCACAGAAGGCCCTTCTGAGGATATGAACTGAAACCAAAATGGTGAGAAAGAGCCGGACACAGGAAGAGCGGGGGGAAGAGGGAACAGCAGGTGCAAAAGTCCTGTGGTGGGAAAGAGCTCAGTGGATTTTCAAGGGTCAGGGTGGCTGGCTCTGTCTTCCCTCACAGATTTGGCTTGGGAATGGGCCCATCGCCAGTCCTCAGAGGCTCCCTGGGCCACGTTATGGGGCCAGAATTTTGTTTATTCCAGATGCAACAGAATAGAAGGCTAGGTCCAGAGGCATTCTCCTAGCTCCTGTGATAGGGAGAACAGTGAGGGTGGAATTTTGGTCAAGTCATGTTTCTGGAGGCCTGTGGTGGACCAGGCGCTGTGTTAGGGTCAGTAGACTAAGGATGGATACAATACATGATGTAGTCCTCAGAGCACCTACCCTCGGTTTATTCCTCCCCCAGCCTCGAAGAGGTTCCTCACGTGTACGTGCTGATCAGTACTCAGCTGAGTATCTGAAGGGGATTCGCTTTAGATCTCCAGAGTTCTCCCTTTGTGCAGCTCTTCCCTCTCCAGTTTTCTGTCCTATGAATTCTACCTGCCTTGTACTCTCAGCATCAGCTCCTTAAAACTCAGGAAGCCCATCAGGATCCATCTGGGTTCCCTCTCCCCACTTGTGGCCTGGAGATTCTCTTAAGGTAGTGAGCTGGGGCAATTAAAGGGATGACCTTATTTATTTCCCATTTCAAAGAGATCGTTGCCCTTCATTGCCTGGTATGCCATGTCTTTTTTTTTAATTTTTAAAATTTATTATTTATTTATAAATTTATTTTATTTATTTATTATTTATGGCTGTGTTGGGTCTTCATTGCTGTGTGTGGGCTTTCTCTAGTTGAGGCGAGCAGGGGCTACTCTTTGTTGCGGTGCACGGGCTTCTCATTGTGGTGGCTTCTCTTGTTGCAGAGCACAGGCTCTAGGCACGTGGGTTTTAGTAGTTGTGGCTTGCGGGCTCTAGAGCACAGGCTCAGTAGTTGCGGCGCACGGGCTTAGTTGCTCCGCGGCATGTGGGATCTTCCCGGACCAGGGCTCGATCCCGTGTCCCCTGCATTGGCAGGCGGATTCTTAACCACTGCACCACCAGGGAAGCCCTGCCATGTCTTATAAACAGTTGTTTCACATATTTTTTCTGGTTTTTGGTTAAGGTGGGAGGGTAAATCCTGACTCTGTTACTCCATCTCGACTCGGAGCCGGTCTCTGGATTTTGGGGACCAGTTTTGGGATGCTCTGTGGAACCTGTGGCAAACTCAGTAGCACAATCCCAGCGGAGGTCCTGAGGCTTTGGGAACAAGCACACTCTGTCAGCTCACTATTCTTTTGAGAAATAGTTCTGGCTTGTTGTCAGCCCTGATAGACTACATCTCTGACCACTGGGTACCACATGACCTTGCAACCAAAACTACTCATCACCATTGACAAGCCATAAATTCAGCCTTCCCAGAGGCACTCCGCACGTAATCAGGTACAGGTGGTATCGGCGGGACTGAGCCAATACCAGTGGCGCATCTAAGTTCTCGTCACAAGTCACTCACACTCAGAGGGTGACCACTGCTGATGCTCTGCTCTGCCACCTCTTCCTCAGTCGACACCTGTGGCCTCAAGAGGAGGTGACTGAGGAGGAGAACAGCCCTGACTGCTCTTCAGAACTCTTCCTGATACAATGACACCCACCCGAAGGGACGTCCCCTGGCACTGGCGCTCTTTCTGGAGTGCCCCTGAAGTGGGGAACAGATGCGGCCCCAGTGGGAGCGCTTTGAGCAGGATAACTTGTTGACTACTTTACTTGGAAAGAGAGATGGCCTGAGGTAAGTCTCTCACTAATTCATGTGCTTTACTAACGGTTTGGCCAGATGGTCACAAACTCGGAAGGGATGAGATTCAAGAATTCGTGACAAGGAAGTTTAGAAAAAAGATGTGTGGACAGGCCTCTTAGAATGGGCACAGAATATGAAATTATTTGTGTTCCGTGTGGATTTGACCAAGCTCCTACTGGTAGCCAGGTGGACGAGGTGGTCCACTTTGTGGATGTTAGTTAGGGTTCTCCCTCAGCACCCCCAGCGTTTGCTCAGTGGACTTGTGAACAGAGTGGCCGTGGTGGCCAGGCTGAAGGCTTGGCATGGCTCAGCCACATCCTCTCACCAAAACCAAGCTGGTTACTGCCATTGTTAAGTGCCCAACATTCCTAAAGCAGGAACCAACCCTGAGCTCCTGACTGGTACCATAATCTAGGGGGACATGTCGGCTCCTTTAGACCACGTCGGTTAATTCAGATAATTGCCTCGGATTTCCTCCTAATTAAGATATAATGTAGCTCCTGATCCATGGAGGGGCTACGGTGTGTTCTCTTGGAACAGATACCCATTCCTAGTGGAATGAGAGTCCCCGCAAACCAGGGTCACATTTGTAATGGTGGAGGTCTGCAGCCCTTTGTTTGTTTGTTTACCCAAGGAATAGGTATCTGGTGAACCAGTTTGGGGCAGAGGGTTCTTACTGCCATGGCTGGGCCATCAGGAGGGTCCAGAGACAGCCTGTGAGGTGGCATATGAGCCAGAGGAATGAAAAGCCAAGTGTAGAAACATCTGTGCTTTGTGTAGGACTCAGTGTCTGTCATGTTGGTGAGGGCAAAGCAGCGTGGTGCTGGTGGTGGTGTGTGCGTGTGTGTGTGTATGTGTGTGTTGCATGCCAACTTCTCATCCTTCCGACCATCTGGGGAGGGCTTTAAGGCAAGAAATGATGAAAGAGCTCTCAGAGGGAAGGAAGGGGGTGAGGCATCCTCTGATCTTTGTCTATTCAGGGTCTAGTATAGTTTGTATCACAGAGTAGTTTCATTTGTTGAATGAGAAAAAGGAAAGAAAAAAAAATGAATGCGTGGATCTGTATATCCTTTGAGTTGGAAGGGATCTCGGAGATTATCTGCTCCCATCCCCAGCCATTCTGAGACTCTCTTTGTTGGCATCCCCCAACTGGTAGCCACATAGTTTTTGCTTGTTATTATATATAAGAATAGTTCTAGCTGAAATTTATCAAGTGCTTACTATCGTGAGGTACTCTACTTTACATGTACTAGCCTCACATATGCCTCAAAATTTGAGGAGGTAATTATTATGCTTATGTACCAGTGAACAAACAGTTTCAAGTTACATTCTCCAAATCACACAATGAGTAAATGACAGTCAGGAATTGAATCCAGATGTATCTGACTCCATGGCTTAAGCTCCCAAACACTATGCTGTACTGTTTGAATATGTATTGTGACAGAGCTCTCACCACCTTACAAGATGACTGTGTTATCATTAGCCAGCTTTGACTGTTAGACAATTTTCTCCATTTGAGTGGAAACCTGCCTCCCTATAGCTCGCAGGCCCTTCTGAGAACCATTCTCTTCTGCCCCCAGCCATCTGAAGATGGCTCTCCCAGGCTGCAACTGGGGAAAGCTCTCCTCTAGACCCTCACCCTGATCTCTGGAGCCCTTGCTGAAGGGGGCCCAAGTTACCAATGCCCTTTGCGTGTGGCTCTCAGGCTGGGCAAGGAGAGGCCTGACCAGGGCAGAGAGTTTCCGGACCAGTGCCTCCTGTCTAGACACTCTACTGTTATTAATGCCATTTCACCTCCCATTAGCTTTTTTTTTTGGCAAGACAAATTCTTCCACTGCTCTGGCCTGCATGGCTGAATTACTGTGGAGCTTAGCTCAAAGCAGGAATTATTATGAGAGGGCAAGAACTGCAAGCCCCCTTGGGTCTGGCCTGAGTCATCTGCGACTCCGGTCTCTGGATCTATGTATTGGGCAGAGAGGGAGGGAGGAGAGGTCGCACACAAGCTGGCTGGTCCTGGTTTGTGAGATGATGCTAAGCAACGCTCTCTGTAGTGGGGCTATGGTGTGTGTGTGTGTGTGTGTGTGTGTGTGTGTGTGTGCGCGCATGCATGTGCTTGTGTGTGATGTAGCAGAGTAATCTTTTAGAACAGCTGTTGAGCACCTGTCTTAACCTCATCTATCTGGGCCTTTTCTTTCTCATGGGTGTAACTGAATCTCATTTCACTGGAAAAACCCTCTTCCAGGCTGAGCTGAGCTCTGCACATGAGATGGCCTTTGGACTGTCCCCCCATCTCTCCAGCCCCCAGTGCAAATAGATAACAAAGGAGGCTGCGTTTGCGTGGAACCCAGGGGGCCCCAAAGCCTGGCTCTTGTAACCTGGGCCAAGGCTGCAGGCATTGGCCAGCAGCAGCTTCATGCAAGCCCAGGCGGAGTGCTCTGGGGCCCCTGCACGTGTGGGGGTGGCTGTCGCTCTCAGTTAACATGCTCCTTGCAGGGGACCCCATACTAATTGCCTTGGATTTCCTCCTAATTAAGATGTAATGCCGGGGGCTTCCCTGGTGGCACAGTGGTTAAGAGCCCGCCTGCCAATGCAGGGGACACGGGTTCCAGCCCTGCTCTGGGAAGATCCCACATGCCGTGGAGCAACGAAGCCCGTGTGCCACAACTACTGGGCCTGTGCTCTCGAGCCCGCAAGCCACAACTACTGAAGCCCACGTGCCTAGAGCCCGTGCTCTGCAACAAGAGGAGCCACCGCAATGAGAAGCCCGCATACCGCAACGAAGAGGAGCCCCCGTTAGCCACGACTAGAGAAAGCCTGCGTGCAACAACAAAGACCCAACGTGGCCATAAATAAATAAATAAATAAATATGTGAAAAGTAATATATGCTTTAAACAAAAAAAAGATGTAGGGCTTCCCTGGTGGCGCAGTGGTTGAGAGTCCGCCTGCCGATGCAGGGGACACGGGTTCATGCCCTGGTCTGGGAAGATCCCACATGCCGTGGAGCGGCTGGGCCCGTGAGCCATGGCCGCTGAGCCTGTGCGTCCGGAGCCTGTGCTCCGCAATGGGAGAGGCCACGACAGTCAGAGGCCGGCGTACCGCAAAAAAAAAAAAAAAAAAGATGTAATGCGGCTCCTGATGCACAGAAGAGAAGGAGGGTGAGAGGTCTTGGACACTCTATCTGACCCTCCCAAGTCCCAAAATGGGTAGGGGCTGGGGAGCCAAAGGTGCCCACGGGACGAGGAAGGGCGGTGTGGGCTCTGCTCGCCCTCACCTACCACAGCGCCGTTGGTAAGTGAGGGCGGGCATCTGGGGCGTTTGACCCGACGTTGCCCTTGGCTAGCTGTGTGACAAACGAAGGGCCACATTTCACCCACCTGCCACACAAGAGGATGGCACTGGACAGCAGAAACGGCGTGGGCTCTGTGATAATGACAGTGGTATGCAGGCAAACTTCCCTAATGCTAGTGTTCCCAGGGCGGCAGCTCTGGGGGCCCTGGGCAGAGAACGGGCATAGGGGGAGGACCCCGTTCTGTGCTCCTCTCCCCTGAATCACTGCTCTTCTCTTTTGACTGTTCCCAGGTCTGGGACTTGCTGTTTATCAGCTACAGGGGGAAGATTCAGGATGCTGTAGGGGAGAATTTTGTCTTGCTAAATCTCTACACTTCATGGGGAATGGCCAGTTAGAACCTAGCTCCAAGAGTTGCATCACTTTTTGTACCTGGGGCCTTGGGTCCCTCAGCCAGGCTGGCTCCCTGGGCGAATGGCCAAAGATCACAGCCATCTCCTAGCCATGGGGGGAGGACCAGAGAGGGGCAGGAGGTGATGACTGGGCAGAAGCTGGGAAGCCAGGGAGGGTGGAAGAAACCATAAACTCTTCATTACTCAGTGTCACGGAGTAGGGGACAGCCAGATAAATTCACATATCCTGATAACCCAGGGTTCTGGAACAGCCTCCCAAGGAACTCCAGAGTTTGTGCTTCATTTGCATGGTCCCTGCCCCCTTTTTGGCCTATCCTCATTTCCCCATAACTTTGGGGACACTAAAGGCCATAAGACAAGAAAGAGGTCAAAAGGTGGATGGTGGAAGGTGGAAATTACCAGCCCCCTGCGCCTCCCAGCTCTCATCAGCCTCAGGAATCAAGCCTTCATGGCTTCATTCACACATTCATTCACTCATGTAATGAGCACCGACACTGAGCCATGCTGTGTTCTAGGTGCTGGGAGGCCAGGTTGCAGGCCGTTGCTCACAGAACCTAGTGTCAGGAACATGGGCGAGTCTCCAGGGAACACACCAGTGGCAGAGTCCTGCCATGACCCCCATGGTAATACTGAGACTCAGAATCCGGGAGGTAGTGGGAGCCTTCCTGGAGGAAGCGACATCTAGGTTGGGACCCAAAGGATGCCTAGAACTACTTAGATGAAGAGAGGAAGGAGGGTGATGTGAGGGAGAATGTTCCAAGCTGAGAGAACATTGTGTACAAAGGCCCAGTAGAGGCAGCGAGTGTGGTATGTTCTAGCAGTTGGAATGCATTTGTGTGGCTAAATCTCGGAGTAGGAGGGAGTGACACAGCAGATGTACCGAGAGCTAGGCAGGGCTGGGTCGTGAAGGGCAGTGATTTTGTGTCAAGGAGTTTAGTCTGAGGGCAGTGGGAGCCATGAAACATTTTAAGTAGGGAAGCGAGGGGACCGGATTTGAATTTTTGAAGGAGCCCTTTGGAGGCTACATTGCAGGCCGTTGCGGTGGTTCAGGGGAGAGTTGACGGTGGCCTGGACTTCCACGTTCACTGAGAATAAGGCGCTCCCCAGCCAGCCTCTTCCCCGTTGCCCCGTTGCCCTGTGCTCTGTTTGCTGGTGCAGCGAGCTCAGGGTAGGGGTGGCAGCTCACTCCTGTCCTCACCCAGATCGGTCCCATTGCTGAGTGCTCCAGTTACTTGAGCGCTATTGTTCTTGGGTGTTTGCTCGCTACCTTGGAAGACTTTGTTTTCTTTGTCCTTCCCTGGCCTGCTGGAGAGCAGGGCTCCTCAGGGGCTGAGGGATGACCACGAGACCTCTGAGAAGGCCTCTGGAAGGGTAGGACCGCAGGCATTCTGAGGTCCTGGATTCTCATTTCAAGTCCAGAGATTCTGGGGAGCCCCTCATTCTCAGCAACTCCTTTAGAGCAAAGCAGGGTGGAGAAATTGGAACCCTTGTGTGCTCTTGGTGGGAATGTAAAATGGCGCAGCTGCTGTGGAAAACAGCACAGCAATTCCTCAAAAAAATTAAAAATAGAATTGCCGTATGATCCAGTAATCCCACTTCAGGGTATATATAGAAAAGAATTGAAAGCAGGATCTCAAAGAGATGTTTGCACACCCATGTTCACAGCGGCATCATTCACAATAACCAAGAGGCAGAAGCAACACAAGTATCCATCAACAGATGAATGGATAAACAAAATGTGGCGTATACATGCAGTGGAATATTCTTCAGCCTTCAAAAGGAGGGAAGTTCTGACATGTGCTACACATGGATGAACTCTGAGGACATTATGCTAAATGAAGTGAGCCAGTCACAAAAGACTGTGTTGTTGTGGTATCTAGAATAGTCACATTCATAGAAGCAAAAAGTAGAACGGTGGCTCCCAGGGCCTGCGGGGAGGGGAAATGGGGAGTCGTTGCTGAGAGGGGAAAGAGTTTCCATTTTGCCAGATGAGGAGGCTGTGGAGGCGGTTGTACAACAGTGTCAGCACCGTGGGCACTTCTGAGCTGTACGCTTAGAAATGCACACAGCGCTACATTTTGCGTTGTGTGTTTTAAACCACAATTTCAAATGAAAATTTTAAAAATCAGGTGATTTAAGTTTAACAAAAGGCAAAGCAGGGACAAGCGGGTGGGGGGTGGTATAAGCAGCTCCCCCTTTCTGAGGGCGGTAGGAAGTGAGAGGTCAACCCAGATTCTGATTCTCCTCCCCTTGAGCAGCCCCAGGTACACACACACACACACACACACACACACACACACACACACACAGAGTCTCTCCTCTGAGCACATATTTTCAACTTAGTCTCTCCTCGATATTAGTAAAAATAGTGGGGAGGCTGAGAGGTGGGACACATGAAGTTGCCTTGGTTCCACACTCATCTAGGGGTGTCTCCGCCTCCCTGTTTCTCCTACTTTCCAGAAAACTGTAGCTGAGGTCCAGCTGGAGGCCAGGGATGGATGGGATGATGACTAGGAAGCCCCTTTCACCCATATGGGGAAAAAGCAGCACGGAGGGGAAGGCTGCGACTGATTTCCTCTTTGCTCAGATGCGCCTCTGGCCTTCCTCACATCCCCCTCGGGCTAAAGCAGCCAGACCCACTGGGGTCCTGGGCATGGGCCTGCTGGCAGCACACCCAGGTGGGCTGGACTGAGGTCACCCAGGGGCTGGAGTGTTTTCTCCGCCACCTCAGGGGTTCCTCAGCCTTCCTCTGCCATTTGGTGTGGTCCATTGCATGTTTATGTTCCCGGGCTCTTGACCATAAACACTGCAGTGTGCTGGGTAGGTTAGATGTACTCGTCTTTCCTAAGCTATTGGGCCTCTTGACTAGGACATGGTGAGTAACCAGAGGACTCAGGAGGGAAGAGGGGTTGTGTGTGTGTGTGTCTTTCTTAAAACAAGCCTTTTCTTGGCGAAGGCTTCCCTGGCCTTTCCAGTCTCCACTGGGTTGTCCTCCCCTAATCTCAGGAGCTGTGTGCCCCTCAATTCAGCTCTCGATCATCGCTGTCTTGTGTCATTGGCACAATCTAGAAACTCTTTTATTAGCTAAAACTTGATTCCTTCACCAAATGATAGGTTGCTGGAGGGAAACACTCTTCATTTCTTGTCTGACTTTTGAAGCGGGGTCTTAAAGAAGGTCTTTGTTTTATAAAAACATTACAGGGCTGCATCTGTTTCCCATGGGTCTCTCTTAATTTTGGGTCTCCAAATCATTTACTTTTGAGGTGACTGCTGTGTATGATCCTTGCTGGTTTTCTCTTCTTCAGTTGTTAATTGGTCTCCCCACCCCGGTCTTATTGTTTCAATAGCTTTGTGGGTGACTTAAATACTTCTCTAACATTGATTTGGTCAACATCATTAAAACCTGCATTTCGCGAGGCAAGATATGCAATTTCACTTTGCAATTGGTTTGTCTCTTATTTGTTTTGTGTGGTGGTAACTGCCCACAGCCAGCACAGGCTAACAAAGACCTTTGCCACAGGTGCTGGGTCAGGCTGAGACTGCAGTTAAACGGGAAAGAACAAAATTGAGTGAGGGGTTAAGGTTAGAGGGTGGTAGGTTCATTAGTAACTATTTTTGTGTTATGTTGACTTTTGTGTCCCAGCACCACCTGTGAGAACTGGCGAGCTAATACTCGGTTAACAAGAACCTCTGTGTTGCCCTTCTGACACTTTGATAGTAATTAGGAACATACTCTCAGTTTGCAGCTGTAATTTCCCCTGACCGTGGAAGGCATCTCTACACAGCTGAGCCTGCGTGTGGAAGGGATAGCTTGGGGTGAGTTTCTTCCAGAGTTCAGAGCTAATGAGTGGGGGTCACAGGGCTGTGGTTTCAGTTCAGTCTAAGGAAAAACTTTTTAAAATGTAGAATTGTTAAACTTGATGGGCTGCCTTGCGAGGTAACGAGCTCTCTGTCACTTAAAGTATTAAATCTGGGATGAGATGATGGGGCCGTTGTGGAGAGAACTCCTGTGGTGGGTGGGAGCTGAGGCCAGAGAACAGTTCCAAACCTGAGAGGAGATTATTCTACATCTTTTGTACTAGGGTACAAACTCCTGTGGACAGGACTGGATTCTTTTCATCCCCATGTCCCCAAGCACCTCATAAATACAGTCATAGCAGCTTGGTTGATTGTTAGTGAATGAATGACTGACCGGGTGGATTGAATGAATGAACCAGTTCTCATCTTCCAAATGGTCCTCAGCACCTGGCCACTCCAGCAGCCAAAGCCAAGGTTAAGTTTCCCCCAGTCCTTCCCAGGGGAACCGGAGTGGGCAATGGGGCTCAGAGGAAAGATTAGAGGTCCTGGAAAGAGGGGCAGCTGGGCAGCTCATACAGTGTGTTGCAAATGCATTGAGCTCCTGCTACAGTGGCTCTCAGCCTTGACTGTACATTTAGGACACCGGGAGGCTTTTTAAAAAAGGAGTAATGTCTGTATCTCACCTCTAGAGACTGATTTAATTGGTCTGCAGTTGCTGGGCACCTAGTTGTCAAAGGTCCCCAGGTGATTCTAATGCACAGCCAAGGTTGAGAACTGCTACCTGACTAAGTGCCAGGTGATTTACATCTATTTTCTCATTTAATCCTCACAGGAACTCAAGAGTTAGGTCATTGCTTCTCATAGAGTGGTCCTGGAGCAGCGGCACCCTCTTGGGAGCTTGTGTTAGAAATGCAGATTTTCAAGCCTCACTCCAGATTCGAGGTTGAGCCCAGCAATTTGCGTTTTGACCGCCCTCCAGGTGATTCTACAGCAATCTTTTTTTGGTACGCGGGCCTCTCACTGCCGTGGCCTCTCCCGTTGCAGAGCACAGGCTCCGGACGCGCAGGCTCAGCGGCCATGGCTCACGGGCCCAGCCGCTCCGCGGCATGTGGGATCTTCCCGGACCGGGGCACGAACCCGTGTCCCCTGCATCGGCAGGCGGACTCCCAACCACTGCACCACTCCAGGTGATTCTGATGTGTGCTCCAGGCTGAGAACCATAGAGGTACTAGCAGCTCTCATTCACAGATGAGGCAGACAGGTGCAGTCAGCACCCCAAGGTCTCAGGGATAGTAAAGATCACAGCAGGGATTTAAATCCAGGTGTATGTCTCTGTGTAGACACACCACACTGCTTATGGGCAGGAGACTGAGATCTCTTGCTGATCCTGGGTCGATTCTTTCTCCTTCTCTTCACTTGGTGCCAATACGTAGCTCCATCTGGAGCCCAAATGCTTTTGCCCTGGGGAAGCAAAGGGCAGAACATCCCAGGATTCACTCTAAAACAGTTTTATTAGGTGCTTAAAATAGCTTCTGGCAAATGCCGTGTAGAATGGGGACTTGAACAGAGCTGCAAATGACATTTACAAAGTTGTGTGTGTTTGTGCAAACACATGGACACGCACGTGTGCACACAGCTCATGTGTGTGCGTGGGGGGGGGTCAGGGAAGTTGAGGAATTGGGGAAGGGGAGTAAAGGAGAAATAGAACAGGATGGATGATTCTAATCTACTCAAGATTAAAGAGAAGGGCTTGAGCCTGGGTTTCCCAAGGCACTTGGGTGAACCCTGCGCCCTCCCTGGGCCCATGCTTGTCAGACGGATGTTGTTAAGTGGCTGAGTGAGCTCTCATGTGGCTCTCGGGGCTGGGGGACCCATGGGGCTGATGCGGGAGGTGCAGCGGAGTTCTAGGGAGCTTGTAGGTTTTGATGGGCTGAAAGCTTGAAGCTTTGATTGAACGTTAGGAGCAGACATAGGAGCCCCTGCTTTGCAAATGAAAACACTGAGACTTACTTCATCTTCCTGATTTTAAAGGAAATGTCTATGTAAGCAAATCTGGATCCATTTAGGTGCAGAGATGGCGAATGTTCATCAACCTAATCCTCCCTGACAGACCTGCAAATTGTTGTGGGTGGCTCTGTTTCCCTTGGCAGCTCCCAACTAGAGTCTCGAGTTCTACAGCTGTGAGTGGGACTGCAGTACCCTCTAATGCAGTAATTCTTGATCTTTCTGGGGTTTTGGACCCATTTCAGAGTCTTATTAAATCCAAGGTGCCCTCTCTCCAGAAAATGTTACGTATGCATGTGCACAGAAAAATTTGCTAGCCTTCACAGCAGCCCGTGGACTCTCCATCTTTGTTTTTTTTTTTTTTTTTGCGGTACGCGGGCCTCTCACTGCTGTGGCCTCTCCCGTTGCGGAGCACAGGCTCCGGACGCGTAGGCTCAGCGGCCATGGCTCTCGGGCCTAGCCGCTCCGCGGCATGTGGGATCTTCCTGGACTGGGGCACGAACCCGTGTCCCCTGCATTGGCAGGCGGACTCTCAACCACTGCGCCACCAGGGAAGCCCTGACTCTCTATCTTTGAATGACTGGCTCTAATGGAGGGCCCTAGTCCAGCCCTGCCCTGAGCCAAAAGGTTGACATTCTGGTTCCCCTCCTCTTCTCACTG
Source organism: Phocoena sinus (assembly GCF_008692025.1). Classification (NCBI taxonomy): domain Eukaryota; kingdom Metazoa; phylum Chordata; class Mammalia; order Artiodactyla; family Phocoenidae; genus Phocoena; species Phocoena sinus. The sequence goes on along the minus strand of NC_045763.1, from coordinate 152,897,135 downwards.
TGAAGTCAACAGAGATAATGATATCCAGGCCATTAGAAGGCAGGGGCCTAAACCAGATGACTCTGTGAGGCTGGCTTCAGCTGTGAGAGGTGGGACTTCACCAAGCAGTGGCCTCTGAGCCCCGGAGCCAGGCACTGCCACCGCTTACCCTTCTCAGCTGTGGCTCCTCTGCCTGGGCCAGCACCACCTCCATGGTCCTGGAGTCCGTCTGTGGGCTCTGGCTCCTGCCCACCCAGCTTCTGTGATCCTTGTCAGTACAAGTGATTCCATCTCCTCTCTATTCTCTGTCGCCAGTACCTGGTTATTTCCATCCAGCTTCATACCGCGTCCCCCCACCCTGAGAGGAGTGTACGCCACTCACTCCTCGTTTTTGATGGAGAACCTGGTGTGGGTAGGTGAGCAGAGCATGGGAATTCAGAATTAGAAGACTTGGGTTCAAATTCCAGTTCTACCTTTATTGGTTGTGTGACCTTGGTTATTTAAATTTTCCAAACCTCGATCTCCTTACCTGTAAAATGGGAATAATAATCGTATCTGTACAGCATAACTCACTGAGTTATTACTAACAGCAAGAGAGAGTAAGTATCAACGAGCTTAGTAATGTGCCACCATGTATTGCCCCTTATTCTTATCATGTAGGTTGAGCCTAGGTTCTTTCTTCCCTCCTCACAGGCTGATAGCCTGATCCTTTTTGATTTCTGAGGGTAGCAATGAAGGAATGAGGAATAGTGCCTTAGCATTTCCTCAACCTACTTTTGTTCTCTTGTTGCTAAGGGAGCTGCCGTTTCCAACACTGGCCCTTCGTGCTCTAAGACATCCACAAGCAAGACAAAACCGGGTCTCTTTTTGTGCACAGTAGGGGTGGGGACTATGGCAATTGGAAATTTCTACAAACGAGGCAGAGGGGAGCTCTGGGTTCCCTGGCTGGGGACTATAGGAAAGGGAACCTGGAGGGGCACAAAGATTTGGAGTGTGTGGTGGAGGCGGAGGGTGGGGATACTGATTCACAGCTGTAGCTAGGCAATGGACGTTCACAAGAAGCACAGCCAGATTTTGCATGCAGATGAAAGGAGAATGGCTCAGGAGGGCCCTGTGGTATGAGAATGATAAGGGCCACTGGGTCAGAAGGAGGCCATGGGGACCGTGTTTTCTAATTGATGCTATAAAATGGGCACAGAGGCCAGAGGAAGCAGTGACAGGACTCCTGCCACCTTGATTCTTGCTTGGTGCATTGCTCGGCTCAATGTTGAGCCTCCGATGAGCTCCTGACTTGGCCAGCCGACGTCTGAGCTCAGAAAAAAAAGGAAGCCCGTGGGCAAGGGCTGCTCTGGATGCAGTTCTGATCCGCAAAGAAGAACCAGTTGGTGAGGAGAGAGATCAGAACCTCCAGAGGAAGCCGCTGTGGAAGTTTAGAGTTCACAGTATCTAAGGAAGGAAAGGATGAGGGGGCAAAATCAGACACCCAGGCTTCTAAAATACATGTTCCAAAAATTCAGAGAAAAGAATTATAAGCTATGATTCTCAAGAGAATATAGTTCAAGAGGTTTTAAAATTGAAGTCCTGACAATAAAGCCACAAATTATCCTGAGTTTAAAAAAAGAGGGCAGCATCTAAAAATATATGTGGCTGTACAGAGGGTGCTCTAAAATCTGCACACAGATTTTAGAAGTTCTCATGTTCTCGAAAACTACTGGCATACTTTTAAAGCGTATAAATTTGAATATAGCAGAGCAGTAGTTAGAAAAGAGCTTTTGGAATCAGACAGCGTTTGAATCCTGGCTCTGCCACCTACTAGCTGTGTGACCTTGGATAAGTCCTTTAGCCTTTCTGGGCTCTGATATCTAAATTTGTAAAAGGGGGGTAACTGTAACCACTTTATAAGGTAGCTGTGATTGAAATGAAGTGGTGCGTGTGAAATCCCTGCTAGGGTGGTTAGCACATAGTAAATGCTTGACTTTAGGCATTATTACCATTCTATAAAAATTACAAGGAGATACTCTTAATCAAAGGGCATCTGTAAAAGGATAGCCCAAATGGGTAACAATCGTACTGGGAAGGCTAAGGACAGGTTGATCTGACATGTGTGAAACTTATGAGGAACACACAAGTGTTCTTTTGGTAAAATCATCAAGAAGGAAGGTAGACGTCAGGCCTGGAACAGCCAATGCGTTGTCAGCACATTGCATTTGCAGTGTCTTTGCAACACTCCACGGCGATGCGCTGTCAGGGAAGAGGCAGGATAAGGACTCCTGCCACTGCTGTTTCTCCCTTGGAATGACTGACTGCTTGAACAACAAACACAATTAAGATGGAAATTAAAGCAGTGAGGATCATCCCTCACTACCTTACATAAGTTCTGGTCTCTGTTATGAGGCACTGACAGAACTAGCAGATGTGATGGAGGAGACTTGGTCTGCATGAGCTGCCTTGAAGAACCATGGGGAGAGAGAGAGCGGTCAGGATCTTGCGAAAGAGTAAATGTGGCTTTGATTTTCAAAAATAGGGGAAAAGATAGATTCAGGAAAGAGAGGTACACTTCGTGTCCACCCCCAGCAAAGTTCTAGAAGCGATGGTTAAATGGAGATGATTATTGCAGTGGTCTCCTAAGTGACCTCTCCGCTTCTGCCCTCGGCCACCCCACACGTCCATGCTCTGTTCTCAGTCTAGCAACCAGAGGGATCTGCTTGAGCCAAATCATGCCACGTCTGCTCAGGACCCTCCAGTGTCTCCCCTCTTACTGAAAGGAAAAGTTCAAGTCTTCCAGTGGCCTATGAGGCCCAGCATGATCGCCCGGCTACTTCTCTGCCCTCAGGTCTCCCAGGTCCTCTCCCTGCCCCCCTCCCCCTTGCTCCAGACACAGCGTCCTTGCTCTTGGCGTTCTCCCTTGCTTTCCTCTCTTTCTGGAACACTCTTCCCCCAGATAACCGGTTGGTTCCCTCCCCCACAGCATTGCTCAAATGTCAGCTTCTCAACAAGGTCTTTCCTGAACCCCTCTATGTAAACCCCCCTATCCCGACTCATCCTCTTCCCTGACTTATGTTTTTCTCCATAGTACTCACTACCACCCAATATGCTATATATTCTTACTTATTTGTCCTGTTCATCAACTTCCTTCCCTCACTAAAATGCAAGGTTCATGGGCTCAGAGATTTTTATCTGCATCCCTAGTTCTTAGAACTGTGCCAACCGTATAGTCACGTTCATTAAATATTTGTTGATTGGGAGGCAGAAGGGAAAATGGGAAGAAGGAAGGTGACTGGAACACTTAGAAAGAGGTCACTAGACCAGAGTGACCAACCATCCTGGTTTTCCCAGCACTGAAAGAGGTCCTGAAACAAGGGACTTTCAGTGCTGAGACCAGGAAAGTCCCAGTTGTTCACCCTACACTAGATCAGCCAACCTCATTGACTTCTGTGATACGGGGACTAGTATGAGAGCTGCCAGGACTGCCTCACACTCTCTCCTGCTATTGGCACAGCCCTCCAGGAAGTCCGCCTCCTGCCTCACACTCTCTCCTCCTATTGGCACAGCCCTCCAGGAAGTTCGCCTCCTGGGAGAGTGCAGGAATGTGGGCCGCAAGAGAGTGTATTTACGTGGTTTGTACTGACAGTTGGCTGAGCGGCCACCTCAGATGGGTTGATTGATGGGCCCGTGTCGGGCTGGTAGGAAGGCTGCTGTGGTAGTGAGCCACAGAACTGTGTCCTGGCCCGAGTCTGCTCCACCATCTGTGTGGGCTGCGGCTGAGGACAGAAAGGCAGGATAGGATCCTGCAGTGGCATGCTCCCGCCAGGGACATATACAGTCAACAATTGAGCTGGGTTTTGAAATCACCTCAATAGATGGAAGTGACAGGCTCTCTGTAACAACTTAAAATCCAAACAGTGATAAATATTGCTTTCTATTTAGGGTTTAAAAAAAGCTACCTTACATGTCCAGAAGAGACCAGGCTAAATAGCCGTTTTGTTTGTTTTAAACCCAGCATGTTTAGTTGCCCACACACTCAGACTAGTTTGAAAGCTAACTGCAGCTCAGCTCTCTTTCCAGGAGAAAAGAGGCCACTCACTCACGTCCTTTCCCCGGCTCACCTCACTGCTCTGGGGCAACCACACGCTTAGGACCAGGGAATCCAGCTGAGAGAAAGGCTAAATCACCGTAACTGGCTCCCCCCCACCAAGAAGGGAGTCGTTTTCAAGGGCTCAGTGCCAGGAGCCCCTGAGGACATGGAAACTGGGAGCCAGAGCTGCACCCCTCTTCCTCAGGGCTCACAGCTTCCACGGTTCCCTCAGGGCTTCCTGCCTATAACCGAGGAGTCTTTGGGAAAGGAGGGTAGCAAAGATGTCTTTCAACTTCCAGCCTTTCCATCCTCCGACCGCAGGTACCTTTACAAGTTATTGCGTGCTTGCAGGACCTAATGTGCGCTGGGGTCACTTTTTGGGTTGCTCTGACCGAGCCCTGAGGTCTTAGAGGAGTTCTGGGGTGGTAGGGGAGGAGTTGATGGGAGAGGGTTGCAGGGCCCACAGGCTTTACAGGGCTCTGGGTGCTTAAGGGACCAGCACCAGGATTCTCCTTTCCATGTGGGCCCATCAAAAGAGGCAGCACCTGCCCTTCATCCTAGACAGGAGAGGCGCTGATTTCTAACTTCAGTTTTCCGTGATCAGCACAGGCCCTGGCCTGCCTCTTCCCCACAGAGCCTCTGGATCACAGAGGATGAACCCTCACCAATGGCAAATAGGCGGGATCCCACAGGCCAGCCCCAGTTAGTTGGCGTGGCTGCCCGGAACTTGGCTATGAGGTCCCAAAGCTTTCCCAGCTCCCTCCCCTAAAGAACACGTAAGTTGCCCATGGGAAAGAGCACATGTGGATGGAGCCTGGTGACTCAGGGCAGTGGGCTGTCATTTTGAAATGGGGTCGAGCAGCCCAGCAGTAGAGGGGGCAGGAGCTGAGGGACCATCCTCCAGCCCCGCCCCAACTCTCTCACGGGACCATAACCTGTACTGCTGTGTAGAGAAAAGCTGGGACCCTGAGCAGAGGAAGTGAAACATTCTAGCCACCGCAGGCTGGAGCTCCATGGTTCTCCAAGTGTGGTCCCCAGACCAGCAGCAAACTTGTTAGAAATGCAATTCTCAGATCCCACCCAAATCTAGATCAGAACCTCTGGGGGTGGGACCAGCTGTCTGTGTTCAGCCAGCCCTCAGTGATTCTGATGCAGGCTGATGTGTGAGAACCCTTCTGCCCGAGAGGACAAGGCTTCTAAAGTGGCTGTTTGCTGAAGGTCTTCAGAGAACCCTGCTCTCTTTGTGCTTACCGAGAGAGAAGCATCACCGTCTGGCTTGGGGTGAGTGTTCTCTTTCTAGGTTCCATGGGGTCTGATGCTCTACTGGGCTGGCTTCCACCTGTGTCTACATTTGCAACCTTAGGGTGACTTAGACCCCGCTTCCTATGAGTCTGCTAAACGTGTCTGTAGCGCAGGAGACGTCAGGTTCACGTGGTGCTTCTTTTCAGTCTCAAGAGACCCATCTCAGAAACGAGAGCTGTGGCCCAGCGGCCTTCTGCTCTGGAACCGCCCTTCGGCTGCCGCAGCAGCCCCTCCCCTTGGCTCTTCTGCGTTTCCCAAGATGTTTCTCTTCACATTTGGTCCTAAGAAGTCAATCCGTGAAAAAAAAAAAATACTGCAAAAGCAAACCAGGCTCACTGCAGCTTATACTGAAATGGACCAGCAATTGTCTTGTCCCACAGCCCTCCCCTCCCCAAATCCTCCGTCACACCACAACCCCCTCCTGCCCCAGTGAGCCCAAGTTCTTGCTGGCTTGATGATCTGCAATTCTCTGCATGACTCTGCCTCTTGGGTTTGTTTAATTAGAAATAGGATGGGAAGTGCTTCCCATGCACTGGCATGTTAATTGCTTATCACAGAAAGAGAAGGGGTGACAACATTTGGTGATGGAAATTTCCACTCTCTCCATCTCCAGGTTTTCCTCCATTTTCCTCTCCCGCCCTCTCCTTGTCTCTTCTTTCCTCTCGTGCCCACCTCTCCTGCTCTTTGTCTCTCTTCTCCAGATCTCCAGGCCCTTTGGGGAGTAGGCCCAGAGGCGCCTGGCGGGTCAGAATTCAAACCTAAAGGGAAAAACTGTGCTCTCTCGCACCACGTTCCTCTCTCTCTCCTCCCTCCTCTCCCATTCCAGCCCCTTTCTGTCACCCTCAGGCTTTTAAGAGATTCAGAGCAGAGAGCTCTTTAGTCATACTCAGTATTCAAAGGATTATTTTTCTTTTGTTTCCTTCCCCTCCCCTTATTATTGTTATTCTTATTTATTTTTATTTTTTACAAAACAGGAGAAAAGAATGAACTGGGTTGGGGGAGGTGACACATTTCTCCACAAAGGTACAAAATTGCCTATAGAAAGTCATCCTCAGAGTGCAGGCCAGAAGGGTGCCAGAAGAGGCGTTCCTGGGCATCCCTCTCCCACGTGTCCTCCTGATCCAACTGGGGCCCCACTTTGGGAGCAGTCCCCCGAGGCGGGGAGGAGAGGCCTCCTTCAGCTCTTGCCCAGAAGGGGGAAGAGCAAGCAACTGAGACTGTACAGAGACAGAGAAGAGGAGGGGGCGCATCCTGCGGGCCAAGGGCCTGAGGACACAGGCAGGGGACATCCAGGCCCAGGAGCCCCTGGGCACACAGACAACTGGGGAGGTGGGCCGCTTTAGCCAGAGTCCTTCCTGTTCCTTGGAGATGCTCCTCAGAATGGCAGCGGAGGAGCCCTCAGAAGGTGAGGGCAGTTTCTGGAGGCCGCAGGAGCACCCCCTAGGGCCACAAAGCTGGCTGTCTTGGTCCAGCTTGCAGGCCTCAAGCACGTGGATCCATGTTACTTTCCTGGCAGGGTACCTGGCCCAGATTGCTTCCCTTTTGGTAAAAAGTAGTCCTAGTTATTTCTCTACTGCTGAGAACAGGCTGAGCTTCAGGAATTTTGTGACAATGGTGGTGACAGTGTCTCCCCTTCTGAGGACCTGGGCAGCTTCCTCCCCGGATTCCAGTGCAGGACAAGGGGTGCAGATACCACCCGGGCTGAGGGGGTGCTCCAGCCCCAGAAAGCCCAGGCTGGAAGGAGAGGCCGCCCACCCACTCCCTGCCTGGGCTGGCCAGTGCCAAGGTGGGCTGCCAGCCCGGCTGCCAGCAGGAGGATGGTGAGAGCCAGGATGGCTATGAGCCCAGGTTGGTCCCCTAAGGCTCTGTGACAAGGAGTGGCCTCTTTAGTCCTAGCCCATACACATGCCAACTGGGTGTGGGCATCAGCAAAGGCCACTTGCAGGCAGGCCCAGTACTCCGTGGCCTGAAGGAGGCGGGTGATGTTGTAGCTGTGGGTACCCCGTGGCAGGCGGGCCACAGCAGTGGCCCTGTGGCCCTGGAGGGCAGAGGCACTGGACCAGGTGAGGTTGGTGGAGACTGTGTTGGGTGGGGAGACCCAAGATAACAGGATGTGATAGGGGTGAGTCTCCTGCACCTGGAGTTCCAGACCCCATCCCTTGCCTCTGCCTGGCTGCAGGGGAGCCCGGCCAACAACCACACTAACCGTCTTAGTGTCAGCCCCTACCAGGTTCTGGGCCACACAGGTGTACAGCCCTGCCTCTTCCGCTGTCACCCTCCGCAGCTCCAGGGTCCCCTCAGGGTACACCCGGTACTTCCTGCCTGCCCGGGCAGCCGTCAGTCGAACCCCAGCCGGAGTGACCCAGTAGATCTCGGGTTCTGGTTCAGCCAGCGCCCGGCAGTGCAACACCAGGCTCTCTCCACTGGCCACCTGGAGGCTGGGGGGGAAGCTGCGGGGGGAGATGAGGGGCAGGCAGTGGTCCGTCATCTCCCGGAAGGGCACCTCCCGCACTGGGCGGCGCTGGAGGTCTGGTGGCTCGGCACACAGGGTGGACTGAGGCTCGATGAAGCGGACATGGGTGCCCGTGGCATTGGCCCAGCGGATGACACAGTCACAGCGGATGGGGTTGCCATGGAGACCCACCTCCTGCAGGTTGGGCAGGGACTCCACTGTCTGCTGGTGCAAGGCACTGAGAGCATTGTTGTTGAGCATGAGGGTCTCCATCTGGGGCAGGTGATGGAAGGCGCGGGGGTGGATGAAAGACAGCCGGGGGTTGTTGGTGATGTCCAGCTTGGTCAGCTCAGGGAGGTTGACCAGGGCAAACTTGTCAATGGAAACCAGCTCCTCCATGTTGTTCAGCCCCAGCTCCTTGAGGTGCAACATGTTGGCAAAGTCGCCGGGCCCCACCCGCTGGAGCGGGTTCTTGTTCAGGTCTAGGAACTTGAGCCCAGGCACCTGCTCCAGCGCCCGCCGCGGTACCCGGGCCAGAAGGTTGTCATAGAAGGAGAGGCTCTCCAGGCTTTGAAGCCCCTCCAGGGCGTAGTCAGAGATCTCCCGCAGGTTCATGCCCGCGAGCACCAGGCTGCGCAGCTTGGCCAGGGGCCGGAAGTTCATGTCCAAGATAGCGTCCACTTTGTTGCCGCCGATCATGAGGATCTCCAGGCTGGGCATCATCTCGAACCAGCGGCCGTCCACGGCCCTCAGCAGGTTGGAGTTGAGGTGCAGCCGCAGCAGGTTGCTGAGGCCGGCGAAGGCCCTTGGGGCGATGCGGTAGAGCTGGTTGTGGTTGAGATAGAGTTCCTGAAGGCTGGCCAGCCCTGCAAAGCTGTGGTCCTCCAGCCGCGTCAGCTGGTTCTCCTCCAGGTGCAGGCTCAGCAGCTGGGGCAGGGCACGGAAATCACAGTCTCGGGTGTCTGAAAAGCTGTTCTGGGACAGGTCCAGCTCTGTGAGATTGGCCAGGTAGCCGAGCTCACCCTGGTCCACGCGGACGATGCCGTTGCTCTGTAGCAGCAGGGTCTGCGTGCCTGCGGGCAGCGCCGGGGGCACAGCTGTCAGGAATAGGTCATTGCAGTCCACGGTGGTGGCCTCGCGGTAGGACGACAGGGGTGTATACCAGGGCCGGATCTGGCAGGCACACCGAGGGGGGCAGGGCACGTGCCAAGGTACCACGGGCACGGTGGCAATGGCACCAGCCACCCAAGCTAGCAAGAGGGGGGCCACAAGCAGCCTCATGGTGGAGCTGCAGGGCAGGGGACCGTCCACAAGAAGAGTCTGGAGTCCCTGTGCTCTTAGCGGTTTGCAGGCTGAGGGTCAGCAGCCCTGCCAGGGCCCGGGGAACCACTCTCCCTGGGCAGTCATTCTATGCAGGGATGGGTGGGCATCATTTCCTGCCCTCCTGGGTGCGGCTCTCCATCCTTGTCCACTGGCGCTCGGTCTGCTCACTCATTGCCATGCCCCATCAGGGCAGCCCTGGAAGAAGAGGATGCAGAGTTAAGGAGGTTGCAGAGAAGCTGAATCTACTCCCTCCTCCTGTGTCTCCCCTGTTTGACTCAAGAGGTCAAAGGAGCTGAGAGGGGTGGACAAGATCAGAGCCAGGGCTCCTGGATTCTGTCCTACAGTCCTTAGGCTTTGTTGTCCTTTTCTTTGATCTGCTGGGGGAGTGACTGGGAGTCTTCAAGGAAGGGGCAAGAGACTGAGCCTTGGAAGCTTCCAGTATAACTCGCAGAAGGGGTGTGTGTGTGTGTGTGTGTGTGTGTGTGTGAGAGGGGATGGCTGAAATTGTCATCTTCAGAGTCCTTCTGAGCCCAGAGAGATGTGGAGTAGATTCTCCAACCTTCCTCACATCTCTCCTCACTGAGTAAATGGGAAATAAAGCGACAGTTTTCAGACATCCCTCTGAGCAGTGTGGGTAGAGGGTGGTAGAAACAAATGCGGCTTCTAAATTCCAGGGTGCGCTCCCAGGACTTTGAAAGTTGAAAGGCAGTGGACCCTGACCCCACACCCAGACAGGCTGGGGAAGTGGGGTGGTCACCCGGGGTCTGCTTAGGCTCTCCTGGGATAGGGGACAGCTTTGGCTTTTGCCAACTTCCCTACCTGGAGGCAGGGGCTTTCCCTTCCCCTGTAGCCTAGCCAAACTGCCAGGAGGAGGTGGTGGGTTTAAGAAGCCTGGGTCTGAGCACCTCAGTCCTGACCATACGTGATCTGGTCTCAGCAAATTCTCCTGGCTTTTGCCATCCTAGTCACCTCCTACAGAAAGCTGCTTCTAACCCTCCCCACCCCTGGATGGCTAAGGGGCCTGCCTTGTGCTCTCACAGTACCCCATGCTTTCTTCTGTCACAGCCCTGATCACATCATGTGGAAATGTCTCCCCAGTTGGGGACCTGTCTCGCTCATCATGCTGGTAGCCCAGGACAGGTGCCCAGTGAGGGTTGATCGTATAAATCAATCTCTATGGTCCCAGGGCCCCTTCCTCCAGGAGGTTGGGTTCCTACCCCCACCCCAATCTAGAATCCAAGCCCCTGCTGTTCCTTCCTCCTGGGTATGGACAATCAATCCGGGTTCTCTAGAAGAACCCATGGCCAGGATGCTTCGCCCTAGACGAAAGTCCAGCCTTGGCCTAGAAACGAGATGGGCGAACCGAAAGGGGGCCCCTGGGCCTGGTCTGACTCCTGAGTGGAGGTCTGACTGGGTAGTTTTCCAGCTGCAGACATCAGTGGAGTGCACAGTTATTGAATGCCTGCTATTTGCCAGGACCTTTCAAAGACTGTGTCTTATTTCATTTAACCCTTGTAAAGAGTCTACAAGATAAGCATTAATACCTCCAGTTTGCAGAGGAAGAAACTGAGGTTTGGAAGAGGTTAAAGCATTTGGCTCAAGTCATACAACTGGTAAATGTCAGGAGACACGAATTCAGAGGTTGTGCCATTTACACTGTACTTCTCTGCCCCCAGATCTGGCCCGACCCTACCCTGGATACCCTGAGCTGTACTGGCTGCCGAAGCAGCAGGCTGGGTGCCCATTCTTGTCCCCTGAGGAGATGACTCCTTATCAGGGAGCTGCAGGAAGCTGGGAGCTGTGTCTTCCACCACCCTCCAGGCAAGTGCCTCTCAGCTGGCCAGCGGGGCTCTTTGCCCACCTCATCCCACTTCCAGGATGCTGGGGCCGGGGAGGGGAGCAGTTGGAGGCCTCCCTTGAGCAAGGGAGCGGCACGCCTCTTTACATTTGACTACTTCCCACCTTCCTCTGCAGCTATTTCTGAAGGTGGGAAAAACAACATGACTTAAAATGCACAGAGGTTTTGAGTGGGGGTGTTGTGTACACTGACACATAAAACTCAGGGCAAACACACGTGCACACCCGCATCCACGTGCAGAGGGGAGCCTGGAGTACTCAGCCACCCAGGCCGGTGAGCGGTGTTCAGGAAGAGTGGTGGGGATTCTGCCGTGTGCTCTGTGAGTGGAGAGGCAGCAGGGACAGGCTGAGTCCTGGGATGACTCTGTCACGGAACTAGGGCTGTGGTCCTGCCACACGTACACACCAGAGGCTCCTGCCTCCTGCCCAGGGCTCACCCAAGAAAGTAGAACCCACCAGCAAAGAGATCTCACTATTACTTACCACTTCCAACCGGAGCACCATGGGAAAAGTTCACTGCTCTGAGCATCTGTTCCTTATGTGTAAAATGAGCTTGTCGTTAGGATTAAAGGGACTGGGTGTGGTGCACACAGAGAGCCCAGCAAGGCTTAGTTCTCTTTCATCTCCCAGGGTTGGGAAGCTCCCCAGCTATAGGACTTCTTAGTGGGGGATAGAAGCTGGATCCCAGGACTCAACAAGCCCCTATTAAGCTTGCCCACTGTGGGCCCAGTGTCGCCCCCAGGTGGGATGGGGAGCTGTGAGCGGGACTAGATAAAACGTCACGCCTTTAAGAGTGCCACCCTGGTAGGACCAAAAAAGTAAAATGATTAGGAGAGCCCAAGACAGTTCATTAAGGGGAGAGGAGGCTGCAGTGGGTGGAGAGGGCCTTCAGACCTTGCCCGAGCCCCAGGTTCCTCCTCCAACGTCTCTGTCCTGGCACCTTTGTCCTACCGATGCTCAACTGTATGGATGGGATAGAGAAGCCATTTAAAAGTTCATTAAAAATGTCCAGAGATTTGCCTTTCCCTCCACTCCAGGCTCACCCTCCTCCTCGCCCCTGTGGCTGGGCTGGGGGGGGGGGGCGGGTGGTGAGCCAGAGCTCCAGCCCCTCAGCCAGGAGCCACGGGCTGGGGCTCCGCAACCAGAGGCCCAGAGACGGGCAGCGGCTGGATGGCTCATGTTCATACACACCTCTGGTCCCAAGGCTTGGCAAAGGCCCAGACAAGTCCTCCCCGTCACTGCTGAGCACGCAGCCCCTTCCAAGATAGAACTCAGAGCTGCCCACTCACCTGCCATCACCACTTAAGGCTGTCTTGCACATGGCCCACTCAGGCAGGCTTGATTAGCAATTTCTGCTGGGAGCCGGAGCTGCAGAGAAAGCTAATTGTCTTTTATCTATAATCTCCCGGGGTGAGCAGGAGTTCAGACTGTCACACGTGCGTTTTCCCCAACTGGATTTCAAGCTCTTTGCCGTAGGGGCCATGTCTTGCATGCTTTTTGTGTTCCTGGTGAGCCAAGTGTAGGATTGAGCATGCAGAGGGTACTGGTGAGTGGATACAAATTGTGAAGTGTGTAACTCTCCCATCGACCCTGCGTGCAGACAGAGAAGGGATTGTTTAGTCTCATTTTACAGGGGAAGCAACTGAAGCAAGGAGAGGTTAATGGACACCTCAGAGCTTGCACAGCTTCTGACGTGGTGGGGTCAGAATTCAAACCCAGGTCTTTGGCTCTGTAACCTGCCCCACGAGCCCAGCCAAGGTTCACTGCCTGGCAGCTCAACGCCCGCCTTAACAGGAGCAGAGTGCAGGGCTGGTGGCCCAGAATGCCTGCTTCAGGTGCCAGTCCTTTCAGAGATGAATGGGTCCCCTGCTCCTCCCCAACGCTACCTGAGGGGGCCCCTCAGACACCATTCCTTCATTTCTGGCTAGAGTGACTTCCTTGGGGGACACATGGGCAAGACCCTGTTCCTCTGAGTGTGTGGCTGGGCCTGGAAGCACAGGGACAGACAGAGCCAGCAGGCTGCACAGAGACCTCAGCCTGCCTTCGGATTGGGGGCTGGGTGCTCCTCTTTGTTCAGGGACAGCTGGAGACATGACCGTCAGTGACAGGGGAAGCAGGGTTGCCCGCTCCAGGAGCAAAGTTTCTCTTGGAAGGGCTGGCTCTGCAAGGCCCAACGGACCCACCTCCTCCCGGCAGCGGCTCTGGATTTAGCAGAAAGTATGGAATTGATCCCGTACACTCCCCATTAAACTCCAACCCTTGGCAAAGCCCTAAATGAAGAATTTTGGAGAAGCTGACGTCAGCAGCCGGAGCTGCTCTTCTCCCTTTCCTCCATCTCTGGCCCTGCCCCCAGTACAGTCCCGGGCTCCTGCCAGCACTGAAAGCGTTGCTCCTCCAGGGGGCTGCTGGATGCCAAGCCTCTCCCTCCCCAGACTCCTCTCCCCTCCCCACAGCCTCTGCCCAGCCCCCCTGAGCTGGGAGCCCTCCGGAGGGAGGAACAGCCAGTGGCAGTGATCAATTGCCTGGCCTTCGCTGCTGCTTCAGTGCCAGGTCTCCCTGAGCTGCGGAGACAGAAGGGCAGCATAATTGAGTGTAGCACTGATAAACTCCGGCCTCCTCACCAGCAGATAAGCGCTGGGTTGGGGGATGCAGAGGTGGGGGAGGCCATCCCTCCATCTGTACACCTGGCCTCCGCTCCTCCCGAGAGGTGAGCATGGCCCCTCACTCCCACCTCTCATTTAATCACAGACAGCCAGGACCTCAGAGCTGGAGGAGACCTCGGCATTTATCTAGTCTTCCAGAGTCTGAATTCCATAAATAACTTATGCAAAGCGGGAGTGGTGGAGCGGAAGGAGCCTGGGCTCTGTGATCAGAGTTTGAGTCTGGCTCTGCCGCTCACCGTGTGACCTTGGACAAAGTTAGACGACCCGAGCTGGGAAGTGAGGATGAGACCCTCTCACAGAGCTGCTGTGAGGAGCCAGGATGCAAGGCCTATGACGTGCCTCTTAGTTGCCTTCGTTGCCCCCTTCACCATTGCCTCTCCTCCCACCTTAGCCCCTACTTCTCGTCTCTCACCTTTCGTCCTAAACTTTTTCTTTCTATTATGGTATAACGTACGTACAGGAGAGTACATAAATGGCACGAATCCCAAGTGCACAGCCTGATGAATTTCTACCTTAGTAGATACCAGTACAACCACCACCCCTAGCAAGATATAAGCATTTCCAGCCCTCCCGAGGTTCCTATGCGGCCCTTCCCGGTCAATGTCCAGCCCCCACCTGGAGTTAACCATTGTCCTGACTTCTATCATCATCCATCAGTTTCATCTTTTAAGCCCAGAATTCCCCTTCCTTCTCCATCGCAACTTGGAACCAGGGTCTTTGGAAACAGCTGACTCTGGCTTTAGGGAACGCCAGAACCTCAGACCTGAAATTCACTTAATTCATCCTCCTGCTTCATAGCGGCTATAGCTTCTCGGGGTCTCACACTTAATCAGCGATCTCCAGGAAGGTAGACTGATTCCTCTTTCTTGTTTTACAACTCCCATATCTAGAAATTGCCCTATGCCCTAGGGTCCCCTCTCCGGTTGGAATCCTATGACTTGGGCCTGTGAGTGTCATGCTGCCTTGAGGCAAGAAGATGGCAGGATAACCTCCTGGCAGCCCTTCCCCAAAGCCCTGCTGGGTCTTGGCCACCTCCTGGGGCAGCATTGCTGGGCCCTTTTTGTTGCCAGACCCCTAGGTATTCTGATTACAGCATCTGGGGCACCAGGCAGAGGACAAATTGGGGAGTGACCAGGAAGGAGAGACCCAGACTCACTTGTAACTGCCCCAGACCTCTCCATTCGCCCATTTCAGAGGCTCCTTGCACTCAACTTGTCCCAAGCCCAACATCTCCCACCAAACCTGCTCAGGAGGCACTGCCATCCACCAGTCTCCAAGACTGGAAATCTCCACCATGGTGACGCGTCCCTCCCACCTCACACACACCCACCACAGTGCTCACGCTAACGTTCCCTTTTCATTTCTTGTCTTGACTCTCACAGCAGCCTCCTCACCCTTGAGTGACCCTCTCATTCCCAGGCACCTCCGGCTCCTCCTAGACTAGACTTGCTATTTCCTTCTCCTCCGAGGGCCTCTCACTCAACCAGCAAAACCTCTCCCCAACTTCAACTATCAAACTCCTCTTCAGCCGTAAAAACCCATCCCAAATGCCACCTCCTCTGTGACATGTTCTCAGAGGCCCTCCTAGAAGGGTGGTTACACCCACCACAGTCCCGGAGACTCTGAACAGACCTCCACGGTAACAGCACCTTCCTTATCGTCATTCTGAGAGCCTGTGTTCTCAACCAGGCTGTCAGCTCCTGGAGGAAAGGATGGTTTGTTATTTATTTTTGTCTTCTCAGAGCCTAGTGCAGTGCAGAATTTCCTGGTAAGGGTGGGAGGTGTTCTACAGCCATAAATTATGAATCGCAACCCATTAGTGGGTCACGAAAACAGTTTAAAGTGGATAGCAATGTACATTAAAAAAAATGAAATAGAAAATAGAGTGCATCGTATGTAGCTAGACTAAGAGTTGTTTTGAGAAATTTTTCCCCTCTGTTTTACACACACATACACACACACACCTGTGTACAGACGGATGTGATGCAAAATCATGCATTTTTGCCCTTGAGTCGCAGCTATAAAAGCTTGAAAATGCTGAGTCTGCAGAGCCTCTCTGAGTGAGGTGAGTCCCTTCAACTCTAGTTGATGCCGCAGGAAGGATGACATAAATCAGTGTCAGAGGGAAGATACGACGCCCCCGAGTGCCTTCTGTGTGCAGGATTTCTATTTGCTGGCCACTTTAGAGATACCTCATCCTATCCTCCCAACAACCCTGTAAGTAGGTACTTTTTAGAAGAGAAGCCTCAAGCTCAGTGGAGACAAGGGATCAGACCCAGGTCCCACAGTTAGAATGTGGAAGAGCCTGAGTGTGAACCCAGCTGTGTCTCACACACCAGCCCTTTCTGTTTCCATGATTCTGGTGCCAGAAGCTGAATTCCAAGAGTGGAGGATACTGGGGAGACCGGAGGAGAGAAGGGAGGAAAATGAGAGGGCATCTCCTGGTGAAAGGATGAGGTTTCTCTTGTCTACCCTTGCCCTCCCCTCCCCTCTGGAGTGAGAAGAGTCAGTTCCAGTAAAAACCCTTTCCTGGCCCGGGAGGGAAGGGACTTGTTCCCAGGAAGAAATATCTACATTCCCAGGTCTCTGGACTGGCCCTGGACAGAGGATGTTGCAATTCTACTGCCTGGAAGGGAGCCTGCCTCGTTATTTCTTAAGTAGGAGTGGAAGGCGCCAGTAGGTAGCCCACAGTCATTTTTTGTCTGGTTGCACTGCACCAAAGAGGCTTCAGGGGAGTGGAGCCAGCTTTGCAGGGAGCTGGAGAGCAGCGCCAGGCTGAGCTCCACCGCCGCGCGCCACCAGCCTTCTGCTGACTTATCTGCCCATCCTCAGGAAACCTTCTCTGACCCCTCCATGCCTCTCCTGGGCTCCTCTGGGGCCTCAGCGTCCCTCCATCATACACTGGCTGTTTACTTGTCTGTCTGTCTCTCCCTCCAGACTGTGAGGCCCTCAGGGGAAGAGCTGTGCTCCAAGTGGCCAGTTCCTCCAACAGTCTGGCACACAGTAGGAGCTCAGAAGATACCTGGGGAAGGAGAGAGAGAAAGGCAAGGTAGGGCAGGGCACGAGAACAGAAGGGGGCTGGTTGCTTCAGAGCTCCTGAAGAGCAGGTGGACCTGAGTCTGGCCTCGTGAAGGAGGTCCAGAGCGCACCTCCTGGAGGCACACGCCCGGGCTCCCCTGCCCTGGCTCTGGCCACTGCACGGCCACTGTAGCCCTTCCCTTGATGGAGAAGGCACTTCTGACTTAAGTTTCTGCCTCTGGATTCCACCCCAAGATGATCCTCCCCCTCTGGACTCCCTCAGGCGCCCCCTCTGGAAATCCTGCGGACACGCTGAGATCTTAGGTTAGCAGTTCGAAGGAGGGCTTTGGAGTCGAATCCTGGTGCTGGCTGTATGACCTCGAGCATCCTTACTCAGATTCCTCCTCTCTAATGCAGGGAGAGAGCCTACCTCATGGGGGGGAAATCTGCAAGAATGATGCCTGCTAAGTGCCTGGCGCTCACTGGAGCGCTCTTCCCTTTTCATCGACCTCGGTTTGTCTCAGGCACAGTTCCTGGCTTCCAGGCCACCTGCGTACCAGGCCCGCACCAGACGGCCTGTCCATGGTCATGTGGCCTGCAACGCAGGCAGCCCCTCCTAGGAACCCTTCCATCTCAGTCTGACACTCCTTCCTGACGGAGCTGCCCTCTCCTGGGTCAACTTTAAGCACTCCCCGGGGCCTCCAACCAGGGTCCAGTTCTAGTCTTTAGGACTTGAGAAGACTCTAGAACTCAGTTCATTTACAGATCACCAATGTCTGACACACTCTCACCCAACAGCTCACTCTTCCTGCCTTAGGTGAGCAGCTCCTCTGCTTGCCCAGGTGCTCCTTGGAAGGGTCGAGAGGGCCCCTCCTAGCAGAGCTCTAAATGTCCCAGCTTGACCGCAGCCTGCGGACATTCCACACTGGCCACAGGCGCAAGCCAGGTGGGGCAGCCAAGCCCAGCTACTGACCTCGAGCCTCTCCCACCTCTCTCCCTATAATTTTCCCTGCCCTTCCTAGAATTAGCCGGGGGTGCTGGGCAGACCCTGCAGCATTCTTGAAAGGCTGCCCTCCTGCAGCCCTTCAGACACAGTGGATCCCTGGGAGTTAGGTGCAGCGGAAGGAGAGGGAAGGCTTCAGATAGATGCAAGCAATGCTCTTTCCTGCCCCCGTGCCTTTGCACATGCAGGGGCCTCGCCCACAAGTCCGTGTCACCGCTTGTGTATTCCCATCTCTGAAGTCTCAGTTCACACCGTCCCCCTCTGAAGTCTTCCCTAACCACCGCCCACGCTCCATTAATCAATCCCTTTCTCCTTCTCCCATCCTTGAAGAACCCATATCCACTGTGATGCTCAACTCCTCTCTCAGATTGTGAGCCCCTCGAGGGCAACTCTGTGACTCATGAGCCCAGAACTAATAGTGAGAGAAGCACCAAGGCATGGCGAGGGTGGGAGGAATGCCTGGGGAGAGGGTTTGGGGCCTGGGTGGCTGAGGAGAAAGAGGCAGAGCAAATGGGGAAGAGACCAGTTAAACAAGGAGAAAGGCCAAAGCTCTTCTAATGGAAAAAGAAAATGAAATCAGAATGAAAATTGATGAGGCGGAGAGAAAAGGAGAATCGTTTCATCAGCAGGTTTGCCAGATGAAGCTCCGAGATAAATCACGAGGCGGAAGGAGCCTTGGTCTCGGTGTGGCTCACTGCCTTCTCCTTCTGTCAGCTGTCTCGGGCAGGCCTGAGAGATAAATGGCTACAGCTGAGGCCCCGCAGTGGGTTTTTTTCCATCCGCAACCGCAGTAAGAATGGCCCGTCAGTCCTCATCGCCTCCTCCAGGCCTGCGCTGCCCATGCCTTCACGTGCTCCCCTCCCGTGGCCCTCCTCTTCCCCAGCTCCCCTCCTCAGTCCCGCTGGCCTCTCCCGCAGCAGCCCCCCCCCCATCACCCCTCCCCAGCTCGGGGTTAGGCCTGTGGAGAGCGTTTGTCAGAAGCCCTGTCCAACCTTCTGTGCCCCTATCCAGCTTCTCTGAAGTCAGGGTGGGAAGGAGAGGTCAGGGCATGAGAACTGGTGGTGGAGGACATGGGACAGGACAGGGCTGGGTTCTAGTTCTGGCCTGAGACAGACCTTGGAGTGTGTCCTCTTCTCTAGCCCTTGGGCTCCCCATCTGTGAAATGAGGAGGTGGGGCTAGAGCAGTGGTTCTAAAGTTGAGGTCCCTGGACCAGCAGTATCAGCTCACTTGGAAACTTGTTAGACATGCAGATTCTCAAGCCCACCCCAGACCTCCAGAATCAGAAACTCAGAGGATGGGGCCTAGTTACCTGTGTTTGAGGAAACCATCCAGGTGAACCTGATGTATGCGCATGGAGAACCACTGGGCTAGATTACCTCCAAGGACCCTCCAGATGAGATTAGAATTCTGTAAACGAGAACAGTGCCCGCTAGGAACGCTCAATTAAAACCACGTGGGGACTTCCCTGGTGGCGCAGTGGTTAAGAATCCTCCTGCCAATGCAGGGGACACGGGTTCGAGCCCTGGTCTGGGAAGATCCCACATGCCACAGAGCAACAGAGCCCATGTGCCACAACTACTGAGTCTGCACTCTAGAGCCCACGAGCCACAACTACTGAAGCCCGTGTGCCACAACTACTGAGCCCATGAGCCTAGAGCCCGTGCTCTGCAACAAGGGAAGCCACTGCAATGAGAAGCCCGCCCACCGCAACTAGAGAAAATCTGCGTGCAGCGACGAAGACCCAATGTAGCCAAAAATAAATAAATAAAAAGCTATTAAAAAACCCACAAAACCTATGTGTATGATGAACTCCTTATCATCATCCTGATAGATAAGAGTTGAGTTTTCCAGACCCCTCTCACCTTCTCTGTCCCGGCCACAAGGAAGCTCTCTACCCAATGAGCATTAATAGAGCCCTGACTGTGTGCTGGCGCTGTGAGGGGATAGGGACACAAGGTCATGGGGAGGGCAGGCGGGAGTCACAAGTTTAAAAACAAAACAAAACACTCTATTAAAGTATGATAAGAGTTGTCACAGAAGTACTTACCAAGAGCAACAGGGGCATAGTCTGGAGGAGAGAACACAATTCTGTGAGGAAATTTCTAGAAGTCATTGAATTATACACTAAAAATGGGTAGATTTGTTGGTATACAATGTACTTCAATAACGTTTTTAACAAAACCTCCCAGGGAAGTGTTGCCTAGGTCAGCAGATGCACAGATGGTAGAAGACCATTCTATACATACTGGGGACACCAGGAGCAAAGGTGCTGGGATAAAAATGATGAAGTGAACTCTAAGAACTGAGTGGTCCCCCTTCGTTTCCAAGAGTGTAGGTGAGGTGGAGAGGCTGGAGCAGCAGGCTGGAGCCAGAACAGTCTGGACATGATACTGGAGGTAGAGGGCAGCCCAGAGGGCATCTAAGGCAGTGACTACTATAGCCATCAATACTATCTATTATGACTGGATGCACCACCTTGCAACTTAAATTCTTCCATCTCCACGATCCTAAGTGATATTCACGATAGCCTTGCAAGGTCATAGATGCCATTATCCCCATTTTAATGGAAAAGATATTAAGTGACCTGCCCAAGATCATACAGCAAACAAGTAATGGAGCCAGGGCTAAAAGACAGTATGCTTCCAAGTCCAGACTTACTTTCTCAGTGGGATGGCAATGTTAATAATGGTAGCCATTGACCAAGGACTTCCTATGAGCCAGGCCTTGGGCTGGGCTCTGAAATGAGTGGTTGCCCTCAATGCTCAAAACCACAGTAAGATGTAGGGCTTACTAGCCCCATTTCACAGATGTGGAGGATAGGTAGGTACCTTGCACAAGGACACCCAGCTGGTAGAGCCGGGACGCAGACAAGGTCTGGCGGGCTGCCAAAGCCCGTGCCCTATGCTCCGACCCCACATCACCCTCCTCCGGCTCCCACTGCCCAGCTCTCTTCAGGCCCAGAATGGAATGGGAGATTTCCAGCTGACTTCTTATTCAAATTCCCTTGAGCCTGGGCCAGCCCAAGAGAAAGAAACTGGCCCCCGGCCTAAGCTGAACAGCCCTTCTTTAAGGGAAGGCCCTTTCCAATCTGGCAGGGGCTTCTTTCCTCCAAGCCCATCAATGCCTTCTGAGCCCCACACACACGCTGGGGGACCAGTGCCTTCCAGGGCCCGGGGCCCAGTGGATAGAAGCACTTCCATCTCCTGATCAATAACAGGCATAATTCAGTGACTGCAGCAAGTACAAAGGAGTGTAGGTTAAATCAATATTTAGAAGCTTCGAAATGAAACTAATTAAGAGCAAGCCTTAATGACTTTTACTGCCTGGGAATAAAAAGGACAAAAAGCCTGCCCATATTTCATGAGTCCACCTTAGGAGCTTGTATTCATTTGGCAGGAGCAGAAGATGAAAAGCGCTCCCAGCCAGCCCCACTTTCTGCAGGAGAGGGGAGTACCTCATCCTTGGTAGCAGAAGACTATGAATGGGATGGAGCACAGGACGCAGACTGCATTGTGGAAGGCCACTGGCTTAGGTCAGGGATCGTTACGGATTGAATTGTGCCCCCCCCCCCCCAAAAGATACAGTGAAGTCCCACTCCCAGAACCTGTGAATGTGACCTTAATTTGGAAACAGGGTCTTTGCAGATGTAATCAAGTAAAGGTGAGGTTATACTGGGTTAGGGTGGGCCCTAATCCAATGACTGGTGTTCTTATAAGAAGAGGGAAATTTGGACACAGACACAGAGACACAGGAAGAATTCAGCGTGGTGATGGAGATCGTGATTGGAGTGCTGCAGCTGCGAGCCAGGGAAGCCAGGACCAGAGCCTGGGAGAGGCAAAGAAGGAGTCTCCCCTACGGGTTTCAGAAACACCGCGGCCTGGTCCTGCTGCCCTTCTGACACACTGATTTCAGACTTCTAGATGCCAGAACCTGAGACAATTAAGTTTCTGTTATTTAAGCCATCCAGTCCAGTTTGTAGTACTTTGATACGGCAGCCCCAGTAAACTCATGCTGGGATCCTGGATCCTGGTTCCCACTCTACCACTTACTAACGGTGCAAGGTTGGCAAAATGCTTAACCTCCATGAACCTCAGTTTTCACCTCTGAAAAATGGGGATAAGACTAGTTCCTTCCATCTTTTCTGTCCAGAGATCTGGTTCAGATCTAATGAAAACATGAGTGTGAAATATGCTGTGAGCTGTGACTGCTACACAAATACCACCTAGGCTCACTGCTAGTGGAAACAATCTGGGAACGACTCAGGAGCTGTCAGATGGGCAGGAAGTTCCTTGCCAGCTCACAGGGCTGTGATCCAATCAGATCACAGGTGTGAGGTGTCTTTGCCTCATTAGAGATATTATATACATGAAGAGTATTTTTATTGTCGTTCTCAACAGAGATTTTATTTGTTGTCCACTTGGCCCTAGCTTTCTCATCTGTAAAATGGAAGGGTTGGACAACATTATTAAGGTATTTTTCAGCATCAATTCCTGGGCTTATTCATATATACATATTAATATATATTTGATATATATACTTAAAGTAGCATATCTTAGCATCCCAACCTCATTCTCATCCCAGTAGCCCAGGACAATGCAGAGGGGTGCCAGCTAAGTACTGTGGTGAGAGATAGGAGTGCTGGGGTTTTGCATCCCTTTGCCCTCTACTGCCCGGGTTAAGAGAGGAACCAGAGCACTTTCCTCTCTCCTCCCTCAAGCTTACCGGGCGTGAAAGGAACAGGAAACCAAGCAGGCAGCAAATAAAATCTCCATCGATCACGGGATGGCTGGCATCCCAAGTCCGGCTGGCTCAGAGCTGCTCATCTTAAATAGACGTCCCTAATGATCCACTCATACTTAATGCTGGAGCTGTCTTGTTAAAAGTGCAACGGAACAGGGTGGCTAAATGTGGGGCTGCTGCCTCTCTGTCGGGGCCTCTTCCAGGG
This sequence comes from Phocoena sinus, assembly GCF_008692025.1. Lineage (NCBI taxonomy): Eukaryota > Metazoa > Chordata > Mammalia > Artiodactyla > Phocoenidae > Phocoena > Phocoena sinus. Next base: position 152,874,517 of record NC_045763.1, on the reverse strand, counting down.
CTCCAGGGTGGATAAGGTTCTCAGGTGGCCTCTCAAAATTTTGGAAGGAGCTGCACCTTGCAGCAGTGGGGTTCTCAAATGTGGGGACCAAGCTAGCTTCCTGCCATATGACAACCAACATTCTTCCCAGATGTGTATCAGTGTGGCGAATGAGCGTCTGTTTGCACGATGCCCTCACAGGAAGGGAAACATCAACATGATGACCACCACGATGCTGTCGCCTGAGATTCACCAGCGTGGTGGTCGCCCCACCTACAGCACACCATCTCTACCAATATCACCACCCCACTGTCATCGCTGTCCTCAGCTGTGATCACTAGGGGCCCCTCGCTCACTGTCATCACCACACATCACTCTGAACACCCTCCACTAGCATCATTATCCCTCCATCCACTACTGCCGCAATCCTGGTCATCGTAGTACCCTGATCGTCATAAGAGAACTTGTTTGGCTTCATCTCTGTGACTCATTCAATATCTGAAACAGATATGGATTTTGCCATTGGGACATATGAGACCTTATAAGGCTAACGTGAGAATGAGTGGATTCACATGTACACAGAGATCCATCCTAACAGAAGCGTAAACATGGACATGTGATGTACACACGGAGAGCACCGGGGGGAAAGGGGAGTGGGGCTGGAAGGATAGGCAGGGGACAGGTCAACCAGAGCTCCACGTTCTCCTTAAGGAGAAAAAAATTACAATCCTTTGTCTCCTGTTATCTCTGTTTTCCAACTCTGGCTGCACCATAGATTCATATGGGGATCTTTTAAAATATACTGATACCTACATCCCACTCCAGACCAGTTAAAATCAATCGCTGGGGGTACAATGCAGGCATGGAATTAAAACTCCCCAGGATTTCTTTGTATGTAAATTTTACATCAAAAGAAAAACAAAACTGTAAAATAAAGTTGAATTCCATAGTTGTTAAAGTATTTAGGGAAAAGTGTACTCACGTCTTCAATTTACTTTAAAATGCACCAAAAATCAGATGGAGTGATGGATAGATGGAAAGCGATGTGATAAAGCAGGTCTCGTAAAAGGTTAATGGTAGAATCTAGGTAGTGGGTATATTATTGCTCTCAGTAAAATTCCTTCAACTTTGCTGTATATTTGAAATTTTTCATAATAAAATACTGGGAAAGTATCCAACTGGTGTTACTGTGAAGCTAGGGCTGAGAAACACTGCATCTAAAGGAAAAATCCATCAGCAAGTGATTTTCTCCTGCCTCCACCCTCCATGTGTGAAAAAACATACCCTTTCTCATCAAACCAACCAGACTCTCATCCAGTGTTCTTCTTGGGTCCCATCACACGTAGACAAGTGGATTTGGATGGTGCACCAGGGGAAATGGAGGCAGCTGCTTGCTGTAGGAGCGGGTGGCTAGGGGGACACCTGGCTGCCCAGGCCTCGCAGGGCTGGGCCTGGGACCCACTGCCATACCACTTGGCCAGCTGTGCTCTGGTCAAATGGCCCCGAGTCTCCTTTTTCTTAGCAAGGATTAAATCCTTTCCCAGGAAAACCAGACCCGAGTCTATTGCAGTGTGTGTGTGTGTGTGTGTGTGTGTGTGTGTTGGACACTGCGGGCAGGGGCCAGGCCCCACGTCTCATCTGTATGCTCCTCCACAGCTGGCTCGTCCTGTCGGGGGAGTGCCATGGCAACACCGTGCTCTTTAAACACAGGAGTTGGTGCTGCCATCACAAAGCAGCATTAGGCAATTGAATTAAGGAGCTGGCAGCAGACAAACTTTGTGAGTTAGAGGCATTTTATTAAATCCCATTGTATTATGCAGATCAGTTCCCCCAGGAGCTGCAGAGCTGGGGGAGGACAGAGGAGAATTTGCCGGGGTTTCTTTTCTCTTCTTTGCTTTTTTCTGGCCTCCTTTCTGCTTCATGAATGCATTCACTGAACGTAGGGGGACCCCAACTGTGACTGCCTGCTCCCCCCAGCCCAGGCATCAGGCCCTGGCATAAGGTCTGCTGGCTGCAGTCTGGGCGGTATGATCGCCAGCACTGACCCCGTGTGTGTATCACCATTCACAGGGCACTCTCAGCGCGTTATCTCAGGGCCAGGCCTCCAACCCGAGCTTCAGTATCCACTCGGCACCAAACTCAGTGTTTCCCATGCAGGGTCTCACTGAATCCCCCCACACCCTCGGAGCAGGAACTTCTGGCAGCCCCATTCTACAGATGAGGAAAGTGAGGCTTACAGATATTATGAAGCCTGCCCAGGATCTTGTAAGTAGTATGTAGCAGAGAAGCAAGCCCAGACAGGCTGACTGCAGAGGCCAAGGTTCACCACACTGCTCCCTGTTACCTCTTAAGGCTGGTGACTTTTTCCTGTTTCAACCTTCGGAATGGGTTCCACTCCAGGCGCCCAGCTAGGAAAATAATTCCAGGGTGAAGCTGGGGTGGGACTAGGCATTCTCCTGGACCCTGACCTCCTAACCCACCACACCTAGAATGTGTGAATGTGCCTCGCGAAAGGTCACACCCAAGCGCATGTGCTGAGAACATGCTGGCACGTTCAGGGGGTCCAACCTGTCCTCCTGGCCGCCTCAGGGAGAGTGTCTGGCTGGGACCTGAAGTCAAGTCCATCTCCTCTAAGGACCAGAGGTCAGGAAACCAGATGAAAGACCACAGGCTGCTGTGGCTGGATGTGGGGAAGAACTTCCTGGGTGACAGACAGGTTGAAATAAAAAAGGCATGTCTTGCCAAGAAACTGCATTTTAGCTCATCTGCCCCAAGAGGGAGTCCACCCAGGCTCCTGCCTCCCGGCTGTGGAAGCGTGTCTGGGGCTCGCACGCCTGCCAAGGATCCCACCCTGAGGCCTCCCTTCCCTGGCAGCCCTCTCAGCTCCTGGCTTGTGAGAGTCCCTCCTGTGCGAGCAAGCCTAGGGGAGTCCAGCCCAGCCCCAGCAGTTCTGGGGAGGCCCACTGTCCCCCTGGGATCCAGCTGGCCCCTGGGCCACAGGGCTTCCCTCCTCAGCCTCTTCAGGTGCCCGGAGCTGTGCCAGCAAGGGGCGAAACACCTTTCACTCTGCAAACGTTCACCGAGCTCCACCCAGTGCCTGCCCTCCAGACCTGTAGACAGTTCTCTTGGGCTCAGTTTCCTTAATCCTAAACTAGGGGCAATGGCATACACCTTGTCCCGCTAAAACAGATGCAAAACAATTAGCTAATTTCATTAAGGGCTTTTTCTCTGCCAGGGACTTGCCACTCATCGCCTCTTTTAATCCTTAGATGAGGGAACTGAGACTAAAAGAAGTTAAGCCTCGGGCCCAAGCTCATATAACTAGGAAGGGGTAAGAACCAGTGTTCTTAACAACCCCATTTTATATATATATAAACTTATACATATGCATGTATATGCATATGTAGGTATATATATGTATATACATGTATATATAATTATTACATAATTATATATAAATAACAGCATTGAGATATAATTCATGTTCCATAAATTCAATCACATTATATTTGAAAAATAAATTTAATGGCTGGATTTGCCACCAAGCTTAAGGATGCTTTACTGTTACCCAACAGGAAGCTCCTCTTGGAAGGTGCATTCAGTAGTCTCAGCAAACGGAGCCAGACGAGTCCAGCCATGGGGCTCCCCAGGAGCCACCTGTGGGGCCTGTGTCTTCTCCTAGCCTCCACCTCTTTTCTTAACGCTCCCCGCTCTTCTCACCCCTCCCCCACTTTGCTCTTCATCCATCACCATCGTCTCCCTGCCCCCACCAGGCCCTGATGCTTCCTTCTGGCTCCCGGGTCTCCTCTACCCGTCCCCACTCCCTCACCCCCACCTGGCAGAGACTGAGCCACAGCTGCAGGTGCTGTCCAGGTGACCCCTTTGAGAAGTCCCCAGAGGGGTGGCCATGTGTGCAGGCAGGCCAGGGAGGACGAGCTGGCAGCAGCGGGAGGATGCCCAAGTCCATACTGCCACCATGCAAACTCGACGGATGCCCAGGTCCATACTGCCACCATGTAAATCTCCCAGGGAAACAGCAGCGCTCTAACCCCAGCTCCACCACTTACCAACTACGGGACTATCTCACCCATCCCGTTTCTTCTCACTTGTAAAATGGGGATAAGAATATCTGCTCTGAATTTTAGTAGGTAAAATTCATTGAATACTTACTCTGTACTGGGCCTTTCACGAAGCTTAATTCTTATCTAACCCACATAACGACCCCCTGAGAGGGGTAGTTACATTTACTGAAGAGGAAATGGAGGCTCAGAGAAGTTAAGCAACTTGCCCAGGTCCCACAGCTAGTACACGTAGGAGCCACGATCCAGGTCCAGCGCTGCGTGATGCCGAGCCCTCACTCTTCAGCACACCAACTGCCAGGCTGTGAGGGAGCCTATGGGATGCGTGTGTGCAAAAGTGCTTATCAACAGAAATCTCCAGAACAACTAAAGCGGAGGGTCTTTCCCCCAACTCTCAGGGCTCTGCTATATAGCCTGGCCAGTTTCCTTCCACCGAGATAAGAACAAGCGCTCCAGGGGCTATGTACCCTCCCTTCTGCTGGAGCAGCTTGGGCTGCACGTGTTTGTGCGCATGTGTCTGTGTGTGCGCGTGTGTGCACTTGTGTGTTGGGGAGAGGCGCGGTGCCCGGCCAGGTGACCCAGCTAAGAGGGGAGCAGATTTGGAGGCTGTCTTTTGCCATTGCTTGCTCTCCTGGGCTCAAAGCCTGGGTGGTGCCAGCTCGTTTTCAGTCATTTTCCCAGGGAATTAACAGGGGAACATTCTCGTCTGTAATAATGATAAAAAAAATAATAATTAACTCAGCTGTAGCTTATATTTCTCCAGTATCTCTCTCCCCACATCTCAAAACTCTGGGCAAATAGCAAATCTGCTGGCTTTCTAGCCATACCCGAGAGCCTGGGAAGCCTTAGGTACTGGCAGATTTTCTGTCTCCTCCAGCTGGGTGGCAAACCAGGTGCACAGGAGACTGGTCCCAGAAGCTGCCCTTTGAGTGCCCCTAGCAGAGCTGGGAAACAACCCCAGGTGCTCTGCCTCTCCACCTTCTCACTCTATCACATTCTGGGATCACCCTGTGTCCCGGAGCAGAACTGGTAAGGAAGGGAGCAAGGTGTCAGCTGTCTTTGCCCAAACCTTAAGAAGTTCCCCCATCTCTGGGCTCCCACACAGTGGGCACTGCCTTAGGGAGAACGACCCCCTGGAACCACGTCTGGCAGGTTCTGGCCCCTGCAGAGGATGGCTGATGGCTTTTTTCTGATCCCAGCCAGGAGTCATTACGCACCGAATGTCTAGTTTAAACAAGTGATTAGGCAGCTCTATAAAGAGCGCACGTGCTTCCCGCCAGGGAGGGACAGGAACTTCCAGAGGAGGCGGAGGACCTCAGGGCCTTGCAGCAACGGGGCTTTCTCCTCCAAAGCATTCTCCAGTGAGCCCAGTGCAAGGAGGAGCTCCCAGGGTTCCGGGAGCGGCATCCTGGCAGAGTTTTAGACACAGAGCCCACTCCTCAGTGCCCGGGCAGCCCACTATGCCCTGATAGACATGAAGGACTCTGAGCAATTTAAATACAGAGAAGCCAAAGCTCTCCTGTGGCCTGTGGCTTCAACCTCCCCAAAGACATTCCGAAAAGCAATTACTGGATCTGAGTTATTGACACATTTCCTTTGCTTCCTCCAGGAGCTGCAGGACAAGGAAAAGGTCAGAAGGGTAAACACAGTCAGCAACTGTGCTTATCGTAAAATATTCCCCCAGCATCTCCAGAGAGAAAAAGCCTACTTAATCTCGAGTCCACAGATGGACTGAAGAGCCTGGAAAATACCTGAAATTGTGTTTGTGTGCACGTGTGTGAGCATGAGTGTATGGGTGCGTTTTTCTGGAGAGAAGGTCCATAGCTTGTATCAGGATCCTCAGTGGGTCTATGACCCCCAAATGCTAAGAAGCACTGCTCTACTGGTTCCTTGGTCAGCTCTAAAGATGATGGTTGGCCCCTTTCCATAAAGGTCTTTTTATCCTTCAGAAACAGCAGTAGATTTTGAGGCCTGGATTCTACCTGCTTGAAGAGGGGGGCTAGGACCAGTCTGGGGACACAGCTGAAGCAGAACTGTGACAGGGAGTCTTTTTGCCAGGCGGAGCTGTGGCCGCCTCTCATCTAGCTGCAGTGATGAAGTGCCTTCCTCGTCACCTCATTTTTCCCGTTGTGACAGCTCCATATCTGCTGTTCTCTGTCACCCCAGTGACAGCCTTCTAATAATGAAGGCAGCATCAATGTCATAAAATCCCTCCGGAACCTCAGGGGCTAGAAGGAGATCAGGTTCAGGAAGCTGGGAGCCAAATGCTCCACACAGCAGAGTGGATGAGAACAAAGTCTTCAGAATAGGAAAGACTTGAGTTCAAATCCTACTTCTGCTTCTAACTAGCCGTTGTGACCTTGAACAAATTACTTAACCTGAGAGTCAGTTCCTGCATCTGTAAAATGGGAATAACACCTCAAGGGTTATCTTGAGGATTCAATGAGGTCATACCGACAAAGAATCTGGCACCGTGCTGGCACACAGCAGGAGCTCAATAAATGAGTTCTTTTTCACAGCAGGCATGCATAGGGACGTGCACACCTACACCCTCCTGCTGCACTACAGCAGTATCAGAGAAAAGGGGCCCCGGGGGAGAAGGGCTTCTTGGTAACAGGTGAATGGCAGTCAGGAGCCGCGTCTGCCCACACTGACCCGAGTCTCCCAATCCTTCATGGGGCACCAGAAGGCCCCTTCTCCTCTGTACAGTGCTCTTTCCTGACATCCCACAATTGCCATCTAGGTTTTCCATCTGTGTATCGTGCAGCCTCTCCTCTCCATCTCTCTCCTTGTGATGAGGGAGGCCACTGGCTCTCCTTGACCAAAGGGCACACCCCTTGGCTGCGTTAGTAGCAGCCACCCCACCCATCCCCACCCACCTCTCCAGGGCCTTCCCTCCTCTTCTCTTTGCCTGAACTGTACAGCAACTGGCTGTTCTCTTTTGCGCTTGCAAGGCCTTTGAACTTGCTGCTCTGGAATGCCCTTCCACTCTCTGCTTGGGGAGCTCTTAATTATCCTCCCGTGCCAGCTCAACTGTCACCTCGTGGTGACAATCCCTGCCCTCCCCCCTCTTGCTCCTCCAGAACCTACCCTAGTTTAGCAGGAGCCGCGGAGTGTCTGCCTCCCGAGCCTGAGTTTCTCCAGAGCAGGGGCTGGGCCTGCTCTAGCCTGGCTTCCCCTTTGCCTCACACAGGGGTTGGCACATGGGTGGTGCTCAACAAATGCCAGTTGGGGTAAAAGAACAAATGGTGTGATGGCCCATGGCTGGCAGTGGGGTTGTCCTTAACGGGAGGCTTCCTGTAAAGGGGGCAGACCCACCCCATCTGTAAAAGGTGGCTTAGCTTGGGTCCTGCTGGAGAAGGCCTAACCCTGTGTCTAGACTAGATGAGTAGCAGGTGACGAGAAGGCTGATGTGCTCATCCCATTTGGATTCTGCACTTGTCTATTTCAAGCCACGGGGTCAGGGCAGAGGGCTTCTGCCAATCACTCCAGAACCTTCTCTACCTTGCACCTGCAGGTGCACCTGCTACTCAAGGGGAAGAGGAGGGGAATTAACCATCGTGAGCGCTGGCAGTGTTAGGGCGAGCTCTGTGAGGCTGGCGTCCTCGACTCGTTTCACAGATGAGGACACTGAGGCTCAGAGGTGACTCAACTGGCCCAGAGCCAGGCAAGAAGCTGCACAGAGCTGAAACGGGAGCCAGGTTGGTCCAGCTCTAGAACGAGATCTCTTTTCTTCACAAGATACTGTCTTCTGTAGAAATCATAACACAGCAACCAGAGGGACCAGGAATGGAGAAAGGCTCACACTGAAAGATCGTGTGTGCACGTGCGCGTGCGTGATACTTCTTCCCCAACAACAAAGGCAGAGGGAATGGATGGAGGAAGGTCTGGACAGCCTCTCCTCCCACGTGTCTGGATGCGGGTCAGAGGATTCCACGCTGGGGTTCAGGTTCACAAGGCAAGCCCCTGAGCAGGCGTCACAGTCTCCAGGTACCGTTGGGGAACGGCTCTCTTAGCACAGCAATAAGCAACTCAGGGGGCTTCAGCCCACCCCTGTTTCTATGCCACCATGTTTGGTTACTTGCACTACTTGGCCAAAGTCTCAACCCCAAAAGCGTGAGAAGGAAATGTGGGGAGGGGAGGAAGCCCTCCACCGTGAGAAAAGAGGCGAGTCCAGACACAAGGGTTGAAATGAGGGGAAGGAGCCGGGGACAAGCTGCTTGGACGGAACCAGCCCATCTCAGATTTAAGTACCTTTATTTTTGATCAGAAATATGTGATCTGGAAAATCTTGGGACCTCTATGCTTTCTGGGTTTTTGTTTTTTGCATGCGTTACTGTTTCTCTTAAATTTTTAGTGCTCCTTTTCAAAAATCTACTCTTGTTTCCCTTGAAACTGAGAGAAAATCGGGATCGTAAGCACCTGGGTGAGCGTGTAGCCGGGAAGCAGTACAGTCTGCTGGGGACTCTGGAGGAGCTGGGGGAGGGCAGGAAGGAGAGAGGGGTAAAGGGAGGGAGGACCAACAATCACACCCAGGAATGAACAGTGGCTGTGAGGAAGGCTGGCGTTCCTTGCACACGGGAACTGTTTCAGGTCCAGGTGAGCTTCACGGGCAACCCCCGCACCTGGATTCAGAGCCAGGGCCCTGCAGCAGCTGAGCAGCTTTTCCGGCTCCTGTGCGGGTGCCTGGAGGGCAGCTGGCTTGCCTCCTGTTGGAGTGGGAGAAGGTTCCAGGAAACCTGTGGTGACGGCAAGGTTCTTGATTCCAGGTAGCCAAGGAGCAAGAAGGCAAAAAAAGAGGCTGGAAAGTTAAGGGGGAAGGAAGGCCTTGAGGAGCCTGGCGTGGCAGGTTAATAGTTTCCTTCAAGAGAGATTTCATGCCCTACTGGATAAACGAACTACTACGCAATTGCAAAAGAGCCGTCCCGCCGCATATTAGACACCACCACACTGTTCCGTCACCGCCATCGCCATCACGGTGACTGATGACTAACCAAAAGCCACACTGACATTTCCAAATGAGATGCTTTGATAGAGGTGCCATTCAACAGGGCCCAAAAAGCCAGAGAGAACCTGAATGTAAATGAGGAACATTTGTCACCTTTGTCTCAACTATTGAAAGGTTTCTTGTCTGACAACAAGTCCTCCAGGAGAGAGCTATGGAGTGAGAGAGGTGGCCTGGAAGATGGGCAGGTGAGAGGGAAGGGAACAGCACGATCCTGAAAGAGCCCAGAGGAAGAGGAGGACGGCCCCCTGGGAACAGTAGGAAGTCAGGGGCAGCAGAGGCCAGGGAGATAGTCACCCTGTGACTCAGCAGAAAGGAGCGGCAGCAAGAACACAGGGCTGCACTGTCCAACATGGCAGCCCCACATGTGGCCGCTGAACACCTGAACTGTGGCTAGTCCAAACTGAGAAGTGCTGTACATGTAAATGCACACCGGCTTGTACAGATTTAATGTGCAAAAAGAACGCAAAACATCTCATTAATAACTCTGTTACGCTGATGACATTTTGAAATGATAATCTGGGGGGATATGTTGGGTTAAATAATGTTATTAACTTCACCTGTTTCTTTTTTGATGCGGCTACTCCACATGTTCAAGTGTGGTTTACCTTATATTTCTATTGAAGCGCGAGCACTGGCACACACTGTGGGTCAGAAAGATGTAGGTTCAATCCCACCTCCACCACTTACTCGAGGCTCCCCCGTCCCATTCCTGGGAGCCAGGACTGAACACTCTCCTGGCCTCATCAATTATTAGCTGCATGCTCAGCTTTTCCACTGGCCCTCCATGAGAATCTGGGAAACTATTACCCCTTGGCACCTTGGTTTTCCCACGTGTAAAATGAAGGGGTTAGGGCAGATGACTTCCGAGTGCTCCCCAAAGCTCTATGACCCACGGTATGAATCACCCAACCTCGGCGTGCCTGTCTCCTCACGTGAGTCTTCGTGAGGGGCAAGCAGCAGCAGCAGTGGGCGAAAGGAAGTGCGGGAGTGATGCTCCTGACCTCCTAGGGTGACTCGATGTGCTTGTGCCTTAGGGCAGACACCACCGCCCTCCGGGCTGGGATGTGGGCCATGGGGTGCTGCGCCGCAGCCCCCACGACACCAGGGTGTGGAGCCTGGGGCTGTGACCAGCCGAGCGAGCCCAAGTGAGGAATTCAAAGTGCTCTGCTCATGAAGTGTGTCTAAAGAAGGTGGGCGAGGCCTTACAATCTTTACCCAGGAGCATCACGGCATTGCCTAATCCCTGGGGAAGTAAATATCCTTCCTACAGAGCCGGCCCGGGCTCCCAGCTGCTGCCCACAACCAGCCCCTCTCCTCTCCTGAGGCTCCCACCTCCCCAGGCCAGGGCAGGGGTAGGGATGAAGATCAGGATTACCAGAGGGACCAAGGTAGGAAGAGGGTGCTGAAAGCAACCTGAAGACCTAGTTAGCCAGTGCTCCAGGCCTCTGACCAAGTCCGGCTGGGGGCTGATGGCTTCTCTCTCGGACCCTGAACTTCAAGGCCTTAAAGAGCAGGGGACAGACCTCTTCTTGTCACATGCAGATCAAACAACCTGTCACAGAGAGTGGTCCATGGTCCCCTTAAACCAGAATTAGGTTCAGAACAACCGTACAGGGTGCTTGTTAATCCTGCAGATTCCTGGAATCCACCCAGACTTCTGGAATTGGATTCTCTGGAGCTGAGACCCAGGAACCTGCCTGCTTAACACACTCTGGAGGTGCTCTTTGGTAAGCACTGATGGAGATCCCAGTGAGCGTTAGTGTAATGACTTCGGGAGGGGGAGAACCCTCCCTACCCCCAGCCCGGAGCGGGCTGCATTTCTGTCAACCCCATCAGCAGGCGAGCGGGAGATGTTCGAGCAGAAAGCGAAGGACCAGGTATGCATTGCAAGGGGAAGGGAAGGCTGGGCTCAGTGCACCCCTCTTCTCGCATCTGTGCAGCCCTATACATCAAAGACGGTTCCCAGGCGCCTGAGGAAAATGGGTCAAGCTGCAGCAGCAGGGGCTGCGGTAGGAATGTCCTGCCATGAGGAGCCAGCCACACTGGAGCATCTGGCTTCTCTTCTTTAGTGACAAGAGACAGGCCTGTGGGGATGAGCTCTAAGCGCCCTCCAAGGGGAAGGGGTCCTGAGGCTGTGGACCCGACCTTCCCATGCCTTTCCCTCAGGTCAGGCCGAGGAGGGAGACCTGGCAGCAGGTGGAGGCAGACACGGGTGGGGGAGGAAGAGGAGGAACTCAGGCAGGTGGCCCAGCTAAAGCCAAGAGGAGCGGTGGGGAAACAACACAGGGCTGGAGCTGGTTGGGCTGGGGGGAGGGGAGGAGGGGAGGGGCAGGCAATGGGGAAGATGCAGAGAGAATGCTGGAGAGGGCTTCCGTCTGTGTCTCCCTCAGGAGGTGGTGACGGAGGGGCCTGGGTGGAACCCAGATGAAGCTGTGGCCTCTCCCAAGGTTGCCCTCACTGGGGGATAAATCTCAGCTGCTGACCCGCCTGTTAACAGTGGAAGCCTGGGAGGATGTGACCCAATGGCCTGGAAGCTGAGGCCCTGAGAGGAAATCCCTTCCCCTCCCGATTCCCACTTCAATGCACTTTCCACCTCCCCACGAGCCTCCAGTTAGTGCTCCCACCAAACTAAAGGATGGCACTCAGATGTGGTGGCACCCACCAGGGCACACCAAAGACGCCCTCTCGTGCAGCACCACAGGCTTTGTTCCAGGGGTCACGCAAGGTGCTCCATGCCTGCCTGCTGACGTGCAAACCTTCACCTGCCGGCCTCATACCATCTGCCCTGCTTTACCTACGAGGAACGGAAGGCTCACAGACTCAGGTTACCGGGCGGTGGTGGCAGCCCTAACCCAGGATGCCCTTGACCAGACGGGAGGCTTCCACCAGCGTGGAGCCGGGTGAGCTCCTGCCAGAGTCACCAAAGGCGGCGGTGGAGGCACCAGAGCCAAGGCCCTGGCTTCAGGAAGGAGGAGGGGATTTGTGGAAGGTCACAGAGAGAGCCAGTGGCAAAGCCAGGATGAGGACCCTGAATTCCTGGTTCCAAACCTAGCTCCTCAAGCAGCAGCAACTCGACGACATGGCTGAGCTCAGGGTCGCTCCACAGCCAGAGGCAGGGGCCGGGAGCCAGCAGCTACTCCCTCACCTGCTGCTGCTCAGGATCAGTCAGGTCTCACTGAAGAACGACCTGCTGGGGGCTGGGACCCAGGGCTGAACAGCTCCACACAGGACACACGAGGCTGTGAAGTCCTGGAGGGCAGGGATGGGTCTTGTCTTTGGGTCCCAGCACACAGTGGCTGTGATGGATGAATGAAGGAATGTGGGAATGAATGAATCAAACCAGCCTGATGTGTGAGGCTAAGTCGGGGGAGGGGCTTGGTAGACTCAGGACTCTGCCTGCGCCTCATCTCCTGCCTCTGGGAGGATGCCAGGCATTGTGCTGGGGGTAAGCCATGGGCAAGAGAGCAAAGGAGCACCCAAGGAGAGGAGAGACAAGTAAGCAATAAGAAGCCTGATGGGCTGCGTGTTCCTCCTGAGGCCGGACCCCTGTGTGACCTTGAGCAAGTCCCTTCCTCCTCCAGGCCTTAGTTTGTTTAGTAGGAGTGGGGCTGAACGAAATGATGCAAAGTCACTCACACCGACCCCACGAATAGCAGGTGGTGGGCACTGGATCCTCTCCCAGCTGCAGAGAATCACAGCTTCACCACAGCGGGGGCACTGAGGGAGTGGAGAAGAACAAGGCCACGCAGAGATGCCCTGGCCCAAGGGAGGCAGACGCTCCTGGAAGCTGGGTCCCCAGAGACTGCGCAGCCAGAGGTAACTGGCTGTGACAGAGGAGCGATTCAGTACTCAATTCCATCAATAAAACTTTGATCGCCTAGGAGCCTTGTAAACAGGCAGCTCCCCTGTGGGCCCGTTCAAAGCCTTTCTCTTTCCTTCTCCCTCCTGCCAGCACCGGCTCAGCCCAACCCCGGCCTGCACCAGCCACCAAACGTCCCTCAGTCTCTGGTGCAAGGTGGGCAGCCGAGGGTTAAATGCCCACCGGCAGGTGAGGGCCCAGGGCCGTGGGACAGTGGCAGGGGGTGGGGGGGGGTGGGGGGGTGGGGGGGGTGGAGCCAGAATCACTTAGCCCTCCATTAGTCCAAATTAAGATCAGGAGTAAGATGACAATTACAATTTGCAGTGGGCTAACTGTTTTCCCTCAGAAGGTGGTCCTTTTGCAGACTGGGGAAATTAATTGTTTAAAGTCCCAGGTGGATTGGCTTTGAACCCAGCTGAGGCAAGCCGTCCCTGCCTCCTCCTGGACTGGTCCTCCGCCTCTTCACCACCCCTCAGGGCAGCCATCTAGCCTCAGGCTTCTGCCCTTTGGGATCCTCAGGCAGGGACAGACTGAGGGTCTGGGGGTTCTGGGTAGGCGGAGGGGGGAACACTGGCAGAGAGGCCGGGCTGGGGAAGCAGCTGCGCAGAAGGTGCAGCTGGTCAGAAGCCAGCAGTGCTAGGGGCTTCCAGCCCAGCTGCCAGGAGGGCCCACTGTAGCCGCAGGTGTCTCCCTGCCTGCCCTCCTGCCATCTGCCCAGCTGAGGGGTGGGCTCTAAGAAGCCTCTTTGGATTTGCCAGAAGTTGCCATATCCAATAGTCATTATAACATTCATTCAACAAACACCAATGTGCCAAGCACTAAGAAAGGACGAGGGACACTGCACTGAACAGTACAGATACCACCCCCTCTCTCGTGGAGCTTACATGGGGAGGAGAGGGATAGACAATAAATGGAGAATAAATACATAGGTAAATAAAACACCCGATAGTGACAGGGTTCTGAAGGAACATGGTAAGCAGAGTGGCCCTCCAATGACCTTCACACGCTGATCCCTGGAATCTGTTGAATCTGTTATCTTACATAGCAAAAGGGACAGTGCAGATATAACTAAGGTTGTGGACTTTAAGGGGGAGCGTCCCGGATTACCTGGGTGGGGCACATCTAATCACATGAGTCCTTAAACACAGAGGACTTTGTCCAGCTGGAAGCAGAAAGGGAATCCAAGCATGCAAGGATTTGGCGTCCTGTTGCTGGTTCTGAGATATAGCGGCTACGCACAAGGACTGAAGAGAGGCCTCTGGGAGCTGACAGCCAGCGAGGAAGCAGGGCCTCAGTCCTGCAACCGCAAGGAACTGGGTTCCACCCTGCCACCTGCATGAGCTTGGAAGTGGATTCTCCCTAGAGCCTCCAGATGAAGCGTCCAGGCTGGCTGACACCTTGATTTTGGCCTTTTGGAACCTGGGGCCGAGAGACCAGGAGAGCCATGGACTTCTGACCGACAGAGCTGAGACAACAAATACGTGTTGTTTTAAGCCGTCAAATTTCTGGTGATTTGTTAGAGCAGCAATAAAAAACAAATTCAGGAACTAAACGTATAGGATAGTGACTTGGTGCTGCTGTACCCTGGGTGGCCGGGAAGGCCTCTCTGAGGAGGGACCTGTCCTAAGACCTGAATGAGGAGGAGGAGGCAGAATACAATGATCAATTTGTCCCCATTTCTCAGCTTTAACCCTGAAGTCCTGAATCTCAAAAAGCCCTCAGTCCCAAGCAAACCAAATGGTTGGTCACTGTAAGGCAGAGGGGACAGCAGGGCAAAGGCTCTGAGGTCGGGGGCTTTCAGGTGAGTCACCACTAAAAGCATCCTGGGGGAAGTGCTGTCAAATACAGGAGCAGGTGATGGAGCTGTGGGGACTCTCGCTCAGAATGGGGACTGAGCAGTTCTAGCTAACGTGTGGGCCTGCCCAGAGGTGGGGCACTGGCTCCTTCTAGAACCCTCTCCTTCCAGCTGTGGGGCTTAATTACCGCTGCCTTTCCAGTCCTGTCCCTGGGCTACTTCCTCTCTCCCCTGCTCTGCCTCCTTCTCCAGCTGGCCTCTGCCAGTGCCCAGGTGTCTCCTCAGTGCCAGGGTACCAGGTGCTTACTGCTGCTTTCCCTAGTGGGATGCTGGCGCACCACCAGTGGCTCACAGCAGAGGGAATTATCTGAGATGTCTTTAGTTAGTGAGACAATAGGAGGCTGGAAAGAAGGGAAGACAGTGGTCATGGATGGCTTCACGCCCCATCAAAACATGCCTGGGAGCCTGAGGAAGCCTGAGAAGTAGAGGGAAAGGGAAAAGCAGAGATGGCCAGGGGGCTCCTCTACACCCTCTGTCCTGCTGTCCCACAGCAGCCCCACCTTTACACGAACCCATCCCCCTCTCAGTGCAGGTCACCTCCAACACTGGAGGCATGCAAGCAGCAGCTGTTGGCCTAAGCAAGGAGCGAGAGTTAGTCTGAGAGTAAAGAAGGACTCCAGGTAAAATTCTGGCTCTTTGTCTCGTTAGCTGTGTGTTGTCTGGCAAGTTAATTGTTCTGGGTCTCACTTTTCTCTTCTGTACAATTAGAGTAATAATACCTACTTTGCAGGGTGGTTGTTGTGAAGATTAGAGATGTTGAAGAAAAGTGCCCCACATGGAGTAGGTACTGGATAAATGGTAGCTATTTCGATTATGAGCACTGAACCTCCCATCCCGAATCCCAGTCCCCTGAATCCAACATATCTCAAATCAGAGTGTGCCCAAGAATCAGCTGGAGTGCTTGGTAACGTGCAAATATCCATCCCACTCCTCTGGTCCCTGATTCTGCAGGCCTGGGGGTGGAGCCCAGAAACCTGAAGACTGACTCACTTCCAAGCAGGTGAATCTGATGTAGGTGCCTGGGTCTGCACTTGCTGTCCCAGGCCAGTGTCTGCCTCCTGGGGGGAAAGAGCTGGCCCCAAACTGTCCGGCACCATATCCATTTCAGAAGCTGCCTCCACAGATGAAAAGAGCTGGCTGGGAGGTAGAGCCTTTCCCCCAATCCTCTACCCTCACGTGGAGGTGTGTGCCTTAGGCAGCCTCCACACCTAAGCGAGGTGAGTTGTTCCTCTGCCTCCTGGGATGCATGTTCTAGGAGCCTCAGGGGGTCAGAGCACACCTCAGCCACTTCATTTTGCCTCCTTGCTTTTCAACGGAAGAAACTGAGGCCCAGAGCAGCAAGGGACTTATGCAAGGGTACCCACCAGAACTCAGCTTCTGAATCTGATCTGCAAGATAAAAGTCCTTGGCTATGGGACCACTGGTCCCCTTCAACTCGAATGTTTAGGGCATTATTTACTCCGGGAGTTGGCTCCACTTGCCTCAGGCTGAGGACGCCCAGGGCTGTCTTCTTTGATCTCTAATCAACCTCTCTGATTTCCAGGTCAGGAGGTCTGTAAAACTTTGATTGCATCCCAGCTCCCAGGCCTCATTCACTTTATGGTCTATGTTTGGTGAGAATTCTCTTTCCTATTTCTCTCTTTTCCTCCTCCCTTTCTCTTTCTACATATTCATTCAAGCTTTGATTCCGTGCCTGCTCTCTGTTAGCACTGGGGATACACGAGACGAACAAGACTCAGCTCTGCCCTGGGGAAGCTCTCAGCCTAGCAGGGCAGACAGACAGACACAGGTCTCATGTAGGCCCAGGGGCTGTGAGATGTGTTAGACAGGGGCACCCACAGTGGGGGGTAACAGAGGTGAGAGCCAAAAGGGCCCTCAGAGAGCCATATCCTTCCTCTCTGTCCTTTGTACCTCTTCTCCTGCCTTTGGCTCTCTGCATTTGCCAACAAAATGCCAAAAAATATAGTCATTTAGGTACAATGCAGCCTGTTATTGAAAAATGAGAAAAACACATGGAAAAAATTTAAATAATCCCCCTTCCCACCTCCCAATGCTAACTAACTGCTATTAACATTTTGGTGCATGTCCTGTCAAGCTTTTTCTTACAGCAGTAAATATTCTTACTGTTACGTCCCTCTGCCTGGGTTTCACGTCATCTTACTCATTTAGGTGGAGCACACTGTCAAGTTACTTTTGAAAAAGAGTTGAGTTTCTTGAAAATGTGCATGTTTGAAAACGTCCTCATTTAACCTCCGTAATTAATTGATAGACTGACTGAAAATATAATTTCAGATTAAAAAAACCTTCCCTCATATGTTCGGAGGAATTTTTCCACTATCTACTTGCTGCCAGAGTTCTATCGAGAAGTCTGCTGTTATCCTAAAGCCTGTCTTTTTCTTTCAGATACTTGGAGAATCTTCACTTTATCCCCAACATTTTGAAATTTTAACATGTGTCTTTGTGAGGCTCTTTTGTCATTAACTGTGCTGGGCACCTAATGGATCCTTGCGATCTGGAAAGTATGGAATCATTTTCGTTTAAGGAAATGGAATATATTTTAAATATCTAAGAGTGCATTCTTGCTCTCTGCATTTTCACTGTCTGCAAATCACCCAAATGTCCATCAAGTGATAAATGGATGAATGTGAGATATCCATACATGCAATATTATCCAACCACAGAGAGGAATGAAGTACTGATAACGCTGCAACACGGATGAATCTTGAAAACATTACGCTAAATGACAGAAGCTAGACACAAAGGCCACATATTATACGATTCCACTTAGGAAATGTCCAGAATAGGTAAATGCATAGTGACAGAGGGTAGATTAGTCGTTGCCAGGGTCTGGGGAGAAAGAATGAAGGGTGACTGCTTATGGGTATGGGGTTTCTTTTTGAACGCGGTAGACTGAACAGACGATGTAACTAGAATTACAGAGTGATGATGGTTGCGCAACCTTGTGAATATACTGAAAACCACTAAAGGGCTTCCCTGGTGGTGCAGCAGTAAAGAATCCGCCTGCCAATGCAGGGGACAGGGGTTTGAACCCTGGTCCGGGAAGATCCCACATGCCGCGGAGCAACCAAGCCCGTGCGCCGCAACTCCTGAGCCTGCGCTCTAGAGCCCGTGAGCCTCAACTACTGAAGCCGGAGCGCCTAGAGCTCGTGCTCCGCAACAAGAGCAGCCACTGCGATGAGAGGCCCGCGTACCACAACGGAGAGTAGCCCCCGCTCGCCCCAACTAGAGAAAGCCCGCGCACGGCAACAAACACCCAACTCAGCCAAAAATAAATAAATAAATAAATAATTTTTATTAATTATATTAATATAAATAATTTAAATAAAAAATTTAAAAAATAAAATAAAATAAATAATTTTTAAAAACCCACTAAATTGTTCATTTTGAAAGGGCGAATTTTATGGTATGTGAGTTATACCATATACAAAATTTTTTCCTCTTTTGGCCATGCCATGTGGCTTGCGGGATCTTAGTCCCCTGACCAGGGGTTGAACCTGCGCCCTCAGCAGTGAAAGCACCGAGTCCTAACCACTAGACCTCCAGGGAATTCCTGATATCTCAATTTTTTTTAAAAGGCCCCTTGCTCCGTGAGTATAAAATCCTCCCTTATTTCTCTGAGGATATCAATGGTGATGGTGGTGGCGTTTACATTTTCTTTTGCTCCCTGCATACGTTTATCTCCTTCAATTTGTTTTATTTTGGCTAATGCTTTTTTTTTTT
This sequence comes from Phocoena sinus, assembly GCF_008692025.1. NCBI lineage: Eukaryota > Metazoa > Chordata > Mammalia > Artiodactyla > Phocoenidae > Phocoena > Phocoena sinus. Next base: position 152,855,996 of record NC_045763.1, on the reverse strand, counting down.
TAACACCTTTATTGGAGTATAATTGCTTTACAATGTTGTGTTAGTTTCTGCTGTATAACAAAGTGAATCAGCTATATGTATACATATATCCCCATATCCCCTCCCTCTTGTGTCTTCCTCCCACCCTCCCTTGGCTAATGCTTTTTTATATTGGATGCCTTCCTTAAAAATCTTGTAGTGCTTGGCTGATGGCTCGTATTTACGAGTGAGGCATTTAGAAGCTGACTGGAAGCTCTGTGTGCATGTGTGGGTCTCGCCATGGGAGGTTTCAGTGGAGTCCCCCAGATGTCACTATTTGCCCAGCTACCAACATTCCTAGAGCCAACAGGAGGAACAGGTCAAGGGGCTCCCCCATCTGGCTTGCAAACATTCAGAAAATCCCCATTTTTCAATATACTGCCTCATCTCCACCCATACTTTGTACCCATGTTCCCAAGCCAGCTTTTCTTGGGTTCAGTCTCTCTGGAGAATAAAGTTCTCTCCAAGATGCTGCTAGGGTAAAGCAGGGACAGTTCTGTGGTGAAAAGGGGTGAGGAATCACTCTCCTGTTTGGGGCCCTAATCCACATTCTATCCTCAGATGTCACTGATTTCTGAGCCTATGTGTCGTTCAGTGGCAGGAGTCTGTCCTTTTCTCACTGGCTTCTCCACTGCGGAGCTTTAGGCTTTACTTTCTCTATCAAGCCAAGTCAGTTGGCGTCTCAAGTTCCAAAGCTGCACAGACATCACTGATTCACTCTGGTCTCCTTTGCCCTTATGGGCTGGCACCTCTTCTCCTTTACTCTTGTTTGCGTGTGGTAGTGGAGAGAGAGAGTGTTGAGTCTACCACGTTCAATCGCAGTCCCTCTCCGCTTCCTGTCATTCGAAAAGCAGCAGACACTTGGCATTCTCAAGTTTACCATAAGGTGGTTTCCACTGCAACAACCAACCCCGATCTGACATGAAATAGTGCACAGTGCGGACTTGCAGGCTATGAGTCTGATTCAGGAGAACCTCCTGGCAAGCTGAGAGTAAGGTGACTTTGCCCTCACTAGCCATCCTCATTATATTTCTCAGCCATACTTTACTACATTTTATGGGGGAAATTACAGGGTAGTCTCTAATCCATGGATTCATGACAGGCTATGATGTCTCTCTTGAGAATGTCAAGGGTCTAGTGTATTTCTGTCGCTATGGAAACTAGCTCCCCGGTGACAATCAGGCTTAGAGACATCACAGTGGTGGGATGCACATGGATTCTGGCTCTGGTAACAGGCAGACAGCAGTCCCTGGAGAGTTGGCTACACTCACCCTAATGACCAGCTACATCCTTCAAGATGTCTCCTCTCGTCCTGAGCACCTAGCATGGGGTCTGGCTCGAAGCACTTCAGCTCAGAGAATGAGGAGGCAGAGGGTGAGCCTGTCTGACCCACCAAGATCTGGAATTGTCCAAGTACTCCTGGAACTGCTCCCAAATCCAGCCCCCCGGGGCTTCTGCTTCATGCTCACCCAAGCGAGGGAGAGTTGGCTCAGAGTTCTTTCAGGGGCCAACAGTTCTTTTTTTTTTTTAAACGTTTTTTATTTCTTTAATGTTGTATCTATTTTATTTATTTATTTATTTTTGGCTGCATTGGGTTTTCGTTGCTGTGCGCGGGCTTTTCTCTAGTTGTGGCAAGTGGAGGCTACTCTTTGTTGCATTGTGCGGGCTTCTCATCGTGGTGGCTTCTCCTGTTGCAGAGCACGGGCTTTAGCCGCATGGGCTTCAGTAGTTGTGGCACGCGGGCTCAGTAGTTGTGGCTCACGGGCTTAGTTGCTCCGCGGCATGTGGGATCTTCCCAGACCAGGGCTCGAACCCGTGTCCCCTGCATTGGCAGGCGGATTCTTAACTACCGCACCACCGGAAGGCCCCTGGCCAACAGTTCTTAACTTTCAGAGTGGGGAGGAAGGAAGGAGATGGATAATTTTAAAAAGTCACTAGTGGGCTTCCCTGGTGGCGCAGTGGTTGAGAGTCCGCCAGCCGATGCAGAGGATACAGGTTCGTGCCCCGGTCCGGGAAGATCCCACATGCCGCGGAGCAGCTGGGCCGGTGAGCCATGGCCACTGAGCCTGCGCGTCTGGAGCCTGTGCTCCGCAACGGGAGAGGCCACAACAATGAGAGGCCCACATACCGCAAAAAAAAAAAAAAAAAAAAAAGTCACTAGTGTTTGGCTTTGAACTACTCCCCCGCCCCCAGCATATTTACTATGCAAATGAATTAATACAGTTAAGTGCTTGGAACAGCCTGGCTCCTGGTAACTGCTTTGTAAGTGTTCGCTATTATTATTACAAAACTTGTATTTAGCTTGAGTCCATATGAAAACAAATTTGCACTGCCTGCCTCTCTGCAACTCCCTCAACTCAGAAAATGCATAAGATAGAGACCCAGGGATGGAGACTCCTCTTCACACAAGAGCAAGTAAACCATCATCCAAATATTCTGCTTATTAGTCCTCCCCATTCACCAGATTGGTGAGCTCATTCCATCAGCCCTACTCCTTGACGCTCCTTAACGCTTTACCAAAAACCAATTAGTTGATGTCTGTAAAGCCGTTTGTGAGCGCTCCCTCTCCAGGCTGTCCTCATGGCTGCCCCTTCCTGGTCCAGGCGGGACAGGCAGGCCCAGCTCCTCCTCCTCCCAGTTCCCTCCTCCATGCTTTTTTGTTTTTTTTTTTTTTTTTGCGGTACGCGGGCCTCTCACTGTTGTGGCCTCTCCCGTTGCGGAGCACAGGCTCCGGACGCGCAGGCTCAGCGGCCATGGTTCACGGGCCCAGCCGCTCCGCGGCATGTGGGATCTTCCCGGACCGGGGCACGAACCCGTGTCCCCTGCATCGGCAGGTGGACTCTCAACCACTGCACCACCAGGGAAGCCCCCTCCTCCCTGCTTTGTACCTATGGCTCCAGTACATCCCTGGTCTTCAACCGGCCTTGGCTGGCCATAGGGCTCTGGCTCCTCTGTTCGGCTCTCCTGCCCATCCCTACTTCTCCCTTCCAGTGTCTCCCCCCGTTTTCCAGATGTGTCTTCTTGCTTTTTCTGTCACTGTCCCCATCATCTCACTTTCTCTCTTTTCATCCCCTGGGCTGGGAGCCCCTTAAGGGCAGATCTTCTCTACCTCTACAGTCTGAACACCAAGGATGGGGCCGGGCACATAGTAGATGTTCAAAATATTTTTTTTCTTTTTGGAATGATGAAATCTTCTCTCTGTGTTGCCCTGTTTCTGTATCTGCTTTGTGTCCTCTGTCTGTAAACCCTCACCCCATCCCACCCCACTCCACCCTGGCTGGCTTCCTCTCAAAGCCTCTCAGGCCGCCCCTCTGCCGGGCTGGGTGCAAAGGAGCTAGTGTTCCCAGTGCCAGGAGAGCCCTGCTGACCTCAGCTGCAGAGAAAGGACTGAACAGGTTGCACAGCTCAGTGTGTCAGAAGTGATCCCTACTGATGAGGGGTAGGCTTGTGCTGTGCAATTTCCATCTCATTTGTCTTTTCATTTGTAGCTTAAGTTGGCGAATTTTGTCTGGAATGTGCCTGGTCTCTGGCAATCCACACACAACAAATGCACGTCCCCTGTAGCTGTGACAGAGAGTCTGGCAGGGGAAGAGGCTCAGGTCCTCCACGGTGGCACAGCCCGGGGTCCTGAGCCTCCAGAAATGCTAATGCTTGAAGGATGGTGACCAAAAGTGATTTCTCCAAGGCCTGGGGTGGGGCAGGGACAGGGAGGAAACTGCAGTGAGGGGGGTTAGGGTTAGGCCCTGGAAAAATTTGTTTTCTTTTTTTCCTTTTTTTCTTCGTTCCTATCTACCTACCTATCTTGAGGGAGAGAGTAAAGTGCAGGGAATGGAAGATACGTTGTTTGGGCCTTTAAAAGTGGGCAGCATAGGCACTGTGTGGAGCGAAAGAAGCCAAGAAATCCGATCACATAAATTCAAAAACTGGCAAAACGAAAGTATGTCGCTAGAACTGTGAACAGTGTCAGAGTGTCAAGGGCACGAGGGAGGCTTCTGGGGGGCTGGAAGTGTTCTACATCTTGATCTGGGCTATGGGTAACGTCGGGGGTATGGTACACCCTGTGGACAAATTCATCAATTTGCCCACTTATGATCTGTGCGCTTCACTGTGTGAGTTCTACATCAATAAAAGTGAGGGAAAAAAAAAGTCACACCAAGGGTTTTCCAACTTTACGATGCATAAGAATTACATGGGAGCTCGTTTAAAATGCAGATCCCACTACTGGGCATATACCCAGAGAAAACCCTAATTCCAAAAGACACATGCACCCCAATGTTCACTGCAGCACTATTTACAATAGCCAGGTCACGGAAGCAACCTAAATGTCCATCGACAGGAATGGATAAAGAAGATGTGGTACATATATACAATGGAATATTACTCAGTTATAAAAAGGAAGGAAGTTGGGTCACTTGTAGAGACGTGGATGGACCTAGAGACTGTCATACAGAATGAAGTAAGTCAGAAAGAGAAAAACAAATATCGTGTATTAATGCATATATGTGGAATCTAGAAAAATGGTATAGATGATCTTATTGGCAAAGCAGAAAAACAGACACAGACGTAGAGAACAAACGAATAGATACCAAGGGGAAAGGGGTGGTGGTGGGATGAACTGGTTGATTGGGATTGACATATATACACTATTGATACTATGTATAAGATACATAAATAATGAGAACCTATGGTATGGCACAGGGAACTCTACTCAATGCTCTGTGGTGACCTAAATGGGAAGGAAATCCAAAAAAAGAGGGGATGTACGTATACGTATAGCTGATTCGCTTTGCTGTACAGCAGGAACTAACAACATTGTAAAGCAACTACACTCCAATAAAAATTAATATAAAAATGCAGATTTCTGGACACTGGAGTGCTGTCTGGGAATCTGCATTGTTAACATCCCTCTCCCCACCAAGAGTGATTCTGAGACAATGGTCCACAGACAAGACCACATGGGGCTTGGACGTCTGTCCAGTCATGACCTAAGTGCCATCCTGCTGGGAGCCATGAGGGGCAGCTGCGTGGTTAAGGGCTCCCAGACACCCTTTGCCGGAAGGGTTAGGGGCTGCCGTGCTGCGGCACAGAGGAAGCACTGTCAGAGAGAAGTGGTAGCGGGAAATGAAGGGCAGGTCTATGAGCTAACTCCAATCAGGACAGGGAGTAGGCCCCCTCAACAGGGGAGGGAGTTACTCTGAGCAAGGAGCCCTCTCCAGCACTCCTGTCCCCTGGGCACCCTGCCCCAGGATGGCCAGGCAAATGTCATGGAGATGCAGTGGTGGGGAAAGCTGGTCCCCAGCAGAGATGGAGTTCCACAGAATGGCCTAATGACTCCATAGGGACCAGAGACTCTGTTCGATGAGTCATGCATTCCTCAGCAAGCACCTGCTGTTGGACAGGAAGAAGAAACCCAAGACTGAGACATGCAGCTCAAGAGGAGACCCTGGAGAGGGTGCAGACAACGTGGCATTTCCACAGACAGACGCAGGCCAGGAGTGTCTGGAAATGTGTGTAAGTTATGTCTTCTGAGCCGTCCTTGATTTGAAGGCCTGGGAGGGGAGCTACTGATAGACAGGGGTGTGGGGAGAGTGAAGGGCGCAATGTTTGGGGAGCATCTACCACGTTTCCAAACACCACGTCGTTTGATCGTCACGATACTCTGACTGGCTTACTCACATCCACTTTACGATGACGAAACCAAGACTGAGATGTTCACCAGCTTGTTCAAGGCCACAGACTTACAAACAGTTGGAATCTGAACTCGGGTCCGTATGACTCAAGCCCCACGACCTTTCCATATTCCCTGCTACCTCTCCCTCTCAACCTCCAACAGCGGTCAGACATTTAAGAAGTTGCAAAACGCTTTCTCACACGTTATCTTGTTTGATTTTTCACAAACACCTTGCGTCAGGCAAGTATAAGTCCCACTTTATGGATGAAAAATTGACCTTCAGGTAAAGAATAACCTGCCCAAGATCAAACAGTTGGTAAGCAGCTGGGAACTTGGGCCTTAAGCACAAGTCATATGGCTCTAAATTTGCCACAATCCCTTGTCTGGACACTGAGAAACACAGTCCAGCCCTGTCATAAGTCTCAGAGAATCTGGGGACACCACTGCTTAGAGCACAGCTTGGTTTCATGACGACTGGTTTTACTAAAGCCCTTTAGGAACTGAGATAGATAGGCACAGGGATGTGTCATCTTGGACATCTGTGCTGACTCCACCCACAGGGGTTTTCCCAGGCATTCTCCCTGGTACACCCGGTCATCACAGGTCAACACACAACACACGTGAGTACAGTGTTCTGGGGTGCCCTGCAGTACCCGGACTGCTCTGACGTGCCGAGTGTTCACATAGGGGCAGCCATCATGGACCCTCCATTCTGCTTGTGTGTGGGCACTTGGGGATTATTCACTGGGTGGCTTCTCCCCACGATACCAGCAATCATTCTTTGCCCATCCTGGTTTCTCCTTGCTGCTGCCTCTCCTCTAGGAGATGCAACCAGTGCTCTCCAAATCAGACCTAATTAGACCAGCAAATCGCTGTACTCAAGCCATCACAGCACACTCCAAGCACAAGTGGAAACGCTGTTTGGATTATCCTGCAACGTGCTTGTTGTGTCTGTTGTGTTTCCTTGGACTATCCATTCTCTGTTTACCGCCTTCTATCACGTCCCTAATGGAGAGGCAGGACGCAGTCCCCCACAGGCCAGCATTCATCTTCCCAGTCTGACCCTCTCGCAGGCTATTAAGCTGCTGTTGCAAGATCGAGGAGGGGAGAAAAATGAAAGCAGCGCACAGAGAGCAGCGAGGGCAAATGGGACTCTTTTAGAACCGGATCCACTGATAAGTCAGGACAAGAAGAAACAGCCTTAAGCTTTGAGAAGGGGAGAGCTCCCCAGATGGCAAGGCCAGGTGAGTGGACCTCCTGGCTGGGCTGTTCACAGGAGGAGGACAGGCTGGGAGGGTCTCTGTAGAAGGCTGGGCCTCCTAGGAGCCCAGGCCCAAGGAAGTGAGGCAAAGGTTACTGACGTCAATGCTGCCCCTGCCTCAATTAAAAGATTCGCTATTCTCCCTATCCCACTCTGGTCCTCTCCTTCCAAAGCACTGTAGGAAGAAAACAGAGAAGCCTACAGACCAGCCATACAACAGACCCACGACACCAGCCCCACCAGGCCCTCTCTGCTGCAATCCTTTTATTCTTCTCTTGCTGCCGCCCCGGTACACTCTGCAGAGCCCTTTCCTAGACCTGCTTCTCACTGTGACCCCGTCTGCACCCTGTCCTCTGGACAGGTGGCCTTGCCGACTCGTGGGGCTGATGGGATGGGCAGGCATGACCTTCTGTGCCCTCTGGCACTGTGCCTCCCTGCCCACACACACCTCTGCCCAGCTGCTAGTCTTCTCTTCCCTCTGTCTTAAGGAAAGAGGTTTTCTCCTTTTAAAAAACCAACCTCGTCCCTTCCCACTTCCTCAGGAAACTCAGTCCCTCACTTACCCTCTCTCTGCCTTTATTTATTTATTTATTTATTTATGGCTGTGTTGGGTCTTCGTTTCTGTGCGAGGGCTTCCTCTGGTTGCAGTGAGCGGGGGCCACTCTTCATCGCGGTGCGCGGGTCTCTCACTGTCGCAGCCTCTCTTGTTGCGGAGCGCAAGCTCGAGACGCGCAGGCTCAGTAGTTGTGGCTCACGGGCCTAGTTGCTCCGCGGCATGTGGGATCTTCCCAGACCAGGGCTCGAACCCGTGTCCCCTGCATTGGCAGGCAGATTCTCAACCACTGCGCCACCAGGGAAGACCCCTCTCTCTGCCTTTAAAACCAACAATAAAAATACCACTTTTGTCTGGTCCTCGTCCTAAGCAGAGCCTTCTTGCTTAGCCACCTGTGAGCTGCTTTTCAGTCTCACAGCTCTTCTCAATCCAGCAGCATTTTCTCTGCTTTCAGCCTCCGGGAGCTCTTGATGGACTCATCCAGCACCGCTAGAAGCCCTTCCTTCTCGGAACTCTCTCCCTGTCTTCTGTGCTCTCCGGTGCTCACCCTCCCTCCGGGATCAGCCTCTCTTGCAGGCTCATCCGCCCTCTTCCTTGGCCACCTCCCCGGTACTCTCTTGTCCCGTTGGCAGCACCATCACAGTGACCATCAAGTCCTTTGTCTCCATTCAGTCCCTAAGCTACCAAACTTCAACTTGAGTCCTTAGAACAGTGGCCCTAAATCAGACACGCCACACCCTCTACCCCAGTACTGGCTGCACCTCCTAACAAGCCCATCCTCTCAACAGGCCATTCTGCCTCCCCACCCATGACCCCGCTCTCTTTAGGGAGAGGAGTCAACTCTTCCTTTGAAGTGGCCCTGATGACAGAGAGTGGCCATACATTCCCAGGGGTCTGAGGACATAGTCCCAAATGGCCTGCAGAAAGGTCAAAATGACACTGGAGTCTTGGTTAAACCTCTGTGACCTTCCTGCCAGACTGTATTTGCTTTCCTCTAGTGCTTCCTCCCTGAGCCTGGGAGTCAAGGAGGTACTGCTCCCGAGAGGCAGGCCCCAGGCCTGTTCTTCCGTGTCCAGCCGAGCCGCACCTCCTCTAGGACACCTTCTCCAGGAAACACCGTCTCTCTTTCCACCAACTACCACTGGCTTTAGGGCCTATACCATTTAGTCTGGTGTTTAATCGCTTTGAGGCTGGGTCAACACCGTTAGCAGTTCCTTGAGGGCAGGGCCCACGGTCTCACCCTTTTCGTCTGTCCCTCTGACACAGGGCCCTTGCTAAGGCCTTGATTGCACTAAAATCACAGGTTCCCTCTGAGGTCATGGGACACGTTTCCAAACTCCCTCCGTGGAAGTCCCGCCCTGGAGACCCCACTTGTCCCCACTGTGTCCCTGGAGGCTGAGGCTAGCTCTCTTGCCACCTCACCTCTACAGACAGAGGGATAGCACAGGGGCTCGAGCAAGCCGTCCCCGGGGTGCAGTGCCCGGGATGGAGACCAGTTATAGCTCGTGGGGCCTTTCCAGTCACTTAATCGCACTTGGCTCCACACCTGAGGTTGAGGATTCCAACTGCTCCACAAATCCTCCTTAATTAAACCTCCCGAGGCCCCTGCCGAGTGGCAAGAACTCAGCTCCTCTTCTACAGGCAAAAACGCCCTGGTGGCCTTCTTGGCTTAGGGCGGGCACTTTCTGGACCCAACCCATGGTCTGTGCAGCCTGCACCAGCACAGCCTGCCTGGAGCAGCTGAGAGGGTGGTGGTGACAAGAAGCAGGAGCTGGAAGGGCTTCTCTGCATTGTGCTAAAATGAGCAACCTGCAAATTAGATGCAAAACACCATGCAAACATGGCATATAGTAATTTGGAACCAATCGCTTTGGGCATTTTAGGCAATAAAATGCCAGCCTCTGTATGTGATCGTATTTACTGCCCCGATTTTCCTCTTCTGATATTCCAAGTAAAACTGAAAGTGCAGTTATGTAAGATATCAAGAGGGATGTGTTTCTCTCTTGTGAATGTCTAGGCGCAGGGACAAGTTAGACATTACTGCTACCTATGTAAAAAAAAAAAAAATGTACTGCTACAAATGCTATCTCATCCACATCCTCTCTGGCAAACATTCCTGAGCACCTACTGTGTGTCAAACACTAGGCTGGGCACTAAGAGCATGAAGTGCCATCAGTTGAGCTCAGTACAACAAACAAATCGGTTAGGTGCCTATTACTAAACACTTATTAAATGCCACCCACTAGTTGTGTGACCTTGGGCAAGTTAGTCTCCTCACTTGAAAATGAAGTAATGCAAACGTGCCTCAGTGGGTAAGTAGTTAAACTGTGGCACAGCCCTATCAGGGGACACTACTCATCAACGAAGGGGAACAGAGTGCTGAGACGGGGGGCAACGTGAATGAATCTCAAGGAAACTGTGCTGATAGAGAAGCAGCCAACAGCAAAAGACATAGATTGTATGGTCCCATTTATATAACACCTGTGAAATAACATGATCATGGAGAGGGAGGGCAGATTAGAGGTTGCCAGGAGCTAGGGACGGGGGTGTGTAGCTATGAAGGTTAGCACCAGGGAGCCTTGTGATGGTGCAGTTAAGTATCTTGATGGTGGTGGTGGTTACACAAAGCTACACACACACACAAACAAATGAAATCTGGATAAGCTCTATGAATTTATCAACAACCGTTTCCTGGTTTTGATATTGAACCATAGCTTCATAAGACGTGCATGTTGGGGGAGGCTGGATGAAGGGTACTCGGGACTTCCCTTTACATTTCTTTGCACTTCCAGTGAATCTATACTTATTTCGAAACAAAAAGGCTTTCTAAAAATAGGGTATATAGTACCTACAAGATGAGCTCATTCTTAAGGCTCAGTGAATTAATATAAAGCACTTAACATATCTAGCACACAGCAAGCCTTCATTACATGCTGTTGGTGTTGTTACTACTACCTGCCAGGCACTGGGAGCAGCGATGTGAGTAAGTCACGGTCTGTGTTCTCAAGGAGCTTCCAATCCAGCATGATAGGAAGATGCAGCAAAGACATGTTTAATACGGCATGCTGAGTGTGCTCAGTACATGGGAGGAGGTCTCTGGGCTTTGGGGAAGGTTTCCCAGGAAAGATGTCAGGAAAGAAGTACAGGGAGAGTCAACCAGGTGAGGAGTGTATGAAGGGCACCCAGGCAGAAGGAACAGTTGAGCAAAGCTTACCGGTGTGGAGCAGCATGCGAAGGCCAAGAGGCAGTTGATTTTACTTGGGTATTTAGAAGGCAGAGAGTGGTAGGGTGAGAGGCTGCAAAATAGGCAGAAGCCACTCCAGGGAGGCTGTGTATGCCCCAAGAGCCCAGGCATCCTCCGTCCGGAGGTGAGGGTGAGGGGCCACTGTCCGACACCCTCCTCAACCACCCTCGTTCTTTCCTCTGGATTCTCCAGGCCCTCCTGCTCCTGGGACCCAGAGAGCCTGATCTGTCACTCTGCCCTGGCACAGAATGAGGGACTCTAAGTATCTGAGAAAAGCAAGAGGCCCAGTGCAGGCTCTGCAGAGCCCACGTAGACCGGCCTTAACCGCACAGGAGGTATATCTACACAAACCAAACTGCACATCACGTTCCACCCACCTCCTCCTTCCCACCCCGTGTAGGGTTTTTTGCTTTTTTTTCTTTTTCTTTTGTACCACTCCTCCTTCCACTACTGTGGATAATCCAGAACTTGGGGCAGCCTCTTTTCTACAAGCATGTATATGCAATGGTGCAGAGAAGCACAGAAGTGGGGCCACAAGCACCAGGTTTGAGCTTAACTCTTTGTTGACCAGTCCCGTGGCTGCAAGCAAGCCATTAAACCTTTCTGAGCAGTAGTTTCCCCCAAGCTTCCCCCAAGCGATCATAACACAAACCCCAGCTTCCTCATAAGGGTGGCTCAAAGGACATTAAAAAAAATCAAAACACCATGATATATGTGAAAGAGCTTTGTAGGTTGCGAAAAATTATTGCTATTGTTTCTGAAAGAACTACTGGTAAAGAGGAGTCTACACCTCTGATTGGAAAATCAGAGTAAATCTCCTTTGAAGCTGGGCAAAGTCTTTAGCTGGGGAAGGACAGTGAAGGGAAAGGAAAGGAGAGAGGAGAAGCAGCCCTGCTTCCTTCTACTGCAGAACACAGGCAAGGCAGCAGTCATCTGGTCACACTCTCAGCTTTTTCCATGAGATCTTTTTCTTTTTTTTTGCGGTACGTGGGCCTCTCACTGTTGTGGCCTCTCCCGTTGCGGAGCACAGGCTCCGGACGCGCAGGCTCAGCGGCCATGGCTCACGGGCCTAGCCGCTCTGCGGCATGTGGGATCTTCCCAGACCGGGGCACGAACCCGTGTCCCCTGCATCGGCAGGCGGACTCTCAACCACGGCGCCACCAGGGAAGCCGAGACGAGATCCTTTTTGTATTTAAAGACGTTTCACTAATTAATTCACTCCCCAAATAAGTTTTGAATGCCTAATCTGTGCCAGTGTTACAACAGTGAACTAAACAGACAGTGTCTCTGCCCTCATGGGGTCACAGTCTAGTGGCAGAGATGGACATTTATCTAATAAGCACACCCAATTATATAATTAGATATCATGATGTGTGTTATGAAGGAAGCATATAGGGCATTATGAGAGTGTTTAACAGGGGGCTGATAAAATTCTGGAGGTACCCTGGGGAAGCTTTTTTAAAGAAGGGTTATTTGAGTTGAGATCTGAAAGCTAACTAGAATTGAGGGAGAAATATGGAATACGAAGAGTGATTAAGGGACAGGGAACAGCATGTGTGAAAACCATGAGGCAAAGAGCTTAGCAAAGAATGGTAAGAAGCCAACGTGTAGAGTGTAGAGCATGACAGTGGTGGGCACACTGGGAATCATCGAAGAGTTTTGAGAGTATGGGAGACTGTGACCAGATCAGATTTGTGTCCTTAAAAGATCATTCTAGGGACTTCCCTGGTGGTGCAGTGGTTAAGAATACGCCTGCCAATGCAGGGGACATGGGTTCCATCCTTGGTCTGGGAAGATCCCACATGCCACGGACCAACTAAGCCCATGTGCCACAACTACTGAGCCAGCGTGCTGCAACTACTGAAGCCCGCGTGCCCACGCTCCACAACGAGAGAAGCCACCACAAGAAGAAGCCCGCGCACCACAACGAACAGTAGCCCCTGCTCGCCACTAGAGAAAGCCCGCGTGCAGCAACGAAGACCCAATGCAGCCAAAAAAATAAATAATAAAAACACTTAGGAAAAAAAAAAGAGCATTCTAGCAGCTATTTGGAGACTGAATTGGCAAGGGCAGATGTAGACACCCAAACTAGAAAGGGATTCCAGGGCGCAGGCGAGAGGTAAGGGCAGCCTGAAGTGGAGGCTGTGAGGATGGGAAGGAGTGGATGGACATGGATGCTGTTCCAGAGATCAGACAGGACCTGGGCATGGACTGGTTATAAGCGGGTAAGGGGAAGAGTTGACGACTCCTGTACACAGAACTGGCTTGAGGTGGTACCATTCAAAAACCAGGCAATGCTGAAGGGGGATCAGGCAGCGGGTAGAGAGGCAGTGGAAGATTAGGAGAATCATGACTGTGTCTTTAGATATGCCAAGTCTGAAGTTTCTTGAGACTCCCAACTTAGCCAACTAGGCAGGTGGACATAAGGATATGGAACTCAGAGGGAAAGACGCAGGCTAGAGATGTACTTCTGGGTGTCACCTGCACGTGGCTGATAACAGAAGCCTTTCATGAGATGGCTTAGGGACAGCTATGCAGTCAGAAGAGAACTCCTTGAACCAGACCATAAGCAATGCCAATGTTTAAAGATAGAGAAGGGAAGGATGAGTCAGCCAAGAAGACTTGGAATAACCAGAAGAGCCAGGAATATGGGGTCAGAGAAGCCAAGGGAAAAGAAGTGTCAGAAAGGAGTAAAAAAATGCTTCTGAGAACTAAAAAATGTTTCCTGCACTTAGTGATATGGAAAGCTGTTTCAGTAGAGCGATGGGGGGAGGAGGCCAGACTGAAGTGGGGCAGAGGAAGGAGTGGGAGGTGCAGAAACGAAGACAGCTAGTAGAGCCAGCTCTTTCAAGAAATCTGGCCCCTAAGAAGAAAGGAGATAAGGCGGCAGGCGGTGGAGTTGGACTTGAGGAAGGTCTCTGCTGTTGCTGAAGATGGGAGAAGCTTGAGCGTGGCGGGAAGGATGTTCCTGAGGAGACCAGAGGACAGGATCTGGAACACAAGTGGAGGAAGAACTGGGCTGCAATGGAAGTGCTGCCTCCTCTGCTCAGACAGGAGGGAAGGGGGAGACGACTGGTGCACAGGCAGCTGGGTCTGAGGCTTTGGCGAAACGAGTTGAGGGTGTTTTCCCGATGGCTTCGATTTCTCTGTGAAGTAGGAGGTGAGGTCCTCGGCTGAGAGTGAGGGCGTAGGTAGAGTTTTGGGGAGGGAGGTGTGAAACAGTCACTGTGGAGAGTCAGGAGGGAGATAACCACAGGAAGGTGGTAGGAACACCAGGCACTTCTGAAGAATAAGCTGGGTTGGTGATGGTGAATTTTTAGAGGTCCCAACCTGCCTCATTTTGTCTTTTTCTAGCAGGCTTGTGGTCTGGATGCAGGCAGAAAGCAGCAGAGTGATTAATCTGGAACTGGGATTTTGCCAGACCGGGCAATAAAGACGGAGGGTCAGGAGAGTTTAGGATATTGGCAGGAGAGTTCTTAAAGTGATGGAACATGGAATTTATCTGGACTCAGAGAAGTCAGAGGAAGGTCACGGATGGCAAGAAAGTAGAGATGCCAATGGACCAAAGGATCTAGAACATAGGTCCCAACGGACCTACGTCCATATGGACCAAGGGTCTCAAAGAGGTTAAAAAACGGCTGTGTGGGAGTCTGAGATAACAAGCTGGGGAACCAGCTTGTCTGAGGTGGTGACCAGAAAGCAGGGTGCTTTATTAGGTGATTTCCAGGTGATGGCAAGATCTAGGGTGTGACCTTGGGAGTGAGTGGCTGAGGCCGGGAAGCTGGTGAAGGGGCTGATGGGTCTGGGGGTAGAGTGAGTTGCCCATCTAGTCACTGATCTCCCCCAAAACAATGGACAGACTTGGAAAGGGAAGGATGTCTATGGGCAGATGCCAAAGGCTTCACTGAACAAGAAGGTGGTTGGTGATAAGGGGGAAGCAGAAATGCAGCCTGACTTTTATGAGATTAGGGGAATAATGGTCTCTTAGAGAAATTACATTCCCTTGCACCTTAAGTATGTTCTCCAGAGTGAAAGGTCAGAAAAGAAAGTGGAAGGAGTCTTGAGAAGAGGCAATAGATATAGCACATGGTCAGAAGTTCGGAAATGTATATTTAGTCCTGATGACACTTACACGCTGTGTGACCTTGGGCGAGTCCTTTCCCCTCCCTGGGCCTCAGATTTGGCATCAGTAAAGATAGGTTGGGGGAACTGGCTAACCTAAAGCTCCCCAATCGATGTTAGGGTGCCACAGATGGGTTACAGGTGTACTGAGACATTGACCCCCCCCTTAGCCCTCGGGTCAGTCAGAGTCCCAGAGCCGCTATCATTGTGTCTGTGTGCTATATTGTGAACAAGAGGGCGGGGTAGCGTGGGCCAGATACTCTCCAGGGCCCCAGCCGTCTCTGACGTTCTGTTTGCGCATCTCTGGCACTCGGTCTTGGAAGAGGCTGCGGGGAGGCTGATAGAAGAACAGACAGACTCCTGCTGCAGGCAGAAGTCCATCTGCTGGCAGAGACGGAAGCCAAGTTCCCAGCTCCCTCTTGCTCTCCTCGCCTCCCTCCCAGCACCAGCTGAGCGAGCTGTGATCCGCTCAGCTGCCCAGGTGAGGGGCAGGTGCATTTGTTCCTCTTCCGTCTGGTGGCTGGGTGGTCGCTGGCAGCCCCCTGAAGCCTCAGCAGCAGCTTATGAAAGTGGAGGAGCACTTCATCCACTTTCCAGTTCTAAAAACAGACTCACCATTTCTGAGGAGTCAGGCAGAATATCTCATTGCACATGACCCAGACAGAGCCTTCACAATGCTGACCTTTCTCTTGGGGCCAGCCACTTCTCAGACATCCATGGAAGATCCACTATGTGGCTGACCTTGGGCCACCCTCTCTCTGCCACTACCCTCCCTAGCCTCCCCCTCCACCTCCTGTCAGATGCTATATGCTTAGAGAATGCACAGGCAACCTAACTGCACCCTAATCATAAAATATTAGGAAAGGCCGGCACCTGGCCCAGTACTCTGTACACAGTAGATACTCAGCAAATATTTACTGAATAAATGAAGACTATTCTCGAATACTTAGAAAAATAAAACCCTACCAAGCCCACCAGAATTTTTAGAATTATTGATCACTTTGCTCCTATTTATTGGAGTAAAGATTATTTTTTAAATTCTTTAATATTTATTGGTGCCTACTATATGCCAAGTATTGAAGTGTGAGCTGGTTTCACTTCCACAACCCTGTGAAATGGGTATGTAAATCCCATTTTACAGATAAGCAAACTGAGGCTCAAAGAGAGGTTAAGAGACATGTCCAAGGTCAAAGAAGTGGTAGACAGCGGCGCCAGGATTCTAACCGAGATGTATCTGGCTTTGAAGATGGGGCTCTTTTTCAGCACACCAGGCTGCCTCTCTGCCTAAACAGAGACCAGGATGGAGACGGAAGCGAAGGAGGAGGCAGTGAAGTGTGGAAGCCTGCGTGGCACACAGGCGAGGCTCCCTGCTGCCTTGCCCTGGGAAAGTGGTTTTGAGGTTGGGTAAGCTTTGCTGAAGAGAAGTGGAGAGGGTCAGGGCCTCGCTCATCTCTCCGCCTTTGATTGCTTGGCTGACTCACCCACTGCCTATGCAATCTGGCATCCCGCTCAGCCACCGCCTAGCTTGGTTCTCTGAGCGTGTGAGAGGCCAAGACGTGGCAAAGACCTGTCCTGTGGATATACCACCCCTGTCCACTCCCCACAAGGTGGGGAGACTACTGGGCCCAGCAGAGACCCTCGTTTTCAGGGCCCGGGGAGCAAGCAGGAGACGTCAGAAAACACGAGTAGTCTGACCTGCACGGATGAACACGGCTGTCAGCCCCCCACGCCTGCCCGCTGCTGCCTGACAGGTGGGCAGCTGTGCTCGACATCTGTCTGTCCATCTGTCTCCAACTCAGGGGCCTGGAGAGAGCTGATGCTCCTCAGAGAGGGGAGGCCCTGGACCTGAAGCAGCTTCTATACTGCAGATATTAATCAGCAGGGAATAGGAAGGGTGGGGAGGGAAGAAAAGGGTGCCTCTATCACCATCCCAAACTTGAACGTCCTCCCCACTGCCAAGCCCCCCTCACTTCCCCCGCCCTCCCCCCACTAGCTCCCCTAGCTCTGCCTGCCAAGCTCTGCAAATTACCACACATGCCAATAAGTCATTAGAAACCAGAGCAGCAAATGTGGGGTTGCCATGGAGACCAACACCCGGAGATGGCAGCCCTGGGGGCTGGCCAGTGGCTCAGGTGTGCTGTGGGGGAGAGCTGGGTAGGCCAAAACGCGTGGCAGAGGGGAGATAAGGCACTAGCGGAGTGCTGACTTCAGGTGGGGCACCGGGCTCTGCCACCTCCACTCCCCGCTCCCCCAAGGCCCTGTGTGCTGCAAGAGGGCAGGTGCAGCAGGGCCAGCGGGCCAAGCCCCCTCCCTTCATAGAACTGCATCTCTGCCCAGAGGAGGTGGCTATGACCAAGCCCACCTGGGGACCAGCCCCAGGGTGAGGGAGGCTGACAGCCTTGAGCAACCTGAGCT
Organism: Phocoena sinus; assembly: GCF_008692025.1. Classification (NCBI taxonomy): domain Eukaryota; kingdom Metazoa; phylum Chordata; class Mammalia; order Artiodactyla; family Phocoenidae; genus Phocoena; species Phocoena sinus. The sequence continues at coordinate 152,838,712 of NC_045763.1, read as the reverse complement.
GCTGGCCTATGTCTAGAGGAAGAAGCCCCTCAGTGAGGGGCTGAGGGCAGGCCCAGCACTCAATCACTTTCTCCCATATTCCTGAACGTCGAACTCACTCGTGCCCCTGCCCAGTGCCGAGCACGGCACCCAGCTCTTCGCAGGTAAAAGCACCCACATATCTGCTGCACACGGATAAGCGGGTGAGAGAACGAACGCGGGTAAGCACCCGAGATCTCTGACAGGACAGGAGCAGGCCCTGGACTGAGTCTACCAGTTCAGTGTGACCTCTGACAAAGCCACTTCTCTCTGGGCCTCGGTTTCATCGTGGCGAAAATAACCAGATTGTGTTTCAGACACAGTGTATTTCAAACTGGTTCTTCAGAGCCTCGGAGTTCTGAAAGCGATTCCTCCAGGGTCACGGGTCAGGAGGAGGCCGAGTAGTGGGGTTCTGGTCCGCTGGCTTTGCTTCATCTACAGCACCCTGTATTAATTTCCTGTTGTTGAGGTAACATACTACCACAAATTTACTGGCTTAAAGCAACATAAATTTATTATCTACAGTTTGAAAGGTCAGAAGTCCAAAATGGGTCTCACTGGGCTAAAATCAAGGTGTTAGCAGGTGCGTGTTCCTCCGTGGAGACGCCAAGGGAGAATCTGTTTCCCTGCCTCTTGCAGCTTCTAGAGGCTGCCGCACTCCTTGGCTCACAGCCCCTTCCATCTTCAAAGCCAGCAACGGCCAGTCAGGTCTTTCTCATCACTCTGATGCTGACAGAATTCTGCCTCCCTCTTCTACATTTACAGGACTTTTGTGATTACACTGGGCCCAGCTGGATAATCCAGGATAATCTCTATATTTTAAGGTCAGCTGATTCGCAACCTTAATTCCCTTTGCCCTGTTAACATAACAAATTTACAAGTTCTGGGGATTAGGAGGTGAGCATCTTTGGGAGGCCGTTATTCTGCCTACCACACATATAGCTTTGCCTTGAAATATGGATCAATTTCTAGAAATGTTTGAAAGCCACATGACCAGAGGACTCAGTTGCCATCAGTTTTAAATGCTATGGCCTGGACTCCTCCTTTCCTCCCTGGAGGATCCTCACAAGGAAATTCAGAGGAACTCTGGGGTCTGCCCATTGAGTGTGAATGCCGGCAGGCTTAGGCTGTCCTGGTGTGGTGTGCAGAGAGGTGGGTCTCTGTGTCCACCAGAAAAGAGGTCTCCAGGGAGGAAAGCATGAGGGCTGTTGTGGAGAACCCGCCAGTCTCAATTTTCTCCTCTCCCCTCCCTCTGTACCCATATATTCAGATTACCCTGCAGTCATCTGTTCTTGTTTTTGCTGCCAGGTAAGGTCAGATGGAGCTAGCTGTGTGCATGTGTGTCCATGCATTCATGTGAATGATCTTCCCCCATCAGACTGGGGATCCCTGAGGCCACGTCCTTGTTTTCCTTGGCTCCCCATTACCCGTCCCCATCCATTGGCACTGCACCTGGTGCAAAAGGTGTATTGATTTGACAGTAAAAGAAAATTGAGACAGTGGCCCTTCTTCCCACATCGTGACCTTCAACACTGTCTCTTCCTAAATCTATCCAGAGGAGCCCCCAGATTATTTGTAATAAACTCCAGAAACAGTACCCAAGTTCAGAAGGCACAGGTTTTAGAATCCTCCTGCTAGCACATTTCTAGGCCCACAGTGATCAACACTTGCCCCTGGGGGAGATGGTGGCCTCACGTTCTCCTCCCACATAACATAACCTCTGTTCTCACCCCTGCAAGATACTCTCTGCTGACTGCCTGGAACCCAGTGGGGTTGAATAACCAGATTCTTATGAGAAAGGTGCCCTAGGTATTAATCACAGCCCTAGTGTTTTATGATTTTATGCAAATTACTCACCCTCTCTCAGCCCTTTTTTCCCCCTTGGTATAAACCATTCCCATTCCTACTTCTATCATACGTCCCAAGGGATCCTGGAGAAGAAATGTGATGCAGGAGGGGAGAGCTATTCTTTGGAGGTGCGGCCCTGGGGAGACTGAAGAGAAAGGGAACTAACATTTACTGAGCTTCTACTTTGTAGCAGGCACTGTACGTAGATTACCTCTTTTAACGGGGTGGTTGAGAACAGGGGCTCGAGTCAGAGAGACGTGGGGCTGAATTCTGACTCTGCCACTTGCTGGCCTCGGGCAAGTTACTTAATGTTTCTCAGCTTTGGTTTCCTCAATGGTAAAATGGGGGAAAATAACATCTACTGCACAGCGCTCTGTGGATTAAGTGAGATAAATGCAGTAACGCTTTTGGCACATCATAAACACTCAATAACTTAGCTCTTATCATTAGCAACCCTATGAAGTGAGTGCTATTAACCCAGATGTATAGGTGAGGAAACTGAGGCTCAGAGAACCTAAGAAACCGCCCAAGGGCGTATGGTTACAGGAGGGACTCTAACCAGCTCTGATTCTAGCTCCTCTGGATTGCAGGCAAGCCCCAGGCTCAGGCCTGCATCGTGGAGGTGGCTGTGCCGGGGAGCCTCGGGGATAGAGCTTGGTGGGCCTTCCTTCCTCCGGCTGCTGAAGGCCCAGCGGAGGGAGAGCAGACCGTGGAGCAGAACACTTAGCTCTTGTGACTCTTGGCTCCGGCTCTCTGGCTGGGGGCCGGGACGGCGCCGCCAATGCTCCCACTCTACCTCAGGGCAGTCTCTCTCCACACTCCAGAAGGAAGCCCAACCCCCAGGACCCAGGCGGCCTCTCTAGGGGAAAGAGAGAATCACCCCTCATGGGGGGATGGATGCTCTTTTGGGCAGAATTTCACTTCCATTTTGCCATACACGAAACTAATTGGAATGTTCTAGGAGTAACCTACCAAAGAGGAGCTCAGGCAGTGAGAGGAAGGGAGAAGAGAAGGTGGCTGCAGACAGGGTAGAAAAATGGAGCTCAAGGGGATTCCAGAGAACTGAGCCCCGGACAACAGGGGGCTGAGTGGGGGCTGGTGGATGGCATCAGATTAGAAGAGAGCACATCTACGAAAACAACTCGAGAGCTGGAAATGGGACCTGAGAAGAGCAAGAGGGCTTCAAGGGACAGAGATCAGCTAGCTCTGCAAACGAGAGGCCCAGAGTACTGGCCTACGGTTTCCATTCTCTACAGGGCTGCTCTCCTGTTTCCTGAGAGGATAAAGGGGACACGAGAAACCTGGGTGATGGGGAAGGGGCTGCTCCAGAGACAAAGTGCCTGCCCTCGGCAGCTTACGCTCCTGCTGCCTTACTCCCACCCACGTGCCCTCCCCTGGCCTGGCCACCCTTCCCCACACCCACAAGATCCCCTCCTGAGAATCCTCCCCTCTGCAGATCCAAACCCCACCCGGTTTTCAAGGCCCAAATCAGCTGCACCTCCTCGGGGAAACGTTCCCTATATACTCCCACACAGAGCTCACAGTTCTGATAACATTTATAGTCTAAATCACACAGTTTAGCACTTGGTTTTAAATACTGTCTGGTATTATTCCCTCCTTATTTCTTGTGAGTATAAGTTTTGCCTTTCCAGCTGATTGGTAGGTTTCCTTACCAGTAACGAGTGTGTCTTATGCTTCTTTTTATTCCCCCCTATCCACCCCCACACCCCCCCACTGCCTAGGAGGCAGTGCCCATCATGTGAGGACTTGGTGGGTCAATACTGATTGACTAAATTAGCTTCAATGCCTGGAAAACTTCTTGACCAGCCACCTAAGTAAAACGCAGAAATGGATGGCCCAAACCTTGGGGTTTTAAAAGGTCAGATCATATCACCCCTGCCCTAAACCCTGCAAAGCCTCATCTTACTCTGAGGAAACAAACTCCTCACCCCAGCTCCAGGCTCTCCAAGATCTGGCCTCCTCAAACCCACCAGGCACAGCCCTGCCTCTGAGCCCTTGCACCTGCAGTTTCCTCTGCCAGGCGTGCCCTTACCATCTGCCTCCACTTCATCATTACTCATGTCATCTTCTCAGCGAGGTTGCCCTGTACAAAGCTACAAAGTCTCCTCTTCCTAACAATGCACTCTTATCCCCCTTCCTGGCTTTATTTTTCTTTTTAGCACTTGCCACTTTCTAATACACAGTTGACACTCGAACGATGTTGGGGAACGGGGCACTGACGCTCTCTCTGCACAGCTGAAAATCTGCATATAATTTACAGTCGGCCCGCTATATTTGGGGTTCCTCCGTATGCACAGATCAAACCAAATGTCATGTAGTGCTGTAATATTTACTACTGGAAAAAAACCCCACGCAGTTGAAACCCGTGTTGTTCAAGGGTCAACGGCACTATTTACTCTATCCTCAGACAATAAGGTATAAGCTCTAGAGATCTCTGGTTGCTCATTGTTATCTATACGCCCAGTGCCTGGCACAGATGCTTCATAAATACTTGATGAATGAAAAGACCCCAGCCCCACCCTGGGTCTGAGATGGCCAAGGCACAGTTGTGCTCAGAGATGGGCAACGGACAGGAAATTCTGTAGGTTCCCCCTAGATGTGGGATTCCACCATTTCACCCCTGGGCCAGCTCTGGGGAAATACTTTGAGGTTCGGAGGCCTGGAGCTGTGTGAGCCCCAGTGACCTTCATCCCATTGGGAGTTCTATCCAAGAAGTAGAAGGTGAGGGGGCAGGGGTGACCGCCAGGCAAGGTAACATGTCAAGTCCCTCCCCTCCGTGTGCACAGCTTTTAGGTTCCTAGCTTGCCCGACAGCCAGACCTCTGTGGTCTCTCCATCTCCTGGGCATTACAACCCCTGCCCTCCCAGGCCAAGGACAGACACTTTCGTCACCTGCCTCTGATGCTCATTCTGAGAACGCTTTGTAAAGGAACACGACCTTCCCTGACTTTCTTCTCTCCCCGCCCCGTTCCTCCCTCTACCTCCCCCCCCCCCCCCCCCCCCGCCGCCCCCCCCCCCCCCCCCCCCGCCCCATAGAATGAGGGAAGACAGACCCGCCTTTCCTGGGGGACCTGTGCTGGAAGGATCTGCCCCGTGAGATGTTTGTAAATAGGAACAATTGTACTTGCTCTTCCCAAGACACAGGATTCTCCCTTGTTAGAGACACCCCACTGACAGTGCTAATCTCAAGCTTTCCCCACCTCCCTCCGCCTCATCTGCGGTCTGCAGCCCACCCACCCAGAAGTCACTGGGACATCAGTCACCAGGAGAAGACATCTCCCAGAAGTCACTTGTGCATTGGTTCCCACTACTGCGGCCCTGGGGACCGACTCTTAGGGTCCAGCTTCTCTGAGGCCACTAGCTCCATGTGGCCTCCAAGGCATTTAGCTGAGGCAGAGAAAACAATGTTGGTTCTCCAGGAGCTGTGACCTCTGGGAGGAAAAAGAAGGGAAACCCTCTCTGAAGGTCCCAAAAGTGGGACAGGCAGCCCCTGGCTTGGACAGGACTTGGGGAGCTTCTTACTGTAGGGGGCGAGGAGAATGGGCAGGATGCCCCCAGAGCACCCTCCAAGGGACACTGGATTCTGGGGGCGTTAAGGAGAGGAGCCCACCGGTCAGAAAGGTTAAGTCCTCCCTTGGTTTTTTTCTAGCTACACATCCTTGAGCAAGTTACTGAACCTCTCTGAGTCTCAGTTTCCTCATGTTTAAATTAGAGATAATAAGAGGACCTACCTAACGGGGTATTTTTTGAGGACTTAATGGGAAAATGTAGGTAAAGCACATAGACAGTGCCTGGCACATGGTAAGTGCTCAGTAAATGCCAGCTGCTATAATTAGTGCCATTACACTGTGCAAGGTGGAGGCTGAAGAACAGTTAGTGCCCCAGGAACCCTCTGCCTGCTCTTCGTCTTGTAATTCACTTCAAGACCATGGCATGCTGAGCAGCAGGGAAGGTGTGGGTGGAAGAAATGTACAGAGAGAAACTGAATTCTAAACCAAGCCTGGGTCAACTCACCTCCTAAAAGGCAGGTCCCTCAGGCCAAGGTTTCTCCTGGGTCCCCAGGAAGCGCAAGAAGCCAGAGGACAAGGGCCATGGCAGCTCTGGGTTTGGAGCAGAGACTGCTCAATGCTGGCTTAGAACATTTAGGAGGCCAAGGTCATGAGACCAAATCCCAGCAGGGATGTACCAGGTCCCCTGCCCAAAGGCCAAATGTTTTAGGCTGGAGAGTGTGGGGATGTTCTGGGCGACCTGCCAGCCGCACTGGAAGCTCAGCTCTGAGCACCGGGAACAAAGAGGCTGAGGTAGGATGTGTCCGAGATGCTCCTACTATCTATGGAAGGCAACACACACACGACACAGCCCCTTTCCACAGACGATTCCTGGGCCCCAGGGTTTCCAGGCCCACCATCTCTGCCTGGTTGACTCCTTTTCAAGGCTTGCCCCAATATCATGTCCTTTGATGACCGTCTCCTCATCTGCCGACAGAGTCAGTCACCTCTTTATCTGCTTATCCCTATATTATAGCACTTATTTCATTATGGTAAGACTGACTCCCCCATTTAAGAATAGTTATCTGGCACTTACTAAACTCAGTGCATGTATGAACTCATTTTATCGTCACAACTCCTCTATGAAGTAGGTACTAGTATTATCCCATTCATAGATGAGGAAACCGAGGCACACAGACATTACATAACCTGCCCAACGTCACCCGGCTAGAAGGGGTGGATCTGAGCCGCAGCCGTGTGGCTCTAGAATCTGTACTCTTACTGTCGACTCCTAGAAGGCAGGGGCAACACCTGATTTGTCTCTGTCCCTAGCACCTAGCACAGGGTTGAACGCACAGTAGGTACTTAGAAAAGACAGGCTGACTGAGTAAGCACACGCCTGCATGAGGCTAACATGGTTGAATGTTCCAGCCTCTATGCTGCGGGACAGAGAGACCAAGGCCCTCCGGAAAGTATCACATAAAGGCATCCTTCTTGTTCACCCTCTCTTAGCCATCCCACCGCACACTGCTGTCTGTCCTGCCCGTTGTGCCTTTTCGTGCGTGTCTCCTGCCTTCTGGTTTTTGTTTCTGTTTATCTCCTGCCTTTGTCTGTTCCTAGGTCACTCTCCCCCTTTCCTGTCCCACCCAGCCTCCATCCATTATCCCTGTCCTTCTCTGTAGTTCTTGCAGGCTTGAAAGCCTCCCACCCCCATTCTTTGCCTTGGAGCTTTTCTAGAATCCAGACTTGCCCAAGGAGGCTGAGAACACCAATGACGTTGACTCATTAGACTGGCCATGGACCAAGCTCCTACACACTGACCCTGAATGGAAACGGCAATTTCTCATCAACTCTACTTAGATGCTGTCTGTGTGTGTGTGTGTGTGTGTGTGTGTGTGTGTGTGTGCGTGTGTGTGTGTGTGTGTGTGAGAGAGAGAGAGACTGCCTGCCTAGTTTGTCACAGACCTGTGTGGGATCAAGAAGATCCACTGCCCACCCTGCCTCCTCTCCCAGGGTCCCAACTCCTCCAGGAAGCCTTCCCGGTTCCCATGAGAAAGCTTATTCATGCAACCATTCATCAAATCCTTATATATTTTAATATTCTGAGGAGACAAGGCATGCTCCTGAAAAATTTGGTTAAAATGTAATCTTCAGGGGCTTCCCTGGTGGCGCAGTGGTTGAGAGTCCGCCTGCCGATGCAGGGGACACGGGTTCGTGCCCCGGTGTGGGAGGATCCCACATGCCGCGGAGCGGCTGGGCCCGTGAGCCATGGCCACTGAGCCTGCGCGTCCGGAGCCTGTTGCTCCGCAACGGGAGAGGCCACAACAGTGAGAGGCCCGCGTACCGCAAAAAAAAAAAAAAAAAAAAAAAAAAAATGTAATCTTCAGATAACTGTATAAGTTACCAGATGTCACAGACACAGGGGTCAGGTGAACTGCAGATAATCAGTGATTTCAATACGGAGACCTCTGTGACCTGGGACAAGTGGTTTAGCCTCTCTGGTCCTCAATTTCCTCAGCTATAAAGCAGATGATAATCCAGAATTTAGAAGGTTATTAGGAGGATTGAATGAGATAACTTCTGTAAAGCTCCTGACAGACTGGTGCTTATAGGTACTCAGTAACAAATATGTTTCTTTCTCCCTTGTCCATCTGGCCTTCTACTCAGCCCTCCCAGATAAATGGTAAGATATGAACTGGTCCATCCTTTGAGGTCAGAAATGTCTTAAGGACAGGATGACCCTGGGTCTGTAAGCTTTGCAGTACCTGGTTTACTGTAAGAAGATGGGCCTGTCATGTTAGAGGTCACTCAGTATAATAAAGATGACAATTTACTAGGATTGTTCACACGCACCCCCACTGACCCCACAAGTAGTGGGTCTCTGAAACAGCCTGGTGAGCACAGACCTAATCAGCTGGGAAGTCCAGATACAACTTTGGTTCTGCCCTGAGCTATAAAGGTTTGTTTAATTGCTGTATCCTCAGCTCCTAAAATAGTGCTAAGCACAGAGTAGGTGCTCAATAAATTGCTGAATGAATTTTTTTTTAAAAGCAATGGATTTCCTTTCCCCTTTCTAATAATAATAATAAAAAAAAGAGGGTAGGTAGGAGGGGCAAGTGGTAAGGTACAGGAGTCATGCAGGGGGAATGCAGCTGCCAGGCCCTCCACCCAGGCTCCTCCTCTGCAAAGGGGGTACAGCAAAGCTAACAGTGCATGTGTGCCCACCATCAGGATGCTCGGGAGCCAGGAGCCAAGTGCACACCCCTGGCTTGAGGTTGAAGCAGCAGTTTATAGAAGAGACGGGGCAAAGGTGGAGACAGACCTGGAAAGGAGGGAGGGAGAAGTCTGGGGAGAGGACGAGAGTGAGAGAAGAGTGAGAGCAGTCTGAGGGAAAAGGGAGAGGAAGAGATGCTTGAGGGGGAAGTGAAGAGTGAAGGAGAAAGAGAGGAGGAGGAAGGAGGGGGGGAGACACAGGAAATAAAGAATGGGGAGTGGAGAGGAATGGTGGAGAGTTACAGAGGAAACCTGCTGTCTCAGCCTGGGTGGAATTCGTCTTAGCAGACCTCTGAGTTCCCCCTGCCATTCAGTGTCTTCTTTGGGTTGGGCTGTGCAGGGGGAGGCTGTAGATTTGGGGGTGCTCCTAGATGCCAGGTGTCTGCCAGACCCTGGACAGGTGTCAATCCCTGAAGCCTGAGGCCTTTAGTTCCATCCTTTCCAAATAATGAGGTCTCGTCCCAAGTCTAGAGGGACACCTCCTTCCCACCCCGCACAGGAAGGAGGAGACTCAGTGTGAGCCAAGGGGAAGGAAACTGGTCTAGAAGGCTCAGACCCCTAGCTGTGTTCTCTTTCCGTCTTCTCCCCATAAGGACACCTGGCCAGCCAGGAAAGTGGGTCAGGCCACCCACACGTGACTTTTTTCCTAATAACAGCAGGGCCCACAGGCAAGGGGGCCTCAGTGCCCTGTACACAGCCCTGCCCATCCCATGCCCAGTGCTCTTGTTGGAGGGACCTTTAAGGAGGGTCCCTTAAAGGCCTAAAGGAGGGACCTAAAGGAGGGACCTCTCATTCAGGAAGAGGACATTGGCCAGAGCCCACCCCAAGCTGGCGGGGAAGGGGGAGCCTGCCGTCTGCCAGGGTGCATAAGACCCAGATCTCCCATGATGACCAAGCTGGCAGGGAGCCGCCTCTACTCCCCTGACCTGGGGTGTCTGTTTTCTCTACCACCGCACTTTCTGGGGTCTTCAAGTAGAGGGCCCGACGGGTCCATTTCTGGCAACTGAGCGCTGCGCCCAGCCCACCCCCTCCAGACCCTGCAAGGTGCCCTATTAGAAGCTGCGTTGGTTCCAGCAGACCGGAGCTGCGGCAGCTTGAAAAACAGAGCACAAAGCCCAGCTGACATCCTCCTTCCTGTTCCTTTGATGGGGAAGGAAGGACAAGGACAGAGGGGGAGCACAGCAACAACCCTAGGGCCCACCCTCAGGGTCCAGGTCTCCCGCACCTCTTTAGCTTCTCAGCTCAGCCCTAATGGGGCTCAGGTTCCCCTCACCCGGCGGCTCCCCGCTGGCTGGGCCGCCGGAGCCTACGCCGCCCTTCGCCTGCAGGACAGACGCACCACCTGTGGCTGGCCAGCCCCTCCCGTCGGCTGGGTGCCGCGGTGGGCCCCGAGCTGGCCTTCCACTCCCGGGGCCCGCAGGCTGAACCCGGGGCCCGCAGGCTGAACCCTAGGCCAGCCCATCCCCCACCCCGAATGTCCCAGCCTAGGCTGCGCACAGACCCCTGCCGCCCGGGAAGAGGTAGGCTCCGGGTTCCAGATACTTCGGACAGACGCCAAGGCCACCTTGGACACCCAAGCTCCAAGGAAGGGAAAGTCCCCGGGCTCTGGAGCGCTTCCCCTGGCGAGCCCGCCCCTGTCACGCCCTCCCTAACCTCTGCCACCTCGCGGCTCCGCGACATCTCAGGGCCCCGCTCTGTCCAGCAACAGTTTGGGGCGGTTCGGGCCTCTCCGGTGGATTCAGGCCCGGGCGCCCCCTCCTCGGGTCCAGGCTGCGCAGTCGGCAACCGTCTTTCCAGTCTCCAGCCCTCCTTCCCTCTCCCCTCGCAGCCGCCTCCCCGCCCGGGTGCCCGGCTCCCTTACGAGCGTCGCGGCAGAAGCCCGCCCCTCCCCTAGCGCCCGCCCGGCCCAACGGCCCCCAGCCCGCGCGCCCCGGGTCGCGAGCCGCACACTCACCCCCGGCCGCCGCCCGCCGGCCGCCGCCTGCGCCGCCGCGCACCGCTCCGCTCCGCTCCGGCCCGGGCTGGGCTGAGGAAGACCAGTCCGCCCTCCCTCCGCGCGCCGCCCGCGCAGGCCGGGGTGGGGTCGCGGGCGCCTCCCTGCCGCGGAGTTTTCCTGGGAGTGGTCCCGGGGCAGAGCCGGGTTAGGGCGCCGGCAGATCAACCACCTTCCCACCCGCGCCCCACCCGCGCCGCGCCCGCGCGTGCGGCGGGAGGCTGGCGACCGATATCGTGCGCTCCTTCCGCTCTCCGCCCGTTCGCAAGTGCAGCGGACAGGCCTCCGCGGCGCCTCGCGCCCCTCCGCGCGCCCCTCCCCCCGGCTTCTCGCTCGCTGCTCCGGCGCTCTCCCAACCTCCCTAGCCCACTCCGGTCGCCTTCTCCCAGTCTGCCTGCCACGCCATCCCCCACCCCCTCCAGTCCTGCTGCCATTTTAACTCCAGAGTGGCCAGAGGCCCCTTTCACACACACTCACACACACACACACACACACACAGAGAGGGAGGAGTTGGGTGGGGCCAGATGGGGAGGCTTGAGCGTCTGGGGCCGTGGTGTTCCCGTGCTTTTACACGCAAGGCTTGTCTGAAAGAGGAAGGGAGCACAGCGCGTGGATCTGAGAGGGGAAAGGGAACGGCTCTTCTGATATTGCTTCTTACTCCCTTGTAAAGGCCAGGAGGACGGAGGAGAAATTCAGCAGCTTTTAGAGCACAGGTGCAACTCATAAGCGTAGCATTTTTGCTTTGCGTGGTGTTATCCTTCCCCAAGTTAAGAGCGGACTAAGGGATGCAGAGTGGGTTAGAATTTGTCCATGGCTACGGGTACCACTCATCCTAAAGAATGGTATGGAATATCCACCCCAACCCCACCAGTTCTCATGCCCTTCCAGCATTGCCCCCTGAAATGGGCAGCTCTGGCTTTCTGGAAGATTCCATCCTGGCCCTTAGCAAAGATATCAATCTCCATAGGTGTTAGGCAGGAACTGGCAGGCCCACTCAGGGGCTTGGCTTTGGGGGATGCCCCTCTTGCAGGCTGGTCGTTGTGAACGCTGGGAAAGGAGAGCAGGATGCTGAAGGCGGGTGCTGGGCTGCTACCTGGTGGCTTAGAAAGGCTAGGACACCGCCACTGGTCGGTGCTAAGGAGAGTGTGTCTCCTGCTGGAGCCAACTGCCTGAGGCCCATGCCTTAGTGGAGCCTTGAACCTGGACCACTCAAAATGGATGTGACAAGTTCAGGTCCATGACAGGCCACACCCTACTGGCTCTGGTTCTGACCAGCGCCTGCAGAAGCAACCATAGGGGAGTAGGTGGGGTGGAGCCCAAGGGATGGGGAGTCCTGCCAGGAGTGGCATCTGGTCTGCCTTCCTTCATCCAGGGCTTTGGCTCAATGCCTCCTGTGAGCTGAGCTTCAGAGAGAACAGGGACAGAGCTTTCTGGCTCTGTCTTCTCCAAGGGCACAGCCGGTGGTAACTCCATGCCTGGAGGCTTTTATCAAATCGGCTTGAAGGTCTGTGTGTTCTGTATGCACAGAGGGGGTTCTCACCTTCATGTATTCAATAAGCACATATTAAGTTCTCATTGTACCTCCTAAACCACTCCCATGCCCCCACCCTCCACCCCTGCTGTGGGGTATAATGGCCTCAAGGAGCTTAGAGGGACAAGTTGGAACTATATGAAACACGTTTTAACATTTCAAGGCAAAGGAAGTGCCGTAGAAATACAGAAAGAAAAGGCTGTTATAGGTTAGGGTTATTCATAAAAGCTTTTACGGAGGAGTTGAGCTTCAAGCTGAGCCCAGATGGAGGGACAGGTGAAACTGGCAGAGCAAACAGGGACTAGCAAATGCAGAATGCAGGAAAGTGGAGACCAGCAGAGCAGAATGGATTGCCTGGTAGGTAGGGGGCAAGGGAGGGAATTTATAGAGCTGCGATTGGATGCCAGGCCTTTTCACACATCTCCCTCATTTTATCCTCTGAGTTGACTCTTACCCCATTTAACAGACAGGAGAATGGAGACTCAGAGAGTTTAAGATCTACAGGCATAATTTGAACCCTGCTGGTTCCTAAGTGGCAGACCCTGTAAGACACATAAGGGATAAGGGAATTGTATCATCTGTGGGCAGAGAACTAGGTAGAGAGTGTGGCCCCAGAGCAGTGGTCCTCAGGCTTAAGCATCATCTAGAGCATGTGAACAAATGCAGACTCACAGGTCCTACCCCAAAGTCAGATTCTGCAGGAATCTACAGTTTGACAAACTCTCTAGGTAATTCTGATTCAATTGGCTAGATGAACCCTGCTTTGAGACACACTGGCCTGGTGTGCCCATCACTCTCTGATCTCTCCTGCCTGGGCTCAGCAAGCACAGAGCCCTGTATTCTGGATACTGGGGAACCACAGTGAAAGGAGAACACAGGGTCCCTGCCAGAGGCAGGTTCACGGTGAAGCTGATGAAGCTTAAGTTTTCTGGTTGTTCACTTGCGGGGAGGAGGGGAGGCTGGTTTGCAAACAGGAAGCATTTTTATGCAAGCATTTCTGGTGAACTGAAAGAAGAGGTGTCCTAAGGAAGGGATCTGAATTTCCAAGGCTTATATAAATTATTGTGATCTTTCTAGTTCTAAAGAAATATCACCATTGGGCCTAATTTTATATTTGTTCTTGTTCTTAAGAGGGCCCCACAAAACCTGGCTCTTCCCCTGGCCTCTGCCTTCAGGGAGCTCCCAGGATCCACAGACACCCTTGGAGCACAGAGAACCAGAAAGGCAGGAGGACACTGCAGATGGCAGAGCTGTGTGGAACTGCAGGGAGTCCTCAAATTTATCTTGGGTTATATTCCTGGAAAAGGTACTGCAGGTAAAATGATGTAGGTTGAATCTGGTTTAGCGCAGGAACAATGTGATAATGGAAATTACAATCCTCACCAAGGTCCTGGTGCCCAACTTTTTATAGGAATAAGTATAAATATCATATTTAATCAACTGTAAATGATACACCTGCACTATGTACTTGTTAAATTGAATTTGAATATATAAAACAGCTAAACTGGGCAATATGGTAACCAAATCCCATTCTTTTTGACGTAACGTATTCAAAAGATTCCTGGGAGAAATGCTCTTGTGGCGGGAAGGAGGGAGCCATGGAGAAGACTGGAGAGACTCCCCTTCCCTTCATACGCAATCTGTTTAGGCAAGAGGGAGACTCTCAGAGGCCTGAAGCTGGGAGACAAGGGTTTTGTGCCCCATGGCAATCTGAAAACAGCCCAACCAGGCAGCATCATTTGTGGGTACACCTGGCCAACTCTGAAATGCATATGTCTCTTAAGACAAATTAAGGGCTGCGTACATGCACAGCCCAAATGGGGGACATTTGAGAGGGATTTGAGTACATGAAGTTGGATGAGGGTGATCTGGGATGGCTTTCTGGAGGAGGAAATTTTTGAGAAGATACTTGAAGGCAGGAGGGAGAATGGTTAGGCCTCCTGAGAGGTCAGTGCCAGGGACCCTCAAAGACCTTTTCATTTGACTCTTAACCCACCTCATTGTGTAACCCATAGGCTGCCAAGAAGACTTTGTCCCAAGGTGCCCGTCTCTCACCTCCCATCTACTTCAGTGTTTCTCAAACTGCAGGTGGAGACCCATTAGTGAGTTACAATAAGAACTTTTTTAAAAAATGAAATAGAATAGGATAGAACATATTTCATTAACACTTTTGTTCCAGTTTCATGAAATCTTATGTGTGTACTATGTCATGGTGTTCAATGTATTTCTTACCATGGGTCTCCATAAAACCTTGGTTATTTATTCCCAAAGTCTGCAAATAAGATACTTATGAGGTATCTCACATGTTAAGAGTAAAATATTTCTCAAATTCAGCCTTTTCACATGGCATTACTTCTGTGATTTTCTTCTTTTCCAATCAGACTCTGTTCATTTCTGAACACTTTATTTCAGAAGTGGTTGACAGGGCAAAGAAACCGGGACTCCGTGTATCCTAATCCTGTACTTTTATCTTTGCATTGTCTCTGACCCCTATATTTTCTTTCTTATTTTCTCTCAGAGAAGGAAGCCTTTATGGTCTTACTGCCAATATTTGAATTAGTTCCAACATAGGTCTTAGAGCTCACAGGGCTCTCCGGAGATCATTCCTAAGGTCTGTCCCAGCAGCCAGCGCCTGGGTCTATTTTTGCTTTGTAAACTGAAGCTTCTGAAACTGTGTGAGCAAAAGAATTACCTGGGGAACTGATTAAAATGCACTTTCCTGGATCCCATCCATAGATCTGAAGTGGGGCTCCTGAACTGCAATTTTTTCTTATTTTTATTTTTTGCGGTACGCGGGCCTCTCTCACTGTCGTGGCCTCTCCCGTTACGGAGCACAGGCTCCAGATGCGCAGGCTCAGCGGCCATGGCTCACGGGCCTAGCCGCTCTGCGGCATGTGGGATCTTCCCAGACCGGGGCACGAACCCGTGTCCTCTGCATCGGCAGGTGGACTCTCGACCACTGCGCCACCAGGGAAGCCCCTGAACTGCAATTTTGACCAGTTCTTTAAGTGATTCTGAGGACCACACTTTGAGAAACACAATTTATAAGCCATGGAGAAAATTCAGCTCCTTCCAGGAAGCTTTCTCCCATTCACCCCTGGTTCTGATCACTCCACTGTTTCCCTTCTGCAGGAACAGTCTTGTTTATGCCACTTTATGTTTATTTGCAATCATTTGCACTTTGTCTGAAAAGTTATTTTATCTGGGCATCCCACCTTCCTACTTAAATTATTAGCTCCCCCAAGGAACTGTATCATTCATTACTATTTCCCCAGAGTACCCAGCAGAGGACCTTGCTCATGGCAGATTTCTCATATGCTCTCTGTGCATAGGACAAAATCCTCCCATATATCCCCCTGCCCTTCTCAGCCCCTAGCGCCCTGGGTGGTAACCTCTACCCTGGAGTGCTCAGGGCAGGGGTTAGTGTCTGAGTTGTTCCCTGGATCAAACAGTGTTATTGATTGGGTGATTTCAGCTCTGTCTGACTTTGTCCTTTCCATCTGACCTCCATAGGTTTAGAGAGAAGTGAATCGGTAAAAACTAATGAGTCCAGATGACCCCCCTGGGATAGTAGCTTCATCAAAGGCTATCACATGCTCCCCACCCAGAAACACATTGAACAGCAAAGGCAGAGGGCTGAGCAGCAAGACTAGAACCAGAATGAGGCAAGCTAGCTGCCTAGGGAGCAAGATTTAAGGCAGCACTTACTCTCAGGTGCTGACCCTGCACGTGCAGGACCCTAGGAGTGGACACCTCCTTAAATTTCAGCTCTAGGCGCCTTTCCTCACCCTAGTGCCAGCCCTGCTAAGCAGCCTGAAGCAAGCATCCTGGGCCCCAAGTCTTAACAAGCCTTAAAATGGACGGAAGGAAAGGGGGCTGAGCAAGGCGTGGCCTGGACACCGTCCTATTCCTAGATTAAATGGTTCTTCAGGCAGAGGTCAGCTTGGTCCATTCTCCTGTCCCAAGGCATTGTCGTGCATGATAAGCAACTTGGATAAAATTGACTCTAAGCTCCGGATTCTGCGCAGGGAGCGGTCAGCGTGTGGTCTCACTTGGTCCTTATGAGCTCCACAGCAGCTAGTCTCCAGCTAGGAAGAAGCTCAAACCCGACTCAGTCCCATGTCCTCTGGTCGAAGTCCACTGGGTTTTTTTTGTTGTTGTTCTTTCCTTTTCTTCCCCCTCTACAGCTCCTCTGCCTCTCGTGGAAGACATCCCACAGTCCCCGAGAGCCACTTGTCAAAGGGACTAAAATCTTCACTGTCAGAAAAGTCATCCTTATGTTTTATCCTTATTGCTCCTCCTACCACAAACCACATTTCTTCCTGTTTCAACCTCAGGGGGGATGAAGAACAGCCTGTCACTGGTCACCAACCTCTGTATGTGGGAATCCCGGGCCCTTTGGCTTTGTGAAGTCTTTTCTGTCTTCTTTTCCTCAGGCACTGTAAACTCATCTTTGCTGGGGGTTTTCTTTTCTTTTCTGGGAGAAGCAAAATTATAAGGAGAGGAAGGAGGAGAAAAGGAGGAGAGAGAAGAGAGTTGAGGATGTAAATTAGCGCCACCTCTTCCTGAGCTGAGGGAGACTGATCTGCCTGAAGGCAGGACCCGAGGAGGTGACCAAAATGCTGGGCTCCTTGCAGGCCAGGACCCTGGCAGAGAGCCTAGAGCTTTGGGCCACATCTGTGTACTTCCGCACGAATGGCTAATGGTCCACATCCCTTCACAGACCCCAGGCCCTTGCCTCTGCTGGATGGGTCCCACCCTGGAAGGGAAGGTGGATGAAACGGCTACTGGAAGAAGTTGCACCTGGCTCACCTGGATGCCCCCGTCACAGACGAGTGGGGCTTTCGGACTCCAGGTGGGAGAACAGAAAGCTGAGGCCCCGGGTCGGGCACCCAGCCCTTCTCCTCCCCTGCCCCCCTGCAGTGTCAGAGATGATCTCCCCACACACTGAGTAGGGAGGCTGGAGTGACTAATGACTGATGCATGTCATTTTCAAGATGCTCTCTCTGCACAGGAAAGTACATTCAGATCCAGGTTTTAATCGTGTGTGATTTTAGCTGAGATGGTGTTAATTTATTTCCTTTGCTACTTCAGCGGTTCTTCCTCTTTCATCACGGTGAAAATATCTGGAATGTATCTTTTTTTTCTTAAGGACAAAGAAAAGAAGCTGATCTTGCTCCTTTTCCACTGATTGAGGTTTAGAACATTCTAGGGGCTGCCAGATGCTGTTTAGTGGGTACTTCAGGATGGAGGCCCTACGGTCTCCCACTACCCAGCCTTCCTGTCCTTCTGCTACCAGATTTGCCAAAGGGAATGCTTGATGCGGCAGGACCCTTACCACCCAGACAGACCCTCTGACAGGTTCACCAAAAGAGGGGATTTTTCAGCCAGGGCCGGCTCCAGTTAGTTTCCAAAATGTGAGGTGCTTTTTTCTTTGTAGAACCTTCAGAGAAAAGGGGAACAACTTGACATTGCAAAGGGCTTCGTGGAGGAAGGGGACAGTGTCAGTGAAAGAAAGATGGGACAGGAGGCGTCGAAGGTCCCCTGGTTGGTGGTCCAAAGCTCGTGCTTTCTGACTTTGGTTGGAAGAGGGTCTATCTGAGAAAGTAGGCAGGGTCAAGGTGAATATGATAACCCACTAATACATTTTTTTCTTTTCACTCAAATTCTCTTTGTGATGAGCTTAAAAATAGCACACACACCTTCAGAGATACTCTAGGATCTCGGCCCAGAACTTTGCCCCCTTTGAGAATTATTATTTTCCTGTGTATCTGTACTAGCTAAGATCATTTTATCAAGCCTTACTTACTCTAATTTTTATTATAAAAATAAAATAATTTTAATTTTCCAAACGTAGAATTGTAATAGCATTTTAAATATGTTCTTTCAATCTGTATGTAAGTCCCAAGTTGGAGATCAAATTTCCCCACCCCTCTGCATTGGAGAGTGATGGAATCACTGCCCTAGTACCCTAGTACCCTAGTACCTAGAAAAGCATCAGCCATGCCAGGCTGGGGATATTCAGGGACACTTTTGCCTCTTGTCCAAGTCACTCCCCCCACATCTCGTGAAATCAATGTCTTCTTCGGTCATTTGGGCACATAGTAGGAAATTCATTAAGTATATATTGCATGAATCTTACACTATTAAAGTCCAGATCTTCCTTGACTTACAGTGGGGTTACATCCCAATAAACCCATCACAGGTCGAAAATATCTAAAGTCAAAAATGCATTTAACATAACCTACCGAACAGCATAGCTTAGCCTAGCCTATCTTAAATGTGCTCAGAACGCTTAACATTAGCCTACAGTTGGGAAAACTCCTCTAACACAAAGCCTGTTTTATAATAAAGTGTTGAATGGCTCATGTAATTGATGGTAACTGTACTGAAAGTGAAATACAGAATGCTTGCAGGGTAAGGAATGGTTGTAAGTGGATGGGCTGTTTACCCTCGTGATCCTGCGGCTGACTGGGAGCTGCCGCTCACTGGGGCTGCCCAGCATCATGAGAGAGTATAATACTGCAGGTCACTAGCCCGGAAGAAGATCAAAATTCAAAAGTTGAAGAATGGCTTCCACTGAATGTGTATTGCTTTTGCACTGCTGTAAAGTCGAAAAATCGTTAAGTCAAACCATCATAAGGCAGGGGCCATTTGTATTATCAAGTGCTTGGCACAGTGCTGGCGCCTGGTGGTGACAAAGTACTCAATAAGAGTTAACCACTGTCCCTAAGGTCCCCAACACCCTGCCTTCTCCACGTCCTGTAGCCTGCCCTCTGTTAAGAAGTTCTAACTGGTTGAGATGCTAATTTTCTTAAGGTACCTTGGGACAACCCTCAACATTCTCTCCAAATTGTGACCACCTACTGGTTTCTTTTGGTTGAATCAGAAGCCTATCACAGTGCTGTACACATAGTAGGGCCTCAACAAATGCCTATTGAGGGAGTGACTGTATGGTCTGGTGCCTTCCGCTTGGCAGCCCCTCTGGTCAAGAGAGGCAGAGCCAGGGGAATGGTTGGGGCTGGACCACGACGCAGCTGCTTAGTGAACAAGTATGCTCTTCTTTTTTTTTTTTTTTTTTTTTGCGGTACGCGGGCCTCTCACTGCTGTGGCCTCTCCCGCTGCAGAGCACAGGCTCCGGACGCACAGGCTCAGCGGCCATGGCTCACGGGCCCAGCCGCTCCGCGGTATGTGGGATCCTCCTGGACCGGGGCACAAACCCGTGTCTCCTGCATCGGCAGGCGGACTCTCAACCACTGCGCCACCAGGGAAGCCCACAAGTATGCTCTTCTGATTGTGCTCTTCATGTGCAGGGCTCTGACTTACCAGGACACAGCTATGGCTTGAAAATCATTCTGGGCAGCCCATCTTTCTGGCATGTTTAGGGGCTTGTTGGAGGCCAGAATTACTTTGCTGTTTAAAATTTGTTTCTGAGGTCTCTCTAGATTGCTTGGGATAGCTTTGGAGTCCAGATAGCTCTTCCTTCCAATTGCTTTTGGCCATTTCCCGCTGTGTCAGCTGCAGTCTCAGTCTCTGAAGGGTGATAAGTATCGGTTCCTTTCCCACCTGGGCCCGGCCTGGACTTAGTGGACACCTCTGACCATGAGCTGAAGGCGCTTGCACTTCCCAGATGTGCCTGTTTATTTGCCCCAGTTGCCATTTCTTAAAAATTAAACATATACTTACCGTATGATCCTGCAGTCATCTTCCCAGACGTGTGTCCCGAAGAAACGAGAACTTAGGTTCACATAAAATCTTGTACATGAATGTTCATAGCAGTTTTATTTGTAATAGCCCCAGAGTGGAAACAGCCAAAATGTCATTCAATGGGTGAATGGTTAGACAATCTGGTACATCTGCACCGTAGAATACGATTCAGCAACAAAAGGGAATGAACTGGTGATACGTACAACAACTTGGATGGCTCTCAGGGCATTGTGTTGGGTGAAAAAAGCCAATTTCAAAAGGTCACAGGCTGCATGATTTCATTTACGTGACATTCTCAAAATGACAAAATTGTACAGCTGGAGAACTGATTAGTGGTTGCCAGGGTATGAGGAGGAGGGGTGGTTTAAGAGGAGAGGAGGGGTATGATGTGACCACAGCACGAGGGATCTGTGTGAATAGAACAATTCTGCGTCTTGACTGTGGTGCTAGTTACATGAATCTACACATGCGAGAGATAAAATTCCATAGAATCACACACACACACACACACACACACACACACACACACAGGAGTGCGTGTAAAGTTGGTGAAATCTGAATAAGGTCTGAGGATTGTACCAGTGTTCAATTCCTGTTGTTTGGTTTTTGTTTTTTAAAAAAACCTCTACCCTTTGTGACCACTGTTTGTCAGCCCCTGGGTTGCCTTTGATCTCTAGCACGACGTTCAGGATAGGTTTGGAAGTACCAGATTCTCCTGGCATTCTTAAATATTAGGAATATAGCTAAAATATTTCAGCTCTCCTTCAACCTATAATGAATCCATTTCCCCCAGAATCATTATAATCTGGTTTGGGAGCTCTACCTATTTCCAGCCTATGCCTCCTCTTGGGGTATTGTATTCTAAGTGGATTATCTACCCTGTGAAGTAGGGGTATAAACAGATTTTGTTTATTGGATTATTCTAACCCTAATCAGTTTCACTTTCAAGTTTAAGGAGGATCCCGAATTCAATTGCCGGAGGACTTGCTTCTTCTGCCACTTTATTTTGGGGCCAAGTCTGCATTTTCTGAACCCATGGTGTGCTCCCGGTGAGCCGAGGCTCCGGCTCCACCCTGCCGTTGGCATGGGATACAAAACGTGGCTTGCCCTGGGGTGTGGGGAGGGGGTGTCCAGAGTTGGGGGGGGCTGAAAGAGCCATCCTAAGACTTGATTCATTTAACCACCCTCACCCCACCCCACATGAGCAGCCCCAGGAGCTCTGTTCTTTCTCCCCACCCTAAGTCTCTCAGAGGTAAAGACACAGGCTTGTCCTGCCTCGGTCGCACACCATCTCCTTACTGCTCATCTAGGCCCACCCTCATCTTTTGCATCCTGATCTTGTGGGGCTCCCAGGAAGGTAGACAATCATCCAGGAGTGTATGTCCCCCCTTTTCTGTCTCCTGTCTAGGCGTGCCTGGACAAAACCCCTCATTTTGTGGGTGAAGACCCTGAGACCTTGTAGCAGTTAATGGCAGAGCTGGTCTACAGCCCACTGTGGGACTCCATGCTACCCCTTTTGGAGAATGAGTTTCATAAATTTATTTCTGACTGACAGTTCTGGTTTGTTAATTGGAGGAGTTTGATGACAACAGATGCGGGACTTCACCTGAGCTGCTCTGGCAAAAACTCAGAGCCACCTCTGTGGCTCTGTGCCCCCACCCCCTACTTTTCCTGGGGCCAGTTCTTCAAAAGGGAATGAAGGGATGGGGAAAGCTCAGGAAAAAGGAGGAGGTGCCTCTGTCTCTTCTGGAGGCTCCTTTGCTTTTTGGTGCTCTGGCCTTTTGGAACACCAGGTTTACACCGAAGGATCAGCCCAGGCCAGGGGCAGGAAGTCTGAGCTTAAGGGTGTGGGCAGTTGGAGTGATGCTGGGGAGTACTGTGGGCAGACTGGAAAACATCCTCCAATGGGCTAAACAAACACCCTTCCCAACCAATACCCATGCACACACGTACCTGCACACACGTATGCAAACATGCATGCCATGGGATTTAAGCATACTTCTTCTTGACCTCTAGTATGGTACATGGTTAGGGACATAAAGGTTAAGACCCACCTGCCCTAGTTTGAATCCTGACTCTGCCGCTTCCTGGCCATGTCACTTTGGGCAAGCCTTGTAAAAACTCTTAGCCTGCACTTCTGTATCTCTAAACAGGGGTAATGGATAGCATCTAGGGACGTCACAAGTATTGGAAGAGAATATACGTAAGGTACTCAATCTAGCCCCTGGTACTTAGTGAGGGCTCAATAAATGTAAGTTATTTTGACAATGCCGATTATGATAATGGTGAATATGAATGTTTTAAAAATCATTCTATATTTGTGTCCCTTATGTTTCAGCTTAGACACTACTTCCTCTAGAAATCTTGCCTGACTCCACGGGCATGGATGGAAGACCACTCCTCTGGGTCCCCTAGCACTCAAACTTGTCTACCTTACTATTTTCACATTGTATTGTTGGTCTTGCCAACTAGACTGAGTTATTTGAGAACAGCATCCACACCCTGTTCATTTCTCTATCCCCAAGGTTCAGCACAATGCCTGACAAAGAGTAGGTGCTCAAGAAATATTTGTTGTGCTGGAGAGGGTGTGGAGAAAAGGGAACCCTCCTACACTGTTGATGGGAATGTAAGCTGGTGCAGCTACAATGGGAAACAGTATGGAGGTTCCTCAAAAAACTAAAAATAGAGTTGCCATATGATCCAGCAAACCCACTCCTGGGCATATATCCAGACAAAACTATAATTCAAAAAGATACATGGGGGGCTTCCCTGGTGGCGCAGTGGTTGAGAGTCCGCCTGCCGATGCAGGGGATGCGGGTTCGTGCCCCGGTCCGGGAAGGTCCCACATGCCATGGAGCGGCTGGGCCCGTGAGCCATGGCTGCTGAGCCTGCGCGTCCGGAGCCTGTGCTCCGCAGCGGGAGAGGCCACAGCAGTGAGAGGCCCGCGTACCGCAAAAAAAAAAAAAAAACAAAAAAAAGATACATGGGGACTTCCCTGGTGGTGCAGTGGTTAAGAATCCGCCTGCCAGTGCAGTGGGCACGGGTTCGATCCCTGGTCCGGGAAGATCCCACATGCTGTGGAGCAACTAAGCCCGTCCACCACAACTACTGAGCCTGCGTGCCACAACTACTGAAGCCCACGCACCTAGAGCCTGTCGGCCACAACTACTCAGCCCGCATGCCACAACTGCTGAAGCCCATGCACCTAGAGCCCTTGCTCCGCAACAAGAGAAGCCACCACAATGAGAAGCCCGCACACTGCAACGAAGACTAGCCACCCCCCCACTCGCCGCAGCTAGAGAAAGCCTGCGTGCAGCAACTAAGACCCAACACAGCCAAAAATAAAAAAATAAATAAATTTATTTAAAAAGAGATACATGGACCCCAACGTTCATAGCAGCATTATTTACAATAACCAAGAAATGGAAGCAGCATAAATGTCCATTGACAGATGAATGGATGAAGAAGATGTGGTACATATATACAATGGAATATTACTCAGCCATTAAAAAGTATGAAATAATGCCATTTGCAGCAACATGGATGGACCTAGAGATTGTCATACTAAGTGAAGTAAGTCAGACAGAGAAAGACAACTACCATATGATATCACTTATTTGAGAAATCTAAAATATGACACAAATGAACATATTATGAAAGAGAAACAGACTCACAGACTTAGAGAACAGACTTGTGGTTGCCAAGGGGGAGGGGGTGAGGAGAGGGAAGGATTGGGAGTTTGGGGTTAGCAGATGCAAACTAGTATATATAGGATGCATAAACAACAAGGTCCCACTGTGTAGCACAGGGAGCTATGTTCGATATCCTGTGGAAAAGAATATGAAAAAGAATATATATATGTCTAACTGAGTCACTTTGCTGTACAGCAGAAATTAACACAACACTGTAAATCAACTGTACTTCAATGAAAAGAAATATTTGTTGAACAAATGGGTGAGTAAAGGGATGAATGAGTGAATGAACAGATGGTATGTAAACTCAGGACTCAGTATGGCCTCTCCATACTGAGACACAGCCTGCCTCCAGGTATTGGCTCATCCCATTTCCAACTTTTGGAATGTCTGTTCCTACCTTTCTGTTTTTCTTGAACATTTCCCTCCTTCAGGGCCCATCTGGAGTGCCTACTTCCTATGTGAAGCCTTCCATGATTACCCCAACCTGCTGTGATCCCTCCCGGGTTAGAATTCACATGGGAATTATTTGGCATTGACTTGGACTATCAGTTGTCTTTTTATATTTATGTCCTTCCTCCCCAAACTTTAAGTTCCTGGAGGGCAAAGATGCCACCTTATTCTGCTCTGCATCCCCAGAGTGTTTTGTAAACCTCCGGGCTCAATAAATGTTCATAGGTTGAGAGTCAGAGGAATTGTATATGAGGGACCAGGAGAGCCACAGGCAGGCCTGCAGGGTGGACCCCACAGTGGTGCTTCTCCCACCTGCTAGCTGGCTCATCTTGGGCAGTTTACTTTCTCTCTCGGAGTCTCATTTTCTTCAACTGTCCTGAAAAGTAAAGGTGTTTACTCTGGAGGATTGATGGGAGAAAGTACACAAGGAGTCCCTGACATACAATTACCTTCGCTGCCGTTACTGTTCTGCCTTCTTCCACTGTTTGCCTCCCGTGCGCTACCATCTGCTGAGTTCATTCCATTGCCTTGCACTTTGCTTCGTCGTACCCTGACAGTTATGAGAACCCTGTCAGCAAGGCATTTGTCCCCTCATTTTAAACAGGAAGAACCTAAGATTCAGGCATGTTGGGTAACTTTCCAAAGGTCACACAACTAGAAAATGGCAGAACGGGGAGTCAGGTCCAGGTCTGTCTGACACCAAATCCATACATATCACAATATAATTCTGGAAAGAGCACAGAGGTCTAGCCCTTGCTCTGCCACCAGCTTGCTCTGTGACGCGATATTGAACAAGTCACTAAATTTTCCCAGTTGCCTCACAATGAGGTGGTCAAGCTAGATGGTCTGTGACATCACTCCTGCTACCATGCCAGGATTTTCTACTCCCCTGTGAGCCCCTCAAGGGCAGGGATGAGGTATCCCTCAGGGTTCCTTCCCTAGCACCTCTCATCCTCCTTACTCAGAGAAGGCCCGCACAGGTTGCTGAACGGAAGCTAGACTAACTGGGGCTGTGGCAGGTGGGTAGGAAGGTAGAGGGTGGTGCTGGTTAAGAGTGAAGGACCGTGGTGAGGGCAGCTGGTGGAACACGGTGCAGTTGCCATCAGCAGAGAGAGCCTGGCCTGGGCAGGAGGGGCTCTGATCTGACCTCTGTCTGGGTCTGGGTCAAAGGATGGGAACAGGGGAGTTGCTTAGGCCGGCAGTTCTAGGGAGAGGGATTTCTGAATGGTTTAGGTGAGCTTGTGGTTTGGGTTTGGGTGGCTGTAGAGAGAGGGTGGTCCTGACTCAGAGCCATGGCTGCACCTGGTTATCTGTGCTGAGCCACGGCAAACAGGATTCAGCAACGGAGTAACCACGACCTACCCAGCTTTCCGTGGCTTGAAGAGCTGTCTCCCCTTCTCTAGCTGGGAACCTCAGTTTTCAGTACTCAGCTGGGTGACACACTCCTGGATGCCCCGGGAGACACCATCCTTCTCCTCTGCTCGTCCAGCGTGATTAAGGAGAAGAGGCCAGGCCTTAACCCTTCTCTCTGCAGGGGAGACTGGCTGGGGCCTTAACATCTAACCAAACGCATCCTGTGTTTGACCCACCACAGAAGAGCGGCTGTCAGACATGGCCAGCTCCCTGGCCTTCCTCCCCGGGGTCCAACAGGAGTGCTCCCAGCTCCTCCCTGGGTGGTCCCTCACCCTTCACACTCAGCACCCTCCTGGCTGCCTGCCGCCTCCTTCACATGCTCTCGCTCCTTCCCTCCCAGAATCACACCGCTTAATCCCTGTGTGTACCAGTCACCTGCCCACTATGGGCCCAGCACAGACGTGATAAGAAGGGGGCCCCAGAGCAGTCTAAGGTATCATTTTGTAGAAGACATCGTTCCCCATGAGGGCACAATGCCCATAATCAAGTGCTGTCACTATGGGCCCTGAGGGCTGGGGGGTGGGCAGAGCAATGGCCGGGCTGTCCCCAGGCAGCATGGAGCCCCGGGTGACAATGTCATCACGGCCTTCCTCCTGCCACACATCATGCTTGGCACTTCTGTGCCCAGCAGCACCGGGGAGAAAGGGCGGCAGGGCAGTCCAGGTATGCTCAGCCAGGAGGCAGCAAGGTTTGGGCGCACCCTCCTTTGTCTGGAGAGGCTGAGGTGTCCAGTGCAGGGAGCCAGCTTTCAATGCGTTTCCCACCAGCCCCCTTGAATGTGTCTCCCTCCTCACAGGGGCTTGGGGGGGTCATTTTGGAGGGTCTGTCACAGAGCACCTCAGCTCCCCAGCCCTTCAGACAGAGGCCCTGACCCTGCAGAGAGACTGGGAGGGCCCAGGCAGAGGGGAGACAGTGTTCCTCCGGCTACTTATTTCTTTGGTTTGTGGCTGTTCGACAACAGCAGTAAAAACAGCTTATAAATTAGGTGCCCTGCTATAAAATGCAGAAACAGCTGTGGTGCAGGGGGCAGGGAGCTTTCCTCCCCCCTGGTCTCCTGGCGCTCCCCAAGCAGGACAGGACCCCATCTCTCCCAGCTCCCCTGGCCCCGGGCAAGGCAGCGGGGAAGGCTGGTGCCTGACACCCCCAGTGTTTTCCCCAATCACAGAAGGGCCAGGGAGCGGCTGTGGCTCCTCAGAGGTTCTTCAGACACAGAGATGTTTATATCTTTTCACTGTGGTCCAAATTACAAGCAGGAAATGAGCCTAGGGAACGTAAACCAAGGGATACAAGGTAGGAATTTTTCTGTGAAGCTTGATTTAAATCAACCTCCAGAAGATCTCAAATGAGGCCTGTGGGGAGGAAGAGCTGCAAGAAGACGGCAGGGAGGCCCGGCCTCCAGGAGTTCAGTGACCTGCTGCGTCCTTTAAGTGTCCTCCTTTGCAAAGTGGTCTCTCTCCCAGCCTGTTCAGAAGGCCAGTTACTCTAGCCGAGAGGGAGCCCCCAACGGAACTGAGGATGGGCTCTCAATGCAGGTTTCCGCACGACCAGGACAGGTAGCCATGCTTCTCTGGCCACAGGAGGTTGCTGGCCCAGCCCTCTAGGGAAGTGCCTCCTCTCTACCCCTTGGCAGGGACAGTATCTGGTCTCTGGCGGCTTTTCCTTCCTGCCTTAGACCCAGTGAGAGCCTAAGGACCTGGGTCAGAGCCTGGGGGTGTCTAAGCAACCACCCAATTGTGCTCAATGCAGACTGTCTGTAGAGGGGCCTCAGGACTTAGGTACCGACTAGAGCTCACCCTTAAAGTTAGTTCCTGAACCCCAAACACAGCTGCCTGGACTCAGCACCCCCAGTCCTATGCTCTGCTTCTGCTATCCGTGCACTGGCATGGCTGTGTAAAGCCCCTGCAGCTGGGTTATTCCTCTGCATGTGTTTTCTTTGCCGGTGTCAAGTCACTGTGTGTGTACAGCCACCCCCCATGAGGAGAGTCTGGAGAGCAGGGACAGGGCTGCTCCTTCGTTCAGATGGAGGATTCTGCTCTCAAGCAGGCCTGGCCACAGGACGCCAGTAGGCAGGGAGAGGACACCCAGGGAGAGGGCGCCCAGGTGACGTGTGTGTGTGTGTGTGTGTGTGTGCACTCACATAAGCAAGTAAACTGACATTGAGGTGCAGTACACAAGTCTTATAGGCGCTGCTTTTTCCTAGGCATATTAGTTTTTACTTACTCTCTTGTCCTGCAAGGCAGCTGCCCACACATTCCACCCTGGCCCAAGCCCAGGAGGTCTGAGGGGTAAATTCCTGGGCTGTATTACACCAACGTTAGACCTGATGTGTTTTAGGCCAGTGAGCTACCAAGCAATTCGTCATCTCTTTTCGAGAAATAAGACATTTCTGACCCACTGGAAACAACCGGGAAGTACTTTAGCGAACCTAAGAAGCTGTGTGACCTTAGGCAAGTCAGTTAACCTCTCTGAGTTCAGCTCTTATCTTGGAAGTTAGGAAAGTGATCCCGGTGAAATTGCTTTGAGGATCAAATGAGATAATAGATGAGAAAGAGCTCTGGAAAGTCAAAGTTCTCTAGAAGGTCTAGAATTCTAGAACAACCACAACCGCTGTTACGATCAGCAGGTATAGACTGTGGTGAATGCCAGAAAGAAGCTAAGTGCTCCATGAGGCCTTATCGAGAGTATGCTCTCACCACTTGTGCTTGCTATCCTGATCTTCTCTTTTTCTCTTTCTATGTGGTATATGTGATCCAGTCACTTTACACACACACACACACACACACACACACACACATACACACACACGCATGCACACACAAGCCTCAGATGCTGTTGATGCTTGACCACCTCTGCTGCCCAGCGTACCCAGGATCCCATATTTCCCCACAGTGTGGGGCCCTGGACCAGGAGTGAAGGCTCTCTGCATGACGGTCCCTCTCCTCACTACCCTTCGTCCATACTCTAGGACCCTGGAGACTTAAAGATGACTCTGGATACAAGTCTGCATGCATCTGGAGGGGTCTCTCGGGCCAACAGTTTCTATGAGGGGCAGGGTGACACCCTGGGACACGCTTTGGCTATCCTATATCTAGTGTGGCTCTCCAGTGTCGGGGGGCTCCTTGGTGGGTAGTTGCCTCTCAAAGATAAGGAACTGTAAGCTTCAGGAAATGTGTTTACGGGCCATTAGGAATAGCCCCCGTCTCACTGGGTGGGTTTACAACTTAAGGAGTATTTCTATTTTAGCAAAATGGGAATCAAAGGACCTTCCTCATTACTGGCCTTTAGTTTCAATTCCAGAGAAAGTCTTCCCAACCAAGCTGTCCACATCAGACGTTCAGACCGACCCGCATCCTCCCTGCCAGGCCCAGCTGGAGGGCCTTCCAGCGCAGAGGCCTGGCATGGGGGTTCCTTCAACTCTGGGAGCACCCGCAGCAGAGACCTGGGCCTCCTGCCCCTCCCATGTTCATCAGTACACGCGCTGTCCGCGAGGCTTTCGGTCCGCTTTGGCCAAACTCTGAATGCAGAATACCTAGGATTTCTGCGGGGCTAGTCCCAAGGTGAACCACGTTTAGGAAAGTTCCAGTTTTCCCATGGGTCTGGGATCACAGTTAGCTGCAGGGTGGCGACACAGAAGAGGGGGCTGGGTGCGGCCCCTCTCTCCTCCGCTGAGTCTTGGTCTCCTGCCGCCCAGGCCACAACACTGGTTTTGGGGTGGGGTGTGTAGGTGACCTGCATCCTTGGGATAATGCCTCCCGGGATCTCTGCTCTGTTTCTACTGCGGCAGGAAGATGACACTGAAACGTTCCTCCCTGCTGTCCCCAGCGTGGTGTTTTTCCACCTACTCTTCTGGCTTCCTATCGATTTAAATAGAGAGAAGGCAGGTGGGGAGAGGGAAGAGTGCGACCCAGGGAACAAGGTTAGATCACTCCCTAACACCATACACAAAAATAAGCTCAAAATGGATTAAAGACCTAAATGTAAGGCCAGAAACTATCAAACGTAGAGAAAAACATAGGCAGAACACTCTATGACATAAATCACAGCAAGATCCTTTCTGACCCACCTCCTAGAGAAATGGAAATAAAACCAAAAATAAACAAATGGGACCTAATGAAACTTCAAAGCTTTTGCACAGCAAAGGAAACCATAAACAAGACCAAAAGACAACCCTCAGAATGGGAGAAAATATTTGCAAATGAAGCAACTGACAAAGGATTAATCTCCAAAATTTACAAGCCGCTCATGCAGCTCAATAACAAAAAAACACACAACCCAATCCAAAAATGGGCAGAAGACCTAAAGAGACATTTCTCCAAAGAAGATATACAGACTGCCAACAAACACATGAAAGAATGCTCAACATCATTAATCATTAGAGAAATGCAAATCAAAACTACAATGAGATATCATCTCACACCAGTCAGAATGGCCATCATCAAAAAATCTAGAAACAATAAATGCT
The DNA here is from genome assembly GCF_008692025.1 of Phocoena sinus. Classification (NCBI taxonomy): domain Eukaryota; kingdom Metazoa; phylum Chordata; class Mammalia; order Artiodactyla; family Phocoenidae; genus Phocoena; species Phocoena sinus. The sequence goes on along the minus strand of NC_045763.1, from coordinate 152,808,814 downwards.
GGAGAGGGTGTGGAGAAAAGGGAACACTCTTGCACTGCTGGTGGGAATGTGAATTGGTTCAGCCACTATGGAGAACAGTATGGAGGTTCCTTAAAAAGCTACAAATAGAACTACCATATGACCCAGCAATCCCACTACTGGGCATATACCCTGAGGAAACCAAAATTCAAAGAGAGTCATGTACCAAAATGTTCATTGCAGCTCTATTTACAATAGTCCGGAGATGGAAACAACCTAAGCGCCCATCATCGGATGAATGGATAAAGAAGATGTGGCACATATAAATATGGAATATTACTCAGCCATAAAAAGAAATGAAATTGAGTTATTTGTAGTGAGGTGGAAGGACCTAGAGTCTGTCATACAGAGTGAAGTAAGTCAGAAAGAAAAAGACAAATACTGTATGCTAACACATATATATGGAACTTAAGAAAAAAAATGTCATGAAGAACCAAGGGGTAAGACAGGAATAAAGACACAGACCTACTGGAGAACGGACTTGAGGATATGGGGAGGGGGAAGGGTGAGCTGTGACAGGGTGAGAGAGAGGCATGGACATATATACACTAACAAACGTAAGGTAGATAGCTAGTGGGAAGCAGCCGCATGGCACAGGGAGATCGGCTCGGTGCTTTGTGCCCGCCTGGAGGGGTGGGATAGGGAGCGTGGGAGGGAGGGAGACACAAGAGGGAAGAGATATGGGAACATATGTGTATGTATAACTGATTCACTTTGTTATAAAGCAGAAACTAACACACCATTGTAAAGCAATTATACCCCAATAAAGATGTTAAAAAAAAAAAAGAAGAAAAAGAGGCAGACTAAAGCGGAGGGAGAGGGGAAGAGGAAGAGGGAGAGCAGCATGGTGGGCGGGGAGGGAGCAGGAAAGAAAATGAGAGCTGCAAGAAGATAAGCAGAGGACCGGGAACAAGAAAATACACGGCCGGGGGAGAATAGGGGAGTGAGGGGAAACTCAGCTTCCCGGGCTCCGGCAGAGCTTCCTCCAAGGCCACCCCTCTGGCCAGGTGAAGGGATCCACCTCCGGGAGCCGCAGACCCCAACCCAGGGAAGACAGAGCAGGGCCACGCCTCACCAGATCCCTCGTCCTGGTGATGAGCCCTGGGCTTCACGGGATATGCGTGGGTAGAGCTGTGCCACCATCTGTGCCCACCTGATGGGACACCCCTCTTCTGCTCCCTACAGCCCCACAATTCCAAGTGCACAAACTACACCATTTGATGGCTTTCTGTAGATGAAGGCACTTTGCATGAGGGGCTTCCCTCTGTTCCAAGGGGAGAGTTGACCTCTGAAAGGAGGGCAGATGATCCTGCCCACTCCACACCCCCGGCCCAGGGTAGTGTCCAGACATGATGGGCGCAGGCTCTCTGGGGGTGATCCTCATACCCCGGGCTCTGCTGTCCCAGTCCTTTGTGTCCTGGGGCTTTGGCTTAGGAAAAGACTGGAACACAGTGGTGTTTACAGCACAGTTGGATTTGCCTGTGTTGCCATGACAACAGTGAGGGTTGCCCCTGTTCTTGTTCCCACCCCATACTCTGCTCCTTTCACAAGCTAAACACCTCTCTGTCTCTGTTTCTCTCTCTCTCAATTCCCCCTCCCCCGCCATTATTCCTAATTTCCATGGGACTTAAATCCCTGCCTGCCCCATCTCTCCCTTTGGAAGGATTAAAGCTGTGCATTTTTCTCTCCAGTCCTTCCAAGATTGTGGATTTCCAAGAGCTGGTTCCAAGCTCTGAAGGGAAAGTGTCCTATGCTGTAACTGGGAGGATGGGGCAAAGGACCTGGGTGCAGTTTGTGGGAATGCTAGGGCCTCACATCTCCAGCATCCTCTGAGAGATTGTCTTCTCCTTCCTCAGAGTACACCCCCAACACACCCCATCCCAGATCCCAGGCATCTGAAAGGACCCCCCCTGCCACCTCTGACCCAGGGACCTCTTGCCCTCTTTCTTCAGATTCCCAGTCAAGATTCACCTCTCCCTACAAGCATTCCCTGTTTAACCCCACCTGACCTCAAATGCCAGGCTCCCCCTCAGCATTTAAGTGCACTCTGGAGTATTGAGCTGCCATTGCTTCTGCTGTACACGCCCACACCTATGATCTGGGCTGGGTGTGGGTGTGTGTCTAGCTTCCTCAGCAGCCGGGGACAGTGTTTTTACCTGTCCATCCTCCCACCCCCGTACCAGAGCCCTCTCCTATGGCAAACCTGTTCTGTGTACATCGGTAGGGCTGACCAGCCCACCCCCCTCACCCTGCCCCACCCGCCAAGGGATGGACACCTGGCCAGGCCACACAGTGCCTTCTCTGAGACTTGATATTAGGACATGGGACTCTCCCACTGGACTGTGAACTGTAGGACAATTTAGCCTTGGACTTCTAGGGGTCACATTTCCCACCACAGGAAAAGGAACCCATAAATGGCAGGCAACAGTGTCATGACTAATATATTTCCCCACTATACTGGGAACTTCCTGAGGGCAAGAGATGTGTTACTCCTACCAGATTGGTGTTCCCTGGGGCAGGAGCTGGGTTCCCCCATCTAACAGGGAGCTCCCCAGGTAGGGGTGTTTCTTAGATTAGGTGCTAAAGTCTTGGTAGTTTAATTGGTAAAATATCAAGCATCTAAGACTCATCATTCAGGGTTTAATTCCTTATTTGGATAACTTTATATAAAAATCGTACCTGATTATAAACTCCACCTGGGTAGTAATGGTCTTGTTCTCCCTGCGAGGGGCTGAACCTAAAGACAAAGGCAAGGTAAGCTTTGCCTTTTAGGATTTAAAGTATGGCAAACAGGATTGTCTGTGCTCTGACAGAAGTACAGATAGTGTCCAGTGGGAGCCTGGGAAGCAACGGCCATACCATCACAGGGCAGGTCTGGAAAATCTGAGAAAAGGTCCCCAAACCAAGTCCTCAAAGAGGCATAGGCACTTGTCATCTGGGTAGGGTGGAAGACGGAAGCAGAGACGGGAGGTGGGAAGTAGCCTGGGGGCTTGGAATGTGTGAGCGGGTGTGGGTGCCGAAGGCAGGATGAGGCTGGGGGCACCCCTCGTACTGAGGGGCATCTTTACTTCTCCTGGCCTGGACCCTCCCTTGCAGCAAACCTTCACGGAATCGTCTTCAGGTGCATGGACTCTGCAGTCTTTCAGGGCAGGGTGAAGAAGCTGGGTTGCACACCACACAAGAAGACCTCCTTCCTTACCTCGCCCTCGGGTTACCATTAGTCAGAACTCTCAGGTGCAAGTACCAGGAACCAGTCTCTGTTAGAGACATAAATAAAATATGAAGTTTATCAAAAGATAACCAGTGTGATGTGCTTCCTCAGCTTAGGGTACAAATCAGGTCACAGATTTTTTAGTATTTAAGTTAATCCTCTAAGCATCCATCTGCCCAATTTAGCAGGAAGTCTGGAATCTCTTTCTCGATGACCCTTTCTTCCTCCACAACTCCTGCCCCCTGTAACTGTTAGAAAAGTCCTAGGGCTTGTGAAGTGGGAAGGGATGGGTGAGTAGATAACTGGAGGGCCTGACCAGTCCACGCTCCTGTCACTGCCTCATGACATGATGCTCTGACAGTGGTCTCCCACAGTCCAGCGGTGCTTTTCCACTGCTGCTTTGATGTCCTTGCTGATCAGGTTCCTACACAGACCAGCCCAGGGATGTTCCACTCTTGGGCCCCTGATATACCGCAAATGGGTGTATACTCGTGTGCTCAGCCACTGTCCCCAAAGGTCACCAGCTAAGTAGCTGGACCGGGAAGAGTTGCTAGACACAGTACCACTCTGTGTCAGAATCAGCCACTCTGCCACCAAGATAACCTGAGCTCCAGCATTAAGGCCAGATGACCAGTCTAGACTAGTGCTTCCCAGGTTTTATTGGGTACGGTATTAGAATTCTGCAGAGCCTATTCAAGCACAGACTTTGGGCCACACCCTCAGAGATTCTGATGAGCGGGTCTTCGATGGGACCTAACAATGTGCACCTCATCCCACAGGATACTGATGCCAGTACGGGGACCATACTGTGTAGCCCGGTCTAGACCGTTTCCTCAGGATTTCTCCCTTGGAGACCTTGGTGTCCATCCTCACCAGTGATGTCTAAATTTATTACATCTCAGTCCATCACAACTTACTGAACTTGAGATCAGCGGCTTGATCCTGTTCCTTTCAAGAAGTTTCATGGGCCCTATGCAAATTTGTCTTTTCCTTCCCCAGTTACCTTTGAACCCACCTTCTTGAAGCGGGCCAGCAGCGTCAGCATCACCTGCGAACTTGTTGGAAATTCAAATTCTCAGGGCTCACCCCAGACCTATTGAACTATGTTCTTTTACGTGATGGTGAGTCAGGTACAGCCACAAGAAGAGACACAGGAGAGGTTCAGGAAAACATGTTTATTATACTCACATCTTCTAGAAACAGGAAGCATGCCGCATAGGGTCACGTGAGGAAGCATTGTCAGGAAGCAGAAGGGGCAGGAGGGAGGCGAGAGCATAGGCCACGGCCTTCATCCGGGCTTCCGTGGGAAAAGCAAGGCAGGGCAGGGTAAACAGTTTAGGACTGGCTAGTTTGAATAATTCTGGTGGGCTCTAAGCGATAGGGTGTCCCTAGTTGCCTGGTACCTGGCCTTGGATGATTGAGGCAGAAGCATTGTCTCTTGGGGTGTTCCAGCCAAACAGAAGAGGTTTGGCTCTGGGATAGTTAGTTTGCATATGAAAGGAAGATGTGTTCCCAGCTGGGCCCTTTGCTACCTCTAAGAATTGATTAGCCCGGGACACGCTCTCTCCCCAGCCAGAGGGTTTTTAAGATTTCAAAACATCTTAAGATACAGAAAATAAAACGTATAAACATACACTAGCTGATCTAGAAACTCCGGGGTGGGGGTGGGGGGCTCAGCATTCCATTTCAACCTCCTGCAGGTGAGTCTGATGTACACTGAAGTGTGAGACGGTCCTACACCAAGAGATATCAGAGGGGCAGCCTTTGTGAAGCCATAAAATAGGTCTGTTAAATGTCCCCTTTCGGGGAACCCCTTCCTGAGCTTTACCTAAGCTCCCCCCTGACTCCGTATCCGCCACGTGCAGCCCGGGGAGGAGGGCGCAGTGTGCCGTGACTGCTGGGCTGCCAAGCTCTCTCCGGTCAGCCCCGCCCCTGCCTGGCTGTGTGTCTTCGGGCTTGTCCCTAACTTCCTTGTGTCTCCTAGCAGCAAGTGAGGACTGCACCCGATGATCTGCCAGCCCTGTGTTTCCTTGCTTCTCCTTCTCACTCCCCACTGTCCTTATCTGTAAAATAGAGAGAACGCCCACCCCTGGGATTACAGAGACGATGAAATGGGGTGATATGTGCGGAAGCACCCAACGTGTGGTAGAGGCTTGATAAATGTTAGTTGAATTTTTAATTCTTTTCTTGTCCTCCCAATTTTGCCAAGATCTCCCTGTTACTTCTTATTTCTGTCCTTACTCTGGGCTTTAATCAGGCCTCAGGAGCCCTGTCCTCTCCAGAACTGTCTTCTCTTTATTAGCTTCCTTACACCTGACAAATCCTGTTGGGAGAGGAGTTCCCCCTATATTTCCTCAAGAATCAGGTGAAAGAGGGAAGAACTGGGGTCATGCAGGTTGTACCAGGGGGATGTATGACAGAGCTGGCCTGCTCCACGCTTCTGCTTAGCTGCTTCCTGCTAAACCCCAATTCCCATTCTTCTATCAGGCCTCAACCAGCCCCTCTGATGAGTGGCTCAGATCCCAAAGAAGACCCCCGAGTCTCTTCACTGCCTGCCCACCCCCACTCCATCTTCTCCCCACCCCCCACCCCCCCACCCCTCTCTGCCAGAGTTGCCTCTGCCAACGGCTATTTATATCCCCGAGCAGCTGCTGACAGACAGCTGGGAACCAGGAGGCATCTGACAGGGAGGAGCGAGGCAGAGATGGCAGGGTGGTGGGTGGTGCTGCCACTCTCCGAGGACTGCCGGGCAGAGCCTCCTCCCCTTCACCCGGGTAGGGCTGACAGGGACATCTGGCAAGGGACACTTCAAAGGCAAGGGAGCAAGGGGTATGAACCTTGGGACAGGAGGCAGCAGGGGTGGGGGCTGGGCGAGATCTTTGCCCCAGATCTTTTTCAGAAGGGGAGGGACCAGCTGTAGCTTAATTATCTGAGCACTTGCCCTTGGCCTCTGCTGCTCAGGAGCTGTATGACCTTGGGTAATTCACTTCCTTACTCCAGGTAAAGTGAGATGGTTAAACACGATGTTCTCTAAGTTCTTTTCTAGCCACATTAGTAGAGAGGTTATAAACACAGACCCTGGAGTCTGAAACCTGGCTCTGCCACTTGTTTTCTGTGTAACCTTGGACAATTTACTTAACCTCTCTGTGCCTCTCTTTCCCTCTCTGTAAAATGAAGGCTCTTAGAGCATCTATATCACAGGCTTTTTGTAGGGATGAAATAAACTAATTAACACATGTGATGGCGTGAGAGTGGTGCCTGGCACATGGTCATTTAGTCTAAATAGAACTTCAAGTTTATGATTCTTAGGATGTGCCTCCTTGCTCTAAGAAGTTAACTGTATTAGAAAATATTAAGAAAAAAGGATGGTACCCTCTTTATATATACATTGCAGGAGGAAGGGGAAGGTTTAATGGGTTCATACACCTTGTATTATAAAATAGGTAACCTGCAAATTGGGAAATGTTTGGGCTAAGGCTGCATTTGTTCTGAGTCTGAGACCTTGTCTTTTGACTATTCCTTCACTAGTAATCTCTGGGGACCGTTGTTTGTTCAAAATATCAAAGGGTCAAGGGTTATTGTGCTGTTTTACCGACCCTGTCTGTCTGTCATTCTCCCTCTCTTTGCCTCTCTCAGCTCCTGTCTTCCGCTGAATCCTTTGCTGTCCTTCTGTTTTAAAAACCAATACCTGGTCTGCGAAAGAACAGAATCACAAGCGTGTAATTAAGTCCCTGGGCACAGTTGTGCCTACAGCACCAGCCTAGCTATCAGAGTGGGGCTGGGCCTGAGCAGGAATCTGGGGGCTGGTGACCTTGGAACAGGGAGCCCATCAGTCCCTCCGCCAGCTCTGAGCCCCACAGGCAGACACCTCAGGTTTCCAGCAACACCTCCTCAGCTACAGTGTCTGTGAGCAGTTGAGGCCGGGGTGGATGAGGGTCCCTTCTCTCTTTTACTAATCTTGGCCCTCCTGTTTAGAAAAGGAGTATACCCATAACAGAGGAGGGGGAGAGAGGGAAGCAAAGGAAGCTGATGGGTTACCATGGAAACCAGCTGAACACAAACTCTTAGCTTCAGCTAATACTTGACTTGCAGAAATACTTCCATAACCACAACTTAAATGCACACACACACACACACACACACACACCCCTGTAAAAGAAGAATAATTTTTGACTCGTTCTTCTCTAATCACAGCAATTAGGCTTCTCATGTTCAAGTCCAGATAAGAGGTAAGGATGGGATGAATCTATTCTCTTTTAGAGAGGCCCCTCGCAGTTCACTCTCTTCTTGAAAACTTGGGACATTGGTTCCAACATTGCCCAGAAGTCACATATGGAGGATTACATCCCCAAAGTCCCTTAATCCTTTTCTGAGTCATGCCAGTTATAGACCTAAATTGTTTGGTTTCAAGGAGTCCCCTGCCTTTGGTGGATGCCACAGCAGTGGGGAGGAAGGGAGTGTCAAAACTGGTTAGTCATTCATTAAAGATTTCCTGATCACCCATAATGCACCAAAGTGCCAGAAATTAAAAGTGACAATAAAAATCTGGTCTCTGTCATCAAAGGGCATGAGAGTCCAGGCAACGGGTGGTATGACACAAATTATCTGCTACTACTAATAAAGGATCCACATTTGCAAATGATTTTTATATATGCACAAATATTGCATTCAAGGTGACCCCTCTGACGTTATGCTTTCTTCAGGGGAGAAAGTGAGAACTGGAGCTCAGGGAGAGAAAGGGCGAGACCACGTTCTCTAACACCCTCAGCCCTTCCGGCTCCTCTGTCACTCTGCCTCTGCAGTCACCTGCCCCAGCTGCACGGCTGCCAGCCCCTTCGCTCCCCTGGGTTAACATGCCTTCTCAACTCAAAAGTTACCTCCTCCTGAAGGGGGTCAACCTTATGCCCTACAGGAAGCAACACAAGTTTCTGTAAGACCTGCCCTGAGAAGGTGCTTTTAAGTTAGCACACTGTCCACGGATTTAAACTCCACAGACACTTACACAGTATCTCGTTTAATCACCAAGTAGCGCTTTAGGTCCCATTTAACAAGTGAATTACTGGGAGTCCGTCGTGCACGAGGTCACGCAGCTATCTGGGGTAGAGCCCGAGCTCCCCCCCCGGCAGGTCTGTGGATCTTCAACACTTTCACCCCCGGATCCGGACAAGTAGAAGATCTGGGTGGCCAGGGGGAGTCAGGCCTGGACCTCCAGCCTCACTTTTTGCAAAATGCTCTGCTCAAATGTCCCTTGATCAGAGTTCTTCCCTGACTACCTTTTCCAAATTGAGTCGTCCCCCTCACTCTCTATCCTCTCCATCCTGGATTTTCTTCTTCATACTCCTTGCCACCTGCTGTAATATATCCACCCATTTGTGTATTGTCTATCTCCCTTCATTAGATTGGAAGCTCATGTCTAATTTGTTCATTGCTATATATTCTCTGCACCTGGAATATTGCCTGGCACATAGTAGGCACTCTGTGTGTTAGTTAATGAGTGAATGAATGAACAAATGGAACCTCAGACAGGGTCACCAGGAGATGGCAGCTGAGGAAGTGGTCCTGGACCATCCCAAGGGCAATGAACTCGCCCCCTCCTAGGGACCCGGGAATTACACGTTCCACAGCCAAGTCTGCCAATAGATAATTTCAAGGCTGAAATGAGCCAGAGTGTCCCAAGAGTCTCTGCTCAGAGAGGGCCCAGGAACTTTCAATAAGACAAAATAGCAAATGTAACAGTTTGGGGTTTGGTGCTGCTTCCCTCCCCGCACCCCCACTCCGCCCCGCTCTGCTTAGAATCAGTGCGGCCCCTGAGGCTGCAGAGGGGCCTGTTTTCCCCCACCCCCGCAGTCTCTGCTCCTGTTCCCACAGCCAACTTCCTCCCGCCCCACACTGAGGCTCCCAGAGCTCATTTGGAACCTTCTGATTTGCATCTCGAAAGAAAGAAAATAAATTCCACTAAACGCTGTTTATTTTTCCTTCTGTTTTTCCTGAGGCAGACCTTTTGTGGCTCCTGGGATCCAGAGTGGGTAATCAAGGCGATTTCAGTGGTTGGGGAGCTGGGGACCTCAGGGGCCTTCACAGTAAAAAATAAAGGTAACTGCAACTCCAGTTTGAAAGGGGTTGGGGGTACGGGTGGGGAGACACGGCAGAGGAAAGATAAAAACGGCAACAAAACCTGCCTGACACAATTACAGCCACATCTGCATAACAGAGACAGAGAACTCACTTAGGAGTGGTAATTAGATTCTCCAGTGATTAGGGACACTTTCCGAACATGGAGAGAGGAGATGCAAATCCAACCTTGAAGTGGAAAAAGCGTGTAAAGAATTGAGTATCGCTAGTGAGTGGCGGGACAGGAGGATGGCCGACCGGAGAGCTAATGGATTCCAGGCCTGACCCTGCCAGCAAGCAAAGGTTTTCAACCCAGATCTGCTTGTCGGGATCAAGGAGGATAGTGTTGAAGACCTGCGAACCTGCTGTCTAAGTAAAGGGAACGGTAAGAGCACAGGCCCCGCTGAAGCATGCCTGGGTGTTCAGGAACAGCAGGGAGCCTAGTGGCTGGAGCTGGGGCATGAGGGGAGAGTGGGCAGAGAGGAGATCGTAGCTCACACAGGCGTTGGGCATCTTCTATGGGTCCTGGATTTTACTCTGAATGAGAGAGAGGCCACTGGAGGATTTTGGGAAGAGCAACGATGTGACAAGATTTTCCATTAGGGCAATTCCACTTGCCGTTTGCCAGACTGTACACGGCAAGGCTAGAAGCAGGGAACCCAGTTCCGGACGCAAATGCAGCAGTTAGAGGGCCTAGGTGGTAGCCATGGACATGGTAGGAAACGCTTGGAGCCAACAGAACTGGTTGCTGGATGGGATGTAGAAAATGGGAGAAAGGATTCAAGGATGATGGCTCAAGATTTTAGCCTGAGCAACTGGGGCTACCGTTTTGGGATGGGAAAGAATGGGGAGGGAATAAACGTTCTGTTTTGTAGATATTAGGTTTGAGATTCCTGTTAAATATCCAGGTGGAGATGTGGCGAAGGCAGCTGGAAATTGGAGTCTGGAGTTCAGGGGAAGAGGTCTGCGCCGGAGGTATAGATTTGCATATAGATGGTACTTAGAGTAATGGGAATGGATGAGATCAACTAAGGAGTGAGCACTGATAGAAAGGAAGGGAGGGAGGTCTGAGACTGAGCCTGAGGCTCTAGCTATTTAAGTTCTTTCTGGCAGATTGTTGGTATAAGAACATGGTCAGTCTGGCTAAACTGAGGCCTATATTTCAAGCATTCTATTCCCGTCCACGTCAACTCCTACAAACCTCTCAGGGCCTCAGATCCCAGAGATGGGTACTGAGGCATCCGAGTATCATTACGGGAAATGGAGACAGAACAGAGCTAACTGTGACCTGGACAAGTCCCTTCCCTTCCCCAGACCTCAGCTTTCGCTTCTGTAGAAGTCGTGGTGGATACCTGGTCTCTGAGGGCCCTTCCAGCCTGAACTCTCTGAATTTCACTCCAGAAAGTCCAGTGCACTCTGGGGACATAACTGACCTCAGGGAGACTGTTGGGTTGATACCCTGTTCCCCTCCTCTGGCTCTCATTATCTACAATATACAGTTGATCCCCGTTACTGTGGATTCTGTATTTGCAAATTCTCTTACTCACTAAAATTAATTCTTCACCCCCAAATCAAAACTCAGGGCGCTTTGTCGGTCGTTCACAGACCTGTGCAGAGTGGTGAAAAATTTGAGTTGCCAGAGGCATGTGTTCTCAGCTGAGGTCAAATGAGGCGACCCTCTGCCTACTTGCTTCAGCTCTCCTACTGTAAACAAGTGCCCTTTTCATGGACTATTTAGTGCCACATTTTCCTCATCTTTGTGCTTTTTGTTGGTGATTTTGCTGTTTAAAATGGTCCCCAAGCACAGTGCAGAAGGGCCATGTTGTGTTGCTGAGCAGAGGAAGCTGTGATGAGCCTTATGGGGAAATCATGGGTGTTAGCTGAACTTCCTTCAGGAGTGAGTTTTAGTGCTGTTGACCACGAGCTCATTGTTAGTGAATCAACGATATATATTAACAAGATGTCTTTAATAAAAAACACACATAAAACAAAGTTATGTGTTGACTGATTGACGAAGATGTTGTGACCAGGCGCTCACAGGAAGCTAACCTTGTATTTCCCCAGGAGCGATAGTTCAGGATTTGCTAATCCAGTGTCCACCGTGACTGGCAGACCCTAACTACTGTGGATAACCAGCAGTGGCTGAATTTAGTTTGTTAAACCCCAATACGCGCACACGTGAGGTAACTGCACAAATGCTAATGCATAGCCCTGTGAGAAGCAGATCTCCTGACTAGCGTACAATACCTGTATACAGTCCTTTTGGTCTGTTCTCTTATCGTATCCAGTCAAAACTATTTTCTAAAGTTACTTAGTTTAGTTCTTTTCTTTCCCATCCCCTTCAGTGTAGGTATATGGTTCATTTGTACACAATCTGGTTTATTTCTTAGTGTATTCCATCTTGAGTTCCCCCAACATTCTGGTTATTTCTTTACAATCTACATACAGTGACATTCACTTTTTGTGCTCTTCAGTGCAGTAGGTCTCGACAAATGCACAGAGCTGTGGATCCACCACCCCAGACATGATATAGAACTCCCAAATTCCCTTGTCCTGCCCCTTCACGGTCAGTCCCTCTCCCCAGCACTAACCCCTGGCAACCACTGATCTGTTTTTTGTCCCTAAAGTTATACCTTTTCCAGAATGTCATATAAATGGAATCATATAATATGTAGCCTTTTGGATCTGACATCTTGCACTTAGCAAAATGCATTTAAGACTGATCCACGCTGTATGTCAACCAGTAGCCAAGTCGTATTCCACTCCATGAGTTTGTTTATTCATTTGCTGGTTAAGGAACACTTGGGTCGTTCCAGTTTTTGGTGATTTTGAAGAAAGCTGCTGTAAACATTCATGCACAGATTTTTGTGTGAACATGTTTCCATTTCTCTTAAGCCAAGAAAAGTGGGATTGTAGGGTCATATGGTAGGTGTATGTTTAACTTTATATGAAACTGTCAAGCTGTTTTCCAAAGTGGCTGTATCCCTGGCAATGTATGAGAGTTCCTGTTGCTCTACAAACTCATCAGCACTGGGTAATATTGTCAGGTATAAAAAAATTTTTCTAGCCATTCTAACAGATTTGTAGTGGTATCTCATTGTGGTTTTAATTTAACATTTCCCTAATGACTAATGATATTGAACATCTTTTCATGTGCTTATTTGCCATCCCTGTACCTTCTTTGGAGAAATGCCTGTTGTAATCTTATGTCCATTTTTTAGTTGGTGTTTGCTTCTTTATTATTGAGTTTTGAGGGTTCTCTATATATTCTGAATACAAGTCCTTTGTCAAAAATGTGATTTGCGCGCTTCCCTGTTGGCGCAGTGGTTAAGAACCCGCCTGCCAATGCAAGGGACATGGGTTCGAGCCCTGGCCCGGGAAGATCCCACATGCCATGGAGCAACTAAGCCCGTGTGCCACAACTACTGAACCTGAGCTCTAGAGCCCGCAAGCCACAACTACTGAGCCCACGTGCCAAAACTACTGAGGTCTGTGCACCTAGAGCCTGTGCTCCACAAGAGAAGCCACGACAATGAGAAAGAAGCCTGCGCACTGCAACGAAGAGTAGCCCCCGCTCACCGCAGCTAGAGAAAGCCCACGCACAGCAACGAAGACCCAACACAGCAAAAATCAATAAATAAATTTATTTTAAAAACCCAGGGCTTCTCTGGTGGCGCAGTGATTGAAAGTCCGCCTGCCGATGCAAGGGACGCAGGTTCGTGCCCCAGTCCGGGAAGATCCCACATGCTGCGGAGGGGCTGGGCCCGTGAGCCATGGCCGCTGAGCCTGAGCGTCTGGAGCCTGTGCTCCGCAACGGGAGAGGCCACAACAGTGAGAGGCCCGCGTACCGCAAAAAAAAAAAAAAAAAAAAAAGAAAGAAAACCCCCCAAAAACTGCAAAAATGCGATTTGTAAATATTTTCTTCCCATCTGTGGCTTGTATTCTACTAACAGTGTAATTTGCAGAACAAAAGTTTTTAATTTTGAATAATATCTAATTTATCTTTTTTTTTTTTGCAACAAACAAGTTTCTGCCATTTTTAATTGTATTTTGAGCAACAAAAGATTCCAAAGTTACAAAAAGAGAATAGAACTCTAGCCCTTGGGCCTGGTCCTACTGCCCTGTGGAGGCCAAGTGCCGCTGTGAGAACTGAAGTTTAAAGCAAAATTAATGTTTCTTTAAAAAAAAAATCTTTATATGATGCTTTCTTTCTTTTTAAATTTTCTCCCTCAACATAAAAATTAATTCTTACATCTGGTTACATAGTCTGCTCCCTCCTGCTGCCAAATTAATCTCAAGGACAGTGCAAGAAAGTCATGTCGAGGCGCTCCCTAATCAATATTCCGGTCTAGGGGAAAGAAGAAAGGTGTCACTGAGTGGTGGGGGGACTCTTTTTTCAGCTTGTGTCATCCCAGTGGTGGTTACTCTCAGCACCTGAGTGGCTTATGGGATAGGACAACCCCACAGGCACTTCACTGCAGGACAGTTAGCACCAAGGGCTAAGGTTGGGAGAGACCGCAGCCCTGATCTATCTACTGTGCAGGGAACAGAGTTCCAAAATGTGAAGCATCAGGCAGGGAGGGCACCACCAGACAAGCAGCAGCATTCCAGAAATTCCTTTCCTTTGGGACATACGTGTGGGCTCCAGTCTTTGGTGGCCAATGGAATCTGTAGCTATGTGACAGCCCTTTCCAGTAGTACATATGCAAACTGTTTTAGACCACAAGGGTCACTCAGACCACAGTTTCTCATCTAATTCCATAAAAAGATAAGAGACAAGTGGGATAAGGAAAGGAATCAGCACTCCCGCTCTACTGAATTGGGCTTGGAAACCAATCAATGCATATTATCTATCTTCTGGCCAAATCTAATGGGGAGAAATCAAAGATGAGTCAAATGCTGCTTTTCCCTTTAAGACTCTATCTGCTAAATTACAATATTTACCACTTATTTTTGGAGTGGGAACATTCCAAATGGCTTATTACCTCAGCTGAAGTGTCTTTAGAGGAGTGACTAATTGTGGATTTTTCTGCCTTCACCTAGAAATGGTTAAGGGTTGGGAGGCTCTGGGCAACAGACTCCAGTGTCAATCTGTTAAATGAAGAAAAACACCCCTACCTGTGGGCAGAGATGGACCTGTACCTACAGATATACTACTTCTAGTACACTGATAAATTTTTTTAACAAAGAAAATCACATTTTCACTGTCAAAATCTTTACAGAACGTATCCAAGACCAGAATTAGAGCACATGGACACCCAGTAGCAAGGGCACCTCAATCGCAGGTGAGTGAATTATTTGAAATGGAGCACTTGCTCCAGGTTCCCAAGTGCAGGAAACTGCCCTTTTCTTACAGGGACGGTGAAGAACAAAGAATACCCTTCCTTCTTCCAACTGCACAGGTCCCATTAGAGGGTCACTGGCTAATCGCTTGGGTGGGCCTTTGGCCCCAAGTCTTGGCCTTCCCTGTGGTAAATCCCAGTCGGTTCCAATGAGACTTCACCACCCTTTACACATTCTTCTGTCTTGGGTTAATAAAGTGCAACACATCATGTACCCTACCCTTTTCCCCCCCTCTGCTCATTTGCAAGCCTGTGGGTCAGGCCTCAATAGGAGCAGAGATCTCTTGGTTATCTGATCAACCCAGGTGTCTTTTCCATGGCCTCTCTCACAAGTACATGGTATCAGTTATGACCTGGAACCAAATATAAAGGTGCAGAGAAAGGTAAAGCTATCAGAACACATTATATCTATATATATATAATTCAATTTTGAACATGGATACATTTTTTTTCTTTTATGAATCATGCTTTTGGTATTATACATCTAAAAACTCCTTGCCTAGTCAAAGTCACAAAGAATTTCTCCTATGCTTTCTTCTAGAAGTTTTATAGTTTTTTGTTTTACATATGATCCATATGTAAAATGGTCCTTATGATCCATTTTTAACTAATTTTTTAAAAATTTATTTACTTATTTTATTTTTGGCTGCATTGGGTCTTCGTTGATGCGTGCGGGCTTTCTCTAGTTGCGGTGAGTGGGGGCTACTCTTCTTTGTGGTGCGTGGGCTTCTCACTGTGGTGGCTCCTCTTTGTTGCGGAGCACGGACTCTAGGCGCATGGGCTTCAGTAGTTGTGGCTTGAGGGCTCCAGAGCACCCACTCAGTGGTTGTGTCTCACAGGCTTATTTGCTCCACGGCATGTGGGATCTTCGTGGACCAGGGCTCGAACCCGTGTCCCCTGCATTGGCAGGCGGATCCTCAACCACTGTGCCACCAGGTAAGTCCCCATTTTAAACTAATTTTGAGTTAATTTTTTGTGTAAGGTGTGAGGTATAGGTTGAGACTCATTTTTGTGCATATGTGTGTCCACTTGTTCCAGCACCATTGTTGAAAAGACTAACCTTTGAGAAGTCTTTTTAAGTCAATTTAAGATAATCTTTTCATGTGCCTCTTAGCCATCTGTATGTCTTCTTTGGTGAAATGTCTATTTAGGTCTTCCACCCATTTTTTAATTGGGTTGTTTGTTTTTTTGATATTGAGCTCCATGAACTGTTAGTATATTTTGGAGATTAATCCTTTGTCCATGACTTCATTTGCAAATATTTTCTCCCATTAAAAAAAATTTTTTTTATAAGTTTATTTTCATCTTGTTTAAGATTTCCTTTGCTGTGCAAGAGCTTTTAAGTTTAATTAGATCCCATTTGTTTATTTTTGTTTTAATTTTCATTACTCTAGGAGGTGGGTCGAAAAAGATCTTGCTGTGGTTTATGTCAGAGTGTTTTTCCTATGTTTTCCTCTAAGAGTTTTATAGTGTCTGGTCTTACATTTAGGCCTTTAATCCATTTGGAGTTTATGTTTGTGAATGGTGTTAGGTAGTGTTCTAACTTCATTCATTTATATGTAGCTGTCCAGTTTTCCCAGCACCACTTATTGAAGAGGCTGTCTTTTCTCCGCTCTATGTTCTTGCCTCCTTTGTCATAAATTAGATGATCATATGTACATGGGTTTATCTCTGGGCTTTCTATTCTGTACCATTGATCTATATTTCTATTTTTTTATTTTTTTTTATTTTTTTAATTTATTTATTTTTTTTGTGGTACGCGGGCTTCTCACTGCCGTGGCCTCTCCCGCTGTGGAGCACAGGCTCCGGACGCACAGACTCAGCGGCCATGGCTCACGGGCCCGGCCGCTCCGCGGCATGTGGGATCCTCCCGGACCGGGGCACGAACCCGCGTCCCCCGCATCGGCAGGCGGACTCTCAACCACTGCGCCACCAGGGAAGCCCTATATTTCTATTTTTGTGCCAGTACCATACTGTCTTGATTACTAGCTTTGTAGCTAGTAATAGCTACGAAGTAGCTTCGTAGTATGGTTTGAAGTCGGGGAGCCTGATTCCTTCAGCTCCGTTTTTTTTCTCAGGATTGCTTTGGCTGTTAGGGGTCTTTTGTGTTTCCATACAAATGGTAAAATGTTTTGTTCTAATTCTGTGAAGAATGCCATTGGTAGTTTGATTGATAGGGATTGCATTGAATCTGTAGATTGCTTTGGGTAGTAGAGTCATTTTCACAATATTGATTCTTCCAATCCAAGAACATGGTATATCTCTCCATCTGTTTCTGTCGTCTTTGATTTCTTTCATCAGTGTCTTATAGTTTTCTGAGTACAGGTCTTTTACCTCCTTAGGTAGGTTTATTCCTGGGTATTTTATTCCTTTTTTGCAATGGTAAATGGGATTTTTTCCTTAATTTCTCTTTCTGATTTTTCGTTGTTATTGTATAGGAATGTCAGAGATTTCTGTGCATTAATTTTCTATCCTGCAACCTTACCAAATTCATTGATTAGCTCTAGTAGTTTTCTGGTGGCATCTTTAGGATTTTCTATGTATAGTATCATGTCATCTGCAAACAGTGACAGTTTTACTTCTTCTTTTCCAATTTGTATTCCTTTTATTTCTTTTTCTTCTCTGATTGCCACAGCGAGGACTTCCAAAACTGTGTTGAATAAGAGTGGCAAGAGTGGACATCCTTGAAAAGATGCTCAACATCACTAATAGTTAGAGAAATGCAAATCAAAACTACAATGAGGTATCACCTCACACCAGTCAGAATGGCCGTCATCAAAAAATCTACAAACAATAAATGCTAGAGAGGGTGTGGAGAAAAGAGAACCCTTTTGCACTGTTGGTGGGAATGTACGTTGATACAGCCACTATGGAGAACAGTATGGAGGTTCCTTACAAAACTAAAAATAGAACTACCATGTGACCCAGCAATCCCACTACTGAGCATATACCCTGAGAAAAACATAATTCAAAAGGACACATGTACCCCAGTGTATACTGCAACACTCTTTACAATAGCCAGGACATGGAAACAACCTAATTGTCCAATGACAAATGAATGGATAAAGAAGATGTGGTACATATATACAATGAAATATTACTCAGCCATAAAAAGGAACCAAATTGGGTCATTTTTAGAGATGTGGATGGACCTAGAATCTGTCATACAGAGGTGAAGTAAGCCAGAAAGAGAAAAACAAATATCATATATTAGCACATATATGTGGAATCTAGAAAAATGGTACAGATGAACCCATTTATAGGGCAGGAATAGAGACATAGATGTAAAGAATGGACATGTGGACACAGGGAGGGACGGGGAGGGCGGGATGAATGGAGAGATTAGGTTTGACATAAATACACTACCACGTGTAAAATAGATAGCTAGTGGGAACCTGCTGTATAGCACAGGGAGCTCAGCTTGGTGCTCTGTGACTACCTAGATGGGTGGGATGGGGGGGGAGGGAGGTCCAAGAGGGAGGGGATATAGGTATACATATAGCTAATTCACTTCATTTGTATAGCATAAACGAACACAACATTGTAAAGCAATTTTACTCCAATAAAAACAAAACAAATAAATTGAAAAATATGTCAATTGAGGAAAAAGACTGAGTTTCACAGTGGGTTGAGATGGTGGTCCGATTCTGACACTGATTCCAATGTGTGTTTTTTTTCAATGCTACCAAGAAATTAACTCAATTCTGACACTATCTACCTGGAGCCAGCATCATATCCCACACCTTAAGGGCTCAGTCCCATAAGATTGCCCTCCCCACCAGATGCCAATCAGTAGTCCAGTTACCTGTGCTTCTGACTGACTGGCTATAAATCAGAGGTTCCCACCACCCCCTCCTTAATTCAAGTAATTTGCTAGAGTAGCTCACAGAACTCAGAGAAATAGTTGACATATTGCTTATCAGTTTATTATGAAAAGATATGATAAAGGATAGAGATGAACATCCGGATGGAAGACGTGAGTAGGGCGAGGTGTGGGGGAAGGGACATGGAGCATCTGTGTCCTGCCCGGGCACACACTGCCCCAGCACCTCCATGTGTTTACCAACCTGAAAGTTCTCTGAACCCCATTCTTTTGGGTTTTTATTGAGGCTTTATTACATAGGCATGACTGATTAAATTATTGGCCATTGGCAGCTGATTCAGTCTCCAGCCCCACTCCCCTCTCGAGGTTAGGAGCATGGGACTGAAAGTTCCAGCCCTCCAATCACATGGTTAGTTCCCCCTGCAACCAGCCCCCATCCTTAGGTGCTTTCCAAAACTTACCTCATTAACATTAACTCAGGTGTGACTGAAAGGAATTTGTTGTGAATATCAAGACAGCTTTATCGCTCTTATCGCTTAGAAGATTCCAAGGGTTTTAGGAGCTCTGTGCCAGAAATAAAGACCAAATATATATTTCTCATGATAAATCACAGTATCACACATGGGAACTGGGAAAGGATGGAGGAGGAATCAGAGAGATGGTCCATGTATCAAATAATCCATCAGCAGCTCAAAACCAGAGGTGTTTAAGAGAAGATAAGTCACCCAGGAAATTCTAGAAAGGCTTCGGATTTTCCATTAAGGCATTAAAGTGGGGAAAGGCTGTTGAGTCAACCTCAGGCAGATCTGAGGTCTGAGATCTAGCTGATGTCTGAGTACCCCCAGCAGTGAGGTGCGCTCTCTCCCAGGTTCTGGCTCCTCGGCACGGCTGGCGAGGTGGGTGCCGCAGCCTGGGCTGGGAGCCAGGTTGGCTCATCGTCAGCCCAGGGTGTGCGCCTAGGGGAAATGTTGTTTTGTTTGCTCTCACGGTGAGCCCCGTTACAATAACAGAACCAAGGTGTCCTGGTGCTTTGACTGCTTTCTCCCTGGGCTCCTGATGGAGATTGACAGGATCTAGCATCGCAGGTAATTCTATTGTCAGTTTCAGCAGCCTCCTGTACCTCATTAGACAAAAGCAGAGAGAAATGTCAGCCGCAGAGCAGAGGGGGCCTATTAGAGTGAGCAGCTTTCGGAGATGACAAGGTAGTGAGGAAATTATCTGGGCCTTCCAACCAGCCCCTCTAGGTCCCGGGTGGGAAACTGGGACATTTGCAACAAAGCACTGTGTCGGGGGGTGGCCAGTGTGGACTGTTCGGGTTATGCTGCGGGCCCTGCTCATTGAGGGACGGAATGAGGGGAGGCTAAGAAAGGCTGTATTGGTCCAGCCCTTGGGTCAGAGGCTCCTCCTGGTGGTGGGACCTATCAGGAAGGTGTCTCTGGGTGGCTCCGGTGTAAGCAGAAAGTGGATATATTGTTGGGGGTCAAGCCTTAACTGATTTATCCAAACCTTCAGGATTTTACTCAGGATGGATAAATTGTAATAGACTATGGGAGAGAGAATCCTGGGCCTACAGGAAAATAGGAATCTTTCATTGTCCCACACTAATATCCTGTCCCCAGCCCTGGCCAGAAGCACACACAGACTTACATAGATACACACATAACACACCCAACACTCACATATAGAGCCTCACGTACAAATGCAGACAACACTCACTCATCTACTTGTACACATTTTTTTTTTTGCGGTACGCGGGCCTCTCACTGTTATGGCCTCTCCCATTGCGGAGTACAGGCTCCGGACGCGCAGGCTTAGCGACCATGGCTCACGGGCCCAGCTGCTCCGTGGCGTGTGGGATCTTCCCGGACCGGGGCACGAACCCGCGTCCCCTGCATCAGCAGGCGGACTCTCAACCGCTGCACCACCAGGGAAGCCCTACTTGCACACATTTTTGAACGCACAGGGCACTAGAACAAACATATATGCCCAAAGCACACAGACACACGACACATACAGGTTCATGTTAGAAGCATTCATCTACAAAGTTTTTGTCTGTGGCCTATGGCATCAGCCTCTTTGCAATCTATTTACATCTTGGATATATATAGCTCACATGCACATTCACACACACCCACCGTTCTCACAACATGAGAACATGCACTCAAACACCCATGCCACAAACATACTCATGTACACATAAACATACATGCCTCTTCCATGTTCACCATGCATGAAAGCTCCCCACCACACCAGGCCACTCTCCACGTGTGGACACCCACGTACTTACACTCTCTCCGGCAGGCTCTTGGCAGGCTAAGCCGACATCCACGCAGACCAGCGGAGCCGGGAGTGGTTTCCGCCTCCCTCCGGTCACTGACATGCAGCACCTGTCCTGTCTTTAGTTCCTCACACTCCAGCTTCGACTGGGTTGAATGCCAGAGGCTGCCTGCACAGAACCCAGAGCAGCAGTCCAGAAGCAGCTGTCCTGGGGGAATGCAGCTCCCTGAGCCTGGGAGGGGTGTGTGCCAACCTGCAAGGGCCATCAGGAAAGTGACCCTGGAGTGACCAGGTGCTAGTGACCACCCCACCCCTCAGTGGTGCTCTGGAGTGCCATGGCCTGAGTCAGCACATGGCACCTCTTTCCAGCCCTCTTTACTCGCCCTCAGAATCCTGGACATTTGGGGGATTCTAGGTCTTCCCCAAACTAGAAGAATGAGTGGCGCCTGAAAGAGATAGCAGCTCAAAGAACTCAAGTCAGATTCTGGGCTGCTGCCTTTTCCATTAGCATTTGCTTCTGCATCACTAAAGCCCCGTAATCTAGAACATGCCTGGAACAATGCATTTCAACTGAAAAAATATGAAGGTACGTCAGCCTGGAAATAGGACCAACACTGCTTTGTCTCTCAGGGCCGTCTGTACATTACAAGGAGACATGCAAATATGAGGAATTTTTGCTGTTACCGTGACCAGCACCAGGGAGGTAAATCATTTTCTTCTCCAGTTCACATGTTTCTGGCCCAACCCACTCCCCATACCTTGCACTATCTGTCACTAGCCACCATTATTTGAACATCTGTTAAGTCCCAGGTACTATACTAAATACTTTACAAATATCTCATTTAAGCTTCACAACATCCTTGTTTAAGGAATATCACTCTCCCCATTTTATGGTCAGGGATCCGAGGTTTTGAGAAGCTGAGTAGCTTATCCAAGATCACACAGCTAACGAACAGCAAAGATAGGATTTGAACTCAGGTGGTTGTTTCTCCAACCCGTGCTTTCCCCTCTGCGCCAAGCTTTACATCTATTATCACCAGCCATAGAATGTAAATTCTGTTCATATATCCATTATCTAAGTCTAAAACTCCCTTCCCGTCTATGTTCATCTATCAGTCTTAAACTATAAACCAGATCATAGATGGCAGGAACTGTGTTTATTGAATTCATTTCACAGTGGTCAGCATACTTCCGGGAATATATAGTAGATTACTATCTTTAAAAAGTTACGGTTCGGTGAATTTCAAATTGTGTCTGGAGTTAAGAGACCAAGTTCTAGCTCTGTTTTTATTTTTATTTATTTATTTTAAAATTTAATTTTATTTATCTTTTTATACAGCAGGTCCTTATTAGTCATCAATTTTATATGCATCACTGTATACATGTCAATCCCAATCGCTTAATTCAGCATACCCCACCCCCACCCCCACTGCTTTCTCCCCTTGGTGTTCATACGTTTGTTCTCTACATCTGTGTCTCAATTTCGGCCCTGCAAACTGGTTCATCTGTACCATTTTTCTAGGTTCCACATATATGAGTTAATATACATTTGTTTTTCTATTTCTGACTTACTTCACTCTGTATGACCATCTCTAGATCCATCCACGTCTCAACAAATGACCCAATTTTGTTCCTTTTTATGGCTGGGTAATATTCCGTTGTATATATGTACCACTTCTTCTTTATCCATTCGTCTGTTGATGGGCATTTAGGTTGCTTCCATGACCTGGCTATTGTAAATAGTGTTACAATGAAGGTTGGGGTGCATGTATCTTTTTGAATTGTGGTTTTCTCTGGGTATATGCCCAGTAGTGGGATTGCTGGATCATACGGTAATTCTACTTTTAGTTTTTAAAGGAACCTCCATACTGTTCTCCATAGTGGCTGTATCAATTTACATTCCCACCACCAACAGTGCAAGAGGGTTCCCTTTTCTCCACACCCTCTCCAGCATTTGTTGTTTGTAGATTTTCTGATGAAGCCCATTCATACTAGTGTGAGGTGATACCTCATTGTAGTTTTATTTGCATTTCTCTAATAATCAGTGTTGTTGAGCAGCTTTTCATGTGCTTCTTGGCCAACTGTATGTCTTCTTTGGAGAAATGTCTACTTAGGTCTTCTGCCCATTTTTGGACTGGGTTGTTTGTTTTTTTTAATATTGAGCTGCATGAGCTGTTTATATATCTTTGAGATTAATCCTTTGTCCGTTGATTTGTTTGCAAATATTTTCTCCCATCCTGAGGGTTGTCTTTTCGTCTTGTTTATGGTTTCCTTTGCTGTGCAAAAGCTTTTAAGTTTCCTTAGGTCCCACTTGTTTATTTTTGTTTTTATTTCCATTTCTCTAGGAGGTGGATTGAAAAAATCTTGCTGTGATTTATGTCAAAGAGTGTTCTTCCTATGTTTTCCTCTAAGAGTTTTAGAGTGTCCGGTCTTACATTTAGGTCTCTAATCCATTTTGAATTTATTTTTGTGTATGGTATTAGTGAGTGTTCTAATGTCATTCTTTTACATGTAGCTGTCCAGTTTTCCCAGCATCACTAATTGAAGAGACTGTCTTTTCTCTTTGTATGTCCTTGCCTCCTTTGTCATAGATTAGTTGCCCATAGGTGCGTGGCTTTACCTCTGGACTTTCTATCTTGTTCCAGTACCATATTGTCTTGATTACTGTAGCTTTGTAGTATAGTCTGAAGTCAGGGAGTCTGATTCCTCCAGCTCTGTTTTTTTCCCTCAAGACTGCTTTGGCTATTCAGGGTCTTTTATGTCTCCACACAAATTTTAAGATTTTTTGTTCTAGTTCCATTAAAAATGCCATTGGTAATTTGATAGGCATTGCATTGAATCTGTAGATTGCTTTGGGTAGTATAGTCATTTTCACAATATTGATTCTTCCAATCCAAGAACATGGTATATCTGTCTATCTGTTCATATCATCTTTAATTTCTTTCATCAGGGTCTTATAGTTTTCTGCATACAGGTCTTTTGTCTCCCTAGGTAGGTTTATTCCTAGGTATTTTATTCTTTTCGTTGCAATGGTAAATGGGAGTGTTTCCTTAATTTCTCTTTCAGATTTTTCATCATTAGTTTATAGGAATGTAAGATTTCTGTGCATTAATTTTGTATCCTGGAACTTTACCAAATTCATTGATTAGCTCTAGTAGTTTTCTGGTGGCATCTTTAGGATTCTCTATGTATAGTATCATGTCATCTACAAACAGTGACAGTTTTATTTCTTCTTTTCCAATTTGTATTCCTTTTAATTCTTTTTCTTCTCTGATTGCCATGCCTAGGATTTCCAAAACTATGCTGAATAATAGTGGTGAGAGTGAACATCCTTGTCTTGTTCCTGATCTTAGAGGAAATGCATTCAGTTTTTCACCACTGAGAATGATGTCTGCTGTGGGTTTGTCATATATGGCCTTTATTATGTTGAGGTAGGTTCCATCTATGCCCACTTTCTGGAGAGTTTTTATCATAAATGGGTGTTGAATTTTGTCAAAAGCTTTTTCTGCATCTGTTGAGATGAGCATATGGTTTTTATTCTTCAATTTGTTAATATGGTGTATCACATTGATTGATTTGCATATACTGAAGAATCCTTGCATCCCTGGGATAAATCCCACTTGATCATGGTGTGTGATCCTTTTAATGTGTTGTTGGATTCTGTTTGCTAGTATTTTGTTGAGGATTTTTGTACCTATATTCATCAGTGATATTAGTCTGTAATTTTCTCTTTTTGTAGTATCTTTCCCTGGTTTTGGTATCAGGGTGATGGTGGCCTCATAGAATGAGTTTGGGAATGTTCCTTCCTCTGCAATTTTTTGGAAGAGTTTGAGAAGGATAGGTGTTAGCTCTTCTCTAAATGTTTGATAGAATTCACCTGTGAAGCCATCTGGTCCTGGACTTACGTTTGTTGGAAGATTTTTAATCACAGTTTCAATTTGATTACTTGTGATTGGTCTGTTCATATTTTTCTATTTCTTCCTGGTTCAGTCTTGGAACCATGGACAAATTCTTTCTAAGAATTTGTCCATTTCTTTCAGGTTGTCCATTTTATTGGCATAGAATTGCTTGTAGTAGTCTCTTAGGATGCTTTGTATTTCTGTGGTGTGTGTTGTAACTTCTCCTTTTTCATTTCTAATTTTATTGATTTGAGTCCTCTCCCCCTTTTTCTTGATGAGTCTGGCTAATCAATTTTGTTTACCTTCTCAAAGAACCAGATTTCAGTTTTATTGATCTTTGCTATTGTTTTCTTTGTTTATATTTCAGCTATTTCTGCTCTGATCTTTATGATTTCTTTCCTTCTGCTAACTTTGGGTTTTGTTTGTTCTTCTTTCTCTAGTTCCTTTAGGTGTAAGGTTAGATTGTTTATTTGAGAGTTTATGTTTCTTGAGGTAGGCTTGTATAGCTATAAACTTCCCTCTTAGAACTGTTTTTGCTGCATCCCATAGGTTTTGGATTGTCATGTTTTCCTTGTCATTTGTCTCTAGGTATTTTTTGATTTCTTTGATTTCTTCAGTGATCTCTTTGTTCTTTAGTAACGTATTGTTTAGCCTCCATGTGTTTGTGTTTTTTACATTTTTTCCCTGTAATTCATTTCTAATCTCATAGCGTTGTGGTCAGAAAAGATGCTTGATATGATTTCAATTTTCTTAAATTTGCTGTGGCTTGATTTATGACCCAAGATGTGATCTATCATGAAGAATGTTCCATGCGCACTTGAGAAGAAAGTGTAATCTGCTGTTTTTGGATGGAATGTCCTATAAATATCAATTAAATCTATCTGGTCTATTGTGTCATTTAAAGCTTCTGTTTCCTTGTTTATTTTCATTTTGGATGATCTGTCCATTGGTGTAAATGAGGTGTTAAAGTCCCCCACTATTATTGTGTTCCTGTCGATTTCCTCTTTCATAGCTGTAAGCAGTTGCCTATGTATTGAGGTGCTCCTATGTTGAGTGCATATATATTTATAATTGCTGTATCTTCTTCTTGGATCAATCCCTTGATCATTATGTAGTGTCCTTCCTTGTCTCTTGTAACATTCTTTATTTTAAAGTCTATTTTATCTGATATGAGTATTGCTGCCCCAGCTTTCTTTTGATTTCCATTTGCATGGAATATCTTTTTCAGTTTCTCACTTTCAGTCTGTATGTGTCCTGAGGTCTGAAGTGGGTCTGTTGTAGACATCATATAGGTGAGTCTTGTTTTTGTATCCATTCAGCAAGCCTGTGTCTTTTGGCTGGAGCATTTAACCCATTCACGTTTAAGGTAATTATCGATATGTATGTTCCTATGACCATTTTCTTAATTGTTTTGGTTTGTTTTTGTAGGTCCTTTTCTTCTCTTGTGTTTCCCACTTAGAGAAGTTCCTTTACCATTTGTTGTAGAGCTGGTTGGTGATGCTGAATTCTCTTAGCTTTTGCTTGTCTGTAAAGCTTTTGATTTGTCCATTGAATCTGAATGAGATCCTTGCCAGGGAGAGTAATCTTGGTCATAGGTTCTTCCCTTTCATCACTTTAAGTATATCATGCCACTGCCTTCTGGCTTGTAGAGTTTCTGTTGAGAAATCAGCTGTTAACCTTCTGGGAGTTCCCTTGTATGTTATTTGTAGTTTTTCCCTTGCTGCTTTCAATAATTTTTCTTTGTCTTTAATTTTTGCCAGTTTGATTACTATGTGTGTCGGTGTGTTTCTCTTTGGGCGTATGCTGTATGGGACTCTCTGTGCTTTCTGGACTTGGGTGGCTATTTCCTTTCCCATGTTAGGGAAGTTTTCAACCATAATCTCTTCAAATATTTTCTCGGGTCCTTTCTCTCTGTCTTCTCCTTCTGAGACCCATATAATGTGAACGTTGTTGTGTTTAATGTTGTCCCAGAGGTCTCTTAGGCTGTCTTCATTTCTTTTCATTCTTTTTTCTTTATTCTGTTCCACAGCAGTGAATTCCACCATTCTGTCTTCCAGGTCACTTATATGTTCTCCTGCATCAGTTATTCTGTTACTGATTCCTTCCAGTGTATGTTTCATTTCAGTTATTGTATTGTTCATCTCTGTTTGTTTGTTCTTTAATTCTTCTAGGTCTTTGTTAAACATACCTTGCATCTTCTCGATCTTTGCCTCCATTGTTTTTCCGAGGTCCTGGATCATCTTCACTATCATTATTCTGAATTCTTTTTCTAGAAGGTTGCCTATCTCCACTTCATTTAGTTGTTTTTCTGGGGTTTTACCTTGTTCCTTCATCTGGTACATAGCCCTCTGCCTTTTCATCTTGTCTATCTTTCTGTGAATGTGGTTTTTGTTCCACAGGCTGCAGGATTGTAGTTCTTCTTGCTTCTGCTATCTGCCCTCTGGTGGATGAGTCTATCTAAGAGGCTTGTGCAAGTTTCTTGATGGGAGGGACTGGTGGTGGGTAGAGCTGGGTGTTGCTCTGGTGGGCAGAGCTCAGTAAAACTTTAATCCATTTGACTGCTGCTGGGTTCCTTCCCTGTTGGTTGTTTGGCCTGAGGCAACCCAACACTGGAGGCTACCTGGGCTCTTTGGTGGGGCTAATGGCAGACTCTGGGAGGGGTCACGCCAAGGAGTACTTCCCAGAACTTCTGCTGCCAGTTATCTTGTCCCCACGGTGAGCCACAGACACCCCCCACCTCTGCAGGAAACCCTCCAACACTAGCAGGTAGGTGTGGTTCAGTCTCCCCTGGATTCACTGCTCCTTCCCCTGGGTCTCGATGCGCACACTACTTTGTGTGTGCCCTCCAAGAGTGGAGTCTCTGTTTTGCCCAGTCCTGTTGAAGTTCTGCAATCAAATCCCACTGGCGTTCAAAGTCTGATTCTCTAGGAATTCCTCCTCCCGTTGCTGGACCCCCAGGTTGGGAACCTGACGTGGGGCTCAGAACCTTCACTCCAGTGGGTGGACTTCTGTGGTATAAGTGTTCTCCAACCTGTGAGTCACCCACCCAGCAGTATTGGGATTTGTTTTTACTGTGATTGAGCCCCTCCTACCATCTCATTGTGGCTTCTCCTCTGTCTTTGGATGTGGGGTGTCTTTTTTGGTGAGTTCCAGTGTCTTCCTGTCGATGATTGTCCAGCAGCTAGTTGTTATTCTGGTGTTCTCGCAAGAGGGAGCGAGAGCACATCCTTCTACTCCGCCATCTTGGTTCCAAATCCTAGCTCTGTTTTTAGAAAAGAACAAACTTCAGAGCGACCTGGGTTTGAATCCAATGTCATCACTTACTAAGAATGTCTTTACTCATGTCATTTCCTCTCTCTGACATCAGTTTCCTCATTTGTAAAACGAAGTACTAGACGTGATGATCTTTTGGGTTCCTTCCAAACATGACTCTCCAAGAGCCTACTGTGTGCATGATGATGATACAGAGTGCAAGTGACCATCTAAAATCGTTTCACGTGCTTAGAGAGCAGACCACTTCCTGAACACCTTCTCTTGCCTCGTCCTGTGCGCCTTCTCGGTTGGTAGGCTCCTGCAGGAATCCAGATCAAAGACACCCTTTGACAGCCTGCCTAGAAGACAGGAGCTTCCCAAAGCCATAGTCAGTCACCCTACCCATGAGCCCAACACTTCACATGCTCTTAATGAGCCTGTGTTAGGAGAATGGTCCAGAGAGATGACTGAAGGCTGTGAGAAAGAGAGCTGCAGAGGTACAGGTGAGCTGAGGACATGGGTGGTCAGACTCTCCTGTGTGGCAAAGGCCCCTGACATCTGTTGACAAAAGGGGAGGGAGGAAAGTCCTCAGCGGGACCTGATGGGAAGACAACAGCCATGCAGGTCCACATATCCATTTCCTGTCATCAGCTGGTGCTTGGTAAAACAGCATCACTGTCCTACAAAGAGCTGGTCTGGGAGAAGGAGTTGGGATTCTAGATCTGGCTCTGAGGCACTGATTGACTCCCAGCAAGTCATTCATCTCTCTGAGCCTCAGTGACCCTGTCTTTATGCAACCAGGTTCTTTCAGGCCTCACTGCTCTGGAGGTATAACCAGAATGTGAATCACAGTAATGGTTGCAGACACTAAGGCTCTAGGGTTCCCCAGGGAAAGTACTGGAGCCTTAGTCTCCAAATACTCCTAGTTCAAAGGCTTCTTGGTCCAAGAAAAAAACAGCCTCCTCTTCTTCTATACCTGTGGCATCCGCCCTCTGTCCTCTATCATTCTCCACTCTCTCGCCCACTATATCCTTTGTGAACCTCCTGTAACCGGAAGCTCTGGTCCCAGCAGCGTACAGGTAAACGTTTAAGCCCAGCTTTGTGGTGAGGGGAATGCCTAATTTATAGGGTTTGCCATGTGTCAAGTTGTAAACACTCTCACCAAAACTAATTTCAAGATACCAAATGTGACATCATTGAATGCAAAGGCAGGAAGAGCTGTGCAGAAGCACACCGTTTTACAGTATTTTCACCATGCAGATACAAAAGACATAAATAACTTCAAAAGCAGAGATAGTAATAAAATGTTGTAAAATAATTAGGAAGTGATGAATTTTGAGTATTTATTACCTTTTCTTTTGTAATTTATTTGATTGTAACTTTATGTAATTTGGTTTTTAGTAATGGGTGTGTTTTAACAACTGTCTCATAAAATTTCTGAAAAATGCATGGTCCTCCCCATTCTGTCCTTCTCAGAGGTACGTTGAGATTTGCAGAGGTACATAGTTGAGGCCCTGGCTGTGGAAGCCTTGTGGGTGAAATAGGGGCATTTATTTCTGCATGAATGTTTTGTCTCCCTTCTTCAACTTCAGTTTCCCCATCTGTCGTATAAAATATTCCTTCCAGATTCTCCTCCCTTTGTTAAGATGGTATTGAGAGAAATGAGGTCCAGTAGTAGTAACACCCTGCATCTCATGGAACCTTACAGTTTACTAAGCCCAAAGCGCGTGTTAATTCTCACAGCAATTCTGTGAAGTGAGGTAGATGGAGAAGTGAAGTTAGTGGATGGACCATTTCACACAGGATCAGCAAACTTCTTCTGCAGAGGGTTAGAAAGTAAATATTTTAGGCTGCGCAGGCCATATGGTGTCTACCGCAACTGATTCTGCTCTTGTAGGTTGAAAGCAGCCATAGACAATGTGTAAAAAAAAAACAAGAGCAGTTCTGTTCCAGTAAACTTTACTTATGGACAATGAAATTTGAATTTCATATAATTTTCACATGTCAAATTATTCTTCTTTTGATTTTTTCTAACCATTTAAAAATATAAAGATCATTCTTAACTCTCAGGCCATATAAAAACAAGTCATAGGCAAAATCTGAACTGCAGGCAATAGTTTATCATCCTTAGCAGAGGAGGAAATTAAGCTTTGAAGAGAACATGACTAGTTCAAGTTGATATAAATGGGAAGAGTTGGGACTGGCTGGGCTCCAACTCTGCTGAGCTTTCCACTAGACCAATCGGCCATCCAAAGGAGCCGCTCTTGTTCTTTAATACATTCACCTGCGGGTGAATTTTCCGCTGTGGGAGTCTCTGTAATCCCCGGGGGATTGTGAGTCATCTTCCCTTACTGTCCATTTCTGACTCTTTAACTGCAGTGGGCTGTCCTATGCATCAAAGTCAATCAGAAGAGGTTTTTGGACAATGTATACTTACAAGCAATTTGTAACCTGCTCCCCTTCTGTTAAGGCAGAAAATAAAGAACCACTGTAACAAATGTTGATTTTATGACTCTGTCCTATTTTCTCCCAGGTACCCTAGATTTTCACAAAGCAGAGACTACCTATCCATTCATTATTCTGTATTCTCAAGTGTGTAGTCCAGGACTCTTCCTGTAGGAAAAACTTGGTGACTAATGACAAAGCTCCCTCGAGCCACGGTGATGTGTGACAATAGGTGGTGTGACTTACCTGTGTGATTTCTTCTCCCTCCAATATATTATAGCAAAATTTTTAAACATTCAGAAGGTGTTTTTTTTTTTTTTTTTTTTTTGGCCACGTTGGGTCTTCGTTGCTGCGCGCAGGCTTTCTCTAGCTGGGCAAGCAGGGGTTTCTCTTCGGTGAGGTGCACGGGCTTCTCATTACGGTGGCTTCTCTTGTTGCTGAGCATGGGCTCTAGGCGCGTGGGCTTCAGTAGTTGTGGCTCATGAGCTTAGTTGCTCTGCGGCACGTGGGATCTTCCCGGACCAGGGATTGAACCCATGTCCCCTGCATTGGCAGGCAGATTCTTAACCACTGTGCCACCTGAGAAGTCCCTAGAAGAATTTAAAGAACTGCGTAGTGAACACCCACCGCCTAGATTCTATAACTAGCATTTTACTGTATTTGTTTTATTACACATCTGTCCATCCATCAGTCCATTCTTTATGCTTTTAACACATTTCAGTGTAAGTGGCATACATCAGTACACTTAACTTTTAAACATTTTACCATCTTATAACTAGAGTTCAGTATTTGTTTATGCTTATAAATTTATCTATCTACTTATTTATTCTTGGTCTGGTATACATTCGAGAGGCTCTAGAAGCTGCCTCCAGAAAATAGCTCCCCGCTACACTGACCCCTGAAGACTTTACTTGGGCATTTCTTTCTTTGACTTTTCCAGGGCTTTGCTAAAGCAAATGCCTTTGGTGAAGAGAACTCATCTCTACCCAGCAGCAGCTGGAGTAGTGGAAATAGAATTTGGCCAGGCCAGGGTTTGAATCCCCACTCCGTCACTTAATAGTTGCGTGTCCTTGGACAAAAAACACTTTTTTAATCTCTTTGAGCCTCTTCATATGTAAAATGTGGTTAATAATAACTACCCTGAGATAATAATAGTGAGGATCAAAAACTGTGTTTGTGAAATACCTGACAAATGATAGTGTGGTAGGACAACCAGATTGAGAAATGAATTGTGCCTCTATTTTCCTGATTATAGGCATGTCACAAAAGAGTGAGAACTGTTTCCAGCTTCACCCCAATTCCACTCCAGGGAGATCATCCACGCTTTGAGTACTAAGGTTTAGGCTCTTCTTATTTTTTTTTTTTTTTTTTTTTTTGCGGTACGCGGGCCTCTCACTGTTGTGGCCTCTCCCGTTGCGGAGCACAGGCTCCAGACGCGCAGGCTCAGCGGCCATGGCTCACGGGCCCAGCCGCTCCGCGGCATGTGGGATCTTCCCGGACCGGGGCACGAACCCATGTCCCCTGCATCGGGAGGCGGACTCTCAACCACTGCGCCACCAGGGAAGCCCCCTAGGCTCTTCTTAACCCCTTGGGTGGAGAAGACTGCTTCCCTGTGTCTCCACTCTAAAATATGAAGCGAAAGGAAAATCTAACCAAAGCTGTGGCTGGAAAGAGCTGGCTCCACGGGAGGCTGCTGCTTGGACTGGAGCTGGTGGGAGTGGCTTGAACCCCAAGGGAGAGTGAGGAGGAGTGAGGGAGTGGCAGGCGCTGTGTGTGGGGGAGACCTGCCCCCCACACCCACACAGCGACCCAGGACACAGCTGAACCTCTTGTAGGGTCTGGAGGACTATGGCCAAGTTGGCACGGAGAGACTAGCCCCTAGGGGCAGCCCTCACTCCCTTGAAGGGACCCTACAGGTTCGGACTATGGGCAGAAGACTTTCCCCAAGCTTTCCAAATTGAGTAAGTATCCTGAACATTCAGACCACCTTACGGAGGGGAAGCAGAGTGGAATGTCCCTCCAGCTAGCTAGGTAGAATCTCACAGTCATATTTCATTTAGAAAATTAACAATCCATCCTTGCAGTTTCTTTCCTTCTTTTTCCTTCCAAAAGTCTGTGTCTTGAGAGACGTGCCAATGGCAAGTTGTTACATGGCAGAAAGGGAGTTAGGGACTCTGGAGAGATTCTTTCCCTCTGGCAGAGACAGACCTGAGAGACACTGAGAAGAGCGATCTGGCTCAGGAGTACCCAGCGCCCCATCTGTGGGGAGGAAGAGAGACTGAGGAAAGGGCAGAGGGAGCCGAGGGGAGCAAGACAGAAGGCTGGCATCTGGACTCCCCTAACCTTCTATCCCAGAACCAGACAGGCTCTTCTGCTCCCACTTATGTCCCAAGCTGCTTCTTCCTGTAGCTTGTCTGCTGGAGAATAAAAAACAAATGGAACATGCAAAAACATTCAGCAGAAATAATTACAGGTTACTACAAATCAATTGGTGAATAGTGAATAGCTGCAGGCAGGTAGCCCTGTCAGGCTTCTTCAGCTTAACACCTGGCCCTCCCATGGCAGCTCCAGTGTTAGTCTCCGGGGCGTGAGACCAAAGAGTCCTGGATGTGATGCCCGAGGATCTGGGTGTGGGTCCCAGGCCCACCCTGACCAGCTGTGTGAATCCAGGCAATCCACTCCATCCCTCCTCGCCTTGGTTTCATCACCTAGACTGAGATCCAAATTACATGTACTACTATTATCTGTCACGGCTTGTTGAGGGAGATGAATCTCAAAGGATGTAGTAGATGCAAAAGTGCTTCAGATGATCTCCTGAATCCATCCACTTGTCTCCATCTCTATCAGTGACTCCTTGAACTTACTCCCACCGTCTCTCATCCAGCCTGCTGCAATGGCCCTACTGACTGGCCTGTATCCACTCTAGCCTCTTTTTCTAATCTCTTCAGTAGGCTTGCAGCCAGCTTGATTCTCTACGATCCAAAGTCTGACCATGTACCCAGGGTTGTCTAGTCCCCGAGGACTGAAGGGAACGTGGGACCGAGGGTTGCGGTGCTAAAGGTAGTTTGGATTAAGAGAGAGAGAGAGTGCTGGCGAGGAGGGTAGAAACGAGGTGGTACAACACAACAGCATTCATTGCGTGTTCTGTGGCGTGGTGAGGGGATGTGAGGGGTCTGTTACAGTGTTCCGTCCTCATGTTGCTTAACAACTATGGGTTTGCAAATGTGAAACAAATGGAGTGCAAAGTTGTGTACTCCTAATTATAAAATAGTTCCGTCTGCTGCAGAAGCCCCAGGAAGTTCATGGTAAGGGCTGGAATTAAGACGAGACCTTGAAGAGCTGGATTACGGCAAAGAGGGAAGGATGGGCTTCTGGAGAGGGGATCAGATTGGGCTATTCTTGGTCGGCCAGGGGTAGCGGTGTGGGGACCGAGTAGTGAGGAGAAGGGGCCCAGTACTAGGAAGCTGGCTGGACTCCATGGGGCGGCTGGCTGGGTAGTAGAGTCAGGTGAAGCAGGACTTCAAAGTCTAGCCTGAGGTCATGAGATCCAATTTAGACTAAATGTGGATAACTTGATGAATTATTGATTTGCTTAATGGGTAATTTCATAGCTCAGAAGTGGAGGAAGCAAGGGAGAAATTCACTGCTCTGGACTTAACTCTAACCAGCCTCAGGGAACACTTGTTGGCCATCAAGTGACCGAGCCTAGGGAAAGTGACTGTCAGCCTGGAGTGGTCACAGTAAGGAGGGCACCATGGCCCAGCAGGCATCGGTGCTAAGCTTGAGGGAAGGGAATCTGAACATCCCTGCTTGGGAAAACAGAGGGGCCAGAGACTCAGGAACAGTGGCAACAGTGGTGGTGTGGGGAGGGGTGGCCGAGTTCACAGAAGATACGGGCTCTGAAGATGGAAATCTGCAATTGCCCACAAATAATTCTAAAGAGAGAAGGCACTGGCTCTTCCTCACCCCGCCCCCGCACATACACACTTGTTCTCTGCTCCTGTGTCTGTCATTAGGCATTCAGGCAGTTAATTCTCCCAGACACCCCACTGAGAGTACCAGGAGCCTTGCACAGTGGAACTGGAATGTTGTCGCAAGGCTCGTTACAGAATCCCTGAGGGAGGCAATAAAGAAGGGGTTTCTCCTCCCTTGGCCTCTCCACGTGGCCCTGTGCTTCTCGCCTCAACTCCGACCCACCCTGACAGGCCAAGTCCCTCACCCCGACTCCCAGGCCTCCTCGGACTCCGTGCCCTGTCTCTGGCCATGCCTACGCTCTCTGGGTCCCCCTCCAGCTTCCTGATCTGAGACAGGTTCTCGCCCTGTGCTCTTTGGAAGAGAGAGGGCAGAAGCTGAGGTAGTCAGGAAGTGGAGCCCAGGGACTCCAAAGCCAATCATGTCACCTCCCCCCAGAGTTAGCCCGAAACAGCACAGAGGGAAGTAGGGGCAGCATTCCACACCCCCCTCCACCGTCACTAGGGGGCTTCTTGCCACCGCAGGGCAACACCTGGTGCAGGGCAGGCACATCAAGTTGAAGGAACAGTGGATGTTTGAAGCACTTACCAGGCGCTGGCCCTCTGCCGTCACTCCAGGCACTTGGGATGGATTAGTGAACCGAAGCGGTGAGAATTCCCGCACCAGTCAGGCTTCCATTCTAGGGAGGGGAGAAGGGCAAGGGCAGCACACCTAACGGACGAGTGCATTGGGTGCTACATTAGAGGGTGATAAGTGTGACGGGGATCACAGAGCAGAGTATGACGGGATAGGGAATGGGGAGGGTGTTTTAAACAGGGCGGTCAGGCCGGACCTCATTGGGAAGGAGACATTTAAGCAAAAACTTGAAGAGGTGAAGGAGAATCGCAGGCAGTGGAAACAACTAGAGCAAACAACCAGGAAGGAGAATCGCAGACAGTGGAAGCAACCCTGAGGTGGGAGGGGCTTGGCTTGCTGGAGAAACAGCAGGAAGCAGAGAGGGCGGCCAGACGTGTGGACTGCTACACAAATGAACAACTGAATTCAGGCCTTAGATCAAATGTTACCTACCTCCGAGGTCCTCCTTGAACTCTACACAAAACAGCACCCCGGCTCTGCCCCTTCACCCTGCTTTGTTGTCTTCATTGCCCCCACTATCATGAGACATGTTACATATTTATTTGCATCGTCTGCCTCCCTGAGAGTCGATATACGCTTCATGAAGGCAGGGACGTTACCCGTGTCTGCTCTGTCCCCAGGGTCTGGCTCACAGTCAGACGTGCAGAATGTGAGAACTGCCTGTGAG
Source organism: Phocoena sinus (assembly GCF_008692025.1). NCBI lineage: Eukaryota > Metazoa > Chordata > Mammalia > Artiodactyla > Phocoenidae > Phocoena > Phocoena sinus. Next base: position 152,773,161 of record NC_045763.1, on the reverse strand, counting down.
CGGGACGCCTTCCACCCCAGAGGCTGCAGAGGAGCCTCCCAAGGTAGTTCTTTATTCCCTGAACTGCAGGGAACGTTCTGACCCACCGTGACTCTCATCGTCCTGAGGGGAAGTCCATAGCAGTGCCACAGGGCTCTTTCACTGGCCTTGGTCAGTTGAGGGCCGTGCAGGCAGAGTCTCCTGTAAGCGTTGTCCTAAGACCTTCCTCGCAGGGCAGGCAAGTATTTTGCTTTCCTTTGTTCACCAAATATTTGTTGGGCAGCTACTATATGCCAAGCACAGAGGGGCAGTTGGAATGATGCCACCCTAGCCCTTTGCAGGACCCCTAGGGCCAGCCTTCGTTGGGCAGATGGGTGGAGTACGCCAGGTGCATGCCAGGCCCTGGGAATGCAAAGATGAACGGCACAGTAGTATCTGCATTAACCAAGCTGCTGACAGTCTAGTAGATGTGAAAGACACGTAAACAACTATGTCACGGTGATGAGTACAATGACTATGTATACAGAGAACAAACTGAAAGTGAGTGTCGCGTCACCTTGCGGTCTGGTTTGAAGTACCCCCTCCCCCCCAATCCTTTTCCTGCTGAGCCTGGAAAGAGGAATTCACTTGTAAGGGTTAAGCATTGTGCTCCCCTGGTGGCCTGGACTTAATTAATATTCCTGAGAGAGTAACTAACACATGATGAAATTCAGGTGATCACCTTCTGATGTTTGAGGACACGAGATGCCGTGTGAGGGGGCTGATGGAGAGAAAGGAGGGGCTGAGGGACCCTCCTCTCCCAGCTCTCTGTCCCCTCTCTTTCAGTGGTCTCCATTTTTAGGTGCCGAGGCTTTCAGGCTGTCTGGGGGGTTCTCTCATCCTAGAGGGAAAGATTTGATAAACACGTTAATTAACACATTCACTCTAATAGGCTCATGATCTGGGATCTCCTCACAGCTATGCTTTCTTTTGTCCCTTGCTGCATCCGCTGGGCAATTAAAATTTCCATCTCCATACAACAGGATGTGGCTTCCTGAACACCTTCCTCACCCCCTGTCTCTGAGGCCAGCCCTTACCATCCATGTCCTGGCTGTGGATAGGGCCGATGAATATGGGGTTTCTTGATTTTTAGCATGAATCGGAGAAAGACTCCTATGACTACCTCTGTGGACAAACTAGACGAATAAGTTGGATGATAGCATATTAGATAGAGATCTTATTGGTTTAGTAGCCAAAAAGTATTGATTATTATCATCACAGAGATAAACAACAGGGCTTTTTCGCTGGTTTTGACTTTTTCAAGATTTTAATCAGTGGCTTGGATAAAGACTGAATAGCACAAAGGTTAGAGGAAAACATAACACAAAAGTCAGTAAGCTCAGATATGTAAAGACCCGATGAGGAGGGACAAACCAGATTGTCTGCTGAATGACCCTTGGGCAGCCCAGTAGAACGCTGGCTCTGTAGGAGGGCTTCAAGAACTTGGGTTGGAACCAATGCTGATATGCAAACTTCTCACACAACTCATTGGGGAATAGGATATTTCTCATGCCAACAAGGTTGTAACCCAGGTTGCAAAGCTCAGGATCTATCCCCTCTAACCTTCATCATTAATATGCAAGGCAATGGGGCACCAGGTTCCCTCTCTTGGATCACAAACACACACACATGGCACTCCAAGTCATGCTCGGCCTAAGCATGCCTCTCCTTGAGATGACAAGTGTCTGGGAGGACCGTGTCCATCCTGCCAGCCACATGCCTGAGCACCTCTACTTTGAGTCTACGTTGTATATCATTTATACAGTGTTTATCCTTGCTCCTTACACCACAGATGAGTCAAAACAAGATTTTTTTTGGAAAGATATAATGCTATATAGATAAATATGCTGCATGTAGGCTAAAAAATCAATTATATAAGTCCACGAATGTGGTGGAGACTTGCCATCATAGCTTGAGAGAAACCAACGAGTTTAGCGGACTCAGAATGAGTAAGGGGAGTGATATGTGGTCTGTGGCTTGATCCAGATTTCAGGAGAGGACCTTGCCCACCCCTGGACAGCTATGCCTAGTGCTGCCCACTCTAGTCCCAAGGAGAAGCCAGGCTAACGGCTGCTGCGGATGTACAGACAGAGTACTTACAAGGCTAGTGGAGCAGCCAAGAGAACCAGACTGGAGCAGACTAACTGTTTGAGGCTGACAGATTTAGAGTAAGGCTAGCCCAGGCTCATGTCCAGGATTCTAAAACTATTTATTCTTTTTTTAAAAAATCAAAGTAATGCATGGGTACCGTTTTTTTTTTAATTCAATAGTACCACTAAGTCTACAGTGAAAAAATTGCAATCCTTTCCCCCTACTTTTTTGAATTCCTGCTTCCTTGAAAATACTGCTTTCGACTCTCTTCTCTGTTTCTTTTGTTTTCCCCCAACCCCTTATTTCTAAGTAGCAGGATTATACTGCTATCTCTTGGTTTTTCAGTTTTAGCTTTTTTGGATCCTATACCAACCTTTCCTGCACTCCTGCCCCACTCACAATCAATTCTCCCCATCCTCCCATCATAGTACTCTCACCTTGTGGGTGAAATCAGTGTTCAGTGTTGATGGTGTTATGGTTATGGAAATGTAATTCACTGCTTATCTGGGGAATCCAATAAAACTATTTTATTTTTTGGACAACTTTATGTTTTGCTGGAGTTAATAGTTGCCTCATTGTTTGCCTGCTTGCTTAGTTTTCCATGTACTTATCACAAATTTATTTCAAATTCTCTGGCCAAACAATAAAAATCATCTCAATATGTGCAAACATATTAAGTAGTCTTTTTTTTTTCCCTCAAAGATTTCTCTCCTATACCCTTTTTCTTTCTGTTATATCTAACTTGTAACTGTCAAAGCTTGCCGTACAACTGTTATCACGAGCACCCCTTCATCATTAATCTGAGAATTTCTTTTGCCTCTCTCTTGGGTTAAATCTCTTGTTTTCTGAATTCCACATTTTTCTCTTTCTGAGGTTATTTACTCTTTTTGGCAGAATACATCTGCAAGTAGCTTCTTGTGAAAGATAAATGAGAAATTAAGTTTTGAAGCCTTGAAAATGTCTTTATGTCTTTTTTACAGCTTTATTGAGATATATTTCACATCCCATAAAACTCACCCACCTAAAGTGTACAATTCAATGACTTTTAGTACATTCACAGTAGTATGGACACCACAATTTAATGTTAGAACATTTTCAACACCCCCCAAAAGAAACCCTGTCCACATTAGCAATCATTCACTATTTCTGCTCACCTTACTTCCCCAAACTCCCTGCCTCAACCCCAGACAGCCACTAATTTACCTTCTGTCCTTATGAGTTTGCCAATTCTGGACACTTCACCATATAATATGTGGTCTTTTGTGACTAACTTTACTCACTTAATCTTTTCAAGGTTCACCCATGTTGTGGCATGTATCAGTACCTCATTCTTTTTCATTGCTAAATAATAATTCTGGCATATGAATATACCACGCTTTGTTTGTTCATTCATCAGTTGATGTATATGTGGGTTGCTTCCACTTTTTGGTTATTTTGAATAATGCTGTGCTGGACATTAATGTCTAAGTTTTTTGTGTGGACCTATATTTCATTTCTGGGGTATATACCTAGGAGTGGAATTGCTAGGTTACATAACTCTATGTTTAGCATTTTGAGCAACTGTCAAACAGTTTTCCAAAGTGACTGAACCATTTTACATTCCCACCAGCAATGTATGAATGTTCCAATTTCTCCATATCCTAACCAATACTTGTTCTCTTTTTTATTTTAGCCATTCAAGTGAGTGTGAAGTGGTATTTCATTCTGATCGGCTTTACATTTCCCTAAGATTGATGTTGAGCATATTTTCATGTTTATTTACCACTTGTATATCTTCTTTGGAGAAATGTCTATTCAAATCCTTTGCCAACTTTTAAATTGTACTATTTGTGTTTTTATTGTAAGAGTTCTTTATATATCCTGGATATATGTGATTTGCAAATATGTATTGTTCTATGGGTTATCTTTTCACTTCCTTGCTAGTGCCCTTTGATACACAAAGGTTTTCAAATTTCATAATTTCTAATTTACCTATTTTTCCTTTTGTCACTTGTTTTTAGTGTTGTATCTAAGAAACCATTGTGTAATCAAAGACCACAAATATTTACTCCTATGCCTTCTTCTAGGAGGTTTATAGTTTTAGCACTTACATTTGGGTCTGTGGTCCATTTTGAGTTAGCGCTTACATTTGGGTCTGTGGTCCATTTTGAGTTAATGTTTGCGTATGGTGTGAAGCAGGGGTCTAACTTCAGTCTTTTGCTTATGGATATCTAGTTTTCACTGACCATTTGTTGAAATAAAAAAATCTATTCTTTCCCTCGTTGAATTGTCTTGGCACCCTTGTTAAAAATCAGTTGACTATATACTTGAGGGTTTGTTTCTGGACTCTCAATTCTATTGCATTGATATATATGTCAATTCTTATGCCAGTACTACATTGTCTTAATTACTGTAGCTTTGTAGTCAGTTTTAAGTTGGTAAGTATAAGTCCTCCAACTTGCTCTTCTTCTTCAGCATTGTTTTGGCTATTCTGGATCTCTTGCCTTTCCATATGAATTTACAATCAGCTTGTCATTTTTTGCAAAAAGAATCTAGAATTTTGATAGTTATCACATTGAATCTGTAGATCAGTTTAGGGACTATTTACCATCATGACAATGTTAACTCTTCCAATCTATAAACATGGGATCCCCTTCCATTTATTTGCATCTTTAATTTATTTTTTAAATGTCTTGTAGTTTTCAGTATACAAGTCTTGCATTTCTTTTGTTAAATTTATTCCTAGGCATTTTCTTATTTTCACTGTGATTGTAAGTGGAATTGTTTCCTTAATGCCTCAATTAATTAATTTTTAGATTGTTCATTATTAGTGTATGGAAAGATAATTAAAATTTTAATACACTGATCTTGCATCCTGCCACATTGATGAATTCATTTATTAAATCTACTAGTTTTTAGAGGATTTCTTAGGATTTTCTATATACAAGGTGTTGTCATCTGCTAATAGTTTTATTTCTTCCTAAGTGGATGACTTTAGTTTTTTTTAATGACTAATTGACCTAGTTAGCCCTTCCTGTTTAATGTTGAAGAGAAATGATGAGAGCAGACTTCCTTGTCTTGTTCCTGATCTTAGGCTGAAAGCATCCATTCTTCCACCATTAATTATGATCTAGCTGGCGGTTTTTCATAGATGCCTATTATCCGATTAAGGAACTTCCCTTCTATTCCTATGTTGTTAAGTGTTTTTATCATGAAAGAATGTTGAATTTGTCAAATGCTTTTTCTTTGTCTATTGAGATGATCGTGTGATTATTATTATCCTTTATTCTATTAATAAGGTGTATTACATCGATTGATTTTAGTAGGTTAAATCAACCTTGCATTCCTGGGACAAATTTCATTTGGTCACAGTGTACAATCCTTTTTTATGTTGCTGAATTTGGTTTGCTAGTATTTTTGCATTTATATTCATAACAGATAGTCTGTAGTATTGTAGATGGTCTGTAGTATTCCTGTGATAATATTAGTTTTGATATCAGAGTAATACTTATCTCATAGAATAAGTTGGGAAGTGAGTTTTATATATTCTTAAACTTTAATAGTTTAATTGGATTGAAAGAAATTTCTTTAGAATAAGTTTCATAGAACTTCTGCAAAAGAGCAGATAGTAAATATTTTAGATTTTAGGGGCCACACATGGTCTCTGTCACATATTCTTCCTTGTGTTTCTTTCTATAACACTTAAAAAATTTATATATCATTCTTAGCTCAGGGGCCGTAGAAAAACAGGCTGTGACATAGATTTGGCCCACAGGCCATAGTTGGCCAATCCCTGCTTTAAAATTTCAAAGGCATTGCTCCATTCTCTTTTGGATTCTTTCCTTAACCTTTTTATGTAATCTTTGCTGTTTTGCTTTGTTTTTTCTCTGAAAGCATATATATTCTTCTATTTATCTCTGGAATCTGGAAATTTCTCAAGGATGTGTTCTGGTGTAGGTCTTTTTTATTCTTATTAATAGGAAATCTGTCAATATGAAAACTGTTAACCTGGAAATATATATACTTTTAGTTCTAGGAAGGTTTTTTTAAACATTATTTATTTGCTAATTTCTCCCCCATTTTGCTGTTCTCTCCTTCCCAAACTCCTGTTATTCAAAAATTGATTGTTTAGTTTTCTTAACTCTTCTCTATTGTCACCCTCCCTCATTCTTTTTATTCCAACTCCTAGGAGGTTTCCTTAACATAATTTTTAAACTTTTTTGACTTTTGAAATTTTATATATATATATAATGCAATTACTAGAACTCTTTCTTATTCTCTGTTAAGGAGATTTCCTTAACATAATTTTTAAAACTTTTTTGACTTTTGAAATTATATCTATCTATCTATCTATATCGATATATATATTACACAATATACAATTTCTAAGAACTCTTTCTTATTCTTTCTTATTCTCTGAACTCTTTCTTATTCTCTTTTATAGAATCCTGTTTTTGTTTCATGGATGTAATGTATTCTCCTATAGCTCTAAATATACTTAAAATTTTTTAAAGTTTTCTTATGCTTTTTTTCATTGTGTGTTTCTTCATTTTTCTTTCTTCCCTGTTGTTTTACTTTGGGGAAGACTTGTCTAGATGTTTTCCTCCTGATTGTTGATACTTGATTACCCATTCAAATTTAAGAGTAGGAGACAAAATCTGATTAGAAATTCAGCTGGGCTTGTCAACTAGTGGGCTTCACTAATGATTGAGCAAGGATCCTGTCTTTTGAAGAGAAGAGGAACAAATATAAATTTCTTTATTTTTTTCCTCTTTTCCACCATGAAGAATTCTATAATCTCCCACCTACAGGTGGGAGGTAAGTGTAGGACTGGCTGTCTATATTCTGAGAGCCAAGTAGGGGAAAAGGAGGACTAGGGTGGCAGGGGACTCATATTTCAGGATATAAGCTTTGATTTAATTCCCCTTTGCTCACTCCTGGCTCATCTGTGTTGGTATTCCCAGGTACAGAGCCCCTCTAGTTCAGTCTCAAGAGAATAAACTTCTATTCTTTTGTTAGGGTGGGATTGGGATAGGTACATAGTTCCAGGGGTGGGAGATTCGACCTGGGAAATCTAAATGCTTCTTATAAAGATCTTCAACCAATCCTCCTATTTTAGCCCCACCCCACAACTCCCACTTCAGCAATACAAGGAGCCTCCAGTTCCAAAACCTTTACAAAGCTCTGGGGTAGTGATTGGCTTCTTTTTATTGGCTTTCCTAAGGTTCAAATTTCTTGGTCTGCTAAGTCAGTTATTATTTGCACACCAACATTTCAGTTTCTAATTAAAAAAAAACATTTCTTTTCTATCTTTGACTCTTATCCTCTTTGAACTTGAGGGTTTATGACTTTAAATTATTTTAATCTAACTTTAGTGAGATACTGGAAAGAAGTTCAGATACCGGAAATAAGTATGTGAGATCAATCTGTCATGTTTTAAAGGAAATTATTACCTCCTTTTAAAAGAAGATGATTCTACATCCTCTGGCAGTATTCTCACTGAGGTGCACTCAGCCCCTCCCTGTCACATCCTGTGGATATTTGGGACCCCCCACTGCTGGTTCTTATGGTCTGGACCCCCCACAAAAGAATTCTCAAGTCAATAAACCTAGAAAAAGTGAAGCAAAATAAACCCAAAGCAAGCAGAAGGAAGAAAATAATAGAGATAACAGTAGAAATCAATGAAATTGAAAACAATAGAGAAAATCAGTAAGCTGGATCTTTGAAAAGATCAATAAAATTGACAAACCTCTAGCAAGAAAAAAAGAAAGAGGACACAAATTATCAATATTAGGAATGAAGCTGGGAATAACACTGGAAGCTCTGCAGACGTCAAAAGGATAAGAAGGAAATGTTACAAACAACTCTATACGAATATATTTGACAACTTTGATGAAATGGACCACTTCCTGGAAAAAAACAAACTACCACAACTGACCAAAAATGAAATAGATCATTTGAATAGTTCTATGGCTATTGAGGAAATTGAATTAATAATTAAAACATTCCCCCCAAAGAAATCTCCAGGCTCTACATTCTTGCTGATTTTTTGGTCTACTTGTTCTCTAAGTTGTTGAGAGAAGGATATTGATGTCTTCAACTACAGTTGTGGCTTGTCTATTTCTATCAGGTTTGCTTTACATATTTTGCAGCTCTGTTCTTTTGTATGTACGCATTTAGAATTGCTATGTCATCTTGATAGCTCACCTTTTTACCATTCTATAATGCCCCTCTTTGTCTCTGGTAATTTTATCTGATATTAATATAGACACATTTGCTTTCTTTTGATTAATGTCTGCATGATATATCTTTTCCCATCTTTTTACCTTCAACTTGACTATATTTTTATACTTAAAATGAGTTTCTTGTAGACAGCATATAGCTGGTCATATTTTTTAATCCACTCTGCCAATCTCTGTCTTTTAATTGGTGTATTTAGACCATTTATATTAAATGTAACTATTGATATGTTAGGGCTAAAGCCTGCCATTTTGTTTTCTGTTTGGTTCCTCTGTTATTCATTTCTCTATTTTTTTTTTCTAACTTCCTGTGTACTGCTCAACTACTTTTTGTTTGTTTGTTTGTTTTTCTGCGGTATGCGGGCCTCTCACTGCCATGACCTCTCCCGTTGTGGAGCACAGGCTCCGGATGCACAGTCCCAGCGGCCATGGCTCACGGGCGCAGCCGCTCCATGGCACGTGGGATCCTCCTGGACCGGGGCACGAACCCACGTCCCCTTCATCGGCAGGTGGACTCTCAACCACTGCGCCACCAGGGAAGCCCTCAACTACTTTTTAGAATGTCATTTTGATTTATCAGTAGTGTTCATAAATGTATCTTTGTATAGCATTTTCAGTGATTGCTCTAGGCATTACATTATATGTAGTAACTTTACACAGTCTACTGATGTCATCATTTTAACAATTTGAGTGTAGTTAGAGAAAACTTAAATCCTTTATGTCCCTTTACCCTCCTTGTTTGCAACATAATTTTCTTATGTATTTCCTCTACAAGCATTTAGAGCCACATCAGACTATGTTAAAATTCTTCCTTCAACCATCAAATATTTAGAAAATTCAAGAAGGAAAGCTTCTTACATTTACCCACACGTGTACTCTTTCTATTGTTTTTTCTCCTTTCCAATGTTCCAAGTTTCCTCCTTTTATTATTTCCTTTGTTTCAAAATTTTCCTTTAGCCATTTTTTTTTTTTTTTTTTGGTGGTACGCGGGCCTCTCACTGTTCTGGCCTCTCCCGTTGCGGAGCACAAGCTCCGGACATGCAGGCTCAGCGGCCATGGCTCACGGGCCCAGCCGCTCCATGGCATGTAGGATCTTCCCGGACCGGGGCACGAACCCGTGTCCTCTGCATCAGCAGGTGGACTCTCAACCACTGCACCACCAGGGAAGCCCCTCCTTTAGCCATTTTTATAGGGTAGATCTGCTAGTGACAAATTCTTAGTTTTCCTTTGTTTGAGAATGTCTTAACTTCTTTTCATTTCTGATGGATGTTTTCAGTGGGTATAGGATTCTAGGTTGACAGTTCTTTTAGTACTAAAAACAAAAATATTGTGCCACTTCTCTCTGGCCTCCATAGCTTCTGATGAGAAATTGCTGTCATTCAAATTATTTTTCTCCTACAGGTAGTGCCATTTTTCTTGAACTGTATCAAGATTTTTTGTCTTTAGTTTTCAGAAGCTTAATTATGAAGTATTTTGGTATGAATTTCTTTTGGCTTATCTTGTTTGAGGTTCACTCTGATTCTTGAATCTATAAATTTATGTCTCATCAAATTGGAGAGTTTTTAGCCAGTATTTCTTTGAGTACCTTTTCATCCCCACCCTCTTTCTCTTCTCCTCCTGGGACTCTGATGACATGGATGTTAGATCTTTTGTTATAGTCCCACAGATCCCTGAGGCCCTGTTCTTCTTCTTTTTTTTTTTCAGCCTATTTTCCCTCAGTTATGTAAGATTTGGTAATTTCTATTGTTGTATCTTCAAGTTCACTGATTTTTTAAATGTCTCCTTCATTCTGCTGTTGAGCCCATCCTTTGAGCATTTTATTTTGAGTATTGTATTGTTAAGTTATAAAATTTCCATTTGGTTCTCTTTTATAACCTCTATTTCTTTGCTGAGACTTTTCCACTTGTTTCAAGTGTGCTCATAATTGCTTGTTGAAGCATTTTATCATGGCTATTTAAAAATCTTTGTCAGGTAATTGTAACATCTTTGTCATCTTGATGTTGGCATCTATCGATTATCTTTGTTTTTTCATTCAGTTTGAAATCTTCCTAGTTCTTGATAAGGCACATGATTTATTGAAACCTGGACATTTTTATGTTATGTTATGAGACTCCAGACCTTAGTTAAACCTTCTTTTTTATCTTGTTTTCTCTGACAAAGCTCCAACAGAGGAATATGTTGTGGGTGACCACTTTATTATTGGCAAGTGAAGGTAGAAGTCTGGTTTCCCATTCAGCCTGCAGCCAAGGGAGGGAGGTTCCTCATTGCTGCTGGTCAGGGGTGGGAATTCCAGCTCCCCACATGGTCTCCTCTGGCACAGTGGTAAGGAGGATTTGTTAACCACTTATTGATGATGAAATTCCTGACTTTCCACTAGGTCTGACACCATGCCAGTGGAGAAGGGGAGGGGAGCTTCATTATTGCTAGGTGGGGGGCGTAAGTAGACACTTCCCATGTTACCTCCACTGACATTGTGGTTGGGGGGGCATCTTGGTATCAGTCATCTGGAATGGAAGTCCCTAGTCCCTACTTGGCCTTCTCTGACAGCATTCTGGCAGGTGTGTGGGGACACCTCATTACAGCCTAGGCAGGACAGGAACCTAAGCTTCCCATTCAACCTTTGCTGGCATGGGTGGAGGTAGTGTGATGGTTTTTTTCTGTGGTGTTTGGCTGGAGTGGAGCAGTAATTGTCTAAACATTTTCCGTCTTGCTAGGCTGCCCCTTTCCTGGTCCTTTAACTCAACCAGGTTTTTGCTGGAGATTTTTCTCTTTTTTTGTGTCTGTTGTCTTCTGTTTTGTGCCTCTTGGTTTTTCTGGGTCACTGGCTTCTTCAGCTCTAAGTCTGGGATGTATGAGGCCAAAAGAAGATCCATGGACCTCACTACCATGTAATTCCTCAGGTCTTGAAGTACCTAGCCAGTCTGCCTTTGGCTCTCCACCTTTCCGAGTCTTCTTAGGTTTATGTTATATGTAATGTCCAGGGTTTTTAGATGTACTTAGCAGGAGGAACCAGGGAAAGGACATCTAGTCCATTGTCCCAGAAGCAGAAGTCCCCAATATGTTACTTTTTCCATTTCATAAATGAGTAGAGAGACTCATTTATGTTTGTCCCAAATCACAAGATTCCAAGCAGGATATAAACTAATTACCATGGAGCTTCTCCTCCTGCCAGAAACCAGGGTGCCCAGAACATGTAAGAGCCAGCACTGGGGCTCCAACCATCCACAGGATGTTGTATGCCCCCAAATCACATGACAGTTACCTGCATAACTAGAATGTAATCTCACATTTGTATGAGTCTACAACTAAGACTCTTTTCTCCTATGACACAGGCTCATGGGGCCTAGGTCCAAATATAAGAAAAGTGGTCATATGAAATAAGGATTAGACTTACTTCTCATGGATTCAGAGAACAAAGCTGTCCAATCAGAGAGCAGAAGCCATCCATCAGAGATGCTATGGTATGGTTCAAAGGACCACCTGGATAAGAATGTTAAACATGTCATTAAAAATGCAGATCCTGAGGTGATTTTGTATGTGTGCCTCCTAAAGATTGTTAACCATTGCTACAGAGAAAAAGGGGGGAAAGTTCCATGACAGATTAGAGCTCTTCAAACTGAGACTCTGTGATTCTCCTGAGGGCATTGCCTCAGTCACCCGACATGGGTGATGGCCCATGCTGCTCTTTCAATTACTGGTAAAACTAGCCTGGTGAGCAAGGCCAACCCAGTCCTGGCTTATGGGAACATGTCGTGAGCTTCCTCCAGGGGAAGGGAGATTTGGGGTCGGGGAGGAGACCAAGGGAGGGACCTAGTCAAAAGTGGCAGATAGTAGACTAATGGGATTAATACAAGAGAGTCATTAGCCAAGGATCCTGGAACCTTGCCAGCCCTCTCTAGCAAATGGCCCAAACTGCCCCCTTAGTAGCATTAAGTGAAATTAGAAATCAGAGATGCTGGCTGATCAATCTCCTTGGGGTTTCTCTGCAGACATTGTGCAGTGGGGGTGGGGACAATCCTTTAGGGGGGTGACCATGGCTTCTCTGCCAGCGGCTATAGCATGTGGTCTGCTCTGTCAGCTTCCCTAGCCCCTGGCCTGGAGACAAGGAGCCAAACAAGCAGGCCTGAATCATGGTCAAATCTTCAACCCATTCCACAGCACCCCACCCCGTAGCACAAAGCCACCCTCAAAGAGGAGCCAGTTAGAGGCAAAATGCTTTGTCTCAAAAATTTCCATGGCCACAAAGTTTAGGTTGGAGTGGTGTCCTGGGCAGGGGTCACTGTGGAATGGTGCCAGGAGGGACTTTCTTTTATTCAGCATAGCCTGAGCCTAAGTTTCTTGAGAATCTGAGAGGCCTCAGATTGAGAAGAAAGGCCATGATCCACTGGGTACCACATCTCCTTCCAAGGCCAGGTTCTGGGGCAGGAGCATACTCAGAAGCCCATTTGGGGCTTAGACACTTGGAAATTTGGTGACCTGAGTTTCCTCCCACCTCTTTCAGCATGTGGTCCACCACGGCTCAATGACTTTGCCTGATGGAAGCTTTTGGAATCTCCAGCAGAGGCCTTGCTGCTTCGTCAGTCCACTTGCTCACATTCTCCACTGCCTTGGCTTAGCCTATGGTGTTAATGGTGATCCATTATCCTCTGTTTCTCATGACAAACCTTGGTTACCTCATCAACCACATCGCTCCTTTCTCCTAGGATGAGGGATGGGGAGGTTAACCAACCCAGGCTGAGATGTGAGAGCAGAAGGTTAAGCAGTGGGGGCTCCTGTGGAGTAGCTGAGCCTCCTGAGGGGACCGGGACTGTGGTGCCAGACGGGGAACAACTCAACTCCCAGGATGCTTCTGTGTCAGCAACAGCCATCAACTCTGCCTGCCTGAAGCTCACTGGCCAGGCCTGAGTTCCTGCTGGGAAGAGCTCTTCTGCCCTTCACTGAGACCGGTCGCAGCACAGTCAGCAGCAGAGTGGGCCAAAAGCAATTTCTTCATGATGTTTCCAAGGGTGTGATTTCACACATTGTGCATTTCTTTGGGCTCCCTGGGGGTCTGATGGCATCAAACCCACAGCCAGCAGCACCTCAAAGGTGGAGTGGGTGGTGAGCACACGTGTGGGGTGTGTGTGTGTGTGTGTGTGTGTGTGTGTGTATGTGTGTGTGTGTGTAATGCCTGCTGAGGCTGTCCACAAACAGTTTTGCATGCACCGGTGAGCGAGGTGCCCAGTGAATACTCTTGTCTATACAACATCAAAATGAGAAATCAATTCTGGTAATTACCCTATTTCCTTGATTCTAATATGCCATTGATTATAAGATACACCACTGATTGAATAGCTGCTTCAAAAAAAAAAAGAAATTTACACATCTATTTTAAGACACATCCTTATTTCAGAAATGTTAGAACATGTGTAGGGGAAGAGGAGAGATGCATATTATAATGAAGAGAAAATGGTAATTGGGAGATAGTCAAACCAATTGCCTGGTTCATCAGTAAATGCAGTCAGCATGATTTATTGACCTGTTCTGTGAGAGAGAACCTTTTCAGGTGAGAGATTTTTGTGGGTTGGTGGGCACACTGGCCAATGACTCAACCACCTTGAGTTCAATGACTGTGCCCCACTCCTTGCCCTTTCTTGCGGGCCCCTTCCCAAAGAGCATTTCCTCATATTCACTGCCATGCCAGGCATCCGATTCTAACTGACTCCCAGAATTGAAGACAGAAAGGTACCCTCATCTCCTTTCATCTGGCACTGGCTACTGCGCTCAGGGCCTCCCCGCAATTCCCCAGGGACTCAGATCTCCCTCCTATGGTGTCAGCATCACAAAAGACCCATACCCCAGAGCTGGATCAAAAGGGCTGGGCACTCTCCTCCCACCCAATGTCCAGCTGAGGACTTAGTGAGACCATTATCATTTGCTTCCTGCCTGTCTCTCCCACCTTCTCTCCCAGTACACAGCCTCCAGCCAAACCGTCTGTCACCACCTCTCCAGCATGCCAGGCTTCCTCCTGACCCCAGCCTTTGCTAAGGCCGTTCTTCTAAGCTGGCAGGGCCTTCAATACCTGTGATCAACATTCCAATCTATTATTTTGAAGAGGAAAAAGGTGGGCTTTAGACACGCACTGGATTGTGAGGTGGCCCTAATAACGAGCCAGCAGGACACTTGGAAGGTCTGAGGCCTGAGATGGGAAGTGGTAGGAAAAAAAAAATCTTTGAGAAAATGAAAATCAGAAAATTTTGATCCACACTGGAGAGTGGGAGGAACTGGCTAGGGGCTGAGTGAACAGGGGGCTGGAGTGGTCCAGGGAGAAGACAGTTAAGAAAAAGACTTAAGAGGGAGAGTCTTTACAAAGGTGCTGGAGAAGAATCCTGCTATGAAGAAGGCCGGGACAATTTCAGGGGTCAGAGTCTTATAAGTCTCTCTCAGATCTCAAACTCTTCTACTTTACCTGGTTTTTCTATCTTTCATTCAGGGTTCTCAGCCTGGGAGTTAGGGTGCTACCCCTGCCTAGGGCTGTTTAGAAATGTCTGGAGGAGTTTTGATTGTCACTGTAACTGGGTCTCTACTGTCATTTAGTGGGCGGGGCCAGGGATGCTAAGTATGCTGAAGTTCTTGGGATAGTCTGCACATGAATGGACTATGTGTCCCAAATACCTAGCTAACCCAGACTGAGAAATTTTAGTCCCTGCACTACTTCACCCGGCCTCTAGGGGCTGGCCTAAGTTTGCCCTGACTGCTCTTCCCTGTCAGTCTGATTTGGAATTTTCAAATAGAAATTTCTTAAGAAACTACGAGAAGACAGATGGGAAATTATCAAAGAAAGCAACAAAGCATAAAAACAGATGAGCATCAACAGATTTCTGAGTCTAAGGAAGAACAAGTCTATTCAGTCTAATCACAGAAGCACTTTTTTTTTTAACCCACAGTTTTCCTGATTGAAACAATTTACTAGGTGCAGAGGCCTCATTTCTCTCCTTATCCTAAGGACACCACAGCAAGTCATAGTTCAGGCTGGTTCAGATGCTCTCCTGTTTAAGCTTTCCAGAGACCAATTCCTGGACCTCTCTCTGTGCGTGACCCAGAAGGACCATGGGCTCAAATTCACTTCAGTCTCAAGCTGCCCTGGCCTACTGGGCTCTTCCCAATTTCTGGCTTTTTGTTTTTTTGTTTTTTGTTTTTTGTGCGGTACACGGCCTCTCACTGCTGTGGCCTCTCCCGTTGCAGAGCACAGGCTCTGGACGCGCAGGCCCAGCGGCCATGGCTCACGGGCCCAGCCGCTCCGCGGCATGTGGGATCTTCCCGGATCGGGGCACGAACCCGCGTCCCCTGCATCGGCAGGCGGACTCTCAACCACTGTGCCACCAGGGAGACCCCCAATTTCTGGTTTTTCACACTAGCCCCAAGCACCAGGTCTGTCTAAGGTGTGGTCTTCTGATTTGCCTTTTAGGGTAAGTATAAGGCAATGCTAGTAGCTGTAACAGAGTACTCATAAACTCTCATGATTTAACACAATACAAGTTTGTTTTTCACTTATTTAAAGTCTAAAACAAGTATTCCTGATGGGTAGCAACTCTCCTCCAAGTGGTAATTCTGGAACCTAGGCTCCTTCCATCTGGTGGTTCCCCCTCTTTGATATGTAGTTTCTCAGCTTGCCATCTTATCTGCATCAAGCCTGCAGAGAGGAGAGAGCCTGGAGGATTGCCTGTGGGTGGTGTTCAAGGGCCAGACCTGGAACTGCCACACATTGCTTCTGTTCGTGTTCTATTGGCAGGAACCCAGACCCATGGCCTCGCCTAGCTGCACGAGAGACTGGGAAATATACTCTAGCTGTGTGTCTAGGAAGACAAAGAGTTTGATTTGATAATCAGCCAGTGGTGTCTGCCCAAATCCCCACATTTATGTTGTCATTTTTCTCTACCATTTCTGGCTGGTACACAGCAATTTCCTGGTTAAGAATAAATGGCTGGTTCTTTAAAAAATAAAACATAGGATTACCATAGGACCTGCAATTCCACTCTTAGGTGTGTACCCCAAAGAATTTAAAACAGTACTCAAACAAATACTTATTCATAGTTGTACTATTCACAACAGTCAAAAAGTGGAAACAACCCAAGTGTCCATCAATGGAATAAATGGATAAACAAATTGTGGTGTATACATACAATGGAGTATTATTCAGCCATAACAAGAAATGAAGTACGGATATATGTTACAATGTGGATGAACTTCAAAAATATTCTAAGTAAAGAATCCAGACATGAAAGGTCATGTTACATAATTTTGTTTACACAAAATGTCTGGATAGGAAAATCCACAAGATAGAAAGCAGACTGGTGGTTGCCAGGGACTAGAGGGAGGGGGGAGTAGAGAGTGACTGCTTGTGTACAGGGTCTCCTTTAGGATGAAAATGTTTTGCTTTCAATTTCCCAGATGATTCCATGCCCTGGGGCCACTCTTGCCTTTTGAGACGACCACATTCTGTCTGTGGAATGTGTGTCTCTCTAAATACACTAGCTTTCACTTTAAAATAAAATAAAACAACAAAATAAAATACAGTGGTTAATTTTATGTTATGTGGATTTCACCTCATTAGAAATTTTTTATGATTCTAAACAAAAGAATAAATGGATGGGTTTAAAAATTTTTGTTTTCAATGAAGTCTAGCTTTTACCTATTATTCTTTGTTAATTTTTCTGCTCTGTATCACATACGATGGCATATCGTCCTGGCCTGGTCCAGCAGCTTACTTCATCCTGTACTCCGTTTAAAGACATTGGGGAATTAACTGGCTTATTTTTCCTTAACTCCTTGGACTTTTCCCTTGGGTTTAGTTTATGATAATAGGAAATGCATTTCTAACATACAGAGTGATGCTCTGTCAGAGTTCATGTGCTGAACAATGATAATTGACATACCCTGGACTTGGTTATTTTTACTTAGTTACTATTCTAACTGCCACCCACTTCTGGAAGCTTCTGAGCTTCCTTCCCACCATGCCTGCCCTCAACCAGTGGCTGCTCCTCCACCCCTGTCCTCCGGGTGCTGTCTAGGAGATTGAGAGCTAGGCATTTTCAAGCCTTCCTAGGAAACCAGCTCCAGTCTTTTCTGCACACATGAGTCAAACATCCACTACAAATTTTAAAATATTAAAAAAAATTAACTATATTCTGCTTCTGCGTCAAATAAAATAGCACAACTTACCACGTTGTTTTGTACTTCTTTTAATATAGAACTTTTATTCCTCTCGAGTATAAGCCCTTTGAGGGTAAGAACCATGCCTTAATTGCCCCTATATCCTTGGCACTTAATACAGTACCTGATAAAAAGGATTGCTCAATAAATATGAATTAAATGAACAAAATGTAATAACATACAGCTAAGAAAATGGTTGTTTTCTCACAGGAATAAACAACTTGATTGAAACCATTCTCTCGTAAAGAGAGCAGCTTTTACCTGAAATCAGTGGATTGTTCACTCCTGGAAGAGCACAAAAGAACCATTAACTAGGGCTGGCAGGAATTATAAGCAGGCAGGCTCAAGGAAAGAAACAAGCTGTTATAAATGGGAGTCTAGAACTCAGGAACAGTGGAAGGGGAAGACCAGGAGTGGCAAGAATAGAGAAACCAGTCCTACTCATTGGGGGAGGGTAGGCAGGCTCTGCCATAGGTCGTGGGGGAAATCCAGACAAGCAGTAAACTCTGTGTGCAGATGGGCATAGGTGGCCCTCTTAGGGAAGCCTATCAAAGGGAAAAAGAGAGGACCCCAGCATCTCTGGACCTTGGTACGGAGCAGGGGGAGTGCTATGAGCGGGAGCTATGGGAGAGCCAAGTGGGCAGGTGGTCAGCATGAAGGAGAACTGGCAGCCATTTGGGCTGTGGGTGAGATTTCTGGAAAGAATGGTGGAATTCAGTACCCTGGAAAGATAGACAGGAGTAAGGCTGGGTCTTGGCTTTGGAGCAACTGGGCTCTTGCCAAGTTTTCTAGGCAGAAAACTGAAGAGGCCCAGGAGGGATGTTTGCTGAGAACCTGGATACAAACAAGGCCCAAGAACTAGGTTGTGCCATCGGAGCAGGGCTTGGTGACTTGAAGCTGAGCTCCTGGACTAGGTAGGGCGCCTTAAACTTGTTCCACGACTGAGGTCAGGATGAGTCTCGGAGGCTGAGGCAGAAGTGAGAATGCAGACTAGACCAAAGTGCTAGAGTCTAGGGTCTAGAGTCTAGGACCCACTAGAGAATGGGGAAGGGAGGCCGTCGGGGAGCAAAGAGCCATTAAAGTTAAACCTTTGAAAAGCAGACATGTGGTTGCCAAGCTGGATTCAATGATCAGGTCAGGTACCTATAAATTACTCCACTGGATTTAATGTATACACATTTTAAAGATTTTCCTTCCCCATAGCAAAGTAGATTTACAATCTGAATGGCTGAGCTTATTAATTTTAATAACTTCCTCTAGAATGGAAGTATATGCAAGGACAAGAAGTAAGGGCCTATGTTCTGAGGTCTAAGAAAGGAGAGGATCCCTCCCCAACACCTACAGCTATGGTGGCCACAGGGGGTCTTCTGGTGACCATGACCCCAGGGGAGGTTGCTCAGGCCTCCACTCCCCACCTGTCCAGCTGGCATGCCTGCTTCCCTGAGGGCTCCAGACAAATAGAGCCATCTGTTCTCTTACTCAGTGGTTGGGTTGTTCAACCCTTTCTAGATGTGTTTCCCCCAGCTCTCAGTAGAGCACCCCCAGGCCAGTACCTGGGAGAGCCTTAGTAAATTCTGAATGGAAGACGGGCTTGGCCGAGGGCTGGCGACCTTCTTTCCCGCCTGTTTTGAGTGTGCTTCTTCAGTCTTCTAAGCAATTTTATGAGTTATCCAGTGCTTTTTCAATAAATTCCCTTTTCAGATGACATCAGTCTAAGTCAGTCCTGATATTTACAGTCAAGAATCCTAGCAGAGGGGCTTCCCTGGTGGTGCAGTGGTTGAGAGTCTGCCTGCCGATGCAGGGGACATGGGTTCGTGCCCCAGTCCAGGAAGATCCCACATGCTGCGGAGCGGCTGGGCCTGTGAGCCATGGCCGCTGAGCCTGTGCATCCGGAGAGCCCGTGCTCCGCAACGGGAGAGGCCACAACAGTGAGAGGCCCGCGTACCGCAAAAAAAAAAAAAAAAAAAAGAACCCTAACAGATATGGAAATCAGAGTCTTAAGTGGTGGCAGGAAACAGACTTTTGGAGAAATGGAGTGTTGGGATTTGTAATCTGCCTGGTTGGAGCTGAAGACAGTGGGAATCTGGCCAGGAACTCTAGCACCCTGTGGCTCAAGTAGCAAAACAGCTCCTGAAGTTACCACCTGTAGACAAGGGTACAGAGGCTCTGGAGCAGATGCTCTTGATGCCTGCAGCACATTTCCCGCCCTCCAGATTTCAGTGCAGCGGTGGGGCAGTCACATTTAAGCGTGTACCAGTGTCTCTCTGCTTTTCTGCCTCAAAGCTTTCTCCAAAGGCGTGGGACAATGCCTCAGCTCACGATCAGTGCAGCCAGCTCCCAAATGTGAGGAAAATTAGCATTCCTGAGGGCAAACCTCAACCAAAAGGGGATGGGAGCCAGTGGACAAGTGGTTCCACTCCCTTCCTTCAGAGGACAATTCAAAGCTGCCTCTCGCGTGTTTCAGAAGACCCCCAGTGGGCGTGAGCCCACCACATTTAGCAGCGCAATCACACACCCTCTGTTCATTTTTCTCTCTTTCCTGTCTCACTCACCCTGCTTCCTCACCTGCTTCCTGATGGAAACCCCAGATAAACAACCTGCGTCTGAGTCTGCGTCTCAAGCTCGCTTTCAGGAGAGCCCAAAGTAAGTCAAGGAACAGGGTGGAGTGAAGAATGAAAGGGTGGGAGCTGGAAGGGACGGTGGCAGGGTGGCTGTAGGCTTGCTTCTGCCAGCACTGGGAAGCTTACAGAGAAAATGGAAAACCCAAATTCATACATCCCAGCCCAAGGCATTTATAGAAACCCAGGGACTTTCTATGACCTTACTAAAAGGCTTTATTCTAGCTCGGTCGTAGGACTGAGATAGTCATAATCAATTAGAAAGTTTAATCCTATTGGTGGTCAAATGACAAATTTGTTAAAAAGCCACAGCTTCTCTACATTTCTAATGTGAAAAATAGGGCACTGACCAGCAAAGAGTGGGGTCCCAAAAGCTGGACTGAGGATATGTGGGAAGTCTGGGGGGACTCAAAGCACCCTGAACCTCTCACCCCGACTGAGTCTTTCTGGCTAGAGACAGTACCTCCTCCCCCTCTGCAGTGGTTTCTGCCTTGTTTGTAAACCCCGTATGGACCCACCTTATGCAGTTACCTTGCAAGGATAGGAGTCACTATCCTTATTATCTCCAGACAGAAAAAAATGATTAGAGGTAGATCACAGCATGCTGGGGGGTGGGGGGGTGGAGGTAGTTAATTACATGGTCAAGCTCTGGAGGAGAAAATGTACACACCAAAAGTACAACATGACATTATTATTTTGAATCACCAAAAATCTGAGGAATCCATGTGAGAATGCATTATGAGAGAATAAGACCAAGAAAAGAATACAGTATGAGATTGTCTGAATCTGAAGATTCTCAATTGAATGTCCTAACCTAAGTCACTAATTCTAAGTTCTAATTCTGTGTTTGGTTGACTGAAGCATGGATTCCACACTAAATGGAGTTGAGAAGCCAGAAATTCCTCAGACAAAAGGAAGGAATGCAGAGAATGGAGGGCATAGAAATGTGGAAATAGATTTATATGAGACCCACCCACTGACTCTGAGAGGACCCAGAAGATATTTCTTTTTTCCCACTGTCTTGAGGAATATATATTTACCAAGATGTCTAGTGGGTCATGTCCTCTTGCCCTGGAATTATGGTTAAGGCCAAAAATTAGGATAGAAGATGCTAAGTATCATACATTCTAAAAGCAGAGTCATCACGCCACCTCTATTCAGGACATACCAGGGGCACCGTCACCACCAACACCCTCACTGTCCCCACGATGTGCAGTGATACCTGAGAGACATAAGCTAGCCTTTGGGGGATACAGTGTTTATGGTGAGAAGCTATTCCCTCCCTTCACACCTGATGGGTGGAGAAAGGAGAGGGGATGCTCTAAGAGAATCACTTGTAAAGAAGGGAGCAGAGAAGACTGCCATTTCATGTCCTGGTTGGATGTCTGCTTTGCTGACCTGAGCAAGGGAAAGGAGACCTGGGGAAAGATGGTGAGGCCGAGTCTGTGTATGGGGCAGGGATGGGCAGTAAGCTTATATTCCTATCATTTGGCATGGTAAAGACCCATGAGTTTCCCAACGGTTGGGTGGTCATAGCAGAAGGGAGCTGGTCTTGAGTTGTCAGTGATTCCACACAAGGACTGACTGCCCACCAAAGTCATCCTGGCAGCTGGAGACCAGGGTTGAGTACAAAACAATTGAATATCAAGCAATTTCGTATGCTTCAACATAATTCTTACACTTAGGGCTAAAGGGAGGCCCAAATGAGGTAATGGATGTGAGAGTAATTTATAGGCTGTAAAGCGCCATAAAATGTCAGTATTAATGTCAGTATTGATTATTATCAGATATGTGTGGCAAGTTAGAATTGATGGATTTGAGTAGAATCATTTCATTTAATTCTGTTTGTATAATAAAGAACAACTTGGAGAAACAGATTAAAATTTTAAATTCACATGACAGGTGGCATCAAAGCTGGATTTGAACTCAGGATTCATGGGCTTGGGTGGGCCGCCATGGGAGGGCAGGAGCGCAGGGAGGCCTGGCAGAGAGCTGTGGGTCTGAGAGAGGCAGTAGCCTGCCTGTCTTCCAGCCTGTGCTCAGTTTGCATTCTGTGGCTCTCGGAAGCCCCTTAGGGATTTTTCCGGCACTCTGGTTCCTCCAAGAGCACATGCTGTATTTGTTCACAGTCACTCGCCTTGCCCAGACTCCCAAGGTGACAGCCTCCCTGGAATTCCTGATGCAGTAGGAGCTTCCCTGGTGAATGTCAATACACAAAGGTCCATGGGAGCCTGCAACTTCCAGTTTGGAACCCCCACCCTCCATCCCCAGTGACTCTGCCGAAAGAGATCTGTTTATAGACTCCAGGTCCTGCCAGCAAATGTCCTTCTTGCTGTCCTTCCACCAGCTCAGATAGGTGACCACGTTGTGGGATATAATTTGGGGGGGGGGGATGGGCTTGATGACTTTTGAGATCCAGGCAGGCCAAGCAGAGCCGGTGTCTAGCAGAATTAGCACTGAGCTGCCTTTAAACCAGAGCCTTCCAGTTGCTTGCTTTTTGCCCTCTTTACTTTCCTATACAAAAAAGACTCTCAGGGCTTCTCTGGTGGCGCAGTGGTTGAGTCCGCCTGCCAAAGTAGGGGACACGGGTTTGAGCCCTGGTCCAGGAGGATCCCACATGCTGCGGAGC
Source organism: Phocoena sinus (assembly GCF_008692025.1). Lineage (NCBI taxonomy): Eukaryota > Metazoa > Chordata > Mammalia > Artiodactyla > Phocoenidae > Phocoena > Phocoena sinus. Next base: position 152,750,395 of record NC_045763.1, on the reverse strand, counting down.
GGCTGGGCCCGTGAGCCATGGCCGCTAAGCCTGCGCGTCCGGAGCCCGTGCTCCACAATGGGAGAGGCCACAACAGTGAGAGGCCCACACAACGCAAAAAAATAAAAATAATAAAAAAAAAAGACTCTCAATCACCTACACTTAGTGCGAATTTAAATCATAGCATTATCCACCATTCGAGCTGGAAGGGTTCTCAGAGACCACCCACAATTTATAGCTGAGGGAACTGAGGCCTAACCCCAGAGATAAGAGGCTTGATTTGAAACTAGGCCTGTGGAATCCCAGATTAGCACTCTTGATGTCAAGTGACATGTTTTCAACAATGAGCTCTCACTTATAAGAATATGAGTGTATGACGTAAGATAGTCCTGAGTTCATCTAAATCTACCCCTTACCAGCTGTGTGACCTGGGGAGCATCACTTGACCTCTCTGGGCCTCAGTTCCCTCATCTGTAACAAACTTCTCAGTGTTGTAGAGAATCAAATAACATGTAAAGTGCCTATCATGCCCAGAGTGTTTCATTTCACTGTGGAATAAAAGACAAACTGTTTTGAAGAATCATTAAGCAAGTAAGACTTTTGGCAACACGGTCAAGGAGGAGGCGAGGAGAGGAAGGCACTCTAACATATCTGATGTCACACTATTTTATCCTGCTTTTGTATAGGACTGGCAGGGTTTTTTTTCCCCCCTAACTTGATTAAATTCAGGAAACATTTATTGAATGCTTATTATGTGCTAGACTAGGTTAAGTTTTGTGGGTGCAGATATACTAAGTCAGTGTCCCTGCACTCTGGAAGGTGACCCTCTGGCTTGGGAGACAGATGGGTGAACAAGGAACTGTGATGCTGTTCTGCATAAGAGGTGCACTAACAGAGGCGTGTACAAGGGAAAGGGCATTCCAGGCAGAAGGAACAGTTTGAACAAGTGCCTGGAGGCATGAAAATCAATTTGGAGGATGTATCAGGGAGGCATAGGCTTGGCAGCTGACAATAGAAAGCTCAAAATAGCAGGGGCTTAAGCAAGCTTGAGGTTTATTTCTCTCTCACATAAAAGAAGTGCAGAGACAGGCAGCCCAGGGCTGATGTGGCAGATCCTCAGTCATTGGGAACCCAGGCAGTGCAAGGTGCTGCTTAGAGCATGGTCTCCAGAAGCACACTGTCTGGGTTTTAATTCTTTCTCAGGCCATGAGACAGTGAAGAAGTTATCTTTCCTCTCTATTTCCTCAGCTGTAAAATGAGGATAATAAAAGTACCTGTCTCATAGGATTGCTGAGGATTCAATGATTTCATACAGAAAAAGTGTTTTGAACAGAACCTGGTACAGAATGGTGTCATATGTATTTTAATATTCTAATTTTCTACTCTAACAACCTTAGCACTTGGCTTTCATTCTCAAGGTCACCACATAGTCCAGAATGGCTGCTGGTGCTCCAGCCATTACATCCCAATTCTAAGTAGCTGAAATAAGAAAGAGGAAGACGACAAAGGTCCCACCCTCCAGCTGAGTCAGTTTTCTTTAAGCAATTTTCCAGAGTTCCCATGAATCACTTATGCTTATAGGTCACTGGCCTGAACTTAGTCACCTGGCCTCATATAGTTGCAAGGGAGGCTTAGAATCATGGTTTTTGGGCTGGGTTCTCTTAGAAAAAAAGGAGAAGGAATACAGATTTTGATTGGTATAATATTGTGATTTATAAATTAAAAGAATGTATATTTGGTCTCTGTTTCTGGCACTGAGCTCCTAAAACCCTTGGAACTTCCTGTGATAAGAGCAATAAATGTGTCTTTTGTTACGTTCGTGAGGTAATTTGGGGAATACCCCTAGGTAACAAGGGCTGAGGGCTGGTTGCCAGGAGAACCAACAGAGTATTTAGAGGATTGGAAACTTCTGTTCCATCCCCTGACCTCTAGGAAGGGGAAAGGGGTTGGAGATTGAGTTCAATCACCAGACCAATGATTTAATCAACTGTGCCTATGTAATGAAGCCTCCATAAAAACGTGAAGGACTGGGCTCAGAGAGCTTCCATGTTGGTGAACATGGGGAGGTTTGGGGAGGGTGGCATGATCAGAGAGAGCATGGGAGCTCTGAGCCCTTTCCCCATACCTTGGAATATGCATCTCTTCCATCTGGCTGTTCCTGATTTACATCCTTTTATAATACACTGATAATCTAGTAAGTTAAATGTTTCTCTGAGTTCTGTGAGCTGCTCTAGCAAATTAAATGAACCCAAGGAGGGAGTTGTTGGAACCTCTAATCTACAGCCGGTTGGTCAGAAACCCAGGTGATAACCTCCTGGATTTACTATTGGCATCTGAAGGGTGGGGTGGTGGGGGTGGGGGTGGGGGTGGGGTGGGGTGGGAGGGCTGGAGCAGTCTTGTAGGACTAAACACATAACCTGTGGGATCTGATGTTATCAGTGTCAAAATTGAGTTGAATTGTAGGACACCCAGCTGGTATTAGAGAATCGCTTGGTGGTATGGGGAAACTATCCCCCTTCCTCTCACACACCTACACATTGGAATCGGGTCTAGAATCCTTTTAAATTGGCAAGTTGCAGTAGCTGCCACAGGGAATAATAGATAAGCTCCAATAGGTGGGCTCCAACATTGAGATCTCTTACATATCACAGGTAGAGTGAGAGGAGGGGTGAGTAAAGAGATGGGTGCCTGCCTGGGAGCAGGGATTAGATTTCTGGTTGGGGAAGGGCAAGTGTGCAAGAAGGTGCCACCTCTGACAGCTGTCTCTCCAAATGTGCTGTTTTCACACTCTTCCTCTTCTAACAGATTTCCATCAGTCTACAATTGTCATACAACACATTACCTTGAAAAATGAAAAGTGCCGCTTTTCAGGAATGTGTTCGCTGCCCCCCTCCCCCTTGCACATGGAACCCTGCAGAGCACCAGCAGCTGGGGAGAGGGAGAGGAAGAAGAGGAGTCTCTGTGTCTGTTAGGACTCTGAGCACCCAGCTTCCTGGTTACTTTTATTGGTGTTCCAGTGTTCACCCCAACTGTGGTTGGTGGCAGAGCTCATTCAATCGGAGACCCTTCTGGAAACCTGCTCTACCTTTATGCTCTGGGTCCCAGGACCTTCTCTAGCCTTTAAGAAGTGGCGGCCTACCTGCTGAGCCCCTTGCAGGATAAAGGTTGGGCTAGCCTTTCTTCAGGATCCAAAATTCTTTGCCCTCAGAGCACTGCTCCTGACCTACCAGCCCCTGCTGCCTTCACCCAGGAGAGCAGACAGACTGGCCATGATAGTAAAAGCAGAGTGCCCAAGCTACACTTAACTTTATGGAGATGGAGTATATTTATTATCTATTCCTGCATGTCTATTTACCCCAAAACTTAATAGCTTTAACATGATAATAAAAAGACAGACATAATAAACTCAGTTTCTGTGGATTGGGAAACTGGGAGAGACATGGCCACGACGTTTTGGCTCAGGGTCTCCATAAGGTTGCAGATAAGAGTTTGGTGGGGCTGCATCATCTGAAGGCTTGACTGGGGCTGGAGGAGCCACTTCCAAGGCAGCTCATCTATATGAGTAGGTGGTCCTGCCCTTTGGCAAGAAGCCTCAGTTCCTCTCCCTGTGGACTTCCTCTGAGGACACTTGAGTGTCCTCACGATGTGGCAGCTGGCTTCCACCAGAGCAAGAGAGCCAGGAGATAGAGAGCCAGGGAGAAGCTTTCCTTTTGATGAACTAGCCTCATGATCACATAGCACTACTTCCACCACCTTCTATTTTTTAGAGTTGAGTTACTAAGTCTGGCTCACATTCAATGGGAGGGAAATTAGGTTACACCGTTTGAATGGGGAGTATTGAAGAATTTGAAGAGAGGGCAGACAGCAGAAGCAAGAAGAACTACAATTCTGCAGCCTGTGGAAGGAAAACCACATTCACAGAAAGATAGACAAAACAAAAAGGCAGAGGACTTAGTACCAGATGAAGGAACAACATAAAAACCTCAGAAAAACAACTAAGTGAAGTGGAGACAGGAAACCTTCAAGAAAAAGAATTCAGAATAATGATAGTGAAGATGATCCAGGACCTTGGAAAAAGAATGGAGGCAAAGATCGAGAAGATGCAAGAAATGTTTAACAAAGACCTAGAACAATTAAAAAACAAACACCTAGAAGATTTAAAGAACAAACAAACAGAGATGAACAACACAATAACCGAAATGAAAATTACACTAGAAGGAGTCAATAGCAGAAAAACTGAGGCAGAAGAACAGATACGTGACCCAGAAGACAGACTGGTGGAATTCACTGCTGCAGAACAGAATAAAGAAAAAATAATCAAAAGAAGTGAAGACAGCCTAAGAGACCTCTGGGACAACATTAAATGCAACAATGTTCACATTATATGGGTCCCAGAAGGAGAAGAGAGAGAGAAAGGACCCGAGAAAATATTTGAAGAGATTACAGTTGAAAACTTCCCTAACATGGGAAAGGAAATAGCCACACAAGTCCAGGAAGCACAGAGAGTCCCAGGCAGGATAAACCCAAGGAGAAACACACTGAGACACATAGTAATCAAATTAACAAAAATTTAAGACAAAGATAATTATTGAAAGCAACAAGGGAACTCCCATAAAGTTAACAGCTGATATCTCAGCAGAAACTCTACAAGCCAGAAGGGAATGGCATGATATATTTAAAGTGATGAAAGGGAAGAACCTACAACCAAGATTACTCTACCCAGCAAGGATCTCATTCAGATTCGATGGAGAAATCAAAAGCTTTACAGACAAGCAAAAGCTAAGAGAATTCAGCACCACCAAACCAGTTCTACAACAAATGCTAAAGGAACATCTCTAAGTGGGAAACACAAGAGAAGAAAAGGACCTACAAAAACACACCCAAAACAATTAAGAAAATGGTCATAGGAACATACATATTGATAATTACCTTAAACGTGAATGGATTAAATGCCCCCACCAAAAGACACAGGCTCACTGAGTAGATACAAAAACAAGACCCATATATATGCTGTCTACAAGAGACCCACTTCAGACCTAGGGACACATACAGACTAAAAGTGACAGGATGGGAAAAGATATTCCATGCAAATGGAAATCAAAACAAAGCTGGAGTAGCAATACTCATATCAGATACAATAGACTTTAAAATAAAGAATGTCACACGAGCCAGGAAGGACACTACATAATGATCAAGGGATCAATCCAAGAAGAAGATATAACAATTACAAATATATATGCACCCAACATAGGAGCACCTCAATACATAAGGCAACAGCTAACAGCTATAAAAGAGGAAATTGACAGTAACACAATAATAGTAGGGGGATAAGCTCTCTCTGGGAAGCAGCAGCCTCTGCCTTCACGGGTGGTGGGAGAATCCAGCCTGCAGCCTAGAGTCCTTTTTGAAACTTGCCGTTGTTGTGAGCTTTATGGCCTCTGGAAGAGCATTTGTAATGAAGGGTTGTGATCTCTGCGTCCTCAGCAAGTCGCAACTGTTTCACAGTGATGAGACAGTCACCCTCTAAATGGAGGACCCTTTGGCACCAAAACCCCGAGACATTAGGATCATTCTGCATGGTCAGAATGCTGCTACGGTTGTGTAAGACGGCACAACTATTCTAGGACTATTCTAGGACGATGGCAAACATGAGCCTAAAGGCAACCTGGGAAGCCCGCTTGCGTTAGCCCATCTTCCCTGGAAGATTCCAGGAACCAAGCAAAATGCAGAGAAAAACCCCTTGTTTTAAAGAAACCCAGTAGGCGGAAGTCTCTATTTATACAGAAACCACCTAAGGAGTGACTTCTTCAAGAGATCGAGGACTCCGTTACAAAGCACGTTTCCTTGATGCCTTGAATATCACGTGGGAGACACACATACTTCCTTGCATGGACAGGCCCACTGTATCAAGAGAGGCACATCTGCATTTATCTCTGAAAAGGATTTCTTTTGAGAAAGCACCTCCCTTCCCTGCAAGACCCGGAAGACATATTGACAAGAGCAGGATTAAGCCACGTTGACAATGGGAGGATTATTTCCTAACCTGGTGTGTGACAAATGCCTATTAATAAATGAACAAGACAGACCTGTCTCCATTTTCTCCCAAAGCCTCCTCACCCACTGACCAGAGCTGAGGTGTCCACGCGGTCACTGATGTTTCCTGTCCTGCCGCCTGCCCAGGCCCCAGGGAGAGCCCTTCTGGGCGCATCTGAGACCCGGGGGCCCGGGCCTCCAGCGCCTGGGTCAGGGGAGCTGCTTGACTGCCTCCCGGCAACGCCTCTCTTGCTTTGTTCTTGGCATTTCCATTGACAGAGGACAAAATGCTTTCTTGTCAAACAAAAATGCACACTGGGGAAGCTTGCCCAAGCAGTTTTTCTCAGGGAAGAAAAGAAGTTGTTTGAAAACCTTAAACTGGCATTGAGACCTCAGAGGCCTGACTGGGCAGCTCTGGTTCTCAGCAGACCTACTTTTTCTGTTTTGAAAGTCCTGTTTTCTCCTTCACTTCCTGGCCGTGGAGCTCCGGGGACGTTCCCCTGCAAGGTTCTAAGGCCTCTGTCACCACGGGTCTGCATTCTCCTCTCTCCATAAAAAAGAACAAAATAATGCCATTTGCAGCAACGTGGATGGACCTAGAGATGATCACGCTAAGTGAAGAAATTCAGACAGAGAAAGACAAATATCATATGATATCACCTATACGTGGAATCTAATAATAAAAAAATGGTACAAATGAACTATTTTACAAAACAGAAGCAGACTCACAGATCTTCAAAAGTGTGGTTACCACAGAGGAAACATGGGGGGGGAAGTGATAAATTAGGAGGTTGGGATTAACATATACACACTACTATATATAAAACAGATAATCAATAAGAACCTACTGTATAGTACAGGGAACTCTACTCAATATTCTGTAATAACCTATATGGGAAAAGAATCTGACAAAGAATGGAGATATATATATATATATATATATATATATATATATATATGTATAACTGATTCACTTTGCTGTATACCTGAAACTAACACAACATGGTAAATCAACTACACTCCAATAAAAAAAAATGCAGCAAAAAAAAAAAAATAGTAGGGGACTTTAACACCTCACTTACACCAATGGACAGATCATCAACAGAAAATTAATAAGGAAACACAAGCTTTAAATGACACAATAGACCAGATAGATTTAATTGATATCTATAGGACATTCCATCCAAAAACAGCAGATTACACTTCCTTCTCAAGTGCACAGAGGACATTCTCCAGGATTGATCACATCTTGGGTCACAAATCAAGCCTCAGTAAATTTAAGAAAATTGAAATCATATCAAGCATCTTTTCTGACCACAACGCTATGAGATTAGAAATCAATTAAAGGGAAAAATACATAAAAACACAAATACATGGAGGCTAAACAATACGTTACTAAATAACCAAGTGATCGCTGAAGAAATCAAAGAGGAAATAAAAGAATGCCTATAGGCAAATTACAATGAAAACACAACAATCCAAAACCTATGGGATGTAGCAAAAGCAGTTCTAAAAGGGAAGTTTATAGCAATACAAGCCTACCTCAGGAAGCAAGAAAAAATCTCAAATAAACAATCTAACCTTACACCTAAAGGAACTAGAGAAAGAGGGACAAACAAAACCCAAAGTTAGCAGAAGGGAAGAAATCATAAAGATCAGAGCAGAAATAAATGAAATAGAAACAAAGAAAACAATAGCAAAGATCAATAAAACTAAAAGCTGGTTCTTTGAGAAGATAAACAAAACTGATAAACCATTAGCCAGACTCAACAAGAAAAAGAGGGAGAGGACTCAAATCAATAAAATTAGAAATGAGGGCTTCCCTGATGGCGCAGTGGTTGAGAGTCCGCCTGCCGATGCAGGGGACACAGGTTCGTGCACTGGTCCAGGAAGATCCCACATGCCGCGGAGCGGCTGGGCCCATGAGCCATGGTTGCTGACCCTGCGTGTCCGGAGCCTGTGCTCCGCAACGGGAGAAGCCACAACAATGAGAGGCCTGCGTACCACAAAAAAAAAAAAGAAATGAAAAAGGAGAAGTTACAAAGGACACCGCAGAAATACAAAGCATCCTAAGAGACTACTACAAGCAACCCTATGTCAGTAAAATGGACAACCTGGAAGAAATGGACAAATTCTTAGAAAGGTATAACCTTCCAAGACTGAACCAGGAAGAAATAGAAAATATGAACAGAGCAGTCACAAGTAATGAAATTGAAACTATGATTAAAAATCTTCCAACAAACAGAAGTCCAGGACCAGATGGTTTCACAGGTGAATTCTATCAAACATTTAGAGAAGAGTTAACAACCATCCTCCTCAAACTCTTCCAAAAAATTGCAGAGGAAGGAACACTCTCAAACTCATTCTATGAGGCCACCATCACCCTGATACCAAAACCAGACAAAGATACTATAAAAAAAGAAAATTACAGACCAATATCACTGATGAATACAGATGCAAAAATCCTCAACAAAATACTAGCAAACAGAATCCAACAACACATTAAAAGGATCACACACCATGATCAAGTGGGATTTATCCCAGGGATGCAAGGACTCTTCAATATATGCAAATCAATCAATGTGATACACCATATTAACAAATTGAAGAATAAAAACCATATGATCATCTCAATAGATGCAGAAAAAGCTTTTGACAAAATTCAACACCGATTTATGATAAAAACTCTCCAGAAAGTGAGCGTAGAGTGAACCTACCTCAACATAATAAAGGCCATATATGACAAACCCACAGCAAACACCATCCTCAGTGGTGAAAAACTGAAAGCATTTCCTCTAAGTTCAGGAACAAGACAAGGATGTCCACTCTCACCACTGTTATTCAACATAGTTTTGGAAATCCTAGGCATGGCAATCAGAGAAGAAAAAGAAATAAAAGGAATACAAATTGGAAAAGAAGAAATAAAACTGTCACTATTTGCAGATGACATGATAGTATACATAGAGAATCCTAAAGATGCCACCAGAAGACTACTAGAGCTAATCAATGAATTTGGTAAAGTTGCAGGATACAAAATTAATGCACAGAAATCTCTTGAATTCCTATACACTAACGATGAAAGATCAGAAAGAGAAATTAAGGAAACAATCTCATTCACCATTGCAACAAAATGAATAAAATTCCTAGGAATAAACCTACCAAGGAGGTTAAAGACCTGTACTCAGAAAACTAGAAGACACTGATGAAAGAAATCAAAGATGACACAAACGCATGGAGAGATATACCGTGTTCTTGGATTGGAAGAATCAATATTGTGAAAATGACTACACTACCCAAAGCAATCTACAGATTCAATACAATCTCTAATAAATTACCAGTGGCATTTTTTACAGAGCTAGAACAAAAAATCTTAAAATTTGTATGGAGACACAAAAGACCCCAAATAGCCAAAGCAGCCTTTTGTTTTTTTAATTTAATTTAATTTATTTTTGGCTGTGTTGGGTCTTCGTTGCTGTGCAGGGGCTTGATCTAGTTGCAGAGAAAGGTGAGTGGTGGCTAATCTTCGTTGCGGTGAGCAGGCTTCTCATTGCAGCGGCTTCTCCTGTTGTGGAGCACAGGCTCTAGGCACACGGGCTCAGTAGTTGTGGCTCGCGGGCTCTAGAGCACAGACTCAGTAGTTGTGGTGCACCAGCTTAGTTGCTTCATGGCATGTGGGATCTTCCTGGACCAGGGCTCGAACCCCTGTCCCCTGCATTGGCAGGCAGATTCTTAACCACTGCGCTACCAGGGAAGCCCAGCCAAAGCAGTCTTGAGGGAAAAAAATGGAGCTGGAGGAATCAGACTCCCTGACTGCAGACTATACTACAAAGCTACAGTAATCAAAACAGATTACTGGCACCAAAACAGAAATATAGATCAATGGAACAGGATAGAAAGCCCATAGATAAACCCACACACCTATGGTCAACTAATCTATGACAAAAGAGGCAAGGATATACAGTAGAGAAAAGACAGTCTTTTCAATAAGTGGTGCTGGGAAAACTGGACAGCTACATGTAAAAGAATGAAATTAGAACACTCCCTAACACCATACACAGAAATAAACTCAAAATGGATTAGAGACCTAAATGTGAGACTGGACAGTATAAAACTCTTAGAGGAAAACATAGGAAGAACACTCTTTGACATAAATCACAGCAAGAACTTTTTTGATCCACCTCCAAGAGAAATAGAAATAAAAACAAAAATAAACAAATGGGACCTAATGAAACTTAAAAGCTTTTGCAAAGCAAAGGAAACTACAAACAAGACAAAAAGACAACCCTCAGAATGGGAGAAAATATTTGCAAATGAAGCACTGACAAAGGATTAATCTCCAAATATAAACAGCTCATGGAGCTCAATATTAAAAAAACAAGCAACCCAATCCAAAAATGAGCAGAAGACCTAAATAGACATTTCTCCAAAGAAGACACACAGGTGACCAAGAAGCACATGAGAAGCTGATCAACATCACTAATTATTAGAGAAATGCAAATCAAAACTACAATCAGGTATCACCTCACACCAGTTAGAATGGGCTTCATCAGAAAATCTACAAACAACAAATGCTGGAGAGGGTGTGGAGAAAAGGGAACTCTCTTTCACTGTTGGTGGGAATGTAAATTGAAACAGCCACTATGGAGAACTGTATGGAAGTTCTTTAAAAATCTAAAAACAGAATTACCATATGATCCAGCAATCCCACTACTGGGCATATACCCAGAGAAAACCACAATTCAAAAAGACACATGCACCCCAATGTTCATTGCAGCACTATTTACAATAGCCAGGTCATGGAAGCAACCTACATGCCCATCGACAGATGAATGGATAAAGAAGTTGTGGTACATATATACAGTGGAATATTACTCAGCCATAAAAAGGAACGAAATTGGGTCATTTGTAGAGATGTGGATGGATCTAGAGACTGTCATACACAGTGAAGTAAGTCAGAAGGAGAAAAACAGATATTGTATATTAACACATATATGTGGAACCTAGAAAAATGGTACAGATGAACCCGTTTGCAGGGTAGATATAGAGACATGGATGTAGAGAACAAACGTATGGACACCAAGGTGGGAAAGCGTGGTGGGTGGGGTGGTGGGAGGAACTGGGAGATTGGGACAGTCATATATACACTTATATGTATAAAATAGATAACTATAAATAACCCAATTTCGTTTCTTTTTATGGCTGAGAAATATTCCATTGTATATATGTGCCACTTCTTCTTTATCTATTCATCTGTTGATGGACGCTTAGGTTGCTTCCATGTCCTGGCTATTGTAAATAGAGCTGCAATGAACATTGTGGTACATGACTCTTTTTGAATTATGTTTTTTTCAGGGTATATGCCCAGTAGTGGGATTGCTGGGGCAGGACAGGAATTAAGATGCAGATGTAGAGAATGGACTTGAGGACACAGGGAGGGGGAAGGGTAAGCTGGGACAAAGTGAGAGAGTGGCATGGACATATATACACTACCAAATGTAAAATAGGTAGCTAGTGGGAAGCAGCTGCATAGCACAGGGAGATCAGCTCGGTGCTTTGTGACCACCTAGAGGGGTGGGATAGGGAGGGTGAGAGGGAGAGAGATGCAAGAGGGAAGAGATATGGGGATATGTGTATATGTATAACTGATTCACTTTGTTATAAAGCAGAAACTAACACACCATTGTAAAGCAATTATACTCCAATAAAGATGTTAAAAAAAAAGATAACTAATAAGAACCTGCTGTATAAAAAAAATAAATAAAATTAAATTAAAAAAAAGAATTTGAATAAATATTTTAAAACCACAACACTGCGTTTAGGCCCTGGGGAGCCTGGAGTGAAGGAGGCCTGAGGCAGAATCAGAAGGACACTTATGAACCTCACCCTCACATCCCTAGGAATTTAAAGGCAACTGTGGAAAATTCTTTTGGGTTAGGTTGTCACTGGAGAATCATATGATCTAATCTAGAAATTCCCAAATGCCAGGTGGCTCTGATGTTGTCTCAGCAACCCCTCTATTTAGTTAATGCTGACGGCCCAAAGGTCCTAAACTGCGGCTTGGCATTGCTGCCAAGGTTCATTGCCTCCTCACTAGAAAGCACCCTCCCGTGGTATGGAAAGGAAAACCGAGGCACAGGGAGGATTCTGGGAGAGGTCTGACTTATACCCCACCTCTCTACACCACAGCGTCTGCCTCCTGATGCTCCAGGAAGCTAGCATTTGTGGGAAATGTCCAACATGCCAGCAGTGCTAAGTGTCTTTATGTTATTTTATCCTCCTCTTAACCCACTAAGGTAGGTGTGGATTCCCCCATTTTACTGATGAGGAAACTGAGCCACATGTCCAAAAGATTATGCTGTAGAAGTAACCCAAGTTCACTCAGCCAATAACAGGTACTGTGATCCTAATCCAGCCTCACCGACTCCAAAGCTAGTGCTCTTAATCTCTACATTCTCCCACCACAGAAATGTTCTAGCTTCTGGAACTATGACTGTTCTGCTGCTTCCAGGGTACCTGGACATCTCTTAACTTACTGTCATAAAGCTGGTGTTCTCCAAGATACAGAAGCCAGAGGTCTGAGGTTCCTTTGTAGGCAAGCAGTGTTCGGGCCCACTGCCCCCCATCTCACTGCAGGTTCCCCTTGGCAGGATCCTGGAAATGGGAGGCATAAGTCCATCCCCTCAGAGCTCCCATGTCACCAGCCCCCTGTGTTAATGCCACGGGGCTGGGGTCATGAACAGCACAGTCAGCTCAGTCTCCAGTTCTGGCAGCAAACTGCAGTCAAGGTCAACAGTGATGGCGGCTGATTGCCTCTTACTCATCTGCCCAAATGCCACTGCCCACGTTCCCCACTCCTGCATCCTCCCAGCAGAGCAGTGGATCCCAGGGCAGCCGACACCCATGGCAGCTACTGGTGGGCACAGAGTACCGGGATCCACACCCAGGAAGCCAGATCAGCGGAGGTGGTGTTTCACATCCATACCACCCTCTTTAGAGGGCGCACCTGGACGAAAGCTGGTTGTTTAGGAAAGACCACGTTTCTAGACATTGAGACCTGTCAGCTCCCTCCATGAGAAGAAAATCTGATAAACAGTTCTATATACTGGAGACTTAATGAATCTCCCTTCCTCACACAAGGCCAATCTGTAGCCTGAAAGATGATCAAGAAAAGGGGCAATTCCAGGCCCAGAGAAAGGACTCTACTCTGTTGCCATTGAGGCTTCAATGTGGGCCCCGTTGTGCTGCTCAGATCCCAGCATAGAGTCAGCCATCAACCTGGCCTCTGTCTGAGAGACTTCAGGCTCCCCTGGTGCAGAGCAGGTATAGCAGAAGTCCCCTTATCCCACACCTCTCTCAGGAAAGACAGGTAGCTGATGTCCACCCTTCATGTTGTCTGCTTACCTAGAGCCAGCTGTGTTTGGTCCAAAATCTGTATGCCAGTAGTACTCTTTTGTAATTACATACTTTTAATTAAATATTATATAAACTGATAAAGTATGAGCGAAAAAAAATGTTTCTATGAAAATTAGGTTGAATACTTTGGAAAAAGCCCATAAAGGAGAGACAATTTATGAAGGAAGGAAAGAAAGGAAAAGAAAAGGAAAGGAAAGGAAAGAAAAGAAAAGAAGGAAAAAAGCTTTCTATCTAGGTGTGCCTGAGTTGTCTGTAAAAGATTAGTGGGGAGGGCTTCTCTGGTGGCGCAGTGGTTAACAATCCGCCTGCCAATGCGAGGGACACGGGTTCAAGCCCTGGGCTGGGAAGATCCCACAAGCCGCGGAGCAACTAAGCCTGTGTGCCACAACTACTGAGTCCGTGAACCATAACCACTGAAGCCCGCCTGTCCTAGAGCCCACGCTCCGCAACAAGAGAAGCCACCTCAATGAGAAGTCTGCGCACCGCAACGAAGAGTAGTCCCCACTCACTGCAACTAGAGAAAGCCCGTGTGCCGCAACGAGGACCCAATGCTGCCAAAAATAAATAAATAAATTTATATTTAAAAAAATCAGTGGGGAAAAGTTTGGAGGGGAATTATAAAAGTCCTAACCACTCTGCATTCAGATTGCTATGCAAATGCTTTCAATCCTTGGGTAAAATAGAAATCTTTGCTGATGCCTTACGAGTATGACTCGTGGAAGAAAGAGGGAAAAACTAGTGGGTCTATACTTACAAAAAATGATATGGTCTTACATCCAAAAATTTGCAAATGTTCAATTATAATTTTCAAGATAAAATATTTTTTAAGGAAGGAAATATTTTGGCTGAGTCCCTACTTGAATGAGGATGTTGACCTGTGTTGGTGGCAGCCTGTGCTTACAGAGCCTAATGGGAGAAGAGGTCATAGCACTACCAAAGGCTAATCAGAAAATCAATGCATCTAGGCCAATTGACAATGTTAATCATCTCTTTGAACTAAAGTGTCCTAGCTTCATTAGAATCATTAGAGCCTTTCAGTGAGAGAACATCTTTAGATTTCCACAAGGAAGCAGGGTTTTCTACTCAGCAGACCTGGACTTAATCAATACTTCCAATATCTTGACCCACGACCTTACTCCAGTTAACAAATGCCGATGCTCCATAGCAGACTTTGTGCTCCTGCATTTCCTCCCTGCCGTGAGGCTGTCTCCTGTTTGGTCCTTCTCACCCGTGTGCATCTTTGTGCCTCACCTGAGTAACTGAATGCTGCGGAAAGAAAACCTTATGTACTGCTGAACCTGCTTTTACCTTCATAACTTCATCCCTCAAAATGGCACCCAACACTGTCTGGCTACTCCATTATGGTTTTTTCTGAGGAAAACTTCTTCTACCACAGGAGAGGCCTATTTGATACCGTTTGTTCTTGCCTCAAGCCTCCCACACCTGTTCCTTCTTCCCTTACTTTCCTGGGAGAATAGAAACCATCTGACGTGCACTCCCTCATTTTTCCAAAACTTCTTCCCCTCTCCCTTTCTTCTTCTCCCACACTCTGGTTACAGTCAGCAATGCTCCATGAGGGCAGAACCTAGCACAGTGTCTGGCATATTAGTGGGCTCCCAAGATTGAGGATGAATAAGTGAATTCTCCATCCTTTCCTGATTTACCAGGACACTCTTCTTTGTTTACATACGACCTCCTGGAGGGGTGAGAGGAAGAGCTCATCACATTGACTTAAGCATCTGGGATAAGATGAAAATGAAATCATGGCTGTTTTCATCATTCACAGATGATGTACTAAGTCCACCTTTCCAGGTTCATCTCGGTTTTATTTCCATCTGCCATTTGCATTTGCGTGTGCCTCTCCCAGAAGGTGACACTTTGCACTTCTGAGTCCTCAGCGGGTGGCAGCGTACTGCTTGACACATAGGTGGGGCTCCACAAAAGGTTGCTGAATTGTTGAGTGCCCGCAAACCTAATAGTCACTCTGGATCCCTCCCTTTTCTGCTCTTTCCACATCCAATCTGCTAGCAGACCCCTTCAGTTTTTACTTCTATGTCAGGGGTCAGCCGAATTTTCCTGTAAAAGATCAGATAGTAAATACTGTAGGCATATGGGCCATATGGTCTCCATCATAACTACTCGATTCATTATATTATGAAAGCAGCCATAGACACTACATAAATGAATGGCACAGCTGTGTTACGATAAAGCTTTATTTACAAAAACAGGCATGGACAGGACCTGGCCCAGTTGGCAGAACCCTGTTCTATATATCTCCACACTGTTCTTAGCAAAGAAAATAATGCTGAGAAAAAGAGCCATCCTTGGTGCCTTCCATTTTCTTCAAGAAGTACCTCGGGAAGGGTTAGTGTTGCCTTATGTGGTTGTGTGCCTGTGTTTGTATGCACCAGATCAATGGAGCTCTTTTCACCAGACCAACGAAGCTCTTTTCCTGGCCCTTGGATAGGTCTCTCACATAACCCTTCTTTCTTGACAAGCTCATATATTCTAGACACAAAAGCTGGTGCCCCAGCACTGCCGCTTTTTAACTGAGCGACCTTTTCCAAGTTACTTAACCATTAAGGATCTCTCATCTCATTTACAGCACTAGAGGAGTATTGCAACTTTACCCATGGGGTTGTCCTAAGGGTTAAGTGTGATGATGTATCTAAAATGATTGGCACAGCGCCTGGCACAGAGCAAGTGCTCAAGAGCAGTATTAGTGCTAGTGTTGGTATTATTGTTATCACTGTATATTGATATACATCTCCACATATAAATGCAGCAGAGCTTCGTGTTTAGGAGCATGGGCACCTGAGTCAGTCTGCCAAGGTTTGAATCCCAGCTCCATCACTTACTGTGTGACTTTGGGGAAGTGCCTCGGTTTACCTAACTCGCCAGGTTGCTATGAGGATTAAATGAGTTATATATACATAGTGCTTGGCAAATATCAAGCACCGTGGAAGTGTTTGCTATCATCATCACCAACATTGTTATCGGGACCAGGACAGAGTCCCAGAATCCCCTGGACTCAGCATTCCTGGTGTCCAGGCATCATGCTAGTTGCTCAGCCCTTTGCAGAGCAGGATCTAAAAACTTCTGCCATTGTTCTCTCCACTTCTAAGAAAGCATTTTCTCCTTTCCTGCCTGCTTTAAACCAGTGGGTGAGGACCCTTCTCTCCCCACGCTCTGCTTCTCCCCTCGCCCCTTCTCCCTGAGGGTATTTGCATTCCTGGTATTTATTTAGCTCCTATAATCAGGCTGCTTGTACTGTGGTGATTGGAGTCATACAAACTGGGTAAGAATAGAATTCACAGTCATTAGCTTCCTTAGAGACCTAACTCACTACCACTGCTCACAGCCTGGTGGGTGGGGAACATTGGAGGGCAAGGGGTTGGGCTTCATCCCTCTCCTGAACTCTTCCAGCATCTGCTGAAGTAGCTCACCCCCCTTAGCATTTAAGTAGCCACAAAACTCTGTTCCCTTTGTTTATACTAGATGGACTCCACTCCTACTGACTTGTGATATCTGTCATATTCCCTCCATGCAAGGGTGCTGAGCATCATTTAAAGGTCAGTGGCTGCTCTCTAACTCCGACAGAGACTGACCCCCATGTGATCAGTGTTGCCCGATTAAAGTAAGAACTAGGGCAGGTAGTTGGACTATTTTGGGCAGGGGTGATAGAAGGAAGGCATATAACACTGGATATATTCTCTTGGTTTCCATTTAAAACAAGGATTTAATTATCTAATGGCATGGAAACAGTTTGTAGAAGCTATGAAATACTCTAGTTAGAGAAGGATTTAAAGAAGTAAAACCTCCACAGTGCACATTGAATGCTTTGTCATTAACAGAACTGTTATAAATTCCCTTTCTCGGAGCATTTGCTTATTTATCTTTTTCCCTCACCTCCATCAGCCCCGGGCCTTTTCACGGGTCTAAAGCAGCTTGTTTCTGCTTAGATTACTTATGTTAATTATCTCCTCAGCACTTCTACCTCTTTGTTTGGTGCTCCAGGCCTCAGAGATCCGCTCCATTTTCAACTTCCGACTGCAATTCAGTAGCTCTGAATTTCTTTTTAAAACAGGTACTCCTGCCAGTGACTTCCCTTGGCTGTTTCTAATTTGCTCACTCGGGTTCCTTCCTTCCAATGAGAGTCTTCATTTTATCATCTGACTTCTAAGGGAATTGGGCCTTTATTCCTTCTGAAAAGCCATTGAACAAAAGAGAAAATGAATCTACCCCCAGAAGGAGCTGTGCATTGTAAAACAAGGACTGGGCACTTCTGGTCAATGTGGTACACTGAGCTGATAGAAAACAACTCTACCTTCACAGCCCCACCCCTCTCCAAACACATGGGAATGCCGGATAAAATAGAACAAAAGAAAAATTTTAAACATAGCCAAGCTCAATGTTAAGGGAGAGAAATCCCCAATGCTAGATTAACAGAGAGGAGACTCAAAGTCAGGGTGGTTAGGAGCTGCTGAGCCAGAATGGCCCGTGGAATTAGAAATCAGCTGGGGGCTGGAGTTCTGGTACCTGACTAGGGAGGAGAGACGTGGCCGAGGGCCTCAGGGAGTAGAGCTGAGCTGTCGTAAAGGTAGAGATTGTGAAGGTCTGATCAACCCATGCAACAAGAATAAGACAATCTCTACCAACCATCTTGGAAATTGATAAGGAAAGCTTTATGTTCATGCTGGCCATGGATGTACAAAGGGTCATTCTCAAGAAATTGGCATCCTAAACCATTTTGACAAGCTTGGGTTCTAAATTTCCACAATTCCCATGGTACAGGGACCCCAGCTGAGAAATTAACATAAAAACCAGCCAGAAACTTTTGAACTCTGTAGGATCCTGCAGATGCCTTGTGAGAAAGGACACTTCCATTGCCCAGGACACATGGGAATTCCATGGTAAGTAATCCCCACTGAATAGAGGTTCACAGTCAAATATTGTAACCACAAAAGAAAACAAACCACCAGAAGGGATAGATAGTAGGTACTTGAAGTGAAAGAATTTGCACTGCAATATCCGGATATAATAAAATATTTGAAAGAAAATGTAATAAGTACCCTTAAAATGTTAAAATATTAAAGGAGGAATAGTCATCAGGAAAATACGAATAAGACCACATGACAAAAAATGGAATTGTCAAAAAGAGCATATGAAAATTCTAGAAATAAAAAATATAATAGTGAAAACTTAAAAACTCAATGGAAGTTTGAATAATAGCCTTTTCAAGGTCAAAGAAAGAAATAATGAATTTTTTTTTTTTTTTTTTTTTTTTTTTTTTTTTTTTGCGGTACGTGGGCCTCTCACCGTTGTGGCCTCTCCCATTGCGGAGCACAGGCTCCGGACATGCAGGCCCAGCAGCCATGGCTCACGGGCCCAGCCGCTACACAGCACGTGGGATCTTCCCGGACCAGGGCACGAACCCGCGTCCCCTGCATCGGCAGGCGGACCCTCAACCACTGCGCCACCAGGGAAGCCCAGAAATAATGAATTTTTAAAATGCTAGATCTGAGGTAATAATCTAGAATGAAGCTCAGAGGGGTAAAGAGATGAAAACCAGGCTCATTGGTCTATGGAGGATATAATGAGAAGGTTGGAAGAAGGTTAATAAGAGTTATGAAAAGAGAGAAAGGGGTAAGAAAAATGCTCAGGATCAAGAACTGTCGACCTAGAATTCTATACTCAGTTCAACTGTCGTACAAAAATGAATGTGAAATAAAAATGTTTTCAGACATTTGAAGATTGAGTTTTGCTACTTACAGCCCTACATTGAAAAACACTTTTAATGAAACTGAACATAAAGAAGTAGGTCTCAAAAACTAATAGTGATATTTAAAAAATTCATGTGATTCTGACACAAACCCATGCCCAAGACACAAAACCTTAATTTTACTTAAGTAAAAACTGAGACTCAGAGAGGTAAAAATGACCTACTCAAGGTCAATTCCAGATAAACTGTGTGCATCAAATCCAGGTCAAATTGTGTGAAAGAAGCAATAATACTTAAATGTTTTGGTGTAATTTTATCTGTCTCAGAGTTTGTTTGGCTTGAATGAAGAGGCCTCAGAATCAGGAAAAAGTGAGAGACAGGGCGTGTTGCTCCAGCACAGGGTTTGTTCAGTTATGTCTGGTGCAACATTTATTGGGCTGGTTCCCATTGTTTTGTGTGTGTGTGATTAAATAAATACGTTCTATGTTTAAAAAATAAACCAAAAATATTAATAATGTGTAAGGAAATTGGTTTATATGTTGGTAAATCTAAGTATCAAAAATTTTAAATATCTAATTTGGGGGAGTTTAATCATGAAATGTAACTAGCATATTGCTTTCATTGAAAATATTATTTGTATGAAATTGCCATTTTTATAGGTTAAAAATTGTTGAATATTGGCGATTTCATGTGGTTCAACTGAATAGATGGCAGTATCTTAAAAGACAGGAGGGAGAAATCAGATGCACAGCACTGTAAAGACCTTGTATAGCTCAGGAAAAAGATGAGTCATGTTAGACATTGTTAAGTACATATGTTAAAATATTAAAGGTAGGTAATTCAATAAAAGTGCATATAAAAAATTAAGTAATTCCTAAAAGGAAAAAAATAATCAAAGAAAAAAAAATTGAAAAATTCTGCATCAATCCAATGGTAGGCAGGAAAGGAGGCGAAAAAAGTGACAAAGGATATGTTTAGTAAATGGGCTCTGAATCTGATGAGACTTGAGCTCTAAACTTGGCTTTGCCACTTCCTAGCTCTGTGGCCAGTGTCATGGGCAAGTTACTTCCTTGTCTTCCCTTTTGAGCTCCATTTTCCTCAACTGCAAAATGAGGGCAGTGAAATCTTTACAGGGTGGTTGTGAGCATTATATGAGATAATACGTACAAAGTGGATGGCTATGGCATACAGTAGGTGCTCAGTAGTAGTCAGCTCTGCCCTCTCTTCCTGCTCTGCACCACCCTTACCACCTCAATCACACATGTTAAGGAAGGTCTCCCTGCCTCTAACAGCACCCCATTGTAGTACCGTTCCAGGCCAGTTTCCTCGCCCTGTACTTGGTGAAAATGGTAGCAGCTGAGATTCTGCATGATGGCTTGGCCTGGAGATCTTCGTCAAAGGACCTGAATCATGTGTCTGTCCCCTACTGGCTGCATGATACTGGGCAAATGAACACTCTGAACTTCAGTTTTTTTCATGTGTTAAATGAGTTAACAATAGTGATGTCTATCTTAGGGTTTTTTCATCAGGATTCAAAAGGGAAGAAAGATGAAAGCTTTGTAAACTACAAAATGCTATATATTGTTATACTCAGCCATTAAAAAGAATGAAATAATGTCATTTTCAGCAACGTGGATGGACCTAGAGATTAACATACCAAGCAAAGTAAATCAGAAAGAGAAAGACAAATGCTGTATGATATCTCTCATATGTGGAATCTAAAATACAACACAGGACTTTCCCAGCGGTCCAGTGGCTAAGACTGTGCACTTCCACTGCAGGGGCCACGGGTTCGATCCCTGATCAGGGAACTAAGATCCCACATGCAGCAAGGCACAGCCAAACAACAACAACACAAATGAACATATCAACCAAACAAAAAACAGACTCACAGACATAGAGAACAGACTTGTGGTTGCCGAGGGGAAGTGGGGGAGGGAAGGATTGGGAGCTTGGGATTAGCAGATGTAAACTATTATATGTAGGATGGATAAACAACAAGGTCCTACTGTAGAGCACAGGGAACTATATTCAATATCCTGTGATAAACCATGGTGGAAAAGAATATGAAAAAGAATATGTATATATGTATAACTGAATCACTTTGCTGTACAGCAGAAATTAACACAACATTGTAAATCAACCATACTTCAGTAAAAATTTTTTAAATGCTATATATTGTTATAGGAGAATGTTGATTCTGTTGGAAGTCTTTGAACCCATTTCCAGGTCCAATAAACCCTGACTCTCATCCTAGTCACTTCTGTTTCTTCTTGGTTTGCTGAGAATGAGCTTTCTCTCCCTCACACACATTCAATTATACATTCATTCTTTCAACACAGTATTCCTGAGTGTCTACTATTTGGCAGGAATGGAGGGTAGTCATATGGTTTTTAACATTACTGGAGAGGAGAATCACTCTGAGTAGCTTGCTAAGAAACGACATTTCCCCCAGAGATTCAGATTCACTGGTAAGGAGTCCAAGAAGGTGCATTTTCAAATTAGTGTGCCAGGTTATTCTGATACAAGTGATTTCTTGGCTCAGACTTTGAGAAATGCTGGCCTGGCTCTTCCAGGGAGTCAGAGGGTCTCACCATTTATGCCCTCTGTGCCTGCCAAAGTCTTCAGGCTTTCTGTTGAAAGACTGCAGAGCCGAGAGGGAGGGTGTGGGACTCTGTTTGGTGGCTTCATCCTCAGGAATGTGGGTCTCCTTGCCCTCACATCTTCCTCCTTGGAGGAAATCAACCTAATAGCAAAAGATTTTAGGCCTGATGGACCCTGCCATTAAGACAAGCACCTGTGAAAGCCATGTTTGTAAGGAGTGAGCTCTAAGACTTCTTGCAGGGCTGCCAGCCATACTTGTTCTCTGAGCCTGTTGTGGCCGGCTCTGCTAATGGGCTCTGATGTTCTCGTCCACCCTGCTCAGATATAAGGTCTCCCACCATGTTAAGTCAGTATCTGGCCTGTGGCTGCCTGGGTTCTCCCTTCACTGTCCATAGAGGAGATCAGCAACTCTGCCTCTTGGTTTCACTGGACTGAAGAGAGAGGGCAGAGCCAGGCTTTCCAAGTGTGAGGAACCCCACTGGACCACATGCACAAATGCACGATGTGTCTGCAGGGAGGCCAGCGTGATGCACAGAGGCCTGGAGGCCAGGTGCAGAGGTGCCCAGGTTCCGGGCTGCTCCGATGAACTTCCTTCAGTCCTGACATCTCTCTGCAGGCAGTCCACTCGTCGTTCTGGGCTAACCCTTTCTCAGCCGCTTGGGAGTCCAAATCCTTTCTCCCCTCCGCACGTTTTGCTCTTCCTAAACGTCTTGCCCACTTCCCTGTGCCTGTCTGGTCCTTAGCTTTTCACAGACATGGCCTGAAACATGCAAGTTTCTCTTTAGGGAGACAGAGTTTATCAACTCACTGACTGTTAGACTGTAAAGAGCTTTCAAAATCATCTAATAGAACTGACTGCTCTGCCTCAACCTCCCCCTCTACATTTTATAGATGTGAAAACCGATTTGCAGAGAAGAAAGCAACTCCTGTTCATTCGGGTTACAGTCAGACATTAATGTCCACCTCATCCTCAACACCAATTAGACCCAAGGTAGAAATGATAACATACTGTCGGATGCAGAATGGGGGCAGGGGGCAGAAATTTAGGGAGAAGAGGCGGCAGCCTCAGAACGCTGCAGACAACCAATGCAGTGGATCTTTGAGTGCCTTGGTTGGTTGTCTCTATTCCTCCAGTTTCTAAAAAGTGCAGAACATCTTTCTTTTCATAGGACCTCACTTACTTTCAGAGCAGTCTTGGACTTAAAGAGGAACATGGATAATTGCCCCCTCCTGCGTGCATGAGAAATCAGCTGAGCCACAGAAAACTCATTTGATTTGCCCGCGGTTGTATTGCCGAGACTTTGAACCCAGGTTCCTGACTGCCAGCTCCATGCTCTGTGCATCCCTGGTTGCTCCACTGTGAAGACCCATTTTGTCAGAGCCAGAAAGTCAGTCCCCCTCCCTTTGGAGAAGCAGCAAGAAGCAAAAGGCACATCCCATTGGCCACAGACTTTCTCCCAAGGTGGAGGCATCTCCTGACTGTCCTCATGGCAGGTGTCAGAGACCTGGCTGAGAACATCAGTGCAATGGCAGGAGATTGCCACTGTGGGCGGAGAATGGCCTTTGCGCTGTGTTGCCTGGGGATCTGACCATGTGGGCGAAACATACAACTTTTAGTTCCACATGTAGAAATTTGGGGGAAATCCCTTGACTGTCCAAACTTCCTGCAGCCCAGCTTTCCCATTGCTATGAAAACAACACATTGAGGGGTTTTTTTCTGCCTCTTTTTTCCCCTCTCAAGATCATTGGAGATGTGTTGTCTTCTTCCCACTATCAAGGCCTGAGAGAATACCTCAGATCAGAAACCAAAGAAATAATGAGCAGCAGTTCAAGGGATTTGTGTCCTAGCCTGCCACCAGCCTCTCCGTGCCTCAGTTGTTCCAACTGTTCAGTGGAATAACAGAACATGCCTTCGCCATCTCAAAGGGCTGATAGAAGACTCAAATGAGAGCATAAATATGTAAAGAGGCATGAAAATGTAGAGCACCATATAAACATGAGGTCACAGGTGAACAGCCATCATCATCACAGCAACCCATCCTCAGCTCCCAAAGCTTTCTAACCAGAGCTCCTTCAGGACTCCTCTTTCAGAGGCAAATGATGGCAAATAGGGCTGATATCACGAATTTATCTTTTGATAAAGTACCTTCTGTCCTGTGCAGTTCATTCGGCCCCATCACCTTCCCTTTCTTTATCTACGTTATCAATTTGAGACAGTCTTCTGGAAATAACCACCTTGAGGGCCTTTAAGGTCCCTGTTCATCAAAGGAAGTATCAACCATGCTCACTAGGCAGTGCTTATGGTGGGAAGGAAGTGGAGTCAGACATTTCAGAGAGATGTTTAATAGGAGTTTTCAGAACAACCCTTAGTTCCTTAGCAAGCTCAGTTTACCAGAACAATTCATTTCATGAATGTTCTGGTTAGTAAGTTTTGCTGCACTGTTACCACCAACAACATTCCAATAAATGTTTGTTGAACTGAATTGAACTCCACAAACCCTGTCTTTTCTCACTAGGGCTGGAGAAGGATGGAGAATGGAACCCACGAGGGCCCTCCAGCCTGGGCCTCTCTGAGCCAGCCTGAGGTTCCCCTCTGCCATTGACCAGGTCTTGGTGGGTGGTATTCTAAAGCCATCCTCCACACAGGGCCCCGAAACAAGCAGTAGTCCTGGGGGATAGCAGCAGCCCATATTCCTCTTGGTAAGTAGAACCAGTCACCTTAACTAGTTATGGAAACTCTTGCTCTGGCTGTTGGGTCAGTGACAAGAGGAGCCCCAAATGGCTAGGGGGGTGGTGTCGGCTTCCAATTTAACAGAACCATGGCTATGTGTGTTCCCTGTGGGAGCATTCCTCCCTTGGGAATTAAGATCTCAAAACCTACCCAAACCAAGAGAATGTGCACATCAGGAAAAAATTTTATAAATGTATTATTAGATATAGTCACGAGAGGTGTCATTTTCACCTCTTCCACTTGGTTTTCAGACCTTTATATTTTGCTTTGGAGGGAATTGGCACCATCGTACGGTCAGGTTTAAAACATGTATGGCATCCTATAGGATAACACCCCCAATCTCCCCAGCTAGAGTCATAAGTGAGCCCCTGTTGGCCATTCCACTCTTCTGTCATGTCAGCTGCCTCCAGATTATAGGGCCCACGGTAGCATCACTGAATTCCACGGGCATGAGCACAACTTCTGTATTGATATGAGTCCCTTGGTCAGAGGCAAGTTTATATAAGATACCATGATGCTGATATAAGGGATTTTGTAGGTCCCCTGTTGATAGTGCTGGTAGAAGAGTTTCAGGCAAAGAAGGTAAATCCATATACAGAATATGTATCTATTCCCATCAAGACAAAGCACTGCCCCGTCTAAGATGGAAATAATTCAATAAAATTAGGTGATTAGCTGGTTCCCAAGGGACTGGTAGCCTTTCCAGGCTCAGTGTTGTCCTCTGCTACTGGCGAGGTGGGCACTCAGCAGTGGTGATTGCCAGAAACCTCGGGGAGGGGAAGTCTCTATTGTTGTGACCATTTCTGCCACTCTGGCCGCTCTATACCTGGGCCCATAGAGCAAGGAGCAGGGTGGATAGGCAGAGAAGTTGACTACAGCCACAAGGCAGGTCATCTTATCTACCTTATTTTTGGAAGCTTCCTCTACCGTGAATGATCACTGGTGATCATCATTTCCTTGGGTCATAACTACCTCCTCAGTCTTCACTCATTCCAAGAGTTTCATCAATATACTTATTCTCCAGTTCTCTTTGTTGTATCAGTCTTCCACTCTTAGTCTTTCCAAGTCCCCGACCGATCCAACTAATCTTTTAGCCACAGCACATGAGACTGTATAGATTTCTTCTTCAGCCCACCTTTCCTTCCAAGCAAATGAGATATTTTTGTCCAAGTTTCTGCCCACTGGGAAGTTTTTCTTCATCACTGTCTTTCAGGGCCACCCTTAGTGGGGCTGTAATGCATCAGCCATCCACTTCTGTCTGGTGTCAACATGGAAATCGACTTATCTAAAAACCAGGTCTACAGTTTATCCTTCTTCTGTTAACTGGTCAGGTGGAAGTTCCTATGAGACCACTTGTGTGGGTTGAGGAAGAGATGTCCATTTAATAATGGAACGATGGTGCACACACCTATCTTTATGATTTGGGGCATAAGATAATACCCAATTCATAATGAACAGCTCAGGTCACATCATCACTTGGTATCCTTTGGTCAAAAGTTCAGATACTTCAAGTACGTTGAATCTCCTGGGTCATAAGGCCTGAGTGGCAGAGCAACTTGTCCTTCAGCCTGGGCTTGGTGTAGAGTCCTCTACTGCTCTGGGACCCACCTTAAAATGGCAGCCTTATCGGTTGCTGAGCAAATGGGCCACAGTAGATCACCCAAACGTTACTTTCAAAATCCAAAGAGACTCATCAAGCATCGGGCCTTTTTCTTTGTGGTGCACAGCGTAAAGTGGAGCAATTTAACTTTGACTTTGGAAGGGCTATCCGAAGATGACCTAGACCACTGGATCCCTAGGCATTTCATCAGTGTGTCAGCCTTCTAAATTTTGTGAGGTTTCTCTTCCTATCCCCTGCTATGGCTATACCTTACAGAGGATTTAGGGGTTCCTGCTGCATCCTGCTCTCTAGGTTCAGCTGACATGATGTCATCAGTATAATGGACCAGCATGAAGTACTGTGAGGTATCAAGGCTCCTTTGAATTAGATGAAAGCTGGAGGGTTGACATAACCCTGAAGACAATGAGAGTAGACCACTGTCTCAGCCAGGTGAAAGCAGACAGCTTCTGATTGTTCTTACTCAGTAAGATAAAGAAAAAAATCATTTGCCAAGTCAATAGCTATCTACCAGGTGCCATTGCTCTAATAAAGACCCCACAGCCAGAAGAGCAGCTGCAGTCACAACTACCTAATAAAGTGTAGCTAATCCATAGTCATCCTCCACGACCTATATGGCGTTTTTGCTGACCAAATAGGTATTAAACAGGGATATGACTGGAACCACCATCCTTTCATCTTTCAAGGCTTGGATGGTGACCCTAATCTCTGAAGTACCCCCAGGAATGTGGTATTGCTTTTTGTTTGCTCTTTGGCAAGCAGGAGGATGGGTAGTCAGCTTTCCAGAGGCTTTCTCTTGGCCTTTCTCACCCAGTAGTTTTTATTCCATGGATCAGGGAACTAATGTGGGGACTCTGCCAGTTGCCACTTACGTCTCTTCCATGGGCCCACTGGAGTTATTGTAGGAGAGCTCACGCCAAGATTTCATTTATCATCAGAACTTCCTAAGTTTCCACTCTGGCTGATGATCATGGTGGGTTTTTAGGGTTCCCGGAAATTAGCATCCGTTCAGAGCTGGTATCCAGTCACCTACACAGGGCTGTTTATTTCCCTTTCTCTCCTGCCCAGTCACCCTAGCAAATGGCCCCTCAGGTACCTCTGGAGAAGGCTTGGAAGAAATTTACAGAATATACTTTTGGTCACGTTTCAGGCTCCCTTAAAGGGAGCTGGCCTCTCCCTCAGTCAAAGGATTCTGAGTTTGTAAACAACTTCTCTTGGCAAACTGGGTGGGAAACTAAGAATTATCACTATGGCTGCTTGAATCAGGTTTCTATCTACCTCAGTAATAATTTTCCCAGTGATATATTGATAGATCTATGCTGTCTAAAGTGGTAGCTACTGGTCACATGTAGCTACTGAGCACTTAGCCCAAAAAAGAGTAAAGTCTCACATCAGGAATGTTTTATGTTGATTATATGTTGAAATGATCACACTTTAGATATGAGTTAAATAAAATGTATTATTAAAATTATTATCATGGCTTCTTTTTACTTTTTTAATATGTGGCAACTAGAAAGTTTTAAATTACGAATGTGGCTCATGTTGTGTTTCTAGTAGACTGTGCTGATACAGATCAAGCCATTTCATAGTAGGTTGCACAACTATTTCCTTCCTTTGGACCCTGTGATCAATTAGCCACCACCATAAAGCCACGTGGAACAAAACAATCTGATTACTCTTCTATTCTTGTGGCTCATTAGAGTAATTGAGCCCACCTGTCTCCAGTAGTCTGTCACTGGGGGGATTCCCACTTTTACAATCAGTGTTAGAGATCCTAGTTCAATGGCAGCATCTCCCACTGTTATCTCTGACCTGTGGAGGACAGCCACCACAGAGCTTTTCAATGATGCTGGCATTCTTCTTACTGGTGAGTTTTTAAATGTTTTCGTGAGGGGAGTATCCTCTGGGCCTTAGAGGAGGGATTAATCAGGATACATACAATAGATACATTTCAATTTCCCATTTCCCTAAGCTTGGGATTCCTACCACAATGTGCTAGGGAAGTTCTGCAATGCTCAGCCTCATTAGACATAAGGCACTCTTAAATCCAATATTTAATTACTCAACCGAGCAAACTATTAGAGCCACTCCCAACTGCTTAAACTGCAATATTACACCTTGAATCCCAGGTAAATTCACCCATATTGACAAATTTGATCCAACCCAGCTATATTTCATCCTCCTCAGCCTAATACTCTTGGAATCTATTCACATATACATGTTCCCAAGGTTCCTAACAGTACAAATGGAAAGATAGCACAATTCCTTTGTAGTATAACTACCTCCTCCTGCAGAAGATCTTTCAAATTTTCCCCTGGGCTGTGATGAGATGTGACTCTCATTGTGAATCTGGTGGTAGTGAGATAAGCTGGGGCCATAGGTATACCTCTTGCAAGACAACTGCCCTGTGTGAAATCATAGGTAAGCCTTTATGCAAGGGACTGCTTTCTCCAGCAAGGGAGTTTCAGGGGGACTAGGGGTTCATCTATCTCAGTTTCATTTGTGTCATTCCAAATGTCCTTACCCCAATGTATAACTCTTCCCAACCAGTGCCCTAACATTAGCATAGAAACTTGATAACGTGGTACGTCTACCAGGCATTGTCAATCTTCAACCCACACAATTAGACGTTAGGCCTGACCCACAGTTATGTCTTCTCTGAGGCTGCAAGAGATAAGGATTCTTTTAAGGCCACCACAGAAACTTTCTGGTTCTACACTCATGTCTTGAGTTGGAAGTTCAAGGCTTAAAGCTCCTCAATACCTCTTTCTCTCATAAACTCTCTAGCACAGTCAGAAGTAACCAGCCCACATTACAATTACTGTAATTACCACTGTTGCCATAGCAATCAAGTGCTGCGGTCACTCGATCACTTAAAACTTTGCCTTCCACTGACTATCTTACATCACTCTCAGTGATAATTTGAATAATCTTAATGCTACATCATGGTGCAGATTACCAGTGTCCCATTTCTGCCAGCAATAAGGTCACTTATGCATTCATTAAATAACTGAGAGAACTGGTCCCCAAATCTCACTTTGAAGGTTGTTTTCTGGGACTACTCCTGTTACCAACTATTGTATTAGTCAAGGTCTCAGCAGGAAACAGCATTACATCAGGTGGTGTAGATAAAGCTATCTTGATGAAGAGCTATGAGAGGTCTGAGCAGGGTTAAGGGACCAGATGAAGGATGCTAAGGGACTCAGGGCTTAGCAGTGGTGTAAAACTATCCAGGGCTGAAAAGGTAATGGAAGAAATAATGTCACCAAAGGACAAAGTGAGAAGTGGAGACATGGAGAAGGGGACATGGCAAGGGTTGCAGTCCATGGAGGGTCGCAGCCACTGCCAGAACTATGATACAAGTGCAGGGCAGGTAAGAAATACTCTAACCCCATGGTCAGACCCATTTGGAAGCCAGAGGACAAAGACACTCAGGTGATGCAGTCCAAAAAAGGGATGAGTATTCTAGGCCTCAAGTGGTGCAAAGAAGGGCTGAGAATGGATTTGAGAGAGGAGCACAAAAAAACAAAACAAAACTGTCCTCCAGGTGTTGCATTTTATGTGAACAAACTCCTTTAATCCTTTTAGCCTGATATCCATAAGGCACGTATTATTATAATCTCCATTTTACAAGTGAGGCAATAGGTTTGCTCAAAATTATACAAATAATAAATAGTGGGGTTGCAGTTTGAACCTGGGCAATTTGAACTTGAGTTTTTAATTCATGCAAAATGAGATCAGTTAGGCTGGAGGAGAAGGTTCAATTAGAGAAGTGGAGACAGAGGTTGGGGCCAAAGCATGGAAAGCCTTGTAAACTGGTCTGCGGAATTGTTTAGCTCTCTCTCCAAGCTCTGGCAGGTACCATATCTGCTCCTGCAATACTTTTTCAAGCCCTGTAGGAATTAGGAAACACATTGACCTTACTTTCTCTTCTCAGTAGCCCGAGCCAGATAATCAGCCTTGAAGAACCTGCCTAGTGCCCCTGAGTGTGGTAGACACTGGTTGTTTGGGACTCCCATTACCCACTTCTTTCATGTAGTAATTATTCTATTATATTGCTTTGTAATTATTCTGTTATATTGCTTTGGGGGAACTTCCACTCCTCTCAGGCTATGTGTTTCGGGTTGAGGTCCTAAGCAACCCCGCATATTGCATTTCCCCAGAGACAGTGACCTGACCCAAGTCAGGTCAAAAGGTGCCAACCAAAGTCAGTTTCTGGAATTTCATTAGAGGTATAAGAATCTGAGAGGAATTCAAGGTACGACTTTTGCTCCCAGCTTTCTACACATGAAGTCAAGTCTGAAGCCAACATAGAGGAAGGCAAACTGAGAGATGACCAAAAGCATGCCCTTGTGACAGGTTTGAGCCCTGAATCCAGCCATAGCCAGAGTTGGCCCATCCCTGGACTTTTTGTTCCATAAGCCATACATTCATTTTTTCTTCTTAAGACAGTTTTCTGCCATTTGTAATCATAAGGCAAATGTGGCAGTGTGAGGAGGTGAACCTACCTTCTCCAGAAAGGGCTCCATCCTTTGCTCTTTATCCCACAGATTTTTAGAAGCCTGGGGAGGGGGGCCCCGAGAAGGAGGAGACCTGCTTGATGGCAGAGGGTGAGAAGGCCCGGGGAAGAGGAATGTATCCTCTGGGATCAGAGACAAGATAAATGCTTGAATCAACACACATCCCCACAGAGGTATATTTAGTAAACTTTGTTTCTCACAGGGCTTGAAAGATCAAAATTGCTTTTTAAAAAATAATAAAAAGGAAACAGCCACTGTGGTTTCTTTTGACACCAGCCCAATTTCTTGGCTGTCACAATACTTCCAAATAACATGTGTAAGCCTTCGCTGGGATGTCTCATTCCCCCTAAAACCCAAGGCAAAAAACAACAACGAAAGTCTGCTGTTTCAGCTGCGTAACAATGTGTGGTCAGAGGCTTCCTGAGATCTCTAACATTCCTGGATGCTTTATAGGACCTGATGTTTTTCCTGCAAGTACAAAATGGCTTTATGTAGATATAATACCGGCTAATGGTGTCAACCCAAGCTAACAGCCTGAACTACTGGGTTCATTATGTAGTGGTCCTGGATAACCTTTGAAATCCACCTGGTCAGCCTTTACAGCTGTAAAAAATACAGGCCATCGCCATCTTCCTCATGGGAGATAGAACTTGTGGGCTGTTGATGTTGCAAGGTTACTTTTCGCTGTGGTCGTGAGAGATTTCTCACTCGGCCCCCACAGATTCCCCAGGTCTCTCCATTCTCCTGCACCCTCACTTTTTTTATAGCTCAGGGGAGAAAGTACATATTTTCCTATTCAAGATTAACCTTTCCATCTATTGTTTTGATCCCATTTTACATTTAGGACTTGGTCTCCAGTCATTCTCTCTCTCTCCCATATTTTTAAAAAAGTGTGTAATCAGCTTTACTGAAGTGTAATTCATATAGAGTAAAATGCAACCATTTTAGCAAATGGGTGAGTTTTGACAAATGAATATTCCTGTGTAAGCGCTAGCCCCACAATCAAGATGTAAAACACCGCTGTCTCCCCAAAAAGCTGCCACCTGCACTCGGTTCCCCAGCAACCACTGCTGAGAAGTGACAGATCTGCTTTCTGTCACTATAGATTAGTTTTGGCTGTAGTAGCGTTTCATATAAATGGAATCGTATGGAATTCATTTTTTTATGTTTGACTTCTTTTGTTCAGCATAATGTTTTTGAGATGTATCCTCTTGTATCAGTATTCACCCTTTTCATGGCCGAGTAGTATTCCATTGTATAGATACACTAGCTTATTTATCCATGTACCTGTTGATGGGCGTTTGGTTTGTTTTCATAGTTGTATGAGCTGTGAACATACATATACAATCTTCATGTAGACATGTTTTCATTTCTCTTGGGTAAATACCTAGAAGTGAAAATTTGAGTTGTATGGTAAATGCATGTTTAGTTTCTAAGAAACAACCAATTTTTTTCCCAAAGTGGCCATATAATTTTATACTTCTGCCAGAAATACGTGAGAAGTCCACTTGTTTCATATTTTTACCAACACTTGGTATTGTCAGTATTTTTGCCATTTTAGTGGATGTATAGTGGTATCTCATTGTAGTTTTTTTTTTTTTAACATCTTTATTGGGGTATAATTGCTTTACAATGGTGTGTTAGTTTCTGCTTTATAACAAAGTGAATCAGTTATACATATACATATGTTCCCATATCTCTTCCCTCTTGTGTCTCCCTCCCTCCCATCCTCCCTATCCCACCCCTCCAGGCGGTCACAAAGCACCGAGCCGATCTCCCTGTGCCATGCGGCTGCTTCCCACTAGCTATCTACCTTACATTTGTTAGTGTATATATGTCCATGACTGTCTCTCACCCTGTCACAGCCCACCCTTCCCCCTCCCCATATCCTCAATCATTGTAGTTTTAATTTTCATTTTCCTGTTGACTAAAGATGCTGAGGATCTTTTCATGCACTTCTTGGCCATTTGTATCTTCTCTTGTGAAGTGTCCATTCAAATCCTTTGCCCATTTTTTTGGTTCTTGCATTATTGAGTTGTAACACTCTTACAACCCATAAAGATATATTTATATTGGGTTGGCCAAAAAGTTTGTTTGGGTTTTCATACGTTACAGAAAAATCCAAACGAACTTTTTGGCCACCCCAATATCTTTATATGAAATATATATGTATTAGTCTTTTCATTTTCTTAAGGGTGTCTTTCACAGAGCACGTGTTTTTCATTTTGATGGGTCCAGTTTCTCTCTTCTATATTTCTAACCTCTATTGGCTCCTCCCCTTCAGCGTATAAACATGCTCCAATCCCTCCGATTACTACCAAACCAAACCAAAGAAAAACAGGACAACTACCACTTCCCCCACCACCTCCAAAAGCCCTTTATTGAACTCACATCCCATTCTAGCTACTGTCGTATCCTCCTTCCTCCATTCACAGCCAAGAAGCTCAAAAGAAAAGACTTCACTTATTGTACCTACACCTCCTAAACCCATTCCCTCTTTAACCCACTTGCACCACTCCACTGTGAAATCTCAGGCAGGGTCATGGACCCAGAAGCACAGGCAGGTTCTAAACTCTAGAATATTCTCAGCTTGCAAGGGCTGGGCTGGGGGGCAAAGCCTGGGTGGAGGTGGGACCCTTGCGGTTGACTGGTGGAGACTGGGAAGCCCTTCCACCACTTTTTCTTGGTGTTTCATTCCTGCTTTCCTCTAATGTCTTTGTGTTGTTGTCTAAATAATCATCACATCAACACATTCCCTTAGAGATGACTGATGAGGAGTTAACCATAGAAGAGTGCTTGTTGAGAGTGACCTTTCCTGGCCTCCACTCTAGTTATGCTACCACCCCCAGCCCAGAACTTCTCCACTGCCTCGCTCTCGTCCCACCTACTCCATCAGATAAGCTCTTGGAGCTCATCATTCCTGACACCCCTGCAGTGCTGGCCAGTGCCCATATTCTCTTTTTCTCCTAAACATTCCCTGTCTTGCTTAGCAAATACATATTAAGTACCTATTTTGCAGCAGAGCTCAACAGCAAAATTATTGACTTCTGGTTGTCTGTCAGATGCTACCCTCAAGACGCTCACAGTCTAAATGAGACATCTGAGTCATCTAGCCCCACAGGGTGACATCTGAGAGCCTAGGGGAACTGGGGTTGGTAAGGGAGTTCCAAGCACTGGGCAGCACCCACAAAGGATGGCGAATGCACATGTAAGGGAAGTGAGGTGTGAGAGCATAGGCATTTATGGTGAACAGTCCACATGGGGGAGCTTAGGGAACCTGTGGGAAGCATCATAGGATGTAAGCATTCTCTCTTTTAACAGAAGTGGGATTGTAGCCAAGCGTATGGCTGGACTACATTTCCCAGCCTCCCTTGGTGTTAGGTGGGGACACCAGTGGAATGTGAGCAGAAGTGGCGTGTGCTACCTGGATCCAAGGCTTTGTAGGAGTGGGTGTGCCTCCTTCATGCTCTCTTCCCCTTTTTGAGAACTGGGCAGAGACAATAACAAGGCCCTATGGAGACAATAGAGCCACATAATGGAAGAAGCTCCGGCCTTTAATGACTCTGTGAAGCAAAGCCACCCTGCAAAGCTAAACAATCAGCCAAGATTGTTATAGGAACAACAAGTAAACTTCTAATGTGTTAAAACATGGGAAATTTTGAGGATATCTTTATTGTTGCAGTATGGCCCTACCCTACATAACACATTCTGATTAGGATACATTTGTGAAAACCCTATTAAACACACACATATGTATAGAAAAGAAATGGAATAAAATATACCAAGTTGTTAATAATGGTGGTTATCTATACGTGGTGGAATTATGGGAGGATTTCCTTTTCTTTGCATTTTTCTCCCTTTCCCAAATTCGCGACAATGAGCATGTGTTATTTTACAGTCATGGCAATTATAAATTCTCTAAATTCAGGTAGTTACAGAGATAATAACAAGCTGAGAAAGAACCTCATTACCAGAAGGCATGTAGCAAGTCTATTCAAGTACAGAATTTAAGGGTAGAAAAAGGCAGAGGAAAAAGCAAGAAAATAATTCAGTTTCATATTCATTGAGGACATAGTCATGCAAAGAAAAAGAGTAGGAGCCTGAAGCAAGATGACGGAGTAGAAGGACGTGCTTTCACTCCCTCTTGTGAGAACACCAGAATCACAAGTAGCTGCTGGACAATTGTCAACAGGAAGACACTGGAACTCACAAAAAAATATACCCCACATCCAAAGGCAAAGGAGAAGCCACAGTGAGATGGTAGGAGGGGTGCAGTCACAGCAAAATCAAATCCCATAACTGCTGGGTGGGTGACTCACAGACTGGAGAACACTTATACCACAGAAGTCCACCCACTGGAGTGAAGGTTCTGAGCCCCACGTCAGGCTTCCCAACCTGGGGGTCTGGCAATGGGAGGAGGAATTCCTAGAGAATCAGACTTTGAGAACTAGTGGGTTTTGATTGCAGGACTTTGACAGGACTGGGGGAAACAGAGTCTCCACTCTTGGAGGGCACACACAAAGTACTGTGCGCATTGGGACCCAGGGGAAGGAGCAGTGAACCCAGGGGAGACTGAACCAGACCTACCTGCTAATGTTGGAGGGTTTCCTGCATAGACGGGGGGTGGCTGTGGCTCACCTTGGGGACAAGGACACTGGCAGCAGAAGTTCTGGGAAGCACTCCTTCACATAAGCCCTCCAAGAGTCTGCCATTAGCCCCACCAAAGAGCCCAGGTAGGCTCCAGTGTTGGGTTGCCTCAGGCCAAACAACCAACAGGGAAGGAACCCAGCAGCAGTCAAATGGATTAAAGTTTTACTGAGCTCTGCCCACCAGAGCAACACCCAGCTCTACCCACCACCAGTCCCTCCCATTAGGAAACCTGCACAAGCCTCTTAGATAGCCTCATCCACCAGAGGACAGAGCAGAAGCAAGAAGAACTACAATCCTGCAGCCTGTGGAACAAAAACCACATTCACAGAAAGATAGACAAGATGAAAAGGCAGAGGACTATGTACCAGATGAAAGAACAAGATAAAACCCCAGAAAAACAACTAAATGAAGTGGAGATAGGCAACCTTCTAGAAAAAGAATTCAGAATAATGATAGTGAAGATGATCCAGGACCTCGGAAAAACAATGGAGGCAAAGATCGAGAAGATGCAAGAAATGTTTAACAAAAACCTAGAAGAATTAAAGAACAAACAAACAGAGATGAATAATACAATAAGTGAAATGAAAAATACACTGGAAGGAATCAGTAACAGAATAACTGAGGCAGAAGAACGGATAAGTGACCTGGAAGACAGAATGGTGGAATTCACTGCTGCAGAACAGAATAAAGAAAAAAGAATGAAAAGAAACGAAGGCAGCCTAAGAGACCTCTGGGACAACATTAAACGCAACAACGTTCGCATTATAGGGGTCCCAGAAGGAGAAGAGAGAGAGAGAGGACCAGAGAAAATATCTGAAGAGATTATAGTCGAAAACTTCCCTAACATGGGAAAGGAAATAGCCACCCAAGTCCAGAGAGCACAGCAAGTCCCATACAGGATAAACCCAAGGAGAAACACGCCAAGACACATAGTAATCAAATTGGTAAAAATTAAAGACAAAGAAAAACAATTGAATGCAGCAAGGGAAAACAACAAATAATATACAAGGGAACTCCCATAAAATTGACAGCTGACTTCTCAGCAGAAATTCTACAAGCCAGAAGGCAGTGGCATGATATACTTAAAGTGATGAAAGGGAAGAACCTACAACTAAGATTACTCTACCCAGAAAGGATCTCATTCAGATTCGATGGAGAAATCAAAAGCTTTACAGGCAAGCAAAAGCTAAGAGAATTCAGCGCCACCAAACCATCTCTACAACAAATGGTAAAGGAACTTCTCTAAGTGGGAAACACAAGAGAAGAAAAGGACCTACAAAAACACACCCAAAACAATTAAGAAAATGGTCATAGGAACATACATATCGATAATTACCTTAAACGTGAATGGATTAAATCCTCCCACCAGAAGACACAGGCTCACTGAGTGGATACAAAAACAAGACATGCTGTCTACAAGAGACCAACTTCAGACCTAGGGATACATATAGACTGAAAGTGAAGGGGTGGAAAAAAGATATTCCATGCAAATGGAAATCAAAAGAAAGCTGGGGCAGCAATACTCATATCAGATACAATAGACATTAAAATAAAGAATGTTACAAGAGACAAGGAAGGACACTACATAATGATCAAGGGATCAATCCAAGAAGAAGATATAACAATTATAAATATATATGCACCCAACATAGGGGCACCTCAATACATAAGGCAACTGCTAACAGCTGTAAAAGAGGAAATCGACAGTAACACAAAAATAGTGGGTGACGTTAACACCTCACTTACACCAATGGACAGATCATCCAAAATGAAAATAAATAAGGAAACAGAAGCTTTAAATGACACAATAGACAAGATAGATTTAATTGATATTTATAGGACATTCCATCCAAAAACAGCAGATTACACTTTCTTCTCAAGTGTGCACGGAACATTCTCCAGGATAGATCACATCTTGGGTCACAAATCAAGCCACAGCAAATTTAAGAAAATTGAAATCATATCAAGCATCTTTTCTGACCACAATGCTATGAGATTAGAAATGAATTACAGGGGAAAAAATGTAAAAAACACAAACACATGGAGGCTAAACAATACGTTACTAAAGAACAAAGAGATCACTGAAGAAATCAAAGAAATCAAAAAATACCTAGAGACAAATGACAAGGAAAACATGACAATCCAAAACCTATGGGATGCAGCAAAAACAGTTCTAAGAGGGAAGTTTATAGCTATACAAGCCTACCTCAAGAAACATAAACTCTCAAATAAACAATCTAACCTTACACCTAAAGGAACTAGAGAAAGAAGAACAAACAAAACCCAAAGTTAGCAGAAGGAAAGAAATCTTAAAGATCAGAGCAGAAATAACTGAAATAGAAACAAAGAAAACAATAGCAAAGATCAATAAAACTAAAATCTGGTTCTTTGAGAAGGTAAACAAAATTGATAAACAAAATTGATTAGCCAGACTCATCAAGAAAAAGGGGGAGAGGACTCAAATCAATAAAATTAGAAACGAAAAAGGAGAAGTTACAACACACACCGCAGAAATACAAAGCATCCTAAGAGACTACTACAAGCAATTCTATGCCAATAAAATGGACAACCTGGAAGAAATGGACAAATTTTTAGAAAGAATTTGTCCATGGTTCCAAGACTGAACCAGGAAGAAATAGAAAAATATGAACAGACCAATCACAAGTAATCAAACTGAAACTGTGATTAAAAATCTTCCAACAAACAAAAGTCCAGGACCAGATGGCTTCACAGGTGAATTCTATCAAACATTTAGAGAAGAGCTAACACCCATCCTTCTCAAACTCTTCCAAAAAATTGCAGAGGAAGGAATACTCCCAAACTCATTCTATGAGGCCACCATCACCCTGATACCAACACCAGGGAAAGATACTACAAAAAAAGAAAATTACAGACTAATATCCCTGATGAATATCGATGCAAAAATCCTCAACAAAATACTAGCAAACAGAATCCAACAACACATTAAAAGGATCACACACCATGATCAAGTGGGATTTATCCCAGGGATGCAAGGATTCTTCAATATATGCAAATCAATCAATGTGATACACCATATTAACAAATTGAAGAATAAAAACCATATGCTCATCTCAATAGATGCAGAAAAAGCTTTTGACAAAATTCAACACCCATTTATGATAAAAACTCTCCAGAAAGTGGGCATAGATGGAACCTACCTCAACATAATAAAGGCCATATATGACAAACCCACAGCAAACATCATTCTCAATGGTGGAAAACTGAAAGCATTTCCTCTAAGATCAGGACCAAGACAAGCATGTTCACTCTCACCACTATTATTCAACATAGTATGGAAATCCTAGACACGGCAATCAGAGAAGAAAAAGAAATACATATTGGAAAAGAAGCAGTAAAACTGTCACTGTTTGCAGATGACATGATACTATACATAGAGAATCCTAAAGATGCCACCAGAAAACTACTAGAGCTAATCAATGAATCTGGTAAAGTTGCAGGATACAAAATTAATGCACAGAAATCTCTTGCATTCCTGTACACTAATGATGAAAAATCTGAAAGAGAAATTAAGGAAACACTCCCATTTACCACTGCGACAAAAAAAATAAAATATCTAGGAATAAACCTACCTAGGGAGACAAAAGATCTGTATGCAGAAAACTATAAGACCCTGATGAAAGAAATTAAAGATGATACCAACAGATGGAGAGACATACCATGTTCTTGGATTGGAAGAATCAGTATTGTGAAAATGACTATACTACCCAAAGCAATCTACAGATTCAATGTAATCCCTATCAAATTACCAATGGCTTTTTAAAAAATTAAGTTATTTTATTTTTGGCTGCTTTGGGTCTTTCCTGCTGCACACAGGCTTTCTCTAGTTGTGGCGAGTGGGGGCTACTCTTTGTTGCGGTGTGCAGGCTTCTGATTGTGGTGCATTCTCTTGTTATGGAGCACAGGCTGTAGGCTCACGGGCTTCAGTAGCTGTGGCTCGCGGGCTCAGTAGTTGTGGCGCATGAGCTTAGTTGCTCTGCAGCTTGTGGGCTCTTCCCAGACCAGGGCTCGAACCCATGTCCCCTGCATTGGCAGGCAGATTCTAAACCAGTTCACCACCAGGGAAGCTCCACCAATGGCATTTTTTATGGAACTAGAACAAAAAATCTTAAAATTTGTATGGAGACACAAAAGACCCCGAATAGCCAAAGCAGTCTTGAGGGAAAAAAACGGAGCTGGAGGAATCAGACTCCCTGACTTCAGACTCTACTACAAAGATACAGTAATCAAGACAATATGGTACTGGAACAAAAACAGAAACATAGATCAATGGAACAAGATAGAAAGCCCAGAGGTAAACCCACACACCTATGGTCAACTAAACTATGACAAAGGCAGCAAGGATATACAATGGAGAAAAGACAGTCTCTTCAATAAGTGGTGCTGGGAAAGCTGGACAGCTACATGTAAAAGAATGAAATTAGAACCCTCCCTAACACCATACACAAAAATAAACTCAAAATGGATTAGAGACCTAATGTAAGACCGGACACTCTAAAACTCTTAGAGGAAAACATAGGAAGAACACTCTTTGACATAAATCACATCAAGATTTTCTTGATCCACCTCCTAGAGTAATGGAAATAAAAACAAATATAAACAAATGGGACCTAAGGACACTTAAAAGCTTTTGCACAGCAAAGGAAACCATAAACAAGACGAAAAGACAACCCTCAGAATGGGAGAAAATATTTGCAAACGAATCAACAGACAAAGGATTAATCTCCAAAATATATAAACAGCTCATGCAGCTCAATATTAAAAAAACAACCCAATCCAAAAATGGGCAGAAGACCTAAATAGACATTTCTCCAAAGAAGACATACAGATGGCCAAGAAGCACATGAAAAGCTGCTCAACATCACTAATTATTAGAGAAATGCAAATAAAACTACAATCAGGTATCACCTCACACCAGTTTGAATGGACTTCATCAGAAAATCTACAAACAACAAATGCTGGAGAGGGTGTGGAGAAAAGGGAACCCTCTTGCACTGTTGGTGGTGGGAATGTAAATTGATACAGCCACTATGGAGAAGAGTATGGAGGTTCCTTAAAAAACTAAAAATAGAATTACCATATGATCCAGCAATCCCACTACTGGGCATATACCCAGAGAAACCATGATTCAAAAAGACACACGCACCCCAATGTTCATTGCAGCACTATTTACAACAGCCTGGTCATGGAAGCAACCTAAATGCCCATTGACAGACGAAGGGATAAAGAAGAAGTGGTACATATATACAATGGAATATTACTCAGCTATAAAAAGGAACGAATTTGGGTCAATTTTTGAGACGTGGATGGATCTAGAGACTGTCATACAGAGTGAAGTAAGTCAGAAAGAGAAAAACAAATACCGTATATTAACGCATATACGTGGAACCTAGAAAAATGGTACAGATGAACCGGTTTGCAGGGCAGAAATTGAGACACAGATGTAGAGAACAAACGTATGGACACCAAGGGGGGAAAACCGTGGGGTGTGGGGCTGGTGGTGTGATGAATTGGGCGATTGGGATTGACATGTATACACTGATGAGTATAAAATTTATGACTAATAAGGACCTGCTGTATAAAACAAAAAAGGGATCAAATGTATTCTATTGGAAAGAAGCAAAAATAGACCATATTTACTGTCTAAATTATATAATAATTTAATGATATTTAGCATCTATTGCAGATGTATTTATTATTGCAGATTGTATTTGCTTCATCAACGTCTTTGCTTTGGTAATCTCTGCTGTTTGGTCATTTCTTTTTTTTTTAACTTGTAGTATAGTTGATTTACAATGTGGCGTTAGTTTCTGCTGCACAGTAAATTGATTCAGTTATACATTAAAAAAAAAAAAAAGAGTAGGGACATCACAGAGGAAAGCCCCAGCCCATGCCCAGCCTGCCTTCTTACTCCTGTCCCGAACCTCTGTCCACCTCATGCCATACCCTGTTGCTGCAGGCATTTGCGGGTGGGGGAGAGGTTTTAGCTTCTGTTTCTATTTTCCTTCATATTGTTTGAGGAGCTGAGGCTATACATGAAGTTAACACAGAGAGGGTCTAGGACCGGAAGGCAAAGAAAGGAGAGTCAGGTGTTGGAAGGTGGGCACTAGTAGGACAGAGATGCTGCACATACTTCTGGAAACGCACTCCTCCCCAGCATAGTACAGAGCACATAGTATACATGTTAGATGTCTGACTGTTCTATCCTGAATTCCAAGACATGAAAAAGGAGGGAGGGAGCTTTCAAAGGAACAGGAAAGAGAAAGGAAGAGAAAAAGATCAATAGAGTTTAAGGAAAGAGTTAGACAAGAGGGAAAAGCGAGGGAATGAAAAGATGAGAGGAGGGACCTCTAACTGGAGGAAAAGAAAAACATGAAGAGAAAAAATAGCAAAGGAGGAGGTACTTTTCGCAGGATGACAGAGGCCTTTTCAGGGTGAAAGAGAACTGTGGTGTCTGGGAGGAGCTGGTATGATAATTAGGGCTGAGGAGCCAGGGGTCGATGTCAGTGAGGGCTCCCCAGGCATCAGTCCCGATCCCAGGTGGAGCAGCTCCGCCAGGGTGCAGTGTGGGGCCCTTTTCTTTGCATTTTTCACCTGCAATTCACCTCCTCCCTGGGGATGCTGGGGAAACAACAATTCTGTTGATGCCAAGTTGCTTGGATAGATTCTGCTACCTGCTATTTGAGGGATAGGACAGGCATAGAGCTTTCTGGAGATTAATTTTTGATTTATTGGTGGTAACAATGGTTTATTCTGATACACCCCAGGGTAAAGAAAGGGCTGTAAATATTTTAAATGCTGTTAGCCAGTGACAAGAAACATCACTGGTTGGGGAGCAGGGCAGATGGGAATTTCAAATACCTTCCCTAAATTACTTAAAGGCAAACTGTGAACACTTGCTAGCTTGTTTAAGAGGGAGGCTGAGGGTAGGCGAGAGAAACCTTATTAACTCGGACAGCGTCTTGTTTTCTCCATAGAGTGTATTTGCTTTTGCTACAGATTGGTTTGGCTTGGCTTTCACAGCTTGCTGAGGCAGTGTAAGGAGGCAGCTTTCAGCCTCCTGGAAAGAAGAGAGATCAGGGACCAGAGCCACCTGACCCATACTCTCCACCAGCACCAGAGGAGCTCAGGACAAAGAAGCAGGGTGGGGTGGTGGGTAAAGCCTTGGACCAT
Source organism: Phocoena sinus (assembly GCF_008692025.1). Taxonomy (NCBI): domain Eukaryota; kingdom Metazoa; phylum Chordata; class Mammalia; order Artiodactyla; family Phocoenidae; genus Phocoena; species Phocoena sinus. The sequence goes on along the minus strand of NC_045763.1, from coordinate 152,707,913 downwards.
GAGTCCAGCCTGGTTGTATGACCTTGGATGAGTAATTTTGACCCTGAATCTCAGTTTCTCTACCTGTAACATGGGATGATAATCCTTGCTGGTGTGGCAGGATAAAGATTGTGAAGTCTGGGAGTATTTGGTACGATTCTTGGAAGAAACAGCCCTCTGGGGTTTGCTTTTTCAGCCTCTTCAGCCCTGTTTGTCAGGCAGAGAAGAGGCTATTTCTTCTCACATGACAAGGAAACTGTGGCTGAGTGAGGGAATGTGGGTGATGGTCAGTGTCAGTTTCCCTGGAAGCCAGGATTAGGATGAGGTGAGTAAGGTATTATATTTGCCCCAGGTGTGCAAATTTAACGGGGTGCCAGAACACTCTGTCATCAAGATGAATAACATTTTAATGTAATACTTTTAGGATCAAAATTAATGCAAAAAAATCCATAATGAACAAAATATCTAATTTTAAAATAGAGACAGGATCAGTTCCCATCTCATAAAACAAGCTTTTTCTTTCCCCTGAGCACAGAGGCAAGGATTCCCTGGGGTGGAGGAAACACTGCCTGGGACTCCGTATTGAGATTTTGTCCCTCTTGGCCTCTCAGTTTAGGGTATGACTCCTTTCTTTCTCTGACCTCCAGCTTTCCCAGCAGAGCCAGGAGAGGCAGGCCACCTGCTCACAGGTTCTGGAGTAAGACCAGGCTGCACTTCAGTCCCTGTCCCATTGTTTACTAGCTCTGGGGGAGTGGGATAGTTGCTTAATATTCTATAAGCCTCAGTTTCCTATCTGTAAGCCTCAGTTTTCTCACCTGTGCCGGCCTCACGGAGTTATTCTGAAGATTAAATGAGATAATGTAGGGGGAGGGATGGACTGGGAGTTTGGGGTTAGTAGATGCAAACTACTACATATAGAATGGATAAGCAACAAGGTCCTACTGTATAGCACAGGGAACTATAGTCAATATCCTGGGATAAACCATAAAGGAAAAGAATATGAAAAAATAATATATATGTATATACCTGAGTCACTTTGCTGTATAGCAGAAATTAATACAACATGGTAAATCAATTATACTTCAATAAAAAAATAAAATTAAAAAAATGAGATAATGTACATAAAGCATGTAACAGAGGGACTGGTCCATATTAAGTGCTTAATAAACATTTGTTATTATTTTTTCCATAAAATGGGTATCATGTCCTCAGCCCCAAAGTGAGACAAGTTATATGCTAAAGCATGATAATACCTGGAAGGAAGGACAGAGCTCCATTCCACTCCTGGAAGCCACCAGGAAGACAGTTCTATATGCTCCTCCCTCCAGCTCCTAAAAATTCTGGTCCTGGCCTGGGCATCTCAGCAGCCCCTCCCAAGAGAGGCTCAAGGCTGGACCCTGACCTGCTGGCCACCTGCCACAGTGAGCAGGTGCTGTCAGCCCAGTGACAGGTCACCATGAAAAAGCAGACTCAGGGCAACTGAGTTGAGGGTCCTGGTGATGCAAAGCTCCCCACGGACGCTGTAACTGGTCCTGCTTCCCCTTTTAAGTTGGGTACTAAGAGCATGGAGCTAAATTTATGGCCCACCTTTAGCAAGAGCGTAATCCTTCAGTTCGTGCCTTAGGTTACGAACCTCCATTTAAAATGCACGCTCTTATTTTCAATTTGTCTCATTTCCAGTCACTCGTTTTAATTTACGTTAAGCTGCCTTAAATCCATTTTGAAACAAGGTGAGGAATAAATAAATACATCCTATCTGTATTTAAACAGCTTTCCATTTTATATGTATGTATTCTTGTGTATCTCTTTTGAAAAAATTACTGCCTGCTGATGCCTGCAAATGGCTGTGTTTGCGTTTGCTAATTGTGTAACTGACTGGATTCAAAATTGAGAGCTCTGATGAGTACCTAGGAAGCAAGGAAACAGAGTGTTTTCATTTTCAATATAAAAAGCAGGGCTGGGCCCAGGTGTCTGCCCTAGGAAGAGTCAATTTAAGGCAGTGGTTCTCCGCTGGGGCCACTTTTGCCTCCCAGGGGGCACTCACTTGGCAATATCTGGAGACATTTTTGGTTGTCACAACTCGGGGTGCAGGGAAGGCATCTGGCATTGCTACTGGCATCTAGTGGGTAGAGGCCAGGGATGCTGCTAAACATCCTGCGATGCGACCCCCACCATAAGAATGATCTGGTCCCAAATGTCAACAGCACCGAGGCTAAGCAGCCTTGACTTAAGGGTAGAAAGAGGGAGGAGGGGCAGAATCTTGTAGGGACCAAGGAGGGCTAGAAACCATGGGGGCAGCTCCTGAACCTGGTCAGGAAGAGGGAGCAGATGAGGGCCCATCTCCTCAATTCCCAGGAGACCCTAGTGCTCCCATAGAGCCACAGGAGAAGCAAGAGCGACTTGGGCAAGAAAGGCCTTCTCCAGTCCGAGGGGGGGACTGGGTTCCGGTTGGCTGGGATAGGGAGACTTTCTCCACTGGGATCTCCACCCCGCCAGGCTTTCTGCTGTGTTGGCCCAGGGGAGCCCTGCTGGGGGTCAGAGGGCAGAAGAAACACAGGCAAGCGGCCTTCATTCCTAGCCCCTCTCTGTGGAGCTGCCTCAGGCTGGCCAGTTCCTCAACCGAAGTCACAGCCCTTCTCGAGGCGGCCGACTCCACGTGCCTCTCCTTAGACATTCTCCTAACAACCTGTAGCTCCCCCTTCGCCACTGACCACCACGGTTCTGCCACCAGCCAGCTCTGCACACCTGGGCGAGTCACTCAGCCTCTGTGGCTTTCCCTTTCCTAGTTTGTGAGGTGAGGGGTTGGACTAGATAACCAACTCGCAGATTTTCTGTATAGGAATGAAAATATCCCGGCCTGAGCTGCTGCCCGGATCCTGGGTTGGGGGCAGCAGAAGCAGGCATTCTGTGGCAACCGTGTGCATCCCAGGCCTTCCAGAGGGGGCCCTGGTGAGCGCAGGAGAAGGCTGGGAGCCCCAGGTCTTCTTGTTGGCTGTCCTGGTGACCTGCTGGGGCGTGGAGGTGGGGTAAGCCCTTCTGGGTCCTCCGAGGCCCCCTGACTCCCTCCCAGCCTCCTCTGCCAACCACACCTCTCTCAAGGCTATATGCATTCTCCTGGGCCCAGGTGCTCCAGGCCAGGAAGTCCCGGGGCCCACCACACACTCAGCGCTGCCCTGCTGGTACCAGCTGGTGGGCTGGGCAGCTTCCTAGGCAAACCTGAACAAAGCTACACACTGGCAGAGCTGGCTAGAGGCCAAGGGGGCCCCCTGCCTCGGGGCAGTGTTGCATCCACCAGCCCAGACTTACAGGCATCGCTCCTGCTCTGACGGACCATCAGGGCTAGACCTCAGCAACCTCCTTTTAGAAAATGGGCGGGGATGGAAGCATGGTGGATGGAGTCACAGTCAGCGAGCGGTGAGCAGTGCCCACGTCAGGCACGAATAAGTGAACGCTTCCTGAGTCTACAGGGAGTACATGCTCCGTGCCAGTCGCCTTCACAGAGAGCATCTCATTTAATCTCACAAGTCCTCGGTGGTGAGGTGGGTCATCGTGCAGCCGTTTCTCATTGAAGACTCAGTGTAAAGAGGGGAAATGACTTTCCCAGGGTCACACAGCCAGCAAATGGAAGGGTGAGGGTTTGAACCCAGGACTATGGGCTCTAAACCCTGACAGCTTCCCATTACACCACACCTTACAGAGTCTCACCTTACAGAGACCACCCTCACTCTTCCTCCCCATCAAGGGAAAAGGCAGGGTTAAGTGAGAGCTGCCAGCTGCCACTGTTGAGTCTGAAAGCCCTGGGGCTTTCCAGGCTCTCCAGGGTCTTCAAGCCAGCATGGCAAGAGGGCTGGGAGTGCCTGCGGGGAGGTAGGGAGGCCATTCCAGCAGAACAAGACCACTGAGGTGTGGACCCTCGGCACACAGCTTTCTTGCTGGGCCCACCCCACCCGATGCTGGGCGGATCAGGTCCTCTGGAGCATCTTCCATGGCATCTTCCAGTGGGGACGGAGTCTAAGGAATCTCCCACCAGCCTTGCCTCCACCTGGGCCGCGGCTACATAAGAGGCAAATTTTGCTAGCCTGTCCATCAGGAACAGGGTCCCTTTTCCCCTTTGAGTCTGCAAGGGGCAAAGATGAGACAATGTCCCTTTCTCTCCATTATACTTCTTAGCTGGACTGAAGAATTCTCTCCTCCCTCCCTTCCTTCTTCCTTCCTTTCCTCCCCTTTCTGTCCCATCCACATCCAACCTCCCTCCCTCAACACAGACTCAGTCACCAACCTCCTCTGTGCTCCCAAGAAACCAGTGCATGCCTTATCACAGCCTTGTCACCTGGCATTATAATTGCTTCCCGTTGTCTGTCTCCCCCCGCCTCTTTGAGCTCATATCCCTGCCCTGGCCCAGGGCCTGGCAGGCTAAGGGCCTGTGGGAGAACCCAGCTCCTCCATTTGCTTCCTCCACAGATGGGCCCGGCTCTGGGCTTGGTGCTGGGAGAGGCGTTCAGGAGCTAGGAGACTCATCACTGCTTTCAGCCTCCGGGACTGTGTACATGTAGACAACCCAGGGTCAAGCAGGGCAGGGCCGGTACAGTAACCTCCAAGATATTACTCAGACTTTTTGGAAAGAGGAGATGAGGACCGAAGTTCTCAGAGAAGTCACTAAGGAAAAGGTGGGATCCTTAGGGAATGCGTGGAGCTGGACTGGTGCAGGGGGGCTACTCCAGGTCGGGGGAGGGGAGGCACAGTGAGGGCGGGGGACGTGGAGGGCGGCCCCGGCCAGATCAGAGGGTGGGCGCTGGGGAGAGGAGGGAGGGGACTAAGGTCAGTGCCTGGTCTGCCTCCTTGTTGGCCACCTGCTGCACCACAGGCTGACTGAGGCCCGCCGACGCCAGCTCTCGCTCACAGCAGCCCCGGGGGGAGGCGGGCCAGCTTCTAGCTCCGTTTCGCAGGTCGACAGCAGAGCGAGCAGAAGCTCCAAGAGGTTCAGCCAGTGCTCAAGACCGAAAGATAAGGGCGGTCACCCCTTCATGCTATCCTGGGTGATCCTACTCTGGAGAGACAGGAGGCTCCCAGCCTCCTATCTGAGCTGTGTTCGGGGGCTGCACTGGGGGTCACCTGCTGACCCCTACAGGCGAGCGGAGTCCAGCCTTGCAACCTCCCACCTGCTGGGCCCCCGGGTCGGCTGAGTCTCCTCTCTAGGTCCCTGTGCTGTGCACAGTGCCCCTACCCCGTCTTCAAAGCACCCCCTGCAGCACGGCATGCCCCCTGCAGGCGGGGTTGTGACATTGCCAATGCCTGCAGCGTGGGGGATTGATCGGGCAGCTGTGTCACAGCACTGGTCTTGGAGCCAAGACCTTGAATTTGAATCTCAGCTCCGCTGTTCACAGACAAGTCATGTCACCATTCCGAGTCTCATTCTCCTCCTCCGTGAGCTGAGGGAATGGTTGGTACCGACCTCCAGGCATCGTGGAGGGCAGAATGAGATGACCTTATGAAAGCACTTTCTTGGTGCCGAGCGTGTGGAGACTGAAGCCTGGATCTCCATGTGTAATTCACTGGAAACCACAGTGATCATCTATATTCTACAGAATCACAGCATCTGGGCACTGGAGTGGGCTGAGGGGTTGTAGATTTCTCCTTCCTACCCTATTCAGAACTCCGGTTACAGCATCATCCCTGATGGTGGCCACCTTGTCTCTGCTTGATCCCATCCAGAGGCCCAAGCTCACACATGTGGGCACCCCAGACTGTGCTCAGGGTTAGAACGTCCTGCCTTTCACTGACCTGAAGTCTGCCTCTCTCCCCTGCTTGCACACATGCACTCTGACACACACAGCAACGGGAGCATGAATATTTATGACACGTGGCTGATGCAGTCAGCTTATAGGATTCCCAGTGCTTCAAATGGGAGATTCTTGGACAAGAAGCCTTTTATCTGCGGAGGGGGCCCGGGTGGGGAGTGGTGGAGGCAAGTGGGAGAGAGGCGCCTCTGAGTGTTCGGGAAGTCTGCCCTTCACTGCGGCAGCCCAAGTGCCTGAATTTGAAGGGAAGGTTAGCTCGCAGCTGCCATCTTGGTCTCTGGGCCACGAGAATCAATCAGCTTTGGAGGATTTTACTCAGGAAACCCCTTCCTGGCTCTGCAGGGCCAGTCTCAAGGTGAAAGAGTTCCTAATCAGAGGGGTCTAAACCCTCCTTACCTGGCCGCCCTGAGGCTGAGTCCTCCCAGAGGGTGGAGCAGAGTGTTTCCACTCCCATCCACGCTGGTTTCCAGATTTCCTCCAGAGCTGAGCCCAGGGAGGAAGTCCTAGATGACTGTGCTAACCTCCAAAGACCCCTAATAAAGTCATGGCCCACCACATCTCCAGCAGAGGAAGCGCACATATTTCAAACACTTCAAATGGTGCAGCCACCAAGAGCTTGTACTCATATGGGGTCAGATCCTCCCACGGCTGGCCAGCCAGTACCCTCAGTGTGACCACACTTCTGAGCATCCTGGGAAGAAGATGTGTCATCCACTGGACTCTGCAAGGGGTGGTAAGCAAAGGGGTGGGAGAGTGGTCAGCTTGCACCTGGGCCTCAAGCCTGGAGCGTACCTGCCCCTTTGCCCCTTTCCTGGTAGCACCCACAGGGCAGAGCCTGAACTGGAGAGGAGTTTCCCTGGAAGGGAGTAGAATGACTTCTAGCTGGACTCTTGATAAGGCAAGATTTAATCACCCCAGAGCTTCCCCTCTACCCCCTTCCAACCCTACACCCTAAGCTACTGCCCCTCCCAGTCTTAGACTCTACACAACTGACCTATGAGTATCTCACTTCATTCCACGTGTCCCTTTAGCGAAACCAGTTTTATTTCCCCCATATCGGACAGCTCCTCTGCTGAGGAAGAAAGGGAGGACACTGAAGATTGTCAGGCTAAAGAGAAGACTGGCTGTAAAACCGGGGCTGGGCGCCCCAGATTCTCATTTATCATTCAGGCTGGGGTGTAGAACCTTCTCCTGCAGGAAAGTGTTGCTCTTTCCACCCACCCCCAAAGGGTAATCCCCTCCCCTCTGTGTTCCTGTAACACCCTGGGCATCTTTCTATCACTGTGCTAACAGCATTAGACTTCCCCCCCCCCGCCCCCCGGAGACCGTAAGCTCCTTGAGGGCAGAATCCGTGCCCACCACAGTGTCTAACGTAGAGTGGGCACTTGATAAATATTTGGTGAAAGCTTCCCTGAGCTTGTGAAATTCACAAAAGAAAATGGAGCCTCAGTACATACATATTAATGGTTCCGGTAGGGGTGGGATTGAAATGCAGTAATAGAGAGCAGAGACCTGCCTGCACTTGTACATGTTTTCCAGAGGGCTGGGTGGGTGGAGCAGAGGAAAGTGACTGCAGCAGTGGGAGGAGGGTCAGGGTTCTGAGCTCTTGGGGATGAGGCCAGCTGCAGGCTGCTGTCTCTGCAGGAAAGAACCACAGTCCTGCAGCACAGCCACCATGCCTCCAGTCACTCAGGACCAAGTGCCAGTATAAGGGGGGTGAGCAGTGAAGACAGCAGTGGTGTTACCTATGTTGAATGGCCACCCATCACCTGAGAACTCAAGACGTCTTTCAGGAGCACCCACTCTGCTCTTAGCACTGAGGGGGGCATAGAGATGAACCAAACCCAGGCCCCCAACTTCAAGGAGCTCCCAGTGCCATTGGGGAGGTGAGACTCACTGTTCTCCAGTGGGCAACTCAGCCAGGGTACAATTACAGACTGCATTGTGTGGTGTGATTGTGAGTGGCAGGGGTGAGAGGGGTGATATCACCAAAGGCCGAAGGCATGCTAGGTGATATAAGGAAGTACAGACACCTCTAATGGTACCTGTAGAGAAGCAAATAATGCCTAGAGCAGCCAGAAGAAAGGGCTGCACGTCCCACCAGCTAAATGTTGAGAGCCAGGGGAAGGTTGCCTTCAGAGGCTGGAGGTAGGGAGTCAGAGCCTTGAATGATCCATAAGAAAAGAAAGTATTTAATTACGGAGAGAAGAGTGGAAGGACAGGGCAGAGCCCAGGACACTCCAGCCACTCAAGTCTGGGAAGGGGATGGGGGTGCCTGGTGTGCACCATGGAGATCTTCTTCCTCGTGAATGAATTTTTGTTGTTTAAAATTAAAGCATTAAAAACTGTAAATCATTTCAAAAGGGCATTCATTGAAAAGTTCAGCTCCCTCCTACCCTGACTACCTTCTCAGATTCCACTGGTACCTGTCTCTTATGTTATCACTCCAGAGATTTCTGAGAATATAAAAGTTTATATTTTAACACAAATGGCAACACACTACAATGTTCTATATCTTGTTTTTTTAAAATTAGAAATATGTGGGTGATTATTCCATTTTAGTCCCTATAGAGTTGCTGGATTATTTTTGATGGTTTCAAATAATAATTCCATTGTGTGCATGTGAGAAATGAACTTAACCAGAGCTATAATGATGCACAGGCAGGTTATTTCCAGTTTTTTGCTATTGTAACTGGTATTACAATATTCTTGAATATATGTCATTTTATACAGGTGTATCTACAGAAACAGCTGCATCCAGGAGTATGTACATTTAAAATTTGAGAGCTATTACCAATAGTCCTCCACAGAGATACCACTGTATGAGAGTACCTGTTTCCTTCCTTTCCCACAGTACTAAACGTATTTGATTTTTGCCAATCTAAGTAAAAGTGATGTCTCATCATGGTGCTGATTTGCACCCCGAATGAGTTGAACATCCTTTCACAAGTTTAAAAGGCGTTGTTTGGGGCTTCCCTGGTGGCGCAGCGGTTAAGAATCCGCCTGCCAATGCAGAGGACACGGGTTCGAGCCCTGGCCTGGGAAGATCCCACATGCTGCTGAGCAACTAAGCTCACGTGCCTCAACTACTGAGTCTGCGCTCTAGACCCTGTGCACCACAACTACTGAAGCCCGCTCGCTTAGAGCTCGTGCTCCACAACAAGAGAAGCCGCTGCAATGAGAAGCCTGCTCACTGCAACTAGAGAAAGCCCACACGCAGCAACAAAGACCCAACGCTGCCAAAAACATTTTTTAAAATAAAAGGCATTATTTGCCTTTCTTTTCCTATGAAATGTTTAAATCCTTCATCCATTATTTTCTATGAAATTGTTGGTCTTTTTCTTATCAATTTGTAGGAGCTTTTTATTTATTAAAGTAACCTCTTTTTATGATGTTGCAAATACTTTGTCATCTGTCATTTGCACTCGTAGCTTTTTTTTTTTTTTTGCGGTACGCGGGCCTCTCACTGTTGTGGCCTCTCCCGTTGCGGAGCACAGGCTCCGGAAGCGCAGGCTCAGCGGCCATGGCTCATGGGCCCAGCTGCTCCGCGGCATGTGGGATCTTCCCGGACCGGGACACGAACCCGCATCCCCTGCATCGGCAGGCAGACTCTCAACCACTGCGCCACCAGGGAAGCTCCTCGTAGCTTTTTTAGTGTTTGTTTTGTTTTGTTTTTTTGCCAGGTAGAAATGTACAGTTTTTATATGTCTGAGCTTATTAGTCTTTTCTTGTATGACTCTTCCAGTTCTTGTAGAGTTTCCTTTTTAGTTTTAAATATTTGATCGATAATCTAGAACACATTTTGATTTTAGGAATGACAGCTTTTTTTCATGTAACAATGCAGTTTGAATCTCGTTCTTACCAGTGTATAAAAGTCATCTCATTCTTTTTACTGTCTGAATAGTGATTCTATCACGTGGATTTACTTTATTAACCAGTTCTCAAAATTATAGATGGTTAGATTATTTCCATGTAATATGCCATTATAAGCAATAATGTAATGAGTATCCCCCTCAAAGATATCTAAAAGGTAATTTAGTTTAATGCTTCTGAAACTGTCATGTGCTTATGGATTATGTGGGGATCTGTTAACATGTGGGTTCTGATTCAGTAGGTCTGTGGTGGGGCCTGAGATCCTGCATTTCTAATGATACTGAGCTGTGGACCACATTTTAAGTAGCAAGAGTTTAGCTGACTTCTTGTACAAGTCTTCAATTCTTTTTATGCACCCCATCCACCGGGGAGGAAGTTGCACTCAGGAGACATCTCATTCCATCTCTGAATAGCTGTAGTTGAGGTTCTTCTTCGTGTTAAGTCAAATCTGTATTTCTTCACCCTAATTCTGTAGCCTGGATCTGAACCACCACTCGCAGCCAGCCCTTCAAGTTTTTGCCAGGCTGTTTTCTTTCCTGTGTCTTTTCCTCAGGCTGATCATCTCTTCTCCACCTGCTCCCCATGCAACAGGGGTCGTGGGGTGGGAGAGATGGGGAAGTGTGCGGCCCTGCCCCAGCGTCCTCCTTTTGAACTCCGGTCTCGGTTGTAAGTTCTTCCATGTCTGCTTGTCCAGGTAAAGTCATTAAGTCTTCTCAGTGCTGAAGGTCAAAGCCATGTCTCGCATCTCCCTGTTCTGGAGAAGAGTCTCTTAAACTGACGATGGTGGGAGTGGCTGTTTGGGGTGGAGGAAGATCACAGAACTGCAGACAGGATGTACTGGAAAATTAACAACTGCTCTCCAAAATAAGATGGAGCCTCCCTGATTTGTAGCATTTTCTGATTTCCACAGTGTAAATTCTCCCACTGTGACCGACTTCAGGCTGGCAGTGTGATGCCACTTTGCAGGGTCACACAATGCTGTACAGCATTTTCACCACACAGACTGAATAAACTTCAGGAACATAGATAATAGATTGTAGTATAATAATTAGAAGTGAGGACTTTTTAGTGTCTCTTTCCTTTTTAAAAATATAATTTATTTCATTGTAAGTTTTAACAATGGCTGTGTTTAACAACTGGCTTGCAAATGTTTTGAAAATTCAACCATTGGCTGTGCGAGCTAGGTCCGGCACACCCCTGGTGGGCGGCTATCTTAAAAGTCTCTCCCCTCTTCTCTGGAGGCCCTTTGCTCCCTGCTGCCTCTGAAACCCCTTTATCTCTTGTTCCCAGCCTTGAGGGCAGAGCCCACACTTCCAACATCAATGCTCTGCTGCCCCCTAGTGGTAGCTCCTGCCCTCTGCGGCTGCCTCAAACCTTAAACCCGTAGCAGGACCTACTGGCTCCAGCTCTGAGACAGGATCAGAGGCTCCCGCGGCTAAACAATCTTTCTCTCCCACTCTAGCCTTCTGGAACACAAGGGGACCCAGGTCAGAGCGTCCAGGGCCTCTAGACCTGCTGCACCCTCCTCATCCCGGATTCGTGTGTTCTCACTGCCCTCTGCAGTTCCAGCAGGGTGGTGATGAGTCGGGGGAGTGGGTCTTTCCCTGGCACTGTGGCTCCATCTAGTGCCTCTGCCAGGTCAATGACATATGCACCTCCACTGACAGCCCCATGCTGGGCACCCCTGAGAGGGAGCTGCTCTAAGGGAATTCTTACTCAAGTGCTGGAGTTTGTTGTTGTTTTTGCTTTGGGTCCCCATGAGAAGCTCTCACCAGTCATCTTCATTAGAGCTGGGGCTTCCTGAGGAGGGAAAGAAAAAGGACCATGTCAGAACAGCACCAAATCTTCCTCCACATGGTGGGACCTTCTCACTAGAGTAGCCCAATTAGAACAGCAAACTCCAGCTGGAAGGATCCTGAGGCAGTGGCCTTCTAACCATAATGGCCAAGACCCGCAGTAACAAATACGTTTTACAACATAACCCAAGACACCCTATGTAGAGAAGGTTCAGAAAACAATACTTACCTTACTATGTGCAGTGTATTTTTGACATTTCCATAATTTTCTATCTTGTCTCTTCCACTAAAAAAAAAAAAGTCTTTCCACAACTTAGTAAACAGAATTCACAGCTCATTAACAGGTCACCACCTGAAGTTTGCAGAACACTGGCCTTGGCTGACTTCTATTTCTCTGAGAGTAAACTGAGGGCAAAGAAATAACACACGCCCAAGAGCAAATCAGGGGCAGATCAGATCTAGTATTCAGGTCTCTGAGCTCTTCTTCCCTTACACCAGGGTCTCCTCTGGGCTCTGTCCCAGACCTCCCTTTGCACTGAAGTTCAAAGGCCGCACTCTCTGTGGTCCTGGTCCATTTAGGACAGATTGTCAGGATCTGCCGACAGGCTCCTCCATGCCCCGGAAGTCAGGGGTTGCCAGGTGCTCTAGCTCAGGTCTTCCCTTATGAACGCCTCCTGTTCCAGCACAAGGTGGCAGCAGAGAGAAGCAAATGGTATTGCTTGTGGCAAAGGAAAAGAGGCGTGGTAGGCTGTGCCCGTAACCTAAGAGGTTAAAGAGCAGCATTAGCATATTTACTTGAGGTCAGGGGCCTGGAGGCAATACTTCAAGGGTGTGGGGGACACTCTTACGACTAAACTATCAACAATAAGCATTGATGGGTATGTGAATCTGTACAATCTTCCTAGAAAGCATTTTGTCATTATGTTTAAACAATTTTTAATGTTCAAACCCACTGATTCAGAAATTCAATAACAGGAATTTAATATAGGTGCTAATTATATATACAAAGACATTCACTGCAAAAATTTTATATTTTCAATGGAAAAAAATCTGAAGAACACCAACATGGAATTAGTTTTAAAATTCTGTCACCACCACCACAACAAAAAATGTATACTGTGCAGCCATTAGGTATATTAAGGTAGAATTTAACGCAGAATTTTAAAAGTTTACAAAGGAGCATGTGCTATGACCCCATTTGTGTAAAGTGTCCAGGGAGTCTCTAGGTAGTGGGGTGAAGGTGAATCACTTGGGGAGGTTTTCAAACCGTGCAGCTTTCCTCAACCCCTCACCCCAGGAAATTGTGATATGCTCCTCTGGGAGCCTCAGCTTCCCTTTGAGAATCATTGCAGGGAGTGGGGAGGATAGACAATTGCTGGAGGCGCACACATACTTGTTTGTGTGTAGAATGTGTGTGCTTGTAGGATGTTGATGGGATGTTCACCAGAGTAGTAGCAGGAATTGACTTTGGGTGGTGAGATTTTCAGGTGGTTTTAGGTAATAATAATACTTTTAATAATTATGATAAAAATACTGTTTATTTAACCATTCACCTGTTCCAGAACATCTGGGTTATTTCAAGTTTTTGGCTACTATAAATAAAGTTGCTATGAATGTTTATATACAGTTTGTTGTGTGAGCATGTTTTCATTTCTGTGACGTAAACGCCCAATAGTGCAACTGAGATGTGTTTTATGGGCTAGCATATGGTCTATCCTGGAGAATGCTCCATGTGCACTTGAGAAGGATATATAGTCTACTGTTGGGTTTCATAGATGTGTTTCATAGATGTCTATTAGGTCTATTAGGTTTCATAGATGCCTATTAGGTCTGGTTGGTTTATAGTGTTCTTAAAGTTTTCTATTTCCTAGTTGATCTTCTGTCTAGATGTTCTGTTTTTGAAAAAGGGATATTGTGATCTCCAGCTATTATTGTCGAATTGTTTATTTCTCCATTTCTGTCAGTTTTTGCTTCATGTATTTTGGTGCTCTGTCATTAGATGCATATATGTTTATAATTGTTATATCTTCCTGATGGATTGGCCCTTTTGTCATTATGAAATGTTCCTCTTTATATCTGGTAACATTTTGTTTTGTTTTGTTTTAAAGTCTATTTTATCTGGTATCAGTCAGTATAGCCACTTTAGCTTTCTTGTGGTTGCTATTTGCATGGTGTATCTTCTCCTTTCAGTCTATTTGTATCTTTCAAAACAAAGTGTAAGTCCTGTAGACAGAATATATGTGGATCTTAACTTTTTTTATCCATTCTGACAAGCTCTGTCTTTATTTGGATTGTTTGGCCTATTTATATTTAATGTTTTATTGATACAGTTGGATTTACACCTGTTATTTTGCTTTTCATTTTCTACACATCTCATGTCTTTTTTGTCCCTTTTTTCCTCTTTCACTGTTTTCTTTTGCACTAAGTGAATCTTTTTACCGTAGCATTTTAATTTCTTCAATTTTTAAAAACTTTTTAAAATTAATTATTTTAATGGTTGCCCTAAGCCTTTTACCATATACTACTTAACTTGTTATAATCAGCTTCAGAGTTATACTAGCTTAATTCCAGTGATATATAGAAATGTTACTCCTATATAGCTCTATTTCCTGACACACACACCCCATTTTTAAAGTACAAATTTCTACATCAGACTAAAGAGCTTCTGTAAAGCAAAGGAAACCATCACCAAAATGAAAAGGCAGCCTACAGAACGGGAGAAAATATTTGCAAATCATATATCTGATAAGGGGCTTGTATCCAAAATATGTAAAGAATTCATAAAGCTCAACAGCAAAAAAAAAAAAAAAAAATCATTAAAAAATGAGCAGGGAGGGCTTCCCTGGTGGCGCAGTGGTTGAGGATCTGCCTGCTAATGCAGGGGACACGGGTTCGAGCCCTGGTCTGGGAGGATCCCACATGCCGCGGAGCAACTAGGCCCGTGAGCCACAACTACTGAACCTGCGCGTCTGGTGCCTGTGCTCCGCAACAAGAGATGCTGCGATAGTGAGCGGCCCGCGCACCGCGATGAAGAGTGGCCCCCGCTTGCCACAACTAGAGAAAGCCCTCACACAGAAACGAAGACCCAACACAGCAAAAATAAATAAATTATTTAATAAACTCATACTGCCAACATCTTAAAAAAAATGCGCAGGGGATCTGAAGACATTTTTCCAAAAGACATACAGATGGTCAACAGATTCATAAAAAGGTGCTCAACGTCACTAATCATCAGGGAAATGCAAGTCAAAACCATAGTGAGCAGTTTATCTCTTGTAAAAAAAAAATCATAGTGAGATATCACATCACATCTGTTAGAATGGCTATTATCAAAAAGACAACAAATAACAAGTGTTAGCCAGAATGTGGAGAAAAGAGAATGCTTTTGCACTGTTGGTGGAGTGTAAACTAGTGCAGCTACTATGGAAAACAGCAGGGAAGTTCCTCAAAAAATTAAAAAGACAACTACCATATGATCCAGCAATTCCACTTTTGAACATATATCCAAAGGAAATGAAAAACCAGCTAAAAAGCAGATCTGCACCCCCATGTTCACAGCAGCATTATTTACAATAGCCAAGATATGGAAACAACCTAAGTATTCATCAATGGATTAATGGATAAAGAAACTGTGAGATATATATATACAACGGAATATTATTCAGTAATAAGAAAGACATCTGCGACAACATGGATGGACCTAGAGGATATTATTCTAAATGAAAAAAGTCAGACAGAGAAAGATAAATATTGTATGATTTCACTTATATGTAGAATGTAAAAGACAAAACAAATGAGCAAACATAACAAAGCAGAAATAAAGTTATAGAGACAGAGAACCTGACAGGTGGTTGCCAGAGGAGAGGGGGGTGAGGGGAGGAAAGAAATAGGTGAGGGAGATTAAGAGGTAAAGCTTCCAGTTGCAAAATAAATGAGTCAGGGATATGAAATGTATAGTGTGGGGAATATTGTCAATAACTATGTAATATCTTTGTATGGTGACATAGCTAGACTTAACTTGGTGATCATTTTGAAATGTACAGAAATATCAAATCACTATGCCGTGTAGCAGGAACTAACATAGTGTTGTAGGTCAGTTATACTTCAAAAACAAACAAGTAAACTCATAGAAAAGGAGATCAAATCTCTGGTTAACCAGAGTAGGGGGTGAGGGGAGAGGGAATTGGATGAAGGCCGTCAAAAGGTACAAATTCCCAGTTATAAGATAAATAAGTACGAGGGATGTAATGTACAGCATAATAAATATAATTAACAGTGCTGTATGTTATATATGAAAGTTGTTGAGGGTAAATCCTAAGAGTTCTCATCACAAGGAGAAGCATTTTTTCTATTTCTTTAATTTTGTATCTATAAGAGATGAGGAATGTTCGCTAAATGTATTGTGATAATCATTTCATGATGTATGTACGTCAAATCATTATGCTGTACGTCTTAAACTTATACAGTGCTATATGTCAATTATATCTCAGTAAAACTAGAAGAAAAATTCAAAAAAAGAAATATATGGGAAAATTTAACCTACTCAAGAAGTTCTATGAACTGAATTTTTTTCTTAACATATATGGTAGCAACAACTAATTTAGCCTGAAGGCACTTGGTAGCCAAACCTGACCTGAACTGTCACAAGGCAATGAATTATAGCTTTATTCATCTCACTCAGTGTGAATATTCATACATTTCACTGCAGAAGTGTTAATGTGTTTGATTTACAGAGTGTTTGCCCCATGTCACTGAGGTGGTTACATAATGTATGGTATTTGCACCAAATTGTCTTTCTAAAATCTGAACCATACATCTGGCTTATTTTCCCAAAGGCACCTGGGAAAGCACTACATTCTATTTTTCAAACTTTCTTGAACTTTTCTTCTTCTTTGCTAGTATTAAAAGAAAATATTTCTTTTCTAAGAAAAGTGGAGAAAAAGGAAACAGACAAAATTTTGACTTCTGTCTATAGCTAGTCAGGACAGAACTCTTTGCACTCTCTCTGAAAATGTCCTTTCCCGAAGTGTGCAGACCACTTTGCAGTTTGTAAGCATTTACAGCCACCATTGGTCGTAAGTAGTCTTCCCAAAGGAAGCTAAGGAACTGAAGCCTGGAGAGGGGAAGTGACTTGTTGGAGGTTGTGACCATGCGGCATCTCCACTGGGTGGGGTCCCGGGCAAGTTGTTCATAGGACCACAGGAAGTCATTGCTAATAAACTGTTATGTCCAAATCACATGGTTAGTTCCAAAATTGGACTATGGTTGGGAAGTGGCTCAAATGAAAGAAAAGGAGGGTGACCAATGGAAATGGAACTCTCTGACTGGGAGCCTAGGGGAAGTGCAGGGAGTTGTTCTGGGTCCCATGGGCCCCTTCCCTTGGGGGTGAAGGGAACTGGCAGCTGCGGCACCCTGATCTGTGGAAGGCATCCGACTGGTCGTTGTAGGGGGACACATGGAAGAGTGAGAATGGGACAGAGAGGCTTTGCACTCAGGGTCCATTTGGAGTCTGATTTAGAGAAGAAGTCGGGCTATAGTTTTAGAGATCCCCAAGACCACCTGCAGGGTCAGCTATTTACCAAATGGACTCACAGAACTCAGAAAAGCTATCATACTCATGGTTACAGTTTATTACAATGAGAGAAAATATTAAAACCAGCAGAGGAAATAGACACACAGGTCAGGGCCCAGGAGAGACTAAGAGAAAACTTCCAGTTGTCCTCTCCCAGTGGAGACATGTGGACAGCACTTACTTTTCTCAGCAAAGATATGTGGTGATGGAAGAAATTTTCACATATTGGGTATAGGGAAGTCATTCAAGTTTATACATGATTTAACTTGAACTTTAGGCTAACAAAAACAGCCTATTTATGGCCTGTCAGATACACTTTGTACATCTGCTTTAGCCGTTAAAGAAAAGAATGCATTTAAAAATTAAAATGGAGTAACATTGGTTCAAGCATCCAAAATGCATCTGGGTGGCCATTGTGGATGTGGTTTCAGACACATTCCTACATTACTCAGAACTCGAATTTTCTGAACTGTATCAGACTCAAGGACACCACTAGCCATTCTCAAAACAATATCTGCTAGCTGCCAGTTGCAACCTTATGGTCTCAAGGTCCGCCCTAGTTATTAAGCAACAACTTTGGACCCCAACCAATCTTGCTTAACAGGCACTCTTACTTCTTACCAGCTCCAATCCTAATTCCTGACAAACAATTTATGTAATTTTGTGGGTTTTCCCTTTATAAGCCTCCCCCATTTTGTAATCTTAGAGAACACAATACAAGTTCTTCTTGAATCTGTGTCTCCTGGACTATAGTCCTGAGCATAGCTCACATAAAAATGCTTTCCTATTCCTATTATAGATTTTTTATTATTTCCGTCGATAATGGCAACATGTACAGACTATTGCCAGCCAGAGAAGCTCACCTGAGCTTATTGGGGATCAGTCATAGAGGTATGGCTGACTGACTACATGACTGTGGGCATATCTAGTAAAATCACTTGTCGCCTTTGGCCACCATTGCCAAGGTTGGTCATACCATATCACAGGTTATGTCATGATGCTCTGGAATTTCCCCAGCCAAGCATGGTCTATTGCTCTGCAATAGGAGAAGTTCAAAGGGCCATAGCCTGACTGACCCACACAGAAGCTGGAGCTCTTATATTTGTATCTCACTGGTCATTCAGAGACTCTTTATGGGGAGTTCTGGCTTCATGAGGCCATGAACTTCCAACCTCTGAAATTCCTCCTAGACCAAAAGGACTTAAAAGAGATACAAGTGCACAATGAGATAAATGCAAATTAAAACAACGATGAGATACCACTACACACCTATTAGAATGGCCAAAATCTGGAGCATTGGCACCAAATCACTGAATATCAAAAGCTGGTGAGGATGTGGAGCAACGGGAACTCTCATTCATTGCTGGTGGGAATGCAAAACAATAGAGCCACTGTGGGTTTTTTGTTTGTTTTGTTTTTTATATTACATAATCTAATGTTTAAAAGTAAAAAAATATATACGACAACAACAATGATAAAAAACTAATGTAATTCAAAGATTGCTGACATTCAAAGTTGCTTCACCACAAGGGATATTGGGATATTGGCAGCTCCCTTAAATCCCTCTAAAGCAGGGCCTAGTCTGGGCCCAATGGGTTGCATTTTGACCCACCAAGGGGCTTTGCTTGGCTGTGCCCAGTTTATTTAAGAAATAGAAGCTCAGTGACTTCCTGGGGGCAGGGTGGTACATACTCTCATTTGCGGGATTTCTGTTCATCCCTTATTTTATTTTATTTTTTCACACACACACACATACACACACACACACACACACACACACACACACACTGTATTTTATTTTCACAAGAGATAAATAAACTGACACCAAGCATTGTAAATGGATGACCACAACAAAAGCAACAATGATTGCAATTACCAAACACAAAACACACTCACACTATGTCATGATATTGACATTCAGTCCAGGAATCCTCCACTGTAACAGCTCCTTTACTTTGCAGTGAAAATTGATTTGTATATGTTTTGCCTCTGAGTCCTTGTGGGATTTTTTTATTATTATTCAAACAGAAAGTCACAAAAATTATAATCATCCCCATCAGTTCACTCAGTCCCATGTAATTAATTTTTTTCATCTTGATCTTTTGTTACCACTTTTATGAATTCATCACTTTTCCATTTGATTTCTGAAAATGCTTATTCATTCAGTTCAGCAGTATAGTCAGTCACCAGAAACCTGTACTTGTCAGAGTCTTTTCCAAGAATTCCTTGAAGATGAAACCCTTTTTTTTTCTTTCAGTACACGGGCCTCTCACTGTTGTGGCCTCTCCCGCTGCGGAGCACAGGCTCCGGACGCGCAGGCTCAGCAACCATGGCTCACGGGCCCAGCTGCTCCGCGGCATGTGGGATCTTCCCAGACCGGGGCCCAAACCCGTGTCCCCTGCATCGGCAGGTGGACTCTCAACCACTGCGCCACCAGGGAAGCCCCTGAAACCCTTTTATAGGAACATTTTTGCAAAAGCATCAGAGTACACCCAGAACTGTCTGTAAATGATGAAAGACTTAAAAATGACCATGGTTAAAGATTTGATGAAAGTTCATAATAATGCAATTGACAAGGAAATTTAGTTATTTCTGAGATATACATTTTAAAGTAATAACTAGAATTATGACTTATTATACCAGAATATATAAGATTTTTAGAAATTTCATGTAATGTCTGAAACATTTATATTAACATATTTCCATACAAATAACCCAAAGAAAGTTTAGTATTAGTTGTTTTTTTTCTTTGTTTTTTTATACAGCAGGTTCTTATTAGTCATCAATTTTATACACATCAGTGTATACATGTCAATCCCAATCGCCCAGTTCAGCACACCACCACCCCTACCCGACCGCGGTTTTCCCCCCTTGGTGCCCATGTTTATGTTCATCCCTTATTATCTCACCCTGGCCACTTCCCATGCTCATGAACTATAAAAAAGAATGGGGTAAAGTATATGTGCTAGGGAGCCAGACTTGTTTTGAATTCTGACTCTATGACTTGCTAGCTTTGGGGCTTTGGGTAGGTAATTTAACTTCTCTGTGTTTTATTTCCTCTTTTGTAGAATGGGGCTCATAATAGACTCTAATAGTAGAGCCACTTTGGAAGACAATTTGGTGGTTTCATACAAGATCACACATGCTCTTACCATATGATCCAGTAACTGGGCTTTTTAGTATTTACCCAAAGAAGCTGAAAACTTATGTCCACACAAAAACTTGCACACTGGTGTTACAGCAGCCTTGTCCACAGTTGCCAAAACTTGGAGGCAACCAAGATGTCTTTCAGTAGGTGAATGGTTAAATAAACCGTAGTCCATCCAGACAATGCAATATCATTCAGCACTAAAAAGAAATGAGCTATCAAGCCATGAAGAGACATGGAGGAACCTTAAATGCACATCACTGTGTGAAAGAGGCCAATCTGGAAAAGCTACATACTATATGATTCCAACAGTATGACATTCTGGAAAAGGCAAAACTATGGAGACAGTAAGAAGATCGATGGTTGCCGGGAGTTAGGTGAGGAATGGGTTGGATAGTCAGAGCACAGAGGAATTTTTAGGGCAGTGGAAACACTCTGTAGGATACTGTAATGATGGATACATGTCATTCATGTATTTATTCAAACTCATAGAATGTACAAAACCAAGAGTGAACCCAGAGGTTAAACTATGGACTTTGGGTGATAACAATGTATCAACACAGTTTCATCAATTGTAACAAATGTACCACCCTGGTGAGTGACAGGATGCTAGAAATCCCTGTACCTTCCACTCAATTTTGAACTTAAAACTTCTTAAAAAATAAAGTCTTAATTAAAAAAATAGAATTGGGGGCAAGGGACATATTCACTCATGTTTTTATCAGTTCCTTGCCCTATTTCTTTGCAGGCATATTTGTAATTGGCTATAACATATAGAAATGCTCTCTTTCCTTCTCATTTTAGCATAATCCTCTTCTCTCCTTTTCGCCAAGGCAAGTCAGCATTGGCCACAGGTTCCACTTTCACTGTGATCCCTGCCCCTCATCATTCTAGGGGCTTTTCTGCACTTTTTTCCTCTCCTGTGGTTGCCCTGGCAGATCCCTGCATGGCGCAGACAGAGCACTCTCACTGGTGATGGGTTTCTCCAGAACAGCCACAGCCCAGATGATGAAATAGGTATCATTACCCTCCTGACTCCAGCAGGTGTCCCAGCCTGATCTCTCCCAACATCTCTAATGAGCTGGAAAACAGAAGATTAACTTCATGTATACCCATATGGCATTCTCCAGGATTAGGGTCTGTCCTCATCCCTTCTTCTCAAGACATCCTTGCCCCTCCCCCATTTGTTCCCCATTTTATTCCCCATCGAGCAGAATAAATAGAGACCAGAAGGATGGAAAAGCTTCTCCACCAACTACCCCAAGGTCATAGCAGAGTGACCAACGCCCCACCCATCCACCCCCCTGCCAACCACCATCCCACCCCTAGGAAAAGAAGCAGTTCACAAAAGCTGAAAACCTAAAGCTTTAGCTTAAACAGTCGTCAAATATTGCTTTCTACTTTAAAACACATCTGCTTGAAGGCGTCCGGTTTTTGGTTAAAGGCACAGACTCTGGAGCCATAGCACATGGGTTTGCATGAGGCTCTTCAGTTTGCCAGCTGGGAGACCTCTGGCAAGGTACTTCACCTCCATTGTCAGCCTTGGTTTCCCCATGGCTTTGATGTAATGAATCAATGTGTTTAATAGATATCAAGTTCTTACATGGGACAGGCACACAGTAAGCGCTATCTGTGTTAACTATTATTACTTTAATATAAAAATGTATACAATTACTTACTAGCTAGAGTACTAAACCTTCACCATCCCATCTCTGTCCCCATCAAGTCTGAGCAAAACTGATGATCCCTGAAGATATGCCATGTTCTAGAACGCTTGTTACAGCACTAATGACCCCATGTTGTAAAGCATGGAAGTAGGGAAAAGTTGACCCCAAACCAACTCCAGCCCAAATCCCTGTATCTGGCTGTTTGGTGCCAAATGGCCCTGCTGCTTCCTGCACCGAGGCTAAAACCCCTTTGCCTGGCATCAAAGCCCAGGCCAACCTTGCATAACCATGTGTTTCCATCACAGTCTCTTACTACTGAGCACCCTAAAGGTAAATGTGCCCTGACTATTAAAGGAGCCTTCCCCTAAACCAGTATTTTGAAACATTTTTATACCTTAGGGAAATGCACCGTAGTAAAAACTGAGACAGATGAGGGCTTTTCCTCTTTTTTTTTTTTTTTTTTTTCTGGTCAGGTGGGAAAAGGGCTATTATTTTTTAATTTTTATTTTATATCGGACTATAGTTGATTCTATAGTTGATTTACAATGTTGTGTTAGTTTCAGGTGTACAGCAAAGTGATTCAGTTATCCACACACATATACCTATTCTTTTTCAAATTCTTTTCCCATTTAGATTATTGCAGAATATTGAGCAGAGTTCCCTGCATTCCCAGTAGGTCCTTGTTGGTTATCTATTCTATTGATAAATGTAATAGTGTGTATATGTCAATCCCAAATTCCCAATTTAACCCTCCCCCCACCTTTCCCCTTTGGTAACCATAAGTTTTTTTTCTATGTCTGTGAGTCTGTTTCTGTTTTGTAAATAAGTTCATTTGTATCATTTTTTTTAGATTCTGCATAGAAACAATATCATATGATATTTGTCTTTCTCTGTCTGACTTAACTTCACTTAGTATGATAATCTCCAGGTCCATCCATGTTGCTGCAAATGTCATTATTTCATTATTTTTTATGGCTGAGTAATATTCCCTTGTATATATATACCTCATCTTCTTTATCCATTCATCTGTCGGTGGACATTTAAGTTGTTTCCATGTCCTGGCTATTGTAAATAGCACTGCAATGAACATTGTGGTGCATGTATCCTTTAGAACCATGCTTTTCTCCGAATATGTGCCCAGGAGTGGGATTGCTGGATCATACGGTAGCTCTATTTTTAGTTTTTTGAGGAACCTCTATACTGTTCTCCATAGTGGCTGTACCAATTTTACATCCCCACCAACAGTGCAGGAGGGTTCTGGAAAAGGGCTATTTTGAATGCAGGCCACTTCTCAGACAATTTTAGGAAAACACAAATAGCTGAGGACCTAGAAACCAGTTCGCTTAAAACTACTTTTGTGCACATACTTTGCTACCCGCAAGGATAGATCTACCCTATTTTGAAGACTGCTGTTCTAGAGTACAATGCCCTGAATGTGGTAGGCACGTACTACATTTAAATTTATTTGTTCCGGAGAATAAACAACAGAAGCAAAAGCATGGAGACAAGAAACCCACAGCAGGTTTGAGGAACAGAAGGAAGTCTGCTCTGGCTGAAGTCAAGGGTGTAAGTAGCAAGAATCCTAGGAAACGAGGCTGGCAAGGAAAGTTGGAGTCAGAGCACCGGGGGCTTGAACGCCATGCGAAGGTGTGTGGGCTTCAGCTTCATTCCATAGTCGCTGAAGAGTCTTGAGTAGAAGAAGCAGCTGTGGGATGATGGCAAGAACACTTTCTGGGGAATCGGAAGACCTGGGTACAAATCGTGCCTTGGTCACAGTGCGACTTCAGGGAAATCCCTCTGGGGCTTCGTGTCTTTGGTCAAGTTCCCTAGAAGCAGAGCCTACGACAGAGATTTGGGTGCCTGTGACTTATGGAAGGATTGCTCTCAGACACAGGGAATGTGGGAAGCAGGATGATAAGGAAGTTGCTAAGCCAGGCTGTGTCTCAGGTAAAGACCTTGGCCTGATCCACAGATGCTCTGGGTGTAACTCACTCCATGGCATAGTCCTCTCTGGTGCAAGAGGCCAGGCTTTGCACCCCGCATGAGTTATTACTGGCCATCGTAACCTGCAGGCATCCCAGGGAGGAGTTGCTCCTGTCAGCCAGAGTAGCCCCCAGAGAAGGACACAGGGCGAGCCTTTGACCATCACTGCAGCGCTCATGGCAGCTGGGATGGGAGCACTGGCCACTAACGCGGCTGTGCGGCGTCTGGCTTCCACTTCTTTCAAACAGGCCTAATATACTGACCTCGCTGAAGTTGTTTTGGGAAACACAAAATAGAAATTCTAGGCCAGGAAGTGGCAAGAGCAGGGACAGAGCCGTGTGACGGCATGGCTTCAGGGCAGTAGTGTGCCTGAGCCAGCCTGTGTCCGCTCACAAGAGCCCCCTGCTAAATTTTCAGGAACTTTGCAAGCTGGTTGTGAAACACAGTCGTTACTTAAAATTAAATTATATAACCTCACAGTTAAATAATTATATTTAAGAGTAAGAAATAATTCAAAACATCATTTCCTAATTACTCTACTACACTTTACTACTGTCTATGATCTTGAGGTTATTCATGTCTATTGTACTGGTGCGTTGGAAATATTACATAATCGTGAGCTACTTCCTGCGTGTCTCTTCCCAACTCCACATTCAGTGACCTCATATTGGTACCTTGAAATTGACCACGGTGGGAGAATTTACACCATAGAAATCAGAAAATGCTACACATCAGGGCTTCTCTCTTTTTTAATTTTTTTTCCCCAGTGAACCCATTGTTAAATATTTACCAACACATCCCTGCTTCATTCTCCCCCTAACACACAAAAATATGTACACAATGGCCAAATGACTGTCCAAGGAATGTTCTCCCTGGGCAAGAGGATGGGTAGGTGAGAAGATTTTGTTTTTTCTTGGAATTTTTACAGCTGGGTGTTAGTAAGGGAAGAAACAGTATCTGAGGGGTTCTTTCCCCCCTCCTTGACCCCTGCATTTTTGCAGATAAGGTCTACCTGGTCATGGTACCTGGTCTCTATGAAGCAGAAGGAGTTCGTGGGCCATGAAAATTTCTCAGGTGCTTTGAATCATCTTAAGTTATGGCTATTCATCTATTCATTTCAAATGCTCTCTTGTGTCTGAGAGGGTGGGTACCCCTTATTCCAGCCCCATCTTCAACAAGGGAGTGAATGATGGGGACTCATTCTGATCCAGGAGCTCCTCAGCAGGAAGACCGCATTTCCCCAGCTCCTGACACTTCAGAACTGAAAGAGTTAGTCCGTGTGAAGCCCTGAGAAAGAGAGAGAGAGAGAGCAAGATTTAATTATTAAGGCTGTTTTATTTACAAAGGCATTGCCATTTAACAGACAGATTCTTTGTTATAAAAGGGCTCTTAGAGGACCCTTAACAGGAAGTCGGCACACACAATTGTAAAATGGTGACCAGTCTTGGGTTTAAGGTTTAGAAGCACACACCAGCCAATCTGCCCAGTCAGACCTACTCTCCTGGGTCTACCCACCTAGAGGAGGTGGGAGGCAGGAGGGCCAGCCACCCAGGGCCTGAGCTTACAGACATGATGCCATATTGATGCTTATTTAAAGCAGAAACCTCCTCCTGCTGCTTTCCCAGGGGTTTTGTGCTAATAAATTGGCATAAATAAGATAAACGAATTGGGGGTGGCCAGGCCCACAGGTCAGGCTCTCAGCTGCTACCACCTGGCTCCCAGCTCATGCTGATGCTGGCAGCCAGCAGGAGTTGTGCTGGGAAGCAGTGGCTGGGAGGGGCAGAAACAGAGAAGTTTGGATTCTGGGGCCTGGGGTCTGGGGCGCAGGGCCCTGGCTTGCTGCAAAGTGCAGGTGCAGCCTCCTTTGCTTTGCCCCAACCTGCTGGGTCTGGTCGAGTGCAGAAGGAGACATCCTGAGCCGTTTAGACATATGATTCCTTTAGCAGTGTGCAATCATAGCCTATAGAAGATGAAAAGGACCTGCAAGGTACAGGGACCGTATTTCTCTGATAGAAAACCAAGAAACATGGTCAAAGAATTTTTGTGCATTTGCTCTGTGCAAGAGGCAGTGTCAGAAAGATCATTTGGAGGCTGAAATGTTGTAAATGATAAGACATTTCAATGGTTTATGGAAAACAACAGGAAAGATCACTGTAAATGTCACCTAGAATGTCAGTGGCTACCATGTTAGAGACCTTCTGCGGTTGCTACGTGAAAGCAAATATTTTGGGGGGGGAGCTGTATTTCAATAGCCGGCATGTTTATTTCTGTCAAGTATGTTTACTTCTCCAAGAAATAATCCTAGCAGAGCTATGTTCATTTCAAACACAAGAAGGGAAACAGATAGTTTTCAGGCTGTGAAGATAGCTAAACCTCTTTACATTTCTTTTCTTTGGTCTATTCCTTATTTATATGTTTGGTAATACCTAAACATAATCTCTTTACTTCGGTTAGCCTGTATGCATTAACAGGTCATTCTTTAGATGTTCTCATGCCTGCCTTAGACCATAAATGTCTGTGTGATTCTTTCACCAGCAGCTAGCACAGCACCACCTACTGGGAGGTACTGCATTCACAGAGGTCTGCTCCGAACAATTGTGAAGGTTGTGTACTGCACAAGCCAAGGTGCCACCAGCCATAACGTAGTCCAGTGCTGTTCAATAGAACTTTCTGTAATGTCAGAAATGTTCTTCAATCTGTGGCTGAAATGTGGCTGATGTGACTGAGCTGAATTTGTAATTTTAGTTAGTTTAAACTTAAACTAGTGGCTAGTGGTCCCCGTCACCGGGCAGGGCGGTCTATACTCACAGGAGCTCTGCTTTTATTCAAACATTCATTCATCTGTTGAACAAATATTTATGGAGCTTCAGCTATGAGCAGCGTGCTGTGCTAAGCTCTGTGGATGCACAGAGATAAGACAGTCCCTCTCCCATTGGCTTTCTCTGTACCTGCCTTCCTGACCCCCTGCACTGTGAGAGGCATAAATTCCTGGATCTTTCTAAAATGTGGTCCTTCTGTACTTGCTCTGAGCGTGCCACTCAGCTTGCTTTGTTACATCCTCACCCACCCACCTTGCTGTCCCTTAGTGTGGCCACCGCTCTGTTCTTCCACAGGACGCTAGAATTTCTATCCTTCAGCGCTGGTCACGCAATGCGGCAGTGTAGGGAGTGCAGGGAAGTGGGGAGGGGGCACACTGGCGTCTCTGAGATCTTTGTGTGACTCCAGATTCCACCACTTACCATCTTCAAAGTTAGGGAGCATTCCACAAGACCACCCCCACTCTGTCACTAACTGCAAGCTTGGGCATCCCCAAGACCACCCTCAGGTTCAATAATTTGATGGCAGGACTCACAACACTCGCTGGAAGCTAGTATATCCGTAGTTATGGTTTATTACAGCGAAAGGATACAGAGTACAGTCAGCTACGGGAAGAGGCAGAGCCCAGGAAAGCTCCACACACAGAGCTTCCAGCTGTCCTCCCCCAGTGGAGGTGTGGGGACACTGCTAAACCCCAGCAGTGATGTGTGACAGTATGTACTGACGACGGCCCGCCAGGAAAGCTCACCCGAGCCTCAGTGTGAGTCTTTATTGAGACTCAGTCACGTAGACATGGCTGACCGCTCATGGGACTGACCTGAGTTTCCAGCCCTCTGGAGGTCGTGCCCCAAGCCCCTACCATAAACCGCATTGTTAGCATGGACTATCTAGTGTGGCTGAGCCCCCAGAAGTAGACAAAGACACCCTTGTCACGGAGGACATCCCAAGGGTTTAGAGATTACCTCCCAGAAGCCCAGGGCAAAGGCCAGGCCTCTCCTTGGGCAAAGTTAATCCTTTACCACATCCCATCTGTGTGATGTTGTAATTGTACTAACCTAATTTGGCCTCTCATCAGTAAACTGGAGACAATGATGCCCATCTCACTGGGCTTTTGTGAGGACTAAGTGATCTAACATGTGGGAAGAGCCTAGTATGGGAAAAGCCTCAACAAAAATCAGGTCCCTCCTGATTTCCTCCAGGTGCTCTGTCCTCAGCTCCTAAACAGGCCCACGGCATCATTCCCTCTCTCTCCTTCTTCCACCCTCTTATACCAACTGGCTTTTATTCTTTTCCCCCCCAAAAGGATCATACTCTACATATTATTACGCTGCTCTTCTTTTTAAAGGATATGTGTGTGTATTATCTTTTAGGTAGCTCCATATCTCTCCACCGCACAGATTATCACAACGCATTTGACCATTGCCCTCTGAATGGGCTACACTGAACATCCTTGTGCGTGCACATTTTTGTGATTTGTGCCAGTGTTTCTGCAGGCTAGAGTCTTAGATGGGTCAAAGGCTACATTAAAGTCTTGATGGCACTGCCAAATTGCCCTGTATAAAGTTAAACCTCTAGCAATAATGCGTGGAACTGTCGGTTTCCCCACATCTTCTGGGGACCATGTGGAGGAGGGTGGCTTGGAGGGTATAACAGACACTGGTGGGGGCCCGGCCCTGTCCCTCAATGTTCCCCAGGCCTGTAATGCCAGTGTTCTACAAGTATGTGAGACAGTGCCTGAGCCCAGGGTAAGGCATGGCTTGTGCAATTTGGTTGGGAGCCATGAGATGCTAGGGAATATGAAAATCATCAGTGACTTACGCTCACCATGACAGAGGACCTACAGGGTTTCAAGTCTAGGGTCAGCAGAGTCCATGCCTGCTGGGGTTTCAGCCAGAACTAGAGATACACACTCAGGGAAGAAAAGGATGCAGGAGAGCCAGATAAAAGTCTAGAAAGAAAAAGCAACCATCTTCTGCCCTGGTCACTGATTCAGCCTGTTCCTGACACAAATAGACCAGCCTGCGTGAGCCAAGGCTGGTCTCCGTGCCCACAGTCTATCACCAGCAGGTGGTGCCCATCCCCTAGTCAGGACAGGCCAGCAGCTCGGGGACACCAAAGCCAAGGAAACACCTGCTCCGCCACCCTCAGGTCCTCTGGCAGTTCTGCACTCCCCTCCGGCCAGAATTAATTTCTTTACGCTAAGGCGGTGAGACTTGAGTTCCGGTTCAGTTTCAACCACCAAATCACTGTGTGATTTTCTCTCTCTCTAGCCTTGGTTTTCTTAGCTGGTTTTAAAAAAAAGGTGAAGAAAAGGAAGAGAATGCTGGTAATAGCTAACATTTGTGCAGGGCATTTTGGTTTACAAAAGGCCTTATCTCATTGGTGTTCACTTCATCACCATTTTACAGATGAGAAAAATAAGTCCTAGAGAGGTTAAGTGATCTGCCCAAGTTCACCCTGCTGGCCAGTCAGGACTTTCTTGGCAAATCCTGTGTTCCTTCAACTTGACCATACTGAAAGATTCTAATATTGTAAATCTAAGATTCTTAGTTCTCACCCTAAAATAGTAGTTTTAATTAGGTGCTGTCAGACACATGTAGGCTTTGAAGTATTACTTGGGTAGGTAACTTGAGCTTTGGTTTTCTAGTCTAGAATAGTAATCAGTAATATTTATCAAGTGCTTATTATATGACAAACTACATGAATTATTTCACTTATCCTCACAACTCTATGAGGTATAATAATTATCCCCATTTTACAGATGAAGAAACTGAAGCTTGGAGAGATCAATAGCAATGCATTGGGCATAGAGAAACCAACAGGGACTGGAACACATCAGAAGGCTCTAGGAGAGAATCTTCAAGAAGATAAAATTAATAGAATACCTGAAAGGTCTGAACAAATGGATACACAACGAGTAGACAAAAATGACAATTATTAAGTGTAGAAAAAAAAACAAAAAGCTTGCAGGAACTGAAAAGGTCAGTTGTGAATAGGATTTAAGTAATCATAATAAATACTAATTCTGATATAACCAGTGCCGAGATATGACTAGATTGGGAGGCTGGAGAGGAGGACAGGAAGGGTATATGTGAGGTGAAGAGTGTCCGTCAAAGGGTGGAATCAAGAGATAATGCCTAGGGGCTTCCCTGGCGGTCCAGTGGTTAAGACTTTGCCTTCCAATGCAGGGAGTGTGGGTTCAGTCCCTGGTCGGGGAGCTAAGATCCCACATGCCTCACGGTCAAAAAGCCAAAACATAAAACAGGAGAAATATTGTAACAAATTCAATAAAGACTTTTAAAGAAAAAGCAGATAATGCCTAAAACAGAAGCAAGAAGTAGCAATATGGCATGTTATTAGATATACAGCGGTAAATAGGCAATAACCAAAGATCAAAAGAGTTGAAAGGGATGACGTCTAGAGAGGGGAAAACATGAGGGAAACATATTTTATAAGAAATCTTATAGAATGACTTGGCTCTAATTCAACTACGTGCTTGTACAGATTTAATAATATTTTTCCAAAGAAATAAAAGGAAAATAAGTAAATGGCCCACTTTCATCCATATCTGATGTGATGGAGGTAGGATCCGAATCCCAGCAGGCTGCCTCTAAGCTGGTCTCACCACCACCATGCAATGCCCCCTAAAAAGGGATATTTGGTCAGCTATTTGGATGATTCACTATCACTGGCAGTCATTCATTCCTTCAGCAAGTACTTATTGAGCACCTACTATGTTCTATCTAGGGCTGGGGACAGCATGGGGAACAAGATGCATTCCTGCTCTCCCAGAGCTCACAGGCTGAAGGGGGGACAGGGAGACAGGTGGTGCCAGAGCAGGGGCTGTGTGAGCACAGAGAAGGGGGCTGAATGTGGTTTTGAATGGGACCTCAGAGGGGCGCTGCCAAGGGAACTGTGGTTTGGGATGAGGGATAGACTAAAAGCTTCTTCCAAGTGCTCTTTCTAGCCTAAGATTCTGTGATGACCCAATCCAGATCTTTCCACAATTTCAGGTGAGAACGAGCTCGGGTCTCTGCCTGCGCAATTGTCGGCCAGGGCCTCACAGTCTCCATTTCTGAGCCAGAAGGGACCTGAAGGGATCATCCAATCAACTTTTCATTGTTCAGCTGAGAAAACTGAGGCCCACAAAGAAGTGTCTTAACCACGGCAGAGAGTCACAGAGTCAGGAGGAGCCCTTGGATCTCTGGCCTCCCAGTCCCGGGTTTCTTCCCTCTTAACTCAAGTCCGGGCAGGCCTGAGCCCCCTTAAGGCAGATGAAATTTCCCATTTTTAAAAGAAGACCACTCCACCCCCAGCAGGTGTCACAACATTTCTCACGTCCCCAATTCGGGATCCACCAACTCTTCAATCAACAAGCGTTCCTGGGGCTTTCCTGGTGGTGCAGTGGTTAAGAATCCACCTGCCGGTGCAGGGGACACGGGTTCGTTCCCTGGTCTGGGAAGATCCCATATGCCACGGAGCAACTAAGCCCGTGCGCCACAACTACTGAGCCTGTGCTCTAGAGCCCACGAGCCACAACTACTGAGCCCACGCGCCACAACTACTGAAGCCCACACTCTCTAGAGCCCGTGCTCTGCCACAAGAGAAGCCACCGCAATAAGAAGCCCGCACACCGCAACGAAGAGTAGCCCCCACTCGCCGAAACTGGAGAAAGCCCGCGCGCAGCACCAAGACCCAACACAGCTTAAAATAATAAATAAATAAAAAGAAAATCAATTTATATAAAAAGAAAAAAGATCATCGGCTGTTAAAAACAAAAACAAAAGAAAAACAAACGTTCCTGGAGAGTCTATCAGAAGCAAGTCTCCCTGGGAACACAAGCTGTTCGACAAGTTTCTGCCCCCAAGAAGTCACAGTCTGATGGTGGAGGGGCATAAACGGGACAAACACGTGATACCCCTGGGTCTCCAGCGTTATTTCCTCCTGTAGGTTTGGCTCGCAGTAGGCGCTCAGCGAACGGAAACGGGTGCTAATTAGTATCATTTTCAACGCCAGTCCGCAAAGAGGCCCGTGGGTCTGTGCGAAAAGGAGGCGATTTTTCTCCCGGGTCCAGGCCCTGCAATCGCTCCCCAGCGCGCCTGGCGGGGAGGGGAGGCGCGGGAACATCCTGCCCTGCTCCTCCAGCGTCCTGGTCCCCGCTCGGCGCGCGAAGGGAGGGGCGCGGGGGCGCGCACGCAGGGTGTCGGGGGCGCGCTGGCCGCCCGGGGACGCGCACGGGCTGGTCTCTGCCCTAATGCGGCGGCTGGCGGCGAGAGGCGCTGCAGGGGACTCTGGGGAAGTGGCGGCGCCGGCAGCGGACAGCACCGACTGCACCCAGGGCCGGAGCCCGAGCCCTTGCAGGTAGGCGAGCGCGAACAGCAGAGAGATGGGGGTGGGGGTAGAACGGGGGTCATGGAAACCCATCTAACGACACCCCCTTGTTCCCGCCCTCCTCTGTCCGTCTCCATCCCCTGACCTGTCCCCATCCCCCTCCATCCACACCCCCGACCCTTCTCTCCACGCTGTTACCTGCCCTGAATCCATCGTATGTCAATATCTGGACCCCACCCCATCCAGCTCCCAACCCCGTCGGCCTCAACACCTTTTCTATCTCACTGGCTGCTTCCCCTCCCCCTTCCTGCACCTCACTCTCTTCGCCTTTTCCTTCTGTCCCTGCCTCATCCCCGAGCTCTGCCCTTACCTGTTTACCTCCACACCCCACTTTGTGTGACCCCTGTCCCTTCTGTTTTTCCTGCCCCGCACACCAGGCTCTCTCCTTGCCCTCCCTGCTCTGGTCCCCACCTCATACCCCCATCACTCTGTGTGCCTGTCTCTCCATCAGCTCCCTCACAGCTTCTGCCCTTCTCGGGTCCCCTCTGCATACCCTGTCCCAGCCCCTTCCCAACTGCCTCTTGGTTTCCTCCTCCACCATCTCAAGAACCCCATCTTCTCCCCCTTGGCTGTTAGCTGGCCTGCCACCCATCGCCTTCCCCACCTGCCCTTCCTGGTGCTTTTGTAGCCACATGGCTTTTACCGAGCCCCCCTCTCTGCCACTGGGCCCTCCTTCCCTGCTTGGGGAGGCCTAAGGCTCTGAAGGCCCTATGTACTCGCTGTTGCAGAATCCACTTATAACCCCCTTCTGTATGTTTGATCCTATTCATGGCTTGGGGGCAAAGGATGCTGGGTGTTTGTAGGCCTCTCTTATGTTCCTCTTCAGCTACTCTCTTCCCCTAGTTGTTCAGATTTGTTTCCTAGATGCATGGGGGTGGGGCGGTGTTAAGCACAGGGAACCTAGGACCCTTGGGGCAGGGGTCCAAGGAGATGGCCGAGCACCCTCTTCCTGGTCTTGATCTGAGCCCTGGGGATGCAAAGGCCTGGATGAGGAGCCCCACTGAAGGGTTGGAGAATTTTGGATTTTAGACAGGATTCTTCCTCAGCCTCCAAGTCAGCACTTTGGCATCGGGAGCTGTCATGAGTGTGGCCCATGGGCTGGGCTGAGTGGGCAGAGTGCTGAATCACCTAGTCTCTGGTCCCCATGGCAGCCCCTCTCTTGCCCTGAGCCAGGTTCTGTTCCTCATTCCTTCCTTGGCATTTGGCAGTGGTGTGTGTGTGTGTATGTGTCTGTGTGTGTTGGGCAGAGATGCCTCCTTCCTCAGTCCATTGGATGACAATGTACCTTTTCTGCCTGTCTGTCTCCAGGCATGAGGGCCTGGTGTGTATTATCTACCCTTGGAACTGTGATGAGCCCTGCTGGGCCCCAGTCAAATCTCGGGCAAGGGCAGATCACGGGGCTTTGAGACCTGGTTGGGCCGGAGTTGAATTGTTTGTATGGAGCTGGAGACCAGCAGGTTCACAACCCACCGAACTTGAAACATACGTAGGAGAAGCCCAGGGAAAACGTGTGTGGAGACCCTGGGGATTGGTCATGCCAACTGTGGGAGCAGCGGGCAGGGAGAAGAAGGAAGGCAGAGACCTGTCTCCCCTGGTTTGGGGATGATTGGATCTGGTGGATTTGTATTGCAGGAAGAATTAAAGAAGATGGGGGTGGGGTCTGCTATGCATCTAATAATTCTACCTTTTGTCGTGACAGAGCGGGCACTTCTGAGGCAGTAACTTCTTCCTCTTGTGTTTGGATTCAGCTGAAGGTGTGTGTGCGTGCGCGTGCATGCGCACGCGTGTTTAGAAAGAAAAAGAGAGAGAGAATGAGAATGAATAACATAGATGAGGAAAGAGACTCACTCAGACTTAGGCCAGAGATTGTGTTTCCTGTGAAACAGGAAATGTGAAACAGGGCAGCCCGATTCCTGCCCTGGGGACCTCAGCTAAAATCCCAGGCCTTAAATTGGAGGTTAAGAGCAAATTGCTGATGGATCCTGTCCCTTCTCTGCAAGGCTCCCTCACTTTAGAAACATGAGTGGACTCCTTCAGCTCATGAACAGCAACTCTGAATGGGATTCAGGCAGTGCCCAGCAAGGGGTGGAGGGGCGGGTGTGCAGCTGGGGGACTGGCTGTCCTCTGCTTTGTCAACCTTCTGTGCCCCGCCCATCATGAGTGGGGGTGGGGCAGGAAGCTTCCCCTGGCATCAGTGTTCCCAGAGCTGTCCTAGGAACTAAGCTTTTCCTGGCCCAGGGAGGAGGCATCACCTGGAGCCGTCTCTGAGAGCTGATTGGATTAAGGTCCCGACGTTGAAATGCTTGATTGCTTAAGTGGGGGAATTCTGATAACAATGTACACATCTCCCAGTTTTGTGCAATGCATCTCATCCCTCATCCCTTGTTTGACATCACAGAGGCTTCAGCAGGGATTGAGGCACACAGAAAGGGAAGCCAGCTCCCTGGAGAGCTGGAGCAAGACCTGACTAGCTCCCTGTGGGCTGATGCAACCTGGGCTTATGGGGCCGGGCTGGATCTTTCAGGGGTACATTGAAGAGGTAGCTGGTATCTAGGGGGTGGGTTCTGGCTTTGGATGTCCAAGGGGCGAGGCATAGAAGGTGGTCCTATTTCTGCAGTGACTGAGAGACAGGATTCCAAGGCTCCCATCACTCTGTTGTTGCAATGTGTTCCCTTCCCCTGGTGCCACTCTCCTCCAAGACCATCCAAGACCTGGGGTGTGAGGATCATCACTTAGTCTTTAGAAAAAGAATTTCTTAGGAAACTAGAAAGAGAGAGGCAGAGAAGTTCAGTCTTCTCTGTTTGGCCTGGGAGAAGAAGGGAGAAGGAAGTAAGAGGAATTTAAGGCTGGTTACATACTTATTCGTTCAACAAATACGAACTAAACCCTAGAGTGTGCTGCTCTGCTAGGTGCTGGGATCATAGAGATGAAAAGAGTCTCTCAGGGCTGCCAGTGTAATGAAAGAGACAAGTAATCAGACAAATAACATAGATACGCTTGAGTGAGGACATGGGGACAGGGGTGATGAACAGCAGCGTCTTCCACTCCAGTGGCATCAGCCCCCCCCTTTACCGATGCTGGTTGATGTTGTCAGAATGGTGGTTCAGGGCTGACATGGAAGTTGAATGTGAGGGAAGAGGTAAGATGCAAGATGTTACCAGATCCCCAGCTTGAGGGGGAGGAGGGGATGTTCTGTGTGCAGCTGAACCCTGCAGGCTACTGCTTCAGCCTGAAGGGGGAACTCGGGGACAAGAGCGAGGCTACTCAACTTTGCTATTCCTGTTTCCTAAGCCCTTGTATTTTAGGGGCAAAGTGTGGTCAGGATATGCTTAGGATGTCAGAGTGAGTCAGAGGAAAGAGGCCTGGGGGCTGATGGAGAAATAGCAAGTTCAGGTACGTGCTCAGAAACAAGGTGAGTAAAAATATTGTGAGCTCTGACGTGGGTGGAAGGGTCTTGGAGTTCTGGGAGGTCAGAGTCAGGTGGGAGTCATCAAAGAGGTCCAGATAGGGGAGAGGAGGTTGATAGTGACAGGGGAATCCTTAAAAGTTACACTCGAGCACAGGTCACCATGAACATCCGTAGCTGAACTGGGAAAGAGCCTAAGGATAGAGACAGCCAGCCTCACCTGTCTGAGGAATCCACCCCCCGCCCCCCGCACCTACACATCTGATTTAGCTCATTTCATTAGTGTGTCCTGAGCCTTTGAAAATGTCCTAGGAACTAAGCTAGATGTTGGGTGTGTAAGTCAAGTGAGAGACACAGAAATGAAAACAAATTAAAATGCGGTACGAGAAATGCTCTACCGGAGGTAAACGGATTCCTGGCATTGTAAGAGCATGGCTGAGGGGGCCCAGTGGGCTGTAGGACCTGGGCTGACCGTACCACACTGTTTGGATAGACCCCTGCTTTGGCTAGAGCAGCTTGATGTCAAACTTTTGAGCGTTTACTCCAAATGCTCAGCTAGGGCCCAGGCCTAGTTGCAAGGGCAGGTGTTAGATGCATATGGCGTGGTCCTTGGGGCTGCAGGGAAGGGCTCTGAGAGCTAATGGCTGTGCTGGGTGCTTGAGGAGGCACTTCCACAGCTTTGCTGACCTGGGATATTGGTCAGACTGTGCCAGCCAGCTTGAGATTTCTTGAACTACCCTCCTTTCCTTAGGTTTTGAGACAAGCTAGGAAGAATAAAAGTGGCATAATAGAATCGTCATCATTATAGAGTGCTTACTACGTGCCAGGCACCCTACTATATGCTTGATATGCACCATCTCATTTAACCTTCATAAGGGTTAACTCTACAAAAAAAGTATTGTTAGGATGCCGGTTTTACACATAATGAAACAGACCCAGAGAGGTTGTGATTTAAGATTATAGAACAGTGAGTTGCAGAGGTAGAATTGAAAATATATTAGTTTGACACCAAAGCCCATGCTCCTCTCCTGTGAGCTCTCTGACCCTGGTAGGACTGGAATGTTTTATCCACTCGTACGAGCCCCTCTAGGAAAATCTGTTAGAAGGGCTCAGTTAGCATGCATTTTTCAGTACCTACTTTGTCCTTCTGAAGGATACAGAAATGCGGTTCCTGCTTTCAAATAGGGGAAATAAGATGAAAACATGTGAAAACCCTTGGGAATAATACAAGACATTGTATAATTAAGTCTTCAGACCCTGGACAGTAAAATTGCAAAGGAAGGAGTTATGCCTCAGTATGGTTTGAGTCAGGGAGGTGACATGGCATCGCAGAAAGTGCTCAGCTTTTGACATCAGACGGACCTGCCTTCAAACCTTGGTTCTTTCACTTACTGGCTGAGGAGCTACAGTTTCCCAGTCTGTAAAATGAGAGTATTAATATGAAACTTGCAGAGCCATAATAAGGATTAAATGTGATGAGGCAGTGAAGGGCCCAGCACCCTCCCTGGCTGGCAGTAAACACTCACCAATGCTAGCTGCTCTTCAGAGAGGGGTGGGAATGGAGCTGAGCCTTGAAAAATTGGTAGAATTTTAATAAGGAAGGGAAGATGAGAGTTTTCTAGATGAGGGAACCCACAGGGGTGTAAGCAAATACTGGATGGGTTCAGGTTCTCTGGGAAAGAAGTGACTTGCCTCACCCTGCCTGCTTCCCCCAGGTTCCTGCAGTACAGCCTTATAGAAAAGGACACCTTCATGAAAACCATGAGGGGTTTATGTTTTACTTCCAGCCCCATCATTAACAGAGCTTAACTGTGTTTCTCTTTCTGTAAAACTAGAAGACTGCTAAAAGCCTCTAGTCCCAGAAGCCTGTCTCTGGAGTTCATTGTCATTGATTAATTTCTTGTCTTGCCTTTCCTCTCCCCAAAGCCATGAAAAAGTGGGGATGCCTGGGGCCTGGTGGGGTCATCCCCTCAGGCCGTCATCATCCCTTCCTGACTACTGTAGCTCCCCCCTCCTCCAGGAAGCAGCTGCCTGAGCATCTGCCTTCTCCTTGGGCTGCCCCTCTTCACTCTTCCCTTCCCAGACTGGGCCAGCCCCTCCTGAAAGGCCTCCCCCGTCATTATGATGCTAATCGTGTTGTTAATTTTTCTGAGATGCAGAAAGAAAGCCCCAATCTGTTCTAATGAATTTAATTAGAGAGGGGCTTGGAGGGCTTTAGAACCTCTTACCAGGATCACAATAAACAGAGTTAACGAGATAAACAGCTTGGGATCAGCGGCTCAAGGGTAGGAAGGGAAGACTTCTGACTCAGTCCTAGAATGAGGAAGCCCCTGACACTGAAGTTGGAGGAAGGCTGTGTGAGCCGTTGTTCTCCAGGCGGTTTCCCTTTGGGGCTCGTTCTGCCTGCCCCACCCAGCCCCATGGACATAGTTGCGTATCTAGTTTTGTCCTTAGGTCTCCGTCTGGAGAGGTCTTAGCATTCTCATCATCACCAAACATTTATTGAACGTGGGTAAGGGGTACTGCACCATCTTCTGGAGCAAAATTGAGGCTCCTGAGACCTCATCTCCACCCTAAAGGAGATAAGAGATATATATTCAAAAATAAGGAACATTTGCTAATTCCAGACAGTAAATGCTAGAAGGATGACAGGAGGTTATATTGGGCTTAGATGATCTGTAAAAGCCTCTTGCATGGGTCTTGAGACCTCAAGACTTGAAGACTTAATGGTCAGAGCTGCTGGAGGAGGAGCAGATTCAAAGGCACACGTGTGCAGGGGATGTTTGAGTCATGATGAATAAATGGCATGGCTTGGGTGGGG
The DNA here is from genome assembly GCF_008692025.1 of Phocoena sinus. Taxonomy (NCBI): domain Eukaryota; kingdom Metazoa; phylum Chordata; class Mammalia; order Artiodactyla; family Phocoenidae; genus Phocoena; species Phocoena sinus. The sequence continues at coordinate 152,669,662 of NC_045763.1, read as the reverse complement.
GGTGCGTGTAATTTCCTGGCGAGGGAACAGTATATTGAGACATAGTCGTAGAGGATCCTGAGTAATGGAGCCTTTACTTTTCTAGCCTGGTCATACTGGGGTCTCACTGCTTCCCCTCTCCGAGCACTTAGGATGGTTGGCTCGGGGAAGGGCTTAGGACAGGATGATTCTGGCCCTTCATGCTGAACTCACTTTCCTGGATCCAGTTTAGGCCAACTGGGGTGGGTTGACCAGATGCTAAATTTTGTTCTCAGCTCTTACGACTTTCTGGGATGAGAGTGAATGGCTGGCAGAGCAATTCCAAGGACTTTTCCCCGTGATGAGAGTTCCTTCTTTACCGATGCTGGCCAATTTGCTTTGGCACTTTTTTTGCAAGTACTCGGTGGAATCTTCCAGTTCCAGGGTCAGTGAGTTTCATAACTCTTCCCTTTATATTATTTTCCACTTTTATTTATTTATTTATTTATTTGACCTTGCTCAGCAGCCTGCGGGATCCTAGTTCCCTGACCAGGGATTGAACCGGCACCCTCAGCAGTGAAAGCTCGGAGTCCCAACCACTGGACCGCCAGGGAACTCCCTCATCTCTTTACATTACTGAGTTCTTCGGATGTGTGTGTGTACGTGTATATGTGTGTTCGTGTGTGCATGCTGCTTATGTTATTGAAATTATTCCGACTAGATTCTCGTTCTCGTGTGATCTTTGTTTGCATTACAAAAGTTATTAAACATTTCTGGGCCTTAATTTCTCCGTGTGCAAGAGCGAAAGAGTCATCCCTGTATCCTATTGTATGTAGATCCATAAACTGAATGCTTTGAGAATAGGATTTTAAACATGAGGAGGTACTATAACTATCGTTTTGACAAGAAGTAAAATATTGAGCTGAAATTTTAAGTCAGTTCTCTCTCCCCCTTGGAACCTCTTGACTTGTAAGAGCAGTCAGAGTTTTGTTTGGGGGCACCAACAAAGATTATGCTTTTTGTTATTTTCCATAGTCTATCTGGGCTTATGCATAATTAGTGATGGAATTAGTACACAGCTGTCAGGTGTTGGTTGACCTATCCATGCATGTTTGTATGAGAGACATCGTTACAATGCCAAGGTTATAATACCCATTGTGTGGGATTTTTCCACTTGTTGGAGGTGACATGTTCTTTATGAAGGAAAATGCCTCTGAGGCCACAGGCAATTTTCCTATGCTGACGTAGGCAAGGACAGAAACTAGATCTCTTTCTGATCATCATCACACACTGAGTGGAAATGAAGCCTTTGTGACTCACGTTGGGAGCTAAACCAGGGTTCTCTGGCTGATCCCAGCTCTGAGCTGTGCCTTGGTTTGTTTTTACACAATGCTCTTTAGCCTTTGAAGCCTTTATTATGAGCAGAGCACACTTCTGGGTGGCAACTTGTTTTGAGAGAATCTTCAACTCATCGAATGTTAGAGATGGTTTAGTCTAAGATTATTTTACTGATCAAAGTGGCTAGTTTCTGGCAAAGTCAGTTCTTCCACACACCGGGCCACTTTAAACACTATATATGAACCTAGTAATTGTACAAGAGGGTATGTAATCAAGTTCCTTAAAGCATGATCTAAACTAGAAATGCTTTGAGATGTCAGAGAAGAGAGGATATCAAAGTAGACTAAAGTCCTTTGGGAAGGTTTTGAAGTGAAACAGGGGCTGGTCTGGGTCCCTAGGGATGGGTAGGATTTGAATAGATAAAGGTAAGGGAATGGCATTTCTGGTGGGGTAAGGGAGCATAATTAGAGGTTTAGAGGAGGGAACTTATACTCAGGCATTGAATTGGCCAGGCTGGAGCAGTGGAAGCTACAGCTGGAGGGACCAGTTGGGGCCAGACTCCAGAGAATCTTGAATCTGACTAAGGAGGTGGACTTTGTCTTGGTGAGGAGCATTTAAGCTTCTTAGCTGAGCTTGCTCTTGGTCTAAGGACAAGACTGTGTGTTAGGAGAAGGGAATGGGAAATCCCTTCACAGGCAGTGGTGCCTGGGGATAGTTGCTTCTGAAGGGTGTTTGGAGCAAAGGGGAGTACTGGAACTTTTAAACACTTGTCGGCTGGGCGGGAGCTTGTCGCTGTCCAGGGTGCTGAGCTGCCATCGGCAACATTTTTCTCCCTGATGATGCCAGGTTAAAAGGTAAAGCCGGGGGGCGGGGCTTCCCTGGTGGCGCAGTGGTTGAAGGTCGGCCTGCCGACGCAGGGGACACGGGTTCGTACCCCGGTCCGGGAGGATCCCACGTGCCGTGGAGCGGCTGGGCTCGTGAGCCGTGGCCGCTGGGCCTGCGCGTCCGGAGCCTGTGCTCCGCAGTGGGAGAGGCCGCAGCGGTGAGAGGCCCACGTACCGCAAAAAAAAAAAAAAAAAAAGGTAAGGCCAGGAAATGCGTGGAACCGCCCAAAAGGGATCTGGAAAACTGTTCTGGCTAGGACTAGGTAGCATGTGGGCTTTCTGGCAGCAAATTGGTCTGTCTGCAGCATCTGACTTACAATCCTACAATCCTTGTGATGAAAGCAAAGGTTTGGGTTGGGGGAAACTAGTAATGGCCCTTTTAAGAAGGACTGACCATGTGTGTGCACATATGCATGTTAAAATGACCCAATTTGTAGCCCTCTCAATTTTGCCTTAGAGTCTTTGTATTTACATGAGACTCTCAGCACGTTGCTTCTTTCATTGTGAAAGAAGCAATGTGCTGGAGAGAGCAACCAAAGTTCCCAGAAGACCCTACTCATTGCTTCAAATGAAACATCTAAATGCTCAACATTAGTGCTGTCCAACAGAGCTTTCTGTGATGATGGAAATGTTCTGTATCTGCATTGTCCAACGTGGTAGCCACTAGCCACATGTGGTTATGGAGCACTTGAAATGTGGCTAATGTGATTGAGAATTGAATTTTTAATTTGATTTAAATAGCCACGTGTGGCTTCTGTATTCAACTGCACAGCTCTAATGTCAGAGTCCTTGCAATTTGCACTTACCCTTGCGTATTTGTCCCTCCTACCTAAACCTCTTTGACTTAGAGTAAAAATGGACTGTTGAATGGGGATGAGTTTGACACATTGCTGGAGAAAACCCCAAGCTGAATCTGAACTGAAAGTCCGCGCCTGGCTGTGAGTTTTGCCCTTTTTTATTGTCACGGTGGGGACAACCATGCATGACGCACTGCGGTTTTCCTTTCAAGGGCAAGGAGAAGGCTTCTTGGATTCTGGCTTTGGTCCCAGGAACCTGATCTGAGACTCTTTGGAGCCTTGAATGGGCAAGCCACGCAGTGTGTATGGCCCTGGACACTTGGCTTTGTGGTGAGGTGGGGTACAGATTTTGTGCTGTTACATCAGGTGTTTGTGGGCATCCAGCAGAGAGAAGTTCCTGGTCTTGATCCGTCTCCCTTTCTGACTGTAGGCATCATTTCATCTTGTTTACCTGGTATAGGGGATGTGGCCCAGGCTGGGGATGTGGGTCAGTGGTAGAGATACCAGAGGGGGAAAATGCTTTAAAATGCCAATTAATAAGCAAGTAATAATAACCTGTCAAAAGACTGGAGCAGAAAAGGCACGTGCCAGTGCACGTATCCTAAACACGTTTGACTTCTTTGGGTCTCGGGTCTTAGGCTTTCTATGTATAAGTCTGGTTTCCTAAACCAGAGTGTGTGCTTTTTGAAGCCATGCCTTACAGTTTTCTTCCATAGACTCTCAGTGTTCTGATAATCTTAATAAATGCCTGCTTGTTGAGTAGCTCTTTGTTAGCCTGGAGCTATCAGTTTGACTCCTAGAAAATGTGTGCGCATGCATACAAATAATATTTATGAAGCCCCTGCTGGGCATAAGTCTCTGTACTTGGTACTGTGGGCAGTGACAAAGGAGGAGCCAGGGATGGTTGATCTCAGTCTAATGGGAGAGCAAAGGCAGGCATGTGTGAAAAATTATATACACACACCACTGATAGACGGAAACAAAGACTGAAGTGGTAGGAGGGATACAGAGCTGGGGGAGGGGTGCAGGATGCTGGAAGGGTCATTTTATGTGTGTGTCTCTGTCTGGCCTTCTCTTGAGGATTCCCTCCTTCATGAGGCTTAGCTGGTACCAGCCACCCCCGTGCCTGCAGTGACAGTGCTGCCTTTATGGTGGATCAGGCAGCTTACTGTCTCGCTGGGGCTGTGGCTGCGGCGCTGCTGTCCTGAGCTTGCCTCTTCTGTGGTGAAGACACTCGGAGAGGGGGGAGGGGGAGTGGGGGCAAAGACCGTGTGGAAGGGGAAGAAACTCCTTTTTTTTCTTGTCGCTGAAATGGTAACAGGGTCCTGCTCTCAGATTCCCTCCTGGTCACAGAGGGGCTTGTTGGGACTCCAGCAGCTCTGGTACATGGAGCACCACGATGCAGGCTCAGGTGAGGCTCTGGAGGCGACAAGAGAAGCAGAGCTTAGTGACGTGGCTCCCCGAAGTCACCTGAGCCCCTTGCTGTACTCTCGAGGGGTGTGCCCTGCCTGGTGGGGAGCAGGTGGGCTGCATCTCCCAGCTGGGGCTGGGGAGGGACTTCTCTGGTTGACTCACAGGGAGGAGCCTGCCCTTTTCCGTCCTCCACGAGCACATGAGTCACCTGGGATCTTGTTAAAGCGCAGAGGCAGAATCAGTAGGTTTGGATTGGGCCTGAGAGTCTGCATTTCTAACAAGCTCCCACGTAACGCCAGTACTGCCAGTCAGCAAAGCACACTCTGATTGGCAAGGCCCTAGACGTGGGTTCTCAGCCTGGCAACGGATTAGCCTCACCTGGGGAGATGTTAAATGTGCTGGGACCCTCTCTATGCCAAATAATTCACAATCTCTAAGAGCTGGGTCTCAGCGCAGGAATGTTTAAAGGTCCTCCTGGTGATTCTTATATACAGCCCAGGCTGAGAACCACTGGCTCTCTGGATGGTTTTTCTCCTCCCTCTGATCTGCTTTTCACCTGGCTATTCCTTCCTTACCCCAGGAGATGATAAGTGCCTCGAAGGCTCACAATGCCTTACCTCACCAGCCCTGCCCCGCAGCTGTCCTCAGTCAGCATGAAGGTGGTCAGTGGCTCGCTCTATCACCCTGGCCACTGCTCCTGTGGATGTACCACCAGCCATGAGGGATCAAAGAATGTGGCTGGCTTAGAGCAGACCAGTGCTAGAACCAGTCAAAGTGAGTATCCAGTCCCTGGATCCATGCCCAGAACATAGGAAACTTTCAGGAAATATATATTGAATGGATGATTATTCCATTGTGGGGTAGCAGAAAGGGCACTGGATTAGGGATCTGAAAACCAGACGGATTAGGGATCTGAAAGGACTAGAGCAAGATATCTAAGCTTCTTTAGCTTTAATTTTCTCAATTGTAAAATGGGGACAATAATGCCTACCTAATAAGACTATTTAAATAAGAATAATATAGGAGAAAGGGCTCTATAAATGCTCGTGTTGTACAGATAAGCGATTGTGTAAGAATTCATTTTAAAAGTGGCTGGCTGAGCTATAGGTATTGGTCTTCCAACCCTTGTTCTACAGACGCTCCCAGGTCCCACCATGTGCGCCTCTGTCCACAGGACAGCCAGGGACTAAGGGACGAGCTGTTGACTGGACACCTCCCCTGTGTCAGGGACTATGCTAGATGCTTGGCTTTTGTCATCTCATTGATTCATCGCAACCTTGGACTGGATGTTTATACCCATCACATGGAATAATGGGGGCTCAGAATGGGCCCAGAGTAGGAGAGCTCTAAGTGGCAGAGCTGGGATTGGATCTGATTCCAAAGTCTCCTAATCCTGGCTTATTACCCAATGGGCAACTCTGAATTCCAACATGGGGCTGATGGTCCCTTGTTTGAGAAGTTTCTGTGTCTGGGAGTCACTTGTATTGAAGAGTGAGGTAAGAGTCTGGGTAACACCGAAACTCCAGTCTTCTGTTAGGGAACGTTAGGGTCCAATGGCACCGAAGTCTTCTCAGTCTTGGCCCACAAGGCACTGTAGAACCACTGCTCTGAGTCTTCATCAGGCCCCAAGGCGGAGCCTGTGACACTTTCCGCACAGAAGAATCACCATCTGTCCCACAGTCCCCTCTCTGCTTGACAGAGCCACTGAACCCAGCTCTCGTCTGTTTTGCCTACCGAGGTTTACCTTTCATTCTGGTGCTAAAAGAAAATGGGAACATAAAAGGGGACAATCCCAGGAGCCTCCCTCCATCCACACATATAACATCGACAGAATATTTTCATCATCTGGTGCTCGTGTTTCTATCCAGCGGTGTGTGTGTGTGGGGGGTCTTCTCCAATAGATTTAGCACTGAGAGGAGATCCCAATGTCTGTTGTGCTGCCCACCTCTCTAGCTTCAGCAGTGCTGCCATAATGACAAGGACACGTCCTGGCAGAAGTCATCCTGGCTAAGCTATTCAGTAAAAGAGCGGGGGGGGGCTGAGTTGCATGGTCTGACCAGTTATGGAGGGATCCACCTAGTCCAGGTGCTTATCTGTCTTTACCTGGAAGAGTTCTTTAACTCAAGATCTTAACACATATTAGCTGAGACTAACAGAATCCACACTGGGAGAGAGAAATATATATTTCACTGGGACAGGAAACTCAAACATGACGACACAGGCACTACACATATCCCATGTTGGGCCTTTGGATATAAATTTCTGCTCCTCACTGAGAAATGACTAAGTCTCTGTTCATGTATCTGGTCTACATTCATCCTCTTGCTGTGTTCCAATTTGGCTGATTTTTTTTCTTAACGCATTCCATGAAATTCTGTGCTGAGATACTGCTTTCCTGTATCAAAGCCAGTAGTATTACAGCATCCAGACTTCTCTTAAGCTTTGTTTATGAATTGTTCAGTGTTTACTTTTACGTGCAGAGTGTTTATCCATTGTGTGGCTTCAATCTTTTCTCTGCTAAATCTCCATTTTATATTTTGGGTTTCCTTTCTCTTTCTCTCTGAGTGTCCCTAGGGTTTTCTGTTTCTGAGAACTCTGTTTCCTATCTCTGGTTGTGCAGGTCAGCATGCTGCCGCTCTGATAAGAATAAGGACTTCCAGTTAGGCCTGGGCTAAAAAATGAATCCCCTATCACCTGGAAGCTTGGCCACCCACGACCTGTCTGTGTGACACCGTTAAATACCCTATCTGACTGTAGAGGTCTGGGGTCTTAGCGCTTAATCTTTTCACTCCCACGGACGATGGCTGTTCCAGCACAACCTGTCCTGGATAGTTTAGGAATCAATGTGAGCCTACTGGGCTTCTGGGACTTGGGTGGGTTTGGCTGGTGGGCCCCAGGTCTCTGGCTCTTTTCCTTCTTCATCTGGCTCCCTTCACAGCAGTGGGGGCCTTCATGATGCACAGACATTGGGGAATGTGGAATGTGCAGGTTAGGGGGAAGTCAAGCTAAAAGGAAATGTAGTAAAAGACTATGATGCTGTGTTGCTGGATCCTTCTGGAAGATTCTGGAAGGCTGGTGCGGGAGTAGGGTCAGGACCCCATTCTGAGTCAGACTGGGAAAGCCCTCTCTGAACACATCCCATGGTTCCTCTGCATTTTTTTTTTTGTGGTATGCAGGCCTCTCACTGTCGCGGCCTCTTCCCTTTGCGGAGCACAGGCTCTGGATGCGCAGGCTCAGCGGCCATGGCTCACAGGCCCAGCCTCTCCGCGGCACGTGGGATCCTCCCGGACCGGGGCACAAACCCGTGTCCCCTGCATCGGCAGGTGGACTCTCAACCACTGCGCCACCAGGGAAGCCCCCTCTGCATTCTCAAACCTTGAAAAATAAAGAGAAAGCTTTTGGATGGCACCCTAAAAAGTTACAGTGGGGGCTTCTGAGAGCAAGAATGCTTTGTTTCTCAACAGGCTGGTGACATCATCTGGGGTCTACCCAGATGCTGGTATGTTGGGGACAGACCAAAACAGGCCAAGGACTACTCAGTAGTGGCTAAAGATATTCTGCTGGCTTGGACTCTTTTTGCTCCAGATCATTTATCTGCTTTCTCCTCTTTCTGCCCTCCCAGGTTTGTTTTTCTCAGCTCCCAGTGTGGAATGCTCAAGGGCACGCATCTGGTCTTGCAAGTACAAGATAGTGCAAGAGCAAGGGCCTGGGATCAGGCTGCCTGGATTCCAGGCTGTCTCTCTGTTCACTAGTCGTGGGATCTTTGGCGAATGACTTAAATCTTCTCTAAATTTCATCTGTAAACTGGGGAGTTAAATAGTGCTTACCCTGCATGGGTTTGTGAAGATTAAATTAGATAACGCACATGAACCCCTTTGCATAATGCCTGGGGTTAAATAAGAAGTAGCCGATGAAAGTGAGCTGCTGTTGTTACTTCCCCGCCTTCCCTTCCTTATAGTAGCTTCATGCCCAGCCTTATTCAAGTACACCTAACAACTTTGGGGAGCAATCAGAAAATATTTTTGAGCCTCAAATAGGTGCTCATTTGTGTGCTAGGTACTATGAGAATTACCTGGAGAAGGAAAGGCAATCTTTGCCCTCAAAAACCTTGCACTCGGGCTTCCCTGGTGGTGCAGTGGTTGAGAGTCCACCTGCCGATGCAGGGGACACGGGTTCGTGCCCCGGTCCGGGAAGATCCCACGTGCTGCAGAGAGGCTAGGCCCATGAGCCATGGCCGGTGAGCCTGCACGTCTGGAGCCTGTGCTCCGCAATGGGAGAGGTCACAGCAGTGAGAGGCCCGCATACCGCAAAAAAAAAAAAAAAAAAGGGCTTCCCTGGTGGCGCAGTGGTTGAGAGTCCGCCTGCCGATGCAGAGGTCGCGGGTTCATGCCCCAGTCCAGGAGGAACCCACGTGCCGTGGAGCAGCTGGGCCCGTGAGCCATGGCCGCCGAGCCTGTGCCTGTAGAGCCTGTGCTCCACAACGGGAGAGGCCACAACAGTGAGGGGCCCGCGTACCGCAAAAAAAACCACAAAAAAAACCTTGCACTTAATCTTTTCACTCCCACGGACGGTGGCTGAGCAAGCCACCAGGTTGAGCAAGCGTACCAGGTTGAGCAAGCGTACCAGGCATCCATGCATGGTCAAGATGACTAATTACACAAAGTAATAAAGAATAAATGCAAATGTATGGTTTGGACCACATAGCTCTTGGAGTTTAAGAGAGAGTTCATTTTAATCTATGGTAGTTTGGAAGACTCAAGGAGGAGATTTAGAGTGGAGCTTTGAAAGAGGGAGCTCTTACTCTTTCTGTGCTCCTAACAATCTCATTAGGGAGTGTCTCCAAAGGGGAGGAGGTAGAAATTCAGAAGAAATGGACAATCCAGTTATCCTCAAGCCCTAATTTTCTAATTTCATGCTGGCCACACCTGTAAGGAAAAAGGATGGTGGGGAGAAAGGGGTGACTTTCCTGAGGCACAGACACAGTGAGGAAATCAAAACAAGGTTAATCAACGAAACAGAGGTAGAAGTGAGACCACATATCAGTCCAGAGTATGAGAGTTCATTTCTTATAATAAGCCATTTCAGTTCCCTCGTTTTGCTCCCTGTAATCTACTTGTATCCTTGTCCTACCCTTGCCACACCAAGTTAATACCCTGAGCGGATGTATCATTTCCACTGTAGAGGTGGGGAAACCAAAGCATAGAGAGTTGGGTGACCGGTTCAGGAAGCACCATGAATCAGAGCAGAGCCAAGCCTAATTATCTACCTGTGGATTCCCAGTCTAGCTCTCTCCTGAGCTTCTCCTGGGACACAGGTCTCAGCTGGTGTCTAGCATAAGGCAAGCCCTGGATCCCTAGGGGGATGGAGAGCAGTTCAAGCCGCTCTGGCCCAGAACACCATGTGACCATCACTGCACCCTCCCAGCTCTGGCAGCGTTTCAAGTCCTGGTCTCAACAGCCACGGGACTTGGTGGCCAGGCCTGGGAAGAGCCCATTGTCTTCTTGCATGACCACCGGCTATGTGGCTGCTGGCTAGTTTGCTTGTTCAGTTTTCATTTGTTTTGTGTAGGCTGCTCTGAGCCCTATATTCAGCTGCAGCTGGGCAGCTGGCACCTGCTCAACCTTTGCCCCAGTCTATCCTAGAATTCTCCGTGGTACTGATGGAAGACTGCTGGCTCTGTGTGTGTAGGGCTGGGGGGCAGGGGGGGAAGGAAGGTGTTAAGCTTCCTGAAAAGTAAATCTCTTTCTCTACTGGGCACTCATTCTGGGAGGAGATAACTCAAGGCTGATGTGTGACTGTCTTTTGGGAGCCCCTGTGGTTTTCTTCTTTCAGGTGTGTGTAAATTGACCTTGGTTATCAGCCTGACCACCAGTGGGAGGACAGGAAGTGTACTATGGTCATGGGTTCTAGGCATTTAGTCGCCTGTGACCTCCCCCATCCCTGGTGTTGTCATAGCAGCAGCAGCAGTAATAATAGGAAGAGTGAGGTTAGAATAATGGCAGCTTCCAGATACTCAGAGCTTATTATGTGCTGTGGGCTTTTAATAGGTGTCTCACTCCACACTCACTTATGAAGTATTTTCAGTGGCCTTGCTTTACGGGCAAGGAAAGGGAAGCACAGGGAGCTTGATGGCTTTTTTCTGAGGTCGCTCGGCTAGTAAGCTGTGTGTTCGGGGCTTCAGTTCAGACCCTTCTGATTCCAGTCAGATTCTATCTTACTGAGCTCTTAACATTCGGTGTTCTCCTGAATGCTGAGAAGATCCTTCCCTGCCAGAAAGTCCACTGTAACCCTGACCACCACCCTGTTCCCTCCCGCTGGAGTAAAAGGCACAGGTCTGACCAGCTGATGGATTCCTCGGTTATGGGGAAGCCTTAGTATCTCATGGGTTTCTTAGACATCTGAGCTTGGGGAGTCCCTCTCTTTGCCCAGGAGGAGGATGAAGCCTGAAGAAGGGACTCACTCAAAGCTGGCAGCAACCTCATAGCAAAGTGAGGAGTAGAACCCAGCCTCCCGGCTGGTAGCCCAAACTTGTCTCACCGCCGTCTACTTGTAGAGCACCTTTGCTGCCCCACGCCTCTCCACCCACCTACCCCAGATGCCAGTGTGAGACAGTGGGGAAGGGGGAGGGCCAGGCCGAATTCTCTTTCCCACTGGGCTACTGACTTCCATAGGCAGGGGAGAGTCCCGACTAGTTCTTTCCCCCAAAGTCCACAAGCCTCTTTTCCTTTGTGTCGGTTACCCTCTGGTGCACTTGGGAAGTCGGGGGGTTGTAGAGGACTTGACTCTTTCCTGCCACTCCCCACCCACTTCTACCTTTTCTCTCCAGAAAATTCCACAAACCCAGTAGGTTATGAGAGACTCTTCCCTGGCCTGGTGATGGATGCGCTTCTATCTCCATTTGAAGACAGCCACTTTGTATTTTCCTTCTTTTCCTGTGAGCAGTAGGCATGGGGGGTAAGGAGTAGTGGTGGGAGTTGTCAGGTTTGTCTCTTTCTGAGGTAAAAGCTCACAGGATCGCTCCAGAGCCAGAGGAACTCAATTGCATTAGTCTCAGCGATGTTGTTGATAAGAAGATGAATACAGAGGTGGACGGCAGTCTGGGTCTTAGGGGCTCATTTCTGGCTCTGCCTTTCTCTTCCCATTAACCCACTGGAAACAGTGATCATTTCCCCATTTCCCAGAGGGACACACTGAGACTCAGGGACCCAGAGCCCCAACTAGGGAAGTCTTGAGAATGCATCCTGTCCTTCTCATCCCTCCTGTCCAGGAACTGATGCTACCTCTTAGCAGGGATAGAAAGATTCAGTGGGTTGGATACAATCCCCTTTGTCATTATTTTTTTTTAACAACTTGTATTAAAGTAAAGCGTATATACAGTAAAGTACAGAAGTCCACATTTTATGTTTCTTAAATGTTAGTTTTCTGGTTATAAAGGTAAAAGTTATAAAACTTGAAAAAAATTAACAAACAAAAACCCCAATCACGTAGAAATAAGAGCCATTAAGATTTGATGTGCATGTTTTCAGTTGATCTTATCCTGGTTTGAGAGTTATTGCTAGAAGTCGGCCATTGGGGACAGAGGACAAGGACAGGGGTCCTGGAGGGTCCTTTGCCCCTTCTCAGGATGTTTCATTCCTGGTCCCAGCTACAGCCTAGCTTCTGATCTTTATTTTTTTTTTTATTATTAGCTTCTGGTCTTCACCTGCAACTTAGAAACATTATCATCCCTGCCCCAACTGTTAGTAAATCAAATAATTAGCAGTAACACCGTGCAAGCCATTATTTGAATGACCCTGCATTGTTCAAAGTACAAAAGTCAGGTTTGACACGTTGGGAAGAGAGCCCTAGAGCATTTGAGGGCAGGTGTGGCCCAGGGAGACCAGTTGGCCTGGGTAAATGCTGCATGTTTACACACATCTGGATTGGTGTCTGCCTCTAGCCTGCTTCTCAGGCCTCCCTTTGGGGCTTTATTGAACAAGGCTTGGAGGGCAGCAGCCACTGAGTAGGAGGATGTAGCCTCACTCTTGGGCCCGTCAACCCAACTCTTTGCGTCTGAGCCTCCCTGCAGAGATTGGCTTCCACTGGGGCATTAAGTCATTTGACGTGGAGTGTTCAGAAGAGTACTTGGTGCTGCGAGAGCTCTGCCACCGTTCCTGGATACCATCGTCATCCAGACCACTGTCTCGTTATCCAGGCTGGGATAGAAACTGTCAGAGCCGCAAGGGACCTTAAACACAGGCTACTCTGTGAGTCTCAGACTTCAGCCTGCATCAGAGCCCCCTGGATGGCTTCTTAGAACACAGGTTGCTGGGCCTCACCCCCACAGTTCCTGAGTCAGGCCTTCTGGGGTTGGGCCCAAGAATGTGCATTTCTGACAAGTTCTCAGGTGTTGCTGCTGCTGGTTCAGGGACCGCACTTGAAGAACCACTGATCCAACTCTTTCATTTCCGCAAGTGTGAGCCTGCTATAGTCTGAAAGCTTGTGTTCCCCCCAAATTTTATATGTTGAAAACCTAATGCTTAAGGTGATGGTATTAGGAGGTAGGGCCTTTGGGAGGTGATGATGTCAGGAAGGTGCTGCCCTCATGAATGGGATCAGTGCCCTTATATAAGAGACTCCAGAGAGCTAGCTCATCCTTTCCACTGTGTGAGGACGCAACAGGAAGGCAGCCGTCTGCAACCGGAAGAGGGTCCTCACCAGAACCTGACCGTGCTGGCACCCTGGTCTTAGACTCCCAGCCTCCAGAACTGTGAGAAGTAAATTTCTGTTGTTTGTAAGGCACCCAGTCTGTGGTATTGTTTTTGGAGCAGTCCGAAGGGACTAAGCCAGCATGGTGGACCACACCATGTCCTGGTCCATTTATCCTCTGGGAGGTGCCAGCAGCTGGGTCGTGAGGGGCTGCTTTCTTGATGGGATAGAAACTGTCCCAACTCTGTGGAAAGGGGACAGATACAGCATGACCCAGGGGTGAGAAGGAGAAGCAGATATACAAATCCTGGCCCTACTACAATTCCATTTATTCATCCAAGAAACAGTTATCACGTATATCCTGTGGGAAAAGAGCTGTGCCTGCTGCTGTGCGGCCTAACCAGGCAAACAGGCCCTTGACAGGGCCTCACCCTCAGATGGGCTTTGGAGCCATCCTGTCACTGCTGGCTGCACAGGGAGAGGAGAGAACTCAGAGTCAGGAGACTGGGTACTGAGCCTCACTCAGCCCCGACTCACCAGGAGACCTCAGCGAAATCCTTCTCGGTAGACCTCAGTTTCTTCATTAAAAGATTCAGTGCAGGGCTTCCCTGGTGGCGCAGTGGTTGAGAGTCCGCCTGCCGATGCAGGGGACACGGGTTCGTGCCCCGGTCCGGGAAGATCCCACATGCTGCGGAGCGGCTGGGCCCGTGAGCCACGGCTGCTGAGCCTGTGCTTCCGGAGCCTGTGCTCCGCAACAGGAGAGACCACGACAGTGAGAGGTGCGCGTACCGGAAAAAAAAAAAAAAAAAAAAATTCAGTGCAGCAGTGGGTGAGGTGATGGTTGAACAAGACCTGTTCCCTAACCTGTAATTCTAAAGCTCTGGGGGCTCTCAAGTGGTTAAAATGTCATCTGACTTCATTTCTGTTATTTATTTAGTTAGTTAGTTAGTTAATTTTCGGCTGTGTTGGGTCTTCGTTGCTGCGTATGGACTTTCTCTAGTTGCGGCGAGCGGGGGCTACTCTTCATCGCGCTGCGCGGGATTCTCATTGTTGTGGCTTCTCTTGTTGTGGAGCACGGGCTCTAGGCGCATGGGCTTCAGTAGTTGTGGCTCGTGGGCTCTAGAGCGCAGGCTCAGTAGTTGTGGTGCACGGGCTTAGTTGCTCTGCAGCATGTGGAATCTTCCCGGACCAGGGCTCGAACCCGTGTCCCCTGCATTGGCAGGCGGATTCTTAACCACTGCGCCGTCATGGAAGCCCCTTCATTTCTGTTTTTAATCAATTAATACTTTTATTCCATTTTTCCCTCCTTAATATGAGACAGATTGGGGCTCTCCTAGCGTGTGAGGTGTGAGGACTTCGAGGAGGTTAGGTACTGTATTATCTTCTGAACACTGCTGACTGCAGGGTGCTTTTGCCCTCAGAGTTTTAATTTGCTTCTCTTCTTAGTCATCTATTATTGCGTTTATCCGTAATGAACCATGAGTGGAGGCAGGAAACATGGACCGTCACGGAGCTAATGAGGAACACAGTAATAATGATTCTACAAATTTGCCTGAAGATGATGGTTACCAGATTGTATTCATTTGACCAGAACTTTTATATAGCGCATCAAGATGTTTCTAATACTCAAAAAAAGTGATAAATATACCTAAAGTGGATTTTCATTTACTGGGAATAAACACTTTTTACACCTATAACAGAGAAGTGCATGGAAATTAGTCTGAATACTTCTCTCTTGCAGAAACAAAACTTCAAACTTACAAAAAGCACCAAGGATAAGAATTTCGAGCTTCAGGATGTGAGAGCAGCTTTTGACTATTGTTGTATCTTAACATTTGATTCAATTATTATAGTATAATTTGATCCCCAAGCCTGACATGATATAATATGCCACCTAAAAATGTGTTAACAAATCATGCTTCTTCTTGTATAGTTAACCTGAAATAAATTGGACAGTATGTGCGACTTGCTAAATTGGGAAGGGGGAGAGTCAAATTTATGCATGTAATAACCATTATTAAAGATTGTGTTAAAACCGCACTTTATAAAAATTTTAATAATAATCTGACCTAAAATAGCATATTTTTAAACTTAAAGATATGCAAAAATAACCAAATCATGTTATCATTTCCTCCGCGTGATTACAAGACAGAAAGATGGGAAGTGTTAACAAGAACAACTTCTGAGGTTCCTTCTGCCTCTGACACACTAGGATTCTAGAATGGTGCAGGGTCTGAAAACCATGATGAAGAACAGGAGAATATGTTAGTTTGGGGGCGGTGGACACAGTGTGCCCCCTTTCCCCTAGATTGTTGTTGGAAATGGGATTAGACAAGGTCTTTGAGGGTCCAGATGTCAGAACTACAGAAAGCAACATTCTGTCCAACTTACCTAAGAACTTTCTAACTGTTAGACTCATTGGATTATAGAGTTGGATGGGACGTTAGATATCATCTGACCCTATAAGAGCTTCCTCCAAATAAGAAGTGGAGTGAGAAGCCTTGCAAGGAGTGAGCTCTGTGTCTTAGGGAGTGTTTAAGCAGAGGCCAGTTGACCCCAGGCCTGGGATGGTGGCCTGCTCTGCTGGCCTCAATGGCTGGAGCCTGCTAGTGGGGCTCAGAAATGAGTGTGGCCAAATGGTCACTGCTCTCTGCCCTAAAAGTTGTCTTTGGCAAAGGTCAGTCCAGGGATGGATGAGTTTGGGGCCTGGTCCTGGGACTTCTGGGAGCACTGCTGTGGCACCATGGGGGCTCTCACCAAACTCTTAGGCATGCCTCGACTGGGTGAGCTGGCTGGCGTGTCTTCAATGGCATCAGAATTTTAGCTACATGTTTGAAAGAGGTGCTAATGGCCTGGTCTGGGGGAAAGGCCCTTGGACTTGGAGTTGGGACACATCTGAGGCCTCACGTAGCCTAAAGCATCTTCTGCATTGTCAGTAGACACTGTCTCCATGCCGCTTCCTCCCAGCCTGGCTTTGCCTCTTTTCTGACCGCATTAACAGATGGGAAGCAATGTCACAGAACGCCCAAACCCTAGAGAATCTACAGTCCACATTTGGTTTATGAATGATCTACTGCATATCATTTTTACACAGATTATCTTTCCTAATTTTTCTTTTGTTGAGGCTGAAAACAAACGCTTTTATATACTTTGAGCCCCTGTTAGAAGTGGGGTACCCACTGCATTCATTCAGGCTCAGAAGTAAGCTCTCCTAGGCCTGGACATTTGCTGCAGACAATTGATGGCTTTTAGTTCCCCATAATCCCATTAGCTTATATTCTTATATGTTAATTCTCTTCAACTTTGGTCATTTCCTGTGTGTGTGTGTGTGTGTGTGTGTGTGTGTGTGTGTGTGTGTGTCTCCATATACCCCATTTAGACTTGACTGGCCTCTCCAAGCCCCAGCCTAGGGCCTTCTTTCTGTATCTTTCTATAGTCAGGGCTCAGTAACTGGCTCCCATATTATTTTGGGGTGCAGTTAAGATGAAGCCAATTGAAGCATAGGGTTTATAACCCTGAGCCAGTCCTTCATGTTCTTTTCCTATCTGAGGGAGGCATTTGCTGTGTGCGTGTGTGTCCTGAACACAGCTGTTCACACGGTGCATACCTCCTGGTGTGGTGTCAAACCCATGCCAGCCCCTCTAGATCTCACTGACATATGTTGAGAGGAGTCTCTGATGCTCTTGACTTGTCCACTTGGAGAGTGAGAAGGGAATCCCCGTTGGTGAAGGTGTGAGTGAGTTTCTCAGTGGAGTTCTCAGGACACACCCTTTCTGCCTGCTACTCAACTGGATCTCTGCTGGCATAGGAAAGGGGGAAGGGGGAGGGGCTAGAGAGAGAGAGAGAGATGGGCCACCGGAGAGCTGATTGGCTTCTTTTCTGCTCTTCTTGAACGGGCTCCAAGCACGCTTCCTGACTGTCTCTCAAACCTAGACTTGACCATTAGCATAACCTTGCCGCTGGATTGTTCGCTGACTGCCGTTAGGCTGCCTCCCTCCACCCTCCAGGCCTTTCTGTCTAACCTATTCACAGACTCTCAGCAAGGGCCAAAATCCTTGCCACTTCTCTCTCCCTTGCTCATCCTGATATCTGGGCCATGGGTTCATCCCACTGTGAGTGGGGGCTGCGTGTAGGTGGCCTCAACTACTTCCACTTTCCCCACCTGGGCTGCTTCATTTTGTGGCAGACACTTCACCCAGGAGGTGAGTGCCTGTCTTGGGGGAAGGAGCCAGCTCAGCACCCGGGAGCTTGGCCTGAGACAGTAGAGCCCGGCTGCGTTGCCTCCCCCACCCTCCTGACCTGGGAAATCCTCTAAGCTGACCTAATTACCTGCAGTGAGAAACTGCATACTGATTCCCAGCAGACGGTGTAGTTTGAGGAGGGAGGGGGCCCTTGGACAGGTGGGTGTGTGCCAGCCTGGGATTAGCCCTTTTGTGGCTGCCTCCCTAGGACAAGTGTCTCCTTTCACTTTGCCATCCTTGTGGAGGTGAACCCCTTTGGAGTCCTTCCAGCCTGGTCAGTCCTCCCCCGGTCATCCATTCGTCTGGGGGATACAGGAACCCCAGTCCCAGCTTAGCACAGATCTGCCTTACCTGGGGGCATTTCTGCTCCTTTCTCTCGGTGGGGGTCATCAGGGGATGGTGTATTTAGCCAGAGTCCCAGTCTTTCCTCCTTCAGGGTCCCCTTCCACCCCTGTCCAGGCAGGAGCCGTTCGGTCCCCTGGTGAGTCCCTGGTGAGAAGCAGTTTTCCGCTGAACCCTCTCCAGGCCTCAGTGTGCTGCCAGCTGTTCCTCCAGACCCACCACCTTCGGGGACGCTGGAACCCTGGGGGGTGCTGTGCCCGGCAGGTCCCTGTGCTCATCAAGCGGTTATGGAGCATGTGCTTTATGAAGAGTGTCTTCCGTTGTCTCATGCTTTGGAGTGTGCAGGGTTCTTTACCTGCAAGGCCACATCTGAGCTTCCTTACAGTGCTTGGAGAGCTCTGACTGGGAGCCTGGATGAGGACCCCTGAGATTCAGGCTCAGTCAGTGAGGGAGGCATGGAGCCAGGATCAGCTCTCAGCCCACCTGACTCCAGCAGTGGGCTTCTGCCACCACCACAGAGGCCACGTTAGTGCTTGGCAGATAGAACACATGTATGCGCCTCAGTCCCTTCCTCAAGTTTATAACCTTAATGTGGGAACAAAAGTTACACGTGCAGAAAAAGACTCAGGAACACCATTCCATGCTCGAATATAATTGACTCTCATTGGCAGCCGATAGACAGCACTGGGGATAGGAGGGAGGAAGGAAGTCCATTGTTGACTGGGGTCGTTGGGGAAGGCTCTGTGGAAAAGTCAGGCTTTAAGCTCAGCCTTAAAAGATCAATAATATATTTTTTTAACATCTTTATTGGAGTATGATTGCTTTACAATGTTTTGTTAGTTTCTGCTGTATAACAAAGTGAATCAGCTATACATATGCCTATATCCCCATATCCCCTCCTTCTTGCGTCTTCCTCCCACCCTCCCTATCCCACCCCTCTAGGCGGTCACAAAGCACCGAGCTGATCTCCCTGTGCTATGCGGCTGCTTCCCACTAGCTATCTGTTTTACATTTGGGAGTGTATATATGTCCACGCCACTCTCTCACTTTGTCCCAGCTTCCCCTTCCCCCTCCCCATGTCCTCAAGTCCATTCTCTATGTCTGCGTCTTTATTCCTGTCCTGCCTCTAGGTTCTTCAGAACCATTTTTTTTTTTTTAAGATTCCATATATATGTGTTAGCATACGGTATTTGTTTATCTCTTTCTGACTGACTTCACATGGGGAAAAGGAGAGAGAATGATGAATAAGGAAGCAGAGGGAGTAGGAAGAGTGAGGAGACCTCTAACTGCAGGACAAGATGTATGTGTGGAGCAGGGGTGGCTGAGCGATCCCTGATTGTGTGCACGTGTGTGCACGCATGAGTGTGAATGTCTGTAAAGCCTACACCGAGATAGAGAGACTGATCTCCCATATACCTAGGGCTTAACTTAAAAAAATAATTTATTGAGATGCAATTTGCATGACGTAACATTAACAATTTTTAAGTGAACAATTCAGTGACATTTAGTAGATTCACCATGTTGTGCCACCACCACCTCTCTCTAGCTTCAAAGCTTTCTCGTCACCCCGGAAGAACAGCCCATACCCATTGAGCAGTTGCCCTCCATGTCCCCCTCCCCCACCCCCTGGCAACCGCTCATCTGTTTTCTGTCTGTATGGATTTGCCGGTACTGGAACCATACAATGTGTAGCCTTTTGTGTCTGGCTTCTTTCACTTAGTTTTCACTAATCCACATTGTAGCACGTATCAGGACTTCATCCCATTTTATGGCTAAATAATATCCCATCGTATGTATATACCATAACTTGTTTATTCGTTCATCCGTTGATGGACTTTTGGGTTGTTTGCACCTTTTGGCCACTGTGAATGGTGCTGCTATGGAAAATGTGTATATGTGCACTTGTTTGAGTACCTGTTTTCAATTTTGGGGGTGTCTGCTTAGGAGTGGAATTGTAGGGTCATATGGTAATTCTGTGTTTAAGTTACAGAGGAACCACCAAACTGTTTTTTCCAGGGGCTGCACCATTTTACATTCCCACAGTGATGCACTAGGGTTCCAGTTTCTCCACGGCCTCCACCTCGTGCTTACCCTTTGACCTGAAGACCACCCCTCACAGTTTTATACCCTAGACAGCAGGTGCTCCCTCTTTCTCACAATAGAGCCTTAAGTCCACTCACCTTGGGCTGTGGGCCTTGGCCGCTTCTAGCTCTTGTCATTCCTTGTTGCACATTGGTTCTGCCTTTGGGGCAGGCTTGTGTTCTCTTAGGTTAGGGAACTGAGCCCCAAGAAGTGGGATGACTCTGCTGTGGTCACCCTAAGCAGAGGAACCCAGGACCGCTGCAGTTTCCTGTACAGACTGGCCCTGCCTTCCTGGCACCGGGTCTGCTGGCTGGTTTCTGGGCTGGTCTGTCCTGCCTCTCATGTGCCCTCTGTCTCCCAGCTTCAGGGCCCTGGAAGCCCATTGTGTGAACACACAGGATCTCAAAGTTCTCTGGCTGTGCTGCTGAGATGATGTTTTCATTCTGTTTGGCACCCCAAAATGACAACTGGCTTTAAGGGGGTCTTATTCGGGTAGTGTATTTCTAGGGCTGCCATAACAAAGTATCACAGACTGGGTGGCTTAAACGACAGAAATTTATTTCCTCACAGTTCTGAAGCCTGGAAGTCCAAGACCAAAGTATCAGCAGGCCTCTCTCCTTGGCTTGTAGATGGTCCTCTTTTCCCTGTGTTCTCCCATGAGTTTCCCTCAGTACATCTGTGTTCTAACCTTGTCTTCTTAGAAGAACACCAGTCATATTGGATTTGGGCCCACCCTAATGACCTCATTTTACCTTAATTATTTCTTTAAAAGGCCAGAATTCAGTCCCATTCTGTGATACTGGAGGTTTGGACTTCAATATAGGAGTTTTGGGGTCACAGTTCAGCCCGTAACAGGTGGATAGAGCAGCTAGGGTGATAATGATGAGGGAGGCAGAGAGGCGGGGGGATGGAGGGTTAGGGGGCCCCAGTGATTTCTCCTGGTTCCTCTTTGGTTTCCGAGTGACTCTCCTTCAGGCAAATACAGAATAGGTAGAGGAGGGGAGATTAATGGTGGCATTGAAGAGGGCACTGGGGGCTTTGGGGAGGCAGGCAAGCAGTGTCCATGATCAGTAATTTATTCCTGGATACCGTGCAGGAGGGCGTCGTCATGGCAACAGGCGGCTCCTGAGTGGTTGGCCTGACAGTTGCCTCTCAAAGCCTCCCCTCCCCTTCCCCTCATTTTTCTTGTGTCTCAGGAGCCTTCTTATGGGGTGGAGGCTGCCTGCTTTCAGTGTGGGGACTCTGTAGCAGCTCCTTCCCCACCCCGGTGTGGCCCCAGGGTGGGGGATGACCAGGGCCGTAGTCTGACTCCTTTTTCTGGAAAGACCCTCCAGAGGTCATTTCACCGGCTTTTCAGCTGCCGGGCCTCTCCCCTTAGTGCAGGCACTCTGCGTGCTGCTTTTCCTAGAGCCTGTTTCACACTGTCCCTTGGTGTCTCCTAGCAAATGGAATGAATTAACTTCTTGCCACACTCACTGTGCCTCTGTCCTTGGGGAGATCCCCTCAAGCAGCGCAGCTGGGCAGTGCCCTCCCCTGCCTTAGTCATCCTTGCACTGCCCGTCATTGGCTGCAGAAGTCCGTCCTTCATCCCTTCCTCCTGGCCTCGGTGGACGGGAACATGCCAGAAGCATGCAGCTAACCAGGAAGTCTGTACTCCCCCCTGTACTCTAGGCTCCATGGTGCCACATAGCAGGTGCCTAGTAAATGTTGGCATTGTGTGTGCAAGAAATGAGAGCGAGGTGCGAAGGAGGCCTGGGCTAATGACTAAGTCAGCAGCAGGCCTTGTATGCCTGGGTCTCTCTCCCAGTCTTTCCCGGAGGCTGGGTCTCAGGTCCAACAGCTGCACTGAACCTCAGCAACAGAGACCATTGAATTTTTTTTTTTTTTATACAGCAGGTTCTTATTAGTAATCTGTTTTATACACATTAATGTATATATGTCAATCCCAATCTCCCAATTCATCCCACCACCACCACCCGAGACCACTGAATTTTTTTTTTTTTTTTTTTTTTTTTTTTGCGGTACACGGGCCTCTCACCGTTGTGGCCTCTCCCGTCGCGGAGCACAGGCTCCAGATGCACAGGCTCAGCGGCCGTGGCTCACGGGCCCAGCCGCTCCGCGGCATGTGAGATCTTCCCAGACCGGGGCACGAACCCGTGTCCCCTGCATCGGCAGGCGGACTCTCAACCACTGCGCCACCAGGGAAGCCCGAGACCACTGAATTTTTAAAGTTATTTTTCATATGTACTACAATTCACTGCTCCCCTGATTCACTGGTTGTCACAACTAATAAGGGATCTGGGTCGGTAATAACCATGTTAGACTTAATGTTATTAATCCTGTAATTGGTGCTAAGGGTCTTGTCTGTTCTCTGAATTTGTAAATCCTCACACACGAAGATTAGGAAAACATACCCCTAAGCTGGAGGCAGCCACGGGTGGCTGGAGAGCAGCCTCAGCTGCCCAGCTGGTGTGTGAGTTTCCTGCTAAAGCCTCCAGCTGGGCCTGCAGATATGCCCCGGGAGCATCTGTGAGCCCCTCGGGGAGTTGGGGAAAGGAGGGAGGGGGTGCCTTGCAGAGCAGTGTGGCCTGGGTTGCCCTCATGACAAGCAGCTGCTGGTGGAGAGGGGAGTCTTATCTCCAGGGGAAGGACAGCTCCTTCCCTGCCCCCTCCCCAGCCCATAGGCTCACAGCCCTGATGACCCCAAAGAGATAGCAGTGATGTCCTAATCAGATGGTCATGATGCTACAGGCAGAGATTAGAGTTGATAGGAAAAGCAGCTGAATTAGAAAAGTCCTCCTCTGGCCTTATCTCGGGAAATGTCCCTGCTTCTCACCACAGGGGATCTTTTTTTCACACGTGGCTTGAGTGCCCATCAAAAAGCATTTACTGGGCTTCCCTGGTGGCGCAGTGGTTGAGAGTCCGCCTGCCGATGCAGGGGACGTGGGTTCGTGCCCCGGTCCGGGAAGATCCCACATGCCATGGAGCGGCTGGGCATGTGAGCCATGGCTGCTGAGCCTGCACGTCTGGAGCCTGTGCTCCGCAACGGGAGAGGCCACAACGGTGAGAGGCCTGCGTACCGCAAAAAAATCATTTACTGAGGGCTTGATGTTTTTGATGACTGTCACTGGTGTGTGGGCCAGTGGCCCTGCACCCTTTCTTCTCTCCCACCTGTGACGCTTTCAGCACTGCTCCCTGTGAGCGCTGCCATCCGGCGCCAGCACCACTGCCCTCTGCATACCGCTCTCCTGCCAGAGATTAGCATAGAAACTCTGCCAGCTTCTTTTTTCTTTTTCTTCTTTGTGTAAAACACATAAAACTGACCATTTTAACCATTTTAAAGGGTTCAGTTTGTGGCATCTTGTTTATTCACAGTGCTGTGCGCCATCACCACTGTCTAGTTCTCCCCTCTCTAGCCCCTGGCAACCATGAATCTGTTCCCTCGACATGCCTCTTCTGGACATTTCATGTAAATGGAATCATACAATACGTGGCCTTTCGTGACTGGCTTCTTTCAACTTAGCATAATGTTTTCAAGGTTCATTCACATTGCAGCAGGAGGCAGTACTTTTTTTTTTTTTGTACAGCAGGTTCTTATGAGTTACCTGTTTTATACATATTAGTGTACATATGTCAGGCCCAATCTCCCAGTTCATCCCTGTTTGTGGCTCTATAATATTTCATCTGTATACATCACATTTTGTTTATCCATTGATCTGTTGATGGACATTTTGGTTGTTTACTGTGAATAGTGTTATGAACATTTCTGTTCATGTTTTTATTTGAGCACTTGTCTTCAGTATTTTGGGGTATATACGTAGGAGTGGAGTTTCTGGGTCATATGGTAATTCAATGTTTAACTTAACGAGGACCCACCAGACTTTGCCAATGTCTTTACATGTGCCACTCCCTGTCTTCTTGTCAGAGAGGGGGCAGCCTGGTCCCTATGCCCACTCTAGGCTATGACCTTTGGCAGCCACTTTTGGAAAGTTTCTAGTTCCTAGCGCCTGGTCAGACACGGTGACGTGAGTGGACACAACAAAGGAATCTATGGTGACAATGAAGTGATTCCTAATTGTTTTTAATGGTGTAACCAGATCTTAATCATTCACACATGTGCTGTCCGCCAAAGCTGCACCACTTGAGGGCTCCATATTTGTCCCTACAGTGGATCCGGTGCTCAGAATCTTGCTTCAGCCTCCCTAGGAACAGTCTTCAGAGATCTTGCCTTGATAATCATTCTTTGCTTTTAACATTAAATAGTATTCCCAACTGCATCACCAACGATCTTTGCCATTCTTAGCCCTATCTTTCAAGGTAAGAGGAAACATCAAATCTACCCACATAGGATAAAAATTTGCCACCTTGGGGGCGCATCAAAAGAATATGCTACAGGCTTTGAAAGCAGTTCCAAAGGAGAAGCTTCAGAAATGTTCTCAGCACGGGCAAGTGCATTGTTGGAATATGTATATAGCCTCCCAAGGGGACTTCTTTGAAGGAGTCAGCACTCATTTGAATGTATAAATTCTGGTGTGTTCATTTAAAAGATCAGTCAGAAAGCCTTATAGGCGTACAATAGAAAGATGATGTGAATGGTTGTTGAATTATATACAGCTCCAAGATATCAAGAAAGATATACATTTTGGGAATTTTAGGGAGACAAAGTCTAAAATATAACCTGGGATTGTGGTGGGATGGTTAACACAAAATAGTATTGCCCAGCTGCTGGGAAGGAGAGGGGTCAGTGGAGAGCATCCCCTCTTCACGAGGGTTAGTGGGGCAGTTAGGGTATACCAACCATTGGTCTGGCTGGGAAGGGGACCATGTACAGAATGTCTGTTTTAATCGTTCTCCATCTTTGGGGGCAATGTGAAAAGGGAGGCTGGTGACCAGTACGTACAGGTGAACTGGTGCCTTGGTGAGTTGAATTTTTAAAATTTTAAAATAGCACATCTCTTGCTGTAGCCTGGACAACCCAGGGCTTCCCTTTAAAGGTTAAATATTTCAGCCAGCTTTGGAAGTCTGTCAGAGAACTCCAGGCAAAGCTCCTAGGCCAATGTTCTGTATATATTTCACCTACTGGATGGTAGTGTTTTTCTTCCTTGTTCAGAAAGCTAAGGGACTTTCCTGGTGGCACAGTGGATGAGACTCTGCACTCCCAATGCAGGGGGCCCGGGTTCAATCCCTGGTCAGGGAACTAGATCCCACATCCGTGCTGCAACCAAGAGTTCGCATGCCACAACTAAGGAGCCCACATGGCACAACTAAGGAGCCCACGTACCATAACAAAGGAGCCCGCCTGCCACAATTAAGGAGCCAGTGAGCTGCAACTAAGGAGCCTTGGAGCGTCAACTAAGGAGCCTTGGAGCATCAACTAAGGAGGAGCCTGCCTGCCTCAACTAAGACCTGGTGCAACCAAATAAATAAATAAATATTAAAAAGAAAAAGGAAGATAGCTGAAGTCAGCAGTGAAGCGGATGGAACTAAAGACATCTAGAGAGTGGCCTGGAGGGTCAGGGATGTATGGTCTGGTTCTCATGAGATTTCAGAGGCACCTTGGAGGCTCGTGACACTGTCCCCTTTCACAACCAGGTCCGAGAAGTGAATGACAAGGTCAGTGGAATTTCAGGAATAGATCCCTCTACCACTCCATCATCACAGTAACTCACCCCGAGGTTTGAAGAATATCGCCCTCTGGGGAAATATTCTTCTGAAATCTCTTTCATGTCTTTGTCGCATTTATCCTGACCATCACTTATTTGGGGTCAGATACTGATGAGTTTGACAGAAAAGCAGGGAAGGATGCTGCAGTGGTTTAAAAAAAAATTGTTTTTTATTGCTGTAAATGTGTGTGTGTTTGTGACATAAAATTTGCCATTTTAACAATTTTAAGTGTACAATTCGTGGCATTTAGGATATTCACGATGTTGTACAACTGTCTCTATTTCCAAAGCTTTTTCATCACCCCAGTAGAAACTCTGTAAACATTAAGCAACAACTTCCATTCCCTGCTTCCCAAGCCCCTGGTAACCGTAACCTACTTTCTGTTTCTATGAATTTGACTACATAGATCCCTCATGTAGGTGGTACCTTCGTGTCTGGCCTATTTCACTTAGCGTAATGTTTTCAAAATACATTGGTCTTTCAGCATGACTCAGAACTTCTTTCCTTTTTATGGCTGAATAATATTCTGTGGTTTGGATAGACCACATTTTGTTTATCCATTCACCCATTGATGAACATTGGTGTTTTTTCCACCTTTTGGCTATTTTGAATAATGCTGTGATGAACATTGGTGTGTAGGTATCTGTTTGAGTTCCTGTTTTCAATTCTTTGGGGTGTATATGTAGGACTGGAATTGCTGGATCGTACGGTAATTCTATGTTTAACTTTTTTTTTAGCCCTGCATTTCCTGGCTCTTAGCCTCATTCTCCCATCTTCAAAGGCACCAATGTTGCATCTCTGTGTGCCTTTATTCAGTAGTCAGGACTTCCTCTGACCACAGCTGGGAAATGTTCTCTCTGATTTTTATTTTTTTAATTAATTAATTTATTTATTTTGGGCTGTGTTGGGTCTTCATTTCTGTGCGAGGGCTTTCTCTAGTTCTGGCAAGTGGGGGCCACTCTTCGCAGTGTGCGGGCCTCTCACTATCGCGGCCTCTCTTGTTGCGGAGCAACAAGTAGTTGTGGCTCAGTAGTTGTGGCTCAGTAGTTGTGGCTCACGGGTGCAGGCTCAGTAGTTGTGGCTCACGGGCTTAGTTGCTCCGCGGCATATGGGATCCTCCCAGACCAGGGCTCGAACCCATGTCCCCTGCATTAGCAGGCAGATTCTCAACCACTGCGCCACCAGGGAAGCCCCTGTGTTTAACTTTCTGAGGACCTGCCCAACTGTTTTCTACAGTGGCTGTACCACACTGCATTCCCACCAGCAATGTAGGAGGGTTCCACTTTCTCAACCTCACCAACACTTGTTATCTTCCTAATGGTTAATAGTGTTAAGCGTATTTTCATTTGCTTCTTGACCATTTGTGTATCTTCTTTGGAGAAATGTCTGTTCCAATCCTTTACCTGTTGTTTGGCTTTTTGTTGTTGAGTTTTAGGAGTTCTTTATAAATTCTGAATATTAAACTTTTATGATATGTGATTTGCAAATATTTTCTCTTATTCTGCAGATCTTTTCACTTTATTGATAGTGTTCTTTGACGCATAGAAGTTTTAAATTTTCATGAAGTTCAAATTTATGTATTTCTTCTTTTGTTTTCTGTGCTTTTGGTGTCACATCTAAGAAGCTATTACCAAACGCAAGGTTGTGAAGATGTACCTCTAGTTTTCTTCTAAGAGTTTTATAGTTCTGGCTCTTATACTTAGGTCACTGATCCCTTTTGAGTTAATTTTTGTGTGTGGTGTGGGGTAGGGATCCAATGTCATTAATTCGCATGTGTAAATCCAGTTGTCCTAGCACCATTTGTTGACGAAACTGTTCTTTCCCCATTGAGTGGACTTGGCACTCCTGTCAAAAATCAATTGGCCATAGATATATGAGTTTATTTCTGAACTCTAAATTCTATTCCATTGGTCTGTCCTAATGCCAGTACTGCACTGATTTGACTGCTGTAGTTTTATATTAAAGTTTTGAAATTGGGAAATGTGAATCTCTGGTTTGTTGTTCTTCTTCAAGATTGTTTTGGCTCTTCAGGGCCCCTTGCAACGCCATACGAATTTGAATATAATCACTCTTGAACATGCCTTTTTATGGAGGTAAGTGCTGACTTCCGTTGGGTGCATGCCCAGAGGTAGAACTGCTGGAGCACAGGGTGTAAGTATGCTGAGCTTTAGTGCACACTGCTGAACAGTCTTCCAAAGTGACTGTGCCAGTTTATTCTTCTACCAGCAGCGTATGTGTTCCAGTTACACAACATCTTTACCAACATTTAGTAATGTCAATTTTGGGGGTAGAATTTTAGCCTTTCTGGTAGATTTTCCCAAAGTATGAGTCAAACACCGCCGTTATTCTTCAATTCTTTGTTCAGGGGATCTTTCTCCTGGTGCCAGGACTTGAAGAGTGCTACTTGCTCCCTTCCCCATCATCGTGAGCCAGGGTCTTGCTCCAGAGGCTGGAGATCTAGCTGGTGGGAAGGCAGAATAGGCTGCACTGTCACAGTGCAAAAGCTCAACCTACGTGAGAGAACCTTGGGGTTGGGAGTGTGCGTGTAGAGTTGCTAAAGGAAAATTGGTAACTGGACTCCATCCTGGCTGCAGCAGCCGGCCATGTGAATTCCAGTATGGATGGGATGTTTGGAGCAGTGCCCAGCCCCTGAGAGAGGTCAGTTCTTAGGTAACCACGCTTCACAAGAATGAAGAAGCTGGCCCAACTGTCCCATTTGACCTTGGGCAGTTTTTCTCGGAAGAGGCTCCTTTAGACACAGAGCCTGAGTCTGGAGAGGGTAATTGGTTTTTCCTAGCCCTACGGCACACCAGGGCTGGGGACTCGCAAACCTATGTCTTATACTTGCCCAATTCTAAAGGCCCCAAGACGATATCAATGTTGTTTCCATTTTCAGCTTGCTGGGTAGCTAAAGTCAAGTCATATAGTTCAGTAAACATTTACTGCACGCCTCTGTGTACCAGACATTGAACCAGGCACCTAGGGAGCTACAAAGGACAGGATGAAGTTCCTGACTCTAAGTTCTTCATCGTCCGATAGTGGAGGAAATACTTGCACACATCATTGCAATGAAAGGAGAACGGGATCTGTGCTTAGTGAGGGATATACGTAATTAGCTTGGAAGCTGAAGGTGGGAATGGTCTGAGGATTGGACTGGCTTCCTGGAGGAGGTGGCATTGGCCTTAGAAGACGAGTAAGATTTTGTGGGGCAGAGACAGGGTAAGGGAACTCTAGGCAGAGAAACAGAAAAAAGCAGAGGTGAAGGTGAGCTATCTCGGACATTTGGAGAAAAACAAGTATAGTCAGATTACTGGACGGTGACATGGAGTTCCCTAGGTGTCAGACTGGGGGAGGTAGGTTTTATTCTGCAGAAACAGGGAGCCCCTACAGGGTTTGCAGGTGGAAGATTCATTCAGTGTTGTTCCTGACTGGAGAGCGGCAGGGAGACCATGGGACTGCCCCCTCCCCGTCCTCATTCTGCTCCTACACACCCACAGGTAGTACAGACATCAAGGTAGACATACACACCCACAGACATGCATATAGGAACCAGGACAAACACACGCATGAGACTAAGAGACCCACACATCAAACATCTATCATAACTTCCACATATTTGCACTCACATACCTACACGATGATACCAACCTATAAACCCGAGGAGACACCCATCCCATACCATATATGTGAACTGGAACACCTGTAGACATGCACAGACAGACAAACACCCACACATAATGAGTCACACTAATAGCGTAAGTCACATGCACATGCCACTAGACAGACAGATACCCGTAGTCCTACACATAAGCCCACCAAGCCAGGCAGATACCTGTAGTCCTACACATAAGCCCACCAAGCCAGGCAGATACCCGTAGTCTTACACATAAGCCCACCAAGCCAGGCAGGTAGGCATGCGCTTAGATATACATACACTGAGACACCTTCACACACACACGGCCGAGTAAAGTGTGCTCACACTCACTGGGGCGTACACGTGGTGACCCAAACCCCTCCCCAGGTGTGTGCCTCCACACGGACTCGCAGACGCACACTCACACATAGGCACAACCACAAACAGATCCAAGCAGCAGTCACAGCGCAGCAGAGATGGACCACAGACCTGGGTGGTACAATCCTAGGCCACGCTGCTCTACGGACACCTGCCATTCTCATCCCAGGCTCACTTCTGAATGATTTGCTTCCTGCCGGCCGCCTCCAGCCTTGTGTAATCCTGGGGTGTTGGCACTGGACGAGCCCTCGGAGTTGCTCTTAGCCCACCTCCTGCTCTGTGCAGGGATTTCTACAGCTCCTCCGATGGGGGTCACCCAGCTATCGTTTAGCCACTTTAGATGAAGTACTTCTCACGACAGCAAGTTTCTGGTTGTAGTAGAATTTGCTTTTCATTCCGGAAAATGGGAATTATGTCCCTAGAGATGAGACTGGACCATTAGCCGCAAGAGTTAACAGTTAACAAATGCGGTTTGAGGGCCTCAGGCTCACCCAGCCCCGCCCAGTCCCCTCGGTCCTATGGACAGTCCCTTGGCCACACTCTGGCAGGGTCACCAGTCCCCCAAATCATTTCGTTGCTGATCTGCTCTGGTGTGGACGAGTGGCACACCTGTCCTCTTAGGAGGGGGCTGTGGGTGAGGGGGGAGTGATCCTGAGTTAGTGAGCGGGACTCGGCTGCCCCGCCTAGGATGGGACGGAACTCTGCCTCAGGCACGCCAGGCCAGCTGTTGTTACAGCCGTTCTGGGCTGGTGCGGGCCATCCTCTGCAAATGTGACCCACATTCCGGCCAGCCATCCCCACAGCTCTCTGCCCTCTACTGCATTCCTCCCCTCTGGCTGCCAAGCCTCCCCACGCGCTGTTCTCCGCTAGGCCGTCGCTCTGGGCTGAGAAAGGGGCTGCTATCTGCAGGTGGCTCTGAGGGATTGGCCAGTGTGGCTACCTCCATGACAAGAGCCAAAGACACTCTACAGCAGTGGATGGTGGGGGGGGCGGGGAGCGGCTACCGTCTGGGTGCACCCCCAGTCTGGACGTTGGCCTGATTTTCTCAGATTCTTGCCACTCTTTATTCCTCTTCAATGTTGGATAAATCTGCTCTCTCCATTAACCCCTCCCTACCCTGCTGAGATGGAGAAGGGGCTGCCTCTGCCCCCCACCTGAGAGGTACCCCTCTACTGCAGCACTGAACCTCAGGCCAACACCTTCCACTCTGGCTGTGCCTTTCTCAACTATCCTTCCCACACTCTTGCAGACTCCACTAGCCCCGTGTTCATTACAGGCAAGAGAAAGGGCTCAACAGCAGCCCCTGGGAAAAGGCCAGGCTGGGGGCAAGGTGTGGGGCTGGAGGGAGCCAGGGCCACGGGGCTGGGTTATCGACTTGACGCTCAATACAAGGCAGCAGTGTGATGTGATGGTCAAAGGCAATGCCAGATTGGCTTCCCCAGAGGAAGGGCAGCATCCAGGACCAGGGCTGCCCTGTGCTGCATGCTAGGGATGGCACCATAAGTACAAGAATACTTATTCTTGTTAACAAAAGTAATTTATGTTCTTTGCAGAAAATTTACAAAATATAATTAAGCACAAAGCAAAAAAATGCAAATTATCTATAGTTTCACTACCAAAGGTAGCCATTCTTATCCTATTTTTGTAATCTGCCTTTTTTCACTTAATTTTTCATATTATTAAAATATTATTCTACCGTATTTCATCATTTTAATAGCTATGTAATATTTCATTGCTTATGGTAGTAGTAAGAATCCATGCCTTTTTATTTTAAGCATTTACCATATCTATCAGACACTGTCATCGTTGAATCTTTGTAACTTGAGATTGATACTTTTATTATCCCGGTTATACAAATAAGGAGAGTGAGGCACAGAGAGGCTAAGTAACTCGCCTAAAGTAACACAGCCAATAAATGGCAGAACCAGAACGCTTGTTTCCATACTCTACACCCTGTCAAACCATGGACGTGCCATAGTCTAACATTTCCCCTAGTGATGGCTGTTTAGGATGTTTCTAATTTTTTACCTTTATAAGCAGTATTCTGATGAACATTTGTGTGACTTATATATTCTAATTATCCTTGATTATTTACTTAAGATCTACTCCCAGAAATGGGATTTATGGAACAGAGGGCATAAACATTTTAAAGACTTTTGAATGTATTTCCAAGCTTTCCTCCAGAAGGATGTTAGCAGGGTACACTCTCACCAGCAGGATAGGAGAGCTGGGCCTTACAGTTTGAGGGAAAGCCTGACCCTCTGAAGTTTGGCCCTCGTAGGGGAAGCAGGACGGTGCAATGGCTGGAAATAGTTTCATGAGGAGCGGTTGAAGGGACTGGAGGTACTTTGCCTGGAGATTTGGAGTGTTGGAGGGAGGGCACACTCATGGCTACCATCAAATGTGTGATGGCTGTCAAGTGGAAGAGAGACAGGTTTGTCCTGAGGCCCTGAAGTAGAAGTGGACCAGTGAGTGGGCTGACGTTGAGGTTTACGGAGAGCCATTGTTCTGTGCGGGGCCAGCACAGAACGATGTGGATGGGCAGGGTGGGTGTTGAGCAAATGTTACGTGACCTGCTGCCGTCCCTGGCTTGGGTTTCATGGCGGGGGGAGGCGGTACCACCCACTCCACACCGTGGTCCCCCACAAACATCATGCCTCTGAATCTTAACTGGGGGGATCTGCTCCCCATTCCACTCCTGCCTTGGGGAGCCTGGCCCAGCCTGGCACCCCTCTTTGTCTATCCCCTTGGAGCCTGAGCAGCACAGCCTGGCTTGTGTCATGGGCCACACAACTCCTCCATTATTCATGAGGGAATCCAGCGGTGAGTGAGTGAGCGAACGGGTTGGGGGGGTATGAGTGGTTATTAATAAACAAGTGTACTGTGTGGCATTCCATTCACGGCCCTCTCTGAGGACGTGGTGGGCTTGAGATAATAAAGCCCTGTTTATGCCATGGAGGGCTGGGGAGGTGGCCAGTGGGAGGTGGCAAGGAGCAGGGAAGCCAGGAGTTATTTTGATTGCACTGAGGGCAGGGCTGCTGTGTTTGCTCTGAGGCCAGTATCCAAGGGGAAGGTCTAGCTGGGATTTTGCTCAGTCCTACATCTGCCCCTTGGGATGGCCTGGGGTCTAAGGAACGCCTAGCTTTCCATCTCCACCTATCCCCATGGAGGGAGACTCAGAAGATGCTGCATGAACTGGCCACGACTCCTTCAGGACAGAGCTAGGAGGGTCGACTCTACCCTACCCCTTGGCTTCCTATCGCTACCCCATTCCTCCTCCCAGGTGAGTCCTACCGCTTTGGCCTCAAAAATCTCCTAAGTGGCATGTGTTAGAATTGTGAATGGTTTCCCGACGATGCTGGAGTTG
Organism: Phocoena sinus; assembly: GCF_008692025.1. Taxonomy (NCBI): domain Eukaryota; kingdom Metazoa; phylum Chordata; class Mammalia; order Artiodactyla; family Phocoenidae; genus Phocoena; species Phocoena sinus. The sequence goes on along the minus strand of NC_045763.1, from coordinate 152,636,876 downwards.
TGTTTGTGTACAAGGTCTGCAAGAAGCTTCCTAGCCAGAGAGTGGACCCGTTTGGTGTTAGAATCAGGAACGTGAAGCAAGCAGCCTAGAAGGGAGAGAAGCGACTGTGCTGAGTGAACTGAACTGTAGGAGGAAGAGAGGCAAGGGCGAGGGTGGGCAGGGGAGCTTTGGTCTGAGGGGCGGGCGTGTCTGGGAAAGGGAGATGCCGAAGAGCATTTTGGCAGAGGGAGGACTCGGGCCTATGGACCTAACTGCGGAGCCCGCATTAACTCTGTGACTCGGTCCTCTCCTCTGTTAGTCTTTCCTGAGTCTCTCCCTTTCTTTCCTTCAGCCCTTTACTCTGGGCTCCACCAGCCCAAAGCAGCCTTCTCTCTGTACCCCGGCCTGTCTCAGTCTTGGCATCTCTGGATCTCAGGTCAGGAATGCGCAAGCTGCTGGTTGGGAAGAAGTGAGAATAGGCCATTTTGCTCTCAGCTGGCTTCCAGGGATGGAGAGCAGGTCCTGGTTCAGGGGAGTCTTGGTTCCCTATCACGTGGTGCGGAACCAGAGCAAGGGGGAAGTCAGCTGCGTGGGTCACCTGTCTCCATCGGGAGCTGGTGATGCTCCCTTGGACCTTTGGAAGCAGCCTGGCTAGGGGCTACCTTGAGTTAGGAAACCCTTTCATCTCAAGCAACTCTGTCTGAGAGATGTGTGCTTGTTTGGTTGTGAAATGGGAAGGAAAAGGAAGGTGGTGGAGGGGACGGTCTGTCCTGCCCTCCTCATGGGTGCAGGGCTCCCTGTGGCAGGGATTTGGACCCAGTGACTTTAAATTTTTGTTTAGATTAAGGATCCAGTGTCCCCACTTAGCCTAGGAAGGTTTGAGGCTGCATTAGGGCCAGAACGGGTTGATTCTAGGTTATTGAGCCATCACATCCCTGCCTCAAACCAGAAAGGGACAACCTCCCCCAAAGCAGGGGGGACCCGCCCCTAAGACTCGGAGCCGTGCAGACTGCTCCCTCACCCGTGTGCACAAAGCAAACAGGACAGGCTCTGTGAGCACAGCGCATCCCTGGGGTCACCTGCCCTGGCCCTGGCCTCAGTGCGGTCGGCGATGAGCAGGCCCTGCAAGGGGTGATGCTTCTCCTGGGTTCTCCACTCCTGCAGGCGCTGTGGGCACTCGCTCCCTTTCCGCCTCCCACGCTCTGAAGGAACAGTGGCTATTTTTAGAAGCATCTGCTTGCTCTTGGGAGCACAGTTTTGGGGATTGCTCTGCTGGATGCTCTTCTACTTAGTGAGGACATGAGAGCTGGAGAAACAGCTGGAGGTGGGGTGTAGGGGTGTGTGTGTGGTCAGTCCAGTGGTGGGCACCTGGCCTGGAGGAATGACCCAGTGACCTCCACCAAGCTTTTCAGGGGTTCCTACTGGCTATGTTTATGGCTGTCAGTTGCTGTGGGAGGTTCCTGGAAGGTCCAGGAACAGAGACAGGGGCCTTCCTCATAGAGGCAGCAGGCTGAGTCACGCTGTGGGCATGCTGCTCTCTGTGGCTGCCGTGCTCTCAGTGTACCAGGAGGAACTGGTAAGGTGGCCTTCCCCGGTGATGGGGACACCATTAACAGCCGTAACAGTGGCGACCGTTCATTGGGAGCATCCCCTGGGATCGGCACTGCTGGAGCCTTGACCTCTGTCATCTCCTGTAACTCTCCCAACGACCTGTGCTGTCCTCTGCTGGCATCCAGAGGGGTGAAGCACGTTGCCCAGTGTCACACCGTCTGCCCTGGACAAGAGCCTGTCCCCCACCCCCCACCCCCGAGCCCTTGTGCCGTGCCGCCTCCCCAGTAGAAGGCAACAGCATGTGTTAATTTGGTGGCCGCCAGGACTGAGCTCAGATGCACCGGTATTTCCTGACTATGAGAGGGAACTGTGTGGAATGTTCTTCCTTAGCGATCTTTGAGAAGCATCCAGCTCTTCAGGAGGGGGAGGGGGCCTTCCTGCAGACCAGACTCTGGATTGATGACCATTCGATGGATTTTCTTTCTTGGGGTTTTGGCAGCTCTGTTTCCTGGACCCCTGGCCAGTCCCTGAAAGATGCCAGCCCGTGTGTCAGTAACACGGGTGTCAACGACCAGCGGCTTCTGGGCGCATCAAGTGCCCAACTGGGGTTTGGGATGTGGAAATGCTGGGGAGACTGGTTAATTCCCTAGGCCACAAGAGGAAGGCTGAGAGAGGGGAACGGCTCCTGGGAGCTCTGGAGCGGCCTGTGGGTTAATGGACTCCCAGGCAGATGTGCCTTGCTAACCCAGAAAGCAGTACTTATCTTTGCCAGGGCCCCTGTTCCTGGGCCTCCCCACACGGGACACAAGCGTCTGTAGTGGATACATGTTTAGCGACGGCAGCTGGGGCCTCTCCAAGCCGACTCAGTGTAGGAGCCAGAGCAAAGGGCCCCCTAGTGAGATCCGTGAGCATCTGGGCAGGGATGGGGGCTCCTTTTGGCAACCAGCTGCAGGGCTGCTTATGCAGTTTCTGCCCCTCTGTCACCCTGATCTGTACCATGGAGCAGCCTCAGAAGAATGGGGGTGCTGTCTCTCCTCCCCTGATTTGCTGCCGTGAGGAGGGGGTACAGCACCCTTGAGGCAGTGTTGTAGGATGGTCAGACATGTGGGTGGTGGAGCCAGACTGTCTGGAGTCCAGTCCCAGTTCTGCCCCTGGTGGGGTGACCTCCTGGCTTCCTTGTCTGTCGAGTGTGATATTAATAACACCTGCCTCTTGGCCTTTGTGAAGATAAATGAACAAATCCATGAAATCATTTAGCACAGGAGGAAGGAGGAGGAGAGTCCCTCTGTCCAGGGCCACGTGGCCACATTGGTCTCTCTCCCAGGCCCAGACTGTCTTAGGCTGGGCCAGGCCTACGTCGGGGGCTGTCCTTGCCAAGTGCTAGTGGTTCTATCCCCTGCTGCTCACCTTGGCTCAGGTGAAGGAACCCAGCAATCTCCTGGCTGCTTCCTGCCGCCACCCCCTTTAGCTCTGGGAGCCAACACTAGGTTGGATGCTCAAGGTTCAGGTCTCCTTGAGCCCTGCCTTTGGCCCCATTTACTCGAGGTCTCTAGAGGTGAGAGCCCTCCTCTGGTTTACGCCAGGTTTCTGACTTCATGGGTCTTCCTCACAGCTCAGCTGTTACCAGCACTTTGGGGACCTGGGAAATCGAATCATGGCTTTCTTCCGTCCCCTCTCTGCCCTGTGCCAGGCTCTCCAGGGCCCTGCCTACAGTTCTAACCCACCGTCCTGCACCCACCTCCCTCCCTACGCCTTTCTGGCTCCTGGTCCTGATTGCATCTGCCCCAGATCCTGCCTTTTCTCTGCCAGCACCCTTCTCCCCTTCCCACCTCTGTCTTGTCCCTGGTCTGAACCTCACCCAGTTTATACTTCTCATGGATTCTGGTACACTTTGCATGCCTAAAGCAAACATCTGTTGACATTTAAAAGTACTTCAAGGCCCACATGTTCATTTCCGTGTGAACACAGCATACTCTCTTTCTGGTATGCAAAACTTAAAGGAGGCCCCTGTGATGGAGTCAGCCCACATTTATAATCACTTTTGAAAAAGAGAGGTAACTGCATTTTGCTCTGGACTGAGCAGGGTCAGGATGAAGAGGTTGGGTGGAGAAGGGTGGCATAATGCTCTCTGGCTGCCCTCAGGCACTGCCCTGTCCTTTTTTTTTTTTTTTTTTTTTTTTCCCTGTGCTTTTTTTGTTTGTTTGTTTGTTTTTGCGGTATGCGGCCCTCCCGCTGTTGTGGCCTCTCCCGTTGCGGAGCAACAGGCTCCGGACGCGCAGGCTCAGCGGCCATGGCTCACGGGCGCAGCCGCTCCGCGGCAGGTGGGATCTTCCCGAACCGGGGCACGAACCCTTGTCCCCTGCATCGGCAGGCGGACTCTCAACCACTGCGCCACCAGGGAAGCCCTGCCCTGTGCTTTTGATGTATGTCCTCATTCAGTTCCTTCAATAATCTGAGGAGGCAGATACCACAATCCCCATTTTATAGATGGGGAAACAGAGAGGTTAAGTGACTTACCTAAGGTCACACAGTGATTAAGTGAGAGAGTCAGAATTTGAGTGTGGGTCTGTTTAATTCTCCAGGAATCACGCAGCCTCTAGAAGAAGGTGGGTTGGATAGGGGATGTTAATGTAGACATAACTGAATTTTGATTACCCTGGAGCTGGATTTTTGACCCTTAGCAAATCCAAGCATCCTGTTCATGTCCCTTCCTTGTAACTCTCCATCCCTTCTCTGTGGAGGGGAGACCCCAGCCTCCCATTGCTCTCTGTCAGCCTCCAGGTTAGACCAGGAGTGTGGGGACACTGCTGAAGCTGTGAGCTTCCCAGAGGTCATGCGTCCCTGAGAATAGACTATATTTTGCCAGAAGAAGGGAAAAGAAAAATAGGTCTGGAAGTGCCTGAGTAATACAGTAATAGAAAGTTGAAGTGCTTCTCCTCCCTAAAAACAGGCTGTGAATGCAAAATTCTTGCAGATTGTCCAGGAGCGCTGAGTGTGGGCACCTGTACAGTCCATAAAAATCACTGCTCCCAGTCTCCAGGCTCTGGGCTCTCCTTGGAGCTTTCCCAGTCCCCAAGCCTCTTAGCTCTCCTGCTGGGGGCTCTTTGTAAGGGAAGATGTAAGTGGCAGGGTAATGGGCCTAAGCACACACTAAAAGCCAATGGGAGGGACCAGCCACCCAGTTCCCCCCTCCACAAATTCCCAACCAAGACAGGATGTTATTAACTACTTCTGAGGAAGCATTTGGAATTCTACTTCCATCAGCCTGAGGAGAGGTCTGATGGGGTCTTTGTCTGCCTGACTCTGAAATTCTGGGGTTAGTGGGGAGAGGCGGAGGGAGGAGGGGTCTGTAGGTCTCAGACTCAGCACAGAATTGTCTGGTAAATACACAGTCGTTTGGGATGTATTGTCTTCCTTCCTGAGCCTTTAAGATTTGCCTCCTAAATTACTACTGAAGCATGTGACTTTCTTACCCGAGCTCTTTTTTTTTTTTAACTTTTAAACTGTATTGAGGTATAATTTCCATTCAATAAAGTGTACTCATTTTAAAGGTATAGTCAGATGAGGTTTTGTTTTTTTTTAAAATAAATTTATTTATTTATTTATTTATTTTTGGCCGCGTTGGGTCTTCGTTGCTGTGCATGGACTTTCTCTAGTTGCGGCGAGTGGGGGCTACTCTTCGTGGCAGTGTGCGGGCTTCTCACTGCGGTGGCTTCTCTTTGCTGTGGAGCACGGGCTCTGGAGCACAGGCTCAGTAATTGTGGCGCACGGGCTTAGTTGCTTCGCAGCATGTGGGATCTTCCCAGACCAGGGCTCGAACCCGTGTCCCGTGCATTGGCAGGCGGATTCTTAACCAGTGCACCACCAGGGAAGTCCTGTCAGGTGAGTTTTGATAAACTCCAATCAGGATATAGATTATTTCATCTCCCCTAAAAATTCCCTCATCCCACTTGCAGTCAGTTTCCCTCCCGGCCCTGGCCCCAGGCAACCTCTGAGGGCTTTCCGTCATTGTAGATTGTTTCTGCTGTTCTAGATATCTGTATATTTGTATATATAGGCTGGTCTCTTTGTGCCACTTCTAGAGTTTGATAAGCCTCAGGGGAGAGTAAGAGTGGGTTTGAAAGCCTCTCTCCTGGGGAACATTCTCCCTGGAGTGCCAGGGTGCTTTTGAGTGAATTGAGGGGCAGGGAGGTACAGGATGCAGATTTCAGAGGGCAGCTTCTGTCGGGGTGCTGGAGTGAACAGGCCGGCTCCTCACACCCTGGTTAAGCCCAGCCTGAGGGCTCTGGCACTGAGGTGTGTGCGTGTCCCGCCCAGCAAGGAGGTGCCAGAGGGCAAGCAGCAGGGGGCTCGGGGCTGATCAACACCACGCTTTTCAGCTTGTGTCAGTTCTGCAGCCCACCCCGTCCTTGGGCAGACAGGAAGGGCAGCAGACAGGGCTGACTCTTACATGGCAGTAGCGATCCTAGGTGGCAGCCTGCTGGAGAAGGACGCGTTGCTAAAGATTTGCTACAGTTTGCCTAACCTTTCTGGGGTTCAGTTGACCCATGCTACAAGTGGGCCTATTTGAGGATAGTTTAAGGTTGCTTTCAGCCCTTGGGAAAAAGGGATACAAACTAAAACCAGGATGTTGTCATTATAGTATTTTTTTTATCATCATCATCATTATTATTACTTCATTATGGTAAAATATATACAACCTAAAATTTACCATTTTAACCATTTTTAAGTGTACAGTTCAGGGGCATGAAGTACATTGACTTTGTTGTGCAATCATCATCACCATCCATCTCCAGACCTTTTCATCCTCCCCAGCTGAAACTCTATACCCATTAAACACTAACTCCCCATTCTCCCGCCTCTCCCAGCCTCTGGTAACCACCGTTGTACTTTCTGTCTCTGTGAATTTGACTACTCTAGTAATCTCATGTAAGTGGAATCGGTATTTGTGTCTCTGGCTTATGTCATTTAGCATAACGTCTTCCAGGGTCATCCATGTTGTAACAAGTATCAGAATTCCGTTCCTTTTTAAAGCTGAATGTCATTTCATTGTATAAATAGAGCACATTTTGTTTATCCATCTGTCAGTGGCTATCTGGGTTGTCTCTACATTTTGGCTATTGTGAATAATGCCGCTGTTCCGAACATTTGTGTACAAATACCTGTCTGGTCATTGTGGTGTTCAGATGCTCAGCAGTCCCTTCTAGCGCCTCCTCTCGCTTAAACCTACCGCCGCCCGAGGCCTGGGAGAGGGATGCATTTCTCTTTCCTAGCCTGCCGCCCTGTCCCTTCTAACTTAGTGCCTATGACAAATGATGCGCTTCAAACACTTCAGTCTTGGATGGGTATTTGGGAGCTCAGGTTTCCCAGGCAATGGAGTCGAGTTCCTTTCTTTAGAAGCCTTCTTTTTAGTGTGTCTTAGTTACTGTTGTCCACCAGCTAACTTCTGGAGTTTGAGTCCACTAAGCTTCTTAATACTAGAATACAATAGAACATCTTTGTTCCATTAAGGGAAGGAAAGAAACTAAATTTTATCCCGCATCTACTATGGGCTAGGTACCGCTTGAGGTGCTGTCACAGTACTGCAAGCTTCACTTCCTTTACCTCACTGGACAGCCCTGTGAGGTAGGGACAAAGCCTGAGTTTTAAGGGTAAGGAAGCAGAGGAGAGGCACAGAGGTTAAGTTACTTGCCCAAGCTCACAGAGGCCAACATTCTTTCTATATACCACCTAAATACCACCCTGACCTTTCAAATGCCAGAGGTATTTCCTGGAACTTTTCTCTTATAATGGAAATCCATGTCTGGAGTTCCCCCTATGATTTGAAAAGAGTAACCCTTTGGGCTTCCTTGCCCTAGTTCTGTAAAAGGTGGAATCATTCATCAAGGTTTTGTTTATTTTTCAGAATATACAAGAGTAGAGACAGTAGTATCATGAATCCCCATGTCTCCATCACCCAGCTTCAGCAAGTATGGACACTTGGCCAATCTTGTTTCATTGATCAGGTTCCTCTTTTTGATCTGTGGGGTCCTCCCAAGTGGAGTGGTAGCAGTTGGCGTTTTCTGGAAGAGGGAAGGGGAATCGGTAGATCTGGGCATCATGAAGCTGAATCTGTTCCCAGCTGGAACAGTGTTAATTGCTACCGGTTGGAATCCTCTCTGATGGTTCATTATTCGGCTGGGTACTGAACACCATCCAGGAGGCAGGGGGAGGGGGAAGAATCTTTTGAGAGGCCTGGCGAGTCCTGGCAAGGTGGTGTGCAGAGAGGCTTCCCTTTCTTAGAGCATTTTCCTTCTTCTGTTTGATTTTATTGGAATTTTTCTGAGTAGCGGAGAAGGTTATGTGAGGATAACCATTCCCTTAGGGGAACAGCCAGGGCAGTCTTAGGATGGAGCGGGGACCAGTGGGAAATAAGCTTATGGCCTCTTCAACTAGATTTATTTAACAAACATTTTAATTTTAATTTTTTGGAAAATATCCACCATGTGCCAGGCACTGCGCTAAATGCTGGGAATCCAACTATGTAATGTTGGTATCTGCTCTCGAGAAATTTGTGGTCCGCAAAAATAACAGCCAGTAACAACTAACATGTGTGTGTGCCAGACACTTCATGTACATTGTCTGATTATACCCCCCAACACAATCTGTAAGATGGGTACAATTGTGTCTGTTTTGTAGACAAGGAAACTGGGGCTCACTGCCTCCCACGTAGCTGGCAGCGGGTGGGGCTGATTGTGTTTGTGCTGCCCCATCTGAGCAGAATGAGAAGTTCAGGCACAGGTGGGAGAAGGTAGAGGGGGCCGGGGACTGTCTCTTGAGCTGCAGGAACGTGCGTATATACAACCCCGCGAGATGTGCTTTCTCATAGGATTGGGGGCAGCCAAATGGTAGGTATATTTTTCCTCTCGACTTTACAGAGGACTGTGGGATTTATTTTTATTTTGAAGACAGGGGAGTTCTTTGGGAGGAGGGGAAGAGTGAAGACTGGAACTTCAGAAAGAGTTCTTTCCTGAGGCTGCAGAAAGGGATGGAGAGAAGAGAATGAGCTAGGTTTGTTCTGTTTTTATTTAAAAGAAGATTTGGCATCTTTCAAGGGAGAGGAGTTGTGGGAATGAGAGCAGTGGTTTGAAGTATAACGAAGGGACAGTTTCTGATCTGGTTTGACTTAGTCTAGGTATCAGGTGGTTTTGGGTTCAGTCACAAGAGCAGCTGGTGGTGCCGTTCCTCTCTTTCTGGGATGAAGTCGGCTTGGTGTGCCCAGTTTCTTTCGCATGGAGGCCTGCTTTGAGTTTGAACATATTTTCGAAGGTTGCATCAGCAAGTACCTCTGTATCAGGGGGCAGTAAATTATTTATTTTAAAAGAAAACCTATGACTCTCTTTTCCACTGATCCCAGGAAGCCCCTCATCCTTACCCATGTTTAAGCTGTAACCTATAGTGTAAGATAGATGTAGAAAGCTCTGCCTGCCTGACCAAAAAGAGATATGAAACGTTGAAATCAGAGTCCCAGGCTGGGATCTCTTTTAAAGGAAGGAAAATGTTTATTATTAGCATTTTAATTTAGTTTTTAATTCATTTTTTTAAAGTTTTTTTTTTTTTTTTTTTTTGCCATGAGATGGGGCCAGGGGCCATCTGGCTCAGAGGCAGGAGAATGGAACATCTGAAGTTCCTTCCAGGTGTGTGATTTGTTTTTTTTCTAGTTTCCCCACTCTGAGTTCCCAGGTAATATAGAAGCAAGATTTTATGCAGTATCAGCTTCAGATAGAACCCAGGAGAATATCCCAGCTTCAAATCAGCATAGCATCTCCATTTGCACCTGGCTGACAGAGAGAGGAAATAGATGAAAGTGGATGAGGACACCTCTTTTTTTTTTTTTTTTTTTTTTTGCGGTACGCGGGCCTCTCACTCTTGTGGCCTCTCCCATTGCGAAGCGCAGGCTCAGCAGCCATGGCTCACGGGCCCAGCCGTTCCGCGGCACGTGGGATCTTCCCGGACCGGGGCACGAACCCGTGTCCCCTGCATCGGCAGGCGGACTCTCAACCACTGCGCCACCAGGGAAGCCCAAGGACACCTCTTTTAGGAATTGAGCGCTTCCAAACCAGCAGGAGAAAGGCGTGTCTCCACTCAGAATAAATGGCAAGAGTGATGCTGCCTGCCCTCCAGGGACTGCAACTCACAAATGCTGGTTGCTCTGGATACGGGCAATTGAGGCTCCCTTGGGGCAGTGGTGGCAGTGGAGGCCTCGAGGCTGTTGCAGTGATACAGGGCTTGGTGTTGGTGTGTTCTCCAAGATGGCGCTTCAGCATGATGGCAGGGACCAGCTTTGCCTGAGCTGCCACCTTGGCTCCTCTAAGGGCCTCAGGTGGCCCAGCCGGGAGTTGGGGGTGGGGGGGCAGCGGTGCACCTGAGGTAGGCCACACCTGCGTGGAGCTGCTGCACTTTAGGTGGCAGGTAGGGTTTAGGGTTTGGGCCCTGTCCTGGAGGCTGAAAGGAGGTATCAGAAGGAAGGGGAAACATAGTTTGTGCCTTCAGGGAGCTCCTGGTATGAGAGGGGAAAAGCCCATGCGCTCAGTGGGCTCCCAGTTTGACGCGGACAACGAGGTGCTCAGGAAGACACAGGGTAGGGGACAAAGACAGAGAAGGAAAAAGCCATGGCTTCCTTATTTTAAGCCCTCCAGTGGCCTCCCTTCACGCCTCCCATAAAGTCAGACTCACCTCCATGGTGTACTCAGTAGTGTACCTGGCCCCTTCCCACCCGTTCCTCCCCCAGGCCCCCTGGTTTCTGCCACACTGGGCTGTGGACTCTTCCTCAGGATTCCAGCTGGCTGCTGCCTTAGGGCCCTTCCTTGCTATTCCCTTGGCCTAGAGCTGTTTCCCCCATCACCTCCTCCTCCTTCACCTTATTCAGGCCTCTGCTTTGATATCATTTCCTGACCACCCTGTGTCAAATCAGCCCTTCCTTTCTCCCCACACCCCTCACTTACCTCTTTCCCTGCTCTGCTTTTCTTCGCAGCACTTGTGTATTTACTTGTTCACTGTTTGATTGCCTGCCTCCCCTCCTGGAAGGTCTGCTCCTCCGGAGCTGGGACAATGTCTTGTTTACCCCTGAATCCCATTGCTAAGAGCATCGCCTGGCACATGTGAAGCACTCAATAAATATTGGATGACTGAGTGACAAACTGTGTAGCTCAGAGGATTGCATTCGATTCTGTGAGAATGTTTACAATGTGCTTTTATATTACTCCACCAGCTGTAAAGAGAAAACTTCTGTAAGTCAGAAAAAGAAAGACAAATACCATATGATATCATGTATATGTGGAATCCAAAATATGACTTATCTACGAAACAGAGTCACAGACATAGAGGACAGACTTGTGGTTGCCAAGGGGGATGGGAGTGGGGGAGGGATGTATTGGGAGTTTGAGATTAGCAGATGCAAACTATTACATACAGAACAGATAACAAGGTCCTACTGTATAGCACACAGAACTATGTACAATCTCCTGGGATAGACCATAATGGAAAAGAATATGAAAAAGAATGTATATATATGTATAAATGAATCACTTTGCTGTACAGCAGAAACTAACACAACATTGTAAATCAACTATACAATAAATTTTTAAAAAATTTTTAAAAAAGAAAACTCTTTTGCAATTCTAATTTGCAGTTGAAAGACATTGTTCATAAAATTAGATTTTGCTTTCTTGAGACAGTACCTCTTACACTGGGGTATACAGACCCCTGGGGGTTCTTGGATGTGCCCATGGGAGTCTGGGGATTTTTTTCCTTTGGAAGTTGTCTTTATATTAGTCAAGTTTGGGAAATCCATGTGTAGCTGTTGGAAATCATGCACATAAGGGCTCACGAGGTAGGGTGCATTGGAGGTGGACTCTGGAGGACTTTCTGGAAAACAGACCTTAAGCAGTAGTTAGAAGAAAGGGGCAGGTCTTAATACAGGACAGAAGAGCTTTGGGTGACTCGCTTTCAGGGCCTGGTTTGTAACGCTAAGAAGCCATATGGGGCAAGCCCTCACGGGCCACTGGGGAGCATGTGTGCCTGGCCGAGATGGAATCTGAACTTGGATAGAACAAGGTGAAGCAGTTAACTTGAGGGTACTTCATGCTCTGAAAGCCTGAATTTGAGTGACAGCTGTGCAAGGGCTGGGACTGCAGTGGAGCCGTAACCCATAAACTCTGCTTTCTGGCCCCGTCCTCATCACTTATGTGTCACTGAAGTCATGTTGGCATGATCCCCTCCAGGGAGCATTGGCCCCCCTCCTGTGGCCTGTGCAGCTGGGGCATGGAGGGTGCGCGGGAGTCAGCTGGCAGGTGGAAGATGACCCAGCCCTGGGGAAGACGGTCCCCAGCTCACCAGCTTGCAGCCCTTTGTTTAACTGGGAATCAACCAGACCAGAGGTCAGCATTTTCCCTGGGAGACTGTCAAAGCTTGCCTGAGGTTGAGGGGGAGCGGGGTCAAATTCCCAGGGAGTGGGCCAGGATACGGCCCTATCTCCTGCATCAGCTCTCCGTTGTCTGCAGCCGGGCTGGTGCAGCAGCATGTGAATGGCAAGGTGGCTTCCCAGCCTGGTCACGGACTGCAGACCTGAGGATCTGGGAGGCCCTTTACAAGCCACGCAGTGACCCCCTTGCTGTAGGGATGGGGTGCTCGAGGCCCAGAGAGTGACAGAAGAGTCGGGACACCCAGCTCAACGCTCTTTCTGCCGTCTCCTGTTTAGGACAGGAACCCAGGCGGGCCATGAGATACGGGCAGCAATACCTCAGCACCTCGGTTTTGGCCCGTGCATCTCACGCATAAGCATTGAGGTTTGCTTTGAGAAGTTAAACTAAATGTATCCTGCTCTCTGCTGGAGTGACAGTTATTCTCCTTGGACACGGGGCTGTGATGTGGCTTCCTCGCCCTGTCAGGCTTCAGGCAGGACTGTGTCTGGGGGACTGTCAGCCCTGCAGGTAATGTCTGTGTATAGAGTGGCTCCCGAGTGGAAAGGCAGCTAGACCTGAGGAAGAGAATGCCCGTGCCCCGCGATGCCCTACCCTTCTCTGTCCACAGCTTCCTGTCCACCTCCCGCTTGTTCTTCCAGGGTCAGTCATCCTGGTGGAGGTTCCTAAAACCACCACGTGGGCTTTGAGGTCCCTTCCTCCTGCCCCCTCCCCCCAGCCTGGAGGCAGGAGAGTGTGGAGGTTAGGAAGGGAACAGGCGGACCTGGCTGGGGCAGGAATACCTGAAGTAGAAGATTAGGTCAGGGGTTTTCTAACTCCTTAATTTAGGATCTTGAGAAATAGGCCATGTCTAAGTGTTAAGAGCTCTGGTTTTGGAGTCCAGGGAGACATAGATTTGCACCCAAGCGCCTCCCCTTGACTTTGAATAGGCTACTTAATCTCCTTGACCTTGAATAGTCTACTTAACTTTTTTGACCCTCAGTTTTCTTATCTGAAAAGTGGATTTAATAGCCCCTGGCACCTTGCACCATGTGGGGATTCACTGAGATAATCCATATCCACAGAGCACTTATCTGAGTACCCAGCCCCAGTAGGCAAACGTGATAAGGTACCTTAGCATCCCCATCAGCACCACAGGACAGCTGAGTGCCTGCACGGTGCCAACACTATGCAGGATGCTGTGAAAAGTAAAGAGGATCATGCATCAGCCACTAGGCACGTAGTCTGGCTGGAGAATTACACATAAAACAAAGGACAGTGCACAACATACATAGAGATCTCAAATGGGGAGACATCTGCAAAGGGAAGAAGAGGATTTTAAAGGCCTTTTGAGGAGTTACGGGTGGGATTAAGAAAAAACTTGATATATATTCAAAGTAATATTCCACTTTCAGTATGTCCCCACCCCCGCAAGTGAACACTTTAGAATAACACACGTGGAGCAAGGAGAAAGTCCTCCCGCTGAGGGGCAGGCAGAAGTTCTGAGTGGCCAGTAGCCGGGGGAACAGAAAGCTCCATCCTCACCCTCGCCTTGCCCTCCCAGGGGCTTGGTGCATGGGTGCCTCCTTCCCAAAGGCCAGAAAGTCTGTGTGGCTAGATAGAGGAGGAATCTTCCACACCCTTCACTCTCACTGGGCTCTGTGGGATGCTAGAAATATTTTCCAACCCACCGCAAGAGAAAGAATCGACCAGGGCTGGTGCCAAAATATTCGGTAAATTCAAAAGAGTCTATTGTTTGCTGAAGAAAGCAGCTGAGCTGGAGACTCCTCTTCCGATCTGACATCATAGCCTGGTTGGGTGGGCCTTCCATTCTTGTCCAGCTCCCACTCCCTAGCTCCAAGGTCTTAGCCTATGCAGGGTTCTTTAGGAAAGCGCAGTTCTGGTTCCACCTGTTAGTTCCCTCGCCTTCGGCAAATCCATCAGCCCCTCTGGCCTTAGCGGCTTCACCTGCGAAGTGGTGATGGCCATTCCACTCGCTCTGAAGGGAAGGATTGGCCAGGTGGGGTGGTCTTTTGCTCCACCGCCAGCTCTCGGGTCTGAGCTCAGATGCAGCGAGTGTTGCCCCTTCCCGGATGGGCACTCTGAGATGCCAGACACACACGTCTGTCGTTATTTAGAACACGTGTGAGCTCTGCTTTGGAATTTGCCTCTGAGCCTGTGGCGCGTTCATTCTTCCTCAGTGAGGGGGCGTCTTCTTCTTAGAGGGAATTTGATTTCGGGGAGCAGCCTAATCAAGAAAATAAATATAGGATCAAGCTGAATGAAGATACTTTTAGTTGCAAACAAACGAAGCTGATTTCATCCAGCTTCTACACTGACTCAGAAAACGGTTCCAAATAAAATTTTAAAAATGTTTTGTGCAAGGACTGCATCCTTAGAACACAGGTGATATGTTCTTATTATTTTAAGGACAGTACTCGTTTGGGTACATTAATTCTGATTTTTTTTTAATGATTTTGCTACTTTATATTTACATCTCATGTTTTTAAAAAGTGATTATCCTTTTCATTTCCTAATGCATTTGTTTTATGTGTTTGGATATTTGTGCTTTTTATTTTATTCAAAATGTGGCTTGGGCTTCCCCGGTGGCTCAGTGGTTGAGAGTCCGCCTGCCGATGCAGGGGACGCGGGTTCGTGCCCCGGTCCGAGAAGATCCCACATGCCGCGGAGCGGCTGGGCCCGTGAGCCATGGCCGCTGAGCCTGCGCTTCCGGAGCCTGTGCTCCGCAACGGGAGAGGCCACAACAGTGAGAGGCCCGCGTACCGCAAAAAAATAAAAAAATAAAAAATGTGGCTTACTGAGTTCATTATCAATTATAAAAACATAAAATGTTTCACGTTAGCGGTTCTCAAACCTCTTAGCTTATTCAAACCCAGGTGGCTGGGCTCATGCACAGAGCTTCTGATTCAGTAAGTCTCGGGTGGGGCTCGATAATTTGCACTTTAATATACTCCCAGGTGATGCTGTTGCTCCTGGACCATGTTCTGAGACACCCTGACCTAACTGAAAGGGGCTTTGGTCATCAAATCTAACCCCTTTATAGTACATGTCGGTTAACTGAGGTATAGGGAGGAGTGACTCCCTCACCAAGTGTTGTATAATTAGATTAGTGACAAAGCTGGATCTGAAACCCAGGCATTCAGTAAGCCCAGTCCAGTGCTTCTCAAGTTATTATTTCTTGGTTGGAGACTAGTTAACGTGAGTGTAAGGTTTTAAGAATTTGTATGACCTTCCTGATTTCAAATAATCTGGCCTGTTATCCCCTTTAATACAACTGTGTCATGAGTTTTATTTCATCACAGGAATAACTTGTGTTTGATTTTCTTTTTAAAACATTGTGATAAAATACACACAACACAAAATTTAATATTTTAACTGTTTTAAGTATACTAAGTACACATTGTTATGAAGCCATCACCACCACCACATCCATCTCCAGAACATTTTTTATCTTCCCCAACTGAGACTCTGTACCCGCTAAACAACGACTCCCCATTTCTTTGCCCTCCAGCTCCTGGCGACCACCATTCTACTTTCTATCTCTATGACTTTACTCTAGGTACCTCATGTAAGTGGAATCATACAGTATTTGTCCCTGTGTGTCTGGCGGGTTTCACTTAGCACAGTGTCTTCAAGGTTCATCCATGTTGAAGCATGTGTCAGAATTCAATTCCTTTTGAAGGCTGAACAATATTCCATTGTATGTATACACCACATTTTATTCATCCATTTATCCATTGATGGACACTTGGGTCGCTTCTACCTCTTGGTTATCGTGAATAAGGCTGCTATGAACATGGGTGTGCAAATATCTCTTCGAGCCCCTGCTTTCAGTTCTTTGGGGTATATACTCAGAAGTGGAATTGCTGGATCACATGGTAATTCTATGTTTAGTTTTTTGAGGAACCTGATTTGCTTTTGATTCTGGGAGCTTGAGGATAGAAATATGGACCTGCTATTAACAAAGTAGCGGGTAAACAGAGCTGGAACAGTCCCTGGCTCTTATCCATCTGGTGCTAATGTTGGAAGGTGAATCAGCTGCCCTAAGGCCTTGTGATAAAGAGACCTTGTTATTTCCGGTTTACTACCAGAGACTGCAATGACTCCTAGGTTTTTGCTCTTCTTCTCCTTGGCTCTGCTCTGATTTCACTGCCACCAGTCTTCACTCATGTTTGCCTCCCTCTTTGTCTTTGGGCATTTATCTGATGGTTTGTATTCTCGTCCATCAAATCTTGCCAGCCCCAAACGCTCCCATTGCATTGCAGAATGAAGTTTGGAATCAGTGGGTCCAACCCCATTACACTGCACCTTAAGTTCTCTATATGGAATATGATTGTGATCTGGGAGGCAGCATGCCAGGTGGTGGCGTGGGAAGACCTCACATGTAGTAGAGATTAAGAAATACTTGTAGAATTAATGAATGAGTGTGACAAGAGGGCTAGAGTGCTGTCAGGCAGGGTTCCAGGGCTGGGCACCTTGCAAGAAATGGCCAACTACTTGGATTGGTTTTTGCCACCACCCAACAGTCTCTGGGGCTGTACCACCTCCAGGGGATCGCGTGCTGCCCTGGAATTAGAGGGGCCAATCGGGAGGCCTAGTGCCTGCTGCTTCCAAGTAGGTGCCAGCTTGAGGGTTGCAGAATGTGTCTTCCTTGGGATCCAGTCTTGTCTGGAGGGATCTAGAGCAGCGACTCCTAGAATTGGCAGAGGGTTGGGGGCTGAAGGAGACGAAAGAACAGGCTGTAGACTTGCCAACTCAATGGTTCCAGCCCAAGTCTGCAAAAACCCAAATGTCTCTTCAGGTGACTCAAGGGGATATTGTGAGACTTCAAAACCAATTATTATATTTTTAAGTTTAAGGAAAATTAAGACTGTACAGCATTTTCTTTGTGGTTGGTTTATAAAATCCTTCTATCAATGCCGTTAGATCCGTAGCAACCAGGTGTAGAATTCCTAAAACGTGTGTATCAGCATCATTTTTCCACCCTATCCAGGGTCAGGGAACTAAGTGGCTAGGTTACTTCCTTTTTAAATTTTAAAGCAAGATGCCCATTATTGAGGTCATCAGAAATGACTCTTTTTGTTCTAGTGCTCCATTATCCAGGTTAACAGAGGGGAACAGTGAAACAGATGTGGTCGTTAATCCACAGAATCCCTTTTGGCTCAGAATAGCATCTTTTTTTTTTTTTTTTTTTTTTTTTTGCGGTATGTGGGCCTCTCACTGTTGTGGCCTCTCCCGCTGCGGAGCACAGGCTCCGGACGCGCAGGCTCAGCGGCCATGGCTCATGGGCCCAGCCGCTCCGCGGCATGTGGGATCTTCCCGGACCGGGGCACGAACCCGTGTCCCCTGCATCGGCAGGCGGACTCTCAACCACTGCGCCACCAGGGAAGCCCCGGCATCTTTTTTACTTACTCTGTATCAGCAGATGATACTGCCTTTCTGTATAGAGTTTCATGGTTTACAGTTTGCTTTACCCACGTCTCTCCACAGTGGTAAGTGTCTTGTTAGATCCCAGGACTTTGTGTTTCTCTTCCTCCAGGCCATTTTCCCAGAAGCAGGAAGTCCAGCTTCAAATGTCTATCATCCTTGTTTCCTTCAGTCAGGTTAAAATAGAGGCTTGTAAGAGTTCCCAGATCCCAGGAACAGTCATGGAAGGTAAACATACTGGGTGGTAGTCGGTGATCTCTCTGGATGCTGGGAGCTGTCATCAGGTCTTCAGAGTACAAATTTGTAGAATCCATTAACATTAGTGCTTGCTACTAATTGTAACCAGACCCAACCTTCTCTCGGCATCACGCTGCGGCTTAAAAGGGTAATTCCCGTGCAGTAACCGACTACCCTTTCTGGTTGCACTGTGACAGAGTGAGCACATGAGACCAGCAGGGTCTTTGTGGACCTCCGCTGTCTACGAGAGCTGCCCTGCTTCGGGTGCTGCACAGCACGGAGGCAGATGCAGATGCGGCTGACTCGCCGGGTGTTAGACCTGCAGAAGAGTTAGTCAACACTTTAAATCTCCTGAGACACCTCCTTGGTAACATCCACCCCTTCCCCCATCCATTCATTCCGATAGGGTGTGCTTGTGCTGGGAGTGGCCCAGGGGCCAGAGCTGTGTGAGACCTGGCGTGTGCTCTACGTGAAGATCTAGGCAGCGATACAAGGCAGGCTGTAAGGCACCCAACCCATGCATTTTACAGGTAAATCGAGGGGGCATGTGAAACTCAAGCTCTTGTTCCTAAACTAGTCATGAAGTAATACGAGGAGAAGGGGAGAAGTGAAGTGTTTTAAGCATCATAAATAAAAGTACTTAAGAAAAACAGTGTCTGTGTCTTTGGAAAGTGAGGGGCCCTTTTCCAAGAGGAGTGGTAGAGGGGAACGACGTGCACGTATGCCCTGGTGTTTGCCCATTGGTCTGGTGCTCAGGTCATGGGCCGGGCCTTCTTGGGCAAGCAGAGTGGGATGGTAGAGAAAGTGTTACCTCAATTGGGGAGCCAGAGAAATTTGGGTCTTCGTTGAGGCAGCTAAGCATAAGATGCCTAACGTCATATTTGAGGGTGGAACGTAAAGATCTACCAGCTGGAAAAATCCTAGATTACTTGGCATCTGGCCTGGAGTCCCTAGAACACAGAGCCTAAGGCAAAGGCTTACGTGCTGCACCTTTATCAGGGAGTGCAATCCCAGAGAACAGAAGTGAAGGAGAAGGCGAGATGCAGGGAAAGGGCAGGCCAACATGAGGATCCTTTATTGATCTGGCTGGCACTTGGTATCAAGCCCAACCAGTGGTTCAGTCTTTCAGGGTTTGAAGAACTGACTGCTCCTTAGGACAATCAGTCAGGAGCGGAAGGGGTCCCCCCTCCCACGGGCCAAAGGCTTATCCCACTGGGTGTAAATTCCCCTGCATTTCTGGGTTGCGCATGCCCAGTCTCCCTGAGTAGGCACTGCTGTGTCTCAACCCCCGGTGTAACTAGGAAGCCCTAAGGCCGGAAGCAGGAGGTACAGGAAGTGGGCATAAGTCTAGGCACGGTTGGGTGGTGCCTGTGTGAAGTGCGTAGCTCTGCAGAGCTGGTCACTACAGCAGTGTCTGGGGCTGGAAGGAAAGGCCAAAGGCCCCGGTGACAGATGTGGCTGAGAGGCACTTGACCACACACCCGTACACCACAGTGGACAGAAGGCAAGATAGATTTTCTTTCAATACCAGCAAGAGTGTGGGGCACAGAGTGGGGCTGGGGGTGGTGCCAGGAAGCATTATTAGTTTTCCTGTGGATGGAGGTGAAGAGGAAAGATGCCCAGGTAGCAACAACAGCTGCCGTTTAGTTGGCTGTGCCCCAACCTCTGGTCAAACAAAACTAGTCTACAAAGAAAACGTTATCTTCTCCAGTCCTCCTCCATGGAGCCCTGCACCTAACCCAGCCCAGGGAAAAAGGTTCTGTGGACTCCTCTGTTAATACTTAGCACCAAGGATGTGCCTTGCATCTGTGTAGGCGTGTGATGGTTGAGCAGGCAATATACAAGCATAAAAGGGGGGCTTAGAGTTGGCAGAATTGAAATAAAGTCAGTCTCTGACACTGACGACCAATTTGAGAATGACTTTTACATTCACCCTTCTTTACCCTCTTGAATAGCTAACCCCTTCGTCCCCTAAGACCTTCGTTTCTTTAGTAAAGACAGCAGCACTGCCTACTGCTGTATCAGTTTTCTATTGACACGTAACAAGCCACCCCCAAACTTAGGGGCTTAAAACAACCACATCATTTATTCACAATTCTCTGGTCAACAATTTAAGCAGAGCTTGGTTGGGACATTCTTCTGATGGTCATGCCTGGAGTCACTCATGTGGCTGCAGTCACCTGGTGGCCCAAGAGGATGATGTAAGTTGGCCTTGCACATCTGGTATGTGCTGCTACCAGCTGCTTGGTGGAGGGCTGTGCTGGCCAGTCCAGTAGCAACTAGCCGCATATGGCTATCGAGCATTTGAAATGTGGCTGGCCCGATTTGAGGTGTGCTGTAAATGTAGAATACACCGGATTTTGAAGCCTTAATAACTGTGTCCAATGTAATCTATCTCATTAATAATTTTGATATATTGGTTACATGTTGAAATGCTAATTTTTTAATATTGGGTTAAATATAGTATATTAAACTTAATCTCACCTGTTTCTTTTTAGTTTTCTAATACGACTATTAGAAAATTTTAAATTACATATATGGCTTGCATTATTATATTTCTACTGGACAGCATTATACTATATGAATGAAATATATAGTTGCGTTACAAATGGAACTATGATGTAATTTCACAGTTTATACATATAAATGATGAAATAGGTAAACAGTCCTACCTTTCACCTTTGGCCCATACATTTCACTTCTGGTAGAAGGATCCAGAATTATTTAAGGTTGGGGAGCTTGGACTAGCATACAGAGTCTTGCTTTGTAACACCTCTGTTTTGTGAAGGAGGGAAACAAAGGCCCAGAGGGTTAAATGACTTGGTAAGAACTAGAGCCCAGGACTCCTGCCATCCAGGCCTCGGCTGCACGGCTCATGCCCCTCAATGATGTGTCATTGAATCCCAGGCTTCTCAATGGACCATCTGCTTCTCCAGCTTAGGTGCTTCCCTCCTTCTGGACACCCCCAAACCCTTCCCCATCACATCCCATGCCTTCATGCCACCGGCAGCCCAACTCAATCCCAAGCCCCAGAAGCAGACACAGTAGCTCAGAGCCCTACAGTCTGACATTCTGCTGTAGTCAGCTGATGTTCACTCACCTTGCTGGACCAGGTGGACAAGATGGTGAGCGGGACCCCCAATCCAACCTGGAACAAACGATACCATATACCTTGCTGAAGCTCAAAGATAAATATTATTAGGCAGCAGGAAAACAATTACCAGGTTTTGTAGTGATCCTGTGGAGACTTGAACTAAAGCACAGCAGGAAGCATGAATAGTAAGGGATGGAATAATTAGACACCTGGGAGCCAAAGTATCTATAGATAGGAATTGGATATGGGAGGCTTAGGGTTCTCAAGTCTAGCCAAGTGGAAAATGGTGTCATTCACTGATAATGTGACCATAAGGAAGAGGGAGAGGTTTGGTAGAGAAGATCATAGGTCTGCTTTAATTATGTTGTTTTTAAAGTACCTATGGGAGACCCAAGCGGAGATGGTCAGTAAACAACTGGAAATATGGATTTAATTGTGGGAGAGGAGGAAGGACATGAGAAATTGATTGGGAGCCTTATCAAGTAGGAGGTAATTAAAACCATTGGCAACGATAAGGTTCTCTGGGAGAGGCGGGTGTAGACTAAGAAGATATTGCTTGAGAGGGAGACCCTGGGAAACAGCCATGTTTGAAGTACAGGGAAGGGAAACAGAACCTTCGAAGTAGGCCAAGAAGTGATCTCGTAACAGAGCTTGGTACTTAATCTATAATTGCTAAAGAAAAGGAGAAAGAGATTCCTGGAACATCGTGGGCCATGTGTTTAGCATTTTATTCCCCAGAGGGCTTTGTACGGAGAAGACAGGGAGTAATATTTGTTGAATTAAGTTAAGTTGCATTGTATTGCACTGCACTGGTTTGAACTGAATTGAGTTTACTACTTCCTGGGCTGCCCTAGCTGTTTTAGGCTTTTTCCCTGCTCTGTTCAGCTTCTCCCCCTTTCCCTCCTCTTGTTCACTGTGTCCAGTATACAGCAAGAACTTCGTTGCCCCGTTAAACATTTCAGGGTCTTAGTAAAAGCTGATTATCTCACCAGTTACCGTTTGCCAGCCTTCAGATGACTGTGAACAGAACGACTACATAACAGAGGCTTAAGTAAAAGGACACTTAATTACCTCTCATAATAAGCAGTCTGAAGGTAGGTAGCTTCAGGTTTGGGGCAGGACTTATGTTATAAAGGACCCAACTTTTGTTGTCTTTCCTCTTTGGTATCTTAAGTTTGTTGATCCTTAGTCCCCAGGTTCAGCACCTCATGCTTACGGGATGTTTGCCATACTTCGAAGCATCATATCCCAAAATAGTCAAGTTCTTGGAAGGAATAAAATGTCAGGCCTCTGCTGTATCTTTGACGGAGATAAAAATCTTTGTCAGAAGTTTCCCCAGCTGATTTCCTCTTATGTCTCATAGGCCAACTTGGCCATTACTAAACCAAGCACAAGCAAAAGGAGGTGGTGTTACCATTCTGATTTAGCCAGATCATGACTCATCCCTTGGAGCGAGAGGAAGATTCACCTTTCCTGAGCCTGGTACCACCAGGAAAAAATGGGGTCCTGAAAACTAAGGAAGAAGGAGGGATGGGTGTTGGGTAGGAAACCAATGGTGTCTTCCATACCCATATTTTTTGGTCCTTATAACTTAGGCTTGAGAACATTCAATCCAACATTTATTGAGTGGCTACTGTGTAGCAAGAACAGTTACTTTACCACTGAGGCAGGTAACAGGTCAGGTTTTAAAATACTGACTAGATCCTTCTGCCTACCACCTTTCGTTGGCCTCTGTTATTCCTTGGAGGCCTTTCCTGCTCGGGGTACTGAGTCAGCCCTCTGGGCTTTGCTCAGTTCTAAATCAATACTGCAGCCACTTGCCTCACCATCTTGACTGGTGCAGCTAGTCCTGACTTTGGAAACCCTGTATTCCTATCATCTTTGTTCTGTGTGTGGTGGACCTTGTCCTCTGTAGTCCTGGTCTCCCCTTCAGCTCCTCCCTTTAAAATACTTTACCACCTATTCTCCTTTCTGTCTGTGATGAATCTCCCTCATTCCCAGCTTCCTCGGTCAATCTCAATGTCGTCTTCAAGCTAGTTTGCTCACCCTCTTCTTCCTACACCATTCACTCTCTTCAACCTTGTGCCTTGCATTACTTTGTTCTTGAGGAGTCACCTGCTCACCTCTGCTGACTGTTCCCAATTTGAACACAGTCCCTGGCTTAGAAAGTTCCAGCGAGTCCCCATTGCCTGTTACATGAAGTCTCTAGCCTGACAGAAGGATAGCCACCGAGCCAATAACAGTGTTGTCTATGTAGAAGAGACTTGAGTGAGAGAAGAAGGTGTTAAGGGGTTCCGTATTACTTGAATCTTTTACTGCAAGAATGTATTCTATGTAACTTGCAAAATTTAAAAAGAAAAAACCTCTAGTCTAGCATTCAAAGTTTTCCACGTTCTTTCCAGGTCCTCTTCCACTGCTCTTCTGCACGAACTTTCCTCTCCATTCAAATCGGCATCCTTCCTACCCTCAAGACCAGGCTTGAATCGTTGCACAAACACAACCTAGTATCAAATGACTCATGACTTTCCTGCCAGACTTAATTTCTACGCCTTCTTTAATCTTCCAGGACCTAGACTGTCTAACAATTTGCTCAAGAGCCCCCATCCCACCTCCTGGCAGCCACCACGCCTCCCCATGAGTCTCCCACAAGCTCTTCCTTCTCTGAACTCCGAAGCACTTTGGCTGTTGTACATCAGGGTTCTCAACACATCTACCGCTTTGTGTCACTGGTCTCTGCTCTTTGGGTGCTGCCTAATAGAGCGTCCATTCTCACTGCCTTTACTCATCCACATTCCGATTTTAGCTGACGACACGGAATGTGGCTGGAGTGACCGAAACAGGATTTCACCTTACAAAAGTGAGCTTTAAGATGTGGTCTCCAGAAAGGCCTTGCCTATAAACTGGAATACCTGCACTATTCATTTGACTTTTAAATGTAATATCTCTGATATTGTAGCCTTGAGGCGTTACTTAAATGCCACGTTGTTATTTACTATTCTTATTTATCTCATCCCCCTAACAAGATTGTAAACCCCATGGACAGTGTCCTATCTTATTTATTTCTATTTACCCCCCACAGTATCTTTCCTAGTAAATATTTGTTGGTTTGATTTTAATCCTATTTTCTTACATTTTCTTCATATGAAGAAAATGCAGATCAGCACTCAAGACTCATTTTTTAAATACTTAAGACTCTACATTTGAATTTGCGGGTTGATGTTTCCAACCCCCTTTGTGTAAGTAAGTGGCCCCTCTAGCCCTATAAGCACCTACTTGGAGGTACAAAGTCTTCAAGCGCCTTCCCCAGGTTTCGACTTTCCTCCCTGATCTGTAGGAGGTTGAGAATGAAGGGAATTCGTTCTGCCAGTGGGTTAGGTTGCCTGGAGATGGCCTGGTCCACTTGTCTCCTTGAGATTATTTTGTTTAGAAGCTTGTGAACTGCACACAGCTCTGCCCACTCTCTGGCCTGACGAAGACAGCATGGTGTAGGCCAAAAGGAACAAAATGGAGGCGGGGAGCCGGGTGGGGTAATCAGAAAAGCTGAATGCAGAGAGCTGAAGTTCACTGCCTGGAGTTGCTGTGAAGCTGGTGGGAGGGGTAGCATCCCAGCCCCCGCCTGTGGCTGCTGCTCGTTGGGTTTAGTAATGGTATTCTGAGTAGCATCTAGACAGGCCTAGAATGTGAATTCTTGCAGGGGAGGCAGCCAGCACAATCCTGCTTTGTTCCAGTTCTTTGAGGACTAAGGAAATAATTTTTAAAACAATACCCTCCTTCCTGGGCTGTCACTTGTTTGTTTGCTCTGAGGATTTCTCAGTAACTCTTTGGTCTCTGTTGTGTGTGTGCTCCTAACCACAAGCAGGAATTGGTAGAAAGGAGGGTTTGGGTTTATCTGAAAGGCTGGGGATGCATTAATTGTGACATTCTACGTACATTGGACACTCATAAAGGGCCGTGGACCAGGGTCTCTCATTCCCTGTTCCTTTAGGCATCCATTCAATAAAGACATTCTAGGCCTTGGTTTTGTGTCCAGGACCATTCTAAGAACTATTTGGGGTGGAAAAGAAGTAAAAGATATGGTTCTTGCCTCAAGAAGCTGTAGTGAGCATATAATAATATTATTATTAATAATGGCTGACACCATTTATTGAATCCTTTTTAGTCTGACTAGAAATCAGGCTAAAGACATTATAGATATTGCTCAGTTTGATCAGCCAACATTTCTTGAGCACTTCTTGTCTAGGCACTGTGCTAGGGGCTGGAGTAGCGATCTTGGTCTAGCAGGAAGACAGATATCATTAAACAAGTGATTACAGGCATGCAGGGGTGCCGTGTCACTCTCAAGGGTACTCCTCCCAGCAGCATTGTTACTGAACCAAACAGATCCACTCACCCGCGCGCAGTAAAGGCAATCTACCGACATCTGGTTGTGGTGAAGGAAAGTGCGGCGTTTATTGTAAGGCGCCAGACAAGGAGAACAGGTGGCTCATGCTCTAAAACCCTGAAGTCCCCGAAGGGTTTCAGCAAAGCATTTTCAAAGGCAAGGTGAGGGAAGGACATCCCAAGGTATGTGATCAGCTCATGAACATTTCTCTGGTTGGTTGATGGTGAGGTTGAAGGTGGTGTCACAGAGGTTAGCATTATCAATCTTTAGGTGCCAGTAGGTCTGGGGGCTACATGCTCTTGATCACCATGTAGTCCATCTCTTCCCTTTGGTGGTGATTTTAGCATCTGTATAACAACCCAGGAAATACGCATCAGATACTATTATCTAAGTACTTCAGAGAGAAGCTACAGCATAGGGGTCTGTCCTGGGAAGGCCCCACAGGGTCCTGCTCGATTACAGTATCAGATCACCTATAGCTTGTTAGAAATAACAAATGTAGGGCCCCACCCAGACATGCCGTATAAAATATGGCATGATCACTGGGTGATTCATTTATACGTACACTGAAGTTTGGGAAACACTGGCCAGCAGACAGGGATTAGCTTGGTCTAAAGTAGAGGATGAAGGAAGGCCTCGCCCAGGCAGTGACTTAAACCGAGATGTGATGAGGACCCAGCAGGAAAGAAGATGACAGGTGGGGCTGGGATGGAGCGAGTTTCAGGCAACGGGAACAGCCTGTGAGTATGTGGGGCTGTGAAGTACAGTATGGTAGCTGAGCAGAGGGATAGGCAGGAGCCAGGAGGGGAAGGCCTGGTAAACCAGGGTAAGGAATTTAGATCCAGTGAGAATGGATTGAAGAGATACTGTCACCAATGTATAGATGAGGCCACCAGAGCTCAGATAGGTTGAGTAATTGGCCCATAGCCACACAGTTAGTAATTCACTGGTAAACTAATCAAAGCTGGGATGTATATCCAGGTCTCTAATTCTGAAGCCCATTTTATGAACCACTACATAATTTTGTCCTCTCAGGTCATTAACAAGACAAAATATACACACAATACAATTTTTAATGCATCTCTGTATAATTTAGGATTTGAAGACTCTTATAATGGCTTAGATAAAACAAGGTGATTAAATTTGGAATAAAATAATAAAACCCATGAACTGAGAGGAGATATAAATTCCATCTGAGCACAGATTCCCCCCCCCCCCCCAGTTTCTTAGGAGATATGGTATAAAAGGAGACACTGTAAGTTGTATAGCTAACCCTTGTTATCTGAAAAAATGAAGTAGACTTCTTCCTCAGGAAGAACCTTTTTCTTTTTCCTATCATTAATCTGTAAGAGGAAGCATGAAACGACTAATTGTGAGGGCAAAGCACTCTGTGATTAAACTAGGGTTGTGCTGCTAGGCTGAGAGAGCCCTTCCTTTCTCTCTGCTCGCAGGGTGGGCAGCATGGCTCATGGGGCCAGAAGCCAGGAGGGAGGGGCAGGGAGGGAACGGAGAGACCAAGTGCAGCCGGTATGCTCTGCATCTCAGTCCAGATATGTGAGATTTGGGCATCGCAGGACGAGCTGAGTGCCTGATCTCCTCCCAGGAGCCTGACTGGGTCCTGTGTGGTTCATGGATTTCTGAGAGGTCAGACTGCAGGGGAGGAGAGAATACAGGCCCCTGTCCTTGGTGTTGGGGGATGTTAATAGAGGAGATGGGAGCCCTGGGGTTCAGGGGATTCTAAAGCTATTGGGAGATATGACCTTTAATTTGGGTAGCTTCCAGTCTAATGGGAGAGGCACAGCCCCTGCCTTCGGACAGCTCCCAATGTGATGGGAGAGGCACAGCTCCTGTGTTCATGAAGTCACCCTGAAGGGGAGTGACAGACCAGCCCCAGGGAGCCCCCAGGCTGATGGGAGAGATAGAAAGCACAGACATAGGAGAATAAATAAGAGCACAATGATCAAAGTTACCAAAGCTATAAAAAAAAGTCACAGCCTTTCTGACTCCACACTGCCACCAGAGGACTTTGAAGCCTTCGCTTCTTCTTGCCTTTTCCTGGCAAGCTGCAAAAGCAGCAAGTGCTCATCACATCTGTAAAATGGGAAGCCAGTGAAGTCAGTCATGTCAGAGACTGTGCCCGTCTTGGTTGAGCTGGTCTCCTGTGCCCAGGGCTTGTTTCAGGTGCCTCCTTATGGCCCTGGCAGGAGGGAAGGAGAAGCTGCTGAACAGAGACAGATAGCTGGCAGCACCCAGGCTGTCTCTCTGCTCCCCTCATCCAAACCCCAGCTTGGCTCGCAACTCATACTCTCCTGCGCAGGCGAGGCTGGTGGCGCGGGTTGGGCCAGTTCCCGCCTCTGGAGGACAGCTGTGCCTCTAGAGCGCTAACATGCGCTGTATTTGTCTGGCCATCCTTGGCAAAAATGGAATCCTTCTGTGTCCCCGCCCTTCCTCCCTATCACCTCCCCTGGAGACCATGACTGCTGATGTCAGGCAAGAGAGAAAGAGAACTCGAGGTCTACTGAAGGCGATGTTGGATTAATCAGGAAGCTCTTGCTTTTGTCCCACAAGTGACTTACATGTCACCTTGAGCAAACTCTCCTCCATTCCTTTTCTCTGCTACCAGGACCACTGTTTTCCCATCAATATTAAACTAAGGAAGCATGGTGGACAGGAAAGACCACATGATGTGAAATCATGAGACCCAGGTTCAATTCCTGGCTCTCCTGCTTCTAACTGTGTGACCTTGGGTAAGGCGAATCCACTTTCCCACAGATAAAGGATTTTTTTAATTTTCCTGATTTTTTTGGCTGCGTCGGTTCTTAGTTGCAGCACACGGGGTCTTCATTGAGGCCCGCAGGATCTTTCTTTACAGCGTGAAGTCTCTTCATTGTAGCGCTCGGGCTTCTCTCTAGTTGTGACGCGCAGGATCTGTAGTTTGCGACACATGGGTTCTCTAGTTGAGGCGTGCAAGCTCAGTAGTTGTGGCTCAGGGGCTTAGTTGCCCTGCTGTGGGATCTTAGTTCCCTGCCCAGGGATCAAACTCACATCTCCTGCATTGGAAGGCAGATCCTTTACCACTGGACCACCAGGGAAGTCCCCAGATAAAGGATTTTTAAAAATCACTTGAGCTTCAGTTTTCTTACCTGTAAGATGGAAATTATGACAGTAATGTCTACCATCCTGGGAGGTTATGAGGGTCAATATAGTGAATATGCTGAAATACTTGGACAATTTTAAATCGTTTAATAACCAGTGTTATTTTTTGGAGGGGAGATAGATACCCTTCCCTTTCCTCCTCACATGGTTGTGGTGGTGATAATATTGAAAAAAAGGATCATATGTGAAAATAAAAAGTTTATTAAAATGTAAGAGATTAATATTAGCTAAAATAAATATTGAGTCCACACAGGTTTGAGAGCCTGAGCGGCGGGAACAGCTAATTCATGACCAATACTATGTGGGGCTGAGGGGGAGAAAGGATAAGTGGGAAACCAGGTCTCAGGCTCAGAGAACCCAGAGTCTAGAGGGATAAATGACTAAGAGTCGTGGCAGTAGCACATAATACTAACTACTGCAGTTCAGGCTAAGTGCTGGGGAGGTTCAGAGGACTCCAGGAAGCCTGTGTGGAGGAAATACTTTTTACTATAGCTACATGTATAAATGTATTTATTTATTCAACAAATATTTTTGACCACCTTCTATGGGCTGGACACTGTTCTAGATGTCAGAAATATAATGGTAAATAGATAAAATCCCTGTATTTCAAGGAACTTACATTTTAATAGGGAAAGACAGGGAATAACCAAGCTAAAATAAGTAAAAATATGTGGTACATTAGGAGGTAATAAGTGCTAAGAAGTTATAAAATAAAGCAGGTAAGGAGGACAGAGAGGGTTGTTGGGGCAAGATGGTTT
Organism: Phocoena sinus; assembly: GCF_008692025.1. NCBI lineage: Eukaryota > Metazoa > Chordata > Mammalia > Artiodactyla > Phocoenidae > Phocoena > Phocoena sinus. The sequence continues at coordinate 152,607,833 of NC_045763.1, read as the reverse complement.
GTAATTTTAGATGCGGTGACCAGGAATTCCTTACTGAGAAGGGAACATGGGAGCAAAGATCAGAGGGAGAAAAATAAGGTAGTAGAAGAGAATGGTGGTGTGGACCAGGAGAAGAGCAGCAGAGGAAGCGAGGAGAGAGCAGATTCCTTTTCCAGGAAGAGGTGATAGGATTTGCTGATGCTCAGGGGCAGGGTGAGAGGGAGAGAGCGGAGTCAGAGATGACTCAAGGGTTTGTCATGAACACCTGGAAGAGTTGTCATTAAATGAAATGGGACTCCACTGTGCCTGTGGAGTCGGAGGAGGAAGGTGAGATCAGGAGCTGAGTTTCAGACTCTGAGACACTTGTTAGAAATACAATCGGAGGTGCCACGTCGGCAGTTAGATACGTGGGTCCAAAGTTTGGTGGAGAGGTCTGGGCTAGAGATATAAAACTGGGAGTTTTGAGCATACAGGTGGTGTTTAATGCTGTGAGACTAGATGGGATCACAAGGCAGAGGGCCCATGTAGAGAAGACCTCCTAGGACCGAGCCTGGGGCACCCCAGCACTAGAAGTTGGGAGGAAGAGGAGGATCCAACAGATGAGATGGAGAAGGACCAGCAATAAGGAAGGAGAAAAATCAGGAGATTGTGCTGCTCCAGATGTCAAGTGAAGGAAGTGCTCCAGGAGGACAAGTGATCTCTTGTGTTACGAGCAAGAAAGATGAGAGCTAGGAGTTTATTTACCCCTGGACTTACACTACTGAGGTGACCTTGATAAGAACAGTTTGGGTTGAATTGTCGGGGGGGAATCTTGACTGGTACAGGTTTAAATGAAGTTTGGAGAAGAGAAATTGGAGGACGTAAGCATGGACAGGTCTGTAAGGATTTGTCCTGTAAAGGGAAGAGAAATAGGGCCATAGCCAGAGGCAAGAGTGTGGGCAAGGGAAGGCTAATCTGTGGGTTGGGATAAATCACAGCATTGTAAGCTGGTGGGAAAGATCCAGTAATGATGAGGCAGGAGGAAGAGAAGAATTGCTGGAGCACTCTTGCTGAGTGGGCAACAGGGGATGGGGTCCAGAGCAAAGATGGGTCATCCACAGATATGGGAGAGAAGGTGAAACATACAAGACAGAGGTGGGTGGGCAAATGGAGCGGCGGCACCTGTGGAAGTTCTTACTCATTGCTTCTATTTTCTGTCAAAGAATAAACGTGGCCATCAGCCAAGAAATGGTGGGGGAATCCCAGTTTAAAAAAAAATAAAGGGTAAGGGAAAAAAAAGAGATGCAACTCCAGTTTCTTTAAAAACAAATGAAGTGTAAGGGAAATAAAGAGATGAAATTTACAGATTAAAAGAGACATAATTATCAGCTAACGTGTGGACCTTATTTGGATTCTGATTCAAACAACCAGTAAAAAAATGGACATTTGTGTGCCGGAAATTCAGACATTGAATGGATATTTGATAATAAAAGTTATTGATAATTTTGGAGGCGTGATGTTACTAAGGTTATGTTTTGTAAAAGGGTCATCTTTTAGAGATAGATGCCAAAAAATCACTATTTATAGATGAAATTATACAGTAACAGGGGTTTGCTTCAAAATAATCCAGTGGAGAAGTGTGTGTATGTGTGTGTTAGATAATGTGTGATTGGCCTTGGATCAGTAATTGTCAGTGTTGGCTGGTGTGCCTATGGAGATTCACTCACTATACTTCATAGTACTTCATTATACTTCATAATAAAAATTAAAACAAAGGAAAAAAGAATGGGGAAGGAGAGGTTGGGGGTTAAGAAGAAAGGGGAAGGTATGAATTGCCATCTGGGAGAGCAGATGAGGGGGAGATGCATTTGATTGTCCCATGCCATTAAAGGCCCACTTGAGATTCAAAAGCATGAATTAAAATGAAGCCAGGCAGCATCGAGGTATGTATTTCCTCAGCCACGAGCAGCTGCACACGTGGGGGCACAGAGTAGGTGAAGCGTTGTGGGATTAGCCAACCAAGTACAGGAATTGAGAATATCATCCTCCCATTGTGTTGATAGTCTTGGAGGACTGGGGTTCTGTCTTTGCTTCAGTGACTTCACAGCTAATTTGACTAGCTGATTCCCTAGCCCACCCACATGGTTTTGTTTTGTTTTGTTTGTTTGTTTTTTGCGGTACGCAGGCCTCTCACTGTTGTGGCCTCTCCCTTTGCGGAGCACAGGCTCCGGATGCGCAGGCTCAGCGGCCATGGCTCACGGGCCCAGCCGCTCCGCGGCATGTGGGATCTTCCCGGACCGGGGCACGAACCCGTGTCCCCTGCATCGGCAGGCGGACTCCCAACCACTGCACCACCAGGGAAGCCCCACCACCCACATGTTTTGACTAAACTCAATCGCAAGTACTTTAAAATGATTTATTTGGAGGTGCTAAGTGGAGAGGGGAATATGGGGATATATTGTTTAATGGGTACAGAGTGTCAGTCTGGGAAGATGAAGAAGTTCTTAGGATGGATGGTAATGACGGTTGCACCACAAGGTGAATGTACTTAATGCCACTGAACCGTACACAAAGTTAGAATGGTAAATTTTATGTTATGTATATATTACCAGTTTGTTTGTTTTTAGGATTTACTTGGTTGCATCTACAAGCAAAAAAAAAGTGGGAATAGAAGTGGTTTCAGTTGCCTTGTGTCTCATGCCCCTCCCCTTTGGTCCTAAGTAGCAGGTAATCTTGGTTTGCGAGTCCTCTCCCCACGTGCACGTGGCTGGGACAAGTGTGATATTAATGACTTTCATGAACAATGCCAGATCCCCATTTTCTTTTTTTTATTGAAGTGTAGTTGATTTACAATGTTGTGTCAGTCTCTGCTGTACAGCAAAGTGACTCAGTTTTACACATATAGACATTCTTTTTTTCATATTCTTTTCCATTATGGTTTATCCCAGGAGATTGGATATAGTTCCCTGTGCTCTACAGTAGGACCTTGTTGTTTATCCATTCTAAATGTAATAGGTTGCATCTACCAGCCCCAAATTCCCAGTCCATCCCTCTCCCTTCCCCCCTCTCCGGCAACCACAAGTCTGATCTCCTTGTGAGTCTGTTTCTGTTTTGTAGATAGGTTCATTTGTGCCATATTTTAGATTCCACACATAAGTGCTATGATATGGTATTTGTCTTTCTCTTTCTGGCTTACTTTACTTAGTATGATAATCTCTAGTTGCACTCATGTTGCTGCAAATGGCATTATTTTGTTCTTTTTATGGCTGAGTAATATTCCATTATATATATGAACCACATCTTCTTTAGCCATTCGTCTGTCGATGGGCATTTAGGTTGTTTCCATGTTTTGGCTGTTGTGAATAGTGCTGCTATGAACATAGGGGTGCATATCTTTTTGAATTATAGTTTTGTCCAGGTATATGCCCAGGAGTGACATTGCTGGATCATATTTTTGGTTTTTTAAGAATCCTCCGTACTGTTTTGCGTAGTGGCTGCACCAACTTAACACTCCCACCAACACTGCAGGAGGGTTCCCTTTTCTTCACACCCTCTCCAGCATTTGTTATTTGTAGACTTTTTAATGATGGCCATTCTGACTGGTGTGAGGTGATACCTCATTGTAGTTTTGATTTGCATTTATCTAATAATTAGTGATGTTGAGCATCTTTTCATGGGCCTACAGGCCATCTGTTTGTCTTCTTTGGAGAAATGTCTATTTAGGTCTTCTGCGCATTTATCTGTTGGGTTGTTAGTTTTTTGTTGTTGTTGAGTTGTATGAGCTGTTTCTATATTTTGGACATTAAACCCTTGTCAGTCGCCTCATTTGCAACTATTTTCTCCCATTCCATAGGTTGTCTTTTAGGTTTTTTTATGGTTTCCTTTGCTATGCAAAAGCTTGTAAGTTTGACTAGGTCCCATTTGTTTTTGTTTGTTTTTATTTCTATTGCCTTGGGAGACTGACCTAAGATAACATTGGTACGATTTATGTCAGAGAATGTTTTGCCTATGCTCTCTTCTAGGAGTTTTATGGTGTATGTCTTATATTTAAGTCTTTAAGCCATTTTGAGTTTATTTTTGTGCATGGTGTGAGGGTATGTTCTAACTTCATTGATTTACATGCGGCTCTCCAACTTTACCAGCACACTTGCTGAAGAGACTGTTTTTTTTCCCATTTTATATTCTTACCTCCTTTGTCGAAAATTAATTGACCATAGGTGTGTGGATTTGATTCTGGGCTCTCTATATTCTGTTGCATTGATCCGCATGTCTTTTTTTGTTCCCATACCACAGTTTTGATTACTGTAGCTTTGTAGTATTGTCTGAAGTCTGGAGAGTTGTATCTTCTGCTTTGTTTTTGTTCCTCAGGATTGCTTTGGCAATTCTGGGTCTTTTATGATTTCATATAAATTTTTGGATTATTTGTTCTGGTTCTGTGAAAAATGTCATGGGTAATTTGAGAGTCAGATTCCCATTTCCACTTGTTAGCTTGTTCTGTGAAGCATGTCGTTGAGGCCCAGTTGGGAGTCAAGGACTCAGGGTGTTTCCCACATCCCTGATGATGGCTCAGCCTTTGTAGAGTGCTGCCCTCACCCCCTCCTGTCTACCAGTTTGTAATCTTTTCCAAGTCTCTTCCATCTGAAGCAGGAGCCTATCTTTCACTGGAGCATTTCTTCCTAGGTTCTAGTCACAGAACTAGGGGTCCAATTGCTATGACATACCTACTTTATCTTCTTTAAGAAGAGTTTTCTATAAATCAAAACATTTCTCTGGCAAGGTCATGTTACCATTGCAATTTGTCTCTCATTCATGGTATATTTTAAAACCAAGACATATGGAATATATAAACCAAGTGTAATTATACCCCTTTCCCCCCTTGGGCATAATGACAATTTTCTGATATAATCACAAAGAGAACTTTTAAAAGAAACCCATGGCCATTCACGAAGTAGCAGTTGGAATGTTGCTTTATTGCTGTGAACTAGGCTTCCACGTGGCATCAAAGGAGTGTGGGCTCTGGAGACACCCACCAACCTGGGTTTGAGTGTTGGCTCTGCCACTCACCAGCTGAGAAACCCTAGGCAAGTTTTTTTTTTTTTTTTAACATCATTAGGCTTCAGATTTCTAATGTGTAAAATCAGGATAATAATGCCTTCCTTATAGGAATGTTGTAAGGATTAAAAGTGATGGTTAGTGTAAGAATGGATTTCTGTTCTTAATTTGCCCTCATTGCTGCTTCCTGTTTTAACAAACATGGTTGAGAAAGGATTAGAACGTAGATAGCTGTGAGACAGAGAGATCATCGAACATCTCTGAGCGTTATTCATATTTCTCATCTATTTCTGCATCACTTTTCTCATCACATTGAATGATGGAATTCAATTAGAGATTTCTGAGGTCCTTCCATTTTAGGTAATGCAGGATTCCTTTGACCCACTGGAACAGACTTTTGTCGGGGAGAACCTCAGGTACACAGCATTGGATTAATTATAACCCTTGGTTCATGATTCATTCTCATCATTGGTCCATGCATGCCCTGCTGTTTTTCTTCTCTCTTTTATTCCTCCTCTCCCTCCTTCTCCCCTTCCTTCCTTGCTACCTGCTTTCCTTCCTAATTGGCTATCTTTGTACCTACTTATCTATAGTAATATTGTAAGTACCTGCAAATCTACCACCTACTGCAAAAAGTAGGACTTTGAGAATAGCAAATATCTAATCTTATGGTCCCACTACACCCATTCAGCTGTTCTCTCCACCTCCCCCACTACCAGAAGTAATCATTATCTTTCTTTTTTAATTGTAGTAGTATGTAATGTATATCTTGTAGTAAGATATACATGACATAAAATTTACCATTTAAACCATTTTTAAGTGTGCAGCTCTGTAGTGTTAAGTACATTCACATTGTTGTACAACTAGTCTTCAGAACTCTTTTCATCTTGCAAAACTGAAAGCCTGTGCCCATTAAAGAACAGCTCCCCATCCCTCCTTGCCCTGGCAACCACCATTCTACTTATGTTTCTATGAAATCTGACTACTTTAGGTACCTCATATAAGTGGAATCATACAGTATTTGTCCTTTTGTGACTGACTTGTTTCAATTTACATAGCATCCTCAAAGTTTATCCATGTTGTAGCACACGTTAGAATCCCCTTCCTTTTTAAGGCTGAATAATATTCCATTGTATGTTTATACCACATTTTGTTAATCCATTCATCTGTTGATGAACGCTTGTGTTGCTTCCACCTTTTGGCTATCTTAAATAATGCTGCTGTGAACATGGATGCACAGATACTTCTTTGAGACCTTGCTTTCAGTTCTTTTTTACATATACCCAAAAGTGGAATCGCCAGATCATATGATAATTCTGTTTTTAATTTTTTGAGGAACCACCGTGCTGTTTTCCATAAAGGCTGCACCATCTTACATTCCCACCAGCAATGTAGGAGGGTTCCAGTTTCTCCACATCCTCACCAACACTGTTATTTTCTGTTCCTCTTTCAGCACTTGATATCATCAGATTTAGTAATTTTTGCAAATCGAGTGAGTGTAAATTGGTATCTCATTATGGTCTTGATTTGCATTTCCCAGTCATCAGTGTGTTTATTAGCCATCTTTCTATTGGATTGTTTATCCTCTTATTTACTTATGGAACTTATTTATATATTCTTGATAGTAACCCTTTGTCAGATGTGTATATCCAATAGCTTCTCCTAGGTTTTAATTTGTCTTTTCCCATACCTTAAGAGGTTTTTTCCCAAGTCGGGTTTATTGAGGTATAACTTAGATAGAATAAAATTCACTTTTGTTAGGTGTACAGTCCTATGAATATTACAAACACATACAATTATGTAACCACCACTGTAATCAAAATACAGAGCGTTTCCATCATTCCGTAAAGTTCTCATGTACCCCTTTTTGGTTAATCTTCTCCCCCTCAATCCCAGCTTCTGGTAACCACTGATCTTTATTATGTCCCTAGAGTATGCATTTCCTAAAATGTCATATAAATGAAATCATACAATATGTAGTCTTTTGAGACTGGCTTCTTTTACTTAACAATGCACTGGGGATGCCTCTGATTTGCTGCATATATTAGTAGATCATTTCTTTTTATTGGTAAGTAGTATTCCATAGTATTATGTACCACAGTTTATTTATCCACTCGCCTGTTGACAGATATTTGGCTTATTTCTAGTTTTTGGCAATTATGAATAAACTTGCTATAAATATTCACGTGTAGGTTTTTGTGTAGAAATATATATTCATTTCTCTTGCGTGAATACCTAGGAGTGGGATTACTGGGTTATATGGTAACTGTACGTTTCACTTTCTAAGATTCTGCCAAACTGTTTTCCAAAGTAGATGTACTATTTTTTTATTCCCACCAGCAATGTATGCAAGTTTCAGTTCACATCCTCACCAGCACATGGTATTGTAAGGTTTTTAGTTTTGGGGGTTTTTTGAGCAATTGTTCTAACAGTTATATAATGGTATCTCATGGTATCTCATTGTGGTTTTAATTTGCACTTCCCTAATGACTAAGGGTGTTGAACATCTTTTTGAGTGCTTATTTGCCAAATATATCTTCTTTGGTGAAGATCTGTTTAGATCTTTTGCTTATTTTTTATTGGGTTGTTTGTTTTCTTATTATTCAGTTGAGAATTCATTGTATATTCTGCAACCAGCCCTTTATCAGATTTACGTTTTGCAAACATTTTCTCTCAGTCTGTGGCCTGTCATTTTGTTCTCTTAGCAGTGTCTTTCCAGTGGCCATGCAGGCCCCTCTAGGCTCTCCTGGTTGTTCCTCCCCTTACTATGCAGCAGGCAGAGCTGCAGGGGCCCAGTTGATGCTGGCCTCCTCACTATCACCAGCAATCACTCTGGGCACATATTTTAATTGAAGCGTAACTGATGTACAATATTATATAAGTTACAGGTGTACAATATAGTGGTTCACAATTTTTAAAGGCTATACTCCATTTATAGTTATTGTAAAATATTGGCTATATTCCCTGTGTTGTACAACATATCCTTGTAGCTTATTTTATACGTAATGGTTTGTATCTCTTGATCCTCTACCCCTATACCCTGGGCGCATTTTGCAGATACCGTTTCTCCACGTTGTTCACTGTTCTGTTTGACTGGTCTAACTTTGCTGAAACTGTGAGTGACGGTGCTCACATCTGTCTTGAACTTTCCAGAGTGAATGCCCATCTTTCTTGCATTTAGAGAACCTCTTTTTCCTCTTGCTGATGGCTTCGGAATGCAGGTCCAGCTGTACTGAAATAACAGTGTCGGATTTTAGTGGGATTTTTTTTGCTCATTTGGAATCTGAGACCCACTTAGTGAAGCAAGTTATCAAGGAAGGCTAACGAATCTCTCTTCTTGGAAATGTCATTTTTGAGCACTCGTGATGCTTTTAGCGTTGGGCAATTTGTTGTGAGGAGCAATAGCTTTTAAATACATCTAGGTTTTAGAAATACTGTCAAAATTCTGTAATCTGTGCTAGCCTGTAATGAGAATATGTTAAAAAATTATTTCCATCCAGTTTGTATTACTTTATAGGATAGCAGATTTTTCTTTCCTAATTTGTTTTCCTATGCCTAACATTAAGTTGAATCTGCCAAAAGAAAGAAATGAGGTATAAAAATTGGAAATGAGGAGATATTATCATTATTTACAGATGATATAATTATTTACATGGAATTCAAAAGGAATCAACTGAAAACTATTTTTAATTAATTCTTAAAATTTGAGACAATTATAGATTCATATGCAGTTACAGCAAATAATACAGAGAGATCCCTTATACAGTTTGACCAGGTTCCACCAGTAGTAACAACTTGCAAAACTAGGATATTGACGATATACTGTCAAGATAAAAAACACTTCCATCACTACAAAGATACCTCTTGTTGACCTTTTATAGCCATACCCACCTCCTCCCATCACCACCCCCCTTCCTTAACCCGTGGCAACCACAAATCTGTTCTGCATTTCTATAATTTTGTCATTTCCAGAATGTTATATAAATGGAATTACACACTTTAACCTTTTGGGTTGACTTTTTTCACTCAGTATAATTCTCTGGAGATTTATCTAAGTTAATGTGTGTTTCAATAATGTATGTTCTTTCCTTTTTATTGCTGGGTAGTGTCCCATGATGTGGACATACTGCTGTTTGTTTAACCATTCATCCATTAAAGGATACCTGGGTTGTTTCCAGTTTGGGGCTGTTATGAATAAAGCCACTATAAACATTCTTGTACAGGTTTTAGTGTGAATATAAGTCTTTATTTCTCTGGGATAAATGCCCAGAAGTACATTTGCTGGGTTACATGATAGTTACATGTTTAATTTTTTTTTTTAAGAAACTGCTGAACTCTGTTCTAGGCTGGATGTACCATTTTACATTTCCACCAGCAATGTATGAGTGATCTAGTGTTTCCACCTCTTGTCAGCATTTGCTGTTGTCACTATTTTTTATTTTAGTCATTCTGATAGATGTGTAGTCATATCTCACTGGGTTTTTCTTTTTATTGTGGTTTTAATTTGCATTCTCCTGATGGTTAATGACGTTTAATATCTTTTCAAGTGCTTATTTGCCATCTGAATATCTACTTCAGTGAAGTGTCTTTACCATGACTTTGGCCATGTCCTAATTGGGTTGTTTGCATCTTTACTGCCGAGTTTTTAGGTTCTTTATTTTATATTCTAGTTATATTCTATGACAGAGAGCTAGTTCTTTGTCATATGCGTGGTTTCTCCCACTCTTATCTCCTGAAAAGCAAAGTTTTAAATTTTGAAGTCTAGTTTATCAATTTTTGCTTCTATGGATCTTGCTTTTGACATCAAATCTAAGAACTGTTTGCCTAGATTTTCTCTTGTATTTATTCTACAAGTCTTATAGTTTTACATTTTAACTCCACCATCCATTTGGAGCCCATTTTTGTATAAGGACTTGGGTTAAGAATTTTTTTTTTTAGCCTGTGGATCCTATGGATGTCCAATTCCTCCAGCACCATTTATTGAAAAGGCTATCTTCCTCCATTGCTTTGGCCTCTTTGTCAAAAATCAGTTGAGCATATTTGTGTTGGGTTATTTCTGTGTTTTCAATTCTGTTCCATTGAACTATGTGTTTGTTCCTCCACCAATACCACATAGTTTTGACTACTGTAGCTATATAATGAGTCTTTCAATTGGGTAGCCTGATTTTTCCCATTTTTCTTCTTTTTCAAAATTATTTTAGCTATTCTGGTTCTTTTGTATTTCCATATAAATTTTAGAATAATCTGTCTATATCTACTAAAAATCTTGGGATTTTGATAAAGGTTGCTTTAAACCAGTGTATCAATTTGGGGAGAATTTGCATGTTTACTGCATTGAGTCTTCCAATCCATGAACATGATATGTCTCTCCATTTATTTAGATCTTTGATTTACTTCATCAGTAGTTTTCAGCATACAAGTCCTGTACATGTTTTGTTCATTTTATACTTATTTATTTTTTTGAGGGGCTGTAAGTGGTATTTTAAATTTTTTCATGGGTTCATTGCTTATATACAGAAATACAATTGATTTTTGTATGTTTACCTTGTATCCTGAGACTTTGATGGCTCCAGTTCTAAGACAATTTTTTGTAGTTTCCTTGGGATTTTTTACATAGACCATCAGGTTATCAGTACATAGAAACAGTTTTATTCCTTCCATTCTGACTTGCACGCCCTTTATTTCCTTTTCTTGTCTTATTCCAATGGCTAAAATGTCCAGCAATGTGTTGAATAAGAGTGGTGAAAGTAGACATCCTTGCCTTGTCTCCAGTTTTAGGGGAGAAAACATTCAGTTTTTCACCATTAAGTATAATGTTAGCTGTGGGTTTTTGCAGATTTTTAAAAATCAAGTTGAGGAATTTTCTCTCACTTCCTATGTTTCTGAGACTTGTTTTCTTTATCATGACTGGGTGTTGAATTTTGTCAAATGCTTTTTCTTCATTGATTGATATGGTCATGTGTTTTTCTTCTTTAGCTTGTTAATATAGTAAATTACATTGACTGATTTTACAATATTAAACCAACCTTACATCCCTGGAATGAACCCTACTTGGTCATGGTGTATAATTCTTTTTATATATTGCTGAATTCTATTTGCTACTATTTTGTTAAGGATTTTTGTATCTATATTCATGAGAGGCATTGATCTGCTAATTTTTTTTCCTTCCTTCTTTCCTTCCTCTTCCTTCCTTCCTTCCTTCCTTCCTTCCTTTCTCTCTGTCTCTCTCTCTTTCTTTCTTTCTTTCTTTCTTTCTTTCTTTCTTTCTTTCTTTCTTTCTTTCTTTCTTTCTTTCTTTCTTATACTGTCTTCATTTGATTTTGGTATCAGGATAACACTGGCTACATCAAATGAATTCGGAAGTGTCCTCTCCTCTTCTGTAGTTTGGAAGAGATTTTATAGAATTGGTGTTGATTATCTTTAAGAGTTTGTTAAAATTCTCTAGTGAAAGAATCTGGGCCTGGAGATTTCTCTTTGGGGAATTTTAAAATTATGAGTTCAATTTCTTTAATGATTATAAACCTATTCAAATTGCCTAGTACCTATTGAGGACTGTGGTAGTTTGTGTTTTTCAAGGAATTGTTCCATTTCAACTACGTTTTTAAATTTATGGGTGTGGAATTGTTCATAGTATTTTCTTAGTATTCTTTTGATGTCTGCAGGATCTGTAATGACATTCGCTTTTTTCATTCCTGATGTTGGCAACTGTGTCATCTCTCTTTTTTTTCTTCTTCAGTTTTGCTAGAGGTTTGTCAATCATATTAACCTTTTCAAAGAACCAGTTTATTTCATTGATTTTTTTTTCTATTGTTTTTGTTTTCTATTTCATTAATTTCTGCTTTTTATTTCTTTCATTCTTCTTGCTTTGGGTTTATTTTGCTCCTCTTTTTCTACTTTCTTGAAGTGGGACCTTATATTACTGATTTGAAACTTTTCCTTTTTTTTTAATGTATGTATTTAGTGCTATAAATTTCCCTTCAGCACTGCTTTAGCTGTGTCCCACAGATTTGAATATATTGTATTTTAATTTTCCTTCAGTTCAACGTATTTTTTAAATTTTCCTTGAAGCAAAAAAAAAAAAAAATTTCCCTTGAAGCTTTCCCTTTGAATGATGAATTATTTAGAAAATAAAATTCAAAATAGTGGAATTCAAAATTAATATAAAACAATTCTTTTTTAAAGTTTTTATTTATTTATTTATTTATTTTTTGGCTGCGTTGGGTCTTCATTGCCGTGTGCAGGCTTTCTCTAGCTGCAGCGAGTGGGGGCTACTCTTCATTGCGGTGCGCGGGCTTCTCATTGCGGTGGCTTTTCTTGTTGCAGAGCACGGGCTCTAGGCACATGGGCTTCAGTAGTTGAGGCACACGGGCTCAATGGTTGTGGTTCGCAGGCTCTAGAGCATGGGCTCAGTAGTTGTGGCACATGGGCTTAGTTGCTTCACGGCATGTGGGATCTTTCTGGACCAGGGATCGAACCTGTGTCCCCTGCATCGGCAGGCGGATTCTTAACCACTGCGCCACCAGGGAAGTCCTTAAAACAGTTCTTTAAAATAGCTTAATGAAAGATCAAATGCATAGTAATAAATATAACAAGAATGTATATAATCTATATGAGAAAACTTTAAAATGTAGTTGAAAAGCCCCAAAGAAAATTTAAACAAATTTAAGGTATGTCACATTCTTAAGTAGATTCAACAACATAAATATGTCAGTTCTCTCTAAGTTAATTTATAATTTTAATATGATTTTTATAAAATACCATCTGATTAAAAGACAAACCTAGAGAATCTGATTTTGTAGTTCATGTGGAAAAAAAAAGCAAAAATAAACAGGAAAATTCTTAAATATCAAATCAAATAAACTACAGTAATTAAAAGTGTATGGTACCTGCATATTAAGAGATAAATAGATGAGTGGAAGAGCAAATCCAGGAATAGACCCAAACACATAAGGGGGTTTAATATATGAAAACAAAAAAGGTATTTCAAACCAAAGGGTAAAATGTGAATTCTTTAGTACATGGTGTTGGGAAAGCCATCATATATTTATAAAGTTATAGTCCTCCCTCCTATGATTTCAAAGTAATTTCCAGATGAATAGAAGATTGGAACATAAATATTAAACTATAGAAATGCTAAAGAAAACATGGGAATACTTAAAAATATGCTTGAAAGAAGAGTCCTAAGTATGACAAAAACAATGACAAAAGATCTATAACTATGAAAAAACTTTTTTTTGCATGGCAAAAACACCATAAATAAAGTCAGGATAAAAATAATGATATGGACAGTTTGCAGCTACTCTTATAAATAAAGGGGTAATTTTCCTAAAAAATAAAGAGTTCCTTCAAACTGATAAGAATAAACCAACTACCCAGTAGAGAACTGGGCAAAGAATACAATAATTCAAAGAAAAGAAAAGTGCTCAACCTCACTATAATAAGAGAACCACAAAGGGACACCAATTTCTGTGCATCAGATGGTTACAATTAAAAAATAATAATAGCAACAGCATGTTGGAGAAGGAAAACAGGAACTTTTATAAATTGCTGGTGGGAGTTTAAGTTGTGAAAACTTTCATGGAGAACAATTTAGCCACATTCCCTTTGACCTAAGAATTCTGCATCCAAGAATTTATCCTAAAAATAATCTTGCAAATGAGAGAAACCATATTTATCCGAAGATATGTATTGCAGCAATTTTCTACATCCAGGGATTACAAACATCCTAAATGTCTATCAGTAGAGGGTTGAGTAAATTATTATATGTTCATACAGTGGAATACTATACAGCTGCTAAAAGTAATAAGCCAGTTTCATATGAACTAATATAGAAAGACATCTAAGATATTAACTGAAAAAGGCAAGTTAGGAGAAAATTTGTATAGTATGCTATAATTTTTAAAATGTATCTATGTATGCATGGACGTCTCTGGAAGGATACACAGAGACTGGTAAGAGTGGCTGGTCGGGGAGAGGGGCTCAGTGGGACTAGGAAGCTGCAGGAGAAGCTTGGGAGGGAAATTTACTTATATATACTGTACTTCTACTATACACTCTTGTATCTGTTGAGTTTCATATCATGTGAAGGGGTTACCTATTCAAAAAACAAATAAAGTAATTTTTTAAATGTTTAAGTAAGAACCTCGAGCAAGAGACACAGAGAGAGTTCTTGTTCCCTGAGCTCAGACTAAATATCCAGAGGGAGGCAGCACATGAACCAGGACTCAGGACAAGTTTGACTTTGTACTTCTTCAGAAATAAGCATTTATAGAATCATGGAATTTCAAGGTGAAAAAGTCTTAGAGTCCCCAGACCCACTTTTCTTCTGTGGCAGAGGGAAGGACAATCTGAGAATGAACATGAGATGCCCAGCAGCCTGGCCATGGTCCCCACCCAGCTGGGCCTCAGAGCTGCTCTTCTTGCAGCTTGCAGGGTATCAGGTGTCTTTCTTGATCCCTGATCGTCCCCAGAGCATCAGGTGTCCCTCCTGGAACCTTCCTATCCCTGGGTCAGCTGGAGAGTCTAGACCCTGGGTTTGAAGCCGCACTTCTCATTTAACCCTGAAGTCCTGTGAGTGATGATAGAGGGATCAGGGTAATGGCAACCTCACTCATCTTTGAGAGTTTTCTGTTTCTCTCTCTTGATATCTGTCTATCTATCTTCAAATCACAGTTCTCCGTGGATCCTCACAGCAACCGCATAGGGCATATCTGATCCCCAATTTTCAAATGACAGCAAAATATTTATACAAAGATTTGTTTTCCAAGTACGTTTCTCATTGCAGCCCCCCATTAACCTCATATAGGGCAAGGAAAGTTTTATTAATGCAGATATAAAAGATGAGAATATTAAAGAGGCACCTCTGAAATAGTGAGCCTTTGGGCTAAGAACATGTGGGCTTGAATCCTGAGGCAAAGGATTCTTTACACTTATTTCCTCCAGGGTAAAGTGGGGATAATAATATCTATATCCTTGGTCACCATATAGGGTTGTTGTTAGGATTAAATGACTCTGGTTCTAAAGAGTTTCAAGACATTCTAAGATTTCTCATTTCTCAACCTGTTCTATCATTTAAAGTTTATTTTTATTTTGAAAATGTGTTACAAAGAAGAGAGAATAATGTAATGAACCTGATGTATCTATCACTCTCTTCAACAATGGTCAGTACAAGGCCAGTCTTGTCTCAGCGATACCTCTACCCACTCCTCCCTCTTTTGCTTTATTGACCAGATTTTAAAATAATAAAGTGTATTCCTAACATCCCTAAAAGGTGACTCACAGGTTATTTGGGCTTTTAAAGAATATTATTAGCGATTTATAAGATTTAAATGTTTAAACACATTTGTTATGTTTCAACCTATTGTAGTCATGATCCTTTTTAATGCTCAACTTGACCAGGGACACCTTATGCTGGGTAGCTTCCAAGTCCTTTTGGCATAACTCTAGTAATCTTTTTTTTCTTTTTTTTTAACATCTTTATTGGAGTATAGTTGCTTTACAATGTTGTGTTACTTTCTGCTGTATAACAAAGTGAATTAGCTATATGTATACGTATATCCCCATATCCCCTCCCTCTTACGTCTCCCTCCCACCCTACCTATCCCACCCCTCTAGGTGGTCACAAAGCACCAAGCTGATCTCCCTGTGCTATGCAGCTGCTTCCCACTAGCTATCTAATTTACATTTGGTAGTGTATATATGTCAGTGCTACTCTCTCACTACGTCCCAGATTACCCTTCCGCCTCCCCGTGTCCTCAAGTCCATTCTCTACGTCTACGTCTTTATTCCTCTCCTGTCCCTAGGTTCCCTAGTCTGAAGTCAGGGAGCCTGATTCCTCCAGCTCTGTTTTTCTTTCTCAAGATTGCTTTGGCTATTCGGGGTCTTTTGTGTTTCCATACAAATTGTGAAATTTTTTGTTCTAGTTCTGTGAAGAATGCCACTGGTAATTTGATAGGGGTTGCAATGAATCTGTATGTTGCTTTGGGTAGTATAATGATTTTCACAATGTTGATTCTTCCAATCCAAGAACGTGGTATATCTCTGCATCTGTTTGTATCGTCTTTAATTTCTTTCATCAGTGTCTTACAGTTTTCTGCATACAGGTCTTTTGTCTCCTTAGGTAGGTTTATCCCTAGGTATTTTATTCTTTTTGTTGCGATGGAAAATAGGAGTGTTTCCTTAATTTTTCTTTCAGATTTTTCATCATTAGTGTATAGGAATGCAAGAGATTTCTGTGCATTAATTTTGTATCCTGCTACTTTACCAAATTCATTGATTAACTCTAGTAGTTTTCTGGTAGCATCTTTAGGATTCTCTATGTATAGTATCATGTCATCTACAAATAGTGACAGTTTTACTTCTTTTCTGATTTGGATTCCTTTTATTTCTTTTTCTTCTCTGATTTCTTTTATTCCTTTTTCTTCTCTGATTTCTGTGGCTAAAACTTCCAAAACTATGTTAAATAATAGTGGTGAGAGTGGGCAACCTTGCTTGTTCCTGATCTTAGAGGAAATGGTTTCGGTTTTTCACCATTGAGAACAGTGTTGACTGTGGGTTTGTCATATGTGGCCTTTATCATGTTGAGGTAGGTTCCCTCAGTGCCTACCTTCTGGAGAGTTTTTATCATAAATGGGTGTTGAATTTTGTTGAAAGCTTTTTCTGAATCTACTGAGATGATCATATGGTTTTTATCCTTCAGTTTGTTAATATGGTGTATCACATTAATTTGTGTATATTGAACAATCCTTGCATTCCTGGGATAAACCCCACTTGATCGTGGTGTATGATCCTTTTAATGTGCTGTTGGATTCTGTTTGCTAATATTTTGTTGAGGATTTTTGCATCTATGTTCATCAGTGATATTAGCCTGTAGTTTTCTTTTTTTGTGACATCTTTGTCTGGTTTTGGTATCAGGGTGATGGTGGCCTTGTAAAACGAGTTTGGGAGTGTTCCTCCCTCTGCTATATTTTGGAAGAGTTCGAGAAGGATAGGTGTTAGGTCTTCTCTAAATGTTTGATAGAATTCGCCTGTGAAGGCATCTGGTCCTGGGCTTTTGTTTGTTGGAAGATTTTTTTTTTTTTAACATCTTTATTGGGGTATAATTGCTTTACAATGGTGTGTTAGTTTCTGCTTTATAACAAAGTGAATCAGTTATATATATACATATGTTCCCATATCTCTTCCCTCTTGCATCTCCCTCCCTCCCACCCTCCCTGTCCCACCCCTCCAGGCGGTCACAAAGCACCGAGCTGATCTCCCTGTGCTATGCAGCTGCTTCCCACTAGCTATCTACCTTACGTTTGGTAGTGTATATATGTCCATGCCTCTCTCTCTCGCTTTGTCACAGCTCACCCTTCCCCCTCCCCATATCCTCAAGTCTGTTCTCCAGTAGGTCTGTGTCTTTATTCCTGTCTTACCCCTAGGTTCTTCATGACATTTTTTTTCTTAAATTCCATATAAATGTGTTAGCATATGGTATTTGTCTGTTGGAAGATTTTTAATCACAGTTTCAATTTCAGTGCTTGTGATTGGTCTGTTTATATTTTCTGTTTCTTCCTGGTTCAGTCTCGGAAGGTTGTGCTTTGAATTCATCCATTTCTTCCAGGTTGTCCATTTTATTGGCATAGAGTTGCTTGTAGTAATCTCTCATGATCCTTTTCATTTCTGCAGTGTCAGCTATTACTTCTCCTTTTTTATTTCTAATTCTGTTGATTTGAGTCTTCTCCCTTCTTTTCCTGATGAGTTTGGCTAATGGTTTATCAATTTTGTTTATCTTCTCAAAGAACCAGCTTTTAGTTTTATTGATCTTTGCTATTGTTTCCTTCATTTCTTTTTCATTTATTTCTGACCTGATCTTTATGATTTCTTTCCTTCTGCTAACTTTGGGGTTTTTTTAGTTGTTGTTGTTGTTATTCTTCTTTCTCTGATTGCTTTAGGTGTAAGGTTAGGTTGTTTATTTGAGATGTTTCTTGTTTCTTGAGGTAGGATTGTATTGCTATAAATTTCCCTCTTAGAACTGCTTTTGCTGCATCCCATAGGTTTTGGGTCATCGTGTTTTCATTGTCATTTGTTTCTAGATATTTTTTTATTTCCTCTTTGATTTCTTCAGTGATCTCTTGGTTATTTAGTAGTGTATTGTTTAGCATCCATGTGTTTGTATTTTTTACAGGTTTTTTCCCTGTAATTAATATCTAGTCTCATAGTGTTGTGGTCGGAAAAGATACTTGATATGATTTCAGTTTTCTTAAATTTACCAAGGCTTGATTTATGACCCAAGATATGATCTATTCTGGAGAATGTTCCATGAGCACTTGAAAGGAAAGTATATTCTGTTGTTTTTGGATGGAATGTCCTATGAATATCAATTAAGTCCATCTTGTCTAATGTATCATTTAAAGCTTGTGTTTCCTTATTTATTTTCATTTTGGATGATCTGTCCATTGGTGAAAGTGGGATGTTAAAGTCCCCCACTATTATTGTGTTACTGTTGATTCCCCCCCTTTTATGGCTGTTAGCATTTGCCTTATGTATTGAAGTGCTCCTATGTTGGGTGCATAAATATTTACAATTGTTATATCTTCTTCTTGGATTGATCCCTTGATCACTATGTAGTGTCCTTCTTTATCTCTTATAATAGTCTTTATTTTAAAGTCTATTTTGTCTGATATAAGAATTGCTACTCCAGCTTTCTTTTGATTCCTATTTGCAAGGAATATCTTTTTCCATCCCCTCACTTTCAGTCTGTATGTGTCCCTAAGTCTGAAATGGGTCTCTTGTAGACAGCATATATATGGGTCTTGTTTTTGTATCCATTCAGCCAGTCTATGTCTTTTTGTTGGAGCATTTAATCCATTTACATTTAAGGTAATTATCAATGTGTATGTTCCTATTACCATTTTCTTAATTGTTTTGGTTTGTTTTTGTAGGTCTTTTCCTCCTCCTGTGTTTCCTGCCTAGATAAGTTCCTTTAGCATTTGTTGTAAAGCTGGTTTGGTGGTGCTGAATTCTCTTAACTTTTGCTTGTCTGTAAAGGTTTTAACTTCTCCATCAAAACTGAATGAGATCCTTGCTGGGTAGAGTAATCTTGGTTGTAGGTTTTCCCTTTCATCACTTTAAATATGTCCTGCCACTACCTTCTGGCTTGCAGAGTTTCTGCTTAAAGATCAGCTGTTAACCTTACGGGGATTCCCTTGTTTGTTATTTGTTGCTTTTCCCTTGCTGCTTTTAATATTTTCTCTTTGCATTTAATTTTTGATAGTTTGATTAAACATGTCTTGAATCCATGTTTCTCCTTGGATTTATCCTGTATGGGACTCTCTGCACTTTGTGGACTTGATTGACTATTTCCTTTCCCATGTTTGGGAAGTTTTCAACTATAATCTCTTCAAATATTTTCTCAGTCCCTTTTTTTCTTCTTCTTCTTCTGGGACCCCTATAATTCGAATGTTGGTGTATTTAATGTTGTCCCAGATGTCCCTGAGACTGTCCGCAATTCTTTACATTCTTTTTTCTTTATTCGCTCTGCAGTAGTTATTTCCACTATTTTATCTTCCAGGTCACTTATCCATTCTTCTGCCTCAGTTATTCTGCTACTGATTCCTTCTAGAGAATTTTTAATTTCATTTATTGTGTTGTTCATCATTGTTTGTTTGCTCTTTATTCTTCTAGGTCCTTGTTAAACGTTTCTTGTATTTTCTCCATTTTATTTCCAAGTTTTTGGATCATCTTTACTATCATTACTCTGAATTCTTTTTCAGGTAGACTGCCTGTTTCCTCTTCATTTGTTTGGTCTGGTGGGTTTTTACCTTGCTCCTTCATCTGCTGCATATTTCTCTGTCTTCTCATTTTGTTTAATTTGCTGTGTTTGACGTCTCCTTTTTGCAGGCTGCAGGTTCGTAGTTCCCATTGTTTTTGGTATCTGCCCCCAGTGGGTGAGGGTGGTTCAGTGCCTTGTATAGGCTTCCTGGTGGAGGGGACTTGTGCCTGTGTTCTGGTGGGTGGGGCTGGATCTTGTCTCTCTGGTGGGCAGGGCCACGTCTGGTGGTGTGTTTTGGGGTGTCTGTGAACTTTTTATGATTTTAGGCAGCCTATCTGCTAATGGGTGGAGTTGTGTTCCCGTCTTACTAGTTGTTTGGCATGGGGCATCCAGCCCTGGAGCTTGCTAGCCGTTGGGTGGAACTGGGTCTTAGCATTGAGACAGAGATCTCTGGGAGAGCTTTCGCTGATTGATATTACATGGGGCTGGGAGGTCTCTGGTGGTCCAGTGTCATGAACTCGGCTTTCCTACTTCAGAGGCTCAGGCCTGACACCAGGCTGAGCACCAAGAGCCTGTCAGCCACACAGCTCAGAAGAAAAGGGAGGAAAAAAAATTAAAAAGAAAAATTATTAACATAAAATAATAATAGTTTTAAAAGAAAAGAGCAACCAAACCAATAAACAAATCCACCAATGATAACAAGCGCTAAAAACTAAACTAAGGTAAACATAAATATCAGAAACGAATCAGTCGCAGACAGCAAACCCCAAGTCTACAGTTGCTCCTAAAGTCCACCACCTCAATTTTGGGAACATTCATTGTCTCTTCAGGTATTCCACAGATGCAGGGTACATCAAGTTGATTGTGGGGTTTAATCCGCTGCTCCTGAGGCTGCGCAGAGAAATTTCCCTTTCTTTTCTTTGTTCGCAGTCCCCAGGGTTCAGCTTTGGTTTGCGCCCCACCTCTGTGTATAGGTCGCCCTCAGGCATCTTTTGGGAAGTCTGAGGTCAGTAGGTGTTCTGTAGGAGTTGTTCCACATGGAGGTGTATTTTTGATGTATTTGTGGGCAGGAAAGTGATCTCCACATCTCACTCCCCCGCCATCTTGAAGGTCCCTCCAACTCTAGTAATCTTTGACGCTTTGTTTGCTTTTATGGTGTAACAAGATGCTCTAGGCTCATCTTATATATTTGCTGCTTCAGACCCTTCTCCAAGGAAGCCTGATTTCTTTGTGGGGGATGGTATATAGAGTTCATAATCTGATTGCTAGGGGGTACTCACTCCTTCCAGGATGATCCTTGTTTCTAGGCCTTGCTAGGTATTGTGTGTGTGTGTGTGTGTGTGTGTGTGTGTGTGTATGTGTGTGTGTGTGTGTGTATGGATGGATGTAACATAAAACATATGGAGTTCATCCTGATACTCTCAGTTCACAATCAGGACTACAAAATTTTAACCTGATCTCATCGAGCTTACATTTGTATCTTCTTGCAATAGGAAACCCTTGTTTTTCAGTAATTTAAATATTAGTACGCATTTGGTTTATCCCACGATACACATAGCAAAAGTCTCAGAATAACAACAACAATAATGATTATTGAAAACAGTTTAGGATTTTGGGGTGGCGGGAATGAGGCAGTTCTTTTTATTCTTAGGATATATCCCTCCAAGGATACAGAGTCAAATTACTGTGTTTTAATTTCTCTATGTGTAGTCATGCCAACCAGCTGGACATACAGACTCATTTGCTACACTTTCATTTTAGGGATTTCTTTCAAAAATATTGTTCCTTACGATTATGTCAAATATTTACATGTTCCAAAGCAAATCCACAAAACAAGGTATATTCAATATCCCTGTTCCCTCCACCTCATTCCTCCCCCTCCCTATAAGTCCTTTAAATTTTATTTTACGCTTTATCCTTTTATTGTCTTCGCAGAATATAAGCAAATACATATATATCTTTGCATTCATTCTCCCTTTCTTAAATAAATGGTAGCATATTAAGCACACTTTTTCCTGTCGTGTTTCTTTTCACTTGACAATAATCCTGTAGGTCAGAACTTGGGCATCATATAAGATATATTTCAAAAAGATTCCTAGAACTGAGGCTACTGGGACAAAGAGTAAATGCATACTTATTTTGATAGATATGGCCGCATTCCCCTCTACATAGGTGGATGTGACCATTTTCTGCAGACACGTTTTAATGTTAAAGCAAATGATTAAATGAGATATGTTATCTGTAGTGAGAAAGGCTAAATGATTGCCGCAAAGGACCAGACCTGGGACTTGAACTCTTGAAATGCCACCTCATAGTCTAGTGGTCTGACCCACTGTCCTGTACCTTCTCCCCATTTAACAGATGAAGAAAATGAGTCACATGTAGGGACGTGATCTATGCAAAATGATAAAACAAGCTAGGACCTAAAACCCATGTCTCCTAACACTAAAATTAGATCTCCTTTTAATGGGTAATTTATTTATGGTGAACTTGGTTTGATTATCTGTAGATGGGGAAGAAAAACATAATAGTTCTCCTAAGTAAAAAAATTAATGAGATAATTATGGGTAAATTCTCCCTTGGGTGTAGGAGAGATTCTTTGAGGAGTGGCTTAACTCCTTCAGGTGACTACGGATTCAGCAATTCGATTATGATGTCAGGCCACAATAATGATCTTATGAAGAGAGAGATGATCCTCGCTTCCCAAAGTCCAGCATGCTTAGGCACCTTGCAGAATCGGTCCCATTTCTTGCAGAGTGCTTTGAATTTTTGTGAACAAAGATGCTGTTATGCTATATAAAACTGCCCAAATGGGTGTGGACAACGATGTAATTTCCCAGTGAATGAACAAGTTGCAAAGCACAAAGGCTTTTCTTTTCCTCTCCTAAAGTGACCCTGGGGTTCTTCTTTGTGCTTGCTTTGTGACAGGTTGATTGACTTATGTGCAATTTGGGACGCTGGAGTGTTCCTTCCCGCTGCAGACTGGAAGGGAGCCCCCTCTGGTGTTACAGGAAGGAGGCTGAATGAGGCAGAGACGGTGAGTGGGGCTTGGGCCTGGGCCTGGGCCCCGTGTCTCAGGGGTAGGGTGGGAAGAAATTCTCACCTCCTGCCCCTTCTCTTTGATGAGAGACGTTTCAGGCCCCGGAATTTTCTGAGGGGACATCTCCTTCCTTCTCCCCAGAGTTGGCCACAGAGCCAGACCTCAAGGCTCTCCTAGGCCAGAGGCTGACTTTGGGGAAGCATTTGTTCCTTTTTCTCCAGCAGATGCAGTGAGCCGGCATTAGCCCTGCCATTGTCCCGACTGTTCAGTTGAAAAATTGGGAAACAGCTGTGTTTGTGGCCCTCACTCCCCCTTAGCCTGGCCTCCACAACCTGGGAGCCTCCTGAGTGACAGCCCCAGCATATGGGGGGCAGTCTGAGAACCCCTCCTCTGGGCGGAGCAGTGGGCCCTGGCAGATGGACAGCTGTCCAGGGCACCGTAAACAGCTGAAGCTGACATCACTGAAGCCACACCCTGTGTCCAGGGTCTGCATTGTTCCATTCTGGGGTAAAGTTTCCTGCTGCTCCCAGCGACTCCTGTCTTAGTCTCAAGGCAGGGATGGCAGGGGAGTACATGCAAGCAATAAGGGCTACAAATTTAACCAAGGAGTAATTGGCATTGAATCACACGCTAGCAGCCTGGAGGCTTCTGGGCTGGCGGAGTCTGACCTGCAGGCCGGAACAGAGAAAGGTTTCCCTGTTCTTGAGTGTGGGCATCTCAGCCTCATTGCTCCAACTCCCTTTTCAGATGGCTTCTGTTCTCCCAGAAAGAGTTGGAGATTTAGGCTGGGAGGATGCAGGCAGGGAGGGAGTTGAAAGGTAGGAACAGAATACGCTGATGACATGGATTCTGGCTGTCCTTGCTTTGTGACTGTAGGAAAGTTTCAAACCGCTCTAGGTTTATACAGTAGGGATAATAATGAACATCTTGTAAAGATTAAACATATAAAGAACCCTGCACTGTGCCTGGCTTACACTAGGTATTCAGTAAATGAAATTATTTGTCATATCAACAGCGGCTCAGATATACTTGTTTTATGAAGGTAGATATACTTGTTTTATGAAGGTAGTTTCTGTGTGGGTTCTCTTAGGTCTACGACTTGCCTTAGAACAGTGTCAGGTTTCGGGGACCAGCAGGGAAATCCATCTGACCACAGGACTTTTTCACCTGTTACTAAGTATTGAACTTTAACATACTGGCAGTAGTGGGGCAGGGGGTGGGGCACCATTCTTTTGGTTTGTATTTGGAGGACTCTGATTGCAGAAATAGTGTACAGGTTATTATAATGGGCCTGTAAATATATGTAAAACAGCATGGGAACAGATCCCCAGGTTTGTGCCAGAATCAGGGGTTAGTCCAGCTTTGTGGTCACTGTGGCCCCTCTCTTGGCACTTTTTCATGAACCCACCCTACTTTCTATCTCTGCTCCCGCTCCTAAGGCCCCTCCACTCTCCTCCCTGGGCACACACACTCTGGGTTGCCTAACCAGATCCCTGCCTAAGGAACCTGGGAGCCCCCCGACCTTCTCTGATGATAGCAATGTCACTACCCAGCAGCACATCTGAGTGGCAGCCAGAGTCACACCCTGCTGCATCCTGCCTGATGCAGAGCAAACCTATCCAGGCTTTGCACCTCTGGACACTTCCAGTCTAATCCACGAGCCCTAAAATTGGAACCTAATATTGGTTCCCTATTGCTTTACAGTGCATTCATTTACATTAGTTGTGTCATTTGACTTTCACGACAATTCTGTGATGTGGGCAAGGCTGGCGTCATCATTCGCATTTGATTGATGAACACAATGAGGCTCAAGAAGTTACTTCTCCAACGTCCACAAAACGGACGGCAACAGAACTCATATTAGAACTCAGATGTCCTGGGGCTTCCCTGGTGGCGCAGTGGTTAAGAATCCGCCTGCCAATGCAGAAGACTCGGGTTCGAGCCCTGGTCCGGGAAGATCCCACATGCCGCGGAGCAACTAAGCCCATGCACAACTACTGAGCCTGTGCTCCAGAGCCCACGAGCCACAACTACTGAGCCTATGTGCTACAACTACTGAAGCCCGTGTGCCTAGAGCCCGTGCTCTGCAACAAGAGAAGCCACCACAATGAGAAGCCAGCGCACCGCAACGAAGAGTAGCCCCTGCTCGCCGCAACTAGAGAAAGCCCGCGCGCAGCAACAAAGACCCAACGCAGCCAAAAATAAATAAAATAAATAAATTTTTTAAAAAAAGAAAGAACTCAGATGTCCTGAATTGTGGGCCGTTTTTCTTGCTGGGACACCACACTGCCTCCTCCAGTCTGAGGCACCCACACCTTCAGGAGGTCAAAGGATCAGAGGACCTTAAGACATACAGGGAAACTTTTAACAGAAGAAGAAAAGAGCACACACATATGGCCACGTGAGGACCACTGAGCTCTGCAGGGGTCTGAGCCGGTTCTTTAGAGGTGGTAACAGCCATCCTTGCCAGAATCAGCACTGGAGGACTCCCCAGCCGCCAGCGCTGTGCATTTTCCATTTAATCCTCCTCACAGTAACCCTATGAAATAGGGCCCATTGTTACCCACATTTTACTGGTGACGGAAATACGGAAAGGTGGAGGAACATGCTCAGGGCACCACAGCTGAGAAAGCAGCGGCACCTGAACTCGAATCCCAGCAGTTCTCCAGCTCTGGGACCCACACGGTCGGCCATTTGGGCTTGGGGTTGCAGGGTTTTTTCAGGGTGGTTTGGGGCTGCATACATGTTTCTGAGCAAGCCTCCGGCCAGGTTCCAGGTAAGAATCTGATTTTGTCTCTCCACTTGGGAAGCCTCAGAGGAGCAAGTCCTCTGTTTCTCTGTCCTCCTTCCCTCTGGCTCTTCTCCTTTTGTTCTGGGCCACTGCCATCTGGAGCGGCCCCAGGCATCTGCTCCCCAGCACAGGTCTCCTCCCTCCCCCCTCCTCCTGCAGCCCCAGCATGAGGCACCTTCCCACACAGACTAACCTCTCCCATCCCGTGTCTCCCCTGCCCCAGTGCTTCAGCCCCTGGGCCTCGCCAGGCACTCAGAGCAGACACCTGCCCTCTGATGCAAGGCAGAAGAACCACCCAGCTCCCCCAGGCCTTCAGTTTCTCAAATGGAGTCATTTGGTTAATGGCACTCACACTCCTCAGCCCCTCTGCCTGTTGGTAAGAAGCTGGGCCTTCTCTCTCCAGAAACATTACAACAGGCTGCTGTGGCCAGCGTGGGCTCAGGACGCACCACTGTGGGATGACTGGGGAAGGGCCGTGGAACTGCATTAGGAACTGTTTTGCCTCCGCACTCCCTGCCCCAGGACCAAGTCCGGGCCCCTGAGGCAGCATCCATGCTTAGCCACCTTCTCCTGGGTGCTGAGATCTGCAGGGCTAGGTGTGGAGCCACAGCTGGCAGCAGTAAAAGCTATTGCCCTCAATCGCATGTGCTATCTACCTCGTTTCTGCTGAGGTGATGCAATCACTTCTACACCCCTCTCAGCCTTCTTTGCTGCCCTACTAAACCCACCTTTTTACTGGAGGCTGGGCTGTTGGGTTTGAGACAGCATGTCACCCTGTGAGTTTCCGTTTCTAATGGGAGGATTATAGACTATAGCAAAGGGAGGCCTTTCTAAAAGCAGGTGTACGCGCTCACTCGGGGCATTAACACCAAGCTTTTCCCTACACCGCTGGAGCCAATGGTGTCTTCGGTGTGAGCATAATAGCCAGCACTTTGCACCAGACTTCTAGACAAATGCATCCTATAATGCAGGAAACAACCTTCCCGTCTGTTCCACCTCCTCTCCTCCACGCGCCTGTATTTTCACATCTCCTCCAGCCTGTAGAAGCCTGCCAGGATGGCAGTTGGATCCAGACCGATGTCTGTGTTGGATGTGAATGCAGAGGGCTGGAGAGAGAGGAAGAACAGATGCTGCTCCCTCCTGCTGTCTTAGTGCTTTCCTCCCTGTGCCTCCTTATCATGTCACACAGGAATCTTAAAAATGCCACCGGGGTTGTGCAATCCTTGGAATATCAGCAGCTAGACCAATATTGACAGCAGGATGGAAGCCTCAGAAGAACTGACCTGGCTCCATTGAGGCTGACTCCAGTCTGGTGCAGTTGATGTCATAGGTCATGGACCACTGGTGGAAGAAGCTGGCATGAACAAGGGCAGGACTGGGGCCGTGCAGGGTGGTCTCCAGGAGTTTGAAGCACTTTGGTTAAGGAGGCCAGGGTAAAGGCAGGAGAGAGGGCAGCGCAGAGCTGCTTTGGCTGGTCTGGAATCTTGCGGGAACCTCCCTGCTCTCTGGTCCACAGTAGACAACACTTGTGCAGATAACCGTATGTCGGCTCTAAGAGTGAATAATAACTCCTTGGCCACAGAGCTAACGTATGGTTATTAGCACAGGCATTGTGTACTTTGTACATCTACAAAATAGATCTGTAGGTTCGAAAGTCCAGCTTGTCCAAAGTCATGTAGCAAAGCATTGCACCAGCTGTAACTCGTGGGGAAGGGGAAATGACCAATAGTTTCTGAATGCTTAGTTTGGGCCAGGCCTTGTGTTAGATGCTATACATAAACGTTAGCCCATTAATTCATTTAAAATGAATCAAATCAACTCAGTTAATAATCGTCACAATAATCTTATAATAAGTGTATTATCCCGTTCAAAGACAAGAAAACTGAGGCTCTAAGAGAGAGAGTAAACAAATTGCTGGAGACCATGCAGCAGGTAAATGGCTGAGGTGGGATTGAAACAAATGTGTGTGGCTCGCAAGTCCATGCCCCTGCCATGTGCCAGAGGGATTATACTACGTCACTTACTCTTGAAGCTGCGTCTCAGAATCCATGTCTGGTGTGTTTCCCCTGGTCTGCATCTTCTTAGCTAGCCCTGTTCTACCTTGAGCTGGTGCTCGCTTCTATGAAGAACACAGGAAAAAGGTAGAAGCCACTGCCCTCACTCTCAAGAAGCTCACAGTCCGGTTAAGGGGCTGGAGGTCATCTCTCTTTCCCTTAACCCAAGCTTCTTCAATAATCTTGCCCCACCCCCTGCCCCCTTTTTTTTTTCCTGCTTGAACTCATCCTATGGTTTTCAAATGGCTTTAGAACCCTGGTCTGTTGAAACTAGGCTTGGAATCCCACAAATAGAGGGTGGAGTAAGCAGCTTAACGTGAGTGACGTTTGAGCAGATGGGTCCAGATGGTAGCTCTTCAGATGCACAGAGGCCCCGACTCCAAATGGACACCCCACTCAGGGAGCCTGGGAACGCATTGGTCAGTGACTGGAATGAGGAGCTGGGGTTTGAAAGAAAGGTGGCTATAGGGGTTTGTACAGCTGTCACCCTTCTGGAAAGACAGAGGTTGAGCTTTCGGGCTGTTCTTTCTGCAGCATTCCCTTTGTACAGCATTTTGCAGTTTACTGTGGAAATAGGGACTAGACAAACAGTGACTTGTTCTGGGTGGCATCCAGGAACTTAGCCCTAGGTCTTTTTTAAAAAATCAATATTCAATATGTTAAAGTTAGGAATCCCCAAACCTAATTTTTCTTCAACTTTTCATTTCAACTGACAGATTTTACAATTCTCTTCATAGATCTCATAAATTTTAACAATCACTTGTTTGATTCCATTAATAAACTTAAATTCCTTTGAACATTTGAAACTGCATTTATAAATGTAATCATTCATTTCACTTTTTGAAGTATCCCAGTTTTCTTACAAAGTCTTCCAAGTTCTTATGTAATTAATTCTTTTTTCTCATTGATATTTTAAATAAAAGCTTTATTGAGATATAATTCACATACCATATAATTCACCTATATAAAGTATACAACTCGTTAATCAACTATACTTCAATAAAAAATAAATTTGAAAAAAAAATAAAGTATACAATGCATTGATTTTTAATATATTCACCAAGTTGGGCACCAATCACCATAATTAATTTTAGAACATTTTAATTACCTTCCACTTCCACCACAAAAACCCATACCCATTATCAGTCACTCCTCTTCCCACCCCCGACCCTGGTCTTCCTCTAGCCTTAGGCAATCACTAATCTATTTCCCACTTCTGTAGATTTGCCTGTTTCGGACATATAAATGGAATGGTACAGTATGTGGTCTTTTGTGTCTGGCTTCTTTTACTTAGCATGATGTTTTCAAGGTTCATCCGTGTTGTAACATGTGTCCATATGTCATTCCTTTTTATGGCTGAATAATATTCCTTTATATATAGATATACCACATTTTACTTCTGCATCATCGATTGATGGACATTTAGGTTGTTTCAACTTTTGGGCTATGATCAGTTACGCTACTGTGAGCATTCATGTTTAAGTTCTGACGTGGTCATACATTTTTAGTTCTCTTTGGTATATACCCAGGAGTGGATTGCTGGGTCATGTGGTAATTCTGTGTTTCATGTTTTGAGGAACCCTAGGTCTTCTCATACTAAATCCAAGCCTCCTTTTCAGGCCTTTTACCTTCAGTCTCTACCTTCTCTCCCACTCAGGTCCCTCCTTCTTACCCTTCCCAAATATTGGGCTGTACCCTTGGACACATAGGATTATGTCCATAGGATTATGATTACTTCCCCCTCCAGCCTTCCTCAGAGCAATTTCCCTTTACTAACAGGCCCAGG
Organism: Phocoena sinus; assembly: GCF_008692025.1. Taxonomy (NCBI): domain Eukaryota; kingdom Metazoa; phylum Chordata; class Mammalia; order Artiodactyla; family Phocoenidae; genus Phocoena; species Phocoena sinus. The sequence continues at coordinate 152,578,397 of NC_045763.1, read as the reverse complement.
GGAGCCAGCTCTGCTATCCCGGGTGTCTTCTCCCCCACTTGGAGGTGGGTGGAGAGCTTCACAGCCCTCTCTCTCTCTTCTCCCTCCAGCTGTGAAGAAGATGTGTGTCTAATTGCTGTGAAACTTCCTCCCTGAGGGTAGAAAACAGGGAGATGAGTGTGAAGTTGGTTCTTAAGTTGTAGAGAGGTGGGGGCTCTTCTTCTCCTTCTTGGAGGTGGCAGAATTTCTCCCCCCACCGAGGGAAGGTTGTTTCCTGTGTCTTTAGCTGATGTCTCCAAGGTGGAGGCTGTCTGCATACCCTACATGTTAACTTTTGTTCCCTTTGCAATTTGCTTTACTTGCTAATCTCTATAAGAAAACTGGTCAGAGCTCAGTTAACCCCGAGCAGGGGCAGTGAGTGGAGCCGGAATAAGGGAAATTCACAGATATCCACAAACCTTTTTGAAGGCAGCCCCTGCACAGCGTGTCACATCAGCTAACAGGCAGCTATACTGACTACATTTGAGAGTCTTTTCCATTCCATGTATGTTTCCCAGTCCTGCCTCTTGGAGGATGAACGAATAAGCAATAATAATGAGGAGAAAATGGACAGCCCCAAAGAACTTCAGAAGGCTGGCTTGGCTGGATTATAGCACCAGCGATATCCCTCCCAGTGTGCCCAGCAACTGCCGGCCTGTGCGGTCGGCTGTGCAGGGCTGGGCTGTGGACCCAGCTGCCTGTATACTTTGGGCTGTCTTGCTATGCCAGGCTAAGATGTGTCAGGCTCCAGTTGGCCTGGGGTCAAAGAAACAGGATAAGGCAGCAACCCCACTTCTTCCATATATCGGGTTGTATGGACAAGGGTGTTCACTGTAGCATTGTGGTGATGGAGAAAAAATAAAGAAAAATAATCTAAAGGTCCACTATAAGCAGATGGTTAAAAGATTTGTTGTAGATCCACAGAAATCAGTTATGAAAAAGTATGCAGCAGGTCTCTTATGTCCAGGCTCTGCTGACTTAGTGACTCAACCAGCTCTGCCCCCACAGTGAGGTGCCTGCGCCTTTCCCCCTAGAAGGGGGGCACTTTCCTGGTGGGCGCAGCCTTCGTGTGGAGCCTGGCTGCCTTGTGGCTTTTGCACACCAAGGTGCCCTGCAAGTGCTCTGTGCCCCAGAGAGCCTGCAGTGAACACGAGAAATTCACTAGGTATTTATGGTGGGCACCTCGAGGAAAAGGTCCCTTCCCCCTTTCTTCTTTCCTGACCCCTCCTTCCCTCACCCCCAACTTAATAAATGGCCAAGTGGTTCAGGTTTCAACCTATAGATTAGTTCTGGGTGTTGAGCAGGAAACAGCTGTTTTCAGCCAAATCCTTAATCCTAAACCCAGGTGTCCCCCTCCACCCCCTCCCGGCGGGAATCAGGGCCACCTGATACTGTTGTTCCCCCACCCTGCACTCCTGCTGAGACCCTGACGGCCTCTGTGAACTTAGCCTAGGCAGGGAGAGGAGGGGCCGGACCTGCTGGTGCCCCTGCTACCAAGCGGAACCCTATCAATGGTTAAACACACAGCTCCTCACTCCTCCCAGATCTCTCCCCCTGACCATGCAAGGGAGCCAAGCATGAAACACAGCCACCGAGCAGATGGAGACCACCCCCCTCCAACCCTGAGAAGGGAGGAGGGGGGAGGGGGCTTGAATCCCATAACAAGGTGTCTTTAGCTGTTGGAAAATCCTAGAAGACAACTGGTTCAACCCCACACAGGGAGGAAGCGGAGTCTCCCCTCCTGGACAGGGGGAGAGGCAGATCTAGAAGCAGGCTGGTGAGTGCTTTCTTAGGCTGTCAAGTCCTTGGGCCCGGGAGGGTTTGGTGCCGTTACAGCCCCATAAAGGGGAGGTGGGAGGTTTGCGCGGGCAGAGAGACTTTGTAAAGATGCTGAGACTGTGGTCATTTCGTGGGCGGTGAAGGGGAGATGTGAGATATCCAGCTTCCCTGGGGCTTTCTCAAGAGGAAGGCAGGGAGCTCCCCCTGCGGCTTCCCCGTCTTGTCTCATCCTCTTCCAGAGACCCCTCTATCTTCCTTCTCCCAGCTTGGCGCTCTGTCTCTTTGGGATAGGCTGATGATCACTAATAGGGGGCATTTCCAGTTTCCTAGGATACCCCTCTGGCCTTCAGATGCCTGTGAGTGGAGGGAGTGAGTGGGCTCAGGTCACCATCTGTTGCAAGGTTCCTTCCTTGGCATGAGAGATGAAAGGGAGGAGGGGACCCGAGGTAGGAGGGGAAGCAGGGAGGAGGGTCCTCCACAGTGCCCAGGGCAACAACCCTCTGCTGAAGGTGACCTCAGAACCAGGGCAGCTAAGCGGAAGCGCTCGGGATGAGGACGTGGGGAGGCTGGGAACGGAGGTGATGGCCGTTCTGGGGTTAGTGCCTGGAGCGGCTGAATCCCAAGATTCTGGGAGTCTGTCTGTGGGTTGGAGAAAGCAGGTTGGCCTGACTGCGATCAGGCAGAAATCCTGAGAGGGAGTGGGGGAGGATTTCAGGAAAAATGGAGATGAATATGTCTGCTGAGCAGGGACAGGATCTACCTACTTCTTGGGACGCTTAATAGATATTATTATTATTTCGCAGCTGTTATTTTTATTACTCAGGCTTATACTGTAACAACAGTTTTTATCATTTGTGATTTAATCGAGGGTTTATAATATACTAATTCATTGATGGGATGCGTATCTCTCAGTAATAGGAAATATCTGATAAGATGGCTGTTCACTCGCCCCGCGAATATTTACGAATATTTATCGTACTGTCTCACTACAAAGGGAGACAAAACATGGACTCTGACCTCAGGAGGTTCAGAGTCTGATGCAGGAGATGGATGTTGGAGCAACTATTCCCACAGGCAGGAGGAAATGACCCCTAGAACAGAGTGTGCTGGGGAGCACAGGGGAAATTGCAGCCCACTTTCAGTGGGAAGGTAGGGTCAGCATCGCGGAGAGGTTGCCACTGAGGGCCTCGTAGAGAGGTAAGGGGATAGCACTTCCAGCCTATGCAGAGTGTGGCCAAAGGTCCAGAAAGCACCTGGCCGGTCTGGGGAGTGGTGCGAGGTCTGGGCTGGACCTGCGGGAGAGGAGGCTGAGTGGGGCGGGAGTCTGGTCACGGGGGCTTGCATGGTGCACAGAGACTGTAGATATTGTCTCTTAGGCCAGTTCCTCGACTGTTTCTTCTGCCAAAACAAACGTGATAGAGAACACACACTGGCTCTTTCTCCGTTCTTCAAGAAAGAAAACAGAAAGTGAGGGAAAATGTGATTATTATAGCAGTAACCCGAGCCACTCAGATTTATATTTATGTATAAATCATTTACAACTGTTCTTGGTTTGTACTGGGAACAGATTACTTGAGAAATTCCTCATATCCTAGTCCTGAGTTCCAGCTAAGAGGGCCTGCCTGCCTGTCTACAGGGAACCCCCCGGCCCAGTCTGGAATACTTCCGAGCTCTTTTCAGACCTCACACACACGGCCCTTCCTCACTTATTTTGACGTGCCTCTGTTTCCTGTTTTGCTTCAGCTCCTCTCTCTGATTTCTGAACGGGTTGCTTCTGGGCACCTATAGTAATAAACCTTGCTGCGTGTGTGTTTGTTTTTAATCTAATGCAGAATGGCTGAGTTTTGCGTTGGCTCTGTCGGGCTTTTATTATCTCTCTGTTCCCCCACAATACCCTGTGGCAATGATGTGTGAGTGTATTCCTTCGTTGGTTCTTGTAGAACTATTCTAGTCATTCCATTAGTTTATTCTAAGAGCTAGTTGCTGGCACGTGGCCTCATAGCACGAATCTGTTGGTGTGCGTATCCCCAGGCAGTAATTCGGGAGCACAGCCTCAGACTACCTGCAGAGCTGTTTGTTCACAACCCTGGGCATTTCGAACTGAACTTGGTTCCAAGCTCATGATCTCCCTGAGCCCCAGCCACTTCCAGACTCTTCCCCTTTCTTTATTCTTTTTTTTTTTTTTTTGCGGTACGCGGGCCTCTCACTGTTGTGGCCTCTCCCGTTGCGGAGCACAGGCCCTGGACGCGCAGGCTCAGCGGCCATGGCTAACCCAGAGACCATCCTCAAATCTCAGGGAGGCCTTGGAGGCCATCAAGCCATTCATCTGTCACACACACAGTCTCTTTCACACCTGCCCAGGGGCACCTGTGGAATCTGGAATCTAGAAGGCAGGTGGAGTGACGGGGAGAGGAGAAGTGGTCGAGAAACCTCACCCCTGGGCTTCGCTCCCAGAGCAGGAGGAGGATTTAGGGCAGAGAGTGGCCTGTGGCTAAGCCCCAGACCGGCCAGCAGATGGACAGCACGATGGGCAGATCACAGGCCCTCTCTAGGACTTAGGTTTACCTGATAAAGGTCTGTGTGTCGTGGAGTCACTTGAACGGTGAAACAGCTTCCATCTGGACTGCGCTTCACATTCCTATGCATTATTCATTGAGTGCTTCTCACGATGAGCCTCTGCAGCAGGCAAAGCGGGAATATTTATTTCCATTTTTGAGATTTTAAAAAAGGCTTAGAAAACAAGTAATTTACAAAAGATAAGTGGCAGGACTGAGATCTTTACTTGGATCTTCCTTTCCATAAATGTTTCCTGCCAGGGACCCTGCCAGACACTAGGGACACGAAAGTGATCAGGGCATTGTCTGAGCCTCACGAATTCCACAAAGAGGGGAGAAGGCGTAAGCCAGTGGTGAGCAGCCTACAGCCCTCAGGCCAATCCCAGCCCACTGCCTGTTTTGTAAATAAAGTTTTATTGGAATATAGCCATGCCCATCCGCTCACTTATTGTCTATGGCAGCCCTCACACCGTAATAGTGAAGTTCAGTACTTGTGACAGAGACCGTCTGTCTTACAAAGCCTAAAATATTTACTGTCTAGACATTTACAGAAAAGGTCTCCAACCCTTACTTTAATCACATAGTTTTGCCAGTGTGCTAAGGGCCTCAGAGAGGCAGGTTTAAGCTACAGTAGAGATGAGATGGACTCTCAGCTCTGCTTGGGGGAGGGGGACACAGGCTAAGCACAAGGAATTCTTCACTGAGCAGAAGATGTCTGAGCAGTGAGGTCTTGAAGACTGAGTAGGAATTAATCACGTGACAAGGAGGGAAGCCTTTCCAAGCACAGGGGATGGCACGGGTGAAGTATGGAGGCTGTAAACGGTGTGGTATGCTTAGAAAATGGCACAGCATTCAGTAAGGAAGCATTTAGGGTTTGGGTGGGCTTGGAGAGGCCTTCAGGAACCTGATTTCAAAGAGCCTTATGTGCTACGCTTGGGGGTTTGGATTCGATCTTATAGATTGATGGGGAGAAATGGAAAGCTTTTGCAGCAGAGCACTGATACGATCAGGTGGCGGTTTAGAAAAATCACCGTAATAGCAACATGGAGAAGGGATTGGAAGGAGACCAATTGGGAGGTTATTGCAGTGGTTCGTGAGACGTGATATTTACCAGAGGTAAACAGGTGGGAACATGCAGAAGGGAGGGGGGATGAGAGACACCGGGAGGGAGACAGTCCAAGGGCCTTGGTGCCTGGATGTGAGATGTGAGAAGAGGTGGGATTTAAGGGTGCTTCCAGGTGTCTAGCTTGGTGACTTAGGTGGGTACCACCAACAAAGACAGGGAATAGAGATGGAGGGTCAGGACCCTGATGGAGACACTGAGGACATCAGACAGAAGAGGATCCAGCAGTGTGATCAGTGCCGTCGTGGAGGTTAGAAGGCCCAGAGAGAAAATGAGGCCCCAGGGTGGTGTTTCAGAGGCCGAGGAGGAAAGGATGTTAGGAGGGATGGATGGGGTGGTTAACAAGTGTTAGTGCCTCCAAGAGGTCTGGCAAGATAAAGACTGAGAACACTGGTTTTGGCCATCAGGAGGCCAATGGGAGGTCCAGACAGGAGAGTTCCAGGATGTCATTGGATGAGGAGTGAATGGGAATGAAATAAGTAAAGACAGAAGCCACTGACCACTGTAGAAAAAAAAAAAAAAACTTGTATGAGAAGAAAAAACTTCAGGTACATATAGGGAGGCTGTGAGATGCAGAGAATGATGTTATGGTTTCGTTTTGAGAGAAACTCATGAACATGTTTCTCTGCTAAGGCAGGGAGCAAGTTGAGAAGAGTTTGGAAATTCAGGAGAGAGCAGATAGTTTGGGGTGTTTTTTTTTCCCCTAATTTATTTATTTATTTTAAGATGGGGAAAAAAAGCACTGATTATGACACCCTCCTGTGTCCCTCTTCACACACCCCATTAGCACGGGAGGGTTTCTTGGGGGGGTGCTTTATCTCCTTCGTTTCCAGCATAGTACACACTTTGGCTACATTTTAAGGGCCTCAGGAGATGGAAATGCCCTGAGTTTTCTTTCTTTCTTTTTTTTTTAATATCTTTATTGGAATATAATTGCTTTACATTGTTGTGTTAGTTTCTGCTGTACAACAAAGTGAATCAGCCATAAGCATACGCATGTCCCCATATCCCCTCCCTCTTGAGCCTCCCTCCCATCCTCCCTATCCCACCCCTCTAGGTCGTCACAGAGCATCGAGCTGGTCTCCCTGTGCAATGCAGCAGCTTCCCACTAGACAACCAATTGAGAGCAGAGGGTTGGGGCCGGGTTCAGGCAAAGGCAGGCAGGTAGGTGGAGGGAGGAATGCTTTTTTAATACAGAAAGTGGAGGTCACGGGAAGCTTATGTGTTCAACCAACATACTAGGGGCATTTCTGACTCTGACAGCACTGTCATTTCCAAGTGATAGAAAACTCAACTCCAGCTGGCTTAAAAATTCAAGAGAATTTTTAATATAAGCACACAAGTAATTTAAAATCCCCAAATAGGGCTTGCTTCAGGAAACGCTCCATCAGTGACTCAGTGACGCGAAGGATCAGGTCTTCCTGTGTCTCCTCTCTGCCTTCTGCAGTGTTGGAGTATCCTCACATTATGCTTGGAGACCCCCCTAATCCCACTCCCTGAAGCTCCATCCTCTCCCCTTAGCGGGGTTCCTCACTGGATCTCTTTCAGAAGAAGGGGAAACTTGTCTTTCGCAGAGCTTTCAGCAGAAGTCTACGTGGAGCACACTGCCTCCGGCTGGATGAAGTATCCTTTCCTGGACCAACCATAGCGGTGAGGGGTAGGGAATGCTAATTTTCTTATACTAATCACAAGCCAGCCCTGGAATTGGGGTAGGATCATTCCGCGAAAGAGGCAGAGAGAAATTTGCTGAAGAAAAATGTGGGTACTATTATGGACAGAATCGTGTCCCCCCCAACATTCATATGTTGAAGGTCTACCCACAATGTGACTCTATTTGGAGACTGGGCCTTTAAATAAGTAATTAAGGTTAAGTGATGTCATTATGATGCGCCCTAATCCAATAACGTTGGCGTCCTTATAAGAAGAGGAAGAGACACCAGAGGTGCATTTGCACAGAGGAAAGGCCGTGTGAGGACACTGCAAGAAGGCAGCCATTTGGAAGCCAAGGAGAGAGACCTTAGGAGAAACCAACCCTGCCGGCACCTTGATCTTGGACTGCCAGCTTCCAAAACTGTGAGACAGTGAATTTCCAGTCTGTGGTATTTTGTAATGGCAGTGCTAGCTGATGAACACAGGTACAGTGGATAGGGGGAGGAGAGCAAGGGTGCTGGATAAACATCCAGGAAATGCCCACTAGGTTCTCTGTGTGCTTGACAGCCTCAAGGAGTTCACTGGGGAGACAACAATCTACACCAAGACCTAGCACTCATTACAGCGAGTATATCCCAGAATTCTCTGAGAGCAAGGAGGATGAGGACTGCATCCAGCCTTGGTGGGATAGGGTGTTCCAGGGAAACCAAGGAAGGCTTCCCAGAGGTGGTGTCACCTGCGCTGAGCCTGAAAGATAACAGAAAGTTGAGTGAAAGAGCAGAAAAAGGCAGACTAGGAAAAGAGAGTAATTTATGTAAAGGTAGTGTGAAAATAAATGCCACCCAAATGAGAACAAGTAGAGGCTATTTGGAGTGAGCTATAGCAAGGGAGTCAGCCACCATCAATTGCTTTGGCAGAGACTTAAAGGCAGAGAGGGGAGAGGACAGGTTTTTAGTGAAAGAAAGGGAAGACTTCCTGTATGCTCAGACTGACGTGGGCACCTGGAGGCGGGCTAAGTAGAAGCAGGCATCCCATGTGATTGGTCTGAGAAGCATATTTGTCTTTCCCCGGTTGGTCTTGAGTTGGAAATACTGGTTAAAAGTATCTGAAAGCCTGTAGTCACTGCCCGAGTCCTGACCACTCTGGGCTGTCTGCTGCAGAGGCTGTGGGCCAGGCTCCTGCTGTCGTAGATGGTGTGGCCGTCGTCTGTGCGGTGCTCTCTCAGTGGGTGGATGAGCGAGCAAGGACTATTCATGGAGCTAGGAATAATTCAGTATAACTGGGGGTGAGTGGAGGAGCGGCGGATGAGACGGGGCAGGTACGCAAGGGCCTGATCAGGGAGGGCTTTCGAAGCACGTTTTATTTTAAGAGAGACATAAAGGACAGAAGCAGCTGGGGTGGGGATGGACACAGGTTGACCAGGGGTGTCAGGGATTGTGAGGCTGTCCCGAGAAGGCACCCCAGGCCTCAGTGAGGAGATGCTAGCCACGGGAAGCCAGACGGTTTCCAGTGCAGTGCTGCGGCCCCAGCCTGGTGTGCTGTTCCTCACGCCTGCACCTGGCTGTTGCACTCACGTGTTTTTGCCACGGGGCGCAGGGTTTCTGCATTTGGGAAGTTAGGCTGTTGCACAGGGGTTTTCAGTTCTTTGTTTTACTAACAGAATCCTTTCTTGAAACAAAACCTTATGCAAAAGCCCAGTGTAAAAGAAGGACTGTGAAGCAGCTAGCCACCCACCCTCCCCCTCGGAGAGGGCCTGAGGCACTTCCAAAGAAGCCACCCAGCTTCTCTGGACCCATCGTAAACACCCAGCACTAAAAGATTTTTGCAGAATTTTTCAGCTCTGCCCTCACCACCGGGAATAAAACTTTGTGTGATGAAGTTTCTGGGTTTGGAAGCTGAGGGGCTGGCCTTGCCCCAGAGGATACAGCGCCTCCTACAAGGTCTCCCTGCTTCCAGTGTTGTCGATCTACATTCCACCCTCCACACAGCAGAGTGGTCTTTACAAACAAATCTTATCGGGTCGATTCACCACTTAGAACCCTACAATAGTTTCCTGACATGCTTAGAATATATTTTAATTCCTTACTTTGGCCTTCAGCCCTCTGGGAGTATACTCTTGTCTCCCTCTCCGACTATGACTTGTTCTGTTCCCCACGTACCCTCCAAGCTTCAGTCACACCGGCTTCTTTCAGTTTCTTGCATGTCCCCATCTGCTTCCTGCCACTGGGCCTTTGCACAGGCAGTTCTATCTGCCTGGAATGCTTTTCTGACCCATCTTTACAAGGTTGGCTCCTTATTGCCGTTTATATCTTGGTCAAATGTCACATTTTTACAGAGGCCTTCCTTGACCATTCACTTTCTTTTATCACATCACCATCACTGTAGTTTCTTTTTTCTTTTTTTTAATAGACTTCATTTTTTAGAGCACTTTTAGATTCACAGCAAAATTGAGCAGAGGGTACATAGAGTTCCCATATGCCTCCTGCCCCCACACGTGCACAGCCACCCCTGTGTCATCACCATTCCCACCAGAGTGGTACATTTGTTACAACTGATGAACCTACATTGACACATCGTCATCACCCAAAGTCCACAGTTTGCAATAGGGTTTACTCCTGGTATTGGACATTCTATGAGTTTTGACAAATTATAATGATACCATTAGAGTATCATACAGAGTAGTTTCATTGCCCTAAAAATCTTCTGTGCTCCACCTATTCATCCCTCCTTCCCTCCAACCCCTGATCTTTTTATTGTCTCCATAGTTTTGCCTTTTCCAGAATGTTCCATAGTTAGAATCATACAGTAGGTAGATTTTTCAGATTGGTTTCTTTCACTTGCTAACAGGCATTTAAGTTTCTTCCATGTCTTTTCAAGGCTTGATAGCTCATTTCCTTTTAGTGCTAAAAAAAATATTCCATTGTCTGGATGGACCAGTTTATTTATCTGTTCACCTACTGAAGGACAACTTGGGTGCTTCCAAATTTGGCAATTATGGAAAAGGCTGCTGTAAACGTTGTGTGCAGGTCAGATTGTGTTTCCTTCTTTGCACTTACTGCTGCCTGATTTTGTTGTTGTTGTTGCTGTTCAACGTTTATTTCCTGTCTTCCCCACTGAGACGTAGACTCTGCAAGAGTAGAGAAAGCGCAGCTCTTGTCCCTGTATATTCTCTAGACTGGCGCCTGCCACCAGGTCCGGTAAGTGAACGAATGGCCGGCTGACTGCTGGCCAAAAGTCCAAGGCGGGTTCTGCTGCAGGGGCCGTGGTGCTGCCGACTGAGGCGTGTCTCCGTGCAAGCCTGTCTTTTCTCCCCATCACTTCAGATGTGTTGTGAACACCGGTGCAGCTTGCTCAGAATGGGGCTGCGGGAATGCGGGGAGCTCCTGACGGCAACAGCTTGTGGGAGCTGTGGGCCTCTCATCCATCTGCCAGGGACAGCTTGTGGAATCAACACCAGGGGCCCCCCAATCTGGGGAAAGAAAGCAAACCAGGACCCAGAAGAAAGGAAAAATAGAAAAGCACCCTGATTGCGGTTGGATAAGTAGTATTGCTCCTTGGAGCTGTTGCTGGTAGTGTCCTGGAGGTAGTTCAAAGCCCGATGGATAGCACTAGCTAACATTTCTTGAGCTTGTGCCCCCATGCTTTGTTAAGTGTTTTATATAGGATTTGAGGTATCAAGTCACAGTGGCAGCTCTCTGGAATAGGTGCTTCTATTATATGCATTTTTCAGATGAGAAATACAAAGCTCCAAAGTTTCAGTACTTGCCCGTGATCCCCCCCTTGTAAGCGGGGAGCGGCTTCAAACCCAGGTGGTTTTGCTGCATGGCCAATGTTCTTGAACTCACCCGAGAGAGACTGTCATGTCTGCTGTCCCCTCACCAGTGGCTGATCATCACTCAACTCACGTGCGCTTTCCTGGGCCCCATCTTAGATATTTTGAATTCAGATCTCCCACAGGGCTTGCAAATTTAAAGTCCTTGAGTTCAAGAAGGACTAAGTGTGTGAAGCACCCCCATGTAAGATAACAGAGGTTCTAAGGGCATTCAAATTTTAAAAAATGTTTTAATCTGCAGGCTTGATTTGACACCCTACCTAGAAGTTTGAGGGTCCAAGGATTTGTGTATTTAAAGAGTACCCAGGGGGGCTTCCCTGGTGGCGCAGCGGTTGAGAGTCCGCCTGCCGATGCAGGGGACGTGGGTTTGTGCCCCGGTCCGGGAAGATCCCACATGCCGCGGAGCGGCTGGGCCCGTGAGCCATGGCCGCTGAGCCTGCGCGTCCGAAGCCTGTGCTCCGCAACGGGAGAGGCCACGACAGTGAGAGGCCCGCGTACCGCAAAAAAAATAAAATAAAATAAAGAGTACCCAGGTAATCCTGATCAGCATCCAGTTTCCCTCCTGTGGGGGCACATTGTCAGGGACACACCTGACCAAATGCCATATGGATTCTTTATAAAAAGCAGTGAGCTCAGCACATCACATGCAGAACACTTCATATTCAGTTGACTCTATTCTCTTTTTCCTTTTCTTTCTTCTTCTTCTTCTCTTTTTTTTGGCTTTTCTTTCCACACAGTGGATTGGGGTGCGGGCATCCCAGATACACAAGAATTGAATTAATCATATTCCCTAGTTCACAGTACACCACCAGTCCACACAAGATTTCTCTTTTGGTTTTATTTATTTTTGTTCTTTTCCTCACTCCCCATGCAATGGGCCCCCCTTCAATGTATTTTATAGCCTTACGGTTCACCTCTTACCTGTTTGATTCGATATAAAAGGATCCTTCAGGTACATCATAGTGGTAGTGTGTGTGGGTGGTGTGTTTCATTTTCATGAATGGTTTTGTACGATGGCTGTGGATTATTCTTCCTTGCGTCTCAGAGAAGCATCTGCCTCTCTGGAGCTTCCTCCCATTTGATCCTTCTTTTGCCCCCATGGAGCTAAACAGAAAAATTCCACGCCCTCTTCCGACTTTCCAAGACAGTCATCACCACCCCCTCTTCTGCAGCCTCTATCTGCCCTCTCAAGGATATGGGATCTTCCTTATTCCTCCACGGGATGCTCCACAGTTAGATAGCATTTCCCTTGAAGAGCCCTGACGACTCCACCCCCAAGCCCCGCCCCTGGCCGGATGGTCTGCTTCTCCTCTCCCAGCGATAACCTGCAATTTGTTTATTCATTTATTCTTTGATGGACATTTGGGCTCGTTCCACCTCTCAGCTATTGTGAATGATGCTGCTATGAACATGTGTGTACATGTACTTGTTTGAGTCCCTGTTTTTAATTCTTTAGGACATACACCTAAGAGCAGAAATACGGGCTCATATGGTAATTCTTTGCTTAATTTTTTGAGGTACTGCCAAACTATACATTTCCTTTTTTAAGTTGCAACTTTGCTTAGGACCTGTCATGCATATTGAGAGACAGGGAAATAGGATGGAAAAACCCTGAGCTAGGAATCAGGAGACCTGGGTTCTTTTCCTAGCTTTGCCACTAACCTGCACAGTGACCCTGAGCACATCACTTCCCCTTTCTCCGCTCTTGTTTCCTCATCTGAGAAGTAAGGGGATTGCATAAAGCTACATGTTCTTTAAATTATCTTCCTTTTTAAAGATTTTATTGGAAAAACTGGATTCCAGGAGAAGAGAGAGAGAGAATTGTCAAACAGCTAAACGTGATTATTTCTCTGTTCTTTTCCTGCTGTGTTTTTAAATTGTGAGTTAAAGACACCCCAAATAATTGGACTTTCTTCTTGCCAGTGTGTATCTAGTTAGTGAATAGCTTCTGGCTTCCCGTTTCCATCAAGATTCCCAGAATAAGATATCCTTCTCTTTCCCATCACTTCCTACCACTTGGCAGCTCCTGAACAAAACATGGCGGTCATGGAGCCAAGACTGGAGCCATCCCCACTGTCCTCCTGGAAGGAAAGCTGAACCTCCCCCCCGGTGCTGGTTCCCTCAGCACTAAGGTTTCAATTGGATAACCTGAGTCTAGTCTTTGGAAACGCAGGAGCCATGGAGAGGCATTAGCAGACTCTTTTTGAGACAGTGTGAGGATCATCTTAGGAGAAAGAACCAAAGACCTGCTGTGATGCCTTCCAGCCAGACAGTCCCCCCCCTTGGGAGATTTTCTACTTTCTTAACTCTCTTACAGCTGGATGGTTCCCTGGCCAGAGAGCAGTGCCTGTGTAGGGAGGGAATTTTGTCCTCCACTGATTGGAAGCCTTCGCAGTTTGCTGCCCAGGTCCAGAGCCTGTGTTCTCCTGCGCCGCCTGGTGGTTTTGTGGGGAAACAGGTTTAAAACATGTGATCCAAGTGGTTTATTATTTTATTTGCTCATTTTTCATCCATCCATCACATGGTTTTGAGTGCCTGCTGTGTTTTAGGCACTATGCTATATTCCAGGAATAACAAGACGAGGCACCTTCCCTTACAGTACCTTCCTTTCTATAGGGGGTACAGACTAGTGACTTTTAGAGTACTTTTAGAATACAAAGTGACAAGTGCTATAATAGGGGGTCATGAGTGGTGTTCAGGAGCGCAGACAAGGGGGCACATAAGTCATACTTAGCATAGCCTAATGAGAGAAGGCAGGTGCAAAGAGTGTTCTAGACAGAAGTTAATCTGTGCAGAAGTCAGCACAACAGAGCATTATGCACTGAAAGACCTGGTAGAAGACCCATGTTGGCCGGAACACAGAACACAAGGGGATGGTGATGAGAAATGACCTTGCGGACGGGGCTGCATCATGCAGGGCTTCTGAGCCATTTCACGGGCTTCAGCTTCCACTTTGGAGCAGCAGTGAGCTAGTGAATTTGACGAGGGGAGTGGCATATTTATACTTGCATTTGAGGAGTAAGCACTCTGGTTGTGGATGGAGAATGAACCAGAGAGGCAAGAGTAGAAGTGGGGAGAGACCACTTAGGAAGCTGTTGCAGTAATTGGCGTGAAACAGTGGTGCCCAAAACCAAGGAGGAAGCAATGGGAAAGGAGACCAGCAGATGGAGTCCAGAAATACACATGAGGTTGGAGGCTGGTATTGGGCCCAGCTTCCAGGAAAGAAATTGCTGAAATCTGAATCAGCATCCTCTAGTTTGCTCACATCCCGGCACAGGGCATGCCTTACACCCTCAGTCTGGAAAGCTGCGAGACGGTGGGGCTGTACAGGTGATAGAGGCTTCGTTTTGCTGCCAAATTGTTTTAAACAATGTGTCCATTTGCTAGACGGCTGTTGGTCCAGCAAAGCTGGAGGAATTGTGGGGAAACTGCCTCCCACTGTCCTCTTTGCTTTCTTTGGCCCCATGGTAGGTAGAACAGCAAAACGGACCAGTTTTTACAAATCGGTTTTTCCGAGCCTCGGGCAGTTTTATAGCTCAGTATCTGAGCCTCAGCTTAGGCCATGCTTGCTCTTCTCTCTCAGGACAAGGGGAAAAGGGTTTGTCTCTCAAGGACCTGTTCCAGGCTCCTTGGACAGCCATTTTTAATCCTTACCCCTGTAAGCCCTGGATTGATGTCTGGTGCTTGAGGACGTGACATCGTGCTGTCATAAATGTTGCTTATTCTACCAACCTTCCTGGAGCCTCCTGTCCCGGGCCCTCATCTCAGCACTGCCTTTATCTCTTAAGGGACAACATCAGGGACCACCGCCAAATATTTAGCTGCACAAAGTATTAGCAGAAATCATTCATTTACAAAAAGTCTTTGGGGCAACCAAGTTTTCACTTAACAAACTTCTGGCCCACAGTGCGCTCCCCTCCCCCTCTCTCTGGGTCAAAGGACAGCACTGTGATCTTGTCTCTGTGCTGCTACCCCAGACACACTCGGCCTCGGGTCCACTCATCACACGTGGTTCATAGAGGCTGCGAGATTGGCGCATTTCCTGCTGGCTCAGTGCATGGCACCTTCTAGGTGCTGGACCTAGGAGCCAGTGTTTGTTTTCATGACTGTTCTATGCCGAGTTGCCCTTCCTTCTAGAATACTGGTTCTCAACAGGGGGTGGTTTTGCCCTCCAGGGGACAGTTGTCAATGTCTAGAGACGTTTTTTTTGATTGGAGGCAGGAGTGAGCTCTACTGGCATCTAGTGGGTAGAGGCCAGGGATGCTGCTCAACATGCTATAATACCCAAGACAGTTCCCCACACAAAGAATCACTGGGTCCCCAAAGTCAACAGTGCAAGGTTAAGAAACCCTGTATTAGAACATAGGCCTATAACCAAGGGGACCCTTGAGTCCTCGAGGCCCTGTAGGATTGCTGGAGCAAACCAGGAGTTCAAGAAAAACTCACCTGTCATCACATTTCTTTCCACAGCTGAGCTCTGTCCGGGAGGCCCAGTTACAGCGGCTGGAGGCTGTGGGCCAGGGAGCAGGGAGCGAGGCCCAGTGCTCAGGATGGCCAGGCAGCAGCCACCGCCCTGGGTCCACACAGCCTTCCTCTTCTGCCTGCTCAGCCTCAGCGGGGCCATCGAGATTCCTATGGATCGTGAGTCCTGCGCTGTCCTCTTTTATTCTCCTGATTTGTGGCAGAGGAATTGGAGGGTAGGGAAGGTCAGGGGAGAGTGAAGACCATTCAAAGAAGTTTGGGGATGGGGAAGCAGTGGCTTCTGGATTCAGAGCTGGGTTTCCCTCCAAAGAATCGATGCAGGTAGCCTCATAGTTGGGGACCTGAGACCTTGAGTCGCAGTGCCGTCTCTCAGGACCATGGCTGCGAGGATGGCTGCCTGGAGCCTGCTGAGTGGGACCAGAGCCGGCAGAGTTTGGAAGTCGGAGTGTCACTGGGAAGTTCTTCCCTCCACACCCCTCCCTCGGCCCTCCGTCGTCTTGACTTACCTATCGAAGTGGAGTTTCCAGGGGCCGAGCGTGGTGGACAGCTCTTATTTGCCTTTCTCATATGTCCAGGTCCTCTTGGCTGAAGTGATGAGGAGGACAGATGGCCTGGGAGGGTTGAGAAGGAGATTACTTTTGCAAAAGACTGTGGCTAAATGAGACATTAAAATAGAGCCCCATTATAATGTCACCGTGGGAGAACCAGGCATGGATTCCTTCTGTTTCTTTTCAACTTTCCCATGGTAAAGTTGAAAAGTAAAATCCATGGCATCTGTTCACCATGGTGGGGGAATTATTCGGCCATCAGGATCGTAAAGTAAAGCTTAAAATGCTGATCTAACAGCCATGTCTCCAGCAACCGTATCTGGTGTTGCATTCGTAAATGGCCCATTGACTGGCAGCCATGCTCCTTGGCTCTGCATTTAGCTGTGTACCACCTTTGCCACAATTCTGACACTTCTGCCAGAAAGTCTTGGCATCCCAGTGCTATGATGTAGACATACCACCTCTGTCCCCTGTTCCCTGCTTCTAGGAATAGATGGGGCCCACGTGATGCCAGCGATGACTTGGGCTATCTCCAGGTGACAGGTGTCTGGGGAGGGGTGAGAGAGTGATATAGCCTCCAAGAAGTCCCCACTGAGCTCTCCAAAACCAGCCCCTGGGGCCTGGAATTAGCACAGCTTGGAGAAGAGTTGCAGGTATCTCTGCTCCCCGTCCCCGACTTCGCCAGTAATAGTTGCTCAGAGCAGTGGGTGCTTCTGGACGGAGAAGGCCAGGAGAAACTCTTAAGTTGGACCCTGAGTAAGATGGAC
This sequence comes from Phocoena sinus, assembly GCF_008692025.1. NCBI lineage: Eukaryota > Metazoa > Chordata > Mammalia > Artiodactyla > Phocoenidae > Phocoena > Phocoena sinus. The sequence goes on along the minus strand of NC_045763.1, from coordinate 152,561,643 downwards.
AAGGTCCCTACTGCCCTCCCTATGGCCCCAGCGTGTGTATGTGCGTACTTGTGTACGTGTGTGTGTGTGTGTGTGTGTGCGCGCACTCGCACGCACGCACTTAGGGAGGGAGGGAGAGGGGAGTTGTAAAGGGGACTGTTCCCATGGAGACCATCTGCACTGCTGGCTCAAGGATAGTTTCTCATTAACAGTCCCAGGCAGACAGTCTAATAACAAGCATGATAAGGCCTCGTCCTTGGAGAGGAGAGGGGCTGCAGAGGAAATTGCGTTATGAAGGAAGTGGTGAAGGCTCATTCCTCTTCTGCCGCTTCTCCTCACTCACTCACCTGCCACTTCGATCCCCGGGGCTGGTGGGTGAGGGGTTCCTGCAAGGTGAACCTGTAAACAGATGGCTTTGATGTCTGTGTTAGGAATCTGGAGTCCTAAAGCTCAGCCGTGCCCCGGGCAGGACCCCCGCAGTCAGTCTCTCCAGAGCACCACCTGTGGGCCAGAGAGCTGCCAGGACCCTGAGGAGGGTCTGCAGGACCCCTTCCCATGTGTTCACGGGAACTCAGGTCCCTACTTGCTCAAGGTCACACAGCAAACGGGTGATGGACTCATGGAAAGAACCCAGGCCTCTTGGATCCCCGGTCTGGCACGACATGCCACACCCCTACCTCTGGTAATCTGCCCCCTTTTAGCTCCTCTTGGAGCCCCCATTATTCTCCCTGGAACAGCAGCTGCCGTGTGCTTAATAGAGAGCCAAGAGCTTTCCAGGCATCATCTCCCATGATTGTCACAGCGAATCCATGAAGTAGGTATTATCCTTAGCTGACAGGTTAGACATCTGAGGAGCAGAGAGACAAAGCTGTTTTCTCCTGCTCATAGTGGCGGGGCCAGTGTTCCTCTGAATGAAGAGGCGAGTCCTTCTGCAAAGCCACTCCCAGTGCCCTGGGCTGTGCACTCCTGCTGCCGCTGCTGGAGCCTGCCTCATACCTACTTGTGCCTCCCTGGTTGCTGCAGGCACAGTGGCCGTGGCGACGTCTCCAGACTGAGTCTACAGAAGCTGAATGCAAGGCGAGAGTGAGGCAAGCCCTTCAGAGAATACCCAGTTGCCATGAGAAGAAGTCCTCTTCAGTCAGGATTTTCCCTCCCCCTGGGCCCAGGATAGACGCCCCCCAGATTATCTGAGCCCATCCTTCCATCTCACCCTGGGCTGAGCCCCAGTGGAATGGGCTGGGGAAAGATCGGGCTTTCTCCCCTCCACCCCCAGCTTTATTGAGATATTATTGACATATATGTCGATTTAAGGTGTACAGCTCGATGATTTGATGCACATATACAGTAGGAAATGGTCACCAGAATAGGGTGAGTTAACACATCCATCTCCTCACATAATTACCTTTTTGTGTGTGTGGTGATAACTTTGAAGATCTCTCATAACAATTTACAAGTATATAGTACAGTACAGTTAATTATAGTTGCCATGCTGTACATGAGATCCTCAGAACTTATCCATCTTGTAGCTGAAAGTTTGTGCCCTTTGGCCAGCATCCCCCTACTTCCCCCACCCCCGGCCCCTGGCAACCACCATCCTACTCCCTATTTCTTTCAGTTTGACTGTTTTAGATTCTACATATAAGTGAGAACACACAGCATTCGTCTTTCTCTGTCTGACTTATTTTCACTTAGCGTATAATGACCTCAGGGTCCATCCATGTTGTTGCAAAAAGGAGAGGTACCTGCACCCCCATGTTCATGCAGCATTGTTCACAATAGCCAACGGGAACCACCTCAGATCAGGCACTCGTAACTTTCTCTGTGTGTTGGCTGGAAGGGACTGAGGGGCTCAGGCCAGAGGCTCCCCGGCCCAGCGTGCCCTCCACTCGCTTCCCCTTTGCGAGGGCGTCGTCTGTGCCTTAAGGACCAGGGCGCTGCTCCTGCCCTGGGGAGCTTGGGTGCAGCAGGCTTCCTGGAACGGACCCCCGGGCCGAGGCACAATCCTTCATTGAACACTCGGCCTCCCGTTCCCACTGCTCTGCCAGCCGAGTCACATGTACCCCAACTCTCACCACCCCGAGCAGAACAGCATGACCTTTGGAAAAAGCAAAGGGTTGCCCCGTCCACCGGAGTGATTTTGCCAGAAAAGTGAGTCTGCTGGCAGCTTGCCCCTCCGTCTCCCTCCCCACATCAAAGAACTCGGCGTTTTTCTCCTAGGAACCCACAGAGGAGGGCCCTGGGGTAGGAGAAACACTTCCTCCTCACTGTCATCCCGGGCAGTGAGGCTGCAGGACACCTCAGCAAAGCACACACACACATACACACACACTCCATTCTCCAAGGGATGACTGCTTTGGTGGTAGATATCAGAGCCAGGGAAAGAAAAGTGGTTCATGAATAAAGAAACCTTGCAGACTGGGCAGGCATCTGCCTCACCCCCTGCAGAGACCATTGGAAGACTTTTCCTCCCCCTTGGAAGTCAAAAGAGCAAATTCATTCTCCACTTGACATCGTCATCCAGCAACTTCCATAGAAGGAGAGAGGGCAAGTGGTGTGACACGGGGGGCAAGGGCGTTCCCAGGTCTAGATGGGTCGCCTTTGTCCCTAGGCAGGCTGTCCTCGCTGTCTTCTCCCTGTGGCAGCATGTCCTCTGGGTTGATTGTGTCCCTGTAATAAACCCCTTGGTAGCACCATGGTGGCTGCACATGTCATTACCTCTTTAGGCAAGTAGTTTCTCAGGAGGCCCCCGGCCTGACTTCAGTGTGGGGCTGGGGACAGCACCCTGAGCGTCTCCCCTCCCCCAAGCTCTGTCCAAAGTGTCAAGGAGAACGGAGTGCCGAGACCCTACCAGACTAGCTCATCTCTCCGGCCAAGGATGGATTTGCAAAAAGAGCTCTCGACTAGCAGTGGGAGAGCTGATTCTCATTCCTATTCTGCAGCAAACTCCCTATGTGACCTTAACTGAGTGACTTCCCTTCCAAGAACCTGAGATTCCCTGGGCAACGTCTAGGGCTGTTTCCATTGAACTGGCCTTTATATAAAAGAGGCTGGAAGCCCACGTGGGCAAAGCAGATCCTTTGTCAGGCTTTCCATCCAGGGTGAGGCCAGAGTCCTCAAATGGATAGGAGGACCCAAGAGACGTCAACTGTGTCTTGAGTTGAAGAACCCAGGGGTCTGGGCTGGTTGTCAAAGGAGTAGGTCACGTGTCAGCCCTGCTGCTCCGGACAATGGTCCCTTACCCCCAGCTCCCCCTCCCAGCCCAGCCCCACTGATTTTCCAGAATTACCTTTCTTGGGCCGTGGCAGGGAAATCATAGATGGGTGAAGATGCTGCAGTGGGGTGCTCCACAGAGCCTGTGTTCAGAAACCACAGATTTCTGCTGTTCCCCTGGACTTTTCTTTTCCTTTTTGTTTCCTGCCAGGGCTGCCCCAGGCACATGGTAAAGCAGACAAAATTTCTCTTCAGTGCCCGAACAGGCCACACAACCCTGGCCCAATGAAAGAATTGTTTTGAACCTCTCCATAAGCCTTACTCTCAACACTTTCACTTCCTGATAGCATGTGTAGCAGGGCCCTCATCCCTGCTACCCTCCGTCTCCCCTCTCTGTCTCCCTTCTCTCTCCTGTGGCTCCTGTTGCATCTCTTAGTCCCGTCTTAACTCTGCCTTCTCCAGGCCGCCCCCTCTCTGAGCCCCTAAACTCCCCTTGCATAGCTCGCTGCGGTCAAGTCAGAAAGCTTTGAGGTCACCGTGGCTCAGCCTTCCGCCAGGAAGCGATCACTCAGAAAAGGTCAGCTCACAACACCGGCAGTGTCTGACATCCCCACCAGCGTGAAATAAGAATGACATAAAGTAACATAATCGTGTAATAATATATTGTATAATTGTAAGGGGAAGAGTTATAGCAACACATGTTCTCTTTTCTGCAGACAAATTTTAACCAAGCCCTTCTCCCCCGCAAGAGTATACCCTCTAAAACCTCTGAAACCTTGCTATTCAAAGTGTGGTCCACAGACCACCAGCACCGGCATCACCTGGCTGCTTGTCAAAAAGGCAGAAGCTCAGACCCCGCCCAGACCTACTGAGTCAGAACCTGCATTTTAACCAGACCCCCCTGGAAGGTGATTCTCATGCTTCTCAAAGTGTGAGAAGCCCGAACCCCAAACATACGCACACCTGTACATGAGCACATGCACATCTCAGGTGAGCGCTGGGGAAAGTTTGTGCCACCTGCCTCTTTACCCTGTTTGTAAAAAGCACAGAAAGGAGTGGTGGGCTCTGCTTCATCCCCAGAGTTTTTCAGAAGCAGAGTTTCCATAGAACAATGTACTTCTGCCATGAGCAGACGACGATAATTCATCCGTCCCTGGAGTTTTCCAAAGGACCATGAGGAGAGAAGGTGCTTTCAGGTGTGAAGGAGAAGAAGGTGTAGAGGGAGGAGTGAGGCCTGTGGACCTGGCTGGGCCCTCGGGCTTCCCCCTGTAGTGGTGGTTCAGATCCACTCCTTCCCTGGTGCCCCCAGCCTCACCCTTGCACCCTTGGCTAAGGAACCCGCTTTTCTCGGGGGCATCTGGAGATGACAGGCTGCATCTTCGGACCCCAGCCTCTTCTGAGCAACATTGCCACTCCTGATGGGAGACGTCCCTGGAGACGTCATCGTTTGGTCAGAAGGTGGTCATTCTGCTCAACTGCACAGTCTGGTCTCCTGGGGGAGGCATCACCTTCTCCGTGAAGCACTTGCCGGGTCCGTCCCCACCCCTGTTTGGCTATTCACGGAGCTCCACAGCTGGGAGGAGACAGCCCACACACTGCCTCCCCAGGCCCGCCTCGCCCTCTCCCTGTATGCTGGGGTGTGAGGCCACCTGGGCGATCAGTCGTGTCCGACCACAGATAACCGATAACCGTTGTCTTCTTTTCTCCCCCCTCACAATGCTAACCCATCGGGAACTAACAGCAAGCATTCAGAATGAGCGTAAGTCCCCTGGGTGCCCGTCTGCACTTGTGCCTCCGGGAGTTAGGAGGGCAGCAAGGAGGGGCGGGAAAAGGCCAGGGCGGAGATCCCTGGAGAACTTTGGAGTCCGGGACTGGGAATGAGAGGAGCTGGCTCTTTAGCTGCAGACAAGTAAGTCCCTGGGAGGGCTTCTGGGGACTTAAGCGTCTTTCAGCTCCAGCCTCACCACAGTTTGGCCAACTGTTGATCCTCCAGGGCTCAGAAGGTTCTGGAAATGGCCGCTAGGTTCTGGAAATCGAACAGCTTTTGGCTCCTTTATTCATTCAACAAACATTTGTCAAGAACTCTTGTACGCTAGGCATTGTACTAAGCACTGGAGTACAAGAATGAGTAAAACAAAAGCCTGGCCTTCAGTTTCTCACAACGATATTATGAGATCTTAAAGGGATTCTTCTTATGCTTGGTCCTTGACACACAGCCCCTTTCCTGCAGCCCCGTTTAAGGAGCTGGGTCTCTAGAATGGGGCACTGTTCACCCCCCACCCCCGCTTGCCTACTTGTCTGTGTGGCTCCGGAAGCTCTTCATTTCAGCCGTTCCCCAAGGGCAGGTCCCTGCAGCCCTGACTGCCCACTGTGTGTGCTGTTGCAGTGTCCCAGCCCCCAACCATCACCAAGCAGTCAGTGAAGGAGCACATCGTGGATCCCCGTGATAACATCTTGATTGAGTGTGAAGCAAAAGGGAACCCTGCCCCCAGGTGAGTGTACTGGCAGGTAGATCCAAGCTGGCTGGAGGGAAAGGGGCCTGCGAACAGGGCATTTAAACCGTCCCCTTCCCCCTGGGTCTGATGATAGTTGAAGCAGCTGAGAAATTAAAAATGTCCATTAGGCACCCACAAGGTAGAAGGTACAATCTGGATAGCCAGGAAATTGAGACGGTGAGGACGCTGGGGGCCAGGAAACTCAACTGGCTTAAGTTCACACCACAAAGCCAGGACTAGGTATTAAGTTTTCCGACTTCGAGTCAAGCATTCGTCCCACTGCCTGTGTTCCCAGCATCCACCCCACGCTTAGGTTATAGGAAGTTCACCTTCAAGCCAACTTGAGTCTTTCGTTCTGAGCTCGTCTCTGCTTATGTACGTACACAGCAGGATCACATGAGACGTCAGCAGACACGAGTTGCAAGCCTGCTGTACCGGGCTCTGTGTTAGATGTTCCTCACACTGTCTGTTCAACCACCTCACTGCCGCTTGGGGAACGACTCATGTCCTGGTGAAGAGGCAGTAAAGTGGAGGCACAGAGATGTGAAGTACCTAATCCCAGGCCTCTGACCGCCCAGGCCAGGTTCGTTTCTACCAAGTGATAGGCATCGGTGATAAGGATGCACTACGCGTCCACCATCTTCAAAACAGCATCCCCAGGCCGGAGCTCTCAGGAGCCTCATGCTGGATTCAGACCCAGACGTGACAGGCCCCCATGTAGAGTGTGTCTGTCAGCAGGAGAAATGAGACGAGTGGAGCCCACCTCAGGTGTGTGGCGTCCTGCTTCTGCCTCCCTCCCCGCTCTGCCTGAGATGGTCTGGCCCAGAGCTGTGAGCCCGGGAGCAAGCAGGGCCTCCCTTGCCCCTGACGGGAGAAGCAGGAGTCACCCTGAAAAGTCAGGCAGGGCACTGGTGACCTTGCTTCTGAGGTTTGGTCTTTCTTCCACGGTCCTTCGCAGGAACAATGACTCTGAGACACTGAGCGGCCACTACTGCTCCTGCTTCTTTTACTTAAGTCCTGGGCAGCTGCAGACACACGTCCCCCCGGGAGAAGCAGAGAGATGTTCTAGTCTCTCCACCCCGGGGCTCAGTTTTATTAAGGCTGCCCTTTCTTTCAAAATCGCTCCTCCCGAAATGTACAGCCACCGTTTTATAATCTGCATCCACTGAGCAGCGGCATAGGTAACCCGGGCCATTTCGATTATCAAGTAAAAGACAGGAGGAACAGGGCCGGCCCTCGCTGATGTGTTCCGGTCAGGGGGAATAGGAATTTGGGTTTGCATTCCTAGTCGGAGGTTGGGAGTGCTTGGGGGTGGAAGTAGCAGCTGACTCTGGATTTTAAAGACTCAAAATTGCTGCCTACCCCTCTAAAGAGCACAGTCCCCCAGGGGCTACTTGGTATCTATCACTTAGAGCCATGACTCCCAGCCTGGGTTGGGTAAAACTACTAATGTCAGGGACCTGCCCCAGGGGTTCACCTGGGTGGGACCCGGGTCCTGGCATTTTATCAGGCATTCTAGCAGGTCCTGCTACTCAGCCAGGGCTGGGACCCATTGGTCTGGAGGAACAGTTATGGGCCTGAGTCAGAGTCTAGGGCCCTGAGATTCTGACCTGGAGCTCAGAGCCTGGAGCCCAACCTGCTACTCTTCGCTGTCCCTGCCCACCCCCCTCCAACCCACCCCCTTCATTGTCCACAGCTTCCACTGGACTCGCAACAGTAGGTTCTTCAACATCGCCAAGGACCCCCGGGTGTCGATGAGGAGGAGGTCTGGTACCCTGGTGATCGACTTCCGCAGTGGCGGGCGGCCAGAGGAGTATGAGGGGGAATACCAGTGTTTTGCCCGCAACAAGTTTGGCACGGCCCTGTCCAATAGGATCCGCCTGCAGGTGTCCAGTGAGTGCATGGGGCGGGCCCAGGATGCCCTGGGTCAGTGGAGGGCAGGGCACGGAGGGTCATTCCAGAAGGGTTGCCCCACCCTTGTCCTGCAGGAACCTTGGTGCCCCACGTGTCCTGCTTGCTTTTCTGCCTCTGAGCAGGGGTTCATCTCCCCCAACTCAAAAAGATTCCTTGGAAAAGAAGTTTCCAAACCGGTCGTGAACAACTTCACTGGCCACTCCGGGCGCAGGGCGGGGAAGGAGAAGAGGCTTTAAGGACGTGCATCCATTCAGTCAGATGAAATAGGCCTCTCCCGCCTCTCAAGGGCTGCGCCTCGCTTGGACTCACAGGCCCCGTTCCTCTCTCATGCCTCCCATTTCCTCCTCTCTTTGCCCTCCTTGCGTGCCATCCTCTAACCCTGCTCCTTGCCCCAGGCTAGCCATCACCCTCATCACATCCTCCTTTGTCTGTTTCTCCCTAGAATCTCCTCTGTGGCCCAAGGAAAACCTAGACCCTGTCGTCGTTCAAGAAGGTGCTCCCTTGACGCTCCAGTGCAACCCCCCACCTGGACTTCCGTCCCCAGTCATCTTCTGGATGAGCAGCTGTAAGTCTTGGGGGCCTGGTGTTTTATTTCTCTTTTAACCTTAGGGAGTGTTAAATGGGGAGGGGTCTTCCCAAGGCTCGACGACCTAGACTTGTGAGAAGCAGATATAAGGTGGCCATGTGGCAGAGGACACTGGCTTTGCAGAGGGAGGTTGCTAGGGCTCACTTTTTAGCCTGGCTGCTGTTAGCTGTGTGATCTTGAACAAGCTGCTTAACATCTCTGGGCCTCAGTTTCCTCCTCTGGAAAAAATAGGCCTGCTAATCGTACTTATCTAATAGAATTATTGTAAGGATAAATGAGTTAATACATCCAAAGTGCTTAGAACAGGGCCAGACACACAATAAGTGCTCAGTGATATTTGTGAGGATTAAAAAGAGGAAGAGCAAAAGGAATGGGACGGAGGAGAAACTGGTTTTCAGTCGGCCAGTTGAACGCAGGTTGAAACCAAGCCTCCTCTTTCAGTCTTCGGTGCGTCTGGATTTATTCCGATTCACTCTTCTTGTAGGACAGAAGCGGGATTCAGGAATGAAACTTCTGATAAAGGAGTGATGGGGAGACAGGATGTTTGGAGTCGGGGACAGAGTACATCATTCAGAGCTTGTCCTGGCTCAGTTTTGGACAGAGGCTCACTTAACTGCTCTGGACCGATGTTTATTCCTGTGTTTTCAGTCAAATAAGAGGAGAGGGCATTATGAAGATGGATAGAAGACTGCTATCTATCTGAGCATCACCCTGGCTTCCTTCCTCCCTCCCTCCCTTCCTGAATACCTCCCATCCCCTCCTTCCCCTCCTCCTTCCCTATCTATCCATCCTTTCATCAATCTATAGATACTCCTCCCTGTCACCCATCATTCTCTCCATCCCTGAATTTCTTTTTTAATATTTATTTTATTTACTTGGCTGCGCCGGGTCTTAGTTTTGCGGCATGTGGGCTCTAGTTTCCTGACCAGGGATCGAACCTGGGTCCCCTGCACTGGGAGTGTGGAGTCCTAGCCACTGGACCACCAGGGAAGTCCCCATCTCTGAATTCCTATTAGCCTGCTTCCGAAAGAGGCTGCTTTCAATTGTTTTGCGAGGTGAGGATGGCTTTGTGCTCGATCATTGTCCCTGCCTTGCCTCATCACCGTGAGTATATGTGGGCGACAGGCTGGAGGGTTGGTTTGTTAGCTAACAGTTCAGACTCTCCTCTTATCCCCCGCCATCACACCAAGTTGTGTCCATGCTACCTCCTGAGCAAATCTCATGGCCCTCCTCTTTCCATCCTCTCTAGCATCTACCCAGCACAGGCCACCGTCGGCTTTTCCCTGGGTTAAAGTAATCATCTGTACCTGGCCTCCCCTGTCTTTCTAAAAATGTAAAACTGATTCATTCATGCTCAGAGTCCTTCATTGCCTCCTCATCACTTCCCATAAAGTCCAGACCCCTTTCCCTGGCACACAGCTCCTGACGTGGTCCCCTCTGACTCTCCAGCCCTCCCCCTACCCCCTGCCTCTCCCCACCCCCACTCCCCTGCTCAGGCTGTGGATTCTTAGCTTTAGCACACACTGTTCCTGCTGCTTAGAAACCACTTAGGTCCTTTCCCTTCTGCCTGGTAAATGTCATGCAGCCTTCCAGTGTCAGCTCAAACCCCAGAATGGACTGGGTGCTCCTTCTCTCAGCTCATCCCCTTCTCATCTGGGGCTTCCCACGCACCACACTGCATTGCATTTATCTGCTGTCTCTTCTACTAGACCGAAGGTGATTTGAGGGCAGGAACTGTCTTTCTTTTTTTTTTTTTTTTTTTTTGCGGCACGCGGGCCTCTCGCTGTCGTGGCCTCTCCCTTGCGGAGCACAGGCTCCGGACGCGCAGGCTCAGCGACCATGGCTCACGGGCCCAGCCGCTCCGCGGCACGTGGTATCTTCCCGGATCGGGGCACAAACCCGTGTCGCCTGCATCGGCAGGCGGACCCTCAACCACTGCGCCACCAGGGAAGCCCGGAACTGTCTTTCTTATCTCTCTGTCTTTCAGCAGTGCCTAGCACAGTGCCTGACGCCTACAGTAAATCTTTGATAAATGAATTGAAAAGCTCAGCAGCCCATCATTGGAAAGTTGGCATCATTAACCTTTAAGACATGCTTTAAGAAATGGTGACTTGATAAACAACAAGGTCCTACTGTATAGCACAGGGAACTATATTCAATACCTTATAATAACCTATAATGGAAAAAGAATCTGACAAAGTATTATATATATATAAATAAACGGAATCACTTTGCTGTATACCTGCAAGTAGCACAACATTGTAAAGCAAATAAATAAATAAAATAGAACCACTTTTCAAGAGAAAAAAAAAAAAGAAATGGTGACTTGAGAAACAATCATCAGGGATGAGAATGAGATACCTGTGAGTAGTCAGCCTTATTAAGTATATTTTTTTAAACCTAACAGCCTAGAAACCTGATCATTTGAGTTTACAGATGCAGTGCTTGAAAGAAACGTAGATTATGTTGTCAGCATTCTCAGCCACTCCTGTGATGTCATTAATTCTAAAAAGCACACATTTTCATATTTGAACATCTCTAAAATTGGAAGGTGCCCTAACGCTGTTGGTATGCATCATTGATTGGTATACCTCTTACAATTATAATCGGTGGTGCTTTTTTCTTTCTTGGGGATGAGTAGACGTTTAAAAAATAAAACAGGTGAACTTGACTCCCAGTTTGGGGAGCATCTGAAGGATTGTGTTTCCTCCCTCTGGCCTCGGAGCCAGTCAGATCTTTTGCGGCATGAATAGGAGATAGAAAAGCACGGTCACGGAGCATGAGCGTGGTGGGCAGGCAGGGCTGAATCGAAATCCTACTCCCCTCTCACTGCTTTCTCGCGACCCAGGTCATGTTAAATCCTCTGCTTTCTTATCCTTAAAATGGGAATAAGCCCTGCCTCAGAGTTGAAAGGATTAAATCAAATAATGTCAAGCTCCCAGCCCCCACCTGGCCCTCTGTAGGTGCTCAATTGCCAGAACTATGATGATTTTTGGTTTTTTGTTTTTGCGGTACGCGGGCCTCTCACCGTTGTGGCCTCTCCCGTTGCAGAGCACAGGCTCCGGACGCGCAGGCTCAGCGGCCATGACTCACGGGCCCAGCCGCTCCGCGGCATGTGGGATCTTCCCAGACCGGGGCACGAACCCGTGTCCCCTGCATCGGCAGGCGGACTCTCAACCACTGCGCCACCAGGGAAGCCCTATGATGATTTTTATTACTGTTATCGTTACTGCTAACCTCCCACTGTACCTCTGCTTCCTTATAGCCATGGAGCCCATCACCCAAGACAAGCGTGTGTCCCAGGGCCATAACGGAGACCTGTACTTCTCTAATGTGATGCTGCAGGACATGCAGACGGACTACAGCTGCAATGCCCGCTTCCACTTCACCCACACCATCCAGCAGAAGAACCCATTCAACCTCAAAGTCCTTACCAGTAAGTGCAGGCCCCTGCCCGGGGCTGGGAGCTGGGGGCTGGGGGCAGCAGCCCACTGAGCCCAAGCGGCCCCTGGCACCTGGGTCTGGGAAGAGCCTTGTCCCCAATCTTGACCTAGAAATCCTTGCAGCTCATTGTGCCTGAGTGACTTTAGCTGCTGTTCAGCCACATCTCTTGATTCTAAAATGAGCCTTGAGTTAAACTTGGTCCTACTCCACACCAGCACTTCTCAAATTTTGGTGGAATCAGAATCACCTGGCGGGCTTCCATGGTGGCGCAGTGGTTGAGAATCTGCCTGCCAACGCAGGGGACACGGGTTCGAGCCCTGGTCTGGGAAGATCCCACATGCCGCGGAGCAACTGGGCCCACAATTACTGAGCCTGCGCGTCTGGAGCCTGTGTTCCGCAACAACAGAGGCCGCGATAGTGAGAGGCCCGCGCACCGCGATGAAGAGTGGCCCCCGCTTGCCACAACTAGAGAAAGCCCTCGCACAGAAACGAAGACCCAACACAGCCATAAATAAATAAATAGTTAAAAAAAAAAAAAAAAGAATCACCTAGCAAACTTGGCACCCGTACCTAAGCCTAGCCCTCTCCTGCCCGGCAGTCCGGGGCCTCTTTGGTCTTCATTAGTTCTCCAGGTGTCTAGGGACACACCACAATTTGAGAAGTACTACTATAAGTGGTCATCCACCACGCTCTCATGCAGCCAGCTTGATTATTTCTAGTCCTTGTTTGGTTATCTTTATTTCTAGAATAAAGCAACAGTATGGAATATCCAAATTAGTGAGTACAGCAAAACGAATTGTGTTTGATTCCGTAATAAGTATATGCTGGACCATATGGAGTTGCTGTGTTTAAAAGTTGCAGGGTTATCTTTTAGTTTTATTTGTTTTCAGTTTTATTCCCTGATTCTGTTTGGCTGGTATCAGAGTGAATCAGCATTTCCTGACCCATTTTAGCATGGTGACCCTCCACCAGGAGAGAGAGAAGACAGTCAGGTCAGAGACACACTTTTTTTGCCAGGTGCCAGCCGGCCTGGAGCTTTGGCTGCAAAGTCCTCAGCCTGCTCAGGACACTGAAAGTGGCTGTGTTGGTTTATACCATGGATTTGTAACTTGCCTTCTGTAGAAAAGCCCCCCATAGACCTTCGTCTGTCTGACCCAGCTCTGAGTGTTGTTTTCAATGCCAGGGGCAGAGGCAGTCATGGGGGGAGGCCAGGCAGAGGGCCCCACGTGGGCAAGGGCGGTTACCGCAGGTCGAAGGAAAGAGGCTGAGCCTTGGCTTCCCGGAGCACCCCCCGGAAGTGGGTGGGTGGTTGACGACACCTCCTGGGTGGGCGCAGGCGGCGGGAGAGAGGCGCGGGTGAGCTCGCCCCTCGGTCAGGACAGGTGGGCTCTTCTCTCCCCACCAGTCCCTGCCGGTGATGGGAACCCCTGGTGCTGAGAGTCAGCCCTGCCCCACGCTCCGTCTCCACCGCAGCACGGAGGGGGACCCACAAGAAGCAGCGTCCCTTCCGTTCCCCTTCTCCTGTTGTGGTGCTTTTCTTTCTTCCTTTCTCTTCATGTTCTTCCCTTTTCTTTTTCACTTCCTTCTTCACTGTTTCGCCTCCCTCTTTCTTTCTCTCTTCTTTTCCCCTCTCATCTTTCTCTCTTTGAACCCTGTTTCACCCTCCTCTGATTCTCCCCTCTCCTGCCTGTACAGCTCCCCACACACTGCTCTGAGTTGCCCGTGCTCTGGTAGCCAACACGATGGCCAGCAACCCAGGGACAAGGCCCCCTTGTTCCTGGCAGGGTCGCCCAGCTCCGATCCACTTGCTACCTGTTCCCTGGTTTTCTTATTCCGGACCCAGGCCCAGAGAGGACCCCTGCAAAGAAAGTTGGGTTGTCTGAGGTGTCGCCTCAGTGCAGGGGCGATCGCCTGCCAGCTGGCTGAGCTGGGGAGGACAGTGTGGTCTGCCCAGGACCTCAGAGGGGCCTCCGGAGCCAGGACAGAGCAGGCAGCCTTGGGCAGTGGGAGAGACAGGAGTATGAAGAGCAAGATGCTCCCTGGATAGCCTTCAGTGCCATCACCTTGAAGTCTGCCTGCTGTTTGGGGACTGAGTCAAGTGACCACCTGCAGTCCTGAGCAGGGGCCCTCACTGTTACACGGGGTAGAAGCAGGGAGATAGAGGTGGGGAAGAGCCTTCCTCTGTGGAATTAAGCAGTTGGAGATTTCAACAACATTTACAAGTTGAACTTTCCAGAAACATCCTTTTCCCTACCAGAGGAGGTAAGGGATGTTTGTTTCTGCTTCATTTCTGGGTCCCCTACTCCACTGAAATCGCTTTCCCCCAAATGCTGAGAAACCCCCTGGGTGATGGGAACAGAACCCTGTAGCCTTCCTGGAGTTCTCCCAAGGGCAGCTTTGGCTGGGAGCAAGTTCTGGGCATCCGAGCCAGCCCAGAATTGGGCACAGTTGCTTAAAATAACTCAGTTGTGCTCTCTCTGCTTTCCTGCCTGGAAAGGACACAAGCTTCTTCTTGTACCTTCAGAACCAGGTCTGGGGGTGGGAGACAAAACAGACAAGTTGGGACAGCTTCAAAGACTGTTCTCACCAGGGTTTTCTTTCACAGTCTGCCCATTGGGGAAGAAATACATCTCATCACAGCCCAGTTTTTATTACCTGCATTAAAGGAAGAAGAGAAAGGGATCTAATACCAAATACTGGGCAATATAAAGTCATTTTAAAATTTTGTTTTGGGATGCAGTCAAAGACAAACAGTGAAGTCGGAGTAACAAAGAGATGCGTGTCCCACTTTGTCCACACCACACAGGCACCGGGTGCCTCCTGGGGACAAGAGGCAGCCGTGGTGTGGGAGGAGGGATGGCCCTGAGGCGGACGGTGGAGCGCTAACCCTGCTTCCTTCTAACGTCTGTCATCTCAGGGACCTTCTTAAAGGAGTCAGAAAGTCTCCCTAAATCTCTCAGATGTGCTCCAGAATCCACAAGCCAAGAGGTCAATCCTGAGCTTGGTCACTTCTGTTTCACCTGGTGGCACTGGGAGCACGAAGCAAGGGCCCTTTCACCTGTGTGTGCCCTGTCCTCCCCAGGAGGGGAACGTTACCACCCAAGGCCAGTCGCTGCCCCTCCCGCCCCTCTGCCACCCTGTCTCTTCTTTCCACCGCAGATCAGTTCCCCACCTTTAGCTCCAGATAAACCCAAGCCAACTTCCCAAACGCAGGCTAGGTCTTTTACAACGCGCTCCATTTTAAAGGATGGTTCTGAATAATGAAACTCCTTCTAGCAGGTGTTAAGCAAATTTGGGATGCAGTGCAATGCGGGTCCCAGAAAAGAGCTCGCGTTGCCTCCCTGGCATGAGTTGTAACAGGATTTGATCTGTCTTCAAATATGCAAATGTTCTGGCAGCACCTCTCCCCCCTCAGGCAGCTGGGCTCAGTCCAGGCTTCTCAGGGCCGTCTGCTTGGCTTCCAGTCGGCTGTTCCACTCCCCACCCCCTGTTGGTACTGTCAAAACTTGAACCCAGTAGCTGGAAGGGGACAGTGATAGGAGAATGAAAATCTACTTAAGGATGTTGGCATGATGGTGCCCTATTCCAGAATGCCTTTTTCACTGAGGATGAAATGCCCGAAGGTTTTAATTACGTAACGTTGGAGCCCACTGATGTTGTTCCTTAAGGAATGGCTTCATCCCAAGCTAGTCTAGAGAGCTCTGAACCTCCGTCTTAGTTAGCAGGCCTTTCCCTGTTCTAAGTGTAGATCTCACAGCTCGCACTCTCTCCCCTGTCCCAGGCTGCCTTTCTAATCCTAAAATCTGAACCTCAGCCTGGCCGTCCCCACCTCCCCGGACCACTCCTCACCTCCTCAGAAGGAGGCCATTCTGCCAGCAGACACATCTTGGAGACCAGGGCGGTGCCCACCTGGACAGGTTGGGGGGTGTTTGTTGCTGGTCAGCACGTGATTGCTGGACAATGCCAAGGGTCTCTCTGTCTCACTCTGTTGATGATCTGTTTCTCTCTGTCTTGTCCCCTCATTTACCTCCCACCCCTTGCAAGTTAACTTCTGCTCAGGTAGGGTTTTGCTCTTGCCCCAGGGCTCACTAACACTCCTTTCTCTTCAGCGACCCCAGGAGCTGGCCTGATCCAGAGTCCTGGGAACTGAGGATTTTGGTGGCAAAGAGTTGTTCCAATTGCTGTGGGATACCACTAATTCTTATCTCATTTGTTTGAAAACATAGTAGGACCAAGCAATTAAAGGTCAAGCCTAATTTCTTTATTAAAAAAGAAACATTATTGCCTTCTTTTGCAGGATTTAACCTTTTCTTCCCTCTCGGGGGCTGTTTTGTGTTGCTTGTTCTTCACCAAGCCCATTTCCTTTCCAAATATGCTGTGTGTTTCCTTTGCAAAAGACCACTGGTGCTCCCTGGTTGTTTTGTGGCTTTGCGTTTCTGTTGTTCTCTCCCGTTTATGCCTCCATGACCTCTCCGTGGTCCCTGTTTGCTCACCCTCTTTTGTTTATTGCAGACCACCCCTATAATGACTCGTCCTTAAGAAACCACCCTGACATGTACAGTGGTGAGTCGCCGTGGTAACCTTGGGAGTAACCTTGCCGGTCCTAACCCCAGTTTGCCTAACTTGACTGATACCATGCCATTAACTCACTCTGGGTACCGAGTCTGACAGTTGGCCAGGTCAGGATACCAAGGCGCCACCTCCAAAGCGCTGCTCACGGGGAGGAAGGTGGCCAGCGTGGGAGGGGAGGTGCGAACTCTTCGAATGTGCCAGCCTCCAGTCTGAGTTCTGGACAAGTTGGTCAAGCCAGGGTAGGACTTCAAAAGAGCTTCTTGGAGGGTTCAGTAGAAACTTAGGAATCAGTGGTGGATGGATGGAGAATACCTGAGGATAGGGAGTTCCCACAGTCAGGAGGAAAGGGGAGGTCTCGTTTCTATCAGTGGTTTAAAGAACACAGAAAGCTTTGTAGTGTGCGCTTAGCTAGCTCTTAAGTGTCTGGATATGAATTGCCTGCATTGGCCTCTAGCCTTAGTTACTGGGGGTACCATTTCACAGGTCCCATATCCCTTTAAAATCCATCTGGGAAATAGGTGGAAGAGTCTAGCTCTGAGTTCTCTTTCAAGGTAAGTAAAAAGAAGTTGGACCATCCACTGCAATCTATCACCTGGGCCTCTTCCCTGCTGTGGGAGTGCATGCAAATCCAATGCCCGTCCACCCACACATTTGCAAGTCATGGAACAATTTCCATGAGGCATATTTCTAACTCATCACACAACTGGTTGCTCAGGCTGATTAGTAGAGTAATTGGCTGTTTCCACACCTGAGCTACCCCCAACCATGGCTCAAGAATGTCTTGTTTTCCTTGAGCAGCCAGAGGAATCCTCATTTGCTGGCTCTGGAGAGGCAGCTGGCTCCCATCATCAGTTACGCCTCGGAAGCTGAGGCTGCAGGTCCCCGGGGGGTTCATTGTGGGCTCAAATAGATAGGAAGTGTCTGTATTGTGATGTGCTAATATAAACAATGATCGGTGTCTGGGCTGGGGGGGTGGGAAGAGGGAGTGAGAGCCAGCGAGAGTGGCAAAGGCTTTAACTTGGCACCGAGCAACCAGAGCCACATTGAGATCCTGCCAAAGAGATTTACTGCCCGAGGAAGCAGGGGACCTTTGTTGGATTCGGGGCATTGTTTGTTTTCAAAATAATGGGGCCAACCACCATTGTGTCAAGAGCCCCAGAGCATTGGTGTGGAATGTGCCTTTTTCTCAGTTGGACTCCGGGTAATCTGTTATGGAAGTATTCTTAAAGCTGGAGTCTATCAAAGCCAGAAGGTCTCTTAGAGGCCATCTGGTCCAAGCTCCTTGCTTTATATAAGACAAACCACTGAAGGGGACATGCATATAGAGTTGTTTTATCAATTATATAAGTTTAAGCGATTCCAGCCATTTAAACCAGTTTGTGACCAGTGGTAGATATTATTGTAAGTAAATAAGTAGGAGTTATAAGAATCATCCAGGGCTATGAAACCAAGCAAAACTCACAAGAGCTCGGAAGAAGATGGACCTCATCTCCTCGATCCAAGGTAGAGTGGGGCTGACCAAGTATGACCCCAGCTGGAAAGGGTATAAAGTCAAAGTGAGGTACGTGTTGAACAAAGGACAGCTAACTTGAATGCTTCTAGAAAGAAACAGAAAGTGAAAAGAAAGGAAAGAAGATAAGGTCCTTCCTGAGTTCAGGGAGCTGGACAGAGAGACACGGTATGATGAACAGTACCCAGTACACCTCTGAACTTGGCTTTGAAGTATGCCCCTTTTGTAACAGTAGGGCCAGCCCATGGCTATACTTTGTCCTAGTGATCTCTATAGTGGTTTGGTATCCTCTGAACATATGCCAGATGCCCCCTGACCTGCTAAGTAGCAGACGGAAGCTGGTCTGAAAATTGTAGCTTGCCACTTAGGATTCATCCGGGAGAGGAGAAAGGAAGATAAGGATGTGTGCTGTGAGGCAGACTGTCTTGAATTAAACTCAGCCTCCAGGACATACCATTGAGTGACCTTGGGCAAGTCATTTAGTGTGTCAGACCTTTAATCTCCTCATCTGCAAAATGGGTGTATTACCTGCCCCAAGGCTTGTTGTGAAGCTTAGACAGGTTAATGTGCTTATGTTCCTAGTGTGGTGTCAGACACAGCAATGATTAATAAATGGTACCATTATTGGTGTTAAAGGCTTAGTGTTGACTGTATCAAGTACAGTTGTTTTTTGCCTCTAAAATTAAGAGGGACGTGGAGAACTTGAAGAGAAGCTTAGGGGACAGAGGCAGGCACGATGATGGGAAGAAAGTACCACGGAGGGAGAAATTTTAGGGCAGACCAGCTTTCCAGAAAGCTTTTCAGATCCTCAGCTATGCTGAGAACTGGATGAGAAAAAAGCTCCAACTACAGCATGAGGGATTTGGGTTAGATTTAGGGAAGAGATTTCCTTGGCAGTAGAAGGTATCAAATTTACTAGACAAAGAGTTTTTCTCGTCTTCCGGGGTTGTTTTGTCAGCCGTTTCTAGAGCCAGAGGGGTGGTGAGATGCCAGGGATCCAGGCCCATGAGTTCTCAGTTCTGAGAATCACAAGTTGCTAAAGGTAGGATCCAGCCGCCCCTAAAAGCTGTTTGTGGATTTCAGATACATCTGATTCATTGAACTCTCTTTTGCTGACAGACAGAGGGGGAGCAACTCGGGTTTTCAGCAATTTTGACCCGTACTTTTGCAGGAGACAATTGAGGCATTTTTCATGGGCTCTTTAAAGCCAAGGTGCTTGAGGCAGAGGCATCTGCTGACGTCCCCCTGCTGACCAGGTTTCCCTGGAAACTAATGAGCCTGCTCTTGTACTACATCCTGTGAGAGGCAGGAGAGGATGGGCTGCCCTTGGCCTAGAGGTCAGATGGGCCTGCATGGGAAGCTCTTCCCCAATCCCCACAGATGTGAGCTTTAGCATCTGGGTTCTGAGATGCTCAGATATCAGGTCCAGCCCTGAAGATATGGGAGAGTCAGGGAAGCGTCATCAAGCTGGAGAGGCTGGGATCCCCACCTCTGAGGAGGTGGCGGGATCCTATGATGTCCTAAAAGACTCTGTCATCTTCCACCATATAGAGTCTCATAGAGTAATCAGTCGCCTTTGTCTCCGACCCTCCTTCCGGGTCTACGTCTCCAGGGAAAGAAATGAGCTACCCTCCCTTGGGAGCAATGGCTCCCAAAACCACCAGCTGGATTCTCCTTTGTAAATTTTCCTGCAAATCCCTTTCATGTAAGACCACATTTTTTTCACGATCTCCCCTTTGGGACCAGCTTTCTCATCCCTTAACGATACCATGTGTCACCCTGCCTCCTCTTCAAGCTTTCTGTGGCTTTAACAATCCAGCTGAGATGTCTTTGGAGCCTCTTAATGTCCAGCCCAGCTTCTGTTTTTCCAGTTTGGGCCTGACTTTATTTAATAGCCATCGAGGAGAGATAGAATCTCAGCTGAGACGGTAAGAACAATATTTGAGAAAAGCATCACGGAAGAGTTTCACCAGAGCAGCTCATTAAGACAAAAATATCTTTCTCCTTTACGTCTTTGGCCCTTGAATTTTGGTATTCTTTGGTTTGAGTACAAAACATCTTCCCAAAGCTGACTGTCAGAAGTAGGAACAAGTAGGGTATCCATCTTTAAAGAGAGAGGCAATATAGAACAGATGCTAGAACACAAGCTTTGACACCAGATGGTCCACAGTCCAAAATCTAACTGGCTTGTGACCTCGGCAAGTCTGTTGACTCCACCGAGCCTCAGTTTCCTCTGTGGAAAATGGGAGTAATACCCCCCAAGTTTGCTGAGAGGATCGAACGTGATGATGGTGATGGAGATGGAGCCCAGCCCCAGCGCTCGGCCCATAGTAAACGGCCAAGTGGCGGCCTGATTATTACCTCTGCTTTAGCATGTTCTTCCCTGTAGTTTTGAACTTTGGCTCATTTCCCAGTAGCTTCTCCTCCTTTGGAACAACTCTGGCTGCTAGCCCACATCCTACAAATGAAGGATTGCTGTAACCTTTTTATAGTCACAGCTGCAGTGTGTCAAGGCAGCCACATCAGCCCTCGGTGTTCATTTCCCCCTTTCCTGTACTTAACGCTTTGCTGGTCGTGTGTACTTGCAGGGCTGCACACTGTGGTGTGAATTAAATGTCCACAGGGTCACAGATTGGTTTCTGCAGGTTTCGTTCCCATGTGGAAGGAGTATGCCGACTGAGCTTCCACGTAACCCCACGGTTCGCAGCTCTCCCAGATTCACCAAACCGGCACCAGAGCCTCCTGCCATCAAATCTCCTCATGTGCCCCTGACCTTGTGTTGTCTGACCGTTTGGGTGATTCCGGGATGATGGGTGGGACAAAGCTGCTGCTTTGGTATCAGGCTTCTTCGGTACTGAGAGCTGGATGCTATAAGAGTTATAGACAGTAACCAATTAACCACATAATGGCTTAACCCCTTCAGTAGCCACTGTTGTATATGTGTGTGCTGGTGGGACAGATGAGCATATCTACAGAGAGAGAGATAACATGGGGTAAATTGTTGCCTTCTGTTTTATTCTCTTCTCCTCTTGGATTTATTCATCCCACAAACACTTACTGAACTCTCGATATGTGCCATATATTGTGCCAGTAGCCTAACCACCTCGACGTTTCATCAGTTCTTCCCCTCGACAAAAGGATAAAATAGATGCCAACTCTACGAAACGCACTCCCCTGATGGCTGATGGAGAGAAGCTGGGCGCCCCTAGGACAGGAGCCCCGCTGTTCCAGCCAGCCATTAGCTAGCTCAATAAGTCCAGCAACGTCACAGACACAGAGACCCCCCTGCCGCTCTGTCCTCATTCTGCCAGCACCCAGTAACAATACCTGACTCCTGCCGGGAAGAATGCCTCGCTCTCCCTCCAGGCATGTCTGAGGGCTCCCTGCTCCTGGCAGCCCTGCCTCCCCTCCAGCTCTCACCTCTCCAGCTGAGTTGAAGACCCATGAGACCCATGGGTAGGCCCAGCTTATATTTATATTTTTAACTCTTCTTGTTTGCAGTCATACACCTTTTGAGCAGGGGTGACTGCTCCAGTTTCCCTTTGCTTTGTGGTTCCTGGTTGCAAAATCCTTGTTCTTCTCCGTCCCATCTTATCCGCTTCCATAGAACTGTGCTCTGAGGGAGAGGTGAGGCTGAGGTAAGGTGGGGTCCACTGCGCTGGGGTGTCCCCAGACTTGCATGACCCCTTCCACAGGGAAATAGCCACCCCGACAGCGTCGCTCTCTGTGAGCCATCGGGCTCCCAAAAGCTGTGTGCATGTCATTGGTTCCAGACCCCGTGGCTGCTCCAGCCTAGTTGAATTGCAGATCGCCTCTTCCATCTTGGCTGCCACTTGCCTCTCACCCCTCCCCCAGTCTCTCACATCCAATTAACACCCTCCTCCCCAACCCCCTTCCAGAGTCATTAGTGAAGGAGCAGAATGGTCTTGGCCCCAAAGTGATTTCCTGTCATCTCTGTTCATTAAATCTCTCCATGTCTTTGCTAAACCGTTAATAATACTCCCTGCATCTCTGACTGTTCATCTGAGTCTCTGTGGCTTCATCCCAGCTCCTTGTCTCCAGGGTCCCAAAGAGCAGGTTATCCTGCGGCCCCAAGATGTTCCTTCTCTTTCTTCCACTGATGCTGAGATGGCCTCCCTGGGGGCCGCCGTGCTGGCCTCTGGGGAGTAGACTACTCGCTGCTCAGGCAGCTCCTCCCCCGTTCCAGGGCCAGAGAGGCTTACTGAACTGGGAGGGAAGCTGGGCTCCTCTTGGCAGATCCTGTCAGAACGTAGAGCTGCTCACACACATGTGCTGGTGGGGCCGAGGAGCCCTGCGCTTCCTAACACACCTCTCTTAATGATGTCCCGGCCCTTGGGGTGGTCTCAGCGGGGAGGGTCTGGGGCTTGGTGCCTCTGAGGGTAAGGGGGTAAGCAGGAGGGCATGATAACCTTTCTCTCTAGCCCGACAGCTCTGGCCTAGCTGGGTCAGCCCTCCGGGCAATAAGCTCACGAGAGCTTGTTCCATCCTGTTTCAGCCCGAGGAGTTGCAGAAAGAACACCCAGCTTCATGTATCCCCAGGGCACTGCAAGCAGTCAGATGGTGCTGCGTGGCATGGACCTCCTGCTGGAGTGCATCGCCTCCGGGGTGTACGTACAGTTTGCACCCTGACTTCTGGTCACCCTCCGGGAGGCTGGGCTGGGGGTTTGTGCATGCTCTGTTCTTGCCACATTTTGGGGGGGGCGGGCATTGTGGCAGTGCAAAAAGCAAGGCGAACAGCTCCTAATGAGGACGATGCAAATCATAGTCATCTCTAGCCCGCTGGCCGCCTCTCTTTTTTTAGATAATGAGGAAAGGAGGTGACTAGGCTTCCTGTATGTGTGTTAGACCGTCTTGTGACCTTAGATAAGTCCCTCAGGTGCCCTGTGGCTGAGCATCCCCTCTGCCTAGGAGGCATCAGCTCTCAGAGGACATGCATCCTCCTGGGCCCAAGTACACTTTAAGGATACCTGGGTGTCCCGGGCTCCATACAATAATAGCAGAGCCACATTTCATGGTAAGTCCCTGTTTCTCGCCTGGTCCCTCTTAGCCCAACACCAGACATCGCATGGTACAAGAAAGGTGGGGACCTCCCGTCTGACAAAGCCAAGTTCGAGAACTTTAACAAGGCCCTGCGTATCACCAACGTGTCCGAGGAAGACTCCGGGGAGTATTTCTGCCTGGCCTCCAACAAGATGGGCAGCATCCGGCACACGATCTCGGTGAGAGTGAAGGGTACGTTGTGTGTATTTCTCATTACGATGATTTTGCCAGCCCTACACTCCGTGGCCACCCTTCCCTCTCAGGGTGGTTGGTGGGCAGGGTGAGTGGGGAAGACGTCCAACACACTGATTAGTGGCAATAGTGTCCTGCAGGAATGGTGTCACCCCCAGGGGTGTGTGTGTGTGTGTGTGTGTGTGTGTGTGTGTGTGTGTGTGTAAAAGGGCAGGGGGAAAGAGGGAGGTGTTAAGGGAGGGAATCTGCCCTGACCATTGCCCAACTCCTCTTTGTGCCTGGGGCTCCCTCAGCAGGTGCACTTTCTCCTGTGGCCTATCTGGATCACCCAGAACCTTTCTGTCTTTCGTTTCGCAGTCCTGTTCACGGTGTGTTGTCTTAGGCCTGTGCTATCCGTGTACTTGTGTGTGGTTCTCTTTTAAAAATGGGGAGTCATCATGGCCCAGATTATTTTTCAAAGAAATCACTTCCCTCCCCACAAAGCATAGATGGGCCACCTGAGCTGTTGTAGGCAACAGAGCACATGCCTCTGTGGGGGTCCCAGCCACGAGTTGCGGGTGGGGGGGGTGCACTAGTCACTTCTCAGTCTGAATGGTGGGCTGAATGGATGATTGGGGTGATGAGGTCTGAAACCACAGTGCAAGAACTTTCCTAGTACATGCTCAGGTTGACTTGTGACCTTGGTTTCAGCACCACGCTCGAACCAGGGGCTCTTAACCCTTATTGGGGTTTCAAGATCTTTGGAACTCTGATCCAAAGGACCCTCTTCTCAAAAAAGTCCATACCCACATATTCACAGAAATTTCCAGAAAATTGGAAGGGGTGGCCGGCTAAGAGCGTCTGCTCTAACCGAAGCTTAGTGTCTAAAAGAATGAATATCAGGCCTTTCCTCAATGGTCTGATCCTGCAGCAACAACAGCAGGAATCCACAGGGCCGAGCCCTGCTACTTGACCACCCTCCCTGGCTCAAGCCCTTGGGTGCACACCACGAGTGCCTGGGGAGCTCTCAACGCGTTGGCTGCCCAGTCGTCCCCCGAGGATTCCGATTAGTAGGTCGACGATGGGCCCTGGCACCCACGTTTGTTAACGGCTCTTCAGGGAGCCCCAGTTTAGAACTCTTGTTCTGTGAACTTGAAATAAATCAGTCAGCATCTGTAGTGCCAAGCTGACCAAAGGCAGCCTAGACTGTCACCCTATCGGGATGAGCCCTGGGCAGGTGGAGGGGGCCTGGGGCTGGCACTCGGGGGCTCCTGCCTTCCTAGAGGGGGCCCACTGGTTCCTTCTGGCTGCTCCTGTCATCTGACACCCCTGCCTATGCCTGTCCTTGTCTTCCAGCTGCTCCCTACTGGCTGGACGAACCCAAGAACCTTATCCTGGCTCCTGGCGAGGACGGGAGACTGGTGTGTCGAGCCAACGGGAACCCCAAGCCCACCGTCCAGTGGATGGTGAATGGGGAACCTTTGCAATGTGAGTAACGCACTGTTCTCCCTCCTGCCTCTGCTCCGTCTCCTGCCGGAGGATCCAGCTCACCATCCCTGCGGGCCAGCCCTGTTGCAGCAGAAGTGAGGGAGTAGCCAGCTCTTTGGACGTCTCAGGAGGCAGGAAACCTGCCTCATTTGTGTGTGAGAGAGAACAGAAGGCCTGTGGTTATGTTCCCATGTTTAGGGGATTTCTGCTCCCTGGGGTTTTTTCATAAATTTCTGCTTTCTGCCCTTTACAACTACAGAGCCCAGTTCAAGGGCTAGAGACCTCAGCCTGTATCTCCTGAGAGTATAGGCTCTGAGCGATGGCTGGGGCTCAGGAGGTAGAGGAGAGCTCGGTAACTCATTTCCATCGTTTACCCAAGTCCCTCTCTATGCCGAGGGCAAAATAAGAGGCAGGGTTACGCGACAGCATGAAAGATATGGTCAGAAATGAGGGAAAACTTCCCTACGAGAGCAGAGGTGCACAGTGCAGTTACTGAGTACGCACAGACGTCAGGAAGATTTAGTCCTACCCAGATACCGGAATGGGTGACTCCAGGGATCCTTCCAGCCAGAGGTCAACTTTTCACATCATATTCACTCCAGTTGCATTTACTTTTTAAGTGTCCTGTCCTTACTTTCTCTAAGGGGTCAGAGGAAATGCAAACAGTGTTATCAACCCGATGGGGCAAAAAATAGATGGCGAGACCTCAGAGCCTAACTCACAAGCAACAGCTGATAGAAACAGGTGGAGAGGCAGGGAGACAGGTACAGGAGAATGCACCTTTCTAGACATTTATTGTGTGCCAGGCACTGTGCATTCCTCTCATCTCTTTAACCTCAAACATTAAAGATGAGGAAATGAGGCTCTGATGGTGCAGGGAATTGCCCGAGGTCACATGGCTAGTGAGTGGGGAAGCTGTGGGCTGCTGTGACGGTGCACTATGCCTACCCTGTCTAGAGCATCTAGTTATCCCAGGAAGTATTCTGCCTCTGGATACGAGCGACACACGGACACGGCCTGCCCTCTGCCCTTCTCCCTGTCCTGGTAGCAGTGTGGGGACAAAGCAAACAAAGGCTTTAAACTTCACAGCGCCATTAAATGAATGCAAAGTTCAGGATTTACAGCTGAGCCTTGGCCCAGGGAAAGGGCCCCCGTCACTCAGGGGAGTGACCGGGAGGAAAGCTGGTCTGTGGGAATTGCCGGGCAAGGAGACTTAAAGTTGCTGGCATAGGCTTCCTTTGTGCTTTTTTGCTGAGTGGAGACTCCGGAAAGACGATAAGGATGCTGACCTCGGCTTTGTTCACCTGCTGATTCCCTAGTTCCGGGCTCAGACTTGCTATCTGTGGGGTGGAGCCCACGGGGCCAGACCCTGGGTTCCTCTCTGCCGACTTCTGTGGTAGGTCTGAGTGATCCTGGATGAGTTCCTAGATCACGCAAACCAAGTCATCTGGCTCAGTCCCAAAATCTTACAGAGGAAAGGCACCTTCTGGTGGTGAAAGATGAGAAAAGTAGGGATTCTTTACACTTCTAAAAAACTTTTATTTGTACAGCTCATTATCTCATTATCATTCTCTTATCTTAACCTTCCTCAAGAGGAGGGGAAAGATGGGAGTAATGCTTCCGCGTTTGACAGGTGAAGGAAATGAGGCCCAGAGGAGTTATTGATTTGCCCCGGGTCTTGGAGTGATAACGGGGACAGGTGTGAGACCCCACGGCCACTCCCCAGCCTCTGCTCTCTGCATCCCCAGTGGTACCAGCAGAACTGCAGCAGGGGTTGTCCTCTCAGTGTGCACTCGTCTTGGGAAGATCAGGTAGCTTTGGCAAACGCAGGGACTCATTCAGCTTTCAGCAGGCATCGACTTCCGGATTTAACTTTGTGAATGTCTACAGCGTGCTCTGCTCGGAGGATGGGAAGGTGGTAGGTCCCATCTAGTTGGATATTGCTTTATCCTTTTCAAAACACATCTGAGTATATGCACATTGAATTAAAACAGTAACAACGATAATAATCAGTATGGGCTGAGCCCTCTGCTAATGACATGCAGAGAATCTCCGGTCATCCTCTAAGAGCCCCACAAGGTGATATGTTAGCCCCATTCAGCTGACGAGGAGACTGAAGTGCAGAGCCATTGAAGAGTGCCGGCAGGTAGTGTGGTTAGAATTCACACCCCTCCTGTTTCCAAAGCTTACACTGTCAACCACAGCTGCCCACCTGCTGTGTAGGTTTGACCGGGATTCCTATTCCCATTGGATGGATTGAGAAATAAACTCCAGTGGGCTCAGTGGTGGACCCAGGCCACACAGCTAGGCAGTGGTGGGCCGGAAGCTGGGTCTGAGCTGGCCCAGTGCTACTGCCTCCACAGCACCCCAGTCCTACCAGGGAGTCCTGGCCAGAGTCCCAAGTGCCCTTCGCCCTGCCCTCCCCCTTTCTCACAAGGAGTGTCTTTTCTGACTGTAGCGGCACCACCCAACCCAAACCGTGAGGTGGCCGGGGACACCATCATCTTCCGGGACACCCAGATCAGCAGCAGGGCCGTGTACCAGTGCAACACCTCCAACGAGCACGGCTACCTGCTGGCCAACGCCTTCGTCAGCGTGCTGGGTGAGTGCACCCCTCCCTCCACTCGCCTGCCTGGACCTTTCTCCCCTCATGGGTACACTTTCTTCTCCAGTGATTGGCCAGGCTGGTGGGGTATGAGGGCGGCAGGATGGGGGAAGCACGGAGACCCAGAATGACATTTGCGGGGAGGGTGGAGGACTTAAAATCCGTAGAGCTGGGTGTGCAGACAGAGTTCATTCCATGCGAAAAGTCAGTCTCAGTCCCCTTCCTCCCCTGATGAGAGGAGGGACCGTCTCGTCTCCTTGGTGTGTCCATGTTGACTCTGCCTGGGTTCTCCATGGTGTCGGTGGGAAATAGTTCTGAATATGTTCGTGGCATTCCCAGAGCAGGGAGAGGGCAGTGGGCAGGTGCAGCTAGGAGAAGCCTTGGGGCTGTGGAGGGGCAGGTAGAGAAGCTGCTGGAAAACTGGGGGGAACCCTTTGCAAAAGCTGGACTGGATGTAGGGTAGGTGAAGGACAAATGGATAAGCTTCCTCCTTCCTCACCTAATCCTCAGAGGCTTCTTAAAGGAGGGAGGTTGATGGGGGAAGGTACACTGGTGCTGAGAAAGCTGCTGTGAGGAGAAGGAGCAGAGAGATAAGACTGGTCCACAAAGAGGAAGAGGAAGACTCCCCACCCAAGCTCAGTTCTCTGGGAATTGCAGACGTGCCGCCTCGGATGCTGTCACCCCGGAACCAGCTCATCAGGGTGATCCTGTACAACCGGACGCGGCTGGACTGCCCGTTCTTTGGGTCTCCCATCCCCACACTCCGATGGTAAGTTCCAGGAGACCAGGCCTCCACCATGGGGTCATCTTTCTTGCCTTTCTCATTCCATCCGGCCCATGAGAGGTATTCAGCAAGTCCTGGGAGCCTTAAAGGGTTGAAGCTGGGAGGAGTTGGCAGATCCGCTGGGTCAACCCTCTTATTGTGCAAAGAAAGAAACCGAGGCCCAGGGACTTGCCAAGGCCACCCAGTGGTCGGAGGCAAGACCCACAAGGCTCGGGGCTCCTCCCGCCCCCCGGGCTGGTCCTTTCTCAGTATGCTGTGTGTCGTGCTGCTCTGTTGTGAGGTTTAAGAATGGGCAAGGAAGCAACCTGGATGGTGGCAACTACCATGTCTACGAGAACGGCAGTCTGGAAATCAAGATGATCCGCAAAGAGGACCAAGGCATCTACACCTGTGTTGCCACCAACATCCTGGGCAAAGCTGAGAACCAGGTCCGCCTGGAGGTCAAAGGTAAAGGAGAGAGTTGCTAGCTAGAGGGAGGGGTGGGGAGGGCAAGGAAGCCATCTCCTCAAGGTTATCCATGTGTGTCACTCACTTTGACAATGTGCCACACCTAATGGTTAATACCTAGTGGGACCTCCCTCCAGGTCTGTGTGTCCTCTCCGTGGAAGTTTCGTGGCCAGGGCCTCTGGCTGGCCTGCTGTTGCGAGCACTGAGTCATTACCAGCCTGGTCCAAATAGACGTAGGCAGGGACGCCTGTTACCCACACCAGCTCCCCACTACCACCCCAGAAAATACGTCCTATGTTCCTGAGCCAGAGAGAAAGGATTTGGGGATTGGCTACCGTTCGGGATCCCCCCCATACCAGGCGTCCCCTACCATTCATGTAACCGAATCCTATTTCTGCCACTTCCGTGGTCCATCTAACCTGGAGGTCATGCATGTCACACTGTGTGGCCACACGGGCGTGGGGTGGCAGAGACGAGCTCCGGGGGCTTCCCCACAGACCCCACCAGGATCTACCGGATGCCTGAGGACCAGGTCGCCAAAAGGGGCACCACGGTGCAGCTGGAGTGTCGCGTGAAGCACGACCCCTCCCTGAAGCTCACAGTGTACTGGCTGAAGGACGACGAGCCCCTCTACGTCGGGAACAGGTGTCTGCTCCTCCCTCCTTTCTTCCTGCTGCTCCTCTGGGGCGTTTTCTTTTCCCTTGCTCTTGGGGATGCAGTGAAGAACGCAGGGAACCTGTGTCATGTGTGTCACCGGGGAACTGCTGAGGAGGGTGTGACAGCCTCAGCGACTCCCTCCACATCAGGCGAGACCCCCCCCACTGCAGCTTCCCCCCTCCCCCATCAGGGCTCTGCTCCTCTCTCCCTCGTCTCCTCTCCTTCCCACTCCTTCCTGTCTTCACTTCTCTCCCTCTCTTCCCTCACTTCTTCTCTTGTCCTCCTCCCTTTATTTTGATCCTTTCCCTTCCTCCTTTTCACAGCCAGGACGCCCTCCCCATCCTCTCAGCCCTGCCTGCAGCGCTCCTGTTCTCCAGCAGAGGGCACGGTTGGCCGAGCAGACTCTAACCCTTGTGGTTAATGGGGCTCTCTGCCCTTAACGCACCTGGGACCGCTTACCTGGCTCAGGCCTGCCCCATCCATCCGTCATCCCAGATTCGGATTTAATTGGAGTTGACGGGGGGCCCAGGCATAGATAGTGTTTAAAAGTCCCCCCAGGTGTTTGTAACGTGCAGCTAGGGTTAAGAAGAGCTGATCCGAGCCTCCCCTCAGGACTCCGTCCGTCTCGGGGCAGGTTGAGCATCGGTACCAGCTGTTTCCAGCGATGATCTGGTTTTCTGCAGGGGTGTAGCCTGCGGGTGGGTGCAGGCATTCTGGCCCTCAGCCATGCTCACAGTCAGCCCTGCTCTTTGGTGCCCTCCTCCCTCTGTGGGAGACAGTACAGAGGGGCCCGGGGCACCTGGGCTGAGCCTGGGCGTCCATCTGGGCTGAAAACAGAGCTGGAAGTACGAGAAGACCTGCCTTTTGGGCGTGGGCCTAACTGTGCCCTAATTCGGGAGGGGAGCACAGCACAGGAAAGGCACAGAGAGCAGACCCAGTGTGGGAACTGAGGACAGTGAACATGGGCCAGGGCCGCTTTGGCTCCACCCATTCTCCTGTCCCCTCCCGCAAGCACCATAAGTGCTCAAGGTGACATGAAGACCCTGCCTCTCTCGAAGCACTGAGGTGGAGCCTCACGTCCCCTAGGAGGGGCTGTGGCGGCCCAGCCCAGACTACAGCACCGCCTCCTCCCTTCTGACCCACCGTCCCCACTTCAGGGAGAAAGCAGCCGGGCAGTGCCCAGCATTCCTGCTGCCTGCCCCCTTCACTGTCACCCTCCTCGCCTTCCTCCCAACCCCTCCCCGATACTTTGCAGGATGAAGAAAGAAGAGGACTCCCTGACCATCTTTGGTGTGGCCGAGCGGGACCAGGGTAGCTACACATGCGTTGCCAGCACCGAGCTGGACCAAGACCTGGCCAAGGCCTACCTGACCGTGCTAGGTAACTGCCGCTGCCCACACTGGCGCTGATCCCCACCCCCTATTTCCCGAGGCCAGAGAAGCGGAGGACGGTTCCAAGGGCAGAGCCTGTGATCAGTGAGCCAGCCAGGCCTGGTGATCCTCCTGCCAGGCCTGGTGATCCTCCTGCCTTCTGGTTTAAGGGTTAGGAAGCTGCTCCTTTCCGAACAAGCTGTGCTGGATGCCTTACCTCCTGAATGGAACCATTAACTTGCCCAAATCCTCACCTGAAGGGTGCCTGAAGGAGAGAGGGAAATGGACAGGGGGTTCTCATTGGGATCATTTTTACCAACTTTACAGCTAACTCTAAACCACTAAGTCAATTAAAACAATCCATCCTTGAAGCAAGGCTGAACTTTGTGTTTGTCCTTCCAACACCCTCTGCTAGCCTTCCTCTCTGCACCCCTTTCCTGATGGGATTTCACAGGGTGCTGTGCATTTCGGGTGATCCTGTCTTGGCCTGCCCTCGTGTCCAGGCCAGACTGTAAATACTAAGCCATCCCAGACCTGGGGACGTAGCCTCTCCCGTCCAGGGAAGCAAATCACCTCATCTCTGCTGTCTCTGGGCCCCCTGTTGCCATAACTCTCAGTGCACTCCTGTCCCTCAGCAGTTTCCCTGCATGGTCGCAGGGAACACTGGGCCCAGGCACAGTCGTAGCATTGGGACAGGAGGGACCCAGGGTGTCTGCCCCCAGCTGTGGAGGGAGCACAGGAAGGCCTTTGTGAGGGTGGGGCACTCTCCATGGAAGTGGGGGAGGGGTGACGCTGTGCAGGGGCAGCTGTTCAGGCCTTGGCTACCTATTCCCACCCTTCGAGGACACCTTTATCCCCACGTAACCTGCTAACCTGGATAACCCATCTTACCTTTGCAGCTGATCAGGCCACTCCAACTAACCGTTTGGCTGCCCTGCCCAAAGGTAATTCATACTAATCCCGGGGACCGTCGCCAAGCACTCGAGGTGTCTGGGAGGGAGGAGTCCAGGAGGAGGAAAGCACTGCTGGACAGGAGTGCTGTGTACAGGCAAGGGGCGGCCTGCCCCGCTCCCTGCCAAATCTGACTCCTCTGAAGAGGCCCACGTCACCTACCTTAGCCCATCACAGCCCGACTCCCGGCTTCCTGCTCCTTTCACAGACTGAGCTCCGAAGTCCGGCTGTCGCTCCCCGCGTCCCCAGCCCCTGACCTCTGGCCATGCCCACCACTCCCTGGGGGTGGCCTGTTCTCTTCCCCCAGCTTAGCCTCTGAAGTGTATTCAGTCAGGAAACCCACTTGCTTTGAGTTATCTGTAGGCCCATCATTTTTGCAGCCTTTCACATCTACTATACACCCATTTCCAATCCGCACACATTCGTGTGCAACACACATGAATGTGGGCTCCAGTGACTCACCTTCCAGATCCTTCCAGTAACCAGCCAAAATGTGGAAATAGCTGGCTCAAGGAGCCAGGATAGGAGAAAAGAAACCACGCCTACCCTCACCAGTCAGTGGCCAGATGCCTTTATCCCCAGGCCGGGAGGGCACTTACACACACTTAGGAAATCCAGTGAGACTGGAGCCCCAAAGAGGTGCTGCCCCCACCCTTGTTAGTGCCTCTGTCCTGCTGTCCATCACTGAAACTTCTAGACTGAGTCCCTGTCTCCTCCCTGGCCTGGTCCTCCGTCTTTGTCCCCTCTATTCCCTTAACTGGTCTGCCCTGCTCAGCTCTCCGAACACCCGCTGGGCTCCTGCCCCCTCAGAGCCTCGGTACACTGAGTAGAAGTTAATTATGAGAAAATGAGACAAAATCCCAAACTTCTTCACCAGTTTTCCTAAAGGTTGTGAACATGGGTCTAACGCAAAGGGCAGCATTTCCCAAATGCTTGCACTCCGAGAACATCCACAGCAATGGGGTGGGTTGGCCCCAGCTCTCCCTGTGCCCTGCATTCCTTGATGTTTTGGGGGTGGGGGTGGAATTCAGGGTTCTCTCTTTGTTCTTCCTTGAACCCTGAGGGAAGGGGGCGGTCCCTGTGCTGACCCTCCGGCACAGGCTGGGGTTGGTTCCTGCAGTGGTGACCTCAGCCCGCCAGAGTCCTGTCCGTGGGACAGTGTTCAGGGCTGAGGCCAGCACAGGGACGGGCCGGCTCTAACTCGGGAGGCCTGCGTGGTGTCTTCTCCCTCTGCTGCCAGGACGGCCAGACCGACCCCGGGACCTGGAGCTCACCGACCTGGCCGAGAGGAGCGTGAGACTGACCTGGATCCCGGGGGACGATAACAACAGCCCCATCACAGGTCAGCCGAGGCCCTGCACTACTGTCCAGAAAAGGGGGAACGGCAGCCCGGGAGCCGGAGGCCTGGCCCTGGTTTCTGGTGCCACTTCGGCCTCACTTGACGTGTGTCCTGGCCTGTTGACAGAACGCGTGGAGGCCTTGGTTTCCCTTTCTGGGTTTTGGGAAGAATACCAGTGCCTTTGTCTACCCAAGGGAGATTATAAAGACTAATGGAAACCATGAAGGAGTGCTCTTGAGAAAAAACTCACTAACTCAGCTCCCCAAACAGTCCTGTCTTCCTTTGCCCCCTCAGACTACGTTGTCCAGTTTGAAGAGGACCAGTTCCAGCCAGGGGTCTGGCATGACCATTCCAAGTTCCCAGGCAGTGTCAACTCAGCCATCCTCCAGCTGTCCCCCTATGTCAACTACCAGTTCCGGGTCATTGCCATCAATGAGGTGGGCAGCAGCCATCCCAGCCTCCCGTCCGAGCGCTACCGAACCAGTGGAGCACGTGAGTGCTTGAGAGCTAACGGGAGGTGCTGAAGCCAGGTACCCCAAGTTCAGACTGAGTTCCCCCGGTCCCCAGCCACATGAATCTGGGCAAGTTACTTAACCTCTCCAAGGCTCAGCTTGCTCATCTGTGAAACAGAGAATAATAACACCATCTCCGTCATGGGGCTGTTGTGAGGATTACGTTCGAAAATGGGATTCGGGTACTTACCGTGATGTGCATATAGCAAGCACACAATAAAAGTTAACTGTCATTTTTATTATCACTAATATTATGAATAATCCTTGATGCTCTGCTTTAAAGGGAAGAGCTATGGCAAAGGTTTGCAGTAGAAATATATAATCTGGGGTTGCACCAGATTTCTTAACACACTTGGGTAATGAAATGTTTAGATTTCTAAAATCATGCTGGTTCATTGAGGGTGGAGATGCTCCCCAAAAATGTTGAATGCCAGGGTAAACCAGTCTGGTATTAAACATACTTAGTGGATAATCCACAAAGGGGATAATCCACATTGAGTTGGCTGTACTGGTCATCTAAAGTGTGGAGAGCCTTATGACAAATGCTGTCTTGTAAGGGATTAAAATTCAAAAGAAATTATCCCTGCTTTGGGGGGTTTAAATCTTAGCTAGGAAGGCGCGTCAGCCATATGAGAAAGTGGCAGAGCGAGTTCAGCTGCTTATGGGACAGAGTGTGTTGAGAGACGCTGAGAAAAGACAGAGCGTAGAAGGGACCAGTCAGGCTGGGGGAGAGAGGTTGCTTACTGTGCCCTGGTAATGCACAGACTGGACTTGAACTTTGCATCCATTTGGATTCCAGCCCCTGAGTCCAACCCCTCTGATGTGAAGGGAGAGGGGACCAGAAAGAACAACATGGAGATCACGTGGACGGTAAGAGCCCCTCGCAGCCCATCCACGATGGGCTTGCTTGCCTCGCAGCCTGGGAGCCCTCGCCCTTTACACCCCTGTGACTCCAAGGCCGCAGGGTGGCTCGGACTACCTGGCTGGTGCGGGGGCTACTCGTCTCTGCACTGAGCATCCAGAAACCAAACAGGAGAACGTCTAAGAGCAACATTTAAGACGGGAGACAGGAGCAGAGATGACCAAGGGACAGAGACTGTCAGTCTGGAAAAATCAGACAGAGTCCTGCAGAATCAATGGGCTTCTTCAGAAGAGGGAGAAATTTAGATTAGTCTGTAGGAAAGATTTAGCCCAAACACCAGTACCTCGCTTTGGTGTGTTCTGGGGGCCCATCACTGGAGATTGCTGGGAGTGGGGAGAGACCAGCCTCTGAGTGGTCCTCCAGTATCAGCCATCTGTAAGTCCAGGATGGACGAGGTGACTCAAAAGATGTCCTCCGGGCCAGGATTGAAAAAGCTCATCTTCATGTCGGCTCACTGACCCACGTTTTCCAAACCAAAACTGGGATATGTGGCCTCAAAATGACTTTTTTCCAAACCCCTTCCAAGTCTAAGAGATGCAAATTCAGCCACTGAAATATTAACATTTTTGTGCTGTTGACGTGAGTAGTGGAAAGAGGGAGATGACAGAGTTTGGAATCACAACCATCCCCGTCTGTCTTCGGAGAGCCTGGTTTCACAGCAGCCTTGGCAACTGGGCGGAGCCCAGACTTAAGACACCGGGACTCGTCTTGCAGGACCTTGCAAGGGTCGGTTCTTGGTCTACGGCTCTGTATTCCAGGCTCCCGGGGGACTGCTTCCTGGACCAGGCCCTTAGGGAACAAAAACAAGAGTTATGCTCACTCCCAGCTCCGGCCTTTTGGGAAGGACAGGGCAGACATGCAAGGATCAAGTAGGACTGAAATCTAGAATTTTGAGTTCATTGGCAGCAGGCATGCTGTGGCTGAACCAAACTCACCCCTTTCTGACTTTGGAGACCTTATATCACTGTCCATATTTTGTTTTCTGGTTGCTCCATCGCAGGAAAGAGTCCTGTCGACAATAAAGCTTTCTCTCCCTGTGCACCTGCCAGGGGGGCTGGCTGTGGAATCAGAGGGACTAGGGCTTGGGTGGAGAATCTGCATGCTGCTGGCTTCACAGGACTCCAGGCTCCGGGGGGGACTCAAAGTGGGGGCCATGGTCTCCCCAGCTCTGCCAGGGGGCTGGCCGCTGTTGGGCACTTTGGGACAGGGTGCCTGGCACAGAAAGAGTGTGAGCCGTGGGTGGCCTGGGCTCCTCGCCTGCACCCTCTCCACTCCTGCCATCTCTCTCCCTGCTCAGCCGATGAACGCCACCTCCGCCTTTGGCCCCAACCTGCGCTACATCGTCAAGTGGCGGCGGAGAGAGACCCGAGAGACCTGGAACAATGTCACTGTGTGGGGCTCCCGCTATGTGGTGGGGCAGACCCCTGTCTACGTGCCCTATGAGATCCGAGTCCAGGCGGAAAATGACTTTGGGAAGGGCCCTGAACCAGACACTGTCATCGGTTACTCCGGAGAAGATTGTGAGTACCCGCCCCTGTCCCCACCCAGGACCCTGATGGCTGGGCTGCACAGGCCACCCTCACAGACCAGGAACCTCAGGGTGGGTCGGGGGTCTTCCGAGAGCATCCCGGGAGGACAGCCAGTTCCCAGGGAAGAGAAATCCCCTACAGTGACCTCGAGCAGACAGGCCCCAGGTCATGCCGGGAGCAGAGATGGTATGATCCGAACACTAGTTAGTATCCTTGAACGTCGTCACCTAGTCCAATACTCTCACTTTATCGACATGAAAACTGAGGCCCTGCAAGGGAAACCCCTGCCAATACTGCACAATAGCAAATGTCAGGCTTGAAAATAGAACCCAGGCCTTCTGATCTACCTTACTGCCAGGGCTTGCTAGCACCACGGACCATCCGTCCCAACGGGCCATAATTAGCCACCTCCACCGGAAGCAGGGCCACAGGCCAGACTCCTCCCTGGGCTCCCCAGGGGAATCCTTGAGGAAGCAAGGTCCACAGAGCCCCAGACTGGAACCCTCCAGACCAGGCACCGCAACATTCCCAGTGTCGCTCTTAGCCCTTGGAATTGAACATAAAAAGAGAAGTTCTTTGGAGGCTGTCACTGAGTAAATCAACACAATTCTGGGCATACGTGTAGAAGTATGTGCCTGGCTTTCCAGATGGTGGTAGCCTCTCTGCCCCCAGCACGTCAATCCTGTAGGCTTTTGAGCAAAGCAACAGGGTCGGTGACGCCCCTCCTGGTCAGGGCAATCCATGTCCTGGTGTGTGTGGGTCTGATCCAAGAAGAAATCATGTAGGTGGATGAGGTGACCAGAGGGAAGGGAGGAGAGAGTCTTGGGGTGGAGCAGAGTCACAGGGGCCAATGCTGGGGTCAGGAGTAGGGCCAGTGGGGTTCATAACGGTGAGATGGGAGTAAGTGAGGGTTGGGCGCTTCCCTGGAAGTGATCATGCATTGGACCCACTTGGGAGATCAGTAGACGGGATCAGCAGGCCCTCCGTCCGTCCCACTCCTCATCTGCACCGTGGCAGACACTTCTGGACAGAAGATGGTAGGGACTACTGGAGGGTAAGTATGGAAGAGGCAGCATCTAGCCATGGACTTCACGGGCCACCTCACGGCTTCCATCGCATCCGTGTACCCCTGCGGCAGATGCTTTAGAGAGGGTGGGGCACAACTGCTTTTGCAGCAGAGTAGAGAAAACGGGGGTGAGAACCAGTTATGGGGGAGGGAGGAGTGGCCCTCCCTTTGCAAGTAGTCACGGGATCAGGATCTTTTCCTGAACTTGGTTAGGGTGTCTTCAGTCTGTAGGTAACGTTTCCTGCAGGGCCCTGGCAGAAAATAAATGCCACTCAAAGGGGACTATTTCTAATGTGAGGACAGGGTTAAGAGGGACAGCAGCAAGGTACAGCAAACCAGCTGGAGCGCCAGCAACGGCAGGAAGCTGTTATACCGCTCCGGCCCTGAGGGGCTGGCGGCGGGCGAGTCACCATGGCCAGCGAGGGCTGCCCTTGTGTAGAAGAGTACACTACTGTCATCCTGCCTCCCCACAAACAGGCAGCTAAGGGGATAGATACCATCTTCCCTCTCCTGCCCTGGGAGCTCCTGTTGGGCAGACCCATCTGGAAGCCTGAGAACAGGGGAGCCCCGCTGACACGGTCCAGAGAGGACAAGCCTCCCGGGACCCAAAGCAGGGTGGGGAAAGGTGGCCAATGGGATGGAGGGGCAAACAGAGACTCTGTGTGACGGTTGCACATAATTGCCCTCTAAACGTGTAGGCAGAGCCCTCCACCTGTGCTGAGCCTCCCCACACTCTTTCAAGTCCAGGCTGGTGTAGGAGACATGACCCCTGCCCTCAGGGAGTACCCAGTGTCCAGAGTGGGCTGGAGGTGCAGGCCAGCAGAGGACAGGTCGGAGGGGACTCCGGAGTCGGGGGCCCAGCCCCGCCTGCATAACCAGCTCTCTGTCCCTACACATTGCAGATCCCAGGGCTGCACCCACTGATGTTAAAATCCGAGTCCTGAACAGCACAGCCATCAGCCTTCAGTGGAACCGCGTCTACTCCGACACGGTCCAGGGCCAGCTCAGAGAGTACCGAGTGAGGAAGCCAGCTCCAAGCCCTGTCTAACCACCCAGCTCGCTAACCAGGGCAAGGGGGTAGCAG
Organism: Phocoena sinus; assembly: GCF_008692025.1. NCBI lineage: Eukaryota > Metazoa > Chordata > Mammalia > Artiodactyla > Phocoenidae > Phocoena > Phocoena sinus. Next base: position 152,523,947 of record NC_045763.1, on the reverse strand, counting down.
ATGCGGGCCGTAAGATATTTGGAAGGGGTCCTTTGGGATAGCTGTTGGATCCAGAGTTGGTTCAAGAAGATGATGTCTAGGGTTAGCTGTTCAAAAATATACCCAGAAAAAAATATACATACACCCAGATGTGTCCCGCACCGGGTATGCTGAGAGATTCTGCTCAGCAGAAAATCACGTGAAGGGTGTTGGTTTGGGCTGACAATACGTAGCACATTATGCTTGTAATCCATGTGTGTGGACACACGTGTATCTCCAGAAGCAGTGTTGAGGCGCCGCTGAGCTACACCCCTCCCCTCTCCTAATGGCCCCCGCTGGGCTGCTTGCCTCACCCAGTCTGATTTCATGAAGCCCCAACTAACCGGAAGAGCCACTAGAAGGGTACAAATCCTTCCCTGTTGTCGCAGCCAACTCCGATTATCGAGGCCCTTGGCTTCCCCTGGCCACCTCTTCCATCCCTGATGTCTCTCTCTTTGAAAGGGAAGGGAGAGAAAACCCATGGGATGCAAGGCTCTCCCTGATGAGTAGCTCTTTTTAAAACTTCCTGGGGAGGCTGTAGCCCCGGGGTAACACAGGCTTAGGGGTCATCGAGAGTTGGCTGACGGACAGTTGGGGGCACACAGAGGGAGTCAGTGTCTTCTCGGGAAATGGATTTGGTAGGTAGGGGAAGGAAGGCAAGGTGATATATATGCTTAAATGAGCTCTTCCCCAACTTGCACCCTTAACCTACTTGCCTAGAGATTTTTTTGGCTAAAGCTCCCTTTGGGTCCCCCTCTTAAGTCTGGACTTCCTCCTTACCTTGCCCTTGGAGGCCCCGGGTGATGCTCGTGTGACAGCTGCCCTGGGGCTTCTCCTCCACTGCTCATCAGACCCCGTGTCTCAGACTCTCTCGACTGTACCTGTGACACTACCGCCTTGCACAGGCCGTCCCATCCCAACCGAGCTCTTGCCACCCCACAGCCCGGTCTCCCATTGGCTTGGACATGTCACCTAAAGGTCTTTAAACAGTATTAAAAGGAACCATTTGACTTCAATGGATTAAATCAACCCTTTCTTATATTCAGACTTCCGGGGGTAACCTGCTGCTTTCCGACTCCTGCCCGCTGCCAATCTAAACCATACTAAATCTAACTCGAGGTGGTGCGGTCTTTGAGCACGGAAAAGAGCTTTCCGTGCCTGGACCCTTGGCTCAAATTTGTGGTTCTGGCACGGACTCCCTGAGCAACCTATTCCCAGCTTGGAAAGAAGTCTCAAGACGGAGCCGCTCAGCTGTAAGTTGGGCTGACTTGCCTGTTCCCCAGAGAGGCGACATGGCTCAGAAAATGATTGAAACCAAAAACTCTCATTTTGTTTGACATCAGTCCCCACTCACTAGTGGCTAATGTATGGGGACTGTCAGGACACCCCCAGCCCTCTGTGGGCCGGACGAGGTCGTTGGGGATTTGGAGCCTGTGGCCAGCAAAGGGAACACCGGTCACCACGAGCACCACCACTAACAACTAACCTGGCCCTGCCTGGCCGAACCCTTACCGGCCTGCCTCTGTCCTGAAGGCCTACTACTGGAGGGAGAGCAGCTTGCTGAAGAACCTGTGGGTGTCTCAGAAGAGGCAGCAAGCCGGCTTCCCCGGCGACCGCCTCCGTGGCGTGGTGTCCCGCCTCTTCCCCTACAGTAACTACAAGCTGGAGATGGCTGTGGTCAATGGGCGAGGCGACGGGCCTCGCAGTGAAACCAAGGAGTTCACCACCCCGGAAGGAGGTAGGTCCGGCCGCAGCTCCCTGGGTAGGGCAGGACGAGGGTGGCGCGGCCAGGTGGCCCTGAGCGGCTCCAGCGTGGCTCGGCCTGGACCACACAAATTGACCTCTGCCTGACCTCAAGGAGGGATGACCTGCGAGCTGAGCAGCTCCGGCCGTGCTCATGGAGCACCGTCACCAAGGCAGCCGCCCTGACAGGCGATTGTACATCAAGACGAGACTGTGCTGGCTGCTGACATGATTCCAGACGGGATGTGCACACGGACTCCCGAGGGCACTGCGGGAGCCGGGGCTGCCTGCCTACCACCTCCTGAGGGAGCTCAGGCACCTTGACCCCAAGAGGCACCTGGTTGGTTTGCCATACCCGAGGACCTTCACTCTTGTTACACCACTGTAGTCAAGAGACTGCCCCGCAGTGGGTGGCCCGGTCCTGGGAGGCAGACACCTGCCAAGGTCCCGGCGCATCTCCTTTTCCCGCCAGCCCTCTTGAACCAGCTGGGCGGTGGCTTTGCCCTCTCCTGTTTCTCCTTTCTCCCTTCTTAACTATTATTTTCCCCATTCTTCTTCTCTTCCTCCTTTGTCCTCTCCTCTGTTCCCCCGTCTTGTTTCTTTATTCCTGTGTTCCCTCCTCGTCTGGTTCTCATCACCAGCCTCTCCCCATTGCTCACGCTCTTGGCACCATCCACATGTTCCATCATGGGTTTCTCTCTCTTCACCCCTGGACCCGGCATTCTCAGCCCAGAGGCCGGGGCCTGATGCTTGGACCCAGCGGTGAGAGCCCTTGTCTGAGGACTGGGAACCGCAGCCTCTATTACCAAACGGCTAAGACTGGTTCCCTGCCTGGGAGTGGCTGCCCACCTTGGAGGTTTCTTTGCAGAATCAGAGCCTAACATGTGTTGAATCCAGGATAGTTGTTAAAGGAGAACTTGACTGACTTCTTCCCCATGTAAACTGAGTCTGAGCCGTGCTTGTCCCAGATCTGGGGAAACGCCGTCCTGGACGGGGCGATGGGCGCTGGCCACCTCGTAGTTCTCTGGGTTCTGGCTTAACAGTGATCCAGCACGGGGGTTGCCCAGAGGTCAATGCCTTCATACTTGTGCTTTGTTTTTTGTGTTTTCTTCATCTTGCCCACCCCTCTTCTCTCCCCCATCTCCCCCACTCTCTCCTCCTTCCCCAAGTACCCAGTGCCCCCAGGCGTTTCCGAGTCCGGCAGCCCAACCTGGAGACAATCAACCTGGAATGGGATCATCCAGAACACCCCAATGGGATCCTGATTGGATACACTCTCAAATACGTGGCCTGTACGTTCTGCCCTTCTTTCTCTTGGATAACCTGAGAATCAGAAACCCCATTCTCAACACTTTTCCTAAGGAATCAAGGTAGAAAGCCTATGGGTACAGAGGTCACTGTGGAGGGATAGAGGGGCCAGGGAAAAAGTTTCCTGTAGGGTTAGGGGAGGCAAGTGAGACCCAATCCCTGCTCTTCTGACACACCTCCTCCTGCAGGGAGCTTCCAGTCGGCCCGGTGAGACAAAGGGGACTTCTGGTTTGATGAGGGATTCAACCCCTGCCCTCAGGAATCTTAGAGTCTCTAACACCTACAAGTCTAGGAGAGAAGTTTCCTTACCTGGTGGACCTTCCATCCGATGGGACAGATAGCGCGTGCATAGGAATCCACACGACACTGACACTCGGGGACACCTTAATAAGATGCCATTTATGGTAAGGCAGCTGTATGTAGAGCTGCCGTGGAATTGGGAGTGGCTCAGTCAGGAGCCTGGGTCTGGACGACCTCACCTAAAGAGTTCGGCATCACCAGGCAGGGACAGGAGTGTCATTCATTTGAAAAGCTTCAGGTCTCCTAAAGTGGGTGACGATGTGCCTCAATGTGAAGCTCAAAGGACAGGTGCTGTGCTGTTGAGGATGTTAATAGCCAACTGTGTGCGTGGTCCTGAGTCCATCTCTGGACCTGACCTTCCCCCTTCGAGGTATTTGACAAAGGAGGCCTTTTACAAAGGAGGCATTAACAATGAAAAGCTCTAGTGGTTTTGCCCTAGTTCTGTTTGAAAGGAAAAAAGGAACTTCAAGTTCTGTTCTTGTTGAAAAGGCTTGAGGATTAAAAATTGAATCTTTCCGAATCAGCCGCATAACTTTGCACTGAGCTGGCGATAACGAGATCAGTGAAAAAGCGTTACCCTGGTGCGCCATCAAAGAGCCGGAAAGGAGTTCTTGCGCAGCCCTCGGCCTTTGAATCACCTCCCTCCCCTGAGTCCTTAAGATCACGGGCAGGTTCCACGGGTTCCCTTCCCAGCAGAGTCGGGAAGGCTTCGTCCTTCCAGCTGCAGATCATATAACCCATCATGGTCAATGTTGCTAAAGTTCAACTCCGCTTACCTGTCTCTCCCCAGTTAATGGAACCAAAGTAGGAAAGCAGATAGTGGAAAACTTCTCTCCCAATCAGACCAAGTTCACGATGCAAAGAGCAGACCCCGTGTCGCGCTACCGCTTTTCCCTCAGTGCCAGGACGCAGGTGGGCTCTGGGGAAGCAGTCACAGAGGAGTCACCAGCACCCCCGAATGAAGGTAGGTGCACTGCGGCAGCCTCGGGGCGAATGGTCCCGGGGAATTCAGATGCCTAGAGAAACACTCACTCGGCCTCTGGCCTCCCCGGCCTCCTGGGATGGAGAGGCTGCAGGCCCCTCGGAGGGAGCCACCCTGTGTGCTGAGAGGTAGGTACCGGCGATGTATCTGGAAAACACATCTTCTTACTGATGCAGTCAGACCTGGATCCCAACTCGGCCTTAACTTACTCAGCTACTTAACACCTGTGATCTTTCCTTCTGGTGGGGGAATAGGGAAGAGAGTGTGAAGCGTAGCTGAGTTGAGGGGATGAGAGAAAGCATACTGGAAGTAAATGTGCTCACGAACTCCAAAGAGCAGTGAAGATGCTCGCCTAGTGAGGGAGGCAGCAGTACAATGGAGACCGCCCCGTGAGGGATCTGGGGGTGCCCCTTCTTCTGTCGAGGATGCGTGGCGCCGAGAAGAGAGGGGGACAGCTGTGACTGAAGCTAATTGCCGGGATCACGAGTAGAGCAGGAGGTGTAGTCCCTCCTTGCCGCCTGCATTGAGGGAGTTGTCAGGCTGAGGAGAGGAAAGGGGGTTTGGAAACAGCCATTTGCCAAACCAGCTCCACAGAGAGTACGTGAGCTCCTCTCCTGGGTTCTGGCATCTAGCAGCGTCGCACCCCGCCCCAGAGCTGCGCCTGCCTGAGAAGTCCACTAGAGGGGGCTCCAGGCCCATCTGCACACGTGCTGGCTTCCGGGAACCTCTTGGGCAGACGAGCCACTAGAAGCCTCGATATTGGCAGATCCCCTATGACAGCGGGTGGAGGCTCTGCCTCTCCAGAGGTACCATGGTCTCTTCAAAGGCCATTTCTTGAGCACCCACAACATGAGGTGCCAGACGCTGTACCCAAAACAAGGGATGTAAAGCTAATAAGCTCACACAGTCTAGAAGGAGGGACATCCACAGGAATATCTAATTGTAATTCACCATGAGCTGTGTATGTCTAGATGGCAGGAGTGCAGTGGCTGTGCAGGGGAGGGGGGTTGATTCTACAAGGGAAGACTTCAAAGAAGGGGTGATGTGATTAGGAATCCTTGAGGCTGACAACAGGTTATCCTGTCTAGTGCTTTCCCCAGAAGGCTGAGGTCCGGTGGCCTGACCCTGGCCTGATTGGACCTCCTGAGCACCGGTACCCCCAACCCAGGAGAGGAGCCGTGCTTCCAGGCCCTGCTGCCTCTGCTGCCTTACCCCAGGCTCCCGGTGCAGCTTCATAAGCAGCCCTGCATCCCTCCCCAGGCCCCACTTCCCTGGCCAGTAGGCCAGCACTGAAGCAGAGAGGAGAGGGGGCAGGCAGAATGTAGAGAAAGGCTGACAGTGCTTTGTCTCTACCTCTCTGCTCTCGTAAACCAGGAGTGAGCTACACAAGAAGCTCCCCTCCTAGTGTACCCTTCCAGTCTCCTGGGGACTTGGGCAATTTATTAGGGCTGGGGGACTTTGGGTAAGTGGTTAATATATGCCTATTACCAAAGGCCAGGCCAGGAATGATGCACTTTCTTGATTACTTAATTCTATAAGGAGATACATAAAGAGAGCCTCTTCTCCCTCCCCATCTCCCCCCCCCCATTACAGAACATCAGATAAACAAAGCCCCGTTGCCTGGCCCCAGTGACCACCCCAGGGAAGGATCTTCAGCTCCAGGGGACAGGAGAACAAAGAGAGACTCTCTTCTCAACCTAGGGGTTTGCGGCAAATTCAGGAATTCCTTTTAGGGCTCTCAGTCCCCAGTTGAGTTTCTTACTTCATACAATACAAGGGGCAGCAGGACAGTGGCTCCGGGCTCCAGTCCATCACATGCCCCAGCCTTCAGAGGCTGAGCTGGTGTGGGGAGCGTTCAGCCAAATGTGCTCCCTCTCACCCACCCCCCCACCCGAGCACTATTCAACGCCTGCCCCTGGGGATGAAGGAACCATCCTGTTGACAGGCGTTGATGTCCTCCTAAACCACCTGTACTTTATGCCTTCAATTCCTGGCGTCACTGAGGGTTACCCAGACTCCTTCACCCCAGCCCAGCTAGGAAAGGACACACCCTTTGAGAAAGACCTGGGAACATAGCACTCGAGGTAGACTGTTTCTGCTGCCACCTCTTAGATGTCCTTGAGTAGAGCCAGAAGCGAGTATATTAGAAAGGTTTCCAAGACCCAGGAAAGTTTTCCGTAGGAACGTGCCAGACCCCAGTGGAGTTTAACATGATCCCCGAACACCAGGTGGCATCCTCAGGGCCGTGACCAGCACTTGGCCACACCGTCTGGGTCAGATTAGAGCCAGAACCTTCTCTGTCCTGTGATTGCTTGTCTTGTGGTTTCACCTGTGCTGTTTTCTCTTCCCTCTCGTTCTTTCGCCCTCTCCCTCTCTGGCTATCTTGGGCGCTGTGTTCTGAAGCTGCTCCAACCGCAGGTACCGTACCAGCAGCGGAGGTAATGGGCATGGCATGGGGCAATTCAAGGTGGAGTCCAGCCCAGCCAGAGCGGAGAAGGAGGGAGAGGCTTGGGGTGAAAGCATGCTCCGGACTCACCCTTTCAGTGGTTGGGAAGCCAGACTCTCCAGGAGGATGTGTGTGGAGGATGGGACCAGAGGAGATCAAACACATCCTCCTCCCTTCGCTAGAGAAGGAGGTTGGCTGAGAAGGGGCCCCACACGCACAGGCTGCAGACCTGTTCTCTGGAGCTGCAGCTTTCTCTGAAGCTGAGTGATTACTTCCCCTGAGCCACCTGGGGCCTTGCCCAGGCTCGACATCTCAGAGCACAGAGAAAGGGTCCACAGCCTTTGGGTGGCCGGCTGCGCCCTAGAAGGAGTGGGGGCAGCTGGCTCCTGTCTCCTGGTCAGGCTGCCATCCCCTGAAAGGGTGGCCTGTGGGTGAGCACGCCGTGCATGCTGGCCTTGCATGCTGCATGGGGCCTGGCACCAGCTCTGCCATCCACCATGGCTTCTAGTCAGTGAGAACAGGTCTGCATGTCCCAGGATGGGGCCGGGTGCCCCAGGACCTGGAGTCTCAGTGGACACCATGCACTGATGGCCCACTCACCCCTCAGAAGCCCAGCTTCTCAGAGTCTTGGGTGTTAAGAACAGTCTCCACTCTTGGGGTCTGGGAGGTGGACGCACAGTGAGGAGTTGGGCAGGCAAGTCTGGAGCAGGAGATGACCTGCTAGCCAAGGTCCTTGTCTCAAGTCCTCATGTTGTGGGTTTGAGGAACATCACCACCGAAGGCCGGTCCTCAAGCTGGAGGAGCTAGGCAGGGGCCTCAGGGTGCCTTCCGCTGCCTTCCTTTGAGGCAGAACCAAGGCTATAGGGCAAGGGTTTGCCAGAGCCTCCTCAGGCTCTAGGCAGCAGGGAGAGCCGAGAGCCAGGTGAGGAACTGGAGGGTTGGCTTAGGCAGGGGACGCCGCCTTACCCAGTTTGGTTCCCCTCCACCTTCACTCATTAACCGCCCCTGCCCCGCTATTTTAGGTTGATTCTGTTTCTGTTGCGCACCCTGCTTCCTTTGTTTGCGTTTGCTCCACCAGTCAGGTCTGGGTGGTGTGCTGCCATCATCCTTCCCACCCCCCGTCCTCTCCATCTCCCCCGCCCCCAAATAACCCAGGCCTGCAGGGGCCAGTGCCTCCCCACCTCTGCTGGGATGTGAGGCAGAGAGGTGTCCTGGGCCTGGAGACCGGAAGAAAGCCATCCTTGCAGTCTGGGAGTGGCCCTAACTTTCTGATTCAAGTTTGCATAAGGATTTCCCCTGGGACTATTATAGCAGGTGCTCAGGGCAGCCGAAGCGACTTAGTGGAGATGGAAGGGGAGATGCAGGGAGGGTACCACGTGAATCACCTAGACGCTCTTTGGTCAAGCGGCTTGCAGTCCACCTTCCCCATTCTGGTACCCAGGACCCAAAGCAAGTGGATCCGGTCGCGGGGAGTACGCTTTGCTCAGTGGGCATCCGTGCCAGTCTGCTGCCCCTCTCATGTGTGGCAGGTGTGAGGGGGGTGCATGTAATTCCAAACACCCCACTTCCTACTTCTCGTTTAGGAAAGATCCAAGCTCACCCTGGTGTGCAGAGGCTGCCAGGGCCTCTGTCCATCGGTCAGATGTGTTTCCTAGGCTCCAGCTTCCGTGTGACGTGGTGGTAGAGGCACAACGCACGTCTTGGTAAATGAGCTGTGCCGGGAACATCAGCCGTTCCCGGCCTCAGATGCAGAAGAACCTCCTGCACAGTCTGCGGGTGCGAGGTGATGGCGCTCAGGTTCTCTACGGGTGACGCGGGCCTGGAGTCCAGCCCGCTGCTCCCTTCCCTCTCATCTTCGCCAAACGTGGGCATTCTCCCCCCCGGACTGATCTGTTCCTATCTCACCCGGTAAAGATAATCCCTCTCATGCACCCCATCTGCAGTCTCTTAGGGTTGCTGCCCATCTGTCCTGGCCATCTGTGATTTGGCCAGGGTAGTCCGTGCACCAGGTGGACATGTTTGGACTGAACCCTCCACCTTGGAATGTCTGGAAACTGCTGTCCTTGTCTTTGACTCGGCTCAGATCTGCCAGTGTTTGGTGGGCAGCTCCAGGGCAGGTTCTGGGCAACGAAAAATTAATAAGAGACATGTTGTCTTAATTTTCTCCATCTCCTGCGTGGTGTCGCCCAAAACTCTGGTGGAAAACCCTTGGCCATAGCTGGGGTGCCTTCCAGTGTGCATTAGGTAAGCCATTAGGTTGACACTGCCTTCAGGTAGGGGTCCTGTGCTTCCAGCTCCAGGCCCACTGTGGCTCCCCGTTACTCTCGGTCTCCGGGCTGGTGGTCTCCACTGGGCAGTGACCAGGGTGGTTCTCCAGCCCATAGTTCCTGCTGTGGCTGAAGATGACACCCTAGCCCAGCAACGAGTCTGTCCAGCCTGTGGGCCACTCTGACTGTAAGCCCCGCTTCTGGTCCTTATTCCCCGTTTATCTGCTACCCCCACCCCGCCCCAGGGGTTGAAATCATCTGAATCCCCTTAGACCTGAGCGCTGGACAGTTTCCCATGGAAATCCTGCCCTCCCCTCCCACCTATAACAACTCACTCACCTGACCCTTCTGTCCCTTCCCTCAGAGCCTTGCCTTCTTACCTCTGACCTCCCAGTCTCTCTGGCCCTGTCCAACCCTGGGACAATAGACACAGCTAATGACTAGGCCAGAGAGGATGCTGATTTACCAGCTGGGACCTCAGCCAGCCCAGAAGGTGTCTTCTCCACTGTGCCTCCAGTGCCGGGGACCCTCTGGGGGGACGCCTGGGAAGTGCCTCCTTTCCTCCCACCCCCTTCTGGTCCCCTCTCGCTAATACCTGATTGTTGCTGCTGAGCTGGAGGATAAGCATCTAGGTAGCCATCATCAAAGAAAACCCTTCCTCCTGTCACACTTGGCAGAGGGAGGGGAGGAGAGTGTGGAAGCATCCTCAGTCATTGCTCATTCTTGTCTCTGCCCAGCAGGGCCCAGGAAGAAACTCGCTCTCGCCTAGCCTCTCTCAGCATCTCTGTTTCTAGGGCTGCTGGCTGGAGCGCCCGGGGAAGCGTGTGGGCCTGGCTGCAGGCCCTGTGTGAGCATGAGTGTGTGTACCTGCTTGTACGAGGACCAGGGCCCACGTGAGAGTGTGAATAGCTTCCGGGGGCTGGGAAATGCAGCACCGCTGTGCACATAAGAAGGGGAGCCCACGTCTCTGCACTGCACAGGGTGGGATGATTTAACTTGAAAGGCATTTTCAGTTTTTGGATGACGCCCCTTAAATAGTCATAGCAAAGGGGGACCTTGTGAACATTGCAGTTGCCAGAAATTATTAGAAAATACACTATTGGTAAGGAACCAGAGCAGAGCAGTCCTATCCAGATGGACGAAATAGCTTCTCAGGGTTCCTTCCGGCAGCTCAGAACAGCAGGAAAAGCCCATGTGTGTTCCGTGGACACGGGAGCTGCCAGGCATCAGGCCTGAGAGGGAGCTCACCTTTGCCTTGTGATCTCTCAGGCCCTTGTGTGTGTGTGTGTGTGTGTCTGTGTGTGTCTTGGTGGGTGGGATAGGCGAATTCCCGCAGGCTGAGCTCTTACAGCACTGAGCTTGCATTCCAGGCCTGGGGCCACCTTGGACTGAAATACATCCTTGAATACTGACTGTGAGAGGGAGAGTTTTTCCCACCGCACGTTCCCCTTCCCCCACCCCTTCCTGATGTCTGCGAGTTGACTGGGGTTTGGGGAATATAGCGCAGTCTGCCTTCACCTTGCCCAGGAATCTCTGGAATGCATGGGGCATAGTCAGCTACCCAGTGTGACTTCTGTGGTCAGCACCCTCAGGCCCAGTAATGCCTCTGATCTTACAAATAGGGAAGCGACTGGGATCCCGGGAACAGTCCCTCCTTCTCTATGGAGGACTTGTAATATTGGAGTCCCCGGGGGGAATGAAAGGGCTTTTGTTGGTCAGGCTCTTGTTGAGAAGACTTAGGATCTCTTGATTCTTTCTTGAGAAAGGCTTTCTGGCAATTTTCTCTCTGGTTCCCTCGCTGCCCTGGCTCCCTTCTGGAGAGAGGGGATAGTATTTCCTGATCTTCTGCAGATTTGAGATAAGGTAGGAGATCACTCTTCCTTGAAACTTAGAGTTACCTACTTCTGTCTTAACATCACTGCCTTCTGCCCCGTCAGCAGTGACACTAGAAAGTAGACTGTGGTCAGATCACAGGAGATGGTGGGCAAGGAGGAGAGGCAGCTCTGTCTCTCTCTGATTTGCCCATCATTCTTCTCATACCCTAAGCTTTAGCAATCCTGGAACTAAAGAGTAATAGGCCAGCCCTTTGTTAGTGTCCCAACCCTTCTGTAGAAGGAAAGACGGTCTATGGAAACGTTGTCATGATAGACTTAGCCCCTTAGGGCTGACCGACGGCAAAGGGTAGCTTTGGATGGGAGATGAGGAAGTAAGAGGTAGTGCAGATTTGAACTTCTCTGAAGATTTATGCTCTTTTGGGGATTTCTACATCTACTGTGGGCCAGGAAGGTGGTGCTCCTTGAGCGCAGGCCACACTGTGAGTCCGTCAGTGCCCTTTTCCCACATTCTAATCAAAGGGAAAGGGCTTCCGGTGCCCAGACCCCAGATGCCCTAGAGAGAAAGGCAGTTACTACAAGTCAGGGTGGATTGGGGTAATCTGGGACCGTCGCTGGACAGAGAAGAAGGGAGGAGAGGCCAGGGAATGAACAAGAGCTGAGAGCCTGGGGAGGGGCTGGCGGTGGAGGTAGGAAAGACGAACCAAGGTGCAAGTCTTGCCCACAGAGTGGGGATCGTTCTCTCTCTCTGTCACTGGGTTCGGGTGGCGGTAGAACTCAAGCAGGCAGGAGAGGGGGTGATTTTGGCGTGAATGGGTGGGAATGGCAGGCTTCCCGGTGCTCCTGCAGGGCAGGACCCCGCAACCTGCCCGCCTCCGAGGCCGGGGCTCCGGGCCTGGACCCAAGTGGTGCTGCTTGGCCTGTGCTGGGTGGTGCTTGACCTGGGACTCCATGTCATCCCTGGGGTCTGAGTGATTTGGTGTGTGTCCCGTCTTCATCACCGCCCTTGGCTGTGTGCATGCTGGTGCTTTGAGCCACACAGACCATGAGAAGAAAATGAAACACACAGGCTTCATTCTCTTTCCTTGCCATGGTCCTGTTCTCTTTCATGGCGACCCGTCTGACCCAGTCCATCCTGCTCGGGGAGGCTTCTGGTCCCTAAGCTCCATCTCTTCTGCGGGCTGCCTGCCTTGCACGTGGGGCCGTGTGTCCAGGCTGGGGACGGCCACACCGACCAGACTTGGCTGTTTTACATTTCCCCCTTAGCTCCTCCCACGTCGCCCCCGACCACGGTGGGTGTGACGGGCACGGTGGGCAGTACTGATGCCACTGCTGCCACCACCGAAGCCACAACAGTCCCCACCATCCCAACTGTCGCACCCTCCACCGTCGCCACCACCACCGTCGCCACAACTACTACAACCACTGCCGCCGCCACCACCATGGAGAGTCCTCCCACCACCACCAGGACTGAGATTCAAGAATCCGGTACTGCCCGTCATCCGTGCTCCTGTCCCTCCAACCACAGGCTTCCTCAGAATGGGGGCGGGGGGGGGGGGGGGGGGGGGGGCGGGGCTGAGATGGTGCTGGTCAACACCTCCCTTTGTTTCTGCTTTGAAAGCACAAGAGACTAGATTCTCTGTCTGGTGGCCTAGAGGCACAGAGCACCCGCCCCTGTGGTGGCCTCCACTGCTCAGAGCCCCTGTCCTAACCTCGGATCCCTGTTCTTTAACAGAGGCCCCCGGGCCCCAGACTGTAGGGCTGCCTCCAACCACATGCTGAGGGATCAGCTTAGGGCTGAGCACTCCAGAATGCGGAGAGTGGGGAAGGAAAGGGCCTGACACCGCAACCAGCCTGAGAAGGCTTCCTGTCTCCGCCATGATGCCCCAGCCTTGCAGCAGAGGGCTGAGGAGTGGGGAGTGGCCAGCCATGCCAGGTTCTGTCCCCAGAACCGTGCGCCTCCCTTGCACCTCTCCCCGAAAGGCGCACTTATAGACTTTTCTAGTCAGAGCTTGCAGGAAATGACATTACCGAGGAGTCCTGTAATGCCAGAGAGTGCTCTGTGGCTCTCCCCACTCATATTCCCCACACCCCCAGATATACACACGGAGGGAAAATCGCAGCCTTTCTAGGGGCCCGTGGTAAGAGTCGATCCCAGGGCTGGCCCGCCGAGCCCAGAGAGTGTGTTGTTCCCGCATCATGCATCCAGGCCAGGAAGCTCTGTTCTTCCAGCACGAGGAGACCCCCTCGGGAATCCAGCAGTACTTCTAAGAACTGACATCAAACACTCTTATTACCACGGAGGGGAGGGCCTCCAGCTTGTGGAGCCACAGGCCAGCTGTAAAGCACGATGCAGCCGGCAGGGCTGGCAGGAAGCACCCGGAACCCTCTTCCAGCAGCAGTAGAGCTGTAGGCCCCCTCTGTTTCCTGGGCAAGCCCCTTCGCCTTCCGAGGCCTCGCTGTCACCCATCCCACCCCTCTTCTCTCAGCACTTGGATGAGGATAGAAGCTTAATGCATGTGTGAGTATCTTCTTCAATCCAATTACGTGGAGTTGTGTGAGCCGTAAGGGGAGACACGTGACACGTAGCTGACATTATGCTCCTCAGACCTTGAAAACACTGATTTGCCTTAAAGCTGCAATAACGAGAATTTAAACAGCGTGCTCTGTAGGGAAGAGTTGGCTGAGAGAAACCTGCTAGGCTGTGAGAAGCTGCCATTTGCAGTTTGGTGACGGGTGTTCTTTGGGTCCACGGTGAGGCTTCTTTTGCATTCAGGTGGGCCTCCGTGCCGCACTTTAATGCTCCGAGTTCACAGAGGAGATGTACCAAGAATGAAGACAGGGAGTGGGTCTTGCCCGTTCTGGAAGGATTGGCCTTGCTGTCACAGAGGAGTAGCCTATGGACTCTCACATCCCAACTGCTAACTGAGCCTGAGATGCTGCGGGGGCCCGGCCACACTCTGACCTTATCCTTAGAGCTCAGGGGCTCCCCTCAACATTCTCATCTCCCTCAACGCAGCAGAGTGGCTCTGTTGTCCAGGATTTTCAAAATGAAAGTTCATCTTTATCGTGTCTTACAACTTAGGACAAAATGTTTCCTAAGTTGACTCTTCTGGGTGGTGAAATGGGACTTTTTCTTTGTCCTTAACTTGTCTTTTTCAGATTTCAAGGGATACGCCTTAAGTCTCACATCCCAGGAGCTGACAGGACAGTCCCTGTTTCCCCTCACTTCTTCCTCTTGTTTTTATAGTAATTGATAGCTTTCCTTCTCGGCGCCTTTCTTTGAGCTTTTCTGTTCTTTAGTGATCGTCATCTTGGTCTCTCTAGATGCCAGTGCCTTCTTCCAGCTCCCACCTCTAAATCATTTTGGTTTCCCATTGCTTGACCGTATCTAATAATGCCCCAATTTCCATTACCTTTAAGACGGTCAGATTTAGGCCAGGGTTGTATTGCTGGTCAGACTGTCTAAACCCAAATTCTTTGGGCTCAGGGCTGAGGAGGAAAAATCTCAAGTTCCCAAATCATAACTGATCATAATTCATTCCCACTAGAAAGAGCCATGAGATTCTAAGGAGCTGGGATTTGGGCTGAGTTAAAGCAGCCGATACAGCGGAAACCTTTGGCAGATCAGTAAAGAAGGCTGCCTTCTGCCCTCCCCACGGAGAATGCCTCGTGCCATCAATGGAATCTCTTTCTAAAATGAATCATATTCACCTGGGGCGACTGACAACTGACAAGGTTGTAGTAGAGAAGGTGCTTCTTTGAAGTGGAGACCAGGAGATCTTTTATCACCTCCCCCAGCCCTGCAGACTCAGCCACATGTCAAATAGATAATGAATAAATGCATCACCAAGGTACTCTATTCATTTATTTTTGACAGGTGAGTCGGTGACAGTGCCCCCTTGCATGCTAATAAACTATAGAGGAGACACACTTGTAAAGTCTTTGAAATATAAGGCTTCATGCTAGTATTCCACTATTAAATCTTTGCTGGGAAATGGGGTAATCAGACCGCTGGGATGCTTGAAAAATGATTACGTTTGAAGATCAGTGCCATTCTCCTGTCCACAGGCTGTAGTTTCAGACAGGGTGATGGCTTTGATAAAGTAGCTCCCAGCTCATAGGAACTAGATAATTAATGTCTTCTGTGTTACGTAGAGATCAGGCCTCGAAGATACAGTGCTGAGAAGGCAACAGAGCAGGAGTCTTCTGGTGTCTGGACCACTGAACGTTGGGTGTCAAGAAGGAGTTATCTTCTCTGGTCCCCTCTAGCCCATGAAAGGGAGAGGAAGGATTCGTACTGTCTCTGCTTGGGGCCCTGGGGTTTTAGGCCCCAAGTCCCCTTAGAGAATCTGAGGCCATTTTTCAAGAATTCAGCATCTTGTTGACCAAGAATGACCCCAGGGGCTCCTCAGACCAGAGTCACCCTTGTAGGTTGCCGTTCTCCACCTCCAGTTTCAGGATCCCATTAAGGCTTTCCCCTGTTTGGTCCTGTCCTTTCTGCAAATCTCAACATGACTCTCGAGTGGCTTTTCAAGATACCCTCTCTCCTTCCTGTAGAATGTCTATGGTTGAGGGGAAGGAGGCTGGCACACCTCTCCCGCCCCGTCTGCATCCTAGCTAATGGGGCTTTTCACTGGCCCCTTTGGCTGCCCTGTTCACATCCACGACAAGGGACCTAAAAAGGGAATAAACCCAGGTTAGAGCCTCCAACGGCCTGGATCAAACCCACTCTTTCATTCCTACTCCCACCTACGTGGACACATAGTTTCTGGCTCTCCCTCACATACGGGTCCTCCTGACTGGACTTGCTCATACCTAGCCTGGCTACCAAGGCTGCAGCTTGGAGCTCTGTCGGGCCCTGTGCACAGCCACTTCCTACTCTACCCTTTCCTAGCTGCCCGCGCGTGCGTGTGTGTGGTGTGTGTGTGGTGTCCGCAGCGCTGCCTCCCTCCTCACCACTAACTCCTCTTCTAACCCCCCTGCCAGCCCCCGACGAGCGATCCATCTGGAATGTCACAGTGCTCCCCAACAGTAAATGGGCCAACATCACCTGGAAGCACAATTTCGGGCCCGGAACTGACTTTGTGGTTGAGTACATCGACAGTAAGCATTCTGTGCGCGTGGCGGAGATGCCATTAAAAAGATCCCATGCGCTCCCCCAGGCTCAGGGAGGCCTTCCAGCCGCTTCGTTGTGGCTTAATGAAGTCGACGTGTGCTCAGGTGGCAGCGAGGTAGGAAGAGCAGACTCGAGGAGGAGGAAGGGGTTTCTGCGGCCGTTAGTGAAGGTCCAGGGGTGCCTTGCGGTGGGGGCGGCCTGGGTGAGGGGCCCTTCGTCCATTTCCTGCCCAGGATGACGGTTCTGGTGGCCCTCCGATGAGCCAGATCTCACCTTTGCTTGGATCTCCTTAATTCAGGATCCAGATTCTCAGCTGTCTCCCCTAGACAGGCTGGGCCAGTCCAGACTTGGGGTTCAACTGTGCTTTGCTCACAGAGGGACACCAGCTGCTCACAGGTCAGAGACACTGTCCAGGGTCACTCGACTCAGCTGGTGGCTTGAGCTGAGCTGTTCATTCTTTACTGGACCTGGGGAGCAAGCGTTGAGATTTGTGAGGCTGTAAAGTGTGGTCAGGCTATCTGCCTTCTCTGAGTGAAGGCCCCTGTTTCTGAGGGCTCAGACCCACCATGCTGGCCTATTTGGCTTGTGCTGGGAATCCACCCAAAGCTCTTTGAGGGAGAACAAAGCCAACTCTTAGTTCTCTGCGGTTGGAGAGAGCTTCACATCCACAGAATACAGAATTCCTAGTTTGGTCCGTACTTTTTCAGACACCCAGGCACTCGCTTCTCTTGATGTGTGAATTCACCACGCAGCGAGAAATGAGAGGGGAAACCAGGAGTGAGAGCTGAGAAGCAGAGGCCGTCTCACCTCCGGTTACCGTGAGGGATGCTGACTGGCTCTCTGACCCTCTCCAGGGTAACGGAGCGCTGGCTGACACCCTGAGAGCTTAAGGAAGCAGGTCATGATGTGCTAAGTGCTTAAGACTGGGGTGAGGACAGAAAACCTTAGGAGAGGGAACAGTGTCCTAGGCTGCAGGGCCATTGTGTAGGAGAGTCAGCATGTGAGAAAGCTGGTGGAGCTGCCCGGTGACCTCCAGGTCTGCACGACAGCCTGGCCCCTTCCCCCACCCTCCATGCTTCTACCCTTGACAGGTGCCCAGGAGCCTAAGCACTGCCTCTCCGGCTCATCATGCCCAGCCTTGGGCTGACTGAGGTTTCTGTTCCCCAGGCAACCATACGAAAAAAACTGTCCCTGTTAAGGCCCAGGCCCAGCCCATACAGCTGACAGACCTCTATCCCGGTATGACATACACGTTGCGAGTTTATTCCCGGGACCACGAGGGCATCAGCAGTACCGTCATCACCTTTATGACCAGTACAGGTGAGAGGGGATCTGGCCTGACCTGGCCGTCCCCTACAAGCATGGGGCATGTTGTTCTCATTGTCGGCTTCCTGCTTGTCTCTTCTCCTCGGAAAGAAGACTCATCCTCCCATTTCCTCACCTTGCATGACGTGGCTCGGCTCTTCTTATGTGTCAGTCTGCAGCTCCCCGGAAGACAAGACGAGCCAAAAGTGCATGCCAGTAGATAGGAAACCATGCTTCTGACCCTGTGGGGATGAGTGGGATGTCAGGGGGTAACGGAGGCGTTGTAGAATGAGGGCAGGGGAGACCACCAGGCCTCCACTGTGCTTGAGCCACCAGGGCTTGGTGTATATGCAGACATGGTCCCCGTGTGTGGGTCTGGGGGCAGTGTGTCCCGGAGGCACAGGGGCTTGCTTCTCGCACGTGGGGTTAGGGGATAGGCCATCCAAGGGTCTTGACCCCCAAATCCTCCCAGGAACCAAGCCAAGGATCAGCATGTATGTCACTGCCTTGCCACTGTCACCTGTTGTTTAAAAATTCGAAAGTGTGTTACACAAGTTGTTTTGGTTTAATTTTGCCCCAAGTTTGTCGTGGCTTAAATGTAGTTGACCTTTGGTCGTACTGGGGAGGGGAAGAAGCTTTCTAATCCTGAAAGAGCTCTGGATCTATCAGGGCTGTGGATAGAGAAGCTTCTTCACTTGTACCAAGTGGGGCTCAGTAAAAGGTGCAAGGTTCAGAAATCTCTCTGTTGATCAGGGTGGCTGGCAGTCTGGAGACCGTGAGGACACTTGCTTCTCTGTCTGTGTGTCTCTTTAAAATCATCCAGGCAAGCTAGCCAAGTGGCCAGTTTGCTGAGCCCTGGGGTAAGGATGAGTGTGGGGAAAGAGACTGAGAGAGGAAAGCACCAGTCCCTGCCTCAAGGCACATCCTAACCACGTGCAGGTTGCTAGACACAGGATAAAGGAGAAAACACACAACGGTTTATATGAACTTCTGAATGTGGACTTAAGTACGGATTACCCTCCCTGCGCCCGGCTTGACGAGGCTGATCTTGGTAGCTTGCACCTTGAGAGTCACTGCCCACGTGTATAAGGGCCGCACTCCACCCCTGCTAGCCTGGCGCCTCCTGGTCTGGGTGTCCCGGCCTCCTCCCTGTGTCTCTGCCTGTCCTATGCATGCCCATGCCATCAAGTCTCGGGGAGTCTGAGAGTCCTGCTGCCTGCTTGAGGCTAACCCGGCCAACTCAGGCAGGATGTCCATGAGCAGCCAGGTCATCCTGGGAGCCAGGCCAGGGGACTGGACAGTTGACCAAGCAGAGCAGGTGGCTGGATTCTGTCTGACCCAGTCGAGGTCCCAAGCTGTTGCTCACCAGTGCGTGCATTTGGTTTTGCTCATTACAAACTTGAGTCCAGCACAGGGGCAGAAAGCAAAGATGAGATTTGAGGATGGCGTTCCATCCTAGGGATTGCAGCGAAAGCCAGCTCAGCCTGCTTTCAGACTTTGACTTCTCCCAGAGCTGAGCCCTGGGACTGTGGGTGAGGGTTGGGGAGAAAGAGCCAGAGCAAAAAGGACCAGCCCCTGCCCTGGGGTATGTCCCAATCTGCTTTGAGATATGAAACGCGCAATACAGAAAAATAATAATAATTGGTAATACGCTTCTGAATATTGACTCAGGTGTTCATCTCTCTTTTCCTGTGGTTGCTATGGAGAAACTGATCCCATAACTTGCTTTCAGAGTGATTGAGGCCTTAAGCACTTGCACGTTTCCCCAGTTCCTCCCAGTGCAAGCTGGAGAGGGCAGGTATGACCCTCGCCCTGAGTACATACAGCTCACTTACCTCACCGGCTGGCTGGAAATGACTATGTGCAAACCACATAGAGAAGGAGACTATTTCCACTTTCTGAAGTTCATGTGTGTCTGTGAGTGTGTGTTCAGATCCTTTGAAAACACACAGAGGAGTGGCTGGACCCCAGAGTCAAGTTCACACAATGTCCCAGGTCCCTGTGTCTCATCAAAGTAGGTGATCATCTCTGGGCCCAACCACTAGTCATTTAGGCAACCACAGGCCATCACTGTAGTCTATAGGCTCAAACATGCTACAGTGGTTCAGGAAGGAAATGGGAGAAAAGCACAAGGAATGCTAACAAGCTCCCCGACTCTCACCAGAAAGATCTCACATGGGAAGTTAATCACCAATTCTTGAAGCTTTTGAAGCCAAAGAGACCCGAGGGACCACAGACACATAACCCTGGACTCCAGGAGGCCTGCCAGCTCTTACATCCTGGGGCAGGTGGGATGGGGGGCTGACGGGGGCCAGCGAGACAGACAGCAAACTGCCTTAGACCTCAGGGACTCCGGGAGGAGGGACATTAGGGGACCTACTTGTATTGGGCCTCTTTCTGCTGTGTTTGGGAGAAACCCAGGATGGAGCGAGGTGAAGATGGAAAGGTGTAAAATGATGCTTAAGTGAGAGCAGCCAAGCTAAACTGCATGTGAAGAAGCCCAGGGGCTTCCCTGGTGGCGCAGTGGTTGAGAGTCCGCCTGCCGATGCAGGGGACGCGGGTTCGTGCCCCGGTCCGGGAAGATCCCACATGCCACGTAGCGGCTGGGCCCGTGAGCCATGGCCGCTGAGCCTGCACGTCCGGAGCCTGTGCTCCGCAGCGGGAGAGGCCACAACAGTGAGAGGCCCGTGTACTGCAAAAACGAACAAACAAACAAAAAAGCCCATCCCTGTCATGCTTGTTCATCTGCCGTATTTCTGAAATATCATTTTTTTGCTGACTTTGAGTGACTGGCCTCTCTCTAATGGCCAAACCAATTTCCTCCTGATGAGAGTTCGGAGTTATGGGAACTGTCTGCCTTGCAGGTGAATTGCCCGTTTCTGAGCAGGATTGTAGGGTGCGGTGTGGAAGGCACACAAAATATGGCCTCCAGGCCAGAGTAAGAGTTATTAGGACCTGTGTGTCCCCAGTGGACGGGTGCTGATCTGGCTTCCGTTAGCTACAACAAAGGTGGTGAGTGTAAATATACCCTGGTCTTGGGATGTTGCTATGACTGTGTCCGTTAGGAATCTGGAAACATGTTGAACGGATCGATTAAGCGTGGTGTTAGCAGACAAATGTAACTGCCTTGCAAAAACGCCTTATTCCTCTCAGAGTCTGTGTGTGGGGTCACATTGTGAATGAGATCACGTCCTAAATTTCTTTTGGTTCTTGAGAAACAGAGTCATTTTGATGGGGTCTGGTTGAGCCCACCTTACCCCAGATCCCACTGGGTTTTTGGTTTCTTTGTTTTTGTGCCTCATTGACACTGATCAGTTCTAGGTGTACAACATAATGATTTGACCTATGTATATACTGCAGAATGATTAACACTATAGGTTTAGTTAACATCTATCACCAAGCATAGTTACAAAATCTACTTGGTTTTGAACAGCCTTCTATGTCCAAACTTCACAGCAATTTCTTTGATCTTTTCAGTGAGGACTGAAGGTAACATTTGAACTTTACGTGGTGCTGTCAGGAATGGAAAGCTACATTTAATTTCTAAATTGCCCATATGGCCACTTTCCCTGGAATTGTGACTTTCTCTCCCAAGAGAAAGGAGTCTCGTGGGAGACGGCTATCAGCAAGATGGTGGAGCAAACAGGTCACCGCAGACATTCAGACCAACTTCTCTGCAAAAGGTGGCGACCACCATCCAAACACAAGTTGAAGTGGCTCCTTCATCCCAGTGCCCAGGTGGCACGTGGTCAAGCCAATATCCATGTGACCCTCCAGCTGGTATCAGGAAAAAATGAGAGAGATACCCCAGGTTAACCATAGCATATTAGGATTCAATCGGTCATTAATCAGTAAGTAGTCAATGACTGCTTGTTAGGAGATCAACATCGTGCTAAGTACGGGGGGGGGCCCAAGGAATCCCCTTTTCTCAAGCCTTAATAGTATCACTGGACATCAAGAACGCAGGAAACAGAGCAATTAAATGTTACATTGTGCAGAGTAAATAGGGGTGAAGTGGGGGTTCAGAGATCGGTGTGAGCTGGAGGAATGGGAGATTCAGGAAGGAGGGGGTACAATGTGGAAAGGTGGAGGGCAAGAAGGGTGGCGATCCAGGCTCTCTGGGGCAGGATGGGAAGAATGCAGGGAGGGGAAGACCAGAGCACCTGGCATGATGGAAGTGTTCTGGGAACATGATAACGTGATGTGTCATTGTATCCTTGGGATCTCATGGACACTGGGGTGAGGGGACTCCTTTAGAATGGTGCAGTGACGTGAATATGAGAGACATTTTGGAAGGAGTAAAATGATAGCCCTTAGAGATGAGTCGTGAAGCCACTGGCAGAAGCATGGGGGCAGGAAGGGGGCAGAGGGACCGTCCAGGGAGGTGTCAGGAGCAAGCCCTGGGCTTACAGTGTGGGTGGGACAGGCTGGAAGGACAATGAGAGATGAAAAAAGGATCACCAGTTGGAAGGGCAGGACTGGAGGGCAGGTGAGAGTAAGAGTCAAGGGTGTCGACGTAAGTCTGGGAAAGATGCCCTCAGTGATGGTGGATGAGCGCTGAGTACAGAGGGGCTCGAGGTTAGCGTCTTGGGGGCAGAGAAAGGAGTTGGCAGGAGCTGGAGATGATGGAAGATCAAAGAGTTTACCTATAAGAGGACAGTGCGTGCACTAGAGCCAAAAAGTCTGCCAGGTTCTTCGAGGGTTTTTTGTTTTAAGGTACAAGGAGCTTCAACGTGCTTGACAGCAGAAGGGAGGAGATAGCACAGAGGAAGAAATTGAAAATGCTAGGGTTTTCAGAGATCCTTACAGGATTGAGCCACCAAGGAGGTGAGGCATTGGGTCCCTTCAGAGGGGAGAGAGGAGAGCCCTACTGGACACAGAAGGAAGGGACAGTCATGGAGGCTGTGAGGTTTCAGTGGTCTCCAGAGTGGAGCAGGTGAGCTCGACACCGAGACACTGACTCAGAGAGGGGGGGTCACATGGGGGCAGCGAGAGGGGGAGGGGGAGCAGTTGGGAGGGGCAGTGAGAAAGGAGTGGAAGGGTGGCCAGGCTGCGGAGAAGGTCCAGTTGAAGTATGACTTAGTGAATCTGTGAGGGGCCTGGGTCTTCATCTTCCTCCAGCAAAGCTCAAGGCAAGCACAAAAAGATGCGATAATAACTGCCAAGGGGACCCACAGCAGGCGACTGAGTCGCGTGCTGGAGTGGGTGATGCAGAAGGGAGGGCAAGCGTGGAGTTTGAGGGAAGCAGAGACCCCATCAGGCCAAGAGGATGAGTGGACTGAGCGAAGGGAAGGAAGTCAGGAAGCAGATCAAGTGCCTCTATATTCCAGGCTGTGTCCCAGCACTGGGGGGGTGACAGTAACCCTGACGGTCCCTCCTTCAGGGAGCTTACTTCTGGGTGGAGAGATGAGAGCGGAGTAGTGAAGAGCACAGACTCGAGCTGTGACGGCCAAGGGTCACAGCTCAGCTCTACCACTTACCAGCTCTGGGCCCCTAAGCAAATCACTAACCTCAGTGCCTCAGTTTCCCCACCTGTGAAATAGGGGTAATGGTGAAAATCCACCTGATGGGGTTGCTGTGAGGATTAAATTAGATAATCATGGGAAAGCACTTGGAGTCATCCCAGCCCATAGGAAGTGCTTCCAGGTGTAAACTGTTAGTAAGGTAGCAAATGGTTATAAGTGCTATTATGAAGAGGACAAATTCGAGCCCTTGGATAGAGTGGCTGGGTGGGGGAGAGGGCTTTTGCCTTAGCTGGGAAGTTCCAGGAAGGCCTTTCCGAAGAGATGACGTTTGCTAAGGGAGCCATCTGAAAAAAAGAGCAGCAGATGCAAAGGCCCTGAGGCAGGAGTGGGAGTGTCCAGGGTGGTGGGAGATGGGACTGATGGAGCCCAGCAGATCAGGATAAGGAATGGACGGTTTTTCCTAGCAGTAATGAGAAGCATTGGAGGTTGAAGCGAGGAAGTGATCTGATCCTGCATGGGGTTTAGGAAGACCTCTCTGACCCTGTGCAGGAAATGGCCTTCGGAAGCGGGAGCGGAAGCAGGGATGGGATTTGCCCCACAGCGTGCCTGGATCAGAGTAGTCACAGCCATGTTCCCATGGGACTCAGCTGCTTTCCATCCCGGGCTGCCTGGGCAGCCAGAGCACAGAGAGCGTGGAAGGTCTTGTTCATCAGTCTTCATTGTTTATTGAGACCCATCTTGGTGCAATACCCTTGGCTAGATGCTAAGAACGCTATAAAGACAGTTTCTCTGCCCAAGAAGAGCAAAGGGTAGACTGCACCCAGATACGTGCCCCACAAAATGGTGTGTGATGCAGACCCTAGAGTACGGCACGGGCCCAGGGTCCATCCTCTGTGCCTGTGCTTCTCCCCCGAGGAGGCCCTGAGCTTCGGTTCCGGCTGCGTGGCTCTCAGCACTCCCGATGTTGTCTGGCTCTCCCAGAGGCCACTCCGCTCGCTCTGCTGGCCCCAGGGTTACCCAGGGTCTGTTCTACCCCTGTGATCCTTCCTGTCCTCCACGTCGTGGTTTCCGTGGAAGGCTGCTTCTTTTGTTCTCCAGTCCATAGAAAGGAAGAGGGCAAGTGACTCCTACCCACCCCACCCCTTCTGATCTCTAACCTTAGCCATTGGTCCTCCAGGATGCTGTCAGATCTGCTTCTGGTCTCCAGGCCCGCCCATCCGCCCCTCGCGTTATGAAGGTGTCTGCCCACTTTGAGACAGGTCTCCACATGTCCAGGCAGGGACAGCGAGGGACCCGCTGTCACAGGGGTCTCCACGTACGGAAGTGGTCTGGGAGAGGCAGCATGGGGTGTGCTGAATGCACAGCCCTGGCCCTAACCTCGCCACCGGCCCGTCTGGGCTACCCACACAGGGGCTGTCTTTGCTGTCAGGGAGCCCACAGTGCAGCTGGGGAGACACAAGGAAGCACGGGGCATCCTGGAACTGTACCCCACCTGCGACCCGCTGCCGGGAAGCCCGATTGGCTTCAGGGCCGTACTGGTGGGACAGGCCGCCGCTCTGTGCCTGTGCAGGCCTGCGAAGGCGTTCGTTCTTCCAGGGGTTTTGCCATGTGACCGCTGACCTTGTTCCCTGACGGGTAGCGTGCCGGCTCACCCCTGTGGCTCATTCGTGGGAAATCACAGTCAACCCCTGACCTTCCCTCATTCCCCACCAGGCTGTGCCCAGCCACCGGCTTTGCAAGAATGCCACGCCTCCTGCTTAGGAAACTTCCCTTCCTAAAGGGCCTGTCCAGCCTCCTGCTGCTTATTCTGCTCCCTGTACCCCTGTCCTGTGCCTCTTTTCTGACCTTTTGACCTTGACTTTTACATTATTTTCTCTTTGTCCCTGTAGTAGGGTAGGGTAGTTTGGGCCAGAGAGCTGCTGGGTGGTACCGTTAGGCTGCAGGAGGAACCTGGACATGAAATAACTGAAGTTCTTCCCTCCCCTCCTCACCTTCTCCCACGTGAATCATTCACCACGTGTTTGCTTCTGGCCCTCCCCCGCCAGCCTACACCAACAACCAGGCGGACATCGCCACCCAGGGCTGGTTCATTGGGCTCATGTGTGCCGTCGCCCTCCTGGTGCTGACCCTGCTCATCGTCTGTTTCATCAAGAGGAGTCGAGGCGGCAAGTACCCAGGTAAGATGTGTCAGAGGAGCGGGCTTGGGGGACAGGGCCAGCGGGCTTTCCTGTGAGTCACCAGGTCCCCTGCCAGCTCCAGGAGGCTCCGCCCTCTCAGTGAGCACAA
This sequence comes from Phocoena sinus, assembly GCF_008692025.1. Lineage (NCBI taxonomy): Eukaryota > Metazoa > Chordata > Mammalia > Artiodactyla > Phocoenidae > Phocoena > Phocoena sinus. The sequence goes on along the minus strand of NC_045763.1, from coordinate 152,498,876 downwards.
TCCTTGCCAAGCTTGGACGTACAGTCCTCTTGCCTGTTCTGTGCATCTCAGAGTTGCCAGAAAGCACTTGAGTTAATTAAGTTCGCCTGAGGTGGGGGGATGGAACAGTCCAGGCAGCCAGAGAGGAGATGGAAAGAACCCTGGCTCCCATTAAGAATGACCTTCCCTCCCCTTGACTCACCACCCATCTGCTCAGTAATTGGCTTTCTTCAGCCTGAATCTCATGAGGATGCTATGTCCCAGTGAAGGGGGAAGGAGAGAAGCATTTTCTGGAACTGTAAGAGAGAGGCCGGAGTGAAGAGAGGTTTGGATGGAAGAGGCCGCAGAGCTGGGCTCTCAGCATGGCTGGGTTGAAATCACAGATATACCAAGAGAGGGTCAGATGCTCCTACCTGAGGAGCTGGCAGAGGCTGAGGGCTGGGTTGCACTGAGAGGGACCACCCCCGGTCCTTAAAGGGCTTTGAGCTTTTCTTGAGTCCCAGAGCAGTATTTCTCTTCTGTGGCCTGAAGATCCTCCAGCCCAGACAAACCAAGGTCAAGGACAAGGACCTCCGGCTTTTTTTGTTTCTGGAAATATTGACTGTTTTTCAGACAGGGATGAGAAAGCCATCTGTCTGTGATGGAGTGGGTAGGGTGACAGGAGACAGGATAATGGATGACCCTGAGAGTGAAAATCCAGCTGGATTGCACAGTGAAATTGCTCCCTGCCCCCAAAGCCCTCGCCAGGCACACCCCATGCTCCCCAAGTGCCGGCTTCTGTGCATCTCTGTGAACACATCCTCCTCCACGATCCCCTAAAACTCAACTCAAAGAGAGAGGAGATTCTGTTTTATTTTCTTCCCCTGGCCCGTGTGCCCTCAGACCCTAGGATTCTAAAGAGTTATGCCTCTCCTTCAAGTCAGGGAGGGCAGGAAATTATACTTCTTTGTTGGTGAATGATGTTTTCTTTCACTTTGTTGTGCTGTGTTGGGGCTGGTTTTCTTCTGTAAGACAGAAAGGCAGAGTTAGGAGAAGGGCAGCCTTTCTGAGCTTACCCTCTGTTCCAGGTGGAACTGATGCACCTGAGAACTGATCAGATGAACTCAGCCTTCCTCTGCCCGTTCCAGAAAGTTCTTCTTACAGCTAATCTCCTTTCCTCCAGCTCCAAGGGAAGCCCCCCATCCATTAGGAAGATGAGTGAACCAGGAGCCTTGAGGCCAGGGCTCCAGTCTCCACCTTAAACTTTAGGTGCTAATTAGTTACGTGACATCTTCAAGGCCTCAGCTTCCCTCCCCTAAAATAGGGGTGATTATCCTGCCTCGTACCTCAGGAAGAAACGAAGTCACTCACCTCAGAGTCTGCTGTGTGCCAGGCTCTGTGCTGGGTGCTAAGGATACTAGAAGGAGAGGTGACCTCTCCCTCAAGGACAGTGCAGCTGGCATAGTAGGAGGATCACAGCACAAGACAGGGCCTGGGAGGGACGCTGACACATCACAGAGGAGGTGTGGGAAGAGGGGGGTCGCACAAACAAGTGAGGTCACAGTTAAGAGAGCACCTTCCATTCCAGAGGTGTGTGTGGCGTGTCCTGTCTGCCCAGGGCACTCTCTTAGGAGCTTTGAAGAAACACACAGTCCCCACCCTCGAGAAAAGAACTGGCATTCTGTTACAGGCAAAATAAAGGTGCACACATAATTATAACATGGAACCAGATTAAGAAAGGTGCCAAGGGATTCCCTGGTGGTCCAGTGGTTAGGACTCGGCGCTTCCACTGCAGGGGGCATGGGTTCGATCCCTGGTCAGGGAACTAAGATCTAGTATGCCGAGTGCCGCAGCCAAAAGAAAAAAAGAAAGGTGCCAAGGATCGCATCCATTTGGTGTTTGGAGAAGACCTCACGGAGCGGTGGTGGGGAGCCGGGTCGGGGGAGATTTCAGTTGTCAGTGGAGATGTAAGAAAAGCCCCAGTGACGGGGAGGAGGAAGCAGAATTCACTTGGCACCCGATCAACCGTGGGAGGCAAGAACAAGGGGGGCATGGATGGGGCCTTGTTAAGAGGGAGAGTCATGGAACCCAGAGGCGGCTTCTTTGGCTGTACTTTGGGGCCCCGCAGAGCTCGAGCACGGTCAATCGTGACGTCTGTGTCTTTGCTTCCCTTACTGACCAAGTGCGAGAAAAGAAGGATGTTCCCCTTGGCCCTGAAGACCCCAAAGAAGAGGATGGCTCCTTTGATTACAGGTGCGCGATCTCCTTGACTCCTGTTCACACAGAGCACCCCTTGTCAGGTGGGTTCTCCTCACCCCCCCTGAGGCAGCCCCCTTCCCTCAGAGCTGCTCAGCTGGGCTGAGACGCCGCTGCACGGATGTCCTCTCCCATCAGGCTGTCACCTCCGCCCCTGTCACAGCACCCCCCCATACCCCCGGGGATGGCGCGCACTGCCCAGCACACTTACACTCATTCGATGAACAGCATTTCATTCATTCAACCGCACAACTCAGAGTTATTGCATCTCTGTATGTGTGTTTCCACCTTTTTGCTCTGAAAGCGCACCCAGGCCCCCCCTTGCTGTGAAATGAGCTCTGCTCTCAGCTTGCTCTCTGCCTACACCCCACCTTAACTCTGAAGATGACGACCTGGGGAAGTTGTAATGTCTTTAAAACTCAACTAGGTGAGGGATGAAGGGGGCGTGGGGAGGTGTTCTAGGCCTTTTCCTCGGGAACTAGAGTGACTTCTCTGGGCTGCAGCTTGGAACAGGCCTTGGAGAGGCATTTGGTCCGGTGCCTGTGTCCCAGATGAGAAGACCAAGGCCCAGGCTGGGAAGTGACCTGGAAGAGTCCTGTGCTCTCCACTCAGTGAGCTAGTGCAGAACTGGAGAGCCCAGGGGCCCAACGTCCAGCTACCGGCGTCCAGCTACTGCCACTGTCCTATGCCCATGCTCCCCCTCAGATCTGGACGGGCCTTTGTATCTGGCTTAACAAAAGTTGTAATCTGTCCATTTTATTGGCAAGTATGCTTTGAGTAAAGGAATGGTGCAGGGTGAGTCACGGAGGTCTCGTTCCCAGGCCAAGTGCAAAGGGAGGAAATGTTCTGATTGGAGCCCTCCTTCCCCACCCCCACCAAGTCACTCTCTGGGGCCAGGTCACCCCGTCCTCCTCTGACCTCTCCTTATCCTATCTTGGGCCTCCGCCACTCTGCCCATCTGCAGCCTCTCAAACAGGATCAGATCGATGGGCGGCAGAGGCTCTGCCCACACAGGAGCCCGTCTGGCGGCTTATAGACCCTGTCTATCCATCCAATTCATGCATCCCCAGGAGCCTCCCAAAGAACAAGCACGAGAGACCCCCCCCCTGCCCCAGGCTGTCCTCAGCGCCCTTGGTGGGGCCCAGCTTCCCCATGGGCCAGGAGCTATCCTCTGGCCATCAGTTCCAAAGGCCCTGGGCCTTCTCTCCCCAGGCCCTCAATGCAGCGTGAGGAAGGGTGAAGACCTCCTCAAATACAGGGCCAGGTAACCTGCGCTATGAGAAGCCACTTCCTCAGGTACCTCTCCTCCACCAGACACCAAAGCTGTTGGGTGAAAACACCTGCCTCACCACCCCAACCCCCTGACCCACCGACACTGAGGCTGGATACACATATACTGGTGCACGCACGCACGGGCTTCCACACCACGCACACACGTGTACACACACGCACGCACACACATACACACCCCTTGGCTTCGGCTCTGGGGAGGCCTGCGGCATCCATCCTAGAGCCCCCACTTGGATGAGTCCAAGAGTCCGAAACTGGGAAAGGGGAGAAATTAATACATTAGAGGAAAAACCAAGTTTCTGGGTGGGACAGGCTGGGGGTCTGGCTCACCCTGCTCGTCTGGGACCTCGCTGCCCAGGCACCTCTCTGGCGTGTCTCTCTCTGCTTCTCTCTCCCTTGTCTGTCCACCTGGTCCTCGAAGGTCTCCTGGAAGGTCGGCTAACAGGTGGCTGGACCAGGGGGCCACAGTCATTGGGTTTCTTTCAGGCTTCCCTTAGGAGAGGTCTGTTCTTTCCAGACCTAGATCCTCTTTCCCCACAAGAACCTGACACACTAAGGACCCCCCCAACCCCCACTGGGCCACCCTGTTCAGTGATTGCATTTAGCTTGGGGGCCTCGAATTCCCGAGAACCACATAGACACATAGACACAATTGTCACTCCCTTGCAGGGGGAATGGAGGGCGCCGGGGAGAGGGTGCCTGTGAAAAACACTGGCAAGTCGGGTAAGGAGCCCGGTCATTAGAATCTCCTGGTTCTCAAAACGTGAATTCCACCCCCTGAACAAATACAGCACAACCCCAGACACCCACTTCCCTCACTCAGCTGCCTCTCCCATAGCACTGCCGTCAGAGAACACAGTTAAGCAGGGTAACGGGCCGCATTCACTCAGCTCATGGGGGCAGTGGGCTAATAGCCCTCCATCTCCTGATGCCTAGGTCCTCTGGCTCGCGGCCCTGCCCCGACAGCCGTCTTTGACCAGCACTGCGGTTAGAAGTGAGAACTCATGGCCCACTCTAATGGCAACTCAGCCGGTGGTTTGCCACAAGCCCAGGGAGGGCTAAGTGTGGCCTGGGGCAAGGGGAGTGGGGGTGGGGGGTGTCTGCTCAGACCGCCTGGCACCGCTGTGGTCGTGCCTGCCGGGACCCAGATGCCCACTGCTGGTCCGGCTGCCCCCTGCCGGGACCTCGTCTCTCCTCTGAAGTGCAGCCAGCAGCACCTGGTCCCCGCCTCTGAGCCTAGAAGAGCCAGGGGAAGGGATGTGGTGCTTGAGCAGATGCCGGCCCCCTCGGGGTATCTCACTTCCTGGGGGCACAGCAGGCACCCCAGTGGGTAGATGCCACTTTAACTACCAGCTCTCCTTGCATGAGAGGAGCTTAAGGGCAGGACCTGGGGCCTCAGAGGGGGGCTAAGCTGGATCCTCTGAGCCTTGCTGGTTTTGTCTCAAGTTGCTGGCCCCTCCTATCTCATTTGCATGTCCCTCCCTCCTCCCTCCATCACTTGCTAGCCCTGAAACAACAGCATCTGTCTGTGGATAAACCAGAGCTGAGAGGAACACCACCAAGACAAAGAAGGGGAAAGGCAGGGAGAGGTTTGTCCCTTTAAGGCCCAGACCCTTGCTTTTTGTCAAGAGCAGAGTCTTTCCGGAGACAGTCACAGATCACAGACAGTCAAAGCTAGTTGAACCCTCTTGATGGAGGAACTAAGGCCCAGTAAGAAGGAAGGGCTTTCCCAAGGCTGCAAAACCACACAGTGACACACATGGGACCAGAACTCCAAGTCCTTGACTCCCCTTCTTTGACCCTTCCTGTCCCCCTGGTCTACAAGCGGCTGGCTCTGCCTCACCATGGGGTGGCGTCCTCTGCCCGCTTCCATCCCGGAGAGTCACCCAGCTTCCCAGAGAGGACCCCAGACCCAGCGTCCAGGAGTGTGGGTCCATCCCAGCTCTGCACCAGCTTGCCCCTCGCCTGGGAGACGATGCTGCCCTCTCTAGGCCTCAGCTTCCCTTCTGCAGAACTGGCCGGACGAGGAGGGGAGCGAGGGCTGATCTGGGTCATCCCTGAGGTCCCGTCCTCTCTGAGCTGTGTGGTACGCATGCCTGGCAAGAGGCTGGAGGCCTTCCTCCACCCGGCCTGGGTTTGGGCTGCGCTGGGTGGGCCAGCCCTGACTCTCTGTCCTCTCTCCATCCAGTGACGAGGACAACAAGCCCTTGCAGGGCAGCCAGACGTCCCTGGATGGCACCATCAAGCAGCAGGAGAGTGATGACAGCCTGGTGGACTATGGCGAGGGCGGCGAGGGACAGTTCAATGAGGACGGCTCCTTCATCGGCCAGTACACAGTCAAAAAGGACAAGGAAGAGACAGAGGGCAACGAAAGCTCAGAGGCCACATCTCCTGTCAACGCCATCTATTCTCTGGCCTAACAGAGCCCCCCAGGCACAGCCACTACCTTGCAAGTAGAAGGAGGGGAGAGGGGGAGACGAGCCACTGCAGACCTACCACAAAGCCGCCACCACCTTCAGGGACAAGGGTACAACATGGGAGTCTGCCAAGCTGTGAGGACCAGTGACCACCCAGCCAACCGCAAGCCCCCTCCCGATGACCCCCCCGGGGTGCCACCAGTGGGCGAGCTGGAGCCATGGCTAAGCTCAGCTGGAGGGAGCCCAGGTCCCTTGCTCAGCCTCACAGCCACCCCCAGCCTCTACCCACACTGCCTGCCCTTGACCTCAACACACACACTCACCAGTTTCTGTTGGTTACGGTACTTAACTCATTGTCTTTATTTTTGCTTTGTGGGTCTTCTCCTCCAGACCCAACATCTCCATTTTCTTTTCCTTTTGAAGAAATGTCCCTGGAAAAAAAGAAAGAATAGGTGGATTCTCCCCCAGGAAACTTCAGAGATAGATAGGCAAAAAAAGGATTGATCCGTAAACGAACACATAGAAAAGCTATAGTATTCAAACCGCAGCTGGGCCAACGTATTTCCGAAGGATGCCTTTCTCGCCAGATGCCTCCCCTGGCCCCCAACCCATCCACCTCAGCCTTGTCAGTTGCTGAGCTGGGCTTGGCTCCTTTCTGGAAAATGACAGTATTTTTGGCAGGGAGAGGGTAAGCAGGCCTCCTTGCCTTGCTCTGGTGCAGTTGGGAGGTGGGCTTACCTCTTGCTCCTGGCTCTTACCCTGCCCCTGCCTCTGGAGTGTCTGAGACGAAAGCTGCAATGACTGAAGGAGTTTAAGGAACAGGAGCGGGAAGGACTTCAGCTCCAGTGACTGTGTACCTCAAGCAGAGGAAAACCAGGCGTCCGTCCCTAGGGAGCTTTGCCCACCTCTAGAGAGAAGGAAAGGGCTAGGTTTGGACTTCCTGCCTCCCCATCAGTGAAACTCAGGATGTGGGAGAGAGGACCACACCCACTGCATCCAGAGTAGAGGGTGCCTCCCACCTGGTCGGGGTCTGTGCTGCTGCCCTCCAGGAGATGGACCCCTGCGATGTGAAGGCTGTGCCGGTGTGCTTGGGGGTGGAAAGCACTGCTCCCCCTTTCGTCTCTAGCAGATGGCAGCTCCTGTATGATGTTGAAACTGGTGTTTTATGGCGTGTGGATGGGGCCCTGCTGCCCCCAAGACTGAGCCGGTGTGTCCTTTCCTTAGGGTATTTACCTATCAGGAGCCCCTCCCCGCCCCCCCCAACAGTGCTGTAAAAGCCTGGCCTGGGAGTGCTCTTCATATGCCTTATGCAGCTCTGACCTGTCCCTGCAGTTCCCAGGTTTCCAGCCCCTCCCTGCAAGCCTTGAAGCCTCCAGTGACATCAGTCTCAAGGAGAATGGGGCGGCCTATGCAAGCATCACAGCAGAACCAGAAGCAGCCAGTCAAAATGTGTCCTGCAGCCCGTTGCCCCAGATGGAGACACTCGCAGACCTGCAGTTCTCTGAGACCCAAGGCACTGCCTTCACGCTCCCCACCTACTCCATTTTGAAACCAAAGGTACCTAGCCTCAGAGAGAGAAAGAGAGAGAGATCTAGAGCCTAAGAGTAACCCTTCAGCTGTTGCTGCAGCTAAAGTCGGTTTCAGGAGGGTGAAGCTGACCCCCAGTAGTGGACCACCTGCCACAGACACAGCCTCTGATTGGAGCCTCCAGCTTCTTGCCAGGCGACCTGGGCAGGAGCAAGGCTGTGTCCTTCAGAGACATTCTTAAAGCATCGTTTGCCACATGTTTAAGCCGCAAAGGTATTAGCAATGCCTGCATCACTTAATAATCAGTCAGTTGAAGGTCAAGCCCATAGGCACACCTACTCTGTCTGCAGGTGAGAAAATGTAGCCCAGAGCTGAGCCAGTTATGTTGTCTGAACCCGAGCGAGTAACTGTCCTTTGGTCCAAGCCGTAGCCAGGTGTGCTGCCTGGAAGCCTGGGGGGAAGCGCTCTCGTGATGATGGGGGACAGGGCGAATAGTAGGGGACTAGGGAGCCAGCTCAGGGGTCCCCTCCCCTGCCTTTCCTCCTCCACCTGCCTGGATACTGCTGGGCATTCCTGTAGCCTAGGGAATGTCAGGGAAGTGTGCCTGTGAGCTGAATTAAAGGACCGGCCTTTCCAGAAAACACTCTGGATCTGAGCAGAGCAGTCAGCCTCTCAGGCCCTCATTCCATATTGCACAGGACGCACTAGTAAACTCATTGCACCGGAAGTAAGCTCTTTGGGCAGGATGGACCGTAAGATGTCACACCCGTCCCTCTGCCTCAGGAAAGTCCTCCACACAACTGATGATGGGGGAAGGGCTGACAGTCGTGGAACTGAGTCTTGGGACAGAGTGGCATTGGTTGGCATTGGTTGGCACTGAGTGCTTAAGCCGCCAGTGGCTCCAGGCTCAAAGGGAAGAGCTTTGGAGCGGGAACTTGGTCCTGAAGACTGGTCAAGACAGGGGCAGTCCTGCTGCCTGAGCCTCTCTTCTCTGCCCCTTGGGCCAAGTTGCTGAACTTGTCTGTATTTTGGTGCCTCTGTCTCCCCTAGTCAGTCCCTCCTTTGAAAACCTGTCCCCACGGAGGGGCATGGGCCCAGCTAAAGGAGCGGGGAGGCCAGTGTCTGGGGAGGGCACCACTGCGGGGCCGGGGGACAGCTGCCTCTCACCTTGCCTGGGTCGTTGTGAATGGGACCCTTCTTTCCTTACCTTGCTTTTGGGGAGATGGTTGAGTTTCAGCTGAAAAGTAGCCACTTCCCTCGTCCGTTGCCTTCGCCCTGAGGGGTCAGAGGCATTTGGTCTACCCCCTTCCTGGCAGGTCCCAAGGTCTCAGTCCCAAGGTCCGAGAGGCTGCTGGTGCCAGTACTAATCACCCTGCAAGGGGACCGCTGCCTGGGCCCAGACGGTGCTTTCATGGTTTCCGTGCATGCAGTTAGCCCTGGAAAAGGGGTGGGAACAGACCCACAGATACCTGTGGCTTTTCCAGCCGCTGGACTGCCTCCCTGCACACAGCCGGCAGCCACACCGGCACACTCACAGCAGACCTAGTGGCAGGCGCCTTTGCAGGGCGGCACTTTCGGGGGAGCAATCCAGATTACGACCGTGTCTTGAAGAGGATGAGTCCATAGCCAGGCCCGCTGGAGATGAAACGTGAAGGGCTGTGTGGGGTGCCGTGCACAACTCAGGGCAGGGGAAGGAGGCTGCCCATGCTGGGCCCCACTTGGGCAATTCTTGGAGGCAAAACCAAGAGAGACAGAGTCTGATCCAAAGGAGAGCGAATCTTCCCCAGGAACAGCACAGGCAGCAGCTTTTTAAGGCTCCTGGGGCTCCTCTTTGCAGTATCAGAGCCAAGTCACAGAGCATCCCAAACAGCCCGTGTGACGAGAGCCGTGGGGATTTCACACACCCTTGCCTCAGTCTTTGCAAGGCTGCTCCACTAACACGCTGAAAAGGCGAGGCTTCCTGGGCTCTCAGCTGGTGGGGCGGGTGTCAGGAATCACTTCTCAGCGGGAGGGCACAGAGCACACTCCCTGCCCGTGATACCTCGGTCACCACTGCACCAGCCCCTGCCACACACACACAAGCCCGTGTTGTAATTCGTTCCACCCAGCTAGGTCCACTGGAAAGAAATCACCCTGTGGATCCGAGTTGATCTTTACATGGTGGCTTAAGAGTAGCATATAGGGAGATCCCTGATTAAAACAGAAAATCAGAGGAGTCCAACGAATGAAACAAAGAGCTTGAAATGTCAGGAGGACACTCAGTGCCCCGGGCAGAGCCCAAATCCTGGGCAGCCCCTCCTTGAAACCAGGCAGGGGCCACCCCATGGGAGTTCAAGCCAACCTTGTGGCTGTCCCCAGCCTGCCCAGCCCAAGCCAGGGCAGTGCCCTTTCCTTCCCTCCCCTACTAAGAACGGGTTCTGAGAAGGAACAGAGGGAAAGGAGGACAGCTGTCCAGGGAAGCCACCATACCCCACCACCCAGTATCTCAAGCCACACCCAAAACCAGTGCCCCTCTAGCAGTACATTAGTATTAAATGGATGTTTTGTAACGATAAGGATGGAAGTGAAATAGGTACAAAGCTGTCTAGCTTAAGACAGGATCAGATCTCAGCACGCAGAAGGATCACAGAGCTGATCTGATTGAAGGTACTCATCGTAAGCTAAAATCCAGGGAGGTAAAGGGACTTGCCCAAGGTCACACAGCTAGTAAATCAAGGTGAGGTAGGGCTTGAGCTCAGGCCTTCTGACTCCTTGTTCAGTGTTCTTTCATCTCACTGCAGCTGCTGCCTTGGGAGCAGTGGTGTTACTTAAGATCTGGCCTGCTGGTTCACTGTCTCCCACGTCTCTTTCCACGTCTCCCACATCCCCATACACCTCCACAGATGAAATCAGTGGATTTTTCTGAGTCCCAGCTCAGCCAGTCTGTGCCAGCCTGTGGTGAACCAGCCGTGCTGTTCAGGGGAGACCCAAGCCAGGAGAAGAGAGTGACGAGCTGATTGGTGTTTGCCACCATGAAGCCTAGAGTATCCCCTAGGGTGGTGTCTCTCGCTTCGTCGTAATGCATCGCGCCCCCAGCATACTGTGTCCCTCGGAAGAGCGACGGCCACAGGGTGCCGAGGGGCAGCAGGGCCCATGGAAGCTCCCCCCGACCCCGGGATTTGCTGGGCTGGAGGTCAGCACGTGTAAAGACTTCAGTGAAGCAATAAATACAAAAATCTGGGAGAAGAAATCCAGAATTTTGTGCACTTCTCTGTTTCTTTTTCAAAAAGGATGCAGATCAGGTGACCCTGCCCTGCTCTCCTTTCTGATTCCCAAATTCGACGTCCTCGGTCAGTGTTGTCCCTCTGCCCAGCTCCCAGCTCTTTGCCAACCTCACATCCTCCTGCACTGAGCATCAGTTGTCTGTGGCGTGGCCACCTTCTGTCCCGGTCCCACCCTCACCCATGCTGGGCCCTGGAGGACCTCTTGCCCTTCACCTCCCTTCAACACACACATTTTCCGGTTTGTTCCTTTCAGTGGGGAAATCTTTTCCGAATGTCTCCATCCCTTCCCACCTACCCACACACCCACAAATTGGTCTGATCTTTTCTTCCATTGGTTAAATATTTAACTCACCATGGCACACCTCGTTTTAACCCCTCTCACATCGTGTTCTTTCCTTTTTGCGAGTTGTTTTGCATTAACCAACGTTGTCAGTGACAGATGCATATCTGAGGGTGTCACGCTCGACCTTCAGCAGGGAAGGCTTCTGGGTCGTGAGGACCATCTAATATGTGGACTTATAAACGACTGCATGAGCAATGAAAAGGCCAAATTATTCAGAATTTTTTTTGAATCACTGTAAAAAAAAAAAACTGATTTCTTTTGTATAGAGAACACTAAACGTATAATAAAAGTTGTTCAAAATGGACTCTGGCCATGTAATTTGTTCATTTTCCCTAGTGGGTAGAAGAGGGATGTCTGGGGATTAATGACAGAAATGAATCATGGGGTTTTTCATGGGCACCAGACAGCATACCCAGAAATTCCGCGATACCAGCCCCCATCTTGAAGTTGGTCTTATCTTGGAAAACTCATTGGCACAGTTAGTGTTTTCAAGGTAGAACGAGTGGTAGCCATGGAGACACCCCTGACTCAATGCAATGGACGTGTGCTTGTGCACAGCCACCTGTTAAGAAGGGCCGTGTCGGGATGTGGGGAGAAGGAAAGGAACGTGCAGTGAAGCTCTGCCTCCTAGCCGCTCCTCCTTTGCAGCCCTGCCTGCCCTGAGGATGTGAGAACACCGGCATATGCCCTGCCTTGTGCCTGACACAGAACAGACATTTCATATCGTTGAAAGGATGAATAAAACTGCTTACAACAAACCAAACCCCCCCTCTTAATAGACTCAAAGGAATCTCAATCAACAAGCGAGTAGAGAAGGGAAGGAAACACAGGGGGCTGTGTTGGTTAGCGACACCGCTTAAGTTTCACCACGCCGCCTTTCTTGATACTTTGGCCTGTCGTGCACATTGCCCCTGAGGAGTGGCTGAAGACCGTCACCCAGGCAGCGTGAGGATGCACTGTAAGCCCCCTCCCTTTCCTCAGGTTAGTGTGGGGAGTAGAGTGGTTCTGCTCGTGTAGAAAGATAACTAGTGGCTTGTAGGCAGTAATGGGAAATAAGGGCAAAAAGATTCCCCTGCAAACGTAGACCCAAATCTCTCGGACAAAGAACTGCAAAGTAACTATCCAAGCCACCTGTGTTTATTCTTCCTTCAGAAAACATCATTGACTTGAGGGGTTATTGCTTCATTAGATTAAAATAAGACCTTATTTCCAGGTCTGGCTCCTGAATAACTCGTTGGGTTTATCACACACCACCTCTGAACCTCCCTATTCACTTACTGGAATATGAGAAAGACCTCATCATTCTCAAGTTCACAGATTGTCTCAGAAATTTGCTCCTTGTGTCCACTTGCACTGCCCCTCCATTAGTCCAAGGCCTCATCCTGAATTGACAGTGTCCTTGCCTCCTGTGTTGCCTACTCCCCCTTGAAACTGTAGCCAAAAGGGTCTTCTAAAATACAAATCTGATCATGTCACTCCTTGACTGGAAAACTTCAAGTTTGCTACAATAACCTTTGCTATAATAACCTTGTTTGCTATAATAGGATAAAATCTAAACTCCATGGTTTGACATGTTAGACCTTACATCTGCAGCCTCATTTTTTTTTTTTTTTTTTTACTACTCCTCACATATACCCTAAATTCTAGCCATTTCAAGCTATTTCCAGCTCCCTTGACATGCAATGGTTTCTCAGACTCCTCAACTTCGGAAATTCAATTGAGCTCAAAAAGCACCTATTAATAACCTACTCTGGGCCAATTAATGACATAAAGTAAGTAGGATAGAATTCCAGTCCTCAGGAAATTCAGACTGTCATGGGCGACAGTCAGGTAACAAAAGCAATGTGATAGTGTCCAGGACAGCATACTGTGGGTTCAACAAATGAATTATGGCCCAAAGGTGAGTCCGCTTGGAATATTCTCCTCTCAACCTTCCAGAACCCCCTCCCTCTGGATAATTCATAATCCCTGGAGTTGATGCTCACAACCAAGACTTGTAAGTCCTGATTCCAGGCTCTCATACCTCTGTAATCACCTTTCTCCTTACAGATCATCTCTCTGGGCTCCTGGAAGGCAGGCTGTGGCCTCCGTGCTGGGTCACACATCTTTAACAGGAAGTGCAGGTGACACTGTCTCAGGAAGTCCTCCCTGATCCTGATATGACCGCACAAGTACACACGTACACACACACACACACACACACACACACACACACACACACACACACACATCAGCACGGTCTGGTTGAGATCCCCTCGCTATGCCCCCAGAACACCTATTTTCTATCTCTCACTGGGGCTTGTCATATGACATTTATTGTCTGTTTCTTTCACTAAATTGTGACCATCCTAAGTGTAAGAGACCATTTTTTCACCTCTATCCACAGGCCAGTCTGGCACAGAGCAAGGACAAAATGAAAGAATATGAGTGAATAAGTGGATGAATGAATGACAGAGACAGATTCTGGCTTTGAAGGAAAGAAGTGGCCAGGTGAATTCGAGACTTTTGTGTCATCCTCTTTGGATATTTGGATTTTGGACTTGGATATGACATTTGGGGGGCCCACTGGCCCATTTTTAGAGCAGGAGCCCTCTCTCAAGGGGACAGAAGTGGAGAGATGAAGCGACCACCTTATTCGAAGAACATGGACCTCAATTTAACTGAGGCCAAACAAAGAGAGGCCCGCCTCCCTTCAGAGCCCCGGGAAACCCCAGAATATCTGTCATCCCTCATCCCTGTCTTCTGAAGGCTGCGCCTCCCAGCCCATTAGAAATGCTAATCTCCAGCGTGCAGTTGGATTAACTGACCCAGTGGGAGGGGACAAGTCATCTTCCAGTCTTTATTAAGAGTGAAGGCTATACCCGCTCTTGCCCAGCTGCCCCCAAAGGGATGGAATCTGAGGATTCGTTATGGCTCCTCTCATCAAGTCAGCCTCTACTGCTCAACACCGTATTAGATGGAAGCGGGTGGGGGAGGGCCCATTTCAGCCACCCTCTCCCCACTTAATGCATCAGAGCCCATTTGTTTGATGCTGGTTCCTGCTGGAGCACGGGCCGGGCAGTGGGCCTCAGAGCAATTTGGAGCCACAGCTGCGGCTCAGCGGCCCAGCTCCCCACCCCCACTCCCACCCCCCTCCCCAGAACTTGCTGCTGACTAGCCCCAGACCCCACGATAGAGAAGCACAGCTTTGTGTAGACAGGGAACAGTCTGGCAGGGTCCACAGACAGACTCTCAGTCCTGGCTCAGGCTCCGCAGGAACTCATCTTACCCACCCTAAACAGGAACTCTGACCCCTCAGGCTCAAGTAAGAGACCACAGCAGAGGGCGAGCTGTGCCTGGAGGGCAGGGGAGTAGCTCACTCCGAAACGGACAAACAAAATTACTTAGGATATATTTAAAATCACAGTTGCCCTCTAACAGGGCTGAATCCTATTAAATGGAGGGTCCAGGATTGGTCTGGGTAGGGAGTTTGCAGATAGCAGCGAGAGAATCCTGCATAACAGAGGGGAGAGATTTGAGAACTCCGCAGCAGCCCAGGGCAAAAGGCAGCCGAGGCGCAGAGACAGGCAGAAGGAAGGTTAGAGTAGTGGTTTCCAAGTATGGTCCCTAGACCAGCAGCATCAGAATCACCAGGGGATTTATTAAAATGCAGATTCTCGGGCCCCCACCCTGATCTACCGTCTCAGAAACTCTGAAATCTGTGTTTTGACAAACCCTCTAGGTGATTCTGAGGCAGACTGAAGTTTGAGGACTCCTAGACTAGAGGGCCACAAGGAGAAGGCTGGGCACTCTGGGATGTGGCCCTACCTGGTGCCCCCAAATTGTCAGTCAAATCTACCCAGTTGATGAGTTAGCTTCGTGTGAGTAGACGTTTTATAAAAACTAGCAAAGTTGGCGAATTCTACATCCAAAGTGACGCAGGATGAAGCAGAGACCACAGGAGGATGTAGAGGTCAGAGCACAAGACCTCAGGAATTAGCAAAAATTACGGGAGAGACTTTGACTTCCACAGACCATGGAATTGGCAGGCAACTAAGCCATTTATATGTAGATGGCAAAGAGGCAAGAGGGCACCAGCTGGTACTTGGGTCACCGTGCATTTACATTAAGTGACTTAGGAGAAGAGTAACCAATAGTGTTGACGCCGGCCAACTGTGCAAAGCAGAGGGCTGCGCACTTTATGCAAATGTTCTCTTAACCTCACACCAGCCGCCTGAGGCAGGTAGCTTTCTATCCTGTTACTCATGAGGAAACTGTGGCTCCGCGTGGCTGGATAACTTGCCCAAGGTAGGTGACAAAGCCAGAACCAGCTGTCAGGTCCGTCTGACTCTGAAACCTCAGCTTTCACTGCTACACTTGGGTATGAATGGGCATCATTGTGAAGAATTAGCCCTGGCGACGTGCTTCAAAGGCTTCATGCCAGAGCAGCCCCTGCCAGCTCTTCACAGGACCCGGCAACGGTTTATCCCTTCCTGCTCTGCGCTGCTGTAGCAGGACATGTGGGCTCCTGACTCCACCCCAAGGGAGCCCAGGAGAGCTCAGGAGAGGGTTGGGGTGCCATGCAGCCGCTGGTCATGTGATGAGGGGCAGGGAAGCCATAGGCGCTCATCCTTCTGCAAGTCGGCCTTGAGTACCTAGAAAGAGCCAGGGCTCGGCAGACAGGGCAGTAAGGTCCTAGCTGTGTGACCTTGGGCAAGTTACCTAACCTTGCTTTCCTCAGTTTCTTCATCTATAAAACAGGGGTTATAATTGTAGCTACCTTTTAGGTTGTTGTAAGGGTCAAATTAGTTAAAATATGAAAAATGCCTGATGCATGGTAAGCACTATATAATAATTTGTTAAATTTAGATAAATAAATGAATCCCCTTCTTCTGCCTTCTAGAATGTTCACCCTGACCTTGACTCCTTCCTTCAAAAGTCCTTCCCATCCTTCCAGCCAGGCTCAAACCCCTCCTTTCATAAGTACCTTGGCCCACAGGTCTGTCTCTCTCCAAGGAGCTTCTCTTGAACTTCCTGCCTCCCCTTCCCCTTGGCCTTCAGCATAAGTGCCCAACTTGTCCCCCCTAGGCCTGGCCAGTCTACAGGCCTCTAGAGGGCACGACAGCAACTCATGACCTGGGGTCATTTCCCCTGAGATTTAGGAGCCCAATGCCCAAGCTCAGCACAGGAGAAACCACCTCTTCTAGGCCACAGGTATAAGACTCAGGGCTCCTTCCTGCTCAACACTGACACACCTCTCCCCAAGGAAGGGGAGTTTGGCAAAGACCATCATTGATGCAATCAGCTCTTAGGTCCAGAGAAGCTAAAATCTGCCATCCTTCTCCCTCCCAAGGTCCAGCAACAACCTCCACGGGAAACAAAAAACAAAAGGTCCTTCTTCCTGAACCACATGGGCGTCCTTCCCAAGTTTTCCTCAGGGCTGTGCCCTGGTGTGGCTGAGGTAGTCAAGGCCACAGGCTAACTGCAGGGGAGAGAATATGGGCCGGACTGGGTGTGCACAGGGGCCACTGGGGCAGTCTTTAGTTGTCAGGGTCCTTGGAGTCACCCCAGCCCCTCTCAGTTATGTGCATGCAGCTTGGACCCACAGGATGTGAGGGCTGGTGTGAGCCCTGGTCCATCCCCTCATCCCATGGATTCCCCACATCAAACGCTAAATCCAAATTGGCTCTGCCACACACCCCCGTGAATGCCCTGCCCTTGCCTTCCACATTAGCTGAGGCCTCCTTGGGGAAAGCAGGCTCACATTTCAAATTATGGCCAACCAGACTGCATTTGAAAAGGCTGAAGGTTTTTCGAGGGGAGAAAAAGAAAAAATATATATATACATACACAAACATAAGTAGACTCATTCTAAAGACAGGTAGAAATAGTTTGGGATTTTTAGCTGCCCTCGATTCCCCCTGGCCCTCTATCTCCCACCAAAGCAGACAGCTGGAAGCTGTGCTGAGTTCGGGAAAGTTGGGGGCAGAAGAGACAATATGATAATTCTCAGGAAACTCGTCTTATCCTAAACTGAGGAATATGTAGGTATAACTTTCATTCCCAGGAGCAGGTAGGCCCCAGACCAGGGCAGAGCCTCTTTAGCCCTTTCCTCCCACCCCCAGTCCCCCCACAACATCCACCCCTTTCCATTTCTGATTGTCCAGCCCCTCTTCAGAGCTGTCAGGCACACTCTCGCGGGTCCATCAGTGGCTTTTAAGGGAGCCTCTGGCTTTCATCCTATTAGTGAGGCCGGGAGTAATTACGACTTCATTAGCCAAATAGGTTCTTGGTTCAGAGACCCCACCACCACAGAACAAAATACACACCCGCTTCCCTGCATCTGAAGTCCGTCCCCTGGGGTGCCAGCTAACAATGTAGCAGGCTCCAGGGAAACAGGGAAGGGGGAAGAAGCCAGGGACGGCTGGCCAACGGGGAGGAGGCCGGCAGCCCCCCCTCCTCCGGGGCGCATCTGTCAGCTGGCTGGCCCCCCGGAGAGATTTTTGACAAGGAAAGGGATGGCACTCCAGCAAATGAGGAGCATGACCCCTCGCATCTGTCTGCTGCCCCTTGCCCTCTGGCCCTGCTCGCCTCCCAGTCATGACTGGCCATCGGTTGATGGCCAGTTCACTTCTCCAATGGACAGACGGGCAACTGCCTCCTCTCGGGGGCTCCCTGGCCGATGCCCAGGGCCTCCAAAGACTCGGAGTCCCCAGACCCCCCACCCCCAGTCTCCCGTCTATACTTCAGCTGCTGCAGCTCCAGGAACAAGGAAGCAGAGGGTCTCCCAGGCAAGGACAAAGCTGTGCCCCAGGACCATCTGTCGGGGGACCTTTAGCCAGGTCTGGCCATCAGAGCAGGCAGGTAGGTCCCTGACACCTGAGATGGATTCCACCGCTCCCCTGTCACTTGTCTGACATCCCAGTGTTAGAAAGTTTTTTGGGGATGGATGGACCTAGAGAATATCATACTAAGTGAAGTCAGAAAGTCAGAGAAAGGCAAATATGATGTGATATCACTTATATGTGGAAGCTAAAAAATAATACAAATGAAGCTATTTACAAAACAGAAACAGACTCATAGACATAGTAAACAAACTTATGGTTACCAAAGGGGAAGGGTGGGGAGGGATAAAATCAGGAGTATGGGATTAACAGATACACCCTGCTATATATAAAATAGATAAACAACAAGGATTTACTGTATAGCACAGGGAACTATGTTCAATATCTTATAATAACCTATAATGGAAAATACTCTGGAATATATATATATATATATATATATATATATATATATATACCTGAAACTGACACAATATTGTAAATCAGCTATACTTCAATGTTTTAAAAAAGAACAAAAAAAAAAAAAAAAAAAAAAGAAGGAGTTTTCTCTGGGTCTAAATTAGCTCCACATTGCAATTCAAACCATCCCCACTTAGGAAATTGCTTATCTTCCTTCTCTTTTCCTGTTCTTTTAATAGGTTTAGAAGCATAGAGTCTAATCCTCCTCCCTCTAAGCTGGACCCAGTGAACCTACTCTAGTCTGACCCTTCCTCAGTTACTCCCAGCCACATGGTTTTAGTCACAGTCCCCTCCCTGTCCCAGGTAAGCATCCAGGATGAGGCCACACCAGCTCCGGCCACTCCTGCTGCCCCCACTCTCTACCAGGAGAAAGTGCAGGCTCCCTGCAGACCCTCAGGCACATGCCTCTTTGTCCATGAAGCTTCCAGAGAGCGCTGGCTGCTGCTTCTGGGGGCTTTGCAAGTAACAGCTGGTGAATTCTCATTCCTGCTGAGGGCCCCTCTGTTTGGATCCTCAGCCGGCAAGACACCGTCTGCTGAGGCTGGACCCAGAGACAGGAGGATAGATGAGATGACCTCCAAACAGCCCTGCCGCTTACCAGACTCCAAGCTACATGTACCCTGGCCCTGAATCTGACCTGACCCTGTTCTGCCCCCAGGCCCGACGCTCTGCCTCAGCCCTCCCTCTCCCTAATCCCAATCCACAAGCAGCCCAGAAGCCAGGCAGGAGGACCCCTGCTCTGTGCCCTTCCAAGGAAAGGGAGTCCCCAGAGGCCAGCCCAGCTGTACACACTGCACTGCTGCTTGTGTTCCCTGAAAGCAACTGTCCTTTTGTTAATTTTGCAATTTCCCAAAGTGCCAGGAGCATCTCATCTGACAGTCACAGCATCTGTTCTTCTCACTCTCCAGAAGGCTGGGTGGGAGCAGTGCCAGCCCCTTCCCTGGGGCTCCCCCTGCCTCACGTTCCTTCTGCCAGTTTGGACACCCTGATCACCTGGTCCCCTGGGAGCACCTCCAGTTCCTCTACATCCCTGGTCCTGGCACTCCTCCCTATGACCTCAGCTGGCAGCCTCGATAACCATCTCCCCTTCTGAAACCAAGTTCACTTGCCCAAGCAGGTAGGCACCTGTCCTGTTCCTTAGGGGGCTATAGGGGAAAAGGCGATTCTTTCATTGGAGGCCCACCCAGGCCCCTAACAGGTACAGGAGACTCAGGGGGCCAAGAAGAAAGCTGGCCTGCCCACTGCCCCCTTCCCTATACACACGGTCCTTGGACTGCTCAGTTCCAGGGCAGTGGAAGTTCTGGCTGGGCCCTCAATCCAGAAGACCTACCGGGACTCTGGCCTGCCCTGTCCTGAGCTTCTGCACAGGGTTCCCAACCATGGCACGGCTGACGTTTGGGGCTAGGTAATTCTTAGTTGTGTGGCTGCCCAATGCTTAATAGGCTACTGAGCAGCATCCCTGACCTCTACCCCCTAGATGCCTAACACACATTCCACCCCCCACACACACACCCGTCGTGATAATGAAAACTATCTCCAGACATCGCCAAATGTCCCCTGGTTGAGAACCACTGAGCTAAGGCAAGAAAGAAAACTGACACCTGAACATCAGTGACTGACACCCCCCACGTTTCTGACTCCCAGGCTCCAGCTGACAAAGGGATGGCTCAAACTAGGCACTGGCAAACATTTTCTGTTAAGGGCCAGATAGTAAATAATTTCAGCTTTGCAGACCATACAGCCCTCTGTGGCAACTATTCCACTGTCAGTGCAGCATGAAAGTGGCCAGAAATACACAGATGAACAAGTGTGACTGTGTTCCAATAAATCTTTACTTATGAACGTTGAAATTTGAATGTCATATTCTTTTGTCAAATGTCACAAAACTCTTTTCTTTTTTTTCCCAACTATTTGAAACTTTGAAACACACACTTAGCACTTGGACCCAAGCATCTCAGAGGGGTCACAACACCAGGTCATCCAGGTTGGGGAGGGAGGTAGCCAAATGTGGCCCAGCATGGTCTCCTCTGCCCCATCCTGAACCTCAGAGTAGAATGGATGAACCACTAATCAAGCCATTTAACAAATATATATTGAGCACCAGATACTATGATGAGGGTGCAAAGGTATAAGACACAGGGTGAGACACCCCATCCCCATACAGATTAGTGAGAGGGTTGCCTATGAGGTGACAAGGACACTGAAGAGGACCACCTAGTGCCCGAGAGAGTGGGGACAGATTAGGCTTCCTGGAGGTGGGACCTCAGGGCCAATCCTTGAGAGCAAGGAGGACTTAGCCAGGTATACCTAAGGGAGAAAGAGAACCCTTCCAAACAAGGAACAACACTAAAAGAGTGAAATGAGAGAGTCCAGCCCCTTCCAAAAAGGGCAGGCAGGTCAATATGCCTTGAGTGAGCTGGGGATATGCAAGACAAGGGCTGAGCTAAAGAGGGGCCAGATGACAACAGCCCGTGTGTCACAGGAAGGAGCCTGCCATCAACCTGGAGACAAGAGAAGCTGAAGAATTTTTAGTAGGAAAGTGGCATGATCTGATTTGCATTTTAGGAAGCTCTCTCTGACTGCAGTCTGGAGGGTGAATGGGAGGGGGCAAGACTGGAAACAGAAACCCTGGGAGGACAGATGGTAAGAATTCAGGTGAAAACGGGTGAGGGTCAGAGCTAAGACTGTGGGAGGGAGGCTGGGGGGGGTGGGTGGCGGGACATGTATAGGAGCGGCCCTTGGAGGCAAAGTGGGAGGACTGAGTGGTTGGCAAGACATAGGAGTGAGGGTGAGGGAGGGAGAAGTCACAGAGGATGTGAAGGTCTGGGGGGTGCCATTCACGGGACAGGGAACCCAGGAGGAGAAGCAGGTAGACAGGGCAAAGAGGGATGTATCAACCAGGGTTCTCCCAAGAAACAAAACAAGTAGGATGTGTGCACAGGTGCATGTGTATGTACATATATACACACACATACACACACACACACACACACATATGATTTATTTCAAGGGACTGACTTACATAATTGCGGGGGCTGGCAAGTCTGTTTTCTGTAGGCAAGCTGGCAGGCTGGAAACTCTGGTAAGAGCTGATGCTGCAGTTTGAGGGCAGAATCTCTTCTTCCTCAGGAAAACCTCAGTTGTGCTTTTCAGGCCCTTCAACTGACTGGATGAAGCCCTCGCACATTATGGAGGGTAACCTCTTTACTTAAAGTCAACTGATGGTGGATGTTAACCACATCTACAAAATACCTTCTCAGCAACACCTAGATCAGTGTTTGATTAGATGACTGGGTACTGTAGCCTAGCTACGTTGACACACAAAACTGAACATCACAGGGGTGGGGACAGGGGGTTCATCCTATCTAGAGATGTGAGAGGCCCATGGGCACCCAAGTGAAGACTTCTGGCTGGCCGACGCAGGTCTGAGCCCAAGGATCCTTCCAGGTCCCTGTCACTTCTCCTCCGACAGTGCCTGACTAGCCCGGATCCCCACCTCCAGGTCTGTGTCTGCTCTAGGCCTTCCACCCTCCCTGCCACCCCAAAGTGAATTTCCCAAAGCATACGTCTCAGCCTGTCTCTTGCCGGCTCAGCCCCCTCTGACCGCCCCCACTGTTCTCAGATAAAGCCCCTACAGGGCTCATAAGGCTCCTCCAGGACTGACCGCAGCCTACTCCTCCGGCCTCACTTGTTCCTTGTTCCTTTGACTCCAGACATGCTGACCAACTCCCGCCCCAAACTCACTCACTGCTCTGCGGTGCCACCGCCGGGAACCACGCCCTCCTTGCCCCTCCCAGAGCATGCCTCATACAGCTGACCTATCTGGTGAGCTCAGAGCCTTCCTTCAGGACTCAATTAAAATGTTTTCTCTGTTCCTAAGCCTCACTAGGCCAAGGCAGGTGAGGCTTGTGCAAGCCTGGATTACAGCACTCACCTGAATGTGTTTTGATTATTTTTCCTGTCATCTCACCATTACACTGTGAGCTCAAGGGTTCATACTACGTCTTATTCTCCTCCGTGTCCCCAGCACTCAGTACGGTGCTTGGTACAAGAGGTACTCGATATTTGCTTGTTAAACGGATGGATGGATGAAAGGACGGCTGTGGCTGGGTGCGTGGATACAACAGTTTTCTAACAACTTCTGGCTATCACTGACTGGGCACTTCTCTTGTTCCAGGCACTGTGCTATAGGAACTTTAAGTCCAGAATCAGTCCAGGTTCTTGGTTGCAGGAAGCAGAATCAGACTTTGGCCGTCATAAGCAAAAAGGAAATTCACCAGAAGGTTATCAGATGGATCACAGAATCAGAGGAGGCTACGGAAGCCAACTCATAAACGGGCAGAAACTGAGGGAGGCTAGCCAGCAGAGACACATGCAGGTCACATCTCAGAAACAGCCTGATCAGGGTGCCACCGCTGGCGTCGCCCACACTGGACACTCCCTCCAAGGGTGCCAGAAGCTTGAGATTCCCACTGCCCCCTCCACTGCTGTGCAACGTGTGTACCTCACCTCGTGTGATCCACACAGCCCTTTGAGGCAGGTAATCTCACCTCCATTTTACAGACGAGGAAACTGAGACTTAGAGAAGCCTAAGGTCGCCAGCCAATCAATAGAGTGTGGGGGGGGGGGGGTTGGAATCAATAGCTGTCAGATGCCAAAGCCCACTGTCGTCCACTCCGCTCTGCACTGTCTCCTTCAAGGAGCATCACGCACCGTTCTTATATACATGCAGTTCCCTGGACGGTGCTACACAGCAGCCCTGAAATTCCAATGTGCTAGCTTTTTTGTAACTATATAGGTGGGGTATGTTTTTGGCCCTGACAACGTCAGCACAAGAAGGCTGAGTAGGGCTTCCCTGGTGGCGCAGTGGTTAAGAATCCACCTGCCAATGCAGGGGACACGGGTTTGAGCCCTGGTCTGGGAAGATCCCACATGCCGCGGAGCAGCTAAGCCCGTGTGCCACAACTACTGAAGTCCGCGCGCCTAGAGCCTGTGCTCTGCAACAAGAGAAGCCACGACATTGAGAAGCCCGCGCACAGCAACGAAGACCCAACGCAGCCAAAAATAAATAAATAAAAATAAACAAATTTAAAAAAAAAAAAAAAAGAAGGCTGAGTAGAGAGAGGGTCTGTGCCCTGACGTGAGCTGATTGAAGCTGTTTCCAGGAGGTTATACACCAGCCATCCAGGGATGCTAGAAAACAGGGGCCTGGCCTGAGGCTCAGGGAGGCCTGCAGAATCTGGCCAAGGACTCCTAGTGTCCTCACCTGTCCCTTCCGGCTCCCGTGTTCCCAGGCCGCACATTAGCCACCCAGGGCAGGCTTATGACAAGAACACTCAGAGGCCCCTGCTCAGCAGCCCCGCCACATCCGGGGTCACAATTTGGCTTTGCCAGAAGATTCCCCCACCAAGCATGTCCTCCTCAGACCCAGATGTCCTGGAGAGGCAGGGAACCCAAGCACCCAATCCTAGTCCCAGCTGCACCTCCACCACTCTGTGACCTTGGCCCAACCTTTCTGGGCTTCAGTTTCCCTATGACTCAATCCTTCCCCTGCTGCCCCTGCCCTCCCACCCTCCCACCTCCCACACTGGCCAAATTGTTCATAAAAAAAGATCTCAGGTTCTCTGAGCTCTTCGGAGAGACCACATAAAGGCAGGGCATTATTAGCACCGTTACTATTAAATATTAATAATGACATTAGCATTGTCTATTATAAGCCTGAAAAGAAGCTCCGAGAAGCCCTGGGTTGAAACGGCTAAGAGAATAATTAGGCCCCTCCGGGCCGCAGACCCCTTCAGACCCTCAAGCAAAATTAGGAAGGCAAATGTGGATGGAGTAGTGAGATTTCCAGCCCCCAGGGGGCTCAGTTCAACTTGGCTCCTCCTAGACCTGCACAAATCATGCTCTTTCCAGCCCCCAACACCCTCATGCCAGGAATGCATTCCCCACCTCCGTTCTGTCCATCCAGGCCCAATTCAAGATGCACCCCACCCCACCCCCACTGATGGAAACCTTCACCCACCTCCTAGCTCCCTCTCTCCCCCCACCTGAACTGTCACAGCGGTTATTCTCCACCATTCATTCACCAGTCAACAAATAGTTATGTGAGTCTCTACTAGGCACCAGTCACTATGTTAAGCCAGGGGTGGGGGCGGGGGAAGAGACGTTAATGAGATAAGCTCTGCCTTCAGAGACTGCAGTGGAGGGAATTATAACCAGTATTTTGCATGGCACTTGTTCATACAAAAACTGCTTTTAAAATCATGTTTTATCCACATGTCCTTACAACTATTCTAAGTAGGAATAGGATTATTCCCATTTTACTGATGAGGAACTGGATTCTCAGAGCGATTAAGTGTCCTTCAGTGACCTGCCATCGTCATCCAGCTGGGAGTGACAGAGCAGAGTCCAGCTCTCTTGAATGTGAATCCAGAGCCACCCAACCCTCGAAGTGGAGAAGGGCTCAGCCTCGTAGGTGCCCACCCTCGTTACAGATGGGGAAGCTGAATCCTAAAAGCGTCCAAAGGGAAGTAGTGACGTTTATTGAGCACCTACTATGTGCTTAATTCAAAGCTCACACCAACTCAGAGAGGTTTGTGTCTTAATCCCCATTTTCCAAATGGAGAACCTGGGGCTCTGAGGAGGTAAGTGGCTTGCCCAGGGCCATGCAGCCCAGAAGTAGCAGGACTATGTGTCAAGCTGGTCCTGTTTCAGAGCTTTGCCCAACCTGCCTGTCACTCTTCCCCAAAGCTGTTGATGGACCGTCCTGTTACCACCGTCCGACTGCTTCCAGAAAGGTTACAGGCACACTGAAGGCAGACTACATCCTGTGGCTCTCGATTCCCCCCCCCCCCCCAACCGTTCTAGGCAGAGACACGGCTCCATAAACACATAAACATTCCTGGGAGCTCTAGAAAAGGTCTGAAGCCTGAAACCAGAGGTAAAGAGGCTGGCCGGGGGTGGGCAGGGGCGGGCAGGAAAGGCTATGTGAGGCTTGGCACTGAGGAGGGAGGAGATCAACACCTTCAGGGCCCTGGGGCCTGGCAAGGTCTCAGCTCCTCTCCACTGGTCCCCTGAGGCTGGCCCGAGGCCCCTCCTTGACCACTGGAGATCCACTGGTAGGGCCTCCGGAGGAAGGAGCAGATGGTCTGGGCAGGGTTGGGTGGCCCTCAGGATGCCTTCTGGGACCCCCCCGCTCTGGGATCACCACATGCTTACAGGCAGATCAGTGACCCATTAGGTTATCTGCCTGATCATTTTCGGGTGGCCCTTCTCTGCCCCATCTGGACGTCTGTGGAAACGCAACTTGGAGATGAGGTGTCCCGCTCTAGACAACAGGGAGACGCACTGATTAGCTGCAGAAAGGAGAGGGGCCCTTACAGTCAACCGTGCTGAGGATTCTGGGATCTGCCCCATCTGGACGTCTGTGGAAACGCAACTTGGAGATGAGGTGTCCCGCTCTAGACAACAGGGAGACGCACTGATTAGCTGCAGAAAGGAGAGGGGCCCTTACAGTCAACCGTGCTGAGGATTCTGGGATCTGACAGGCGCCAGAAAAGAGTGAACTGTCCTGTCCCCTGCTTTGCCCACCTGAGAAGTGCAGGTGATGGGGGGCTGGAGCCAGACCCTCAGTCTCTGCTTCTCCACTTGTTTACTTTGAGCAGGTTCCTTAATCTGTCTGAGCCTCATCTGTAAAGTGAGCATAATAATAACAACACATACCCCCTTGGGTGGATAATTCAGGTAAAGCACTTAGTACAGCTCCTGGCACGCTGGAGACACTCAAGTTATTATTAATAATTTACACAATAATTAATAATACCATTATAAAATATTTTTGTCATTATCGAACTAATGGACCCACAAGCAAAACTCAGCCTGGACCCCCAAATGCTCAGCCCACTCTCTTGTCAGAAACAGAAGCACCGTAGAGGCCAGCAACGAGGAGCCTCCCAAACCACCCAGATCCATCCGAGATGAAACTTTGGGAAATGTTTCCCAAATCCATTCCTAGGCTCAGTTTCACTTAGTTTTACTCCACTTAGTTTCACTCTTGTTTTCACTTACTGTGGCTGCTGGAGCCCACCTGGGCAGGGCAGGGCAGGGCAGGGCAGGGCAGGGCAGGGCAGGCAGGTTGCAGAGGGATCTGAGAGCATCTTAAAGACCCCGGCCACCTGTGTCATTGGGACGGGAACTGTGGCCTCCCCAAGGACCCAGCTCCCACCACAAGGGCAGCAGCTGTCCTAAAACAGAGTCACAAAGACAGCAGTGTCAACCTAAAGCAATCCTCCTTGCATGCATTTCCAGACCCTTGGCCCCTGAGTCAGCCGATGGCTGGTCCGTCAGTCCCAGGGCAGCAGCTGAGCCATCCCCTCTTGGCAGCCATCTCTGGTTGGAGAGAACTCTGAAGCCCTCTCCTCAGAGCCTGGGCTGACCTGGGCGGGGTCAGAGGGCAGGGCTCACCTCAGGAGCTCGGGGTCCACGTGCCAGCCCCAGGAAAACAGACAGACAGACAAGGACAATGTGGGCAGAGGCAGAAAAAGGAAGGACATCCTGGAAGGAACTTGCACAGCAGCAGTCCAAGTTATCCAAGAGATGTGGCTCACACAGTCTCCATCAGGATCAATGAAGACTATCTCCCAAGTTGGGAAAGCTCTATGGAGGGGCAGCAGGAGGACCGGAGGGGAGAGCATATGGGACCTGGGCAGGCATTCAGGCCTTGGAGGCTGCGCAGCAGACCCTCTTCCACACCACACCTCCTTCTCCCTTTCCAGGCCCTTCTCTGTGGTCCCAGGTCTGTCCCAAGCCCCTGTGACCCTCTCCACTCAGGAAGATATGGAACCATGTCCCAGGCTTGACAGGTATGCTTATTGAAAACTCTGATGCTGGCCTGGCCCTGCCAGCTGTTTCTAGCATCTGGACCACTCACCAGTCTTGTCTGTGCGAGCTGGACAGCAGGTGGACCAGAGGGGGGTGAGAGAACAGTGACAGCCTGACGGGGCCCACTGCCACCACAGATGGCTTGTCCCTCCTACTCCAGGCCCCAGCCTTCCTGGGCACACCTGCCACATGACAGGAGCAGAGCAGGAGAGATGTGTCACTCACCTGGGTGAGCACCTAGAATCTCAGAGCTGGCAGGGGCCTTGGCCATCTTTAACCCCTTCGGGTTACCAGTGAGGCTCAGAGAGGGCGGAGCACTTACCCTAGAACACACAGCCAGTAACTAGCAGAGCCCAGACTACCTTTCAGACATTCAGACCCCCAATCTAGTGAGCTTTTCATGACAATACACAGCTGGCTGATTGAAAATGGGCTTGGATCCATAGGCACTGATGTGAAAAGGTGCCCAAGATCTATTATATAATTTTAAAATATTTTGCAAATCATGATATATTGTGTGATCCATTTGCATAAAATAATACTTATAATCCATGAAATTATATACATGAAAATAGTAAACCTGGAGGCATGTGATTTAAATTTGTTAAGGTACTTTCACTATCTATTTTTAAATTTCCTCTAACGTTCGGATATTTTGACCAAGAGCCCATGTTACTTTTATAGCAAGGGAAACAATAAAAATAAACACGTAAGGTGGGCAATGGAGGCAGCCCTCCACCCCACTTGCTTTGCACCACTAACTGGGGATTTCTGATTCGCAGCCCTTCCTCTAATAGGGGATTTCTGGAGGAAACAAGGAGTTTGCCTCCATAGGTCTCTATGGTTTGAGGATAGGAGCCACTTTCTTTAGCCTCCTCACCGCACCCCTCTCCAGCCCTTCCGTTCTGGGCTGGGCAGGGAAGGTGGGGGCAGGCAGGCCAGACAGCGCCAGGAGCTGAGCTGCCCATGCATTATGGAAGACGCGGGCGCCTGGCTCGCTCCCTAGCCCTTAAATGACAGCAAATGAGGTAAAGCCAGGAGGGTGGGGACGGGAAGGGGGTGGGAGGGGGGCAGAAGGAAGCCGTCTCCAGGGCCCCGAGCGAGCGTCGGGAGCCAGCCAGTGAGCGGAGCCTGGGAGAGGGAGGAGCACATCTTGATGCAGAGATGCTGCAGTGGCTCTAGCGCGCGCGCACACACACACACATACACACACGCGCGCGCGCGCGCGCGCGCGCCCTCACCCGCCACCGCCACTGCCGCCGCTGCCGCGCCAGGACAGCAGGGATCAGCTGAGGCTGAGGCGAGCCGGGAGGAGAGGAGGGCGGCCCAGGGGGCTATGAGCAGCGTCCACCTACCTCAGCCAACACCCTTCTTTCAGCCCAGGTAGGTGCCAACCGCTTTTGTCTCCTCCAGTCCTGGGGCTTCCCAGGGCGCTGCTGTGGGCAGGGGCTCCGCGTTCAGTTTCCTGGCAACTTGGGAGGGGGCAGGGACAGGGCAGGAACCCCAGCTGGCTGGCAGGGGCCAGTCTGACTTCTCACCCCAGCCCCACAGGGGCCACCAGGACTGGAGATGCCCTCCGCCCTACGTGGGTGGCATCCTTCAGGGACCTAGCAGGCCAAGCCTGGCCCGGAACCTGGACCCCAGCAGTGTGTCCAGGAATTCAAGCCACAGGCTGGTAGCAACAACTGCCTCCGGAGAGGGCAGAGGCTATGGGCCTGCCCCACACCCCTGGTCCAGGGCTTGACCCTCCATGAGGCCAAGTCCCAGACCCTGACCTGCGCCCAGATATCCCTAGATGGAATTGAGCCTGGCTGCCTAGACTTGAGGTCCCCCTGGGTCTGCCTGTGCAGTGTGACCTCTTTGCAAAGTCTTGCTTCTGTTCGGCAGAGGGGAAGGCTGTGGGAGACAAGGAGAGACTGGAGCACAAGTTTGGGCAAAGCCCTGTCCTGGAGCGGGGACATAGGGAGGAGAAACTGAGGCAAGTCACATCCCTTCCCCCCTCCCCAACCTTATCTCCTCCTCGGATCCCTCCCCCTCAGCCTCACCGGTGGGAAGAAAGGATTTGCAGAAGTTTGGCTTTCCAGTGGGGAAAGGGGCTAGGCTAGAAGGGGGAGCGGTACCGTTCAGGGGGTCTAGAAAGAGAGGGCAATCCTTCTGTCCAGCACTGTAGGGCTTACATAATAGCCCGTGGTGGGGGAAGCAGCCCCAGCCAGTGTCCAGAGATGAATCCCATCACCTTCTCCAGGAGGGATTCCCAGGTCTGGGAGGCAAGGAGGGGGGTGAGCTGAGACAGTGCCTGTGGAAGGAGAGTCCTGACCCTACACAGGGAAAAAGCCAGGGACCCTTCAGCCACAGAGCACTGGGGGCTGAGCCTGTATCCCAGGAGGAAAAGTTGTCAGTCAAGGTTGTTTGGAGGTTTGGGAATCTAGACAGACCAGGATGGAGTGAGCTGTGAGTACCCACGGCCCCTGCCCTGGAGAAGGGCAGGTTTTTTAGCCCCCAGGTTTCCTGCCCTTAACTTCCCCCACTTCATGTCCAGCCTGCAACTGGTCAGACTCTCATCACCCTTTCCTTTCAGCCTGACTCCCCAAGGCCCCAAACTCCCTTCCCATTCCAGCTGGCATCCTTTCTCTTCTGCTCAAAGGGAAGCAGTAGGAGGAAGAGCCCAAATAACCCAGGAGGTCGGTGATCCTGACTCTCAGGCTCCTCTCCCAACCTCCTGCCTGGAGAGCCCCTACCTCCACTTAGCCTCTGAGTCCCCGCCTCCCAGCTGCGCTCAGAGGGAACCAGACGGCGCCACCGGAGATCAAGGGCAGCAAAGGGTGGGCCACCTGTGGGAGAGGCTGGAGGTGGAGCAGGGAGATGGTGCCCTGACTCCTGTCCTCGGGGGGAGGGAGTTCCTCCCTTAGACACAACAGCATCCATGCCCTTCCCCAGGGTGCCCCACAGTTAACCCCTTCTAGCCAGGCTGCAGGACCACTCAAGGAAGGCTTTGACCACAAGGTCAAAGTTCTTCCTAATTTCCCATGAGATCTATCAGGAGTTGCCGGCCGGCAAGAGGGAGGTGGGAGGTGAGACAGACAGGGAGGGGCCGCAGAGCCCATGGCATCAAAGTCACCCAAGATCCACCTGTCCTTCTGGGGCTCACCAGGAGCAGTGAGGGAAGCAGGGGTACACTGCCCTAGGAAAGGTGTCCCCTGCTCTCTCTCTCTCTTATTCCCCACGCATCTTCTATGCCCCACCCGGCCAAGCTCTCTCCTCACATTCCCTTCCTGGTCGAATGCACTCCTCCACCTACCCTGCACCGTTCCCCCTGCCAGATTTCACTCCTTATGCAACTCCATTCCAGCACCTTCTCTGCCAGCAGTTGTTCAAATAGAGACACGTGTGGAATGGGCCTCTGAAGAAGTGTGCCCAGCGGGATGGTTGCACACATGGTCTCTGACCAACTGACCACACTTGCTCCTCAGGAGTAAGTACAAAGAAGGAGGTGCCCCCAAGGTATCCTCTCTGACTTTAAGGCCATCAGGGAAGCAATACCTTTGGGGTGGTTTGGAGAATGCACTGTGCCCCCACCTCCCAGAAACATCTTCAGCCAAATGTTTGTGAGAAAGCTTATCTACACACATTTATGCCTGAGGTTGGAACCACAGGGCTGAGGATTGATACACAGGGAAAGAAGAACTAGAGCAAAAGTTATGCCAGTGAAGCAGGAGGGATTGAAGCTAGACTGCAGGAGACACTTCCTCACCAGGAAGACGTGCCATGAGGAAGTAGGGCAACCTCCTTTCCAATGACTCTGTGAGGGTGTGGAGAACTGGGGTCCATCCAAGCTTAGAGACAGTCCTGCCTAGAAGTAGAGGTTGGGCTAGGTGACCTGTTAATTTCTCCCAGCCTCAGGTTATCCTCTTGCAAATGGTATAGGGGGAGGTGACTCAGGAATCCATAAGAAGACAGACATCCTTTTCTCTCCCTCCTGCATGCTGACCACCTCTCAACCTTCCGGACCTCCCTAATCTAGACCAAACCCCCCAGGACTTTGCTAACTTGGAACATTCATGGGAGTTCCCATGGGTTCTGTGCCCCAATGGTAACTGTCCTGGAGTAAAGAAGTACTTCCATGGGTTTAATGAGTTCTCCTGATGCAAAATGAGCCCATGTTTCCTTGTTTACCCAGAGAGGATGCAAACAAAAGCAAAAGTGTGTGACATTCTCACCCAAAACTGAACACACTCTATCCCAGAACATGTGCAAACCCAAGTGCACCTCAGCATCTTCATCTGATGAGCCCCACCCCACACTTGGGGCACACATCCAGATGAAACCTGCTGGGTCTCCTCCAGCCCAGCCCACATCCTCTCAATGTCCACCGGCCTCATAGACCAAAAGGCTCCCCGACACTGGCTCTGGCTGAAGGGTGGCCTTCCTGCGGTGCAACCCAACAGGTACAGTTAATCTGGGCCCTAGAGTGGAAACTAGCCTGAGGGGAGGAGCAAGTTCAAACCCACCTCGACCAGGCTTGGTTCTAAACCAGCCGTCCAGGAATTAGAGGGAGTCACCTCTCAGCAGAGATGAGGGGACATGCAAAATTGCTCCAGTAATTTCTTCCCGATTTGGATCTTCTGAACCAAGTTGAAACAATCGCTCCTATGCCTGATGTCTCAAAGGGGCCCCCCTTCCAAAGCCCTCACTCGTTCTGCCCCCAGACCCCACACGGAGTAGGCAGGCAAGTAGGAAAACCTCGAGTCTGGGTGCTACTTGCCCACCCCCAGGTCCTCCCAGGAGAATGCAAGGCTCTCCCCTTCTGCCCCCTCCCCACTTTGAGGGGTCTCTTCGGTGGAGAGGGTGGGGACAGAAGGGCCAAAGACTCCCGGCTGCAGATCAAGGGCCGGACTTCCCCGGCCCCGTGCCAAAAGCTCAGGCAAACCCACGAGCCTGGGAGTCACAGCTCTCCCCAGAGGGCACGGCAGTGCCAGGGCTGGGGCCTCAGGGAACCAGCTGCGAATACAAAGAGGCTGCAGAGAACACCGCGGGGTGGGAGGAGAGGGAGCACACAGAGCAGGCTGGGGAGGGACCCGGCTGCACGGCTGCCCTGTCAACAAGCAGTCCCTGTCCCCCAGTGGGGACTGAGAAGGCCCCTATCCCACACAAATATGCCCGAAGGACCTCCTCCGGCTCAGGGCACCAGCACCGCCCGCACCGAGGCCTCTCAACTGCAGTCCTCTTCCTGCCAGCTCCTGCCACCAGGCACGCGGGCCCACCAGGCCACTGAAGACACTCCATCCTCCCAGGGGGTGTGGGCATGGCTCAGACCTTCCCGGAAGACAGTGGTCCCGTCCCAGGTGGCAATTCCTTTCATAGGTAGAGTCCCCCTCCCATCGTACACCCCACAGGCAGGAGGTGCAGTGGCTGAGGTTGAGCACCTGTTTGGGGGGGCCCGCGTGGGTGTCCGAGCCAGGTGCTCTCCTGCACACGTGGTGTCTGGATGTGTCTCTGTGTGTCCTTGTGCCTTGTCTGGAACGGCATGCCCGCCGGTGCTGGCCCAGGCCTGCCATGCCTGTGGGGTACAGCCCAGGGAGTCTGTGGGAGACTCTCAGCGTTCTCGACACATGTGAGCCTGGCCCGAATGTCACGACTGTGTGGAAGTGAGCCCGACCCACAGCCGGGCACAGTGTCTGTCGACACACTTGTGTGTCCCTCGGTGTGCTGGGGTCCGTGCTCGAGGCCCATGAGGGTTCTCAGTGATGAGCTCTGATCTTTCTCAAGCGCTTACTATGGGCTAGGAATTGTGCTGACCTCACAGGGGTCCCGGGAGGTGGGTACTACCCCTCTCATCCCCATTTTGCAGATGGAGACTGAGGCTCAGAGAGGTTAAGTAATGAACGTAATAACTGGGGTTACGCTGGTTAGTTATACTAAGGTTACACTGGCTAGTAAGTGTCAGGCCTGTCAATGCAAGAGCCCACCCCACTGTGCTGTGCTGCTAGGTGGAGCACAGTGGGGACACGAGGGGCTCCTATAATACCTGTCAGCTTACAACAAGTCACTTAGTCTCTGCCCTCAAATGGGCTCCAAACTCCCTCTTTTCCTACCACCAGCCATCCCAAAGCTGCTCAACTCTCCATTGTCCAGGGGGAAGGAGAGACAGGCCTGGGGCCAGGAGCTCAGTACCCCAAGGGAAAGCACTTGGGTGGAGTGTGTCTTTCATTTTCCGACTGCCTCTGTGCAAGGGCCCTCAGCCAGCAAACCCTGGAGTCCAGCTCACAGCCTTCCATCCCCAGCTGTCCTCCGGGCCCTTTGTGTCCTGGGCCCGGCAATTCGGCCAGCTCTCCCTGGTCTCCCGGAACCCCAAGCAGCCTATGAGCCCCCCACGTTCTCCCAGGACCGGCCCTGGATGGTGACAGCCTGTGTCCGCCTGTACCAGCCTGTGCCTGCACCCCTGCACCAGGGCAGCTGGCCGGGGCCAGGCCTGGCTGGCTCAGGGTCCACAGGGCCAGCTCTAGGCCTGGCATAGCTCCACGCCGGCCTTGCTCTTGACAAAAAGGCCTCCTCCATCCTGGGTATTCTAGAATGTGTCACAGGGCAGATGGTATGGGGAGACGACTGGCCCATGCAGCTCGTGAGCCCATCCCCTGCTGCACTCCTCTGGGCAGGGAGCTCAGCAAAGGCGGTGTTTTTATTCCTGCCTCCCCAGCACTTAGCACAATGCCTGGCACATGGTGTTAAATACGCAGTGGGAATGGACGCAGGGCAAGGCTGCATGCCAACTGCCTCGTGTCAGGGAGGAAGTAAGCTCCAACCTTTGACCCAAGCTCTGGGGGGGTGGGGATGTGCGTTCACACAAGGCCTTAGCACGGAGTGGGCTTGGCTCAATGTACATCTGATTGGGTTGATCAGCCTCTAATGCTCCCCGAGGGCAACCCTAGGTGCTTCCTGGTACCAGCCCCTCCCCGACCCATGTCTCCTCTGAGGCTGCAGGTCTCAGGCCCCAGGGGGTGCCCAGGGCCCTTGAGCCCAGAAGTGACTGATAAAAGTCCAGGATTAAATCGAAGTTTAGGATGAACAGAGGGATTGTATTATCCATGATGTATGGTAATTACTTATGGTAAGAGAGATAACAGATAATTCTGACCACTGTGGGGTGGAGGTGAATGATCCAGGGTGCAGGGCTCCTGGTAGATCACCGGGAAACAAGGCAGGGCTGGGACACAAGACACAGACACACAGATACACACACACACACAGAGGCATATATTCAATACACAAAGACCAGATATACTCATACACAGACACATGCATATACACAGAGACACAAGACCAGACCACACATGTACACAGGAACATAGAGACAGAACACACAGATACGCACAAACATCACATACATGCGTACACACGCACACCCACCCCACTCTCTCCAGCACTGCTGGTGGGCAACAGCAGACAGGCAGCAGCAGACTCGCCCCTGGAGTCTCCAGCCCCGGCCACAGGTCCCTGCCCGTCTGTTTCCGTTTTGCTCGGACACACTCAGGATAAGTGCCTGTCTCCCCGAGCCCACACCCTACCCCCTCGCTGAGCTCTCAAGACTGGCAGGCAGACAAAGGGCAGGAAGCAAACAATGACTGAGCACCTTCTCTGTGCCAGACTCCGGACGGGGCACACCTGTGCCAAAGGGGCGTTTTCAGACTCTTCAGAGCTGCGGAAACCTTTGAGTAAAGGCAACCTCAGAGGGAAGTCCAGCAGATAAAGCAAGTATAAGTGGAGTTGCTCTGGCTGAAGTGGGGAGGGGGCCTGGTGCCCCATCTTCTCTCCACGCCCCTATCCGCACCGCTACCCGAAGGCAAGTCCAAACAGCCCCAAGACTGCCTCTGCAGGGCACTCTGTACCTCACTCAACACTCAGAACAGCTCTGCAAAGGAAGTGTTACCATCTCCACTGTGCAGATGAGAAAACTGAGGTCCACCAGGGGAGAGAACTTGTCCAAGCTCCCAACACTGTTAGGAGATGAAGCCAAGGTCACCAACTCCTGTCCATCGATTCCAACGCCCGTTGTGGTTCCCAGTGGCTCCCTATCATGAGGACAGCTTCCTGCATTTGTGTGACATCCAGGGTCCTGCTTCTAGATCCTTCCATGGCTAAGCACCCTGCTGACCCCAGTAACCTGAGAGCATGTGTGAGAGTGTATGTGTGTATGAGAGGGAGGGAGTGTGTGAGTGAGAGACAATGTGTGTGAGAGGGAGTATGAGGGGTGTGTGTGTGTGTGTGTGTGTGTGTGTGTGTGTGTGCCCTGGGGTTGCCCTTGGGCAGCACTGAAGACTGGTCAGCCCACTGTGTGAGTGTGAGCACGTGACATGGAGGCACACAATCACAGCTGTTCTCAAGCAGTTAAGTACAACACACAAGTGACACCTATTCTGCACTGAGGGTGCTGGGGGCGTGTTGGACGGGCTGGAAGTGCTGAACCTCTGGGTTCAAGCCTGGAACTGAAAGTGGCAAGGATAGGGAGGGACAGGTGGAGAGGTGGCGCCTGGCCCCCTTCCTGACACAGGGAGGTGGGTATGAGGCTGGAGTTGGGGCGGGGGAGGGAGTGCCATCTGTTTAAACACCACTCCCGCCACTCGAATCGGAACACCAAGCTTCTCGGCCTATATCCTCCCTGACGGGCCCTGGGCCCACTTCTCCCGTCTCTTCCCCCCACCCCCCGCCTGCTCCTTCGGTGCCAGCTGTGGCTGTTGGGAAGGCAGGAACGGGTGGTGGTGATCAATATTGAGGTTTAAGGGCATTTGGGAGCCCTCTATTTCCTGGGGAATAGAGCCCGCAGTGAGGCCGGGAGATCCTGAGTTGGCACCGGTCTTCGGACTCTGCACTGGCCCTAGAGGCAGACTCAGGTCATCAGCAGCCTGCCATCTCCACCTCCCCACTCCCACCCAGGGGCAGCGTTCCCAGGCCCTCGGCCACCCTGCACTCTCTGGGAGAATCACAGTCTCAGAGCCAGAAGAGACGCTCGAGAGCACCCATTTTACAGATGAGGACACTGAGGCACAGAGATGGCATGGGTCTTGCAGCCAATTAGTGGAAGAGCCCCCAGCCGGGCTCTGTCCCTCAACCTTAGATCCCCTCCTTCTGCTCTTAGTTTTCTGCAAAGCAGGTAGCAGGGCAGAGAGGCAGAATATGCAGCAGGGTGATCTGGCTCCCAGTAGCCTGGGAGCCCAGGGACCCAGACTCAGTCTGATAACCAAGAAGCAGGCCCCTGAGATTCCACACTCCCCCCACCCCAAACTGGGCAAGACAGCCTGGAGATGGGGAGTTGGTGGAAGGCTGGACCTGCTCTCCCCCCAGGATGAGGCCCCCCTCTCTCAGACTGATGGAGGGGGGCTCTGATTTGCTCTCGGTGCCCCCCAGGGAGCAAGTTCTTCAGGGCTCCAGGATTTAACCAAATCTCTGCTCATCTCGGCAAGAGGGAGGCTCCTCTAGGAGCTGCGTTAACTCTTTCGGCCCAGAAGGCCTGTCCAGGCCCACTAGCCCAACTGGTTGGGAAACCTTACTAAGGGGGCCAAGGTTATGGCTCCATCATGTACAGTACCTAAGCGCCTTACCTGGGGTCCAGGTGAGAGGGTGTGGACGAATCAATGAAACTCCTCCTCACTGGTAGAAAAACAGGCTGGTTCCCAGAGACTTGCTGCAGCTCCCAGAGGGGCTTATTACCCCCAACCCAGGCAGCTGTGTGCGGGGCAGGGGAAAGCGGGCCCAATTCCTAGAAGATGTTACTAGTTCCCCAAACCCAGGCACGGGCCGTGCTCTCTTCTGGCCCCGCACTGAGAGCTATTACCGGGTGAGCAGGCGCTGGCTTCTTGCCTCCCAATTAGTCACTGCTTTCACTCCCCGAGCAACACCCTGCTGGCTGCACGGGAGGTGGGGTGAGGGTACAGGGCAGAGCCAGACTCCCAGGGGGCCAGCAGGAGGCACTCGGCCCTGGGAAGAGTTCCTTGGTAATGGCCAAGCCCCTTCCCCTGGGGCCCTGGGGAGGGTGAGAGCAATTCCAGCCTCTCCCCAGGCTGAGGCAAAAGCATCGCCGACCCAGATGTACCTGGAGCTGGGAGGGGCGCTCCTCAGCTCAGAGTCCTCCCCCGTCTTTCTGCCTCCCTAGGTCCTTCTCAGCCTCCAGCCAGGCTCTCCCTGTGCAGGGCTGAGGCTCCTCTCCTCCGCTCCCCACTTCTGCCTGGAATGCTCACCATGGGGACACCTGCCAGGAGGAAATCACACTTGCTAATGCTGGCCGCTGTGGCCCTTGTCTCCACTCCAGGTAAGAGGGCTTGTCTGGACTCCGAAGCCTAGCAGGCATGATCACAGCGTTATATCATTGCTATTATGTTAGTGATGACTACAGAAATAATTGATTGCACTGCTGTGGCACTTCAGTTTGAGGCCATTTCCTTATAAAAGTTTCCTGTTTGTGGAGTTTACTTTCCCTTTGAGATTAGGAGGAGAGGGAACGAGTCTTTGTCGTATTGTAGATGATCCAGAGAGGGTGAGGGACTTGCCCTGGGTCACACAGCGAGACTATGGCACAACCAGATCTCCATGACATCAGCCCAGAGTTGCAGCCTCTTAAGGCTGCAAGATTAAATTTAAAATTAGTTGCTTAGTTGTACTAGCCACATTTCAAGGCCTCATAGCCGTATTGGATAGCACCGTTTATAGAATATTTCCATCATCACGGAAAGTTCTATTGGATAGTACTGCTCTAGGGTGCCCTGACCACACAACTCTGGGAGGGTTCCTCAGGACAACAGTGAAGCCTGGCAAATGGACCAAATGTGGAATGGGATCTGGGAAGAGATGAGGCAGAGCAGGGCGTGACCCAGGAAAAAGGCAAGAGGGACCCAAGCAAAAGTTCTCATGCCAGGGATGCTTCAAGTGGGGAGAGGGGAGGAAGGCGTTTGGCAGAAGGAAAAGGAGGGCACGGAAAACCGAGCAGTGCAGCACGAGAGGCCCGGGCTGGCTGGATTCTGGAGAGTGGGCTAGGGAGGCGGTATGGGAGCCCCGGGCTGTCTGAGCTGGGGGAACTTTCCAACAGCCTGCTGCTCGGAGGGGCCTGCTGGAACCGCTGCTTGGCCTCTCTGCCCTGACCCTCAGCCCAGATCAATAGACGCTTCTTTTTTCCTTAAAGATCTCCGTGGGAGAAAGGGTACCCACCCTCTGGTGTCCTTCTGGAGTTCTAGCTATACTTCAGGCTCCACCCCACCCCCACCCCCACCCCACAGCCCCTGCAAGGCTGCAACCAGCACATTTAAAATTTTTCGTCTCACCAGGGAAGGACTCCACTGGCATAGTTTCAGATGTTCTCATTATGTCCTAACCGCCTCCCAACCCAGCATCCAAGTCAGTGAGGCTGCTGGGAAATAGGGCAGCCTCCCAGGCCCCCAGCTCCAGGCCTAGCTCCCAGTGCCAGGGCCCCCCAGGTCTGGAGGAGCTGCTGGGGTGGGGAGCCCAGGCTGCAAGGGGCAGGAGACACCCACCCCAGAGAGAGTGGCGGACGTACCCGGGCTCCTCCGCCTTCCCCACCCTCAGGGTCAGTCAGTGCTGGGACCCCATCATCTGAGGTAAGTAGTATGTGCAGCCTCCGCGGTCCATAGACCCAGAGAGGCAGGAAGGCCAAGGGAGACGGGACCTGGTCTGCCACCTCCAGCAACCGCAGAGGCAGGAGCGGAACATCCCATGGCTCTTCCCACCCCCTAGGAAGGAGCCTCCGCTCTTGGCTGTCTTTGCGCACCTACCCTGGGGATGCAGCTTTGGATTCCTGCACCCCAGTGCAAAGAAGGGCAGCATGGCTTCCCCTCCACGGTCTCAGCTCCCTAATCTCCTTCCTCCACGAGATCCTGATACCTGTGTTTGGGGGAGCAGAGTTGTCAGGATAGGGAATCAGGAGAGAATCAGAGAGGATGCCGAACAGGGACAGCACAGAGTGGGTGGCTTTCCCCGGGAGTGTGTGTGTGTGTGTGTGTGTGTGAGAGAGAGAGGGAGAGAGAGAGAGAGAGAGAGAGAGAGAGAGAGAGAAAGTGCATGTGTGGGTGGATGTGTGTGTAGTTTCAGAGGGAGGTGTGGGGTGAGTGAGGGTGTGTCTGTGGATGTTTCAGAGGGTGGAGATGTGAGTGCGTTATTATTGCATGGAGGGCATGCTACATTTGGGGGGATGATGAATGTGTATAGAAGGCCTTACACACAGTGCATGGCTCTCAACTCTATCCGCTCTTCAGAATGCCCGTGAGGCCCTTTTAAAATCTAGATTCCTGGGCCTCACTCCTAGAGATTCTGATTCAGTACCTCCAGGATGGAACAGCATCTCTGATGGTCCTGATGGGAAACTGAAGTCAAGAATTCTGAGCCCTGTGGTTAAGGACGCTGGCTATGGGGGGAGGCTGGCCAGGGTCCACACCCCTAGATCTGCTCCTTCTCTGTGTGACTTGGGGCAAGTTATTTAACCTTCGAAGTCTCAGTTTTCACATTAGCCAAACGAGAAAATGGCACTGCCTACTTTGTAAAGAGGTTATGAGAAAGAAATGTGGAGCATGGTATTTGGTAAAGAGTTAGCCCTCAATAAATAGCATCTATTTTGTTATTATGAATGCCTAGATGTAGATATAAATAAGTATACGTGGACATTTGTAGCCATATGTGCACGGGAACGGATGTGTATATAAATGTGTATATCTGACTACTGGAGTAGCTTAGAGAGTCATGTATGTATATATGTGTGATGTCTGTGTGCATATAAGGAAGTGTGTATACGTGAGAGGTGGAAAGCATGTGTCTGGATATTGGGTGAGGGTGTGTATATGGCTGAATGCCGGAGAGAAAGCTTTTTCTGGAAGCTTAAAGTATCAGTGTGCCCCAGGCCCACTCAGCCACCATCCGCCCCCCTCCCCCCACCACCATCCAGACAGAGTTACTGGAAGCTGCTGTTATGCATGCAAGGTTGTTCCCAGCAGCCTGGCTGCCTCCGCTACCCCTCCTTTCCCTCCCCTCCCGGCAGTCCCAGCTGGGGCAGGGGTCCCTACGCTCCACCACCATCATTAACTTAGGATTAAGCTGGGCTCTCCAGCCGAGATGATGCGCCGCCATCTCCGAGGCCTGGGGCGGCAATGAGGGATAGTGATGGGTGGTGGGGAGGGCGGATGGGGGATGCCATTTCAGGGAGCCCTGCCTCCTTCCTCATTCTGAGAGCTGCTTAACAGCTGCCATCACTCCCAGGGGTCCAAGGCTGGGCCTCAGCTGTGGCATGGGGCCCACCCCCCACCCCTGGACTAGGGCTGACAGCTGGATGCACCAGGAGAGCAGGCACTAATTGGTTAATGGGGATCTCCCCACGACCCACCAAGGAGGGCCTGAAATCAGCTTCCTGGAGGGTTAGGAGCCAATTAGGGGTGGCCTGGCTCCTGCCTGACACCACAAAGGCAAAGAATGACCGGCCACACCAGTCAGCAAACAGAGGCAGATGTGAAACACTGCCCTCTGCCTCTCAGACCCTGCCCCGGTGAGCCTGGACAAGGGGACATGGAGAGCAAGGCATCTGCCCCGGGAGGGGGCCAGGCAGGAAAATGCCATTTGCATGCGGGATACCCATCTGCCCAGCAAATTCAGGAACCCGAGGTCTAGAGCTGCGCGTGCCACAGGCTTGCCCTGTGACTGTGGGCGAGTCGCTCCCTTTTCTGGGCCTCTCTGTCTTGAAATGTCACAATGGAATTTTATAAAATGCCCCAAAGCAACGTGTACGTCATCCACCCACCACTGAGCCTTCCTCTTCCCCTGACCCCCACCCGGCCCCCTCACTTGGGTCCAGGAGACAGTGGCTGAGTACACACCCTGTGTCAAGTTGAACCCTGCTACAGAATCTGGGAGGGGGGGTTCATCTTCTTTCCATTTCACAGGTGAAGACGCTGAGGCTTAGAAGGCTCCTGTAACAGCTAATAGAGGCTCAGGGCCAGAGCACGTTCTCTCAGGACGCCCTCCCCAGAAGGAACACTAGGCTCCAGGGCCACACCTCCTCTCTCCCCCTTTTTAGCCAGTGGCTTCCATGCATCTCTCAAGGCCCATCTCACACTCTGCAGGTCAGCTCTTCCATGAGTCCCCTGACTGCTTCCACTCCGAGGGTCCCTGGTCTTGAACCTAAACCACTATTATGGCTCTCACCTACTGTCAGTTTTCTGTCTTCCTCCCTGGATCGCAAGCTCCTTGAGGAAGAGGGACTGTGTCTTACTCATTTTGCTACACAGGGCCTCACCCAGTGCTAAGTATACAGCAGGTACTCAATATCTGAGTATAGGAGGGGTGACTGACTGAACTAAGTGACTAGATGGGGTCTGCCCAACCTACTGAAATTCAAATTTTAATTAATTATAATTAAATAAAATTTAAAATCTGGTTCCTCAGCTGCACTAGCCATATTTCAGGGGCACAGTGGCTAATGGCAAATAGCTACTGTACTGGACAGGGCAGAAAATGGAACCCTTCCATCACTGCCAAAAGTTCTGTTGGACAGCGCTGCCCTGGAGGCCAGGCTCCAGCTGGCCCCTAGGCCCTGAGACCTCTGGTGGTGTCCCCCATCTGCAGCTTGGAGCTCAGCCTGGGGATCCCCGGCCACCTTTGGGCCTGTCTTTGAAGACCAGCCCCTCGGTCTGCTATTCCCAGAGGAGTCCACCGAGGAAAAGGTGACACTGGCATGCCGTGCCCGGGCCAGCCCTCCGGCCACCTACAGGTGAGACCCTCGCAATGGTGCTGGGAGGCCCTGGGCAGTGGGCAATTGTTCGTCACATCAGCCCCTCTCCGCCCCCTCTGCAGGTGGAAGATGAATGGCACCGAGATGAAGCTGGAGCCAGGCTCCCGCCACCAGCTGGTCGGGGGCAACCTGGTCATCATGAACCCCACCAAAGCCCAGGACGCCGGCGTCTACCAGTGCCTGGCCTCCAACCCAGTGGGCACCGTCGTCAGCAGGGAGGCTGTCCTCCGCTTTGGCTGTGAGCCCCACGGGGTGCCGGGACGCTTTGGGGTAGAGAAGACAGGGCTGGAAAAAGTGTCCAGAAGGGCGGGTGACTACTTCCCCATGGAGCCTGAGCTGGGGAGGGAGGGTCCCCCAGGCTTGGAGGACAGCGCCTGAGCACACGGTCTCCACCTCCAGTCCTGCAGGAATTCTCCAAGGAGGAGCGAGACCCAGTGAAAACCCATGAAGGTTGGGGTGTGATGTTGCCCTGTAACCCACCCGCCCACTACCCAGGTGAGTCAGGCCCCTGGGCCATGTTAGACAGAGGGCACAGGAGGGGCTTCTGGCCGCTCAGCAGAAGAGGGGTGGAATAAGAGGTGGTGAGTGACCCTTGGAAGCACTGATCCCGGGGTGCCCAACTCTAAATGATTCTGTGCCCCACCCCCCATCAGACTGGGAGGCCCCCAAGGGCAGGGGCTGTTTCCCCAGCAGACAGCACTCCCTGAGGGCAGAGATAAAGTCACATCTTCCCTCTAGGTCTCCCCTCAGCCCCAGTTCAGAGCACAGGGGCTCTCAGGACAGGGTCTACGGATCCCAGGGTCTACAGGACCCCAGTAGCGCATTGAGGTCCTACCCAGAGTTGCTCCATTAGCCCAGTACCCCCGGTTTCCTCAAACTCCCCATTCCTAGGCTTGTCCTACCGCTGGCTCCTCAACGAGTTCCCCAACTTCATCCCTACGGATGGGCGTCACTTCGTGTCCCAGACCACAGGGAACCTGTACATTGCCCGGACCAATGCCTCAGACTTGGGCAACTACTCCTGCCTGGCCACAAGCCACATGGATTTCTCCACCAAGAGCGTCTTCAGCAAGTTTGCTCAGCTCAACCTGGCTGCGGAAGGTCAGGGTCAGCGGGCAAGGCGAGGAGGAGGGAGCTGAAGGGGTCAGGGGGCGTTGGGAAAGGGGGTCTTCCCTTTGAAGTTGTGAAGAGCAGCTCAGAGGGCACAGGGTCTGGGGCTGGACCCCAGGGTCTTCCTGCTACATGGCCTCAGACCCTTGCTGCATGCCCCCAAGGGGAGAGGGAGTCAAGAAAGTGCGGGCTCTGAGTTGTGCTGAGATCCTAAGCACAGGAGCGCCTGATCTGGATCTGATGTGTGAACCCTCTCTCCCCAGACACCAGGCTCTTTGCCCCCAGCATCAAGGCCCGGTTCCCAGCAGAGACCTATGCGCTGGTGGGGCAGCAGGCCACCCTGGAGTGCTTCGCCTTCGGGAAGTGAGTGGCGGGGGAGGGAGGGGACAGGCCAGGGCACAGCCTCTCAGAGCCCCTCAGGGAGAGGGCAGGCAGGGCCGGCTCTCAGTCGTCTCGGTGCCTTCGCAGGGTCTAGCAGAGTGCCGGACCCACTGTGGGTAGCAACCGCCACTCACTGAGCACTAACTCTCTGGGTGAGGCGTCTTCCCAGCAACGCGCATGATAGGCTCAGGCAGCTTATACAACACCCCAGGCTGGGGGCAGGTAGCGTGGCGCGTGGACCCCAACCCAGCCTGCCTCATTCAACTACTAGCTCTGTCACTTGCTGGCTGGGAGACCTTGGGTAAACCACCTAACCTCTCTGTGCCTCAGTTTCCCTATTTGTACATGGTGATAATAATAGTACCTACCTCACGGGGTTGTTATGAGGATTGAATGAACTAATATATG
Organism: Phocoena sinus; assembly: GCF_008692025.1. Classification (NCBI taxonomy): domain Eukaryota; kingdom Metazoa; phylum Chordata; class Mammalia; order Artiodactyla; family Phocoenidae; genus Phocoena; species Phocoena sinus. The sequence goes on along the minus strand of NC_045763.1, from coordinate 152,454,987 downwards.
TACAGTGCTTAGAATAGCATCTGGTATTTAGTAAGTATTCTGTGGATGCTAACAGTTATCTCTTAAAATAGAAAATGTATAATAGAACTCTTACTCTCTCAGAAAAAGGACTCACTGGAACAGGGCTAAGCAAATAGCAGGTACTCAATAAATGTCTGTAGAATGAATGAAAGAATGTGATTTGTGCATTGGTCCCCTCCTCCCTCACATATCTCCTGTGGTTACCCAAGATGCCCCCTGCTTTGTGGAAAGTTATTGGGCTTCCAGAAAATCCATATTTAAAACACATGAAGGGTAATGCGTTACCCTGTAAGACTCACTGATACCTCAGTCCATTTTAGTACACAGATTACTAACAACTTAATCCCCTTTGAAAAGTAGAGGCAAGGCCCTGTTGGGGAGAGGAGGAAGGGGACCCATAAAGAACCAGGTTGCAGGCCGCTGCGGAGGAGGGCAGGCCCAGAAGAGGCCAGGGCAGGGTGGGGTCAGGAAGGGAGGGCAAGTCAGCTTCAGGGAACAGACCACCTGTGCTCTGAGCCTCCCTGGGAGAGGCTCCTCCTCTCCTGGCCGCTCTCCCTCTGTCTCTTCCCGGCCCTCCTCCCCGTCGTCCCCACCTGCCCAGCATCTCAGGGGGACCTGGGTTGGGGGAGGAGTTGCAGGCACAAGGGAGTCTGCCTAGCTCAGCCCACCCCCTCTGGCTTTGTCTCCCCTGCCAGCCCCGTCCCCAGGATCAAGTGGCGCAAAGTGGATGGCTCCTTGTCACCACAGTGGGCCACAGCCGAGCCCACCCTGCAGATCCCCAGCGTAGGCTTCGAGGACGAAGGCACCTACGAGTGTGAGGCGGAGAACTCCAAGGGCCGCGACACCGTCCAGGGCCGCATCATCGTGCAGGGTACAGAGCCGGACACCCTCGCCGCCTGCCTTCCCCTGTCCTTGAGGAAGCCGACCCAAAAGTCAGGGAGGAGATTAGGCAGCCCCTTGCTGAAACTTTCCTGCCCACGGGGTGCACTGGGCATGGGACCAGACGAGGCTGGTGCTGTGATCAGCTCAGAGCTTCAGTCAAGGTTGCAGAAAGCACATGGAAAGCATTAGAATGACTTAAGTCGCTAATAGAGTTACTGGCAGTGCCAGTTGTCTTGAACCTGCTTCTCCCCACCCCGGAATGCGGCTGGCTCCCTCTGCTGTCTGGCGCAGGAGCTGCAGCCCTGCAAATCCAGTCCAGTTAATTCGCGGAGCTCCTCCCAGCTCCTCCCCAGCCTCTCCCCAGCCTTGCTCTCCCTTGCTCCCCGCAGCTCAGCCCGAGTGGCTCAAGGTGATCTCAGACATGGAGGCTGACATCGGTTCCAACCTGCACTGGGAATGCGCAGCCGCCGGCAAGCCCCGGCCCACAGTGCGCTGGCTTCGGGATGGGGATCCTCTGTCCTCCCAGGTAGGAGACCTGGGGCTTCCTTCCACACACCCAGCACACCTTCCTCTGCTCACCTGGTTCCCTCACCCTCCAGATCTCCTCGCCTTCCACACACTGGCAACCCTTCTGGGCCAGTTAGGGTGCCACAGGGTAGTTCTAGGTGCTTCTCTCCATCCCAGAGTCACATGGCCTCAGGCTGGTCAACTGGATAGAGTGTGGAGGGTCCAGGGACCTGAGTTCAGGCCCAACTCAGCCACAAAAGCACTATGTGGTCCTGAGTGTGTCACTTGCCCCTCTGGCTTCCGTGTGCAGACGTGCGGGGAGGCCAGGGGAATCTGTGCGTCCTGGGATTCCAGGTGGCCCTGGATAGGACTGGGCATGCAGGCGCCCCCTCCAGGCAGCCCAGTCTCCACTGCATCCACCCCATAAGCCCCCACCCAGTGGTCCTGATCTTCTGCACAGGCCCGGGTAGAAGTGCTGGCCGGAGACTTGCGATTCTCCAAGCTGAGCCTGGAGGACTCAGGCATGTACCAGTGTGTGGCGGAGAACAAGCACGGCACCATCTACGCCAGTGCCGAGCTGGCCGTGCAAGGTAAGGGGCCCAGGGAGAGAGGACGTCCCCGGGGACACCCACGTGGGGGGTCGTTAGGGGTTGTGAGTTGCAGCATTTCTAAATGCACACACTCACCTGGCAGTTTTCCTTCGTTTTCCAACAGCTTCTGAGTAGAACTCAGGGATTTAAGACAGGAGATGAGACACTAGATGGAGCTCCCAGAGGACAGGGTCTCTGGCTTGACCCGCGTCTGATGTGGAAAAGGAAATGTCTGCCGCCATGAAAAAAAAGTGGCAAAAGTCACTGAAAAGCAAATTAGCTAGATTTGGGTTTAATGCAGCCCCTTTGCCTGTGTGACCTTCGGCAAGTTATTAATCTCTTTGTGTTTCAGTTTCTTGAATAATAAAATGTGGGCAATAATAGCCCAGCCCTCATACAGCTGCTGTGGGGATGAAAGGAGATGATAGAGCTAAAGCATAAAGAACCTGCCCATCACATAATAGGTGCCCAGTAAATGTCAGCTAGTCCAGTATCCTTAGATGTGTGACTTAAGCTTGTAGTCTGTTTCCTCATCTGTAAAATGGACAGAACGGTACCTACCTCATCTAGTTGTAGTGAGGCTTAACTAAGACTCATTCATTCATTCAACCAATATTTCTTCAACACCTCCTAAGAAGTGAACACGAAAAATAAGGTCTCTGCCTTCAAGTATCTTACAATCCAGTGGAGAGAGGGGGGCAAATAAACACAAAATCAAACAATTAAATAATTTCAGACAGCCATAAAAAATACAGTAAAGAAAATCCCGCAGAGTGCTGTGGGTAAGGTGGGCCAGTTAGAGGGGATGGTCAGGGAAGACCTCTCTGAAGAAGTTGCATTTGGGATGTGAACCAACCATGTGAAGATCTGGGGGCTTTCCAAGCAAAATGTATAGTAAGTGCAAAGGTCCTGAGGCAGGAAAAATCATGTCATCTTCACGGAACCAAAAAAAGAAGAGGAAAAAAATGGCCTAGGTGATAGAGCACAATAAGTGAGGGAAGGAATGGAGCAAGATGTGATCAGAGAGGTAGGGACTCCTTTGTGAGCCCTTGGGAGGCGTTGGACTTCATTCTGAGTGTCTGTTTTGTGTTTTTAAAATGATATTCCTCGCAGCTGGGTGGAGAAGAGATTGTAGAAAGAAAATGCAAAATCAGGAAGGCCAACCAGCAGAGATCTGGTAGCAGTGGGGGTGATGAGAAGGGGCTGGATCCTGGCTATTTTGGAAGTGGTGCTGCTAGGGGTCACTCGTGGATTGGCCATAGAGGGAACATAAAATGTTTAACATGTAGCCAGGTGACATCTGACGCCAGGGCAACGAGTGCTGGTTTGATTCCCTGCGTGACTGTGGGGCGCTCCCCCTTCCTTCCAGCACTTGCCCCCGACTTTAGGCTGAATCCTGTAAGGCGTCTGATCCCCGCAGCCCGAGGGGGAGAGATCGTTATCCCCTGTCAGCCCAGGGCAGCTCCGAAGGCCGTGGTGCTCTGGAGCAAAGGCACTGAGATTTTGGTCAACAGCAGCAGGTACAAGCCCCACCCCACCTGAGCCCCACCCCATCTGAGCAATTCCTGCTCACCCTCTCTCTCCCTGGAGGTGAGTCCCCTTCCTGTGACTACAGTGTGTCACTGGGTTGGCCAGATCTGCTCTGTCCTTGCTGCAGAGTGACCGTAACTCCGGATGGCACCTTGATCATAAGAAACATCAGTCGGTCAGATGAAGGCAAATATACCTGCTTTGCTGAGAATTTCATGGGCAAAGCCAACAGCACGGGCATCCTGTCTGTGCGAGGTAAGGACCATGGTTTGGCTGAGGTTGGTGACTCAGCCACCACGGGGTGCCGTCCCTCCTCGCCATTGGGCTCTTGTGTTCCCATGTTCCTCCTAGTTTGTTTGTTTGTTTTGCGGTACACGGGCCTCTCACTGTTGTGGCCTCTCCCGTTGCGGAGCACAGGCTCCGGACACGCAGGCTCAGCAGCCGTGGCTCACGGGCCCAGCCGCTCTGCGGCATGTGGGATCTTCCCGGACCGGGTCACGAACACGTGTCCCCTGCATCGGCAGGCGGACTGTCAACCACTGTGCCACCAGGGAAGCCCCTAGTTTGGTTTTGAGGCTACCCCAGGATTCGGTTTCTCTTGGGACTGCCCCCAAACACCGCCATCCAGGATATGCTCCTGCCCCCCTCCCACGCACTCGCGGGGCTGCTGGGAGGTCAGGATGCTGTTGGCCATGCTGCCTGTTCTCTTTCCTGGGGCTCAAGACAGAGCCTCTCCCCCTGCCCTGCCGCCCCTGCCTGGGCCTACTTCCTCCCCTTCCACTCAGGGGCCCTTTGTCTTGGCAGATGCAACCAAGATCACTCTAGCCCCCTCGAGTGCCGACATCAACTTGGGAGATAACCTGACCCTGCAGTGCCACGCCTCCCACGACCCCACCATGGACCTCACCTTCATCTGGACCCTGGATGACTTCCCCATCGATTTCGACAAGCCTGGGAGTCACTACCGAAGGGCCAGTGTGGTAAGGCCTGAGGCCAGAGAACCCAGGGCTCCTCCCTCCTTATGGGCAGACAGGTGACCCACGAGAGCCATCAACACCCCCAAAGCTTTACCCCCTTCCCCCAGGAATGCCATGATGGCAAGCTCATCCCTGGGTTCATAAGTACCCTCCCTTAGACGGGCAGTTCCCCGGATTCCACCCGACGTCTATGCATTTAGAAGAGGGTTAGGGTCAAACCTGGAATTCCAGACACCGAGCAAGACTCACTCCCCTACTCTTGTTATCCTGCCCCCCAGCGCAGATGATATCATTAACTTGAACCATCACTGACTGTCTTCTGTAAAAAAAAAAAAAAATGTCGTTTAATCCCCAGTGGTACCAAGTAGAGACTAGCTGATCCCTTCCATGGGACAGAGAGGAAGAGCGAGGTGCAAGGGGTCTGGGGAAGTAACAGAGCAGGGGACTCTGAGCCCCGCCTCCTGTCCCCTGACTCATGCACTAGCCAGGGCTGCTTCCTCTGACCCGCCCCGCTTCCTGTCCCCCGTGTGCAGAAGGAGACGGTTGGGGATCTGACCATCCTGAACGCCCAGCTGCGCCACGGTGGGAAGTACACATGCATGGCCCAGACGGTGGTGGACAGTGCATCTAAGGAGGCCACAGTCCTGGTCCGAGGTGATGGGTTTCCCACCCCACCCCCACCGTGACACCCTCAGAGGCCAGCTGGGCTATTCTGACCTTCACTCCCTAACTAACTCCCACCTCTCCCTGAAAGCCGTGGGAAGGGCTCCTAACAAGTCTGTTGAGTTGAACTCATCCCGTGGTTTTTCGCAGGTCCTAAATGAATAAAATATTCTTCCTCCAAAGCTAGAATTGTAAAAAAAACCCACTCCTAACACATCCCAAGACTGGAGAACTTGCTGAGGCCAGAAGTTTCAAAGCCTCATGCTGGGAAATCTATATACATCTCTGTGAGAGAGCCTCTGTGACCCCTCCAGCCTTGGACACATCCTTCGTCCTCAAAACACCCCATCTGCCACTCACTACTGCCCCCATTCCTTGCCCTCCCAACCCGGTGTATGTTTCCTGCGCCCTCTGCTGCTCCCTCTTGGTACTGCACCAGCCCAAGCGAGCCTGAAGGAGGTTGGCTCAAATTTGTTGCTCTGACCTCTTGGTGCAGGTCCGCCAGGTCCCCCAGGAGGCGTGGTTGTGAGAGACATCGGTGACACCACTGTCCAGCTCAGCTGGAGCCGTGGCTTTGACAACCACAGCCCCATTGCCAAGTACACCCTGCAAGCTCGTACTCTACCTGCAGGGAAGTGGAAGCAGGTTCGGACCAGTAAGTGTGAGGCCCCACCCAGGTCAGTACTGATCAGGCCTGGCTGTAGGGGGGGCGAGGGGGGAGTGCTGGGGGTCAGAGGCCAAGGCTGAGCCTGGAGCTTCGAAGAGGGACAAGTGTAGACCCCCTGCCTGCAGGGAGCTCCCAGGCCATTAGGGAAGATGGTCACACAGGCGGCAGAAGAATGGGGAGAGAGTTGGAGAGGGACGCACTCAGTCTGCACCCTTGAAGCATTGGCAGGACTATTAATGGGGCAATGAAAACATTCGTGGGGGTGTGGGATGCACACAACATCTTACAAAGGCTCCAAGGCAGGGAGGTCCACGAGTTTCCCAATCATTCCTGAAAAAGGTATTGAACTCTTAATATAGCGGGTACCACCGTGAGAGCTGGGTATAAAAAAGTGATTCATACCCAGTCCCTGCCCTTTCCATCTAGATCAGTAAATGAAGTGCAGAACACTGACTCCCTGGTGCCTTGCAGATCCCGCCAACATCGAGGGCAACGCCGAGACCGCCCAGGTGCTGGGCCTCACTCCCTGGATGGATTATGAGTTCCGGGTCTTAGCCAGCAACATCCTGGGCACTGGGGAGCCCAGTGGGCCCTCCAGCAACATCCGGACCAAGGAAGCAGGTCAGAGCCCTGGATGAGAAGTAATGTCAGGGCACAGACCCTAGCCCTCCTTAAAGGGAGCCCCAAGCAAGCAGCAATTACATGGAGTTCCAACCCTGCTCACCAGGCTTCGGACTCTAACAAAACAGATGAGAAGGGAACACAAGTCAGAGCAAGGCCGCAACACTGCACAACGTACTGTGCCTTGGGCCACAGCCTGTCAGGGCTGGAAGCCATCCAGTCCAAACCACTCATTTAAAAAATAGGCCAACCTTACAACTGCATGTGAATCTACAATTGTCTCAAAGTAAAGAGTTTAATTTTTTTAAAAATGGAAAAACCATTCCATGTGAAGGAAGGGTCACACTGGCAGAGCCTGGACTTGAACCCAGGACCATGGGGTGATGGGCAGATATCCTCCCTGGAAGTGCACGAGCTGCAGGAATCAGTTAATGAGGAAGGTGTGTGTGTGTGTGTGTGTGTGTGTGTGTGTGTGTTGTGCAGGGCACTAAGTAAGCAGCTGGTGCTCTAAGTCCTTCTTTAGATGGTTTCTTTGGGAGCAGGAAGAATGGACAATCTGCCCACAACCCTCCCTGAAAGGCAGGTAGGTGTCATAACCTGAGTGGGGAAGGAAGGGAAGAGGTGAAGGTGAAGGCCCAGAATGAGAGCCCTGGGATCCTGAGACCAGCAGCATGGAATCAGGACCTGCCTCCCCTCCATACCCACCCAGGCCTGCCCCACTGGATGTGTAATGAGAGCCTGCCTTTTTGTGTCCATAAACATGGTTTCCTGTGTGCCCCATGCTGACTCTCCAGGCTCTTTCTGGAATCATTCAATATTTTTAACTGGTACCTCTCCTGAGTAAAGAGTTCCAGAAGGAGCACTTTCTTTGATTGAACTTCTTGGACAGTCAAAGGGTGAGGAGTGGTCTTCTTCACTGCAGTATCCAGGAGTTGAGCACAAAGACAGCTATGACGCAGAAGAAAGATGATAAGATTTCAAATCAGAAGAGCTGAGTTCAAATTCAAACTGTGACATCTATTAGCTGTGTGACTTTAGGCAAGTCACTTAACTGCTCTGGGCCTCAATCTTTCCACTCTGAAAAGGGTAATATTAATGCCTACCTCACAGGATCAAATGGGTAATGTGTTTAAGTGCCCTTTGCAAATGAGAAGGCCCTAAAGTATCATCAGAACGAAGTGATAAGTCTCCAGTTGCTGGATCATCTACAGAAATATTTTAACCCTCAGCCAAGTTACCCCCTGCCAAGCTTCACGATCTAATTAAATACATTCTTGTTTTAATATCAGCCTTTTGAATACTAGAGACAATTAGGAAATTAAGTCCGCCATGAAAATAAAAAAATAATAAAACAACCTGTAACCCAAAAGAAATGTTTTTTGGATTAACTGCAGTTCTGAATTATTTATTCCCCTTAATTTAAAGCAAATTAGAGTTGGTCTCTGCTACTTAGTTTAAACCAACAAGAGGGATCAAGATAATGATCATTTATGGAGTGTATACTATATGTATATGCTAGCCACTGTCTTGTTTAATTTTATTCTTCTTACAGCCTTTGAGAGAAACATTATTATCCTTATCTTACAGAGAGGGGAATCAGAGGCTCAGAGAGGTTAAGTAACTCGTCCAGAGAAACTCAGCTAGTAAGTGGCAGAGGTGGAATCTGATCTCAGGTCTGCTTGACTCCAAAGCCCACGTCCAGAGGGACTCTTGAAAGACAAAACCAGGTCCCATTGGAATAGTTTCAGAAGGATAGGTGTTAACTCTTCTCTAAATGTTTGGTAGAACTCACCTGTGAAGCCATCTGGTCCTGGACTTTTGTTTGTTGGGAGTTTTTAAATTACTGATTCAATTTCAGTACTGGTAATTGATCTGTTCATAGTTTCTATTTCTCCCTGGTTCTGGTTCAGTCTTGGGAGATTGTACTTTTCTAAGAATTTGTCCATTTCTTCTAGGTTGTCCATTTTATTGGCGTGTAGCCAGGGCCCACTGGAAGGGTGTCCTTGTCCTAGGATGCTTTTTGGTCTCAGAGCTTTTGTTCCCTCACTGCCCATTAACTGTCTGTGTCCCTTGGCCCTGACAGCCCCCTCGGTGGCACCCTCAGGTCTCAGAGGAGGTGGTGGAGCCCCTGGAGAGCTCATTGTCAACTGGACGGTAAGCTGCAAGGACAGAGGCAGGACTATGCCTCCAGTTCTCTGGGGGGACAAGTTCTACCCCACCCTCACCCCCACCCGCACCTGGTGGGACTCATCTCAGGAGTTGAGCAGCATGCAGAGAGGACCCAGACAGAGCCACTGCACAGTCCTGACTCCAGAGCAGACAAGGTCCCTCCCCTCCCCTGGTACCCACTGCAGGATGGAACCACCGCAGTCCTGGGGCCACCCCTCTTGGTGAAGGCTGGGTGGGGCTAGAGGACGGGCAGGGAAACGCAGCCGCGGTCCCTCGCCCATGCCACGCTCTTGCCCCTCAGCCCATGTCCCGGGAGTACCAGAACGGAGACGGCTTCGGCTACCTGCTGTCCTTCCGCAGGCAGGGCAGCACTAGCTGGCAGACCGCGCGGGTGCCCGGCGCCGATGCCCAGTACTTCGTCTACAGCAACGAGAGCGTCCGGCCTTACACCCCCTTTGAGGTCAAGATCCGCAGCTACAACCACCGCGGGGATGGGCCTGAGAGCCTCACCGCGATTGTGTACTCGGCTGAGGAAGGTGGGCCACCCCGGGGCCCACACGGCATCCCCACCCCAGCAGCTTGTCCACGGGGTGTAGGGTGGAGGAGCGCTCCTCACACCCCTGCTAGGTTCCGCAGGTGGGGTGGAGAGGACACCTGGCTTCTAAGCCACCGGCTTCCTTCCTAGTCCCCGCTACCTCATCTCCCCTCAGGCCTAGAGGAGGGAGGCTCTCTGGAAAGAGAAGTGGGCCCTGGGGGATGCTCTGCACCCTGAACCCTGGGCTCTATAAAATCCTAAGAGAGGGCAGTCCCAGTTGGCAGCTGCTCTGTAGGGTACAGGGAGTGCCTGGGAATCCAAACCCATTCTGTGTCGGTCCCCAGAGCCCAGGGTGGCCCCTACCAAGGTCTGGGCCAAAGGGGTCTCATCCTCAGAGATGAACGTGACCTGGGAACCGGTGCGGCAGGACATGAATGGTATCCTCCTGGGGTACGAGGTGAGCACTGACCTGGGCTGGGAGAGGAAGAGGTCGGGGGGTCAAGGCGCGGGGGCACCTCATGGCTTGCTAGTCCTCCTCCTGGAATCACTCATTCACTAACCAGGCACACAGCACGCAGTCTAGGCATCACCATGGACGCAACCTCAGCTGAGCCCCTCTAGCTGATGCCTGTGGACAGCCTTGAAGTTACTGCTTGGCTTGAGCCAGCACTGGACGCTGCGGGAGCCCAGGGGAGGAGGAGCAGGTTCTGGAAGGGGCATAGCCTGCCCGTTTCACGCCAGAGCCCAGTTAGCCTGGCATCCTCAGGGCTGCAGAGAACAGCATGGCCTCCTCTATGTACCAGCCGCTCATCCTGTCCCTGAGGAACTCTGGGCCCAGCAGTTTCTGACCCAAGACTTGGGCCCACTGGTGACTCCACACGGGGGTACATGCGGGGGTGGATGGAGAGCGAGAGAAAGCGAGAGGAAGGGAAAGAAGGGCAAGCAGGAACTGTCATTGTCTAAGGGAGAATCACCATACTAGTGATGTTTTCAGTTCCGTTCAGGAGAGTCAGCTCTGGGCTTCAGCACAATGGGTTAGGCGAGCCCCGCTGAGGAGATAGCTGCAAACTCTGCCATTGATTTGGAAGAATATCTAGAAGGCCTTGGTGTTACGAGGTCTATGACAATGGGTTTGCATTTACTCAGCAGCCCTCATAAGCTTGCTGGAGTGAGGGCTGGGGGACTACTTTGCAAGTACAATATGCGTTTCATAGCCTTTAACAGAGTCCCCACGGGATTCCTTGAATTAATTAAATGGGGTTGGTTTCAGCAGGCCATCGCTAGGTTGAGTCAGTGCCCACACCCCCGCTCCCTCGTTCAGCCCACGTATTAAGCTCTCTCGTTGGACTGGGCACTCTGCTGGGCACCAAGAAGGGAGCAGCCACTTACACCAACTTGTCCCTGCTCCCTTGGAGCTCATGATCTAGTGTCTAGGTCCTGAGACCTGAGACTGAGTTACAAGCACCAGCAAGGAGCAGGATGCAGGTGTCCAGAGCCAGGGTCAGGGTGGCCCCGAGGTCCTGGGTTTGACTGCTGACCCTAGGGTACCCCTGCCCCCTTCAGATCCGCTACTGGAAAGCCGGGGACAAAGAAGCAGCTGCTGACCGAGTGAGGACAGCAGGGCTAGACACCAGTGCCCTGGTCACCGGCCTACACCACAACACCAAGTACCACGTGACTGTGCGGGCCTACAACCGCGCCGGCACTGGGCCTGCCAGCCCTTCCGCCAATGCCACGACCGTGAAGCCCCGTGAGTCCGTCAGCCTGGGTGGGGGTTGAGCGGTGTATTTTGGAGGCGGTGCCTCTAGGATCACTCTTTCCCCGAAAGACAAATGCTCCAGCCCACAAGCCCTGGGCAGGACAGAAACGAGGCAGCACGTCTAATAATAACGAGGGAACGGAATTCATGGCCTCTGAAGTGCCTCCCTTTTCTCCAACCTTTGTTGGAGTGTGTTTCTCAGGCAGCGGTGACAGAATGTTCTGGGTACAACTGCTTTGGGAAGACATCTAGAAAAAGGCTGGCTAAAAGCAAGGGGGTGAGTGGTGGGGAAACATTGGGAAGTCTCCCCAACTCTCTCCCTCCTCTGGCAGCTCCACGGCGACCCCCTGGCAACATCTCCTGGACTTTCTCGAGCTCCAGTCTTAGTATTAAGTGGGACCCCGTGGTCCCGCTCCGGAATGAGTCTGCAGTCACAGGCTATAAGGTAAGGAAGGGATCAACCGGGCATTGAACGCTGAGGAAGAGCTCACTTGTACTTCTGGCAAACACAAGGGAGCTGCAGTTTCTAGCCAGAAGGATCTGAGTTAGATGTAAGCAGAGAGTTTGGGATTGTGAGAGGCGTGAAATCCGTGAGCAGTTCTTCAGGGAGCAGGTAGTGGCGACTAGAAGAAAATGGTATGACTGCGGAAAGACAGGGTTCAAGGGGGCAGCGATGGACTGGGTGAAGTCTGGGTCCTTCTGGTCTAAGGAGTCTGCAGAACCAGTTCAGCTGCTTGCAAGCTTTTCTCGTCCCAGTGGGGAGCTTGTTCAAGAGCCTGGACCTGGTCAACAGGAAACAGGAGGGGTGAGGAGGCAGGACCTCGAGGGCCCAGAACCATATGGGCTCCTCCCATTCCTGGGGCTAGGGAAGAGGAGAATCAGTCCTGGTGTAAGGAAACTCTTGCCTGGCTAAACCCCCTTCCCACAGATGCTGTACCAGAACGACTTACACCCGACTCCCACACTCCACCTCACCAGCAAGAATTGGATAGAAATTGCGGTTCCTGAAGACACTGGCCATGCCCTGGTGCAGATTCGGACCACAGGGCCAGGGGGGGACGGGGTCCCGGCAGAAGTCCACATCGTGAGGAATGGAGGTGCTGTCTCTCCCCTTATCCCCCAGGAGTATCAGGGTCCATCCAGATGCCTGATGCAGGAATCATTCCCACCCAAGCCAGACCCCAACCCAGCCAGTCCCCAAGGGGGAAAAAAGCAGGCAGGCAGGAACCAAGTGCAAAGTAGCCCTGGAACTGCCCTTGCTGCCCCCTCCTTCCCACTCCCAAACATCCCTGAGGGCCGAGAGGTAAGTGCACTCCTTTCACGGGAACAAGAGCAAAGGTCCTACAAAACACTGCAGAAGGAGGGCTTGAGAACACCTCCCCGTCCTGAAGCCAGCCCTCCGTGAATCTCCTTAGGAAAGGTCTGGATTCTGTCCTGAGGGTGGGACAGGGATGTGCAGGTCCCAGGCCCAGCTCACTCAGCCCATTTCCGCCTGCTGGTTTCAGGCACAAGCATGATGGTGGAGAACTCAGCAGTCTGTCCAGTCCCACATCCTGGCACCGTCCTTCGTCACTCCGTGGCGACACTGATCCTCATAGGCTACCTGGAGCTCTGATCTCGGCACCCCTCCCTCTCTGCCACAGCTGGACACCCACCTCCGATGGACAGAGCCAGCTGGCCCCAGTCCCCTCCCAATGCCAAGGTGGCCCAACACTGTGCCTGAGAATGACTGGTTTTAAATACCTACTTTAAGCAGTGCCCTTTTCGTAGGAGGTAGGATATTTCATATTCTGCCACAGGAGAGAACCCATGCGAGGAATTTTCTTCTTTAAAGCAAGAGGCACCAGACAGTAACTTCCATGATGATACTGAACCCTATGCCTGGGCCCTCTAGGGTACCTGGAAGGAAGGCAGGCCTACAGGAAGAAGGGGGTTTAAACAGGCATCTGTGCATCAGCGGAGATAGCACTCTGGGACCGCATATGGACTCTGCTCCAGAGAGCGGAGTCCTAAGCCCGGGAACACCGGACAGGAACGGGACAAAGCTTAAACAGCAGCATCTCTCAGTCTAAGGAGAGGGCCAAACCTGGGGACCGGGGACTCTCCTACTTTCTCCTCTTAAAGGACAGCACGGCTGGACCCTGACATTGTCCTGGATAATTCCCTGGAGGCCCCTGCCACCTACCTTGATGGCTGAGAACCAGTGCTCTGGTGTCTGAGGCCGGGAGCCTGAGCCCCTGCAGCTCTGGGGGGCAACGCTCCCGACTGCTGGGTGGGAGCTAAGAGGGGTTGAGAAGCTGAGACTCCTGGTGGAAAGGGGCACCAGACTTGACCCGAGGCACAGTCACAATCAAGGTGACGTTGCCCTCTTAGCCAATACTGCCAACCCAACCCTGTCACCCCAGAGCGACAGAAGCCACTACAGGTGGCTGGGTGACTAAAGGGCTTGTCTTGGGCAGGTCCCCCACCGCACCAAGCCCCAGCCTGCACGGTCCCTTGCGGGTTTGAGTAGGAGGCAGGAGTGCCTCCACCGTCCTCCTCCAGCAGAATGCAGCTGTAATTCTGTGTGTCTGGAGTCAGGAGTCTTCTGAGAAGGGCAAAGGATAAATGCGGCCCTACCTGCTCGCAGGAACGCCCTGGGCCACATGGAGACCCGTCCCGCAGGCTGCCTCGGATGCTCTTTTGCATTCCCCCAGAAGATGAAGGGGTAAATAAATGGGACATCTTAGCTTGCGCTCTGGGTGTATTACCAGTCACAGCACGTCAGAGCTGGAAGAGGCTTTAGATCTCACTGGGCCCAAGCCACCACTCTACAGATGAGGTAACAGAGTTGGAAGGGGCAGGGCCTTCCTCAGGTCACACAGCCTGTCAATGATGGGGCTGGGATAGCACTCTTCTCCAACCTTCCTGTCCCAGGCTCTTTGTCTACCCAGAGGAAGGGGGCAGTGCTGAATGGCTATGACCTGGTTAAGAAGGTGGTTAAGAAGGGCACTGGGCTATGAAAATTCTGCTTCAAGAGGTGCAGGTGGGTGACGGTGGGGTGCTCGGCATGGCTGGGTCCCAACCCAAGGCGCATGCAGACCACAGGAGACCCCAGTCTTTCTTTGCCTTCTGAGCCTAGCTTCTGCTGGGACCTCAATATGCAGTGCTGGCTTGAAGCCCCCTGCTCCCCTTGCCCTTGCTCCAAGAAAAGAGGCCAAAGCAAGGGCAGGGATTCCCCAAATCCAGGCAGCAGTGGCAGCACAACCAGGAAACTCCAAAGCCTGTGTTGCGACAGGTGGCCCTTCACATATAGGAGCAGCGGGACATCTTGTAGGGCACAGGCCCCCTGAGCCTGGTTTCTGTAGTTTACAGTTAGAGCTCTATTTTGTTATGGTTTTTAAAATTTTCAAGTCCTGCTCTATTTTCCTGGGCAGGTTTATGTTGGTGTTTACCCACTACAATTTTTTTAAAATGTAAGCTCACATGCCTTCTCCCTGCCACCACTGAACCTACCAGCCTGCCCCTGGCCCAGGACTGCCTCCTTGGAGCCCTCCATTCGAAACCTCCTCACCTGCTCCCATCCTTCACCCCCATGCGAAGTGCTGGGGGCTCAGCTGAGTGACCATTCTTCCACTGCAGGGACCCAAACTTGGCCTAGCATCCATCCTGGTCCCCCATGGCTGTGATTTAGCCTGTACCCAGCTCTATCAGAAAGGGGATGCTGAAAGTAGAAAACCTTCTTCCAGGGTTCAGCCGATTCTTTCCTCACTGCCTCGGCTGTGGCAGGAGCAGCAAAGGGACAGGTGTCTAGATGCTGGGCCGAGAGGGCTGACCTGGACTGGCACAGGGACTCACCTATGCAGCTGGCGGTGCAGCCCCTAAGCTTGCTTGAGGCAAGAGAGAACGACAAAGAGTCTTAGTTCTGTGGAGGCAGACAGACCCTCTGGGAAACCCAGGAAGGGTTTTTCTAACTAGGAGAACTCAGCCTCAGGAAAACGTAAGCCCCGTGCAGGAAGAACTCGTCTGGAGGACACAGAGCTGGACTAAAATGGATGTTCCTGCAGGCCAAGACTCAGGCAGAGCGCTGATTAAGACTGAATAAGACAGCAGGTGGCTTGAGGACACGCAGGCACGTGAAGGGGAACAGCCTGTTGGTGACGTGGCTGCCCAGGAGCTGGTGTGGAGGCAGAAGAAGAGATCAGACAGCTTCTCGGAGTCCCTTCCTGCCCAAGAGGACTGACTGTCGCCTTCACTGCCCGCATGCGCTGAGGCTCGCTCCTGCTGTGGTAACGACTCGATCCTGGATCTCTCCCCTCTGACACGCCAAGCCCCAGACAGGCAACCAAGGGGAAACAGCCACAAACCAGTACTTCACCCTACAGCTCAGTGGCCAGCAAGTGCCTGAGGACTAGGGACAGGCAGCGCTTCAGGGCTCGGGAGAGTCTCCGTTCTGCGTATGTTGGGGCTCAGCCTATAGCGCCCTTTGCCCCAGCCCTGGCTGCTCAGCCCTGGTTGCTCCAACAGCCCAGATGTATACCTCACCCTTGGGGGGAGGGCAGCTCTCTTCAGGTGGAGTCTCAGGGCCCAGCACGATTGGGTTACCTACTTTCATCCAGGGAATCAAATGATACAGGTGGTCCCAGGGAACAGGAGGGCCATGGGGTGGGGGGGCTCTTTTTGATAAAATGACAGGAGAGCCGTCAGAAAAAACATCTGCAAGGAGACCCTGGACTAATTGAGGGGCTTCTTCCTTTTGTAGGGACCTCTGAGAAATTCTGACAGCTGTTTGTCTGGGGGTCTAGGGTAGGTGAAGACTGGAGGGGACGCTGCAAGTGTCCGTCAGGGCTGGGATTCTTGGAATCAAAAGGTGCTCAGCACAGGAAGAGTCTTGGAGCTCCTGCCCGCTGGGGGCCCTGCAGCATGCAGGGGGGAGTGACTGCAGTCACAGTCATTTACGGGGCAAGGCTCACCCCAGGCATTCTTTTCCCAGCATACACTGCTGCCTCTTGGCAGTCGCAGGAGCCAGGCTAGTCTACTCTGGGCAAGAGCCCGAGCTGGCTCTAGAATGTTTCACTCCCTTCATCTCTTCTCCAGCTAGAGGTCTGTGTGCTTCCTGATCTCAGAATACAACAGCCTACTGGGCTCCTCTGTATCGGAGGGATAAGCAGTATCCTCAAACCTGGGTTTGAGGCATAGGTGTAGCTATTTCCCTGGCTCAGACCTAACCTGGGCTTCATCCTGGAGATGAGCAAGGTTGCCAGAGAGGCTCCTGGAGTGGCATGAGGGATTAGATGGGCACTTTTAAGGAACTTCAAAGAGCTCCATGGAAAGAGGTGCTTGGTAGCTGTATATATGGTCATAGGCTTTGGGAAGGCAGGACAACAAAGGGAAACTGGAGAGGAAAAAAAAGTGGGTCTGATAGCTTTCCCCAGAGCCCTAGGAAGCCTCATGCCCTCAGATGGGGTGCACCCTGCTTTGGCCCCCAGACTCCAACTGACCCACCCCCTCCAGGGCCTGCATAGCTTAGAAAAGCTCACAGGTGGGCAAGGGTTGGGGCTCCACTGGACCACTGACTTAACTCAGTTTTTGTTAAAATGGACCCGCTCCCACTGACCTATTGTCTGTCTCTCTTACACTTCTTATAATGGTAGTTATTTATTGACTCTGGTAGCAGGCAGTTCTTAAATAAAGACGGTTTCTCAACCTGCTGAGGCAGCTGGCACCAGCTGTGGGTGTTCTTATCCTCAGACTAAAGAGTATCTCCTTGTCCTGTTCTCTAACCCTAGGCTTTTACCCAACACCTTCAGCCTTCACACAGTCACCTCTAAGGAAGTCACAACACACGGTCCATATTGCTTCATTCAGTCCTGGGAGGGGAAAAAAATTAGGCCAAGCAAATTTAAGGCAGGCCTCAGCAGAGCAGGCATTCTCCTAGGCTGGCTGGCTTTACCTAACAGGATGGGCAGTAAACAGTGCTCATCTGATGGTACTGCTCCAAGCTTCCCTGATTTTTAAGACATCTGAGGTACAGGTTTCTCCTGCTCCTCAAAAGTAGAGTGTTCCTATGAAATCTTTCTTAAGCTGAAATGGTGTAAAGCAAAGAAGCAGTTACCTTTTTTTTTGAAACAGTGAAAACCCTTCAGATTTCTTTTCAGTTAGTGAAAACAGGTACTAACGTAGGTTTCTCGTAAAACCAAAGTGGTGGAAAGTGAACTTTCAAAAAGCGGGGGATACCTGTATTGACTCAACAGTACCAAAGGGAAGTCTTCTCCCCGCGGAGACACAGTGACCCCCACCTGGTGAGAAGGTGCCTCTAGCCTCTGTTCACAACAACCAAAAGAATTTGAATTTCTAGTCACATTTCCCAGCTGCAACACTACCATGCACTCAACATTTATCACACCTTCTATTACACCTGAGATGCGTGATACACTTACGCAGCTGTGTAAGTGTTCAATTCTTTTGGTGCAAAGCAGGTAGGGCTCCGTGCTGACTGAGCCCGACAGCTTTCTTCAGGGAAGAGGGAAAGCAAGGCGAGCAGAGGCCCCACTACTCGGTGCTGAGCTGTGTGCCCAGGGCCTGTTCAAGAAGCCCAGGCTGACAACAAGCCCCTGACGGGGCCACATAGACAGTGCTAGTTACCACACAGCCTCATCGGGAGCACTGGCCACTCTGGAGCCCAAATCTTAGTCCAGGCAGCATCTCCTTGATCCTCCAGAGGCAGACCACATGCACAGAATTCAAAGAACTAAATTGGGTTTTGGTCTGCACGAACACATCTGAGGGGGTTTTGTTCTCTTCCCTGTTCAATCCCCTCACATCCTCAGAGTCAAAATTCAAGAGCCCAATGCACAGAGGGCTGTAAACCTCGAGCTGTACAGTATTCCATCCCCTGTTCGACTACCGTCTTACAACAGTATGCTGGAGAAGTTATTTAGCTCTTCTTGGGTCTCAGTCTTTCCATTTGTAAAACGGGAAACACTGTACCCCCTCAACCCTCCTCCCTCCTCGGCAATGTAATATTAATGGTTTACAGTCCTCTCAAAGCAGAGTAGGCTCTCTCCTGACTGCTTCAGCAAAGTGTCCAAGTCTGAAGTAATGAGCTTCATTAGTGACATTTCCCAACTCATGCATGTCTGGTCCTTCACAGTTTACAGAGACGTTTTACTCACAGGATCTCACTTGATCCTCACAATCGTGTTTCAAAGACAAGGCTCAGTTAGCTTTTGCTCCATTACACAGTCAATAGCAGGAACACGACAGGTCTTCTGAGTAACATCCTATCTGAGGTAGAGAGAATGGGTGAAAGGGTGTGTGGAAATTTTAAGATCTTTTCAAAATAAGAGCAATAGTTAAAGACTCCCTATGCATGAGTCTAAGCCAGTGGTTCTCAACCTTCGCTCTATATGAGAATTACCTACAAAACTTCCGAAAAACAAAGATGCTTCTGAACTCATGATTTACATATACCTAGGACACTCAAACAGCCTAGAAGCAGGGACTCCCCAGTGGCAATGAGCACACCTAGCACCCAGACCATGGTTTCTAAATACTACTCCCCCCACTAAAAGGAACAAGAGCCCCTTGGAGAAACACAGTCCCTCGGAGAATCTCCCTTGGAGATTCAGGTTTGGAGAAAGGAAAAGTCCAAATGTGCGTCTGAGGCATCTTGCTGTAGCAAGGACATGCTCAAAGTCAAGTGGGGCCACACCAAAAGGACGAAGGAGTTGGCTTGAAGGGACTTCTGGCCAAAACTGGGAACAATCTGAACAGCAAAAATATGACAACAGTGATGGATTATATATAATTCACTGAATAAAAAAGAGAATTCATTGAAACGTCAGAAGAATAAAAAGAATAGCATTTCTGTACAGAAAAACGCAGGGTAATAAATACAAAAATGAATTTAAAGAATCCATCATTTTGCAATCCCCAGCACGTAATAATAAGGCAAAGACCATGGATGGATTCTAAAACGCTTGTGAACGTTTTTTAGAAACCAGATAATCACAAAGCATCACCCCACAGATTACAAAAGGAAAACATATACAGGTACACCACTGGAGGGATCTGGCAGTCACCACCTTAACCAAACGATCAAGCTTATCATCAACCATGGGTCACCCTGACATTGTGCCTCCCGAGGTCATGCAATAAGTACATATTATTTTCGTTGGGCTCTTGTCAAAAATGTTTAAGATTCATTCCTCAGGAATCTAATCATGAGGAAATAATTGTGGGACACTATGCGGGACAAATGGCCTCTTCAATATGAATGTCATGAAAAAAAAGAAAAGTGGGGGATCTGTTGTAAAATAAGACTTAAGAGAAATAATAATCAAATGTAATACGTGAACCTTCATTTGATCCTAGATCAAACATTAAGTTAAAAGTTCTAAGATTTTAGAAATTGGGAGAAACAAAGTATCAACTATTTGTAAGATTAGGAAACTGTTAGTGTGATGAAGTCACTGTAGTTATACAGGTGAACGTCCTTATTAGGAGATGCATACATGATTTAGGGGTAAAAGGTCACAATGTCTGTGACTAGCTTTCAAGTGCTTCACAAAAAATCAATATGTATTTAGAGAGGAAGAGAACTGGAGCAAAACGTTTGCAATCAGTGAATCCAGTTAAAGGGTCTGTGGATGTCATCAAACCTTTCTTTCAACTTTTCTATAGGTTGGACTTTTTTTTTAAATATAAAATAGAAGAAATAACAGAGATCCACTGGTCATAATTTAAATTGAATTAGCGTCCTCAGGTTAGGGCTCAGGAATCTTTTCAAAAGCTCATTCGGGTGATTCAGACACACGGCCAGAGAAGATAACCACTGGTCCAAGTCTTGTTTCTGCTACTTCCTCTGTGCTGAGAAAAAAGTGAGGGGAAGAAATGCTAATTCTCTCATATAGAATTAGCTCAGCTGGCGGCCCAAGAGCAATTTCCCTGATAGTTCCACAAGCCAAGCCAATTACCTCAGACACAGTCTGAATGGCCTCTGAAGGTCTTAAGATTGGATTTCCTGTTGAGGAAGGAAGGTACTCGTCCTCCGTTATGGGGCCTTGGCTGCTGTAAGAAACCTCCAGCAGCACAAGCTTCAGGGCACTGAAAGAGCTAGAAGGACAGGAACAGGAAGCAAGCCTAGGAACTGTTCAGGGGCAATCTACCAGCTGAAGAATCCAGTGTTTCACCGGGAATTCAACTTAGCACTGAGCACAAAGGTTTCACCTGGGAGTGTATAAGGGGTGCAAATAATTTATTAACATTTAGTGACTGTCTCTTACACACCTGAGTCAGAAGTCATTACTAACACCCTTGGCTCTGCCACAAATGGGCATATGCCCCCAACAAAGCGATATGTTTGATGTCTATTCTAAAAACGCTGGTGTAAGTTTAACCCCAAACCAGACTGATTGTGGGACAATTTAAACAACTGCAAGAAATTTTAAACTAAAGGGCAGAAAAGGTTAGGTTTCCAAACAGCTACTGGGAATCGTCTTTATTGAAGAGGAAAAAGACACTTTCACTAGAAAAGCTATTATATCCTTCTCCATGATTATACTGCTCAGAAGGGAGATCAAGGTAGGGGGGCATACAAGTTGTAAAGGGTAGAAAATGAATGCAAACTCGGAAGACAGAACTCTTCCCAGGAGCAGGGAGATGCCTGCAGTCAGGTTTCCTGGGTACCTAGTGGGCAGGGAAGATCTGGAAGAGATCCATCTGGGACACAGAATTAGGGAATATTGCCCACAGCTACCATGATGTTGCCCCGCATCACAACCCCCACTCACTCCTTTGGTAGTGGAAGCCCCCCTCTTAGTCAATCCACAATCAGGCAGGCAGAACACTCCCCTGAAAAGCTAGTTTGGCTTCCTGAGCAGCCAGCCCTTCGGCAGCAAGGTTTGTAAGGTCTCAAGGATGGCACTGCTGTGGATCACCCTCAGTCCACCGCACAGGGCGATGCTCACCAACACGCCACCAGTCACACCACTGGCAATTCCTATCCCCACAGCTATGGTCACCTTCTTTTTCCACGGTGGGCGCTGAGGCCTGGAATAGTTGTCCAGATTCACTTCCAGGCCCTCATCTATTAACTTCTGATCCTCAGTAAGGGACTGATGGAAATTCAGGTTCACCAAGTTAGGAGGAAGGACCCTCAGCCCGAAATAGAGCCTCTTGACAAGTCTCAAGTTTTTTAACAGCTGCACATCACACCGGTAGGTCCCAGAGTCATACTCCTGAGCGGACTGAAACTTTATAAAGTGGAAACTGGCTCGGAAGGGTTTGAAGACTTCATCATCAGTTGAGATGATACCCCGAGCAAGTCTCCAGGTGAATCGGAAAGCTTCCTGTCCAACCTCCAGGATGTCTGAACTCAGACAGCTCAGCTTAAATTCCTGCCCTGTGAGAACGGTGAAATGGAGCATTCCACAGATCCAGTTGGTCAGACATTCCAAGCGCTGAGACTTACACTTCCTTCTCACTCCATCAGGGCCCACCTCACAGACGGTCTCCTCCTTATAGCCAAGGCCACAGGTGACAGTACAGGTTGTGGCATTGACAATAACTTTCCCCACAGCTTCTTGCAGTTTCTCAGGAATGGCCAGTGTTTTAGGTAAAGTCATCACCAAAGGTAGATAGAAGGCCAACACCAGGTTCCCAAGGATGAAACTAGTGGCCAAAGTCTTCATGTCTTAGTAGGCATTTCACCATCCTCAGCCAACACCCAACGTGTTCCAGCTAAATCCTCCACAACATAATTTAATTCCTTTGACATGAGAGAGCCTTCGAAGTCGAAAGATATGATGCATGCATTGTCAATAAAACAATACAACTTAATAGAAGTCCAGTCCTTATTAACAGGTGAGGCCACACGGCAGAAAAAATGTCACAAGGTTGTTGCTTTACTATCACTACTTGTTAACAACCACCTTACCAATCTTCATTCTTTTCCCATCCTTTCAATGCATTTAAATCCACCTCTTGGGAAACAAAGATGAAAAGACTTCAGAAGCTGAAGTGAATTTCCAAATTACCTCAATGCATAGTAAAGCTGTACCATTCCTCACCCTGTCCCCTCCCCTCCAAGTTGTAGGCTCTGAATTCAAAGGTTTCAAAATACCAGCTAAATCTGCCCAAATAAGAAATCAAATACCAAGTCTAAAAAAAAAAAGAGAGGATTAACTTGAATTAAGTTATTATTAACTTTAAATGCTCCTAAACCTTCTATAAAAAGGATTAAGAACTCTGGACTGAGAGGCAAGTGATTTACCCTTCCTGAATTTGTTTCCTCCTTTGTAAATTAAGACCTCCTTGCCTATTTCAGGAAGGTCACTTTGAGCATCAAAAGTGATAAACTGTACATGAAAACACTTTGTAAAGTGTGTAAGGAATTTTAAAAAGAAATGAAAATTCATGAAGGCAAGGGCCAAACGGGCTTTTAGAATCAATGCTTAGCAGCAAGACAGGCGATGTTAAATGCAGCTCCTCTCCCACTTCTAGGCACTCTTCCTTCCCAAGGGTACCGAAGATATATTCTGGGGGAGAGGATACATAATTCTTCCTGACTCTCAGTCCAGTCCCCCCAACCCCACAGAACGAGAAAGGAGCTCATCATTCACTTGGGTCAAAGTTGCTATGCAACAGCTATGATGTCAAAAAAGATTCTCAGTCACATAACAGGATTAATAAGTAGACACTCAGATTTGGAGATGATTAAAATCAAAGACTTAAATAGACTTTATGAAACATCTTATTCTTCAGGAGACAATAAGTATTCGATGGATTTCAAGGCTATTTAATCTAGGGAGAAAAAGTGCTAATGAAGAGGAATTTATCTGTACTTACACTTTAAGAAAGGTCCTTGGAAGGCAGGAACTTCCTGGCAAGGGTTTTTGTAAGCTCCACAATGTCTCCTAGCACTGAGGCCTCTACAGAGTAGTTATACACTTACCGAGCTAAGGAATTGGAAGAGAGGGCATTCCTACATGATCCTTTTTTCACTAACTTTTTGCTTGAATTGTTTATTTATATTCTTGTCCAAAGGCAGGTATCTGGACTACCTGGCCACTCCTTAGCCTTTCCAGCTGTTATTTCTACACGGAGAAGATCTAATATCAACAAAGTAAGCTACATTTTCTGTTGTACAGAGTGAAGTGGCCGGTGACTTTCAGAAGTGATCAGTGTCTACAAACACACACCTACACCTGTTCTTTAATAAACATCAGATTTTATTTACAAAGCATTAAAGCTTCAGCAAGAAGTACCCAAGGCTAAGTCTCATCTCGTACAAAACTACAGAACATTAGAAAACAAAACACTGGGGGGTAGGCAGGTGACAAAAGGGAAAAAGAATATGCATATATTGTACAAATCGAGAAAATCAAACTGAAATAGACAGAAGGTTTTAGGAGCTGAAAAAAATTCCAAAAGCATAAATAATTATTAGGAGCTGCTGCCAGAGACACTCTGACGTGGCTGAAGTTGACTTTCTCAGCAGCCGGTTTAGGAGGTGGACAGAGCTGGAACATCCCAATGCTCAGGCAGAGGACACCCAGCTACTCTGCATGTGGAAATAAGGCAGAAACCTCTTGTATCACACAGTTTGCATACTACTGCACTGTACAGTACAAAGAGAAACAAAACGGAAATAATGTCTGCAAAACAAAAACATGTCTCGTGACCCACCTACCAATCTCAACCACTGGTCTAATATGAAACAGGAAATGAAATTCACAAAATGAGCATCTGAGGAAAAAGCAGTGGCATCTAAAAATATAGACATTTTGCCACTGACTCAGGGAGAGCTCTTGCTTCAACTACTGAACGTTTTGGTTCTAAAGGTGGAATGGAAGAGGCTCTTGTTGATGTGTTCTACTTTGATTTCTATGCTAAAATCCAAAAGGCAATCACCTCGTTTGGCTACCTATCGGAGCAACCACCAACTGACAGAGATTTCCCAACAAGCACAGTGTTTAACTCTCCTTTGAAAATACTGTGAAAATGATGATCCAGATTAAGCACTTCCAGTCAGCTCAAAGCTCTGCTCAAGAGAGACTGGAGAGGCCCCTCCACACCTGGTTTCTTCACTCTGGATTTTCAGAGAATTTCAAACACCTAGTGTATACATCCATCCAACCTGCTACTTTTTATACAAAGAACAGCAAAAGCAAAAATTAAAATTTTTTTTAAAAAGCTAAGCAACCTTTCACAGAAAGGAAGTGACTGGAAACATGTAGGAAGGAAAAGGGGTATGGATACAAGGAGGGGAAATGCAATGACTGATGGGAAGGACAGATGTCCACGAGCAATGATAAAAAAAAAAGGTTCTTAGATTTTTTTATTTGAACTGTGTTGTCATTGCTTTGATTTTGGACGGTTTTATTTTAGTCCTTGCATAGATTCCCCCACCCCCAGTAAAAAAGAAGTCTGCTGAGAGACACCTCGGTTTGTTTCTGGCTCTGGAAGCCAGTACAGGTAAAGCAATATAAACTACTGATGATTCTTTGCTGGAGACAAATGAACTAGCTCTCTTCAAAAACCATGATTAATGAGAATGAACCAATACTGGAGGGAAACATGCAATGAAAAGGATACAAAGAGAAACCTGACCCTCTTATAGCTCAACTTCTGGAGCAAAATGTTACAGTATGTGAACAAAGAGGGGGCCTTTCTTATCTTTCTTTGCTTTTGGAAAATTTGAAATCTTTCCAGCACTTTCTTTTCTGCCCATCTTTGTAATACAATATGGAAATATAGGAGGTATCTGGTGAGTGGGTAAGTTTAAAAATGGAAGAAAGAATGTGCAACAGAAGTTTTTCTAGGATACAGGCAGCAAAGTTTCAGATAAGAACAAGTCACTCAAGGACGTGCACTGTGGAGGGAAGGCAAGTAGGAGATAGGAAATGACAGGCCGAAATGGTGCTGGGTACAGTAAAGACAGACAAGCAAAACAGGAATCTCTTCTCCAGCAACATAACAAGCATTGACGTTTAAATGAGTCAAAACTCCTGTTTGATGTCTTCACAAATCCTCATTCCTGAGAGCCTATTTGGACTTATGCTTGAAAGGGAAGGGGACATATATTCTTCTTCCTTAATTCAATTCTTCATTCAAACATAAAATTCACTCCTTCCACCTCCTGGGTGGAAGACAGAGGCCTTTGTTTTAAATTAAAGTCAATCTCAAATGACTGACCACAGTGTCCAGAGGCCACACGATGGCAAAGTAGGGAAGAACAAAGAACTTCAAGGGCCTTCATAACAGTTCTGAGATCGCTCCCCCTGCTAAAGAGATGAGACATAAAAAGATTTCTTTTAGCATCAACTTAGACCAGTTACTTTCAAGAACACAAATACAGATGCTGGATGATGCATTACAAGCACACATGGGCTAAGAACTTCCCCCCTTTAAGTTAAAACCAACCCCAACTCCCAATTACTCTTTACTGAAGCAACAAATAATCCAAACCCCACCCCCGCTCCCTCAGTACTTTTCTCAGCACTGCCCCAAAGGGAGAAAAAAAGGCAAAATGATCAGACTTCTACACATTTTCCAAGCTTCTAACCATTCTCCAGGGCGTTAACATACAATGCTACACATTCCAAAGAGTGCAGTAAGTAGAGGGAAGGAAATTCTAGGGTACTACTGCCTCTTTCAATCTTTCATATACTAAACTAATTCGCCACTAAATGATTAACGGTGAGCAACAAACCCTTTTCCAAACACCCTTGTTCCTTAAATGATACTCTCAGCTCCTCAGAATTCCAAATATGGGGAAATTTTAATGAAAACTACTGTCGGCATTTCTATGCGCCAACAACTGATCAATAAATAAAATCCTAAATAGTAAAATCAAATGAACGCTTCCCTGATTACTCCATAGAAGCTGTTCAATCTCTGAGGGACATCCTTAAATGGGTTGCTGTGAAATATTAACTAGGAAGTGTAAAAAGAGATCAAGGTGAAGAAAGTCCTCCCAGTGTCATCTGGAATGGGGAAGAACATTCCACTTGAAGGTAAAATGGTTAAAAATAATTGCCCAAGTTGTAAAGAAAAAAAAAAGTACCCATTTATAAACCTTGCTTTTAACCTGATTTTAAATAAGTTCAAGCACAGATGAAAACTGGCAATAAAAATAAATTCCAATTTACCTGAGAAGAGACTGAAATTATGAGATACAAACTCTCCTGGATGCTACATGTTAAAAATCAAATTTAAACTTTATATAGTTCAGTAAGATAAAAAGTATATTTAAGCATCTGTTTTTCAGATCTTTCAACATAAAATGTAATAATTAACTTCTTGAATTGATTTTTTTTTAAATCGTGAGATAAAAGAATCTACTCCACAGGACTCAGTAACAGGCCTTTAACACTTTAAGGCTAGTTTCTCTGATTGTTTCTACAGGTACTCTGACCAATCTAGTTTAACAGTTTAAAAAAAGACAACATTGACATTTTAAGCCTAACTCATGAGAGGAAAAAGTGGCTTGCATTAATAATGGGCACTCAAGATGACTAATGAGCTACATTATTATACTGATTATCTGAGGTCAGTTAATGTTTTTTCTTTATCGCTCTCTTTCCTGTGAACAGACCAAAAACAAAGCTTGTTGAGGCATCAGGCAACAAACCAATACCAGAGCAAGCAAGTCTGTGAGCAAGATAAGATACACGGCAACAGCAACAAAGCAGGAGATCTCCAGGCTACTTAAAAATCTGCCCCAAGTATTATTTAACCGCAACATGATAGAAATCTCCAGTAATATAAAACTAAGAAAAATTCAGCTCATGGTAAACAGCTGTTATTGGTACCTCCCCAAAGCAGCCAAGCCAGGGTGGCTTGAGAAAACACTTAATTTTCAAACATTACCTTAGTCAGCTAATAAGACCACACAGAATGAGAATACCCAACTAGCCATCTAAAAAT
This sequence comes from Phocoena sinus, assembly GCF_008692025.1. Classification (NCBI taxonomy): domain Eukaryota; kingdom Metazoa; phylum Chordata; class Mammalia; order Artiodactyla; family Phocoenidae; genus Phocoena; species Phocoena sinus. The sequence continues at coordinate 152,428,154 of NC_045763.1, read as the reverse complement.
ATGATTTCAGCAGGAATTCATAAATTAGTCTTTGAGAGACTGATCAGTTTTCAAAAACGGGGGTGGGGAAGCCCCTACCAATCATTTAAAACAATCAGATTCAGCAAGTGAACAGAACATAGTTCAGAGGCCCAGGGTGGAGGGCCAGCACCAGGAGGGCAGTGGTGCAGCCAAAGGCAGGGAAATCAGCGCAGGGCCTGTCGGCCCCCAGAAGTGGCACCTCTGCTCAGTTTGGCCTCAACAGACCATTCCCTTCATGCCCACCATCCCACAAGGCCTTTAGACCACATATGTGACAGACCACAACTTTGTCACACTTGCTACCGAGGGTGTTTACTGCCAAGGAGCCCTACTTCTAGGGCAATCTTTGAGCGGTCACAGGGCAACCGGGACACTGGTGGCTCTGCTCACATCTCAAGTTTCGATCCTGAGGACTGTCCTCTGCAGAGTATCTAATAAGGTAACCAGGGGGAATCTGATAGATGGTGCTATGTCGATCTGGACTTTCTGAAAAGTCCCCAGCTCAGGGTTACCCTTAAGCTTCACTGATGGGTCCTCCCTCATCACAGAAAGTGTGTCTTCGTGGATATGAGTAAACTGGTACTGTTCAATACTGATGAGCTGTTTCATAGGGAAGAATTTTCGACAGCCTCAGATTCCAGATGGCTAGATTACTCCTATTGGCGGTCTATGTGTCTTCCAACTGTCGCCTGAAATGCATGATCTCCTGTTGCAACATGCAACAGACTACAGCAGCTTTGTCAGGCCTATCAGGGCTTACTGAACAGTTTCTTCAGTAACTGATGAATTGCAGATATTAACAAACAGTTGGCATTTATCTAAATTGAGCAGTAGCCTACACCTACAATCTGCCTTCAAATGATTGGGCTCTAATGCAAAAGCAGGGCATTTGCGGGGAGGTCCGCAAAGCACTGAATCTATAAATACACCCATCAGACTGAACTAATCTTTGAAGATGGTTCAGCCTCAGCCACTGAGGATCAGGATTCATTTCTTAATATCTGGTGGAAAATCCACAGTGACAGCATGCTGCTTTTTATTGAAACTCTCCAAGGTGTGGAAGAACATGAGACATAAAGGGTTTTGATTACCTCAGAGGCCTGGGGGAGCTATGTGAAAATGAACAGCATGTGTCAGCCAGCCTCTGCCTGCTCTGGGCCCTCCAAGCTGAAAATCGTACTGGATGAAGCGCCACCCTCGCCCAAAGAAACCCACACAAAAGGTATGACAGGTTGTCCTGAAACTGAGACTTCTAATGGCGCGCTATATGATACTCAGTTTCGGCACTCTCCCCCAGACTCACAGCCTTCATAAAGACCCAAACCACACTGCAGCTAGTGGCTAAAAGCCCTTCTGAGGAAGGGTCAGGACTAAACCACAATGCCTTTTTTGAGGTTTTTTAATGATCCTGCTCCTCAGCACACTCGGGAGTTTGATCCGGCCATTTCCATTTTGGAGACTTCCATTCAGGAAAAGGCCAAGGAACCAAGGCAAGAGAAGAAGAAAATGGGAAGAAGGAAGTAGAGGTTACACGGGGAAGTATGCAATGCAGATAATCATGAGAAGTTGGTAAAATGCTTGCAGTAATCTAGACAGTTGTTTTGTCTGTTATCAGAAAGCGTATCATCACCCTGGCCTTGTTATGTAAAAGTCTCCTCTAGTCCTTTCAAAGGGTGAAGCCGTTAAAATAGCTGCCTCCATTTAAGGCTGACCAACTCAAGTCCCTGATAACAATAATGAAGAAAATAAAAATCCAGTCTGAAGCACCCTGCTGTTTCAAGACACAAGTTCTAGCCTGTCAGCTGAGTGAGTGGGAATAAACTTCTAATAGGCCATTGATAATGATATCCAGTCTTGCTAGAAGGAGTTTTGAAATGCTGACATGTACAAACACTATGTATTTCACACATAGATCAAAATTTCAATGCAGTATTTTGAAAACTTCAGGGAATAAAAAGGCCCATTCCTTTACGGCTAAGTAAACTTTCTAAGTAAACTTTCTAACATCTCATTTAGATGTTTTTGAAGCATAGCTAAAAAATACCACTGCTGTTATACTCTAAGCTGTAAAATGTAACAGTACTTCATGGTACCTTTGACAAAAACCCAATTTGAGAAATGTCAAAAATATTTACTGTTAGTGACCATATCAGCTATAATTAAAAGTGGAAATCACTGTATTATAGAGAGAAAATTTTAGTTTTTAAAAACTTCAAATGGTTTATTTGCCGTACACTTAGTATTAAAAAGCAAATGATTAATTACAGATAGATTCTGAAGATGCTGGGAAAGTATGTCTTAGAGTATTTCAATTAATTCAATATGTTTGCCTACATTTGAAATCACCCTGAAGCATTTCAGCTCTTGGGGCCAGGGAAATCTATTTGAACTTCAAATTGTTTCTTCTATAGTGGCATCCGCTTATGCAAGAAGTGGGTTATGAAAGGATGGTTTTTACTTACATTAGTCAATTACTGACATGCAATCTTTGCTGGCAATGCCCATATAACTCTTCCAGGCTATTTTTTAAAATATACAGACATGGCCCTAAGTGGACTGAATGTGGAGGTGGTAACTGATTATCAGTGGAGTACCATAAATATTGTTGCTGGGAAGAAAAATGCTAGTGCTCCAATGGTATGGTGTTGGACTTATGAAAGTCTAAATCTAGTGAACTTGAGGGGGAATACTCAAAATGATGACTAATTGAGTCTGTTTCAGCTTCTCTGCAGGAGAGAATTCACGTTCACAATGATTAACTGGCTTAAGGAACTCTGTTTTGCATATCATCACATTTGGATTAACACAATTAAAATTTTAAAGTGGGGAAAAAAAACCCCTAAACACAAACACTGATATTTTGTTAGTCCTGCCTCTGAATCTACTGACCTAGCCACAGAAAACTGAGAGTAATGTATTAACTAAAGCAGTGCCTAAATATAAAACAAAACAAAAAGTTTCCAAAACCCAACAATATCTGAGCAGAAATGAACTTGAGTTTGCTTACTATTTTCCAAACAAAAGATCATTTAGCCTAGATTCACAAGTATTTGACTGGAAATTGAAACTGTTCTCCATCCTCCAATAAAAATCCCTCAGTTACATAGAAGTGAGAAAACAGTAAGTTTCAAGAGGCTTAGGTGTTAAGAAGCTACAAAGTTTGTCTTTTTGGTAACCTCCTGTTTGAAAGAACAAAACACCTCATCTTCTTCCTTAACATGATGGTACTACGAACAACTCCATCACTGCTTCCAGACTACTGAAAGAGAGAAAAACACCACCTCTGGGATTTGAACAATTTGAAGAGAGAGAAAAAAGATGCTACAGTTAAATAGTCAAGGGCTGTATAAAGAAGCTCATTATTTCTGGTTATCTGTTTGGATCTTTCATTTGAGACGAAACAAAAAACCTAGGAGCAAACACAGATTTAAAAAATGAATTAAACCAGGGGTTCTTACCCTTTTTCAGGTCAGATTCCTACAGGAATCCAGTGAAATGTACAGGCATCTTCCCCTCCAAAATATTCATAAAATATTTTGCATAAGACCAAGGGAATGGAGATCCCCCTGAAACCTGGTTAAAGACCCAAGGTTAAGAGCCACTGAATTAAGCCAAATCCGGTTTAGCCTGCCCTCGGCAGTAGTTTAAAACTCAGAGAATATCTGCCACTGGGGAAAAGGAGGGAAGGAAGGAAAAAATGCTGCCGTTAAACGGAGTCAGGGGCTGTACAAAGCAAGGCCACGAAGCAAGCCAGACAGTGCTCCCAATGTGTCCTTACCTGTCAAGGGCTGGCTGAGCTCCGCCTGCACTTTACCCTTCGCTGATCCTTCCAGAGGTAAACCTCTGTCCCCTTTGTAGAGTTTCGGTTTAAATGGAGAATCTTTCTCTTTACCTTTTGATCCTTTAGGCCGGCCTGCTTGCTTCTTCTTGGATTTGCCATCCCCCTTCACACCCAGTAGTGGATGGACTTCTGTAAAAGGACAGGTAGGCAAAGAAAGAAATCCACACATCACCCCAACTGAGCATGTGCCGTGCCACCTATCCATGAGCAAAGAATTCTGCTCTTGCATCTCAGGTCCACTAATACAAGAAGAAAAGTTTGTTTTGTTTATTAATTATAAACTATAGAAGAGTGGCTATTAAATGAGAAGTAGTTCCTTGGCCACATGGCCTATGTGATTCATACGAAGCCACAGCAGCTCTAAATGGAAAAGGCAGCTCAAAGACACACTGATACTCTATCACACAAGCCACAACAGGAATGCACATGTGCACACTGGCACGTGAGAGCAGAAAGGGAATGGGCTTTGGTACGTGACAGACCAGGGTAAGAATCCAGACTCAACCATGTAATTAAAAAGGCTTCTAGAGTCAGACTGTAAAAGTAGGTAGGAAGAATTAAGGTTGTCCAAGTCTGACTGGTACTTTACTACCTAATGAGAACCTTGCAGGAGAGGCAGGGTATTTAAAACAAACTGAGCCAGATGTCAGAAGACTTAAAGTATGCCATCTTAGGCAAAGTACTGAGGGCAGAATCTCCCCATTTTAAAAGAGAAGTGAAGCAGATGAAATTATTACAAAGTTGTAAAGCACTATAAAAAAGACTCATGGGAAAATTCCTTTAAGGGAAAATCACCCAAACAGGAAATTACCAGATTGTGCTGGAGAGTGGCATCTGTCAGGCAAGGGAGAGAAAATGTGGCTCTTACCATCATTTGGTACTCCTTGCAGTTCAATATTGGTTGTTTTGGGTTTCTTCTTAGGTGGCTGGGACCCATCTGTTGAAGACTGCCTCTTCTTCTCTGAACTAGCCCCTTCGTCCATCAAGGAGGTTTGGACTGCATCCGGTGGGGGGCCATAAGGATTTTCTTCTGGGTCTTCTACCTCAGGGGCAATGGGTAAATATAATAGAGCCTTTGAATCTTCCAGCTCTTCATCACTATTTGGAACAGGATCAGAAAAGGGATAGGAAAAAAGAGGAGAAAGTTGCTTAAACCATGAACCCTTCCTCTAGGGCAGAATCATCTAACCATAAGCAACAGGTATGGATCTAAAATTTCAAGAAAGCCAAGACAAATAAAAAGAAATCAGACAGGGGCTTCCCTGGTGGCACAGTGGTTAAGAATCCGCCTACCAATGCAGGGGACACAGGTTCGAGCACTGGTCCGGGAAGATCCCACATGCCGCAGAGCAACTAAGCCCGTGCGCCACAACTACTGAGCCTGTGCTCTAAAGCCCGCGAGCCACAACTACTGAAGCCCACGTGCCACAACTACTGAAGCCCACGCACCTAGAGCCCATGTTCCGCAACAAGAGAAGCCACCGCAGTGAGAAGCCCGCGCACCACAACAAAGAGTAGCCCCCGCTCGCCGCCACTAGAGAAAGCCCGTGCGCAGCAATGAAGACCCAACGCAGCCAAAAATAAAGAAAGAAATAAACTTTTTAAAAAGGAAATCAGACAACACGATTAATAAAATCAGTAGTAAAAATAAACGGCATAAACAAATTATTTCACTTTCTTAAGATTTTTCTATCAAGGGAGAAGGGAAGGGATTTCTTGCACACCAAAGGAGTTATCTCTTTGAGGTCAAAGGCAGATGGGCCTGAAGGAAGAGCCGGGGAACTGAGCAGCACAACCAGAGACTGAGGAGGAGGAGCACCCCAGGCCCAGCCTTCAGCGGCAGCTCACCTGCTACAGAAGGCGGCAATAGGGTCCACACTGGTGACATCCACTTCCTCATCCTCTGCAGCATCAGCCCCTGCAGGACAAAAACACAGCAGAGGTGTGAGAAGAAGTAGAAGACTGCTCTTTACATATAGCTTATGGTTTTCATAAACTGAAATCCGGGAGAAACAAAGGAGGAAAACCAAACAGTTTGTTTTACTTAGTCGTTCTGCAAATATTTATTGAATTTCCACCACACGCTAGGCACTGGGAATAGAGCGATGCCCCAGAAAGTTGGGAACGGTTCTTCAGTAAAAATTTTAGAAGTCTAACTGGGGAGACACATACACACAGATAATTTCAGTTCCATACAGTAAGTGCTACAGTAAAGGTATGTACAATGTGCCAAGGAGATGGGAAGGAGAAAGAACTTCTGCAGAAGTTTGGGAAGGCTTCGTACAACACAGTCCAATAACACTAATACAATCCAGAATACACTGCAGCCCTGACGGTCTTTCTAAGGCACAGGAGGCATGTAAGTTATCTAATATCACAAAAGTGAGGACCAGCACTTTCAAGCTGGAGAGAACTAATTTCAATCCCAATTCCCCGATTCCTGACACCATCAAGTGGCCCAGCAGTCAACGTGGCATTAATTACTCAAGCTGACAGTGCCAACTGGGCACATTAAGCATTCATACACACAAACCCCTGCCAGACGCAAAGCCCTGTGTTTAGACAACGATGGGGCTATAAAGTGACATCTTTATTCTCAAGTAACTTCCTATCTAGAAGCTCAGAAGCCAAGAGATAAAAATAACAATGATCACGATCATAATCATAGTAGAAGAGAACATCTGAATGCTCATTATGGCCTAGACACTATAGTGAGCCCTTTACATGAATTATCTCATTTATTCCCCACAACCCTAAAAGGCAGGTACTATTGTTATCCTTGTTTTACAGAAAAGGAAGTTCAGGTTTAAAGAATAAGTATTCTGCCCAAGGCGGTCTGACTCCAGAGCCTATGCTCTTTACCTTCATCTTACTGACAAAGGAGTGACAATACCCAAACAGCAGCTGAGCACCCAGCGTGTGTGGGTGGCTTTGTTAGGTGCCCCATGCAAATCCTCATTTAATCATCTGCAATTAGTCAGGAAATACAAAGTGAAACGTTAAGAGAGCTGCTCGTGCCCTAGTAACACCCATGTAAGCCTTGAGTCAATGCCTTACAAATATATATTCTAAAAACACTGTCAAAACTGTGTAAGCTTAGGAAAAAAAATTAGACTAAGTGCTGAAATGAACTTTCAACACAAATTAAGAATGAGTACTGAGTAAAACAATCATTTTTCCTTTGGGAAATACTACCTGCAACTGAGAAATATTACCTGTCTGTTCAGGCTCACTCTTATCTTCATCTTCAATATCAAACTCTGATTCCCTTTCTTCATATTCTACATTTTCATCCAATTCTTTGAAGTCTGGCGCAAATGCACTCCAATTTTCCTGTGCCACAAACAAAACATACTACTTAACTGTATGAGAAAGCAGCGGTCTGTAACCTAGACATTAATGATATAAATAAAAGGACTGACCATGAACAAGACTCAAAATTCTGAGATCAAATTTGGCAGATAATAAAAATTAGGTGTCTACAGTTTTATTACCTTAAGGCATTTCCTATCTTAAACATTCCATGGTATTAACTGTAGTTCTTTCATAAATAACTGCCTTCTTTAATCTTTATAAGATGTAATTCTGAGGTAAAATGTTAAGTTTTCTTCTGAGTACACTGATTACAAATTTAATTAAAGGTGTTCAAAATAAAATCAAGATGTAAAACAGGCGCTAACTGAGCTGAAAATAAGAAAAGCGCAAGAAAACTCTATCTCGGATGAGCAACAGAAAAACGTACCAGGAAGTACACTAGATTTTCTCCCTGAAAACAGAGCTGGTAAATTGACTTTGGACCAAGACCTTACCATTAAAATAAAGCAAAACTAGATGCACTGAACTATTTAATTAGAAGAATCATATGGAAAAGAAAGTATATAAGGTAATTTTGGGCTTACTATTTGTAAAGTTCTTTGATAAAAGGAAAGGGTATCTAGCTTCAAAGCAGTTAAACCAGAAAAATACTTACTACTTGATTTTGTGCCCAGATAGATACCACTCCACTAGAAATGGATGCTATGATGGGTCGAACAGGATGCCACTAAATTTTAATGAAGCAAAGAAAAATCAATTCTAAGGATGAATCCAAGATTTTCTGTATTACATAAGTAACAACAGCAACCTCTCATCCTACTCACAGCTACATCCAAGAGGAGTTCTCCTCTTGTCCCATGGAGAATCTTCACCAGGTTACCAATACTCTTCTCCCAGATGTACAGGGCATGCTGCCGGGCTGACCCTGCGACTATGTATTCCCCATCCCCAGAGAAACAACATTTCTTCCATGGGGTCCTAAAGGACAAAGAAAATACCCAAATAGAACTGGAACCTGACCGCAGGCCATGAATTAGCACATATTCTTCTAGGTTGTGATACATACCTATTCACCAAGTCCTGCAATTTCTGCATGGGTTCAGGCTCTCCATCTCTTCCACAGGTTAAGATTTCTCTACCATCATAAACTCTGATTATTCGATCTGCTGTGTTAATTAAAAAGCAACTACAGAAAGGATAAAAAAATATCAACACCAGAGGTCAGAATCTGTTCCTGTTAACATTTTCCATGGCTACCAGTTACTCAGAACAGTACCATAAGACAACTAACAAATCAGGGAGAGACTGAGTGAAAATCTAAGTAATAGACTAGACTACTGATATATCTACTTGTCACCTTCCAAGCCAAAATATAGCGTGAAATGAGAAAACGCTTTACCTCCCTTCCTGTGTAATCCCTGAACCCTAGATGCACAAACTAATCAGCAGTATTTGACTAAAATCCAAAACCTCTAAATTGAAACCAGTTTCCCGAATTCACAAGCTTACAGTTAAATATATATAAATACTTCATTCCTCTGGCCTGCTTTATATACAGTATATTCTTAATGAGTTAATAAACTAAATATATCATTCTGGATTGCCCAATTTTTTTACTGTGATAACACTGAGTGTTGGAAACCTGTCTAAAATACAAGTTATTTTACCACCTTCTTACAGACTTCACTGTCTCTTGCTTCAAGAGAATTTGAACGTGAATGTCCTCTAAGTATGTATGGTGGTTCCCATACAAAATAGGATGACTGCTACTTCTCTTACTGACAACCTATTTTCTTCTTGTTTCTGTTGATACATAAATCTACTTCTAGCTGGGTAATCAAACTTATCAGAAAAACATCTGAAATTAAAAGGGTAAATAAATAGGTTTTATGTAAGTAAAGTGCATATTCAGTTACTATGTGAATTTGTGATATCAATTCTGATTATAATATAACAGCTCACCTTTACCCAGTGCTTGCCATATGCCAGACATTTTGGTTCTATGCACAGACCACTCACACATCTTTTCTGTAAAGGAACTGCCTGTTAACCTCCCGATAAGATGTGACTGCTGGCTCAAAGCGGTAAATCTTATAAACTTAAGAACCAGGTAGTGACAGTTTCTATAACTATTTTCTAAGTAAACTTAAAAAAAAATTAAGTATAATATACACAAAAACTGTGAATCTCAATGTATTTTTGCATTCTACTCACTTTTAAAACTGTCTCTAAAAAGACAGGTCTCACTTACCTGCCCTTCCGAGCAAACTCTATCGACTTAATGGCTGTGGTATTGCTTGTTCCAGTTGTTACTCTGAAGGAAGCAACAAGATCCTGAGAATCTGTTTTTAGGACCAAGATCTAAAGTTTAAAAGAGAAAAATAATAAGTATTCTGATAACTTACAGTAATTAGATTTGACTTCTGTTTCTGAAACTGGGCAAAGACTGGGTGAAAATATTAATATAAATTATCTCTATTCCCATGTATCTAACTTGATCAACTGCTATTGCCTTTTACCTCTTCAATTAAAGGACACTGTCTTAACCTATTGTTAAAAGATAATGTTTAACATTATCCAGAGTCAAAAAGTAGAAGCAACCCGAGTATCCATCAACAGATAAACAAAATGTGACACATACATACAATGGAATATTATTCAGACTTGAAAAGAAAGGAAATTCTGACACATGCTACAACATGAATGAATCTTAAGGACATTATGCTAAGTGAAGTAAGCCCATCACAAAAAAACCAAATACTGGATGAGTCCACTTATACGGGTACTAGAATAGCCAAATTCATAAAGATAGAAAGTAGAATGACAGTTTCCAAGGGGTGAAAGGGAGTAGGAAATAGCAAGTTATTATTTACTAAGTACAAGGTGAGTACAAGATGAAAAGAGCTCTGGAGATAAACGATGGTGATGACTGCACGACAATGTGAATGCACTTTACACCACTGAACTGTACACTTAAGAATGGTTAAGACGGTAAATTTCGTTAAGTGCATTTTACCACAATAAAAAAAAAAACCTGCCACGCTCTAAAGCAGCCATGAAACTGTACTAGCCCACACGTCCCAGTCAAAAAAAAAAAAAAAAAAAAATCAAAGTGCACTGGAACTCAAACTCTAATAAGCTTGAAAAGGACCCTAAAGCTCACCTAATCCAACTTCTTAGTACACAAAACTATAGATTAAGCTAGCCTAAATTATACAATATTTGCAGACCAAGATATCAGACATTTTATCAGCAGTACTCCATTGATGATATGATTTTTAAATTTTATAATTTAGTAATGGCCTTTCATTACTAGCATCCAGTAAAGGCCCCCCATCCTTCTCTAGGTCAAATAACCTCTGACTGCTCTAAATCCAAAGAACAGAAATTATTAAGGCATGAGAGAAAAATAGGCTATATTTACCACAGGCAGGAGGCATGTGTAGTCAAGGGACAAAAGAAATTTCAAAGAAAGAACAAGCAAACATGAAATGAGCCAATGCACAGGATGACTGATGCGTATTTCACCAGCTTCTAAGCTTCTACGCTTACCTTGCCTTTTGCATTTCCTGTATAGATATATTCTCCTCGCCTATCAAAAGATGCAACCACGTTCAAATCGGAGTCATCGTCTACGGGCAGAACAACATGTTTGGAATCTGAAAGGGTCAACATGACAGGAGCAGATTTCATGGGACACACGAGAACCTTGTTCCTGTTTAAAAATATGAATAGTACATTGGCTGTTGCTATGATATCAGAAGGCTGACTCTCTGCTCTTTTCTGTAATTCCTATCTACTACCTCATCAACTCTCCCAGCCCAAGCATATTTAAAATAGTGAAAAAGCCTAAACTCTAAATTCCTAATAATAGGGAAATGACTGAGTAAAGTTATGAGATCTTACCTTGACAAGATAAAATGTAATTATTAAAAATAAATATGCAGATGTAGCAAACTGGTAAAATATGTATGAAATAAAGTGAAAGGCAAAATACCAATTAAAACTATGTAAAAATACATATTTGTGTGCATCTAACAGACAAATGCTTTGTGAGCTATGAAGCACTATGAAGCACTATACAATAAGCTTTATACTTAAAGAGAACTTGACTAAAAGAAAACCTAGAGAAATGAAAATAGTTATATCTCAGTAACAGAATGATGGGTAACTCTTTTTCTTAAATATAGTTTTCATAATGAACCGTTTCCCCTACTAAAGAAATTCAAATTGGAGGAAAACCCCAGGTAAAGAACAGTTATTATACTTATTTCTACCTTTGCCCATTTCTGAAGCCTTAATTAATATAGGCCAGTTTTTAACTATATACTACAACAGTCTCTTTAAAATCTATTCACTAGATCCAGATAATCTGGAAAGATTATTTTATATAGAAGAGGTTGAAGAGATGTGGGCTTTTGCATCCTAAAACCTTAAACTGAAATTGTCATGAGCCTGGAGATAGAATTAGACCCACCCCAGGAGAGAATAGCACAGATTAAACATACTGATCTCGCGGATGATACTGGACTTTTAAGATGGGTGAAGGGAATCGAAACCTCTGGTCGCAGTCGCCTGAAAGGACATCCCACTGTGACACTATGTTATCAGTGGAAGCACTCACGAGCTTATGACCATCTCGACTCCAGCTGAGAAGGAAAAAGGGTAACTTAGCACACATTCTAAGTTAAAGTATATCATATCACCCTTATAGATAAAAAAGCATGAGTCACACTTATTGCCCTAACTGCATGGGTCACCAACGTTTCTTCTTCTTTATTTTTTAAACATTTACTCAAATCCACAAGTTTTCCTAACTAAGCAATAAAAAAGAATGTTTTCATGACATCTTCATATCTAGTAATAGAAGCTCTTGACAGTTCAAGATAATAGTACAAGTGGCTCAGTGAAAAAAGGGAGACTCAAACATTTTAGAAAAGTATAAAATCAGCTGGCCCTTAAGTGTTGATTTAACAAAAAGCAGGTTTTCTTCCCCTTGTGGGGAGGGGGAGGAGTAGTTGAGCTTTCTGAAGTTGTCCCAGAAGTAGCACTATCATAGTATAAGTGAACCAGTACAGATAGGTATCTGTTATTTAAAATAATTAAGAAAAGAATTAAGGAAGGAATTAATTCCTCCTGCTAAGTACAGTTAAACATCCTAACATTATATAGAAAACAAACATACAACGGTAAAGAGAAGACAGACTGTCTAGGGACTACAGGATATGAGGAATGACACAGCAGTGAGGTCCTTAGATTTTCTTTTTGCCTCATATATCCTGGACTGGGTGACGGAGATGCCAACAACCCATTAGCGTCAATAGGCACACACAAAAAAAGTCTCCAGAAGAGCCAAAGGACTAGGAAAGGACAACCAACAGATGCTAACACACAGATGACACAGGTGTTAGTATTACCCGACAAGGATTGCAATGCAGCCATCATTAAAATGCTTCAACAAGCAATTACAAACATGCTTGAAACAAATGGAAAAAAAAAAGTCTCAGGAAAGAAATAGAAATATAGAGAAAAGAACCAAATGGGAATTTTAGAACTGAAAAATATAAAAACTGAAATAAAAAACTCGAAATATGGGTTCAGCAGCCAATGGAAAAGAGGAAGACAGAATAAAAAATTCCCAATCTGAATAGGAGAAAAAATGGAATGAAAAAAATTAACAGAGCCTCAGGGACCTATGGGACTATAACAAAATATCTAATATCTAATATCCATGGCATCAGAGTCCTGGAAGGAGAGAAGAAAGAGAGTAAGGCTTAGAAGAGGGCTTCCCTGGTGGCGCAGTGGTTGACAGTCCACCTGTCAATGCAGGGGCACGGCTTCGTGCCCCAGTCCGGGAAGATCCCACATGCCGCGGAGCAGCTGGGCCCGTGAGCCATGGCCACTGAGCCTGCGCGTCTGGAGCCTGTGCTCCGCAACGGGAGAGGCCACAACAGTGAGAGGCCCGCATACCGAAAAAAAAAAAAAAAAATGTATTTGAAGAAATAATGGTTGAGAGAGGATATGGGAATATATGTATACATATAGCTGATTCACTTCGTTGTACAGCAGGAACCAACACAACATTGTAAAGCAATTATACTCCAATAAACATGAAAAAAAATAATGGTTGAAAATTTCCCAAATTTGGCAAAAGATATAAAACACACATCCTCAAGAAGCTAAGCAAACTTCAAACAGGATGAGCTCAAAGAAATCCACTCTAAGACACAACCTTCTGAAAACTAAAGACAAAGAAAAAAATCTTGAAAGCAGAAAGAGGAATGACACGTTACCTACGGGAACAATAATTCACGTGACAGTAGATTTCACACCAGAAACCATGAAGGTCCAAAGAAAGTGACAGTTTTTCAAGTGCTGGAAGAAAAGAAGTCATCCCCAATTCTACATCCAGAGAGACTAACTTTCAAGAACAAAGGGGTAATCAAGGCATTTGTCACCAGCAGATCTACCCTAAAAGAACAGCTCAAGGAAGTTCTCTAAGCAGAAAGGAAACAATAAAAGAAGGAATCTTAGAACATCAGGAAGAAAGAATAATGAAAAGGGTTTTAAAAAATTAAATACTTTTTTCTAGAGTTTTGATGTTTGAAGCCAAAATTATAAGTTATATAGGTATCAATATACATAAAGGAAATGTTTAAGACAATTATACTATAAACAAGGGAGGGTAAAGGGATGTAAAGGGAAGGTTTCTATACTTCACTTAAACTAGTAAAATGTCAACACCAGTAGACTATGATAGGTTATGTATATACCACGTAATACCTAGCAACCATTAAAAAGCTATACAAAGAAATACACTAAAAAATACTACAGGGGCTTCCCTGGTGGAGCAGTGGTTGAGATCCTGCCTGCCAATGCAGGGGACGTGGGTTCGAGTCCTGGTCTGGGAAGATCCCACATGCCACGGAGCAGCTGGGCCTGTGCGCCACAACTACTGAGCCTGTGCTCTAGAGCCCGCGAGCCACAACTACTGAGCCTGCGTGCCACAACTACTGAAGCCCGCATGCCTAGAGCCTGTGCTCTGCGACGAAGAGTAGCCCTCACTCGCCGCAACTCGAGAAAGCCTGCGAGCAGCAACAAAGACCCAGTGCAGCCAAAAATAAATAAATAAATAAATAAAAGAATAAAAAATACCACAGATAAATCAAAATGGAATTCTAAAAATAGTTCAAGTAACCCACAGAAAGGCAAAAAAGAAAACAGAGAAATGAAAAACAGAAGAGACAAACAGAAAAAGAAACCTAAAGTCAGTCTTTATTCAAATTTTGCAATGAAGAGGAGTTGCTGCTGAGGAACACAGAGGACGCAACACAGTTCATGGTTAAGAACAGAGGCTCCAGTCAGATTTATGCTCAAGCCTAGACATTACAACCTTCTAGCTGTGTGATCTTGGGCAAGTTATACAGCCTTTCTGAGCTTCAATTTCCTCACTTATAACATGGAAATAATAGTATCTACCTGCAGACTCTTGAGAGACTTAACATTAATACATAAAAAACTCTCAGTGCAATACAGTAAGTGCTCAAAAACCATTAATTATATTAGAGACAAGATAAATGTATTCCCAGACTTGTAACTCACAGCAGAGGAAGGCAGGAGTAAACTGAGGAAGTGAATGTGGAGGGACTAAGCTCAAGTCTGCATACAAAGGACTCATGTGCCCGTGTCTCCCACAACCTCTAGGACACTCCCAGTCAGTTAGAAGATCCTTCTGGAGAATCTAAAAAGAAGATGCCTACAGATACTGTAACTTGAGCGTTGATAACAAAAAAGCCAATGGTCCACCCAATTTCAGTAGATGATGGGAGGGTAAAAGGGTGAGATAAAGCTCACATATACTGTAATAAAGTCACAGATAAGTTCTTGAAATTAACAAACTAAGAATATGCATAAATACTTTAGAAATATGAAGACAAATATCAAGAGAAACAAACCAAAAGAATGGAAGTACACTGGGAATGGGACATCATTGGGATATTGGGAATGGGAAGAAACAAGGGACAGCTTCTGTTGCTGTTCCCCTAAGCATTTTAGCACAATCTGACTATAAAACAGAATGTTACCTATATTTCCATTTTTCCTTTAAACCCTCTGCATTTTAATAACTTTTTCTTTCATAGCAGGCTTGTACTTCTGTTATAATAGAGGGAAATCTATTTTTAGAAATTAAATTATAATCAGAGGTGAAACTAAGAGGGGTTTTCCCATTAAAACTAACAATATATTCTTCAATTCCAAATTCCGTAAATTCAAGAATTAGGGATTCTCATACATCCTCACATCTGACAATACTGTTTCTTTCCAAAATACAGACAGGTCTTTACTAAGTCTAATATCTTAGAGTCTTAAACATCATTTCATTCTACCTATGGCCCCTATCCAGTGACTGAATATCTTCTGTAGCATCCCTATGAAGAGACGGCAAGCCGAAGCAGGGCCAGTCCCACTGGTAAGTTCTTTCCTGGGCAGTCCATCCCATCCACAGGCACCTTTGCTTGGGAGCTCATCTCTATTCTAAGGTAACATTTGTTTCCCTATAAATCCCGTTCACTACCTACCAGTCCTGCTTCTTCTCCTTAGGTCAATTTTTCTGTCTTGCACATGTCAGTTCTTTAATAGCTGAAGACAGCTATCATGCCTATCCAAAACTTCTCTTTGGTGAAATTTTCTTAGTCCCTAACATGTTCAAATACTACACAACAATTAAAATAATACACAAAGTTATATACTAAATGAGGGTGAATCAAAGAAAAATGCAAAATGCATATAACTACAGATCATAACTCTCATGTATACTTACATATACCAAAAATTAGGGAACAGTTAAATAATTATGATGCATACATACTAAGCAATACTATATATATCATATGTACACACACACACACATATATCAACACAGAAAAACATCCACTATATATTAAGTGGAAGAGCAAGCTAAAAAACAAAATGTATAGTGTGTCTCCGCTTTTTAAAAAACATACACATGTATATGTGTATGTGAATTTTTATACATGCTGAGGGAGATAGATATATCTTACAGATGAAAGATATATTCCATATACTCTAATACTACTTACCTTAAGGAGTAGACAAAGAGCTTTCGTTTTTTACTCTATATACTCATATATTGTTTGAATGTTTTAAAGTTCTTAATAATCAAGTTTTGTGATAAAAAGTTTTAAAATGTTGGGGGGAGAGGGGGAAAATCTCTCATTGTTCAAACCCTTTGACCTAGCGGTAACATACTTTTGGAAGTCTACACTAATGAACAAACATAGATCAAACGCCTACTGGGCATCTTCACTAAGATATCCCCACCCATCCAACAAGTACCTGAATGCCTACTACGTACCAGGTATAATGCTACAGTAAAATGGCAGACAAGGTTCATGTATCACAGCACCTACCATGTTCCAGGGAAGATACTCATAAAACAACTATTTGCAATAAAATACAACAGGAGACACACAACCGTGATCTCAAATTCACCATTATCACCCTCTAATCTTACATTTAACATCTTCATCCAAGCAGGAAACCTGAGGATCACCTTAACTTCTCTACTTCACTTACACTCCTTATCTAATTAATGCCTAAGACCTCTTATTTCTACTATTTCTCACATCTGTACCATTCAGCTCCACTCCTACTGCACCTATCCTCATCAGCTCTAGCCTAGGCCACTGCAATCCTATCTTCATTCACTGTCCCCTTCAATCTCTTTCCCACACGCTGTTCTAGAGATCTTTCTAAAATAAAAAGCTCATCGTGTCACTTTCCTTCCTAAAATCTTTTAATGGCTTCACAGTACCTACAGGATAAAGCTCAGATTCATAGTGTGGCAAACAATGTGCTCCATGAGGACCTGTTTACCTTGGCTGTTGCCATGTCACATCTCTGATACCACAATCCAGCTAATCTGAACTACCTGCAGTTCCCCATTTTACCATGCTTGTTTCAAGCTGATGTGTTTTTGCCTGTACAGCACCTTCTGCTTGGAATACAACTGGCAATCACCCAGTCATCTTACAAGTCTGAGGTCAGAAATTACCTCATCTTTGAAGCCTTTTCTGACCACACTTCTTCTCCAATACAATTGATCATTTCCTCCTTTGCACTATTGCCTCCACTAAATCTCAAATATAGTTCTTATGTAGGACCTACAAAGCTTTAGTACATGTAGCTGTATGCACATGTACCTCCCCCTACCCATCAAGAATTTCTCCTTACTTGTGTCCCCAAAACCCTAACCCTAACCCTAATCGTAAATGCCTAAAGCAGTATCTGGTATATAATTCATGTTCAATGTTTGCTGAAGAAATGATTGTATGAGAGAAAAACTTTATGTGCAAAGATGCTGACTGAACATTATGTAGCAGAGAAACAAAAACGGTTAAGTAAATTATGGTTTATCTATCAGAAGACATTTAGCCATTAAAAAAAAAGTTTTTAAAGGCTACACAAGCAGGAAAATGTCTGGTCACAGTGTTAGACAGAAAAAGACCAAAATATAAAATAAAACATAGCACACTTACAAACTATGCTTTTTATTTAATTTTTAAGATTTATTTATATTTTTTACTTTTGGCTGTGTTGGGTGTTCGTTGCTGCGTGCAGGCTTTCTCTAGTTTCGCAAGTGGGGGCTACTCTTCATTGTGGTGCGCGGGCTTCTCATTGTGGTGGCTTCTCTTGTTGAGGAGTATGGGCTCTAAGTGCATGGGCTTTAGTAGTTGTGGCACATGGGCTCAGGAGTTCTGGCTCGTAGGCTCTAGAGTGCAGGCTCAGTAATTGTGGCACACGGGCTTAGCTGCTCTGTGGCATGTGGGATCTTCCCAGACCAGGGCTCGAGCCCGTGTCCCCTGCATTGGCAGGTGGATTCTTAACCACCATGCCACCAGGGAAGTCCTATGCTTTTTAAAAATTATATATAGTAACAAATCAAAATATTTACAGTAGTAATATCAGAGTGGTAAGACTATGGGAGATAGTCTTCTATCTTCTACTTTGCTGTATTTTCCATAATTTTCTAAATTATTATTTTATAATAAAAATACATGTATACTTTTAGTGATAGTTCTATAATTAGATTGTGATGATCGTTGCACAACTCTGAATATATAAAAAACAATGAAATGTACATTTTAATTGGATGGATTTTATAGCATGTGAATTATATGTATCTTAATAAAGCTGATAAAAATGTATGTATCTACTTAAATCTTTATTGCAAAAGCACAACAATAAAAAAATGCAAAGGAACAGGAAAGAACCTAAGAAATCATACAGGCCAGTTCTCTCATTTTGCATATTAGAGAAACGTTTTGGCCAAAGCCACCAGTTCATTAGTGGCCAAAGCTAGACTGGGATTCAGGCCTCCTCCCAATCCAGTGCTTTATAATACCACTGCTGCTTATATTTCGACAAAAGGAAATATGTTAGTTTAATAAATCTAGATCTGATTAGGTGTTTTTGGTCCCAAGTTCATTTAAAAGAAGTGCTGCCCCAAAATAAAATTTTCTGAAACAGATAGTCCTTGAGAATAAGAATGAAATCAATGGGATTTATATAATACCCGATTTCAGCTCAATATATTTGATGCGAAGCCTTAATAACTACAATTCAATGAAGGAACAGGCATGTTTGTGATCACTAAAACTACTGTAATTCAAGAAGATGGACAAGGCTGGACACTGACTTCCAAGCTGCCCTCCTAACCAGGATTTTTTTATTCTAAATGAAAGGTCAATATCACAAGTATACTACAGCTGCAATCTGTAAATGTCTCATTTCAGTACTGAAATATTCTCAGACAGAGCCTGATACAGATCCATATTACAATGAATTTCTCCCCCAAAGGTGTTGAAAGCAGCATGGATTCAAGGTCTCCATAAACTATGAGAAATTATGTTACTAATGGCTGTATATTTAAAACTCTAAATATTAAAATTTATCTGAGACTGGCAACTACACAGCCACCGTTCATCCCCCCGATTTAACTCATATTTAATACATTAACTTTAAAATTCCTTACCATAAGGAACAGACTGGATGAATGTGTGCACTAATTATTTTAGCAATGCCTCTTGTCAAGAAATCCCAGATGACAATTCGGCCGTCATTACAGCCAACTGCAAGCAGTGTGCCCCACCTGTTAAAGGTGCAAGTCAGGGCCATGCTGATACAATCCAAAGTTCCATCAGCTTCCTAAAGATTAAAATGAACATAAGAATATAGACAATACCCAGGTATCCAAATTATTTCTTAAAGTTTCTCTAACATCTATGATAATTCTCTTGAATTTAAATTATGATGTATACCAAAATAATCTCTATGTGTGTTCTCATATCTATTAAACTAGCCCAAATGGAGAAATATTTATAAAAGCTAACAGAGAATTTTTAGAAACAGATGTGACCAATCCCTTGCATTACTATTATAACTTCGTACAAATTCTCCGGAAGGCAATTAGGCAAAATAAAACAGGACTCACTAAAAGAGTCATCTTACTGATCAAGTAATCATAGTTCTTGAAATTTATTCCAAGAAAAATAAAACAAAACCCCTGTGTAACATTAGGAAAATCAAATAAATTTATATTAATATCAAGCCATTTAAAATAATCATGACTACATTAAACACACTCTAAGAATTACAAAATATTTTTACATGTAAAGCACACTTATACCATACGTGTTGATTACTATGCAAAAACACTGATCAAAACTATAAAAGCACACAGAAAAAAAATTTACATGAAGGTGATAGTACTGTTTGTGAAAAATGCTTCAATCCAAAGTATTTTTTTAATTTAAAGGGAAATGAACTGGAAGATTTACAACATTATGTTGAAATTTCCAGCCAACATTGCCTATCTACCTCCCCCCCTGCTCAAAATTAAACATTTAGTTCCCTTTTATAGCAAAAGATCATCATATTTAATGCTTCTATTGTCAAGAAAAAAAAAAAGATGAAAACGTAGTTTCCACTCAAACATAAAAGCTAGGGAGTTACCGTTTTCTAAAATCACAATACAATACTCTTACCTCTGGATAATTCTGCCCAAAGGACTCTGCAACAAAGCAAAGGAAGAAAGTTGATGGAACATGTGCAACATACCAGGAATCCTACAGCTCACAACTACCGCTCACAAACAGTGTACAGCAGTGGCTTGCAAAGTATGGATGGAGAACTGGCGCCCTTTCAGGGACTCCATGAGGTCACACCTATTTTCATTATCAACCAAGATGGTATGTGCCTTTTTACTCTCATTATTTCACAAGTTTACAGATGAGTTCTCCTGAGGCTATACGAGCTGTGATACTGAAACAGTATGAATGCAGAATCCAGCCAACTTCTATTGATATTTAGGCAAAACATTAAAGAGATTTGTAAAAATGCAAAACAATGCCACTCTTCTCACTAAGTAAGTTTTGTTTTAGAAAAGTTATTTTTCATAAAAACGTTATTAATGTAAACATGTAATGGGGTGTTTTTACAGTTATTTTTATGTAACAAACTTTAAAAATTCAAAGCAGTCAACTTATCTTAAATCCCAACTACTCTCTTAAAACCTTTATTAAGAGCAGCCAACCAACAGGGTTCCCTTCCTAATAATAGTACTAAGGCTGTAACATAATCTGGTAGTTGGTTAAACACACAATTTTCTGTATTAATTTCTTAAGCAAATAACATTTTGGTACCGACATCCCTGAATACTTTTCCTATATTAAATTTGGCGTTTATACATTAGTGATAAACATTTTGAGCTATAGTACGATACTGCCTGCTTGTCAGAAGTTTAATGTTTAGAAGTTTAATGCAGTAGCAACATCTTTATCAGTATTTACTTATGTTATTACCTAAACATTTTATTATCATGATATTTAAACTATACTCTGAGAACTACAGATCCAAGGAAGCTGTTACACATTTAGGACATCCAAATAAGATTTCATCTAAAAAATAAGTTTACTATTTTTAGTTTTTTACCATATGATCCAGCAATTCCACTCCTAAGTATATATTCGAAGAAAATGAAAATACTAACTCAAACAGATACATGCACCTTAACGTTCACAGCAGCATTATTTACAAGAGCCAGGATATGGAAGCAACCTAAGTGTCCATCAACAGATGAATGGGTAAAGAAGATATAGAGTATGTGTATATATATGAATATTTATATAGCTATGAATATTTACATAGATAATAAAATATTTCTCAGCCATAAAAAAAAATAAAATTTTGCCATTTGTAACAACATGGATCAATCTGGAGGGTATTATACTTAGCGAAATAAGTCAGAGAAAGACAAATATTATATGTCACCACTTACATGTGGAATCTAAAAAATAAAACAAATGAAAGAATGTAACAAAACTGAAATAGGTTCACAGATATAGAGAACAAACTCATGGTTACCAGTGGAGAAAGGGGAGGGGGAGGGGCAATATAGGGATAGAGGATTAAGAGGTACAAACTACTATGTATAAAATAAATAAGCTATAAGGATATACTGTACAGCATGGGGAATATAGCCAATACTTTATACTAACTTTAAATGGAGTATAATCTACAAAAATATTGAATCACTATGTCATACATCTGAAACTAACATAAAAAAAGTCTGAAAACCAGTTTTATTACATTTTGTCCTTTATAAAAATTAACAGAAATCAAAACAGTGAAAACATTAAAACTAATCAGAATACAGGCCCTAAAGTTAAGAAAACGAAAAGAAAGATGAAAATAAAGATGAATAATTGCCCCCCCAAAAAAGGCAATTATTTTGGTTTCTCTAATGTGCACCAGACTTCAGTGTCTGATTGCATTCAAATACTAAAGACAAGAATGAAATGAAAAGCTGAAACCAGATTAAGACAGGTTATTCTGAAAGAACCTTTTTAAAATTACTAAAGTCATACATGTAGGTAATACAGATATGTGTAATTAAAAAATGATAGTTTCCTCCCTGCAACCCACTTACTAAGGTAAAAGCTTCCATATATTTCTATATGCTTACACAAACATTAACATATTTAAGGTTTGTTCTTTAAACAAAATACTACACATATTATATGTAATATATGTATTATAATATGTATTAACAAAATATATGTATTTCCAAAGCAATAATATAGATCTATATTCACATGATCAAGAGAAAAAAGGAGTATTCATTGAAAAATTAAAAACAAAACAAAAAGCCACAACCTAAAAATATGAAGTACTCAGGAAGGAGTAGAGTATGACTTGCTGTGTTCAGAGATGGGAAAGCCATATTAAAATTCTGAGAGGAACTCCCTGGAAGTCCAGTGGTTAGGACTCCGAGCTTCCACTGAAGAGGGCACAGTTTCGATCCCTGTTCAGGGAACTGAGATCCGGCATGCTGCGCAGTGTGGCCAAAAAACCAACAACAACAAAAAGATTCTGAGAGAATCCAGAATCCTGGGACCATTTTAATGTATGATTACCCTTCAACACAGATTACCCCTGATTTTGTATTTTTGTTTTATGTTTTAGGTGTTGTGTTTTTTTCCCCCCTCTTTTGGAGGGTCATCCTAGTTAACAGGATTATAACAAGGAGTTTAAAGGAACACAAAGAAAAAGTGTGTATAAAAAAGACTAAGCTCGCCTGGGCCACTTTGGTTGAAGAACCTGAGTAAGAATGCTGTCAAGGAGGGTTATGGTAGCACAAGGCCACTGCCCCTAGATGCTCAAGGCCACTTTTATATTCTCTATCCTCCCACCATCTAACATTTAACATTTTGTTACAATTAGATTCTTAGGCTTGGTTCTAAAGACCATCAAAGGGAGTAAAAAAGATGCCCAAACGTAGCTGCCAAAGAGAAATAAACCCTGGTCGGATTTAACTTCACAGTACACTTGATAATTCAAAACATGAATGACACATTTCCAAAACTGATCACAGAAGAAAAGTCCTTGACTGGGTCAATGAGGAAAAAACACATTGAGAGGTTGTTAAAGACCTACCATTAAATTTTTTTAAAAATGTTTAATTATAAAAAAACGGACAGCAGGCCCATATGGTTTTATGAGCAATTTCTCCTAAATCTCAAGGTGCAGGTAATTACTATGTTATTCAAGCTATTTCTGAGCAGAAAAAAATATGTATTTGTGTTTTATAAAGCCAACATAGCTGATACCAAAACCTGATAAGATGATACAAAAAGAAAACAAGAGTCTCTTTCACTTAAGAACATAAATAGTGGGACTTCCCTAGTGGCACAGTGGTTAAGAATCTGCCTGCCAATGCAGGGGACATGGGTTAGATTCCTGGTCCAGGAAGATCCCACATGCTGTGGAGCAACTATGCCTGTGTGCCACAACTACTGAGCCTGTGCTCAAGAGCTCACAAGCCACAACTACTGAGCCCGCGTGCCACAACTACTGAAGCCTGCACACCTGGAGCCTGTGCTCTGCAACAAGAGAAGCCACAGCAGCATGCACTGCAACAAAGAGTAGCCCCTGCTCTCCACAACTAGAGAAAGCCCGTGTGCAGCAACCAAGACCCAATGCAACAAAAAATAAGTAAAATTAAATTGATTCTTTTAAAAAAACCCCAAAAAACAGGGCTCCCCTGGTGGCGAAGTGATTGAGAGTCCGCCTGCCAATGCCCGGGTCCGGGAAGATCCCACATGCCGCGGACTGGCTGGGCCCGTAAGCCATGGCCGCTAAGCCTGCACGTCTGGAGCCTGTGCTCCGAAACGGGAGAGGCCACAGCAGTGAGAGGCCCGCGTACCGCAAAAAAAAAAAAAAAAAAAAAAGAACACAAACAGTACAGGGTATTTCACCTCTAGATTCAGTGTATATAAGTATAACCGAATTCTAAACACAAAAAATCTGGAGTTTATTATTCTACCATGTAAGAAGGCATAATGGAATAGCAAGGGGAAAAAAAAAAAAACCAGGCCTACTCCAAACTCATTCCAAAGGAACAAACAATAGCACAATGCACTCTAATGTATTCAATATATCCTTGGACAAGAATGTTTAAGAGCCATACAATCCTATGAGTAGATGCTGAAAAAAAAATTTGCTAAAACTCAATAGCTCATTCTAATAACAGCCACATCTAACAGAAGACTACAATAAATGATAAAAACTATTAACCAAAAACACAATAATTATCATTCTAAAAGGTGAAATATTAAAACCATTCCAATTAGCATCAGCAACTAGAAAGGGATATATCACCATTATTAGTTAATATTCCTCTTGGAGGTTCCAGCCAATGGAATAAGAAAATGAAATAACTGGTTTAAACATTGACTATAAGAGATAAAACTATTTCTTTTGCTGATAACACTGAATACCTAGAAAACACAGAAATTCTAATTTTAAAAACCACCCAAATTAATAAGAAAATAAGGCAAGGTGGTTTGATACAAGAAAAACATTCAAACATTAACAGCTTTTCTTTAGGTTAGCAATTAATATCCAGAAATGAAAATGAAGGGGAAAATTCCACTCACAATGGCTACAAACAAATATTTAAGGAAAAAATGTAATAAGAAAGACATGCCATGTATGAAGAAGAAAACTATAAAATCTTAGTTAAGGCCGTAAAATATGAATAAGTGAAAAGACAAACTACATTCTGGGGTGGGAAAGCTTAATGGCTTTCTCCAAAAACTAGTAAATTTTATGCAGTTCCAGATGGATTAAAGACAAATGTTAAAAAAAAAATCTACATGTACTGTAAGGTTGCTGATATATGATAAAGATAACATTTAAATTTAGTGGGAATTTATTTAATATATAGGGATGGACAACTGACTATCCATCTGAAAGAAAAAACAGCTCCAGTTCCTCTCTCATACCACATATAAAAATAAATTTCAGGTAAACTAATGATTTTTTAAAATCAAAAATCTTAGAAGAAAACCTAGGAGATCCCATGTATAATCTAGGGTGGGGAAGACCTTAACCAAGTTAGGAAAACCAAAAGAAAAGAGAAATACATTTGATTATATAAAAACTGAAACATTTTGCATGGCACAAGTCCCCATAAACAGTCAAAAGATTTAGAAAAAATTGGCAATGCAGATGACGGACAGGAGTTGACATCTACACTATAAAGCAAGCCTATACACCAATAAGGAAAAATGATCAAAAAGAAAAGATAAAGAATGTGAATAAACAAGTCACAGAAGAACAAAATGAGATGGCCTCTCAACAAAGGAAAACATCAAATTCAGAGAAATGTAAATCAAATGAGATGCCATTTTCATCCATCAGACAGGAAAATTTAGAGAGAGAACACCTGCTGGGAGGGAAAGGGATATTGCCTATAAAAATGGGAACTGAAAAAAAAAAAAAAAAAAAAAATGGGAACTGTTATAGCCGTTTGGAAAAGGAATCTGACAGCATCTATTAAAAGCAAAAATATACATAGTCCTTATCTCAGTAATCCTACAATTGGAAACCTAATCTCCATAGATATAAACACAACAATGGGACGTAAGAACAAGGGTATTTAAACTATTGTTCTTGGTGGCAAAAAAAAAAAAAAAAAAAAAGACACCCCCCCCCCCCACTGGAAACAAGGTAAATACCCATTATTAGTGTAATGGATGAAAAAATTGTGGTATTCAAATATGGATAAATTACACTAATTCTCTTCAAAATTTTTATTGGTGTTACTTAAGTGAAAAAAAGCAAGACACAAAGTGTATATCTCATTTTTTTGTTAACATTATGTATATACACACACACACATATAGGCATAGAGAAAAATATGGAAGGAGTTACACAGGATTATCAACACAGAATGGAGGAGGCAAGGGAAAAAAAGAACACGTTTTAAAAAAAAGCATTTATAGGGAATTCCCTGGCAGTCCAGCGGTTAAGACTCCATGCTTCCATGCAGAGGGCACAGGTTCAGTCCCTGATCAGAGAACTAAGATCCCACAAGCTGCACGGCACAGCCAAAAAATATAAAAAATAAAAAAGC
Source organism: Phocoena sinus (assembly GCF_008692025.1). Taxonomy (NCBI): domain Eukaryota; kingdom Metazoa; phylum Chordata; class Mammalia; order Artiodactyla; family Phocoenidae; genus Phocoena; species Phocoena sinus. The sequence goes on along the minus strand of NC_045763.1, from coordinate 152,401,977 downwards.
ATTTACAGTTAAGATTTGATATCATGAGTGTGTATCTACACGAACGCATTAAAAATCCTTAGTTCTATTATCTCCTAATGTGTAGGAATAGTATCTCGTAAAATTAAGTGAAGAAAGCAAGTTGCAAAAAAATGTGTATAAAAAGTTCTATTTCTGTAAAAAACAAAGCCCTTACAAACTGTATTTAATTATACTCATATGAGCAAGGAAAAGGTATAAAAGGATAAATTCCAGACAGTTACCATTTGGAAAGGAAGAAAAAGGCAACTTTTTCTGTATGCATATTTGTACTGTGTCCACTGTTGCGATAAATATGTACTGTATATGTTAATCTGAAAAGCATGAATTTAAAGAACTTTAATGAGTTTTCTAGACTTAAAACTCATGCTGGCTTATCATTTCTTTTTTTTTTTTTTTTTTTTTTTTTTTTTTTTTTTTTTTTTATTTTTTTGCGGTACGCGGGCCTCTCACTGTTGTGGCCTCTCCCGTTGCGGAGCACAGGCTCCGGACGCGCAGGCTCAGCAGCCATAGCTCACGGGCCCAGCCGCTCCACGGCATGTGGGATCTTCCCACACCGGGGCGCGAACCCTCATCCCCTGCATCGGCAGGCGGACTCTCAACCACTGCGCCACCAGGGAAGCCCTGGCTTATCATTTCTTTGAAGTGCTCAAGCCTGCATTTATCATTAGCAGCTACGGCTTACTGAATGCTTATGTGTCAGACTCCGTACTAAGGTCTTCTACATACTGTCTCATTTGCTCCTCTCAATTCACTATTGAGTATTATCATACTCCATTTCATAGATAAAGAAAGTTAGGATTAAAGGTTATCCCCAAACTGACAGTTAAAAAGTGGCAAAACTGGAACCTGACCAAGAAACCCTACTCTTAACTATAACTGCACTAAAAAGCCTCTATAATCTTGCCCAAATTTGACCTCAAGGTTACTAGTCTATGATTTGCAAAACACATCTGCCCTTTATTGAAAATAGTCAAAATTCTGCCCATCTTCTTTCTTTCAGCATGTCTTCTTTCCTCTCCCCAACTCTCAAAGATCACCAACATTATTTCACATGCCAAGTTCCTTCAAGGCCAAGGAATATAATTCGACCAAGAGAAGTGAGCTAAGTGACCCATCTAAAATCTCTACCTATTGAGGACTCTTCTTGGCAATAACCAATGATCACTTTATTTGTTCAAAACCAAACAAACAAAAATCCTTTTCCCCAGAGAAGGCAAAAGAAAAATAAGAAGTTAAGCATTCCTCATGGAAGCAACCTAAATGCCCATCAACAGACAAATGGATAAAGAAGATGTGGTACATATATACAATGGAATATTACTCAGCCATAAAACGGAATGAAATTGGGTCATTTGTAGAGACGTGAATGGACCTAGAGACTGTCATACAGAGTGAAGTAAGTCAGAAAGAGAAGAACAAATATTAACGCATATATGCAGAACCTAGAAAAATGGTACAGATGAACCGGTTTGCAGGGCAGAAATAGAGACACAGATGTAGAGAACAAATGTATGGACACCAAGCGGGGAAAGCGGCGGGGATGGGGGGTGGGGGGTGGGGGCGCGGTGGTGGTGTGATGAATTGGGAGATTGGGATTGACATGTATACACTAATATGTATAAAATGGACAACTATGGGATTGACATGTATACACTAATATGTATAAAACGGACAACTAATAAGAACCTGCTGTATAAAAAAATTATAAAATAAAATTCAAAAAAAAAGAAGTATTCCACTTCCCTTTTGCCTATAAACTATAAAAGCCCAGAGTAGGCGCATGAAAGATATTTGTTGAGTGTTGAATGAATAACTTTGGTATTACACCATCCAGCCCAACCAAGCAGGAAACTTCTTTGCTCTTAGCACTCCACATAATGTTAAAAACCCTTTCTAGTTGCCTCATTTTTACAATCTTTGCCTTCAGTCACATTAGCTTTCCTGACACTATTCTTAAAAGCTAGTGCCACCCTCATATATTCACCTTCAGCAACGTGCCCTTCTTTTGTACATGCCTCTTTGGAACCTGAGTTTAGACTGCTTTCGGCGCAAGCACACCAGTTCCCTCAGGTGCCTCCTCCTTTTTTCCCAGTTAGGACCCTTCCTCCAAACTGCCTTTTAGCTTTCTAGGTCTTGGAATAATTTCTGTTCTCTAAATTGCTGAACATCCAGCTCCTTAAAAACTCGGTCACCATGAACTCTAAAATTTCGTGGTCCTTTTCTCCCAGTGGAAGTATTTTCCACTTGCCAACCAATTCCTCCCTACCGTAACAGTTAGGCCCAGAGTAGCAGTTTCCATTCCACTTCCTCAATCTAACAGGTGATGACACAATCCGCAGCATTTCTTTTTAGAGAAATGCAACTTGCAGGTGGCTAAATAACTGATCTTACCACACCCCAATCTGATGCCATCGCTACCATAATTACTATATTTCCTTGGCTCCAGTCTGGCCTCCCTCATCAATCCTTAAGAAAGCTGCTACAGCCAACTTTCTAAGCCCCAAATCTCAACATGTCACTTACCTGCTCAAAAATCTCCCTTGTTAAACAATATGCTGAACTCCTAAGTATAATTTTAAAAAGCAATAATCTGGCCCCAACCAGTATTTTCCATTTTATCTTTGACTAACTCCGCATTAGCACCTGGGACAGAACCTTGCATAATCCACCCTAAGCACCAGCTGTAAACTGCTAACCATTTCCAGAATATATATCACATGTTCTTGCCTCAGAATGTTCGCCCCTACTGTTCTCTGCACTGGTAATTACCTTCTCCATTTGTCCCTCTGGAAAAATCCTCCTCCATGTTTACTGTCTGCGTTAAATGGCACTTCCTCTATAAAGTCATCCCCAAATTCCACCGCCAACCCCAACAAGGCAGAATTAATTGCTCTTTCAGCTGGATTCCCATAATGGGGTTCCCACTATTTATTGTGGTTCCATTTCATAGTTATGTGTTTATGCCCCTATCCTCCTAGTTTTATGTATTTATCCAGGGCAAAAGCTGTATCTCATTTCAGTGTTTATCAAACATTAGGAGCCAATCCACCACAATGGATAAATCATTCAGTGAGCCATACCATAAAAGTTTTTTAATAGATCAGAAGATATCAGAGGACACTGAGCATAACAACAATTAGTATCATTTTCAGAAACAGTTATATGTGTATGTATATATAATGGACTGTGATAGAAAATACATTTCTTACGATGAGCTGTAGTAAAAGTAAGTTTGAAAAACTCTTATTTAACTTTTACCTCCAATGCCTACTGCCTAATACACAGCAAGGGCTCAGAAGTGGCTGCAGAGGTAAAAGCATTTGAGTGTCCACATTAAGAATACATTATCATTCCTTTCCTTTATCTGGCCAGATAAGGTTTGGTATGCTCCCACAATCACATTACTTCTGTTCCTTTCTCCTTTATATCTGTAATAATTAATTTTCTTGCTGTAAAACTCAAGTCATTCCCATAGAGATTTATATCTTTTGAATCCAGCCATTCTTCTTTTAAATCGTCTAACCTTCCAATGCTAAATATTCCTTCCTAAGTTCTACCCACATGAATCTTCTGTATCATACAAGAAAAATCTTTCCCATCTGCTCTTTCTTTCAAGGTATGAGCCTATCTATCACCTTTCCTCCATAGTTAAGTTTTTAAAAATAAACATCAACCCTTTGCCTCCAGTCCATCTCACCCATCTTCCTAAAATCATTGTAACCCAGCTTCTGTTCAAGTTGCTAAGGAGCCCCAAGTTGCCCAAGAACTAAGTAGAGTAGCCCTTTCTCAGCTCTTAGCCTCAACTGCTCTACAACTGCTTCTATGGAAGACTCCACACCAACCTGCATTCTCTTCTACCTCTACATGAATAAATATATGAAAAGCACTTGAAAATAGGCCTAGCTCATAGTTAGTACTATGTAACTGTTAGTTGATATATTATCATTTATTCCTCCTCTTATTCCCTAAATATAGATGACTGTCCAAGATTCTGTCCTCAGCAGTTTTCTTTTTTCCCCTCCCACTTTCTCCCTGGGTCTTATCATCTCCTCACAAGGTTTTGTCTAGCCCACCTGTAGGAAGGTTACAAATCTCTCTCATAAATCCAAACCCATCTCCTGAACCACAGGCCCACACTCAACATACCCAATGCTAACTGTCTTTTCCAAATGTCCTTTAAATGTTTATGAATAGCACCATCACAGTTCCCATCATTTTTCACTTCACTCTCTTCCTCACCACCAGCACCACCACCAGTGCCACTACCACCATGATATGCAGTCAATTTTCAAATTGTCAACTCTACCTTCTCAATGTCTTTTCTTTCCATTTTCTAGTGCAGACCTTCTTTATCCCTCATCTACTCTAGCCCTCCAAATTGGCAGACTCAACTACACACTGTTGTCAGATAAATCTTTTTTTAAAAAAATCACAGCTCTGATTGAGTTACTTACCAGGTCAAAACCCTTCAATGGATCTGCCCTACTTTCCTTAAAAAGCACAGCTTTTCAGCTGGGTATTCAAAAGCCTCCAAGGAGTAGATGGTACCAATCCCATCTCTTGGCCTTCTCCTTATTCACAGTACCCACAACCTGGCCAAGCCGGAAAATACCTTTAGGACTCATCTCACTGATGTCTTAGCTCAAACGTATTCCTAATAAACACTCCTTCCAATATCTTCATACTTCAGTCTGTCAATATTTTACCAATCTTAAATATCCACTCAAAACTCCAAATCCTCCACAGGTTTGGTTTTTTGGTTGTTTGTTTTTGTTCTTTCTTGATTACCTTTCTTCCCCTGCCCCAAAGATATTCACTCCCTCTTCCAAATGTTCTTAGCCCTTAGTAAAGACTCTTTAAGGCTGGCCATATATACACTAATATGTATAAAACAGATAGCTAATAAGAACTTACTGTATAAAAAGTAAAATTTTTAAAAAAGGGTGACCTATATTCTGCGATATAGTATACCTATTTACATAAACACCTTATTCTCCACACTTAACAAAAAGCTCCTTAAAAGCAAAGACCATTCCTTAAATAGCTTTACAGTCTTTAAGACTGCCAGTATATCTTCTGAATTTAACTTTTTTAAAGAGAAACACAACCACTGAAAATAGCAAGTCGCTTAGTTCTTGAAAACCTCAGACATCCTTAGGCTACGATGCTAAATATTACCTAATGAAAACGACAGTTTATAGACAACTTGGGTAAAGGGTAAGGAAGAAATGAACCAGAGAGGGTGACAAAAGGAAACTGCTTTGTAGTTCACCCCTCAGTGTTTTACACACCGTCCCTGATAAAGACCTTAAATAGAAAGTCAAGGTAACTGGATTCCAGTGCCACCTCTATGCCAACTATACCATTTACTTGCTTAGTGCCTTCAAGGCAGTACCCTCTGAGCCTTTTTTAATTTATTCAATGAGGGACTTGTACTAGAAGATAAACACGTTCCCCTCCTTAGGCACCCCATGTTTCTTCAAAACTCCATGCTTCACCCAAAACCCTGACAAGTGTTCAAAGCTTTACCTCAAGCCTCACTTCCTCAGATTCCTTCCCCCAGTAACTCTGGTCCTGCCTGCTCTGGGCTACTTCAGCACCTGTGATCCTTGTAACCGAAACTAAGTCACAAACTATGTCCCTAACGCTTCACAATTGAACTGCAAAGTAGCCTCGGGAAAAGCAATGCATTCCGCTCAGGCAGAAGCTAGGCTTCCTCTCCCTGCTGCTGCTCCATAGCAAGGCGCCCAAAAAGATGCATCTAGAACTGTGTCCCTAATGTGGCAGCCTGAGTCCCCTCCGCCTGGGTTCCCTCCTTTCCAGGACCAAAAGGTTCTCTAAGAAGCAGCCATAGTCCTCCTCACCCAGTAACTCGAGGTTCATCCCTGAGGACTCTGGCCTTCTGGTCTCAGCTCCAGCAACGACACCTCCTCTCCCAACCGCTTCCAAAACCTGCGTCTAACTGGGAGACGCCGCAAAGAGCCTGGCACGAGCTCCGGAGACTTTCTGGTTTAGAAGACCCCACGGCTTCCGCTTTCTTCCCTCTCCTTCCTTGTTCTTTCAAGTGGGCTGTCCATGTATATGCCTAACCAAAAAGAAGAAAAAAACTCTCTCGGAATCACTTGACTGTGATATTTTTTAATGGATAAAAATGCTATCGTCACTCAGGTTTTTTTTTTAAAGTGCAAGCATTTGGGGCTGTTTTCTCTCGGATCATGTAAGTGAGCGAGAGAGTTTAGGCACATAGTTAGACTACTAATCCTTCCCGTGTTGTGCGTTCAGCGGCGTTGTCCCGGCGGGCTGCCTCAGATGCCGCCGGAAGGGTTCCGGCCGAGCGCCCGAAGTAGCACGGCAGGAACGGTTGGCCCCAGAGCTCGAGTGTGGAGCGCAGCTGTACGCGACAAGGCGGTACTCGCCCTGTATGTAGCCTAGTTATCGTGTATCTGTCTCAGTCTCGTGAGAATTATTTCACATTTGTAAAGGTATGCCATCGATCCCACAGAAACGTCCGATAGAATTTATCTAAGGATTTACCGTGTACCCAGCATTGACCAGGACCCTGGAAGTGAATTGGAATGGGAGGTGGCTGAGTTCCCTGGAACTCAATCAGACAGAACTGTGATGAGATACCCAAAGCTACTAGAGGCCAGTTGATGTAACTAGCGAATGGGCAAATTCTGTATAAACAGGTTTTGACTATGGACGCTGTGGGCTATGACAAAAAGGAAAGATGGGCGTAGGTTGGCTGCAAAAAACATAGGACTGGAGCTAGATCCTCTTATGTAGATTATGTGGCCTCTTATGTAGCCAGTAATCCCAGCTCCTTTCTTAGTACTAACTTCACCCCTTGGGCAGTATTTTATCCTCTGTGTCTCAGTTTTCTTATATGTAAAATGGGGGTAGTGCTTACAGGGTTATTGTGAAGGTTAAATGAGTAAACACATATGAAATACTTAGAACAGCAAGTGCCCAGTAAATGTGAGCTATTACTACTTTCCCCTAAATTATCTCACTTCCAGACTTCCCTGGTGGTACAGTGGTTAACAGTCTGCCTGCCAATGCAGGGGACACGGGTTCAAGCCCTGGTCCGGGAAGATCCCACGTGCCGCAGAGCTACTGAGCCTGCATGCCACAACTACTGAGCCTGCGTGCCACAACTACTGAAGCCCACACACCTAGAGCCCGTGCTCCGCAACAAGAGAAGCCACCGCAATGAGAAGCCCGTGCACCTCAAGGAAGAGTAGCCCCTGCTCGCTGCAACTAGAGAAAGCCCACGCGCAGCAACAAAGACCCAATGCAGCCAAAGATAAATAAATAAATTTATAAAAAAAAGAAAAAAATTATCTCACTTCCTTGACAACATTAGGGTAGCTACTGGCCCCATTTGACCAAGTGCAGTAATTGAGGCTCAGAGAAATTAGACATGTTAAAGAGAAAACCACAGGCCCAAAACGGCGTCACTTGTGCTAAAGCCTGTGATACCAGATCTAGATCTAACACCTGATCTAAATGCAGTTTCAAACCTTCACCAGAAATGTAATCTTTATTGGCTAGTCTGGTATTTTCAGCACCAACGAGGTAATATGTCTCCTGGGCCCTCTCCACCTCTGCTTACCACCCAACACCCCCCAGAAGGGGTAATCTGCATGATAAAACCCTTGCCATTCCCTTCCTCCCAGAAAGAAGGTCTCTTGACCTAAAAATAATCCTTTCTTTTCTTTTGCTAATAACTCCCTTACCCTACCCTTCTTCCTATAAAAAGCTTCCATTTTGTACATCCCTCAGAGTGCCCTTCTGTTTACTAGATGGGATGTTGCCCATCTAGTTTAATAATGCCAATTAGATCTTCAAACTTACTTGGCTGAATTTTGGTTTTTAACAGGCAGTTTGCATTCCTTCACATATCCAAAACGTGGCCAAAATGCATCTCAAATATTGTACTACCAACAATGGTATGTAGGAGTATTTCTGCACACCTTGGTAATCATTCATTATTATCAGTTCTCTCAAACGCTGCCAACTGGGTGGGTGAAAAAATGTCATTGTTACATTTATTTCCTAATAAGGATGATCAGCTTTTCACATGTATAAGTGTGTATTTTTCTCTTCTGTGAGGTGACCGGTTCATATCCTCTGTCTATTTTTTGGATGGAGTATTCATCTTGTTTGATTTTTTTTTTTTTTTTTTTTGCGGTACGCAGGCCTCTCACTCTTGTGGCCTCTCCCATTGCGGAGCACAGGCTCTGCACGCACAGGCTCAGCGGCCATGGCTCACGGGCCCAGCCGCTCCGCAGCATGTGGGATCTTCCCGGACGGGGGCACGAACCCGTGTCCCCTGCATCGGCAGGCGGACTCGCAACCACTGCGCCACCAGGGAAGCCCCCTTGTTTGATTTTTAAGCAAGGAATAATATGATCAGATTGATGCTTAAAGAAAGAAAACAAGGACAATGTGGAGCAGGGCTTGATTAGAGGGGTGGAGATTACTACAGTAATCTTGTAGAGATGAGGAAGACCTAGGTAATGCATTCAAGAGAGGTACCAGACAGAACTGACTGAATGGGAAAGACCTTTTGCATGTGGAAAGTAGAAGGTCAGGAGGCTGGTGTGACTTCCATGTTTCTAGTTTGGTGGTTCCATTTGCCCAAGTAGAGAATGCAGGAAAAGTAATAGCTTTGGCAATGTAGATAAAGAGTACCCCACTGGGACAAGTTGAGTTTAAGGAGCCTGTGAGAAATTGAAGTGATCCTACAAGCATGGAGTCTAGGCTAAAGATCTACTGTATTTCATCAATTCTAATATGTACACTTTTCCACATTTAAAAATCTCTGAAATAGGGATATATCTTACATTTGATTATATCTCATATTTAGCAGTGGGTTTGTTAGTGCTAAGAATCACTAAGATAAGATAATCATGTGTCTTATAACTTGTGGCATCTTTGATTTGATGATAAACAGTGCTATTGGTCGACTTTTGCTTTACAAAGTCTTTTTTTTTGGCTGCGACATGCAGGATCCTAGTTCCCCATCCAGGGATCGAACCCATGCACCCTGCAGTGGAAGTGTGAAGTCCCAACCACTGGACCACCAGGGAATTCCCTACAAAGTCTTATTAATACTATCAACTACAAAGGAAGGTACCCATATTTGTGTGTTGAAGGGGAGAAAGGGAAATTTAATATTCTTCCTTCTCGCCCTGAAGCAACTTGTACCTGTCATTCAGATTCTATGTGAGAAAGAACTTTTTTTAGCTAGGCTGAACTTCTGTTTCATTAAAGACTTTTACAGATCCTCCTGAAATTAGGCCAGCAGGTATTTACCTCTTCTCCAGGTAAAAATGAGGAATTCTCTGAGTGGAGCTCCTCCTAATCAGCTAGGATACACTCCTGCAGCTGGCTCAAATCACAGGCAGTATGGTGACAGGCAGTATGGCCAGGAGATTATTGTAACATTTCAAGGATATAACCAGTGGTTCTCAACTTTAGCCATACGTTGGACTTTCTGGGGCGCTTCAAAATAATATAGGTGCCTGGGTCCCACACCTCGAGATCCTGCATTAATTGCAGAATCTACCTAGAGCATTCCTAGGCATGGTATTTTAAAAGCTAGGTGATTCTAATGTTCAGACAAGGTTGAAAACCACTACTGCAGTACAAGGCTGGGGGTGCAACCCAAATTATTGGCTGAGACAGGGAGTGAAGTCTTTCTCAGAAAGTGTACACTTGACCACAATCTGTGCTTATTGTCAGAGATTACAGACTTCAAACCTAGAGCTAAGAAAGAAAACATCACAGCTCTTGGTTCCCTGGAGGAAAGAAGGATTGGAGGGGAAGAAAGATCTGTGCTATTCACTTGAATATACACCTCCAACAATGGAAAAATACACATGCACAGGTTATTCATTGCAGTACTGTTTGTAATTGCAAAATATTGGAAACAACCTAAGTGTTCATACATTTATGGTATATAATACAATGGCATACTCAGCAGCTATTTTAAAAAATGAGGAAGAACTCTGTGAAATGATATAAAGTGGTTGCCAAGACATACTGCTAAAAGAAAAATGCAAACCACAAAAGATTTATCTATACAATGCTGGCCTAAGAAAGAAAGGAATATAAGAAAACATACTGCTTTTGCCCATATGTGTAAAAGAAATACAGAAAAGATAAATCAGAAACTAAGGAGACTGGTTACCTATAGGGAACAGGTGTGAAAAGAATGGAAAAAAGGGGGGGTAAACGAGAATGGGGTAACAGGAATGAGGAGGTAGTGATACTGTATATATTTTTTAACATCTTTATTGGAGTATAATTGCTTTACAATGTTGTGTTAGTTTCAGCTGTATAACAAAGTGAATCAGCTATATGCATACGTATATCCCCATATCCCCTTCCTCTTGCGTCCCCCTCTCACCCTCCTTATCCCACCCCTCTAGGTGCTCGCAAAGCACCAAGCTGATTTCCCTATGCTATACAGCTGCTTCCCACTAGCTATCTATTTTACATGTGGTAGTGTATATATGTCCATGCCACTCTCTCACTTTGTCCCAGTTTACCCTTCCCCCACCACGTGTCCACAAGTCCATTCTATACGTCTGTGTCTTTATTCCTGTCCTGCCCCTAGGTTCATGAGAACCTTTTTTTTTTTTTAGATTCAATAAATATGTTTAGCATACAGTATTTGTTTTTCTCTGTCTGACTTACTTCACTCTGTATGACAGACTCTAGGTCCATCCACCTCACTACAAATAACTCAGTTTCCTTTCTTTTTATGGCGGAATAATATTCCATTGTATAAATGTGCAACATCTTCTTTATCCATTCATCTGTCGATGGACACTTAGGTTGCCTCCATGTCCTGGCTACTGTAAATAGTGCTGCGTTGAACATTGTGGTACATGACTCTTTTTGAATTATGGTTTTCTCAGGGTATATGCCCAGTAATGGGATTGCTGGGTCATATGGTAGTTCTATTTGTAGTTTTTTAAGGAACCTCCATACTGTTCTCCATAGTGGCTGTATTAATTTACATTCCCACCAACAGTGCAAGAGGGTTCCCTTTTCTCCACACCCTCTCCAGCATTTATTGCTTATAGATTTTTTGATGATGGCCATTCTGACTGGTGTGAGGTGATACCTCATTGTAGTTTTGATTTGTATTTCTCTAATGATTAGTGATGTTGAGCATGTTGTCATGTGTTTGTTGGCAATCTGTATATGTTCTTTGGAGAAATGTCTATTTAGGTCTTCTGCCCATTTTTGGATTGGGTTGTTTGTTTTTTTGATGTTGAGCTGCATGAGCTGCTTGTGTATTTTGGAGATTAATCCTTTGTCAGTTGCTTCATTTGCAAATATTTTCTCCCATTCTGAGGGTTCTCTTTTTGTCTTTTTTATGGTTTCCTTTGCTATGCAAAAGCTTTGAAGTTTCATTAGATCCCATTTGTTCATTTTTTTTTTCTTTCCATTTCTCTAGGAGGTGGGTCAAAAAAGGATCTTGCTGTGATTTATGTCATAGAGTGTTCTGCCTACGTTTTCCTCTAAGAGTTTTATAGTGTCTGGCCTTACATTTAGGTCTTTAATCCATGTTGAGTTTATTTTTGTGTATGGTGGTAGGAAGTGTTCTAATTTCATTCTTTTACATGTAGCTGTCCAGTTTTCCCAGCACCACTTATTGAAGAGGCTGTCTTTTCTCCATGGTGTATTCTTGCCTCCTTTATCAAAGATAAGGTGACCATATGTGCATGGATTTATCTCTGGGCTTTCTATCCTGTTCCATTGATCTATCTTTCTGTTTTTGTGCCAGTACCATATTGTCTTGATTACTGTAGCTTTGTAGTATAGTCTGAAGTCAGGAAGCCTGATTCCTCCGGCTCCATTTTTCTTTCTCAATATTGCTTTGGCTATTCGGGTTCTTTTGTGTTTCCATACAAATTGTGAAATTTTTTGTTCTAGTTCTATGAAAAATGCCAGTGGTAGTTTGATAGGGTTTGCATTGAATCTGTAGATTGCTTTGGGTAGTATAGTCATTTTCACAATGTTGATTCTTCCAATCCAAGAATATGGTATATCTCTCCATCTGTTTGTATCATCTTTAATTTCTTTCATCAGTGTCTTATAGTTTTCTGCATACAGGTCTTTTGTCTCCTTAGGTAGGTTTATTTCTAGGTATTTTATTCTTTTTGTTGCAGTGGTAAATGGGAGTGTTTCCTTAATTTCTCTTTCAGATTTTTCATCATTAGTGTTTAGGAATGTAAGAGATTTCTGTGCGTTAATTTTGTATCCTGCTACTCTACCAAATTCACTGATTAGCTCTAGTAGTTTTCTGGTAGCATCTTTAGGATTCTCTATGTATAGTATCATGTTATCTGCAAACTGTGGCAGTTTTACTTCTTCTTTTCGGATTTGGATTCCTTTTATTTCTTTTTCTTCTCTGATTTTTGTGGCTAAAACTTCCAAAACTACGTTGAATAATATAGTGGTGAGAGTGGACAACCTTATCTTCATCCTGATCTTAGAGGAAATGCTTTCAGTTTTTCATCATTGAGAATGATGTTGGCTGTGGGTTTGTCATGTATGGCCTTTATTATGTTGAAGTAGGTTCCCTCTATGCCTGATTTCTGGAGAGGTTTTTTCATAAATGGAAGTTGAATTTTGTCAAAAGCTTTTTCTAAAAAAAAAAAAAAAAAAGCTTTTTCTGCATCTACTGAGATGATCATACGGTTTTTCTCCTTCAATTTGTTAATATGGTGTATCACATTGAATGATTTGCACATATTGAAAAATCCTTGCATTCCTGGGATAAACCCCACTTGATTGTGGTGTATGATCCTTTTAAGGTGCTGTTGGTTTCTGTTTGCTCGTATTTTGTTGAGGATTTTTTTTTTTTTTTTTTTTTTTTGTTGAGGATTTTTGCATCTATGTTCATCAGAAATGTTGGCCTGTAGTTTTCTTTTTCGGTGACATCTTTGTCTTGTTTTGGTATCAGGGTGATGGTGGCCTTGCAAAATGAGTTTGGGAGTGTTCCTTCCTCTGCTATATTTTGGAAGGATAGGTGTTAGCTCTTCTCTAAATGTTTGATAGAATTCGCCTGTGAGGACATCTGGTCCTGGGCTTTTGCTTGCTGGAAGATTTTTAATCACAGTCTCAATTTCAGTGCTTATGATTGGTCTGTTTATATTTTCTGTTTCTTCCTGGTTCAGTCTCGGAAGATTGTGCTCTTCTAAGAATTTGTCCATTTTATTGGCATATAGTTGCTTGTAGTAATCTCTCATGATCCTTTGTATTTCTGCAGTGTCAGTTGTTACTTCTCCTTTTTTATTTCTAATTCTATTGATTTGAGTCTTCTCGCTTTTTTTCTTGATGAGTCTGGCTAATGGTTTATCAATTTTACTTATCTTCTCAAAGAACCAGCTTTTAGTTTTATTGATTTTTGCTATTGTTTCCTTCATTTCTTTTTCATTAATTTCTGATCTAATCTTTATGATTTCTTTCCTTCTGCTAACTTTGGGTTTTTTTGGTTCTTCTTTCTCTAATTGCTTTAGGTGTAAGGTTAGGTTGTTTATTTGAGATTTTTCTTGTTTCTTGAAGTAGGATTGTATTGCTGTAAACTTCCCTCTTAGACCTGTTTTGCTGCATACCATAGGTTTTGGGTTGTCGTGTTTTCCTTGTCATTTGTTTCTAGGTATTTTTTCATTTCCTCTTTGATTTCTTCAGTGATCTATTGGTTATTTAGTAGCATATTGTTTAGCCTCCATGTGTTTGTATTTTTTACATTTTTTTTACTGTAATTGATATCTAGTCTCATAGTGTTGTGGTCGGAAAAGATACTTGATATGATTTCAATTTTCTTAAATTTACCAAGGCTTGATTTGTGACCCAAGACATGGTCTATCCTGTAGAATATTCCATGAGCACTTGAGAAGAAAGTGTATTCTGTTGTTTTTGGATGGAATGTCCTATAAATATCAATTAAGTCCATCTTGTTTAATGTGTCATTTAAAGCTTGTGTTTTATTTATTTTCATTTTGGATGATCTGTCCATTGGTGAAAGTGGAGTGTTAAAGTCCCCCACTATTATTGTCTTACTGTCGATTTCCCCTTTTATGGCTGTTAGCATTTGCCTTATGTATTGAGGTGTTCCTATGTTGGCTGCATAAAGATTTACAATTGTTATATCTTCTTCTTGGATTGATCCCTTGATCATTTTGTAGTGTCCTTCTTTGTCTTTTGTAATAGTCTTTATTTTAAAGTCTTTTTTGTCTGATATGAGAATTGCTACTCCAGCTTTCTTTTGATTTCCATTTGCATGGAATATCTTTTTCCATCCCCTCACTTTCAGTCTGTATGTGTCCCTAGGTCTGAAGTTGGTCTCTTGTAGACAGCACATGTATGGGCCTTGTTTTTGTATCCATTCAACCTGTCTATGTCTTTTGGTTGGAGCATTTAATCCATTTACATTTAAGGTAATTATCGATATGTATGTTCCTATTACCATTTTCTTAATTGTTTTTGGTTTGTTTTTGTAGGTCTGAAGTCGGTCTCTTGTAGACAGCATATGCATGGGCCTTGTTTTTGTATCCATTCAACCTATGTCTTTTGGTTGGAGCATTTAATCCATTTACATTTAATGTAATTATCGATATGCATGTTCCTATTACCATTTTCTTAATTGTTTTCGGTTTGTTTTTGTAGGTCTTTTCCTTCTCTCGTGTTTCCTGCCCAGAGAAGTTCCTTTAGCGTTTGTTGTAAAGGTGGTTTTGTGGTGCTGAATTCTCTTAACTTTTGCTTATCTGTAAAGGTTTTAATTTCTCCATTGAATCTGAATGACGTCCTTGCTGGGTAGAGTAATCTTGGTTGTACGTTTTTACCTTTCATCACTTTAAATATGTCCTGCCACTCCCTTCTGGCTTGCAGAGTTTCTGCTGAAAAATCAGCTGTTAACCTTCTGGGGATTCCCTTGTATGTTATTTGTTGCTTTACCCTTGCTGCCTTTAATATTTTTTTTGTATTTCATTTTTGATATTTTGATTAATATGTGTCTTGGCGTATTTCTTCTTGGATTTATCCTGTATGGTACTCTCTATGCTTCCTGGACTTGATTGACTATTTCCTTTCCCATGTTAGGGAAGTTTTTGACTATAATGTCTTCAAATATTTTCTCAGACCCTTTCTTTTTCTCTTCTTCTTCTGAACCACTATAGTTCGAATGTTGGTGTCTTTAATGTTGTCCCAGAGGTCTCTGAGACTGTCCTCAATTCTTTTCATTCTTTTTTCTTTATTCTGCTCCCTGGCAGTGATTTCCACCATTTTATCTCCCAGGTCACTTATCCATTCTTCTGCCTCAGTTATTCTGTTACTGATTCCTTCTAGAGTATTTTTAATTTCAGTAATTGTGTTGTTCATCACTGGTTGTTTGCTCTTTAGTTCTTCTAGATCCTTGTGAAATGTTTCTTGTATTTTCTCCATTCTTTTTCCCAGAGCTTGGATCATCTTTACTATGATTACTCTGAATTCTTTTTCAGCTAGGTTGCCTATTTCCTCTTCATTTATTTAGTCTTGTAGGTTTTTACCTTGCTTCTTCATGTGTAACATATTTTTTTGTCGTTTCTTTCTTTTTTTTTTTTTTTTTGTTGGGTGGTGCTGTATTCCTATCTTACTGGTTGTTTGGCTTGAGGCGTCCAGCACTGGAGTTTGCAGGCAGTTGGATAGAGCTAGGTCTTGGTGCTGAGATGAGGACCTCTGGGAAGACTCAGAGCTCCCACCACAGGAGCTTGGGGCTGACCTTCTGGCCTGGGAACCAAGATCCCGCAAGCTTTGTAGCGCAGTAAAAAAAAAAAAAGAAAAAAAAGAAAGAAGAAAAGGAGCAGTACAATCTCAAAGAATAAAAAACAAAATTAAATTAGAAAGATAAAGTATATATTAGGAAAAATAAAACTATAATTGAAACAACTGCAACACGGTAAAATAAAACCACAACAGAAAAAGAAAAAGAAAAAAAGGGGGGTGGTGGAACAAGCCAAAAGGAGAGAACAATAACAAAGTATAAAGAATAAAATAAAATTAGAAAAATAAATATTTATTAGGAAAAATAAAAATATAAAAGAATCAACATCAATGAATCAACAAGGTAAAACAGAACCCCAATCTAAAAGGAAAAAAAAAGAAAAGCCTTGGCTATGGGGGCGGAGTTTAGGTGGGGGTGGAATTTAGGCAGGGGTGGGGTTTATGGTGGGGCAGGACCTAGGCGTGTGGGGGGTGATGTTTGAGCATGGGGCGGGGCCTAGGCCGGGCGACATTCAAGCGTGGGGCGGTGCTTCTGCTTAGTACCTGCGGCGGAAGGGGAGAGGCAGCCCGTCAAAAGCAGGGCGTCTGGAGTGAGGAGTTCTGGAGTTTGGAGGTAGGGCCTTGAGTGAGGATGTGTCGGTGGGGTTTAGGCCCAGTGCGGTGGGGGTTTCCAAGTGTAGAGGTAGGGCCCTGGGTGCGGGTGTAGGGGCGGGGCTTAGGTTCTGAGCGGCAAGCGGGAGACTCTGAGGGCAGGGGAATAGGCCTGGGAGCCCAACAGGCTCCCCAGTGCCTAAGTGGACAGGGAAAGCGCTGTCCGGGTTCCCTTCCATTCCTTCGTGCCTCTCCCCCACCGTGTCCCCCAGGGTCTCCCCCATCACCGCTGGACCCCTAACCGTGGGGTGGGGGACCCACTTGGTGTCAGAACACCTACTCATCCCCAACCACCCCTCAGGGGTGCTGGTCCTGGAGGTCCGGCCTTTACTTTTGCTCCCCCTTCTCCCCCTCCCACTCCCTCAGGAGCCGTGCATCTGGAGGGGGCCTTGGTGGGCAGAGGATCAGGCCTGGGACCTCAGCAGAGGTTCCTGGGGGCCCAAGTGGGCAGGGGAAACCTGGCCATGCTCCCTGTTGATCCTCTGCCCTCCCCGTTGTTCCCCAATTTTCCCCTTAGGGCGTGGGATCCCTTGCCCTCCCCCAGCTGCCCCTCAGGGGGCGCCAGTCCCGTCCTGCCTCCACTTCTCCTCCCCCTTCACTCCCCCCACGCCCCACGTCCTACCTGATGGCTGGGGGTTCCTCCTGTCCCCTTAGGTGTCCGTGGTCCCCCACCGGTGCCTGGTAGGTGCCCTAGTTGTGAAGAGACGCGAATTCTGCATCCTCCTGGTATGCCATCTTGGATAGTGTATATTTTTGTATTGCTTTGACCCTTAGAACCATAGTGGTGTATCACATACCCCCAAAATAAACAAACAACTAAAACCAGCTAGGATGTGGAGAGAACCCAAATGGAATAAAAATGCTAACAAATGAACCTATTCTAAAGCAATAACATAACTACACTAAAAAGGATGGGAGGAAAAGAACTAAGATGAATTCTGGGAAACAGCATCTTGATGGGATACTATAAGCCTAAAGACAAAAAGAACTATAGAAAATATCACCATTAGGTAAACACTAGTAATTGTTGCAGACAAGTTCCTTTAATGAGTGCTAAAATTAGTGGGCAGAAGTTTGAGAAGAAACAGAGTTTGCATAGTCTCAAAATATCTCCCACAAGATATTTATTAACTATAAAGGAAAATATAGTAATTTTACAGGGAGAAACCTAGTGTAAACCACCTTAAGTGATAAATGTCAATATCACCAGTAATAAGATACATAACATCATGAACCTGTGATAGAATTCACTGAGGACACACATCATACCTGTAATATTCAGTCTAGCTATTCTAAAACATCAGACAAACTCAAATTGAGAGACATTTGACAAAATAACTGACCAGTACTCTTCAAAAAAGTCAGTAATGAAAGACAAGGAAAGACTAAGGAGCTTTTACAGACTGCACAAGGCTAAGGAGAAATAACTAAATGCAATGTGGGATCCTGGACAGGATCCTAGAAAAAGAAAAAGCCATTAGTAGAAAAACTGGTAAAATTCAAAAAAGGCCTTTAGTTAGTAGTATTGCACCAATGTTAATTTTTTGGGTTCTGATCATTGTACTGTAGTTATGTAAGATGGTAACATTAGGGGAAGATGGAGGAGAGATATATGGAAACTCTTAAGCCTATCTTTGCAACTTTTCTGTAAGTCTAAAATTAATTCAAGATAAAAAGTTAAAAAGAGGGCTTCCCTGGTGGCGCAGTGGTTGAGAGTCCGCCTGCCGATGCAGGGGACACAGGTTCATGCCCCAGTCTGGGAAGATCCCACATGCCATGGAGCGGCTGGGCCCGTGCACATCCCGGAGCCTGTGCTCCTCAACGGGAGAGGCCACAACAGTGAGAGGCCTGCATACCGCAAAAAAAAAAAAAAAAAAAAAAAAAAGTTAAAAAGAAAAAGGACAGGGACTTCCCTGGCCGTCCAGTGGTTAAGACTCACGCTTCCACTGCCGGGGACACGGGTTTGATCCCTGGTCGGGGAACTAAGATCCCGCATGCTGGGCAGCACAGCCAAAAAAAGAAGAAAAAAGAAAGAAAAAGGACATTATCTTCTCCTACAACTCTTCTCATGAAGGTGGTTAACCCGAATCAAATTTTGCAGAACCTTCCAGAAGATCATTGCCTAACAATAAAAGGAAAGGACGAAAGACTTTTAAAAATACAACTAACTTACATTCAGGCAATTCCACATAAAGTTACTGGATCTGAAGAGGCGATAAGGAACTAGAAAAATGGTGGAAAACATAAGTCAATCTAAAGTTACGATCTCCAAAACACAGGAAACACTGGTTCTATTTCTAACATATGGAGTCCAGAAACTCCTTTTGGAGGCTCTTCCTCCAGGACCAGAGCGTGGAGCAGCTTCAGGGCATGAGACTTGTGCAGTCACATAGGACCCCACACTTAGAAGGGCCCCACACTTGGTTTAATGTCCTGCTGTTGCCATCTTGAAAGTCTTAATTTTTGAACAAGGGAGCGCTGCATTTTCATTTTGCACAGGGCCCCACAAATTACACAGCTAGTCCAGTCTGCCTCTACTCGTCAACCACAAGTTTGCAGAACGAGCACCCCATGCACGTGGTGCACCCTGTCCCCCTGCCACAGTTGATTGCTCTATATGCCCTGATCCACACTGAACCCAATTAGACTCCTTTCCTAAGAATTTGAAGTAGGAACTAATTGGCCTCCATAGTCTGATACATCTATTGACAAGAATAGACGTGTATTACAGGGCCATTGGCTCCTAAACCATGGTAGTTGGCTGCAGATTGAATAATAAAAAAGAGGTTCAGAAACAAGTCAAAGATAATGCTCTCTGCATCCAACTTGTTTCCAGAACATGTTGCATTAAATTCCTCTCATTCTGTGAAATAGCCTTGGACCTTTATAGAAGACAACCTTTTTTTTTGGCCACGTGGCATGTGGGATCTTAGTTCCCCTACCAGGGATCAAACCCGCGTCCCCTGCATTGGAAGCACGGAGTCTTAACCACTGGGCCACCAGTAAAGTCCCAAAGGCAACCCTTTTACTTGTGCTATCCCAAAACATTTTTGTTGATTACAAGGGTCCTAACTAATTCCACTCCTTAACAGCAGAGAATGTTCAAACCCCATTTGTGTTGGAAGGGGTTAGGGAAGGAAGTATTTCAAACTGAAAAGACTTACAAAATTATTTCTAAAACCAAACCCAGCCATGCAAAATCACTTTGATAAAGAAAATCCACAGTTACTCCTCTTCAAAAACCGGAAAACATTGCATAAAGGAAAAAGCAACAAAGAAAAACCATATGAAAAGAACAGGTTGGTTTCTTCTCAGTTCTCTGACTTTCCAATTCTAATTATTTTGATCATCTTTTGTGGGCTGGATGCTAATATTCTTGATGAAGTTCAAGTTAAAGCCCTTTAAGAACATTAGACAAAAACCTGATGGGATTTTCAATGCAGTTTTTTTCCCTGTTTACCCTCTCTACCCCCTAGTCCAACAGGGCCTTTTTTTTTTTTTTAAGGGAAGTTAGATAACTTGTTATAGAAGTCAGAGTTCAAGCTATGGGTGCTTCCAAAAAGAGAACAACTGTTCTGTTTGGCAATAAATCTTTATAGGAGGAAGAAGAAAATTTTGTTCCCCAGTATCTCCACCCTCAGTGCTCTGTAAGTGGAATCTGAAGTCCACCTCATGCCAGGCCAGAACCCAGTTTCTTTTTAAGTCAGAAGTGAATATCTTTATTAATTTTAGTACACTTTTTAAAAAATGTATTAAAATTTTTTTAGGTTTTTTTAGGTTCACAGCAATATTGAACGAAAGGTATGGGAATTTCCCACATACCCCCCTGCCCCCACACAGGCATAGCCTCCTCCATTATCAACATCCCCACCAGAGTGGTATTTTTGTTAAAATTGGTAAACATACAATGACACATCATTATCACTGAAAGTCCATAGTTTACCTTAGGGTTCACTTCTGTGTTGTGTATTCTATGGATTTTGACAAATATATAATGTCATGTATCCATGATTATAGTATCAGAATAGCTTCATTGCTTTAAAAATCCTCTGTGCTCCATTCATCCTGCCCTTCCCCCAACCCCTGGCAAACACTGATCTTTGCACTGTCTCCACTGTTTTGCCTTTTCCAGAATGTCATAAAGTTGGAATCATACAGTGAGTAGTCTCTTCATGTTGGCTTCTTTTACCTAGTAATATGTGTTCAGGTTCCCTCCATGTCTTTTCATGGCTTGATAGCTCACTTCATTTTAGCGCTAAATAGTATTCCATTGTTTGGATGTATCAGACAATGTTTATTTATCAACTTACCTACTAAAGGACGTCTTGGTTGCTTCCAAGTTTTGGTGATTGTCAATGAATCTTCTGTAAACATCTGTGTGGAGGTTTTTGTGTGAACATAAGTTCTCAGTTCCTTTGGATAAATACCAAGGAGCATGATTACTGGTCTGTACCCTAAGAATATGTTTAGTTTTGTAAGAAACCACCAAACTGTCTTCCAAAGTGACTGGGACTGCACTGGGACTTCCCTGGTTGTCCAGTGGGTAAGACCTCACCCTCCCATTGTAGGGGGCCTGGGTTCAATCCCTGGTCGGGGAACTAGATTCCACATGCATGCTGCAACTAAGAAGTCCACATGCTGCAACGAAGATCTGGCACAGCCTAAATAAATAAATAATAAGTATTAAAAAAAAAATGACTGTACCATTTTGCATTCCCACCAGCAATAGATGAGAGTTCCTGTTGCTTCATATCTTCATCAGCATTTGGTGTTGTAGTGGTATCTCTTATTGTTTTAATTTGCATTTCCCTGATGACATATGATGTAGTGCATCTTTTCATATGCTTATCTGCCATCTGTATATCTTCTTTGGTGAGGTGTCTGTTCAGATCTTTTGCCCATTTTTTAAAATATTTATTTTTTATTTATTATTTTATTTTATTATTTATTTTGGCTGCACCGTGTCTTAGTTGTGGCACACGGGATCTTCTTTTTGCGGCACCGGCACGTGGACTTCTTAGTTGTGGCATGCGGGATCTTTTTTTAGTTGCGGCATGCGGGCTTCTTAGTAGCGACATGAGTGTGGGATCTAGTTCCCTGACGAGGGATCGAACGTGGGCCTCTGCATTGGGAGCACAGAGTCTTACCCACTGGACCACCAGGGAAATCCCTTGCCCATTTTTTAATCAGGTTGAGTTTTAAGAGTTCTTTTCTTTTTTTCATGGATCATGGCTTTGGTGTTGTATCTAAAAGTCATCACCATATCCAAGGTCATCTAAATTTTCTCCTAAGAAAATGTTATATTCCAGGAATTTTATAATTTTACATTTAGTTCTGTGATCCGTTTTGAGTTAACTTTTGTGAAGGTATAAGGTCTGAGTCTAAATTCATTTTTTTGCATGTGGATGTCCAGCTGTTCCAGTACCATTTGTTGAAAAGACTACCTTTTCTCCATTGTATTGCCTTTGCTCCTTTTTGGAGATCAGTTGACAATATTCATGTGGGTCTATTTATCTCTTCTTTCACTAATATCGCACTGTCCTGATTAGTGTACATTTATAGTAAGTCTTGAGGTCAGGTAGTGTCAATCCTCTGACTTGGTTCTTTTCCTTCAGTATTGTGTTGGCTGTTTTGGGTCTTTTGCCTCTCCATATAAACTTTAGAATCAATTTGTCCGTATCCACAAAATAATTTGCAGTTGATTGAATACACAGATACAGAACCCGTGGATACAGAGGATCGATTATGGGACTTGTGCAACCGAGGGTTTTTGTGCCCATGGCACGTCCTAGGGCCAGTACCCCATGGATACTGAGGGATGATTTCACATTAATTGATTTTCAAATGTTGAACCAGCCTTGAATATGTGGGATAAATCCCACTAAATCATGGTATAATTCTATAATTAATTAATTAATTCTTTTTTTTTTTTTTTTTTTTTTTTTTTTTTTTGCGGTACGCGGGCCTCTCACTGTTGTGGCCTCTCCTGTTGTGGAGCACAGGCTCTGGATGCACAGGCTCAGTGGCCATGGCTCATGGGCCCAGCCGCTCCGCGGCATGTGGGATCTTCCCGGACCGGGGCACGAACCCGCATCCCCTGCATCGGCAGGCAGACCCTCAACCACTGCGCCACCAGGGAAGCCCCAATTAATTAATTTTTTATAGACATTGTTGGTGCTAATATTTTGTTGACAATTTTTGCATCTATGTTCATGAGAAATATTGATCCGTTGTCTTCTTTTCTTGTAATGTCTTTGTCTGGTTTTGGTATTAGGGAAGTGCCCTGGTAGAATAAGTTGGGAAGCAGTCCCTCTGCTTCTGTCTCCTGGAAAAGATTGTAGAAAAATGATATAATTTCTTCCTTAAATGTTTAGCAGAATTCACCAGTGAACCAGTATGAGCATGGTGCTTACTATTTTGAAAGGTTATTAATTATTGATTCAATTTCTTTAATAGACACAGACCTATCAGATTATCTGTTTCTTGTGTGAGTTTTGGCAAAGTGTGTATTTCAAGGAATTGGTCCATTTCATCAAGGTTATCAGATTTGTGGGCATAGAGTTGTTCATAATATTCCTTTATTATCCTTTTAATGTCTATGTGATCTGTAGTCATGTCCCCTCTTTCATTTCTGATATTAGTAATTTGTGTCTACTCCCTTCTTTTCTTAGTTAGCCTGGCTAGAAGCTTATCACTTTTACTGATTTTTTCAAAGAACCAGCTTTTGGTTTTGTTGATTTCCTGTTTTCAATGTAATTTATTTCTGATTCTATATTTTTATTATTTCTTTCCTTCTGCTTACTTTGGATTTAATTTGCTCTTCTTTTTCTAGCTTCTTAAGGTGGCTTAGATG
This sequence comes from Phocoena sinus, assembly GCF_008692025.1. Lineage (NCBI taxonomy): Eukaryota > Metazoa > Chordata > Mammalia > Artiodactyla > Phocoenidae > Phocoena > Phocoena sinus. Next base: position 152,378,666 of record NC_045763.1, on the reverse strand, counting down.
ACTGGTTTTAGATCCTTTTTCTTTTCTGATATATACATTCAATGCTATGAATTTTCCTCTAAGCACTGCTGTACTAGTCAGGGTTCTCCAGAAAAACAGAACATATATTTTTAGAGAGATTTATTATAGGAATGGGCTCACGTGATTATGGAGACCAAGAAGTCCCACAGTCTTCCGTCTGCAAGCTAGAGAACCAGGAAAGCTGGTGGTATAATTCAGCCAGAGTCCAAAGGCCTGAGGACCAGGTAGGGGCCGTGGCATAAGCCCTGGTCTGAGCCTGAAGGCCTAAGAACCAGGAGCTCCAATGTCTGAGGGCAGGAGAAGATGGATATCCCAGCTTAAACAGAGAATGAATTCACTCTTCTGCCTTTTTGTTCTGTTCAGGCCCTCAGTAGATTGGATGATGCTCACCCACTTTGGGGAGGTCCATCTACTTTACTCAGTTCACCAATTCAAATGCTACTCTATTCCAGAAACACCCTCACAGACACAGCCAGAAATAGTGTTTCACCAGCTATCTGGGCATCCCTTAACCCAGTCAAGCTGAAATATTATAAAATTAACCATGACAGTTGCTTTGCTGTATCCCACAAATTTTGATAAATCATATTTTTTCAGTTCAAAATATTTTAAAATTTCCCTTGAGGTTTCTCCTTTGACCCATGTGTTATTAAGAAGTGTGTTGTTTAATCTCTAAGTATTCGAGGATTTTCCTGCTACCTTTCTGTTATTGATTCCTGCTTTAAGTCTATCATGGTCTAAGAGCAAGCATATGATTTCTTTTCTTTTCAATATGTTAAGGTGTGTTTTATGGCCCAGAAATATCTTGGCGAATGTTCCCTGTGAGCTTGAGAAGAATATGTATTCTGCTGTTGTTGGATGAAGTAGTCTACAGATGTCAATTATATCTAGTTGATTGATATGCTGTTGAGTTCAACTGTGTTCTTACTGATTTTCTGCCTGTTGGATCTGTCCATTTCTGTTAGAGGGGTGTTGAAGTTTCCAACTATAATAGCAGATTCATCTGTTTCTCCTTGAAGTTCTGTCTGGTTTTGCCTTGTGTATTTTTACACTCTGTTGTTGGGCAGATAGACATTAAAAATTATTATGTCTTCTTGGAGAATTGACCCTATTGTCATTATGGAATGCCCCTCTTTATATTTGGTAACTTCCTTTGCTCTGAAATCTGCTCATCTGAAATTAAAATAGCTACTCTTGCTTTCTTTAATGAGTATTAGCATGGTATATCTTTGTCTATCCACTTACTTTAAACTATATGTGTCTTTGTACTTAAAGTGGGTTTCTTGTAGACAACATATAGTTGGGTTCTTTTTTTGATCCATTTTGACAATATCTGTCTTTTAATTGGTATATTTAGATCATTGATATTTAAGTGATTGTGGGTATAGTTGGATTAGTATCTACCTAATTTGTTACAGTTTTCTATTGGTTGCCCTGTTCTTTGTTCCTATTTTTGTCTTCCACTCTTTTTCTGCCTTTTGTGGTTTTAAATGAACATTTTATATTATTCCATTTTCTTTCCTACACATGATCTTAGCCAAAAGGCCGAGGAGTGATTCCATTTTCTTTCCTTTTTTATCATATCAGTTATATTTCTTAAAAAAAATTTTTTTAGTGGTTTTTCTAGAGTTTGCAATATACGTTTATAAATAATCTAAGTCCACCTTCAAATAACACTATACAGTTGACCTTTGAACAACATGGGTCTGGACTGCACTGGTCCATTTATATGTGGATTTTTTTCAGTAAATACATACTACAGTATTACATGATCCACAGTAGTTGAATCCAGGGATGCAGATCTGTGTACACATGGAGGGAGGACTGTAAAGTTATATGCAGATTTTCAACTGCATGGAGGATCGTCACCCCTAACCCTTGGGTCAACTGTACTGCTTTATGGGTAATACAAGTACCTTATAATAGCAAAATAATCCTTATTCCTTCCTCTCGTTCCTTATATCATTGCTGTCATTTATTTCAATTATACATAAACATATAAATTATATATACATATATTTATACATACGTAAGAATACATAGTTGAATAAATGATTGCTATTATTATTTTGAAGAAACTATTATTGTGAGATCAATTAAAAATAAGATAAATAAAACTCTTTATTTAACTTCACTATTCCTTCTCTGGTGCTCTTTTTTTTTCATACTGTAAGTCTGAATGTCTGACCTATATCATTTTCCTTCTCTCTGAAGAACTTTTTTTTTTTAACATTTCTTTAAAGGCAGGTCTACTGGCAACAGATTCCCTCAATTTTTGTCTGATGAAGGCATGATATACTGGGTAAAAGGAACTACGGTAAATAGGCCTTTAGTAGTGTGATGATGTGGTGTGGGGAGAGGAACTGTTCTGTAGTCCTGTGATTAGGTGTCAGTCTTTTAATGAGCCTGTGCCTCTGGACTGGGAAATTCGCAAGTGCTTCTCAGTCCTCCCCTAGCCACCCCTTAGGTGGTACAGGATGGCCAGAGTGGGCTGGAGTTGGGTATTTCCCTTCCCCCAGGTTAGTTGGTCTCTAAAAAACAAACCCCAATAGTTTAGACTCTGGTAAAATAACTTCTCTTTAGGGCAAGCCTTGTTAAGAAGAACAGAATGTTCTGGCATAGTTCAAAATGGTTCCTTTTCCCCCAGCCCTACTGGAAGCAAGAGGGGATTTTTCTTCAATATTTACTGTGAGAAATGGCCAAGCTACTGGAGGTAAAACTCATAAAAGTGTGGGGGTCCCCTATGACTGGGTACCCCTGGAGTTTCTAGCTCTCAAACTTGTCCACACTGAGCCTCCAGCAATTCATCAGTTACAGTTCAGGTTTTCATACCCTGGCAATGGCTCCTGCAGGTTTCTGCTCTGTATTGGCCTATCTCTCTCTCCAATTTTAGGGGCATGGTTTGCTCTGTGACCTCACTTCTCTGATGGATCTGTTTATTTTTCAGTCTGTTCAGTGTTTTACTTGTTGTTAGGATGGAGTGGCAACTTCCAAGCTTCTTACAAACCAGAAGTCTTACAAACCAGAAGTCTTGAGTTCTTTGTCAAACTTGTTCCTTCCCCATCTCCCTCATCTCAGTAAATGGCACCATCAGGGACTCAGCTGCCCAAGCCAAAACCTAGGAATCATTCTCAATGCTCCCTTCCTCAGCACACCCATATCCAAATTACAAGCAAATTGTATTAATTCAATCTACAAAATCTAACCTGATTCCATCTATTCTGCTCCATCTCTGCTGTATCACTACAATTCTTCAGTACATCTCTCTGCTTCTTCTATGGCTCCTTTATGACCCATTGTCTACCCAGCAGGCAGTGACCTTTTCATAACATAAGTTAAATATATGATTCCTCTGCTCCAGTGTTTTCTCACTGCACTAATAATAAGATCTAAAATCCTTACCCTGGCCTTCACAGCCCATAAACTGATCCTAACTTCTTTTCCTACCTCACCTTCGAACTCTCTCCCTTGCTTTCTGGGCTTCAGCCACCTTTACTTTCTTGTTTCATAAACATGCCAAGTTTGTTCCCATTTAGAGCTTTTGCTGCTCCTACTGCCTAGAACATCCAATCTCCCTTGCCCTCTCTGTAGCTCTCCAACTTTGTATAGTTGATTAAATTTTATTATTCACTTTTCTGCTCAAATGTCATAGAGTTATTCCTCATAGAGTTATTTCCTTACCACCTAATTTAAAATGACACCTTTCATTTTATTGTCTTCCATCTTGTTTTCCATGCACTTACCTCTTTCTGGTATTAACTTATTCTCTTGTGTTTTTATCTGTTATTTTATATCAACTGCCATTGGAAAATAAGTTCTAAGAGGGGCTTTCTTTTTTAAAATATTTATTTCTTTGGCTGTGCCAGGTCTTAGTTGCGGCACAGGATCTTCGTTACCGCTTGCGGGATCTTCATTGCGGCATGCGGGATCTTTAGCTGTGGCCTATGGGATCTTTAGTTGTGGCACGTGGGGTCTTTAGTTGTGGGCTGCGAACTCTTAGTTGCGGCATGTGGGATCTAGTTCCCTGACCAGGGATTGAACCCAGGCCCCCTGCACTGGGAGTGTGGAGTCTTAGCCACCAGATCAGGGGTCCCCAAACCCCGGGCCACGGACCAGGACTGGTCGGTGGCCTGTTAGGAACTGGGCCGCACAGCAGGAGGTCAGCGGCAGGCAAGTGAGCGAAGCTTCACTTGCTACTACTCCCCATCACTCCCCATCACTCGCATTACCGCCTGAACAATCCCCCAGCCCCATCCGTGGAAAAATTGTCTTCCACGAAACCCGTCCCTGGTGCCAAAAAGTTTGGGGACTGCTGCTCGAGAGGACTGGACTGGTGATATAATATGTGATATATACATTGTGATATAATATGTGATATATATATTGTGATATAACCTCACAATAACTCTGCAAAACATAGCCACTGACATCACTATTTTCACATGAGGTGCTGAGGTTTTAAGAAGAAAAATGACCTGCCCCGACACATAGCCTGGCTAAGGGGCAGAGTCTGAATTTTAATTCAGCTGTGTCTGGCCCCAAGACCATGCTCTTCCTATAAATTAGAGACTAATAAGGGCTGCAGTTTACTCCACTGTGCCCCAAGCACTGTGGCGAACATTAGACCTCTTTCAGCTGAATCAGCACTTCACCCCAAGGAGATGGGTTTATTCTCCCAATTCTAGAATGTGGGTGGGCAGCTGGGGGCTCCTCACCAGGAACTGCACATTTCCTGGACAGTAAGATACTTAAGGACAAGCTGGGGCACGTGGGCCACTAGGCCTGAGTGCAGCCCTCTTGCTCGAGTCCCTTGTCGTGTGTGCCCAGGGAGGGATAAGACACAGGGATGAGCATCTCTCGGAAAGCCTCCACCTTACTGTCCCACTGAGCCTGCTGAGAATGAGGGGCTTGAGCTCCCTGCTAGACACCACACCTTCCCTGCCCATCTGCCTACTCCTGCCCTGCAGTGTCAGTGCTCTGTCACCCATGCTCTTGTCCTCCCACTGTGTTGACAGTCTGCCCTTTCTGCCTACCAGGTTCACAGTCTAGGGAAGGGAAAGAGGTAGTGACCACTCAGACTCACCACTTAATCACAGCAGTACACCAGTCACTCTCCCTCCCCGCATCTCGTCCTTGAGCATGAGGATCAGAGGCTCCTGTTTCCAAAGGACACAATGGTAGGTCCCACAGTCAGGCCCTGCAAGTCTGGACATAGTGCAGGTTCAAGAGGGAGAGAAGGAAAGGCAGTCACAGGCTTGACCTGTAGGTTCACATCTACCCCAGTCTCTTTTCCCCCAGGGTTCCAGCATCAGGGAAAGCATCCATCTAGCGTCTGCCACATTCTTCCTCTATCCAAATGCTGATATGAAAACCTTTGTCCCTCTCGTCCAGTGGCTTGGCCCACGGAACAGGCCTATGACTTACAGATTCTTCTGCATTACTCAGAAACATCTGTTAGGACCACACACACCAGAGACAGCACACAGAGCTGTCCTGAACACAAGCTCTCCTGAATACAAGCTCAAGAAGTACAGGACATGCAGCCAACAGCTGACAATTGAAAGCCACAAATGGCACAAATCTTCCACCTCCTTGGGCCAGCCTGACCTTCTGAGATTGTCTCCAACCTCACTCAGCTCTCCAGGCCCACCAAAGACAGATACCTTCTCTAGATGCCCAAAGCCCTCATTCTCTGCTCTGCCACACCCTTCTCTTCCTGCTGCAGTTGGCCCTTCTGGATCCAGCTTGCAGTGTTGTCCAGAGAAAGGTCCTCCTCCCCTGTGTCTGGGGAGGGAAAAGTTACCCCTCAGGGAAACCCTGGCCCAGCTGGTGCCCCGTCCCCCAACCCTCAATTAGTGAGCACTTGGTAACATCCTCAGGCTGCCTCTCCCCTTACCTGCCCTGGCCAGCATCCCTCACCTTAGCTCCTGGTTCAGCAAGCTGTTCTTCTTAAGCTATTCTCACATCCTAGCATCCCAGGACCATGGGATTGATGACATGAGCTGCCACAGACTCCTTTCTAGTGCCTGACATTGGATGGGGGTTCCATAGATGAGGCTATGCCAGACCCCATGGCTGGAAGAGATGAAGGAGCCCATCTGCCAGCCTCCTTTCAGCTCAGAGGGCCAAAGGGAATAATTAAGAAAGGAAAACTGGCCTGGGGATCAGAAACATGGGTGTTAGTCTTGTCCTGGCCTCTAACTAGCTGTGTGGCCACCTTTCCTCTCTGGATCACAGTGTTCTCTGCTGAAAGAGAGGGGCTTAAACGGGGTGCTTTAAAAAGTCTTTCCAACTCCAAGTCTGTCTCTAAAAGCCTGAGCTGCTGCCCAGGGATCACCTCTCTTAGGAAAGAAAAGAGGAAGCAGCAGATATCTTTTTCCCAGCTTCTTATTCCACTTTCTAGGTCTTCATGATGCTAAATGATGAAGCATATCCAGAATTGGTTCTGGCACCAGAAGCTGAAGGAGAAAAAAGTAACTCTCTGCTGAAGAACGCAGGCTCCAAGGTCTGCCAGCTCCGGCTCCAGCCTTGGGGCCGAGGACATGGGCTGTGCCCTCTCCTGAGTACTGTGTGACATTTAAAGTGGCAGAGACCATGGACTTCTACCCTGCAGCCTCAAGGTAGGACAGTTTTGTAGTATTCTTAAAGGTCCACAGCTCCCCATGGAATGGCTCGGGCCTCCTTTGCAGCTTCATTGCACTTCAGATTTCTCCTCTGCTTGTTCTCGCTTCCTTTGCGTCTCGAAGGTGTTGATCCTAAGTGGTCTAGAGATCTCCCCAATAACTTCCTGCATATAAATATCGATCTCAGAGTCTGTTTCTCAGGGAACTAGACCTATAGGAACATAACTCATGGCCTACAGGGTGGTTCATGATCTGGTCCCTGCCATCTTTCTAGTCTTATTTCTCTCCAGTGCCCCCTCGCTCTCTACCCTTCAGCATCACTCGACCTGAGCATCACTCAAACACCAGGTTCTCTCTTGCTCTGTGCAAATGTGTGTGTGATGGTTTCACATAATTCATTCAACAAACATTCATTATGCTACCATATCAATCATGATGCTATCAGAAAAGAGATGGCATACTCAGAAGGAGGAACTGAAGGAAGTTTAATGAAGGGACTATTTAAAAGATGCAAGCAGGGTTATGGGGAATCAGCAAAGCATCCTAAGACGAATAGCGGTGGGAAGCTCCTAGGCTTGATGGGGTAAAGGGAAGAGTGGTCAGTGGAAGCTACACTGCCAGAGCTGTAGCTACAGGCAAAAGCTATCCGACAGGAGCTGTGACCTTCAGGAAGCTGGCAGCCATTGCCAATCCAGCCCAGCTGGAAGCGAGCTCGGGTGAAAAATACCCCAATCTCTCTCTCCCGCCACCCTCCAAACTCCCACTGGTATAGCTGAACCCAACTGGAAACCCCAGAAAAAAAAGATGTGGTCCACAGAGCTGGGTGGAGAGGTGAAAGAGTAGATCTGGAGGGGCAAGGAGAAATCATTCAGCATAATCCCTGTTGTGTGCCAGACACCGAACAACACAGAGTAGCAGTGCCCGTGTCTCGTTTACAGTCTCAAAGGGCAAAATGGACTTCCATCAATGAATCATTAAAAAGTAATGAAAATACTGATTATTTTCATGTTCACATAAAACTCTTATTAAAAATTCACCATGAGGCCCCGCCCCGCCTGCTGCCAAGTTCCGTGGAGTTGGCTGGGCCATGCTCCTAGGTCCCCGCGCCGCGCGCTCCCTTCCGCGTTTCGCCGTCTGCCCCACCTGCGCCCTGGCCCGGCCACTGGGGCCCCGCGCCATGGCCCGAGCGTCCGGGGCGCGGCGCTGACGGCGGCTGGTGGAGGGCGCCATGCCCAGCAGGACCGGCCGCAAGATGGACGGGAGCGGCGGCCACGGACGCCTGAAGGCGCACTACAGCGGGGACATCCTGATCACCAGCCTGGACTCCGCCACCACCTTTGACAAGCTCTGTGAGGAGGTGCGGGAGATGTGCCACCTCCACCAGGGCCACCCGCTCACCCTCAAGTGGGTGGTCAGTGAAGGTGACCCCTGCACTGTGTCCTCCCAGATGGAGGCCTTCCGCCTGTCCTGTCAGCACAAAGACGAAGGGCTCATCCTTCACGTTTTCCCCGGCATCCCCGAGGAGCCAGGCATGCCCTGTCCGGGAGAAGACAGTGAGTACCGCCTCTCCCATGACGTGTGTCACGGTGATGGGTTGACATGTCTGCTCTGCGAGGCGGGGAACGATGGAGCTTGGTGGCCCGAGGCTTCGGTGCTCCTCGCGAAGAGTCTGAAAGCAGAGTGGGCAGCGGGTGTGGCCTCGTGTGGGGTTTTCACTGGTGTCCTCGCCCTTGGCTAGGGGTGTATCCACCATCAGACAGGGCACCGGCTTGGTCAGTGGTGCCATGAGGTAAAGCCCAGGAGAAGCCCTGATGTCCCCTGGTGGGAAGGGCCCTGGCTGGGATGGCTGGACACTGCTCCCGTGTGTCTGTCCCAGCTGCAGCCACCCCCAGACCTGGTCATCGGCCCCTCCCAGTCCCTACTGGGCCCCCCAGGGAGGCATCCGTTCCTCCTCCACGGCAGGTCTGTTGGTTGAAGATAGAGTCCCAGGGGCTGTGGGTCAGAGGAGAGCTTCTGACCACGCCCCGGAGGCCCCCGACCCTGAACAGTATGCCCTGCCTCGTCTTCCAGGGCAGGGCCCCCACTGGGCATAGAGAAACTTTACACCAATCACCAGACCCTCCTCGGGCCCTGGCCTGGTGCTGAGGGGCTCTGGACCACAGTGGCCGCTTGTTCAGTTAGGGGGACTTGGCTCAGCCTCCTGCCAGCAGGGGTCCCAGGGTGGGCTCCGGATCAGGTCCCTGGGCCCAGCCTCTGGGTGCCAGCAGCGTCCTGTGTGGGGTGGGTGCAGATTTGAGCAGAGGCTGGACTCAGTCTGTGGTCCGTCAGACCCAGTGAAGCTGTTCAGTGGGCACTTGGGTGCGTGAGTCTTGCATTTCGGGGAGCAATCGGGGCTGAAGAGAGATTTGGGAGCCCTTAGCATTAGAGGAGGTTGTTGAGGCCACGGAGGGTGTGGCCAGTGATGAGGGCCAGGCCCTGGGGTCTCCCAAAGGGAACAGTGGACCCTGGAGGAGCAGTCAGCAAGGCCATGGAGACATCCCGATGGTGGAGTCCTGGCGGGAGTGGAGCAGGCAGTCTGAAAAGGCCGGAGCAGCCCAGGGGCTGGCGGGAGGTGCTGCCCCAGCAGGTGGTTGTGGGGGCAGACGTGCGGGAAGACTGGGGGGAGAGTGAGGAGTCCCAGTGTGTCCTGGCTGGGAGGCAGATGTCCGCCAGTGGTAGATAAAGCTAGAGGTGGGGGGTGAACCTGGAGCTTCTGAGGCCTGGAAGTCGCCCTGAGAAGGTGGGCGGGGGGGGGGGGCGCGGGGGTGAGTCAGTCCCATGGGTAAGATTTTCTGGCCGCCGCCCGCCCTGTCCAGGACAGCAGGCTCCTGTGTGCATGTGTGGTTTCGCTGCGAGCAGCCCTTGGACCTGCCAGGACGTGGCTCAAGGCAGGACATTGAGGGGGTGGAGAGTGCGGCCAGCTGGGAGCAGACGCAATGAGCAGAAGCCCACCCACAGGAGCCCCAGGTGGCCAGAGAGGAGCTCGTCGGTGGGGGGCTCGGAGGCGGGTGGGCCTCCCAGGGGTCCTCATCCCCCGCGGGGTGCCCCTCCTCATGACCCCCCACCCCGGGGTACCCACGTATCACAGAAGGGGCACACTTTTGATAGTTCACGTTGTCTTTTCAGAGACATAAAAGGATAAAATAAGGTAGACCTTCCTGCTGGAAGGAGGGTCCCCTCCATTGTGCTCTGTACGAGGGGTCCCCCAGCTCGTTTCTTTGCCCCCTCGATGGCTCTCAACCACAGTGACAGGCTGTCTGTCTGCCCAGAGCCGTCGCCAGCAGCCCGTGCTGGCCCGCGGCACGGGGGTCGCCCAAGCATCTCTGCATCTCGGTCTCCGGCTGCCCGACCATCAGCTCAGGCCAGGGCCCTGGCAGTGCCGCCCCGAGGGCCTCGGGCCTGTCCGTTCTGTCCCCGACTCGGTTCCCTCCTGGCTTCATCCCCGCGTGGATGCCTGTCTGGGGCCTCACGTAGGTGATGGGGGTCGGCACAGCCGATGCGGTGCCCTCCTGGGGTCGTGGGGGTCACGGGGTCTCTGCTGGAGGGTGACGTGGGATGACGCGTGGGCAGGGGCTGCATCACCGAGGCGGAATGTGGAGAATGTGGGGCCATCCCCACTCGCAAGCAGGTCCTTGAGATGCTCACCAGGGGCGGCTCCGAGCTCCGGGCCACTCGCTTTTGTTGGAACATTCCAGTAGCCTCTCAGCGGCCGGTGGGGGGTGGGGTGGACGGAGGGTGGGGGTGGCGTCCTCTCCCGGGCTCTGCTCGTCCAGCTCGATCGTGACAATGACCTTGGGCAGTTAGGACGGCCCTGCGCTGGTCCCCCGATGGCCCGGGTGCAGGCGTGATCCTGGAACCTGCGTGGGCATTGGTGTTCACTGCCAAGGCCGGGCGAGTGAGAAGGGTCCGGCTGGTGGGACAAATGGCACCCTTGACCCGGGTCAGGACCGCATGCAGATGCTGGCGGGTCTGACGGGCGGTAGCCAGACAGGGACACACGGCAGAGATGCAGCCTCAAGGTCATGCCTGGGCATGCCCGGCCGGGCCTGTGTTCGTGGCAGCAAAGCCCCTTCCAGCACCTTCTGTGCAGGTTGTCAGCCTGAATTTAATCGGTTCTATAGGGTTTTTAAAAATGGTGTAAAGTACACCTAACATAAAATGTGCTATTTTGACCACTTAAAAAAAATAAACTGAACAATTCAGTGGCATTTTGTAGGTTCACCACCTCTGCCGTTTCTGAAACACGTTCAGGAAGAAAACCTCGTGCCCACGAGCAGTCGCAGCTCCTCCGCTAAGCACCCGGCAGCCACCAAACTGCACCATCTCTACGGAGTTAGCTGGTGTAGACATTTCATGTAAATGGAATATATGATGTGTGGTCTTCTGTAACTGGCTTCTTAGCGTGATGTTATTGAACTTCATCCATGTTGTAACGTGTATCAGAACTTCAATCCCTTTTTTTTTCCCCAATTTTTTTATCACGGTGAAATACACATAAAATAAATTTATCATCTTAACCATTAAAAAAATAAAATTCACCATGAGCTAGTCCATAAAGCAAGTTCCCACACATTTTTAAAAACTGGCATCATACAGACCATGCTGTCTGCCCACAAAAACATAAAGGAATTTATCCTCACACTTAGAAATTTTAAAACATGCCTATGTAAAACTCAGGGCAAAGAAGAAATCACAATGGCAATGAGAAAACACTTAAAACTGAATAATAACAAAAAATGTTACATATTAAAAGTTATGGGATGCAGCAGTAGTTGTATTTAAAGGGAAATTCTGAACGTAAATGTTTACATTAGAAAGATTGAAAGAAAGATTAGAAAGATTGAAAGATTATAAAATGTTTACATTAGAAAGATTGAAAATCCATAAGCTAAGCATCCAACTCAAGAAATGGGGGGGAGGGGCTTCCCTGGTGGCGCAGTGGTTAAGAATCTGCCTGCCGGTGCAGGGGACACAGGTTCGAGCCCTGGTTCGGGAAGATCCCACATGCCGTGGAGCAACTAAGCCCACAAGCCACAACTACTGAGCCTGAGCCCACATGCCACAACTACTGAAGCCCGCACGCCTAGAGCCTGTGCTCCGCAACAAGAGAAGCCACCACAATAAGAAGCCTGCGCACCACGACGAAGAGTAGCCCCCACTCGCGGCAACTAGAGAAAGCCCACACACAGCAACAAAGACCCAAGGGAGCCAAAAATAAATACATTTATTTAAAAAAAAAAAAGAAGGTCCTGGGAAAATGGACAATGGAATAACTCTAAAAAGAAGAACAAGGAAGATAACTAAGACAAGAGCAGAAATTAATGAAATAGAAAACAAGAGATACAATGGGAAAACAACCAAACCAAAAGTTGGTTCCCTGAGAAAAAGCAAATGGCTCGACTGCAGTACATGTGCACATTGGAATAATACACTGCAGTGAAGTGTATTCTACAGTGACAACAAATTAGCTTGGATAAAAATCAGAGATGTGTGAGTGAAAATAAAGTTACAGAAGGTTAAATACAGGTAACAGCGTTTTTGTAAAGCTCAAGAACATACAAAACCAAATTATGTATTGTTTAGGGTACATGTGTATTTGGGGAAAAAAATTTTTTTTTAAGCAAGAGAATGATAAGCACAATAGTAACCTTGAGGTGGGGGAGAGAGGCAGGGGGCTGGCATCTGGGAAGAGCACAGAGGGCCTTCAAGACCATGGTAATGTCCTGGTCCACAGATTTACAAGGATGTTACACATGCTTTTTTGCAGGTAGCAAATAGTAATAATTTATTTTATTTTATTTTATTTTTTTGCGGCACATGGGACTCTCACTGTTGTGACCTCTCCCATTGCAGAGCACAGGGTCCGGGCACGCAGGCTCAGCGGCCATGGCTCACGGGCCCAGCCGCTCCGCGGCATGTGGGATCTTCCCGGACCGGGGCACAAACCCGTGTCCCCTGCATTGGCAGGCGGACTCAACCATTGCGCCACCAGGGAAGCCCATAAGTAATAATTTTTAAAAATTGTAAGCAAATCCTGTTCAGTAGAATGTCTCTGACTAATTCTGTGTTGTTTCTCTACATTGCCAGCTTGGAACCAGGAGCAGCTCCCTTAATTTTCAGAGCCTGTGGCTTCACATTGAGCCTGGCAATCGCCTCATCCTTTTACCTTCTCAGTTCCTGGAATCCATACATAGAAAGCCTCTGAGCAGATACAAACTACTATGTATAAAATAGATAAACAACAAGGTCCTAGTGTATAACACAGGGAACTATATTCAATATCTTTTAATAAACTATAACGGAAAAGAATATGAAAAAGAATATATATATGAATATATATACATATATATATATGTATAACTGAATCACTTTACACCAGAAGCTAACACAACATTGTAAATCAACTACACTTTGATTTAAAAAAAAAAAAAAAAGGCCTCTGATTTAGCACATTGCTAGGTGCTTGAGTGTCTTTGTGATTAATCTTGTTGGGAAGCCATGCTAAGAAAACAAGGAAGGCGGAAGAAAGGAAACAGAAGCTAAGGGGGTCTTCTTACAATGAAAAAAAGTCCAGAGATTTAAAAATGAACTTACCAGAGACCCAGTTGTTTCCCCTCCATGCACAGGTTCCAATCTGTAAATCTCCTTCCACGACCTGGCCTCCCAGTAGTGCCAGAAGACTGGATATGGATGTCGAGCAGCCCAAGAGGTGAACTATAGTGGACATCTGTCAACCTGGAGCCTGTCCTGAATCTAGGTCCCTTTTCTAACTGTTCTTTGATTACCTTTCAGGAATTACTTCTCCATTGAATGCGGTTTTAGTGAGCAGGCAAATCTAGGTGCTTGTCTCCCACCGTGGAATCTGGAGGGGAGAGAGCCTTCCAGTTCAGAACCAGTACAGGTAGGAGATAGGCCTGGAGCCCGTGCTGGGCCAGTTGAGAAAATCCTCCCTGGCTGTGGACGCATCAGGAGTGAAGATGGTTCTTCACAGCCACAATGAAGAAGAGTTGCTCTGGTTCCAACCCGCTGATTCTATCTATGAGCCTGAACTTATAGTTTCCTGTTGATTTTGTGAGCCCCTAATGTCTTTCCAATACATATTTCCTTTCTCCTAAATTAGCCACTTCATTCATTTTCTTAAATTACAAAAAAAGATAGATGTTCATAGCAGATGAACAATACAATAACAGAAAATCACTACACTAAAAGTTGCAAGTTCTCTCCCTAGGAAAACCACTGTTATCATTTTGATATATATTCTTACAGACTTTTTTCTATGCATATAGAGAGAGAGATGGACTAGATCTCCAGATAATTTGGTGTTATGGAAGAATGGAAGGGATTTTTACCCAAAAAGGGGTCATACTAAATATATTCTTTTTTTTTTTTTGCAGTACGCGGGCCTCTCACTGTTGTGGCCTCTCCCGTTGCGGAGCACAGGCTCTGGACGCGCAGGCTCAGTGGCCATGGCTCACGGGCCCAGCCGCTCCGTGGCATGTGGTATCTTCCCAGACCGGGGCACAAACCCGTGTCCCCTTCATCAGCAGGCGGACTCTCAACCACTGCGCCACCAGGGAAGCCCGCTAAATATATTCTTATATAAATTATTTTTTTACCTGATGATATAGTATAAACATCTTTCCTTGTCAGTACAGAGAAATCTACACCATTCCTTTCAGTGGCTGTATAGCATTCCATGGTATGAGCACCAGAATTTAATCTTCTCCTGTTGTCAGACATTAACACTGCCTCCAACTTTTTAGTATTACAAATAATAATGCAATAAACACCCTTGTACTTACATAGCTTTGCGCACATGTGCAAATATTTCTGTAGGTAGGGACTCCCTGGAAGTCATTTCTGGGGCAAAGGATATATACATTAACATTTTTTGTAATATTTACTGCCAAATTGCCCTTTTGCGGCTGTATCCACTCCCCGACAACATAGGTAGTGCTCATCCTCCACACTTATGAATAGGTTTTTCATATTTATTTTTAGTAATTTGATAGATGAAATATCATCTTGGTTTTCCCCGATTTTTAGTATAGATGAACACCTTTTATCAAATATTTATTAATCAGTTTGCCTTTAGATTTTTTTGATTGATTTCTTCATATTATTAGGAATATGAACTTTTATCAGTTATATATTGCAATTATTCTCTCGAAACTAGTGATTAGTCTTAATTTTGGTTTTGGTGTCTTTGGCTCTTACATATGTTCTTTATGTAATTTCTATCAATTTTTTTCCTTATGGCTTCTGGGTTCCTGATCATATTCAAGAAAGTTCTTCCTCAGAAATCTCTGGCATTCCTATACACTAATGATGAAAAATCGGAAAGTGAAATCAAGAAAACACTCCCATTTACCATTGCAACAAAAAGAATAAAATATCTAGGAATAAACCTACCTAAGGAGACAAAAGACCTGTATGCAGAAAATTATAAGACACTGCTGAAAGAAATCAAAGATGATACAAATAGATGGAGAGATATACCATGTTCTTGGATGGGAAGAATCAACATTGTGAAAATGACTCTACTACCCAAAGCAATCTACAGATTCAATGCAATCCCTATCAAACTACCACTGGCATTTTTCACAGAACTAGAACAAAAAATTTCACAATTTGTATGGAAACACAAAAGACCCCGAATAGCCAAAGCAATCTTGAGAACGAAAAATGGAGCCGGAGGAATCAGGCTCCCTGACTTCAGACTATACTACAAAACTACAGTAATCAAGACAGTATGGTACTGGCACAAAAACAGAAAGGTAGATCAATGGAACAGGATAGAAAGCCCAGAGATAAGCCCACACACATATGGTCACCTTATCTTTGATAAAGGAGGCAGGAATGTACAGTGGAGAAAGGACAGCCTCTTCAATAAGTGGTGCTGGGAAAACTGGACAGGTACATGTAAAAGTATGAGATTAGATCACTACCTAACACCATATACAAAAAAAAGTTCAAAATGGATTAAAGACCTAAATGTAAGGCCAGAAACTATCAAACTCTTAGAGGAAAACATAGGCAGAACACTCTATGACATAAATCACAGCAAGATCCTTTTTGACCCACCTCCTAGAGAAATGAAAATAAAAACAAAAATAAACAAATGGGACCTAATGAAACTTCAAAGCTTTTGCACAGCAAAGGAAACCATAATCAAGACCAAAAGACAACCCTCAGAATGGGAGAAAATATTTGCAAATGAAGCAACTGACAAAGGATTAATTTCCAAAATTTACAAGCAGCTCATGCAGCTCAATAACAAAAAAAAAAAACAACTCAATCCAAAAATGGGCAGAAGACCTAAATAGACATTTCTCCAAAGAAGATATAGACTGCCAACAAACACATGAAAGAATGCTCAACATCATTAATCATTAGAGAAATGCAAATCAAAACTACAATGAGATATCCTCTCACACCAGTCAGAATGGGCATCATCAAAAAATCTAGAAACAATAAATGCTGGAGAGGGTGTGGAGAAAAGGGAACACTCTTGAACTGCTGGTGGGAATGTGAATTGGTACAGCCACTATGGAGAACAGTATGGAGGTTCCTTAAAAAGCTACAAATAGAACTACCATATGACCCAGCAATCCCACTACTGGGCATATATCCTGAGAAAACCATAATTCAAAAATAGTCATGTACCAAAATGTTCATTGCAGCTCTAGTTACAACAGCCCGGAGAGGGAAACAACCTAAGTGTCCATCATCGGATGAATGGATAAAGAAGATGTGGCATATATATACAATGGAATATTACTCAGCCATAAAAAGAAACGAAATTGAGCTATTTGTAATGAGGTGGATGGACCTAGAGTCTGTCATACAGAGTGAAGTAAGTCAGAAAGGAAAGACAAATACTGTATGCTAACACATATATATGGAATATAAGAAAAAAAAAATGTCATGGGCTTCCCTGGTGGCGCAGGGGTTGAGAGTCCGCCTGCCGATGCAGGGGACGCGGGTTCGTGCCCCGGTCCGGGAAGATCCCACATGCCCCGGAGCGGCTGGGCCCGTGAGCCATGGCCGCTGAGCCTGCGCGTCCAGAGCCTGTGCTCTGCAACGGGAGAGGCCACAACAGTGAGAGGCCCGCGTACCAAAAAAAAAAAAAAAAAATGTCACGAAGAACCTAGGGGTAAGACAGGAATAAAGACACAGACCTACTAGAGAATGGACTTGAGGATATGGGGAGGGGGAAGGGTAAGCTGTGACAAAGTGAGAGAGTGGCATGGACATATATACACTACCAAATGTAAAATAGATAGCTAGTGGGAAGCAGCCGTATCGCACAGGGAGATCAGCTCGGTGCTTTGTGACCACGTAGAGGGGTGGGATAGGGAGGGTGGGAGGGAGGGAGACGCAAGAGGATAGCTAGTGGGAAGCAGCCGTATCGCACAGGGAGATCAGCTCGGTGCTTTGTGACCACGTAGAGGGGTGGGATAGGGAGGGTGGGAGGGAGGGAGACGCAAGAGGGAAGAGATATGGGAACATATGTATAACTGATTCACTTTGTTATAAAGCGGAAACTAACACACTATTGTAAAGCAATTATACTCCAATAAAGATGTAAAAAAAAAAAAGTTCTTCCTGCCCCCCCAACTATAAGTGTACATAGTTACATACCTTTTCTCCTAGAGGCAGCACAGTGCAGTGGTCCTCTGTAGAAGCAGAGGTTCTGGTGCCAGACTCCTTAGTTTCACATCCCAGTTCTGGCACGAATCAGTTGCATGACCCTCAATCTCTCTATGCCTTAGTTTTCTCATCGGTAAAATGGGGTTGTGGTGAGGATTAAGTTAGTGAGTACAGGTGAAGCATTTAGAATAGTGCCAAGCATATGGTAAATAATGTGTGTGCTATTATCTAGTTCCTTTACAGCCTTTTTTTCACATTTAGATCTTTGGTATACCTTTTTTTGCATGATGATTTGAGTCTATTTTTTTCTCAGATGGATAGCCAGTTCTGTTAAATAGTCGATTTTCCCACTGATGCTACCTGTAGAATATGCTAAGGAACAGGCTATCCCTAGAAGTGCCCTAAGAGGTCTCAACCAGTACATAGCCGCCTGTGATAACTACACTTGAAGCAGGCTATTCAATTAGCACTTTGTGGACTCCTTGGGGACCTGTTAAAGACAGAAATTCTGAAGTTGAATTTAATAATGTTCAGAAACTAGGCCTCTCCCCTCTGAGCCCCACCCAAACAGGGGTTTGGAAGGCCAGGAAGGCCACCCCAGTTGCTCTGCTTAAAGAACAAGGCCGCTGAGGACTGTGTTCTTGAAAAAGCATACCCAATCTAAAAACGTGTATACTTCTCCAAAATAATAATGATGAGGAAGAGAACTCAGTCATTCTGAACTTTATAGTAGGAGAATATACGGTATATGCATAAAGATGGGATATATTTAGCTGTGAAGGATGGCTGGAGTTAGTGGAGAGTTTCACAAGTGTAACAGGCTTATCTACGTTAGATGACTATTGGGTAGGGGAGGCTGAGAACCAGAGATTCAACCTTAGCTTTTTCTTTAAGACTTAATCACAAACACATCAACTGTTTAAGGTGTGCTGCCATCTCCTGGTCAAACTTGTGTTGCAGTCAGATCACAAGCAGTTACAGCAAAAAGTGAAGCAGCTTTGAGTATGATGTGATTTAATCCAAAACAAAACAAACACGCACACCCTCTGGGAGAAGGCATGCTGCGTGCTGACTGACAGTCCCTGGTGGCTACAGAGAGTGCTGCTGTGCTGGTAGAGGCCTATGATGGTGTCCATCAGGCACTGCCGAGCAAGCAAATCTGAAGAGCAGGCTGAGGCTAAAAAGAAAATTCAAATATTCCAAATGCAGATAGGCCCATATATGGATTCTATGCCCAGATTCTCTCACAGTATAATGAGGAGTAGATAGGCTTGTGCACAAGTTCAGAATGTTGCAAGTTCGTGCTGAAAAGAGGCTGGCGGAAAGGGTGTGAACCCAGGAGAGGCTCTGAAAAATAAATTGCTATCACTCCACTTTGCCCCCATCTTCACTCTCCTGCCTCCCATTCCCGGGCCTTACCCTCTGGTAGTGGTCATGTCAAGTGCCCAGAGACCGAGAGCAATCCATGGGGGAGAGTAACATGTTCCATCAATCTCCAAGGCAAACTAAAAGACCTCTAGGGTCCCAGTGGAAATGGAATGGAATAGAGAGCATTCTGCAGACACAGTGAGGTTAAGGGAAAACAGAAGCCAAACAGATATAAACCTAAAACGTTAATGTGATCTTTATTATACAGCACATCTGGTGTTTGTGCACCCCAGAAGTATACACAACACTCTATAAAACCAAACCCAGCCATTCAAAATTACACTAAATGAAGACTTAACCCATAGTTGCATCTCTTAAAAATATACACAATTAACACTGTCCCGCTGTAACAATATCATGGAAAGAGACAGGGAGCACAAGGAGGGAGAGAGTGTAAGAACTGAAGTTTGTGCCAAAGTAATTTTCTCTTGTTATTGCACTTTTATTCTACACACTTAGTATATTACACTTTTATTTAACACTGTAATAATAAACATTAGTCCTTTGAAACAAACAAAAACATGACATAAAGACAAAAGACAACAAGCTGTCCAGACCAATTTCCTTTCCAGCCCTCTGAGTAAGGTGTCCCCCGAGTGTCAGGTGTTCACACACAGTCTCTTCAGTCAGCTCTGTGGACTGGATGTTAACAAAGCAGATAAAGTTAAAAATAAAACCCTTTTCAGAACAGTAGTGTACTTAAAACCCCCCAAGGGAGTTTGCCATACAGGTTTCTCAAGTTGACTCCCTCCTAACCCACTTAAACATCACACTAGCCCTAACCCACCCCACCCCCATATTTAGAAGGATAAACCCTCTTTTTTTTTCTTTTAAAGAAAAAGTGGGTTATTTGATCCAGCAAATCCAAAAATCAAGCTTTGAAAACTCAAAGAAAGCAACTACTCTTTCGGCAATGGACTCTTCGAGGGCCATTTATTCCACTCTGATGCAGTATGAACTTAGGAGGTTCCCTGACTAGTCAGATGGAATACCATGCATGCCTTCTCTCCAAAGCAAGGCCAGAGGAAGTCTGTTCCCCAAAGTGCTGTTACAATCACCAATCCCTTTTGGCTTCTCAGTGCTAAATACTAAGCCAAAAAATAAAGTGTCATTCAGTGCAGTTATCACTTTGCAGCCCTGCTACCCTAAACCACTTTGCTGATCAGGAAAAAACTTTGTCAACACCTCTTTGGCAGCTCAAGTGAAAATGCAAAAAAAAAAACGCATTGGAGAGCTGACAGGTACTGCTTGAGAGTTCTACCAGTCCCCTGTTTCTATCCGTGGTAGTAATATATCCCTCCCTTCACTCTTTCCTTGAATTTTAGTGTTAAAAATTAGGAGAAGCTGCTGCCTAGGCTCTGTCCCCTTGAAACTGATGGAGTCACAAATGACTTCTTTGGTCTGGGAAGAACCAGCACAGTCCTCCTTCCCAGAGAAGTGAAAGGCTTTTGCTCCATCAATGAGTCACTCTGCAGAGGATCCAGGGAACTAGGGCATGCCTGTGGAAACCTCACCCCAACGTGCATTCCGCAACGCCCCCAGACTGACCTTGCCGCTGGCTCCCTAGGCACTAAGGCAGCTACTCTGGAGCCCCAGGCTCCACCGCGTCTTCTGATTGCTCTGCAGGAAGGTCTGTCACTCAATTCTGAAGCAACAGAAGCGACCAGACCTCAAGCACGTTAAAAATGGCCAGGTAATCATTTTCAGGCTGGGGTAAATTGCCCTAATTAAGTTGGTAAGAAGGATGGAACACAGTAAGGGTAACTCTTGCATCCCATCCTTCTTCCTCCCCCTGCCACAATCTCACCTCACCACGTGGGAGCACAGACAACCAAAGCTAGGAGGTAAAATCTTCAGGACTTTGGCCTTGTTGAGCCCTCTACAGCCCGAGTGCTGCCAGGCCTCTTTGAATATCTAGTGTCTTCCCAAGTAATATACAAATACAGTACATTTCATGGCATTGCATCACTTAAATAATGGATGCCAAGCAACAGAAGAACCCCAAATTAGCAGACACTGTTATTCAACAAAAGCAAAGTATACACACGTGTTATACATATGTATTCCTGTACTCAGCCTGCTGAGTGTTTAAATAACACTTCCAAATATCTACATGTGGACTCTGGCTGGCCTGCACCTTTTCTCAGAATACTTTTTAAAAAATGAACTGCAGGGGCTTCCCTGGTGGCGCAGTGGTTGAGAGTCCGCCTGCCGATGCAGGGGACACGGGTTCGTGCCCCGGTCTGGGAAGATCCCACATGCCGCGGAGCGGCTGGGCCCATGAGCCATGGCCGCTGAGCCTGCGCGTCCGGAGCCTGTCCTCCGCAACGGGAGAGGCCACAACAGTGAGAGGCCCGCGTAACGCATAAAAAAAAAAAAAAAAAAAAAAAAAATGAACTGCAACCACTCATCTCCTTACTAAGCGTTAGCCCCTCCCTTGCTTCTCCCTACTCAGGCAAAATATGTGCGCAATCTGCTCGAAAACTGGTATCTGAGAGCAGCAGACTAAGCCACGGGGGATAAACTGAAAAGGGACTCTGGGTGGAGAAAAACCTAACCTCCCATGTGTAAACGGAGCTACGAACTAAGACTTCCAAAGAATGTTAGGAATGTGGGCTCCACTATGGGAGCACAGAGTCCTGATTATGGCTGGAGTTAAAAGACAGTCTGGAAAAGGGAACTAGGTAAGACTTTTCTTGAAATTTCATACAGAAGAGATTTATACTGACTTTTTGGCTAAAGAAACAGCTTGGGCATCAGTGAACTGCTGGATATGCTCACAGCCATCCAACTCTTCCCTATCCAGGAGTCATCTCTGCCTGGCAAGGTCTCAAGTTGCCCCGCAAGCATCAGTCCCCTTGGGAGCTCTCTGTAATGAATGTCAAATTCTTCCCATAGCCAAAAGGTGAGGGGAAGGAAAGAAAGAAAGAGCGAAAGAGAAAGGTCTCTGCTTTCAAGTAGAATCATCGAGGCCTCTGTTTGGCCTCTCAGAATGTGACTTGCATAGCCGGTCCATGATGCCCCGGAGCATGGGCTGGACAATGCCCAAGAGAGGTCTCTGCGAGGGGTCACCATCCCAGCAGGCTTCCATCAGCTGCCAGCACTCCTCGTCAAACACAGGGAGGCGTTCCGGACGGGCCCCTAGAGAGAGGAGCATGGAAATAAGACACGAGGCGGCGAGAAGGGAACCGACACAATGAAGAGGCTCTGTCCCCTTGAAACCGATGGAGTCACAAATGACTTCTTTGGTCTGGGAAGAACCAGCACAGTCCTCCTTCCCAGAGAAGTGGAAGGCTTTTGCTCCATCAGTGAGCCACTCTCTGCAGAGGATCCAGGGAACTAGGGCCCCAGTTGGGGCTCAGGATGCCACACAATGCAGTGAGCTTTGGCTTCAGCTGCAGATATCTAGGTTAGAACCTAACAGTAACTGTGATGAAAAACTGGAATACGCTGGCATGGGATGTTGAAGAATTAGAAATTTTAAAGATAAAAACCTGTCTGAGAGTTCAGAACCACGCTGCCTGGAAGCAGAGGTTTGACTTAAATGTCCTTTCTGGATTCCATGATGGTTTAAATGTGTATGCGGTCCTGCTGTGGAGTGGCCAGAGAGGAGGACAGGAGGCCGCTGCGGCAGTGCCTGGTCTCAGTCTGCTGTCTTCTGGGGAATCAGGGCAAAGCAAGGCTCGTGGTTCTTACCTCTCCGCACATTGTTCCAGAGATGGTCTTTGCTGGCACACCTCTCAAATGCCTCAGGGAGCTTGACAGAGCCTGAGCAGATATACCAGAAAAGAATGCCAAAAGCGTAGACATCCACAGAATTATCATACTTCCCTACAGCAAGAAAGGGTGACAAGTAGTGAGCCAGGGAGGGAATCAACAGCATCACCACTAACATGCATCTGCAGAGGCCTTTACACATGCTTTCCTAAAGCCTTTAATGCCCATCATCTCTTACAACAACCCTGTTAGGCAGGACACATTTATAATGCCCATTTTATAGTACGAAAAACTATGGCACTGGGAGGGCTAAAGATTAAAAGAGCCAAGACTAGAGCTTGACAAAGGGGAAGGAAAATAGGCCTTTTATTTTATTTTATTTATTTTATATTTCACTGATAGTCATTATATTTTGTATTTGATTGTTGTTTGTGTGAAGTACTTTTTTTATTTTTAAAATAAATCAATTTATTTATTCTTTCATTCATTCATTTTTGGCTGTGTCGGGTCTTGGTTGCTGCACACGGGTCCTCTCCAGTTGCAGCGAGCAGGGGCCACTCTTCGCTGCGGTGCACGGGCTTCTCATTGCGGGGGTTCCTCCTGTCACGGAGCACCGGCTCCAGGCACGCGGGCATCAGTAGCTGCAGCACTCGGGCTCAGTAGTTGTGGCTCACA
Organism: Phocoena sinus; assembly: GCF_008692025.1. Classification (NCBI taxonomy): domain Eukaryota; kingdom Metazoa; phylum Chordata; class Mammalia; order Artiodactyla; family Phocoenidae; genus Phocoena; species Phocoena sinus. The sequence goes on along the minus strand of NC_045763.1, from coordinate 152,355,510 downwards.
GGCTCTAGAGCACAGGCTCAGTAGTTGTGGCTCACGGGCTTAGTTGCTCTGTGGCATGTGGGATCTTCCCGGACCAGGGATTGAACCCGTGTCCCCTGCATTGGCAGGCGGATTCTTAACCACTGTGCCACCAGGGAAGTCCGGGCCTTCATTTTAATGGGACAATCAAAAAGATTAATCCTGAAGTCATGTTAGGGAAATAAAGTTGGGAAATACAGGTGGGTAGATAGGTTGCAACCATAACATAAAGATTTTTAAAGTCGGACAGAAGAGTCTGGATTTGATGGGCAGCAGGAGTCATTTATCCTTTAGAGCAGGAGGTGACATGAAGAAAATATTTTAGAAAGATTATTTTTACAGCAGTAGGATGAACTGCAGTAGAAATAATCAAATGAATTTAAATATGAAGTAGCCAAGATAAAATAATAAAAGTGGGAATAGAAATTTTTTTAAAAGTCAAGGAAAGAAAAATGATGACTGTCTATTTCTTTTCAATGTGCGTAGGACTACAGCTATCCAACTAACTCCTAATCCTTATATGTATCCCTCAGTGAAGGGTTGGGGGAAGACTTGTGGCTAATGAGAGAAATCCAAATATTATAAATTGCTAATTTTAAGTCTTACCAATACTAACAAGTGACCTGCCATTCCCTTTCCACCTTCCCTGGCGATGACCCAACAACCTTCCTCGTCCATTCAGGCTCAAAACCTTGGAGTCATCTTTTAGTCATTCATTTCTGTTCATCACCCATATCAAGTTAATTACAAAATCTTGCCCATCCTTCCTCTGAATTGATCTCAAATCTGTAACATTTTTTGTTTCAGCACTACTACCAACTTAATCCTAGGTCTGGTCTCCACTACTGGTCTCCCTACGTGGCTCTTGCCACTCAATCTGCCTTACCTACTGCTACTAAACATTTCCATGAACATCTCTTTTCATCCCTCACCTGTTCAAAAGCCCAATAGCTCCTTACTTCTTTCACATCAAGCCTTCACTCCACTGCATAAATTTCAAGCTCAAATATATCTTACGTCCAACTTGTTTGCTATTACTTCCCGAACTGATTTCTTTCCTGTCATGCTTATTTCTAATCGGCAATTTTGCTCCTATTTCCTCTCCCCCAGCCTCCAGAATTTTCTCTCCTACCTAACATGGTTGGACTCTAGAGACAGAAAGACCTAAATTCCAACCCCAGCCTCATTATTTCTAGCTCAGTGTTTTGGGGTGGGTTTCTTCATCAATCTGGCCTCAACTTAATCCATGACATGGACATAAAAATGCATCAATATCACCACAGAATTGGCATGAGGATTAAATGGAACAAAATATATGATATAACATACCCACAGTGCCTAGCTCAAAGAATATATTAATAAGTATATTGACTTCCCTTCCCACCTACCAAATTTTCCAGATCTCATTCAGTTTCTATCCAGAATTTCACCTCTACCACAAAACCATCTGAACACCAACATTATGTAGCACTTAGTCACATGTTGTCTTATACTGCTTCTTAATTATTTTACCTCTCAATATATCTCTGTCAACTGTAAGTTCTTTAATGATAGAGGACAACTCTTATTATACAGGAGTTATTCAATCAATACTTTAGGATTAAATAATTGGTTGACTATGGCAATGATGGCACTAATAGCCCAGAGAGACATCCAAAACAACAGTTGGTGACTCCCACTTACACTTTTCTTTCTTGCCCCTTTACCTCTTCACTTGTCCCCCTACTTGTCTTAGGTTTCCCCTGTGCTGGTTTCTCCCCTGCCTGTACCAGAACTGCCAGCAGTACTTGTGGATACTACTTAGCCCAAAGGGTAGCACTTGGTTAAAACACGGAGCCCTGCCCAAACCCACTCCCTGCCCTCCAGCTTACCTGTGAAAAGTTCAGGGGCCATATGAATTGGTGTCCCCACAATGCTGCCTGACATCATGGCCTCTGGCTTGCAGAATCCTAAGTCAGTGATCTTGGCACGGTTCTGCTTGTCCAACTGCCAACAAAGCAGGGTGAGAGTCATCCTATGCCTAGTCCTGCACGTAGCGCTCAGCTGCATACCCAAGCTCAAAAGTAGGCATCTACCTCACAGCAGTACTTAATCAACTCTGCCTCTATTCTCCCTGTCTCTAGATTCACTCCCATTACTGTCTTCTCCCCGTACTGTAAACAACCTGATGGCAAGGACTGCCTTTTTCATCTTTGTACCCCCAGCACTTAGCATAGTGCCTAGCACATATCAGGAGCTTAGCAAATCTTGGAAGAATGAATAAATGAAGGGCACTGAGGAAAGTATTATTAGTTCCTGATTATTCTCCTCTGACCTCCAGAACCCAGGGCAGGAAGTTGCTAAATAAGAAGGTTGAGGTCCTCTAGTCAGCTGAGGAGGGTTTTTTAATTCCCTCTAGTTTCCTTTCCTGAGGTCCAAGACAATAAATCTGTCCCAGGTGAATGGATAAAGAAGATGTATATATATATATATATATATATATATATATATATATATATATATATATATATATATATGTATATGTATATATCTATACAATGGAATACTACTCAGCCATAAAAAAGAATGAAATAGTACAGTAACATGGATGGAACTAGAGATTATCAAAAGAAGTGAAGTGAGTCAGACAGAAAAAGACAAATATGTGGTATCAATTTTATGTGGAATCTAAAATATGACACAAATGAACTTATTTACAAAACAGAAGCAGACTCACAGATACAGAAAACAAACTTATGGTTACCAAAGGGGAAAGGGGGTAGGGGAGGGACAAATTAGGAGTTTGGGATTAGCATATACCAACTTCTATATATAAAACAGATAAACAACAAGATCCTATTGTATAACACGGGGAACTACATTCAATATCTTGTAATAACATAAAATGGAAAAGAATATGAAAAGGAATATATATGTAGAACTGAATCATTTTGCTGTACACCAGAAACTAACATATTATAAATCAACTATACTTCAATAAAAATAAAAATTAAAAAAAAAATCTGTCTCATTTGGCTATTGACAAGCCTCTTAGGTTTCAGCCTAGAATTTTAGGAAGATACTTCCCTCCCCCCAAAACTGCTATCATCTTTATATATCATTTTTTTTTTTAAACATCTTTATTGGGGTATAATTGCTTTACAATGGTGTGTTAGTTTCCGCTTTATAACAAAGTGAATCAGCTATACATATACATATGTTCCCATATGTCTTCCCTCTTGCGTCTCCCTCCCTCCCACTCTCCCCATCCCACCCTTCCAGGCTGTCACAAAGCACCGAGCTAATATCCCTGTGCCTTGCGGCTGCTTCCCCCCAGCTATCTACCTTACTACGTTTGTTAGTGTGTATATGTCCATGACTCTCTCTCACCCTGTCAAAACTCACCCTTCCCCCTCCCCATATCCTCAAGTCCGTTCTCCAGTAGGTCTGCGTCTTTATTCCTGTCTTACCCCTAGGTTCTTCATGACATTTTTTTCCCTTAAATTCCATACATATATGTTAGCATACGGTATTTGTCCTTTTCTTTCTGACTTACTTCACTCTGTATGACAGACTCTAGGTCTATCCATCTCATTACAAATAGCTCAATTTCATTTCTTTTTAAGGCTGAGTAATATTCCATTGTGTATATGTGCCACATCTTCTTTATCCATTCATCCGATGATGGGCGCTTAGGTTGTTTCCATCTCCGGGCTATTGTAAATAGAGCTGCAATGAACATTTTGGTACATGACTCTTTTTGAATTTTGGTTTTCTCAGGGTATATGCCCAGTAGTGGGATTGCTGGGTCATATGGTAATTCTATTTGTAGTTTTTTAAGGAACCTCCATACTATTCTCCATAGTGGCTGAACCATTTCACATTCCCACCAGCAGTGCAAGAGTGTCCCCTTTTCTCCACACCCTCTCCAGCATTTATTGTTTCTAGATTTTTTGATGATGGCCATTCTGACTGGTGTGAGATGATATCTCATTGTAGTTTTGATTTGCATTTCTCTAATGATTAATGATGTTGAGCATTCTTTCATGTGTTTGTTGGCAGTCTGTATATCTTCTTTGGAGAAATGTCTATTTAGGTCTTCTGCCCATTTTTGGATGGGGTTGTTTGTTTTTTTGTTATTGAGCTGCATGAGCTGCTTATAAATTTTGGAGATTAATCCTTTGTCAGTTGCTTCATTTGCAAATGTTTTCTCCCATTCTGAGGGTTGTCTTTTGGTCTTGTTTATGGTTTCCTTTGCTGTGCAAAAGCTTTGAAGTTTCATTAGGTCCCATTTGTTTATTTTTGTTTTTATTTCCATTACTCTAGGAGGTGGGTCAGAAAGGATCTTGCTGTGATTTATGTCATAGAGTGTTCTTCCTATGTTTTCTTCTAAGAGTTTGATAGTTTCTGGCCTTACATTTAGGTCTTTAATCCATTTTGAGCTTATTTTTGTGTATGGTGTTAGGGAGTGATCTAATCTCATACTTTTACATGTACCTGTCCAGTTTTCCCAGCACCATTTATTGAAGAGGCTGTCCTTTCTCCACTGTACATTCCTGCCTCCTTTATCAAAGATAAGGTGTCCATATGTGCGTGGGTTTATCTCTGGGCTTTCTATCCTGTTCCACTGATCTATCTTTCTGTTTTTGTGCCAGTACCATACTGTCTTGATTACTGTTGCTTTGTAGTATAGTCTGAAGTCAGGGAGCCTGATTCCTCCGGCTCCATTTTTCGTTCTCAAGATTGCTTTCGCTATTCGGGGTCTTTTGTGTTTCCATACAAATTGCGAAATTTTTTGTTCTAGTTCTGTGAAAAATGCCAGTGGTAGTTTGATAGGGATTGCATTGAATCTGTAGATTGCTTTGGGTAGTAGAGTCATTTTCACAATGTTGATTCTTCCCATCCAAGAACATGGTATATCTCTCCATCTATTTGTATCATCTTTAATTTCTTTCATCCGTGTCTTATAATTTTCTGCATACAGGTCTTTCGTATCCTTAGGTAGGTTTATTCCTAGATATTTTATTCTTTTTGTTGCAATGGTAAATGGGAGTGTTTTCTTGATTTCACTTTCAGATTTTTCATCATTAGTATATAGGAATGCCAGAGATTTCTGTGCATTAATTTTGTATCCTGCTACTTTACCAAATTCATTGATTAGCTCTAGTAGTTTTCTGGTAGCATCTTTAGGATTCTCTATGTATAGTATCATGTCATCTGCAAACAGTGACAGCTTTACTTCTTCTTTTCCGATTGGGATTCCTTTTATTTCCTTTTCTTCTCTGATTGCTGTGGCTAAAACTTCCAAAACTATGTTGAATAAGAGTGGTGAGAGTGGGCAACCTTGTCTTGTTCCTGATCTTAGTGGAAATGCTTTCAGTTTTTCACCATTGAGGATGATGTTTGCTGTGGGCTTGTCATATATGGCCTTTATTATGTTGAGGAAAGTTCCCTCTATGCCTACTTTCTGGAGGGTTTTTATCATAAATGGGTGTTGAATTTTGTTGAAAGCTTTCTCTGCATCTATTGAGATGATCATATGGTTTTTCTCCTTCAATTTGTTAATATGGTTTATCACATTGATAGATTTGCGTATATTGAAGAATCCTTGCATTCCTGGAATAAACCCCACTTGATCATGGTGTATGATCCTTTTAATGTGCCGTTGGATTCTGTTTGCTAGTATTTTGTTGAGGATTTTTGCATCTATGTTCATCAGTGATATTGGCCTGTAGTTTTCTTTCTTCGTGACATCCTTGTCTGGTTTTGGTATCAAGGTGATGGTGGCCTCGTAGAAGGAATTTGGGAGTGTTCCTCCCTCTGCTATATTTTGGAAGAGTTCGAGAAGGATAGGTGTTAGCGCTTCTCTAAACGTTTGATAGAATTCACCTGTGAAGCCATCTGGTCCTGGGCTTTTGTTTGTTGGAAGGTTTTTAATCACAGTTTCAATTTCAGTGCTTGTGATTGGTCTGTTCATATTTTCTATTTCTTCCTGATTCAGTCTTGGCAGGTTGTGCATTTCTAAGAATTTGTCCATTTCTTCCAGATTGTCCATTTTATTGGCATAGAGTTGCTTGTAGTAATCTCTCATGATTTTTTTTATTTCTGCAGTGTCAGTTGTTACTTCTCCTTTTTCATTTCTAATTCTATTGATTTGAGTCTTCTCCCTTTTTTTCTTGATGAGTCTGGCTAGCGGTTTATCTATTTTGTTTATCTTCTCAAAGAACCAGCTTTTAGTTTTATTGATCTTTGCTATCGTCTCCTTCATTTCTTTTTCATTTATTTCTGATCTGATTTTTATGATTTCTTTCCTTCTGCTAGCTTTGGGGTTTTTTTGTTCTTCTTTCTCTAATTGCTTGAGGTGCAAGGTTAGGTTGTTTATTCGAGATGTTTCCTGCTTCTTAAGGTGGGCTTGTATTGCTATAAACTTCCCCCTTAGAACTGCTTTTGCTGCATCCCATAGGTTTTGGGTCGTTGTGTCTCCATTGTCATTTGTTTCTAGGTATTTTTTTATTTCCTCTTTGATTTCTTCAGTGATCACTTCATTATTAAGTAGTGTATTGTTTAGCCTCCATGTGTTTGTATTTTTTACAGATCTTTTCCTGTAATTGATATCTAGTCTCATGGCGTTGTGGTCAGAAAAGATACTTGATACAATTTCAGTTTTCTTAAATTTACCAAGGCTTGATTTGTGACCCAAGATATGATCTATCCTGGAGAATGTTCCATGAGCACTTGAGAAAAATGTGTATTCTGTTGTTTTTGGATGGAGTGTCCTATAAATATCAATTAAGTCCATCTTGTTTAATGTATCATTTAAAGCTTGTGTTTCCTTATTTATTTTCATTTTGGATGATCTGTCCATGGGTGAAAGTGGGGTGTTAAAGTCCCCTACTATGAATGTGTTACTGTTGATCTCCCCTTTTATGGTTGTTAGTATTTGCCTTATGTATTGAGGTGCTCCTATGTTGGGTGCATAAATATTTACAATTGTTATATCTTCTTCTTGGATCGATCCCTTGATCATTATGTAGTGTCCTTCTTTGTCCCTTTTAATAGTCCTTATTTTAAAGTCTATTTTGTCTGATATGAGAATTGCTACTCCATCTTTCTTTTTATTTCCATTTGCATGGAATATCTTTTTCCATCCCCTTACTTTCAGTCTGTATGTGTCTCTAGGTCTGAAGTGGGTCTCTTGTAGACAGCATATATAAGGGTCTTGTTTTTGTATCCATTCAGCCAATCTGTGTCTTTTGGTGGGAGCATTTAGTCCATTTACATTTAAGGTAATTATCGATATGTATGTTCCTATTTCCATTTTCTATATTGTTTTGGGCTCGCTACTATAGGTCGTTTCCTTCTCTTGTGTTTCGTGTCTAGAGAAGTTCCTTTAGCATTTGTTGTAAAGCTGGTTTGGTGGTGCTGAACTCTCTCAGCTTTTGCTTGTCTGTAAAGGTTTTAATTTCTCCATCAAATGTGAATGAGATCCTTGCTGGGTAGAGTAGTCTTGGTTGCAGGCTTTTCTCCTTCATCACTTTCAGTATGTCCTGCCACTCCCTTCTGGCTTGTAGGGTTTCTGCTGAGAGATCAGCTGTTAACCTTATGGGGATTCCCTTGTGTGTTATTTGTTGTTTTTCCCTTGCGGCTTTTAATATGCTTTCTTTGTATTTAATTTTTGACAGTTTGATTAATATGTGTCTTGGCGTGTTTCTCCTTGTATTTATCCTGTATGGGACTCTCTGTGCTTCCTGGACTTGATTAACTATTTCCTTTCCCATATTAGGGAAGTTTTCAACTATAATCTCTTCAAATATTTTCTCAGTCCCTTTCTTTCTTTCTTCTTCTTCTGGAACCCCTATAATTCGAATGTTGGTGCGTTTCATGTTGTCCCAGAGGTCTCTGAGACTGTCCTCAGTTCTTTTCATTCTTTTTTCTTTATTCTGCTCTGCAGTAGTTATTTCCACTACTTTATCTTCCAGGTCACTTATCCGTTCTTCTGCCTCAGTTATTCTGCTATTGATCCTATCTAGAGTGGTTTTAATTTCATTTATTGCATTGTTCATCGTTGCTTGTTTCATCTTTAGTTCTTGTAGGTCCTTGTTAACTGTTTCTTGCATTTTGTCCATTCTACTTCCAAGATTTCGGATCATCCTTACTATCATTATTCTGAATTCTTTTTCAGGTAGATTGCCTATTTCCTCTTCATTTGTTAGGTCTGGTGGGTTTTTATCTTGCTCCTTCATCTGCTGTGTGTTTTTCTGTCTTCTCATTTTGCTTATCTTACTGTGTGTAGGGTCTCCTTTTTGCAGGCTGCACTTTCGTAGTTCCCGTTGTTTTTGATGTCTGTCTCCAGTGGCTAAGGTTGTTTCAGTGGGTTGTGTAGGCTTCCTGGTGGAGGGAACTAGTGCCTGTGTTGTGCTGGATGAGGCTGGATCTTGTCTCTCTAGTGGGCAGGTTCACGTCTGGTGGCGTGTTTTGGGGTGTCTGTGGCCTTATTATGATTTTAGGCAGCCTCTCTGCTAATGGGTGGTGTTGTGTTCCTGTTTTGCTAGTTGTTTGGCATAGGTTGTCCAGCACTGTGGCTTGCTGGTCGTTGAGTGAAGCTGGGTGCTGGTGTTAAGATGGAGGTCTCTGGGAGATTTCCACCGTTTAATATTATGTGGAGCTGGGAGGTCTCTTGTTGACCAGTGTCCTGAAGTTGGCTCTCCTACCTCAGAGGCAGAGCCCTGACTCTTGGCTGGAGCACCAAGAGCCTTTCATCCACACGGCTCAGAATAAAAGGGAGAAAAAGTAGAATTAGTAGAAGTATGAGTAAAGAAAGAAGGAAAGGAGGAAAGGAAGGAAGAAAGAAAGAAGCAAAGAAGGAAAGAAAGGAGGGAGGGAGGGAGGGAGGGAGGGAGGAAGGAAGGAAGGAGGGAAAGAAGGAAAAAAGACAGAAAGATGATACAGTAAAAATAAAATAAAGTATAATATAGTTATTGAATTAAAAAAAATTTAGAAAAAAAATTAAAAAGGGACGGATAGAACCTTAGGACAAATGTTGGAAGCAAAGCTATACAGAGAAAATCTTACACAGAAGCATACACATACACCTTCACAAAAAAGAGGTAAAGGGGGAAATATCATAAATCCTGCTCCCAGAGACCACCTCCTCAATTTGGGGTGATTCGTTGTCTAAAGGAGGGAAGGAAGGAAGGAAAGAAAGAAAGAACGAAGGTAAAGTATAATAAAGTTATTACAATTAAACTTAATTATTAAGAAAAAGAATTTTTTAAAAAAATCATGGACGGATAGAGCCCTAGGACAAATGGTGGAAGCAAGAGTATACAGACAAGATCTCACACAGAAGCATACACGTACACATTCACAAAAAGAGGAAAAGGGAAAAAAATCATAGATCTCGCTCCTAAATTCCCCCTCTTCAATTTGGGATCATTCCTTGTCTATTCAGGTATTCCACAGATGCAGGGTATATCAAGTTGATTGTGGAGCTTTAATCCGCTGCTTCTGTGGCTGCTGGGAGAGATTTCCCTTTCTCTTCTTTGTTCTCACAGCTCACAGGAGCTCAGCTTTGGATTTGGCCCTGCCTCTGCGTGTAGGTCGCTGGAGGGCGTCTGTTTTTTCGCTCAGACAGGACGGGGTTAAAGGAGCAGCTGATTCGGGGCCTCCGGCTCACTCAGGCCGGGGGTTGGGGGATGGGGGAAGGAGGGGCACTGCGTGCGGGGCGGGCCTGCGGCGGCAGAGGCAACGTGACGTTGCGGCAGAGGCCGGCGTGACGTTGCACCAGCCTGAGGCCCGCCGTGCGTTGTCCCGGGGAAGTTGTCCCTGGATCCCGGGAACCTGGCAGTGGCGGGCTGCACAGGCTCCGTGGAAGAGGGGTGTGGAGAGTGACCTGTGCTCGCACACAGGCCCCTTGGTGGCGGCAGCAGCAGCCTTAGCGTCTCCCGCCCGGCTCTGGGGTCCGCGGTTTTAGCCGCGGCTCGCGCCCGTCTCTGGGGTTTGCGCTTTCAGCCGCGGCTCGCGCCCGTCTCTGGGGTTCGCGCTTTTAGCCGCGGCTCGCGCCCGTCTCTGGAGATCCTTTAAGCAGCGCTCTTAAACCCCTCTCCTCGTGCACCAGGAAACAAAGAGGGAAGAAAAAGTCTCTTGCCTCTTCGGCAGGTGCAGGCTTTTCCCAGAACTCCCTCCCGGCTAGTCGTGGTGCACCAACCCCTTCAGGCTATGTTCAAGCCGCCAACCCCAGTCCTCTCCCTGAGCTCCGTCCAAAACCAAAACCCGAGCCTCAGCTCGCAGCCCCGCCCGCCCCGGCGGGTGAGCAGACAAGCCTCTCGGGTTGGTGAGTGCTGGTCGGCACCGATCGTCTGTGCAGGAATCTCCCCGCTTTGCCCTCCGCACCCGTCGCTGTGCACTACTCCGCGGTCCCGAAACTCCCCCCTCCGCCTCCCGCAGTCTCCGCCCGCGGAGGGGCTTCCTAGTGTGTGGAAACTTTTCCTCCTTCACAGCTCCCTCCCACTGGTGCAGGTGCTGTCCTTATTCTTTTGTCTCTGTTTTTTCTTTTGCCCTACCCAGGTACGTGGGGAGTTTCTTGCCTTTTGGGAGGTCTGAGGTCTTCTGCCAGCCTTCAGTAGGAGTTCTGTAGGAGTTGTTCCACGTGTGGATGTATTTCTGGTGTATCCGTGGGGAGGAAGGTGATCTCCGCGTCTTACTCTTCCGCCATCTTCAAGGTCCCCCGCTATGTGCTCTTTTATATATATTGGGCCTAAAAGTTTCACTTTAGTGTGATCAGTTCCTTGCTCAGTGAAAAGCTGCTGGGTTCTCCTTGGATTCTGGGATTCTCAGGACATCAGATCAAGCAACTGAGAGGTCCATCCAGGGGTAAATTCCACAGATGGTTTCTTCTTTCTCTGGGATCAATGTTCTAACATCTGGGTTAATCAGATCATGCAGACTTGGTTAATTAAAAGCAGAAAACAGCTGGGCACGTTACTCACGGCCCAGACGCACCATGACCAGTCCGTTCTTAAGAAACAGCTTCTGGACAGACCAGCTCCAAAAAGCGTGTGGCGTCTGAGTGCGGATAAGGCAGGCGCAAAGCGGGCCGTAGTTTGGACCTTGGGGCCAAGTCTGCACTTTTCTGAGTTCCTTTTACTTTTCCGTAAGTTTTGAAATTGCATTTACCCGGCGGGAGAAGGTGTAGCGTGGCAACCGCACACAGCTGAAAAAAATATATACGTTTGCACTCACAAACTCCCCAGATTCTTCACAAACAGGGGTGGAAGAGAAAACTTAGGACGTCCAAGTTCAGCATTAATACGAATGACTCGCCAGCAAATATTCCGTACACTTCCCTCGGGTCGTTTATTCTCCGAGAAACCTATATATCATTTTTTAAAATAAATTTATTTATTTATTTATTTTTTGGCTGTGTTGGGTCTTCATTGCTGCAAGCGGGCTTTCTCTAGTTGCGGCGAGCGGGGGCTACTCTTCGTTATGGTGCGTGGGCTTCTCATTGTGGTGGCTTCTCTTGTTTCGGGGCACGGGCTCTAGGCGCGCGGACTTCAGTAGTTGTGGCACGTGGGCTCAGTAGTTGTGGCTCACAGGCTTAGTTGCTCCATGGCATGTGGGATCTTCCCAGACCAGGGCTCGAACCTGTGTCCCCTGCATTGGCAGGCGGATTCTCAACCACTGCGCCACCAGGGAAGCCCTCTTTATATATCATTTAAGTGTTGCCAGAGACACTTCAGTGATAATCCAATATATTTTCAAAAGGAGTATGTCAAAAGATTCTTTATAACTTAGATAACAGGACTGGTAGGTTCATGACTATCTTACCTTTTAAGGTGTATTTACCCATCTCAGTCCTCATCCAGCACCTCAAACCCTAAGCAATAACAAGACCTGGAATCCTCAAAAATATCAATGTCACAAAAGCAAAAAAAAGGCAGGACTATTCTAGACTAAGAGGCTAAAGAAACATGACAAAATGCACTGTATGATCCTTGGATTGGATCTTGGGCCAAACAAACAAACAGACCATATTTGGGATAGTTGAACGTATTTGGGACAACTGGAAAATGTTAATATAGACTGTATTAACTAATAATATTGTATCAATTTAAACTTCTTGGGTGTGAATAATGGCATTTTAATTAAGTGGAAGAATGTCCTTTTCCTTAGAAGATACAAGCTGAAGTATATAGGAGTAAAGTTTTATCTGCAAGTTACTCTCATATAGTTCAGTAAAAGATGTGTGTGTGTGTGTGTGTGTGTGTGTGTGTGTGTGTGTGTGTGAAGAAAGAGAGAGAGAGAAACAAAGAGAGACTACAATAGGAAAGAGTATATGAATCTGGGTGAACAGTATGTGGGTCTTCATTGTACCACTCTTTTAGCTTTTCTGTGAGTTTAAATTTTCTCAACAGTGTTGGAAGAAAAAGTCTTAAGCAATATAAGCTAGGCCTAGGATGCAAGTCCTCCCTAAGCTTCAAGTCCAAGATGCCATCCATCCACTCTGCTGTTAACTGGCCACAGTCCTTTCCTGTGACCGAATTTACATGCATGTGTACCTCCCTCCAAAGGTCACTTACACATAGAGACAGGGAGTTATCTTGGGGAAACAGCTCTTACTTACCAACACATTTTTCAGTTTGATATCACGGTGGACAAGTCCCTGGCTGTGCAGGAAGCGGATTCCTTCCACCACATCTAGGGCTATCTGCAAACGGGTCTCCAGGGTCAGCCCAGCCTTGGGGAGACAAAAGGGTTTACCTGTCACTAAGAAGACAACTCCTCAATCCAACTTGCTTATACCAACGAAGAGTTCCTTCTGTGAGATACTGAAAGACTGACCACACTAGGGTACACAAGGACAGAAAAGTGGATGAGAATAAGGGAAGAAGAAGGCAGTCAGGAGAGGGAAATAAAGGAAAAGCAAGGAAGGGCAAGCCATAAAGGCCAGGTCAGATCCCTTGGAGGCAGCACTTAGGCCAGCCGGATGATCCCCAAATGTGACTAGGAGAGCCACAACCAAACGCCTGAAGGCATGAGTGTATCTCTAACCCTGAACAAACTTAGAACTGCCGTAGAGGCTCAAAGTGAGTATTTCTAGGACTCTCAGGCAGATTTACTTCCATTGCTTTGTAGGACTGGTTAGCCTTTGGTTTTATGGATTCAAATACCAAAGTCACCCATCTTACTTCTACCAAGCCTCCAATTTAGGGTCTCTTGAATTCTGGAGAATGTTATATCACTCATCCAAAAGCCCATATATGGTTCTCTAACCCACTTATGGAAGAGCATCACATGGTGCTTAGCTTAACTGCCCTGAAATGAAGAAGGAAAGCCACTTGCAGAGTCATTTTATTCACCGTATTGATTTCTCATGGCTCCTGCAAGCATTTCTGAGGATTCTTCTGTCTTATTCCATATAAACTGGTACAAGAGGCACCTGTGAGAAGGGACCTACCAGATACTCTGGGGTTAGCTTTTCCAGCTCCAATGTAGAGGACAAACAAAAGAAACCTCTCTATTTCCCTGCTGGTGGCTGTTTTAGATGAGGGGAACTCAACATCCAACTGAGGGTATTTCACCGTCATTCAAAATCTTCCACTTCTCACTGTCTACGGCAGAATTTGAATGCTATGGAACTTTTAACGTTTTTGGTCTTCTATAATTTGTTCCCAACATTTCTTTGCATATTATCTCCCCTCTATTCCCCAAATGAACCAGCTCCTCCAACACAGTCAGTGTCCTTCAAATGTTCTGGGCACTAAGCTATTCCTTCCCCCGGTATGACCTCTTCTTTCCATCTGCCCAACTTTTACCCATCAGGGTTCATTTATCCAACTCAAATGCCACCTGTTCATGAAATATTCACTGACTACAATTATTTTATTTTAAAAAATTTTTTTGGAATTTATTTTTGGCTGTGTTGGGTCTTCATTGCTACGTGCGGGCTTTCTCTAGTTGTGGTGAGCAGGGGCTACTCTTCATTGTGGTGCGCGGGCTTCTCATCGCGCTGGCTTCTCCTGTTGCAGAGCACGGGCTCTAGGCACGCGGGCTTCAGTAGTTGCAGCACACGGGCTCAGTGGTTGTGGCGTGGGGGTTAGTTGCTCCGCGGAATGTGGGATCTTCCCAGACTAGGGATCAAATCCGTGTCCCCTGCACTGACAGGCGGATTCTTAACCATTGCACCACCAGGGAAGTCTCTACAATTCTTTTAAAAGCCCCTGGCCAATTATACTTTTTCACATCCCCTTATGTTGCTTAATACAGGGCCTTGTACAAAGTAGTCACTAATAAATATTTGTTGACAATAAAAACTAGCTTAATTCACTGAGGACGAAAAAAGAGAAAGAATAGCAGAGTTATAGAAAGCTTTTCTGCTCTTCTGTGTAGTCTAGATTTTTACACTACCACGAGAGGTAAAAGTGGTGAACTGCAGTATTCTGGATATAAACTTGGCAAAAAAACATGTTCTGAGACATTTTTAAGGTTTTTTGGAAATGAAGGTAATAAAGCTTGATTACTCCAACATTGTCTTATGAGAGCTAGAGGCTCTGAATAAAGAAGAAAGGAGGAAAGGCCAGAAAGGAACCTGTGGATCTGGCTGCCAGCTGGACCTCACTCCCTCCTTGCCCTGCCTCACCTTCAGCCCACTGTAGAGGTCCCGGTGCAGCCGCTCCATAATGAGCAGCACAGCGATGCTGGAGCCACCACCATAGTTGTAGTCGATGACGGAACCGTGCAGATCCACCAATCGCTCATGCTTCGGCAGAGACCTGGTGAGGAGTGGAAAGGTCTGGGCTAGAGCTAACCTTGCATAGCATGTCACTACGGTGGAAGAAATAACCCTGAGACCGTGCATAGTCCAGGCCCAGAGGTAATAGCCCTCAGTACAGCGAGAGGGCAAAGAGAATGGCCTCTCTAACGAGGACAGAGAATTATGGAATCTAAAAACTGACAGGCCTTAAGGACTAAAGAAGAAAGTCAAATGGAAGGATGGGTCTGAGAAATTAGGATGGTGGGGAAAGGGCAGGTAGAGGCAGGAAAGGCCTTGAAGAGAGCACATTTCTGGGCCAGACACTGGAATACTGGTCTACAACATTTTGAGACATAGGTTTACTATAGCTCTTGGTACAAAATTTATACCAGGCTTCTAAGCTTCTTCTCTGGATCGTTCCCCACGAAGATGAATGAGACCAGAACCCACCTCATGTAGTGGAACTCCAAAGCTAGGTCATTCCAGTGCTTCTCGTCTGGAGGGACAACTGACTTGAGGGCACAAGGGAAGTGTCCCCCCCAGTTGTCACACAGGTACACCACACCATACTGGCCCCGGCCCAGTTCCTGTCCCAGTTTAGGTTTACCTATAAGGTACAGAGACAGAGGTAAGGCAGGAAGGATGGGAACTTGCTGGGCAACCTCCCTAAGATTCTTAGACGTGGACCTGCCTAGAAGCAGGAAGTCATAATTATGCCAGGGGAAGAAATGTGGATGTTTTCTAAACCAGTAGTAACCTAACTGGTTTAATTTGAATAAACTTTGGTTGTGTTATTTGAACTATATAAATAGCAGGACCAAACAGACTTCATCAGAAATTCAAAAATACATCAATGGGCGTTTAGGCAGCCTCACAGGGAAGCAGCTTTAGACACTGGGGTTCTCCAGGGTTGGACATGAGGATGTCAGGTATCCAGAACCTTCCTCCTCCAATTTACTAGGGAAAAAATATAAGGACTCACGATGCAGCAAGACATCCTGTAAAGAACGGCTTTCCAGCGAAAGGCGGGCCAGGCGGGGAGCATGATCTTTCCGAACCTTCAGCCATAGATCTTCAGTTTTCTCCAACCGGCCTGAGTGGCCAGCTTCCAGCTGGGAAGGAAAAAGAAGAAAGAAATATGACTTATCAGGTCCCCAGCTTTGGCTTCCTCACCTATTATATGGGGATAAGAATATCTACCTCATGAGGATACCTGTGAGAATTAAATAAGGTATATGTAACATAGCTCAGAGATTGGCGGACCGTGAGCATTCATTAAGTAATACTTTTTCTTCCTGGATGCATAATCACATCTACCCACCCTCCCCTCCACACACATGTACACATGCACACGCGCACACCCCAAAGGGATAAGCAGATGTCACATAACTGCAAACTACTATGGAAGTTGGAATGGCATCCCTTTCTGTCACTCATCCCTAAAATACTATATAAACTCATATGAAATTCCTACCCCTCGATTTTCATTCCTCACTCAGTGAAGTGGGGAGACATTAATTGAGTTCCCTCCATTCTCTCTAGAGTTACAGAAATATCCACATGAAAAAGTTACTGATGAAACAGCCTGTAACTTAGTATTATCCTTTAACAGAATAGAAAGGAAATATACCGATGACTTTTTAAAAATTATGTAGACAGCAGGAGACGAAACATTCCACAGTGGATGAGGTGCCCCTCCGATTGATCCAGCTGTACGTCCTCTCCTATATACCCACCTGCCGCAAGGAGGCTGCAAAGGCCTCATGGGAGCTGTTGAGCCGAGTCCGGAATTGGCTGCAAATGCTCTTGGCCAGCTTGGAGGCACTGAGGCTCTCGATGGCTTCCTGGGCCACCTTTCTCTTCCACTCTAGTGTGATGGCAGGTGGGCTCACCCATGTGATGCGCTGGATGATCTGTCAGGATGAGGACAGTGAGAACACTGAGGGATGGGAGACGGGGACCACTAGGAAGAACCAACACCCCTCCCTCTCTGGGTTACCCACTCGTTAGGCCAGGATCTTAAGATAAGAGCTGTATGAAGTCCAGCACTCCTCTCCGATTCCATCTACCTCAAAATCGGGGCTCAGCCCAATGGAAAGCATCAAAGAACACTAGGCCTAGTCTGCGTGCTCACAAATCAATACATTACACTCAATACTGGGGGTGCCTGATAAATCCCTTTCTAAACGCAGCAAGTAACTCTACGGAAGAGTCAGATGGAACATCAGAAAGGAAACCGTACTCATGGCCTCTGGCAACAAAGGTTCTGAGAAAACACTTAGGTTGGGAAAAAGAAATATGAAGCTAGTGAAGCAGGGTTTTATGGCTCCATAAAATATCATTTAGACACATCACTTTTAAGAGTTAAAGGGGGCACTGTCAATAATTATTTCAGAACAGGCATAAACCAGGATTCTCCCAGGCAGGCAAACCACGACAAATGGCCACCTGCCCTGACAGACATCAGTTTGTTTAGGACAGACACCCTAGACATCAGTTTCTGTTGGAGCGACCAGACTCACCTAAGCCAACTAGGGGCTGAAAAACACTTCCCTAAACAACCTCTACCTGTTTGATTTGCTCCCACAGCATCCTTGTAACTGAGGACCCTGAGTGAAATGTGACTTCAACATGATAGGCAGCATTTAAGATCTGAAAGAGAGTACACAAACGAAAGTCAATATTCCCTGAGTAGAGTGGCTAATTAAAAATGCAATAAATGGGGCTTCCCTGGTGGCGCAGTGGTTGAGAGTCCGCCTGGTGATGCAGGGGACACAGGTTCTTGCCCCGGTGTGGGAAGATCCCACATGCCGCGGAGCAGCTGGGCCCGTGAGCCATGGCCGCTGAGCCTGCACGTCCGGAGCCTGTGCTCCGCAACGGGAGAGGCCACAGCAGTGAGAGGCCCGCATACCGCAAAAAAAAAAAAAAAAGCAATAAATGATATTTATTTCAAGAACATGGTGCAGTTTCAAGGTTCCCAAATCTACCCCTCAGTGTATGTGCAGAGTCAATGCAGGCTGATCATCTATCTGGTGACTATTTGGGCTCCTTTACTTCATATTCATCTTCTTGCTCATTGACTTAACTGCAATTTGACAGTTCACAAGCACCTCCCACGGACAGTGGTCATGAGATAGGAAAAGAAAATAGAATTCAAACTGGACTGGCAAAAAATTGAAAGGGAAATTCTTGACTAACTTGAAGCTGGGTTCGTGGGTGGATTCTGTTTCATGTGTTATCTGTGACACGCTCTTAACTACCCTTTGAGTACCTGTTTGAGATAATTACTGGTGATGTGAACCGAGACATCCTGAGACTTCTCCAGGCTCTGCAGACACCGTTCCAGCGTTCCGACGAAGCTCTCACGTAGGTAATCCACAGAGCTGATCAGCTTGTTAGCCACTGCTTGATTAAGCCGGGAGATGATGAGTTCCTGGATCTGTCGGATGCAGCATTTGATCTCTCTGGTGCCCACTGGTTCTCCATTCTCAGGGACAATGACATCTATGGAGGCAGAGCAAAAAGCTAGTTGACTGTGAGGGGAAGGGGCAGGCACACTGAATAAAGGCAGCTCCCAAGTCAGACCCAAGGAGCTACCACGAACAACAGCTACTAAACGCATATGGTTGAAAAACTGACTCTCAGTGTGACCATGGGCCATGCAATCCTCAACTACTTAAGGCATCTAAGAATTGTGAGAAGGAGCAACTGTGTACAGAATGAACCTATTGATTTTGTCAGCTCTTATATCACATTTATAGAAGAGGAGAAAAAACATTTATTGACTGCAGACTATTTGAAATGCACAGTAAGTGTTTTTCATATGTAATCTAATTTAATCCCAACAACAACACTGTCAGGGGTATATTACTGGTTATATTTTATATGTCAGGAAAAAGCCTCAAAGAGAGAATAAAGTGGGCACTGGGAAGGGATGGTACAGTTAGGAAGTAATATAGCTAGCGTTTGAACCCAAAGCTCATGGATTCCAAAGCCTCTTATCTTTGCAATAATTCACACTTCCTAGCATATTAATGAGAAAAATCCAAGAGTCAAGAATTCAATTTTAATCAACTACTAGAGAAATGAAAAGTAAAACTGGAATGTTGTCCCCACTATGCTACTAGCTCTCAGGATTAGAAAAGTCTGTTTTGCAAACCAGAGGACAGAAGAACTTAGAGAAGACAAATCACCTATAAAAATTCCACTCCTAAAAAGGCCCTCTCTAATGTTAGAAACTTATATTGGTACCACCTCTTTGGAAGAAATCTGGCAATATCTATCAAAAATGTAAGCTAACCAACCAATAAACAAAAGAAATCTATACACCCTTTGACCCAACTACTGTTTCTGCTTCTAGGCATTATTTTTCTAGAAATATACCCTTACAAGTCTCAAATACATGCATGCACAATGACGATCAATGCCGTATACTCTGAGAGAGAAAGAGAGAAAGACAAGAAAGGAAAGGAAAGAAAGAAAGAAAGGGAGGAAAGAAGAGAAAGAAGGAAGGAAGGAAGGAAGAGAAGGAGGGAGGGAGGGAGGAAAGGAAGGGAGGAAGGAAAGGAAGGAAGGAAGGAAGAAAGGGGCTTCCCTGGTGGCGCAGTGGATAAGAATCCGCCTGCCAATGCAGGGGACCCAGGTTCGAGCCCTGGCCCGGGACAATCCCACATGGCTGTGGAACAGCTGGGCCTGTGAGCCACAACTATTGAGCCTGCACTCTGGAGCCCACGAGCCACAACTACTGAGCCCCTGTGCTACAACTGCTGAGGTCTGTGCACCTGGAGCCCATGCTCCACCACAGGAGAGGCCACCACAATGAGAGGCCCGTGCACCACAACGAAGAGTGGACCCCGCTCGCCGCAACTAGAGAGAGCCTGCACGCAGCAACAAAGACCCAATGCAGCCAAAAATAAATAAATAAAATAAATAAATTTATTTAAAAAAGAAAAGAAAGCAAGAAACAGCCTACATATCCAGCGGTAGGGGAACAGTTAAATAAATTAAGGTATATCCATTAGAAGAAGACAAATTTCTCTGCACATTTATGGAAAGATCTCTAAGATATGGGGTAAGTGAAAAAGCAAGGGCAGAAGAACATATAGGGGAAAACTAGATGACTAGGAGACAGTATCTTTTTATCTTTGAGTAAAGTACCATGTTTTTAGGTACTATCTTTTCAAAAAATAAATAATTTATAAAGTATGTATGTCATGATACCTAGTGTGCATGCATTACCTTTATTTTAAAACAAACAAAAATCAGTAATAAAAATCTGGCTCCATAGGATATGTGGCAGCTCTCTTCTAAATCTACTTGTCATCGCCTCAAGGATACCCAGAATGTATTAGAACAAGGTAAGCAGCAGCACGTAAGTCCTGTCTAAGATGTAGCCAACTAGGTAAGTAGAATCACAAGTCCACGATGTAGTTAACAGAGCCAGACATTTGACGTACTTGTTCCCAGTTACTCCACATCTGAGCTAACCACTGTGCCCCAGGTACCAAACATGATATACCTGGTACGTGATAGACAATCAAATGTTTTCACTGACTGCTCAACCTACCTGCCCTGACAACCCTTTATCATGTCTACTCTGATGCTGGCATTGATGCTCCAGTGTCTTTTATTCAGGCACTGAATTAAATTAAACATTCAGAAGATTTCCTAGGATTTCCACGGCAAGTGAGCACTTCTCAGCAACTCCTCCCTACGATGGGAATTCGCCAAAGAGGTATCTTTGTTCATCTTTAGAAAGACCTATAAGAAATCAAGCATGCTATGCTTGCTAAAGTATATTTCCTTTGTATCTGTAAGTGTGACAAACATATACCATCACTCACACACTCATTCATTCTCCAAAGATATACTATACACAGACTCTGTTGTTTGCTGCAAGGGATACAGTGATGAATAAAGACCCAGATCCTGTTCTTCATTTCTAGGATTTTAGAAGATAGAGGAACATAAACAACTATAATAATAAGATAAAAAGTGAAATATACCAGAAATTTCAGTTCCAGATGAAATTCTATGGGAGTTCAGATGAACTGCAATCATTATTAGCTAAGAAAATTAAAGACAACTTCATGAAAAATGTTATTTGGAAGAGGTCTTGAAGGGTAGGTAGGATTTGAAAATTCACAAATAAAAGAGATTCAGGTTTAGGGCAGGGCATAAGCAAAAAATAAAATAAAATAAAATAAAGGAAGCATACAGAGGACAGGAAGCAGTTGAAACCAACCAAAAAAGAAATTACAGGAAGGTGCATAGTGGGAAATAAGACTGAGAAAGTTGGAAAGGGTTAGGCTTTGGAAGATCTTGAATACTAGGCTAAAGGAGTCTTAACTCAGTCTGTAGAAATAGAGCCAATAAAGATGAACTGGGGAAAGGAGAGAAAGATGTCAGTGAGATGAGTCAGGTAACAATAGTTCAGTTAGACTAAAGAGGAAGGAATAGAGAAGCAAAGGTATATATGAAATAGGGAAGAAGACTCAGCAGGACTTGGCGACTGACTGGATACGGGGACAAGAGAAAGAAAACAGTTAAAGACCATGCTGAGGTTTTTGTTTAAGACTTTTTATTTTTAAAATTTTTTTTGTTTTTATTTTTTTTATTTGGCCGAGCCGCGCAGCACGTGGGATCTTAGCTCCCCGACCAGGGATCAAACCCGTGCCCCCTGCATTGGAAGTGCAGAGTCTTAACCACTGTACCGCCAGGGAAGTCCCCATGCTGAGGTTTTGAAGCTGGTTCCCAGGAAGATGGTAGCATCGGTCACTGGGAACAGATTAAGAAGCAGTAAAGCATGGAAATTAAAGAGTATGGGCTCAGGAATCAGACTGTCTAGATTCAAATTCTGCCTCTACTGTTAAGCAGCTGTGTGACCTTGAGCAAAGTACTTAACCTGTCTAAGCCTGAGTTTCCTCATCTAGAAAATGGCAATAAGCAGAATCCACCTAGGGAGGTTGTTTTAGAAAAAAACAAAGACAAAAAACTGCTGCTAGGTCCCATGTCAGAAATGCTGATTAGCAGGTCTGGAGTGGTCTTTAATGGTCTCAAGCATCTACATTTTCAAAAAGCCTCCCAGGTTATTTGGATGCATAGCCATGACTGAGAACCTAAAGGGTAACTTGCAAACCACGTACTTTAATTAATAGGTAGTAGAGCTAATGTTCATGCAGAAGTCAGTATACAAAGTCAGTAGCATCTAAACCTCAGACACCAAAAGACCAGACTAAGCATTTGGCCCAGTTTTGTTAACAGTCATTCATGAAGAATGGGAACGCCAGAAAAGCTAAAACCGTTACTCTGGGAAATCCTTCTGAGTTAGGTCTCAGGAGCAGCCTGAAAAGAAAATGAGACCATGACACACAAAAAAGAACCGACAAAGAAGCATGGGCCATGCCAAAGGAGCCAGGGTTGAAGCATGACTTAGTGACATTCTTCAAGCAGCTCTTCTCCAGTTTTATCAAGTCCAAGGGGATACAGATATAAACGGGAGACTAAAGAGCACTATTGGGATGAGTCTACCAAAAGCTGGACTAACAGTCCTAGGAAGGAATGATGGTGGAATCTTCCAGGAAGGTCTCTCAGAACAAGAGAGGCCACCTTGGCTAAATGATTTAAGGTGGGCTCCCGCTAATGACAGCGGGGTAGGTGAGTGATCCTGAGGTTCCTTTGGGCTTCAGAATTAATGTACTCAACTTCCAGCTGGAAAAGAGTTAGAGGATGCTGTAGTCCCCGCGCCCTACCAAGTTCTCTAGGACCTACCTTTAAACTCCATGTTGGCAGCATCATCCAGAAGCTCCTCCTTCATGGTGTTAAGCGTCTCAACGATCATGTCCTTCATTTCCTCCTGCTTTCGGTTGGCAATATTCATCAGTGATTCGTACAACTCATTCTCCTTTTTTCGTGTATATTCTAGACGTTTGGGAGTAATCTGCAGGTCCCGCTGCATGTCAAAGGCCTGGTTAATAAAGATGTCGAGGCAGCGGCAGTGCACCAGGTTCAGGGCCTTGGCTGCGTCCACCAGGTGAGTCTGTAGCACCTGGTGAGAAAATGTGTTCAAGTGTCTCAGCTTCTCACTTTGCTCCACCAACACGCTCTGAGCTTTGGTGTCCTGGCTGGGGTTCCCACAGTTACAGTGACTGCTGCTCAGATAGCCCAGGTCAGTTAGCTGGCGATGGAGTGGTGATCTTTCATTCTCCATTCTTCTGGTGGAGGAGCTGATTATCTCCGAGCCCAGCTTCGGCATTTTGAAAAAGAATACGGGAAAGGAGAAATACTTTCGGATTTCCTGAAGCTCTTGCTCATCCCTTTCAGAGAGTTCATCTTTGTGGAGTGCATAGGTTATCACAGGCAAGAAATCATTCACCAAGTCACCCAGAACATCCACTGTGGGCCGGAGGCCTTGGCACGGTGCTACCACAATGTCCACTTCCTAGAAGGGGAAGGGGGTCATATCAGCACTTCAGGGTCAGAACCAATCCTTGCCTCCCCAAAGTCCCACACTGAGACCAAAATCCAGATCTATGATGGGGCAACTGAACTTCGGTATGCCCCAATCATTTGTCCACCTCCTTCCTTGGTTACCAACACTGCCTGGTGCAGCCTATGCAGGCAGGCACTCGTCCAGAGAGAGTGAAAAAACAAATAAGTAGAAAGGATGGCAGTCCTTTTAGCCATTTTATTTATTTTCATTTTTTCTTTTAGCCATTTTAGATAAAAAAGAATATTTAGTCCCTTTTGTTGCTTTGGAAACTCCCATTAATTCCCTCTGATGAAGAAATAAGACAAATAGTAGATGAAGAAAGAACTCTTAACAGACTGGGAGTGAATCTGCCTAGCACATTCCTCCCCCTCTTTCTAACCTGACTAACTCATCCCTATCTTTCTAACATGGCTAATTCCCAAGGTCCTTTAAATCTCAATGTATACATCGTGTCATACCCCTCGGGAGTCTTTCCTATTACACGATCCCTAGCACTCTCTACTTCTCCTTTTCTTAATGTTCAACACATTTAAAATGTATTTATTTAAAACCTAATTCTTTCCCATTAGCCTATAAACTCTTTGAGGACAGGGACCATGTCTATCTTGTTCACTACTATAACTCCAGTGCCTAGTACAGAGTAAGTCCTTAACTTTGTTCAATCAAGCAGCAAACTAAAGGCTAGATCTGCCAAACATTACCGCCCTATTCTAGGAGTTGGCAGGCATCCCAAAGTCTTAGCCACCTAAGTCTTAGTAATACCTTTACGCTCATGTTCACTTGGTCTGGCAGAGATTAAGATTTGCCTATCCAATATTTAACCTCTGCATTATTGGGAAGGCAATGTCTTTTATAGACAGGGGTGGCCAATAATAGGTGGGGCAACAGGAAAGCTCTTTAAAGGGTTGATTCTACTAGTAAGTACACCCTCTGGACTTGCCCTTCTTGCTTGGAGCACAGATGTGACAGACAGAGCAGCAGTGATCATCCTGCAGTCCTTGGGCAAACGTGAGAGTAGAAGCCAGCCTTGAGGATGATGAAGCAAAAAGAAATAGGGGGACTTCTCTGTGGTGCAGTGGTTGGGAATCCGCCTGCCAATGCAGGGCACACGGGTTCAAGCCCTGGTCCAGGAAGATCCCACATGCCGCGGAGCAACTAAGCCCTTGCACCACTACTACTGAGCCCGCGCTCTAGAGCCCACGAGCCACAAATACTGAGCCCGCATGCCACAGCTACTGAGGTCTGCGCGCCTAGAGCCTGTGCTCCGCAACAAGAAAGGCCACTGCAATGAGAGGCCCATGCACCACAGCGAGGAGGGGCCCCCGCTAGCCGCAACTGGGGAAAGCCTGCATGCAGCAACGAGGACCCAATGCAGCCAAAAATAAATAAATAAATAAATTAAAAAAAAAAAAAAGAAATAGGGAGCTTGGATCTCTGATGACTACAGAGCTGCCACACCAGCCCTCAACTGCCTAGCTTTAGACTTCTTTTATGTGAGGGAAAAAAAGTAACCTCTGTCTTGCTTAAGCAAGCCCCTACTTTTCTGATTGTTATGTACGATGAATCCAATCATAACTGATAAACCCAACGCCTGAAGTGAGTTTCAAGAATGATCTTTGGTTTAGAAACAACTTTCCACAGGTCCTTTCCCTAGCTAGTAGTTTCTTTTTATTGTTCTACTTCTTTCCTAAGGATCTTGAAGCACTTAAGAGCATGTATTTCCATCCATGCATAGGTTCCTCCAAATCTCTGAAATTAAGTGTTGACCTAAGTGTTGACCTGGAGACTTGTGCCTATATCACCATTGCAGGCACACCAGCTCCAAAGTCTGCAGACTCAAAATCAATCCTTTGCAAAATTCTAGTACATTTTAAAGAGTTATGAAAGAACTCAACACAAATCTGCTCAAGTCTGTGTCCTTAACAGTTATCAGATGTTGCAAATTTACTTTATTTGAAATCTAAGATATGCAATTTGTTTATTTTCTTTCAGACTAATACTCTGTTTTTATTCCTTTTTTGAGCAATAGGTATCATTGATGAAAGATTTTTAAAAATCAAAACGTGGGATCTTTTCCTTTTTGATCTCCTCCAGATAAGGAAGAAAGGGCTGGGAAATGCCAGCCTATTGTTTCTTGTAGTGTGTGTGTGTGTGTGTGTGTGTGTGTGTGTGTGTGTGTGTGTGTGTGTGTGTGTGTGTGTGTTGAAGGACAGAGAGACAGAGAGAGAGAGAGAGAGAGAGAGAGAGAGAGAGAGAGAGAGAGCGCTCTCCTATTTCCAGCAAAGCACAAAGGTCTCACCTTCTTCCTCAACAAAGAACTCATAAATTTTATTCTCAGGTAGGTCACAGAACTTTCATTTGGCTGGCCACTTTGAACTCCCTGAAGCTAAAAGTGCTTTTACCATCTCAGCATTTGTAATTTGAGTAAACACTGTATAAATCCACGTGCTTTCTACCCAAGCCTAGGCCAAGAAGAAATCTGCTGTTTCATGTGTGCCTCGAATTGCATGGAATGTTTTCTGATTGGAAGACTAGTGTGACACTCACCCTGCTATTCAAAACAAGCCCCTTCACTACACTGAGTCACACTGCTGGAGTATCAGTCACTTCATGAGGCACATTCAAAAAGTGGGTAAGTAAGAACTTTTAGGGTTTAGAGTACCACATGCAATTGCCTAAGTGCCAAAACTTTCATGACATATAATAATTAGATAGGCTAGAAGAGAATCCCAAGAACTGAAAATTTATAACAAGATAATTACAGATGACAGTGGTTTTTAAAAATATTTTAAAAATTGCTTCTGACTTAAGTAAATATCTTTTTAAAGGTATAAATCAATCAAACTTATTATAGAAATATTAAGGGAAGAAAGCCTAAATATTCAAAACCTAAGTTAAGTGTTGTTTAGAAAGTTTTCAGGAAGAATTTTGTCGGCTTGTTTATTTGATGGATTTTCTTAAAATTCTAAAATAAGCTTCCAGGTTTTCCTCAAAGGACCATTTTGTGTGTGTAACACAACCATCAGCCAAAGCTGCCACGTCCATTTGTAGAACCAATATCCTTCGTAAGGGACAGTTGACTTTATTTGCTCATAGTTGCCAATTCATTTTTTAAAAAATGGATTCAGCGGATAAAGAAGATATGGCATATATATATACACACACACACACACACACACACACACACACACAGTGGAATACTACTCAGCCATAAAAAGAATAAAATTTGGCCGTTTGCAGTAACATGGATGGACTTGGACAGCATTATGCTAAGTGAAATTTGTCAGAGAAAGACAAATACTGTATGATGTCACTTACATGTGCAATCCAAAAAATAAAACAAACTAGTGACTATAACAAAAAAGAAACAGACTCACAGATACAGAGAACAAACTAGTGGCTACCAGTGGGGAGAGGGAAGGAGCGAGGGGCAAGATAGGGGTTATGAGGTACAAACTACTATGTATAAAATAAATAAGCTACATGGATATATTGTACAATACAGGGAATATAGCCCATATTTTATAATAACTATAATGGAATACAACCTTTAAAAATTATGAATCACTATGTTTTATACCTGTAACATATAATATTATATATCAACTATACTTCAATTTTTTAAAATTCCCCCAAAATGAATTCTGATGGTAGGTACTGCCTGGTACATTGGCACCTAGAAAGAAGTTGTCTACTCCTAAATACATCTTGTACTAAACAAAAATGGATAGAAAACAAGTACCATGCTCTCTCTTCTCCGTTCCCCAGTTAATTAACTTGTGCAGTCGGTCTCACTGTTCTGACTACCAAGACTGTTGGAAGACAGGCAAAAAGAGCTGCTGGCTGAGACCCTGGCAGCAGTACAAATTAGACTGGAATGTGATATGTGATTCTGCAATACTCACGGCAAAGGGATGACTCATGCCTGACGGTTATAAACAAAAAGGGAAGCCATCACTGTCTCCTGGAGACAGGGAGTGAAAAAAATTCACAGAGAGGATGAGCCCTGTTCTGGGTCCTATTATGGCCACCTGAGAGGGAAGACTGACCTCAGACTGTTTCATGGAAGGCTGTGTTCCTTCCTGGCACTTAGAACAGTGTCTGGCTCTTAATGAGCATGCAATAAATAAATGTGCAGTTGGACTTCCCTGGTGGTCCAGTGGTTAAGACTCTGTGCTTCCACTGCAGGGGGTGTGGGTTCGATCCCTGGTCGGGGAACTAAGATCCCACCTGCTACTTGGCGTGACCAAAAAAACAGTAATAGTAAATAAATAAATAAATGTGCAATTACTGGATGAATAAATGATGCCTTTACTACTTGCTCAAAACCACTTTCAATCATCCTATATAAAATTTTCTATTTTTAACCCATATCCCACACATTTATCTGGAACTGCTATTTGCATCTACTCCAAGAATGAAGCAGTGAGTAAGCATTTTGCTCCTAACTCAATCAAGGAAGAAGAATCCCAGGGAGTCATGAGAGTATGCCATAATTCCCATTTTGAGTCACAGCAAATTCCTAAAGAGATTTCTCTTTTAGAATACATCTGCACAAATCTGTCGAATCTACATAAGTTGATATATTACCATCAATTTTCTTGGCAAGATTAAAAGAATGTAATAGAAAAGAGATTGCTACTCTGCAAACACCAGAATTTACCTCTCTGGTTTTGTTTTTTATGTAAAAGCTTTTTATGTAAAATGACACTACCTTAAGTGCCAAGAAGAAATGGCTCAATCACTGAAGCCTGACCATTTCCTAAGAATGTTGGCTCTTACTGGTGAGGACTCCTTACTCTGTGGCTCATGGCACATTACTGAAACTCAGTGATAGCTAAGGATGATTATCTTAACTGATGGTTCAAACAGAAGATGATCACGTACTCAGGTAGGTCATAAATATCTTTGTTTTCCCTATAGTTCTGAAGCCTCATTACATCACACAGAAGAGAAGTACATAACTATATAAGAGTCCTGCCCTTGCCCAGCAACTGACACAGCCTCGACTCCAATCCCTGTCTCTGTATTCTACCTATCGTCACTATCAATTCTCCTCCCATGCCCACTCTCACAGGGCAATGGGAGGTTTTTCCCATCTGTTTTTACACAGGATTGATTTTTCCTCATTTTTATACAGTTCCCTGAACTATCACTCTTAAATGTCAATTACATATAAAGGCAAATACTCCCTCTTCTTGTTACACTGTAGAAAATCCCTTTACTCTTGGTACAAACACTCTCCATTGGGGAGCTGCGACTGACTGAGCTGCTTTCTAGAATATAACAGGCCACAAGCAGCTGTGTCAACCCAGAGCTTCACCCCAGCAGTCAGCATAGACCAGATACAAGCTCATCTCCCTACCTAGCAAAAAGTAGGGAGTGGTAACTCAGAGGCCATAACAAGACTTGGGAAAAACCATAATCCCAACCAAAGCCCTGAACTAGCCACAGAAAACATGAGGCCATCATGCTAAAAGTGGAAATATGTTTACAATCCCAAACACCCCAAAGTAAAGGCTTTAGGTCTGCGTCTCAACTCATAAGCATGAAGCCCTTAAGGATCAGAACTATCTGATTTCATACTGTGATGAATGAGATAACAGACAAGTTGACAAGAATGTACTGAACAGCCTCTGTGTGGGCTATTGGGTTGGCCAAAAAGTTCGTTCGGGGAGGGACTACATTGTTTCATAAAATTCTTGGTGAAAATGAAAAACGTGTCTTTTATTTTTACTTAAAACCAAACAAACTTTTTGGACAACTCAATACCTTGTGGATATTCAAACATCCAGGTACCCACATATACAGATAAAAGTAGGAAAGTGAAGCTTTATTCTCTTATCACTTACTAGACCCAATCAAGAGAGACCATAGTAGAATGGAGAAGAAGGAAGAAGGGGAAACTTTACCTTTTAACTTTATAACTTTAACTTTTGTATTTTTTACCTTTTTATAACATCTCTCATTTTATTATAAAAGTACTTCATAATAATTATGAAGAACTTTGCTTCTCACTAGAGCAGAATAACTCTAAGTAAGCTGGAACCAGAAGGACTTAAGTTTGACAAAAGGAAGGAGGCCCACCATGGATGGCTGTCAGGGAAGGGACAGGTGACTGAGAGAATAGGAAATCCTCTTCTCAAGGACGCTGATTAATTCATTCAAAGGGAGACTTGCTAAGTGCCTGACACTGTTCTAGATGCTTTACACTTAGTCTCTTATTTAAGCCTCACACCAGTCCTAAAAGATACAGATTACTACTTCTATTTTACAAATGGGGGACACCCCAGCACCACAGTCACACAGTTAGTTAAGTAACCAAGCCAGGATGTAAGTCCAGGCCCACTTAACTACAAAGACAGTGTTTAAACAGTAACTGAAGGTCCACCGTGTCAGGAACTGTCTGGGCTGGTGTTAGGAAAGTTCTGAAAGAAGAATAAAGGATGGACAAGATGATTTCAGGGACCCTAACAGTCCTACTGTCTATATTAAAAAGTATACGCTGGCTATAAGTAAAAGCCCTGCTCTGCTATGAAACAATGCTGCAAAAGAAGTCAAAAAGAAAATATTTTTAATTGCCCGAATAACAGAATTTCTGCCTGCTGACAGTACTTTCAACCTTTGCATCTCTGAATCAGGGAGGATTCCCTACCGCCACCATCCATTACCGAAAGGGAAACACAAACAGATCTTTGAGATAGTGAAACTAGAAAGGGATGCCATTTGGTGCAGGAAAGAGGTAGATAGGATCCTTAAAAAAGGGAGAAAACAAGAGAGGAAGACTAAGACCATAATCTCTTGCCAGATTTTCCCCCAAAGAGCTAATCTTAGAAGGCCAAAAATGAATCAGTGGTGGTGAATTGAGAAAATATAGCCTCAGCTTTAAGCTGTTCTTTTTAAGAGGGATCAAGGCTACTACAGTGAGCATAGGGATTTTAAAAAGAATCTTGCCTCTAAACCACATATATCCTTAATAGGTAAAATTAACCTATTAAAAGTATTACCAGGTTTCTTGGCAAAGAGCAATGTATCGGTTATATTTCACTATGTATGTTAGTGTGTGTTAGGGGAAAGGCAAGAGCGATGCTAAATTCAAAGAACATAGAATTACTGCCTAGAAGGAACTTATAATTTAGCATTTGCCTGAACTTCCCATATCCTTTTTTAACACATCACTTTAGTTCCCCTTTCTTTTTGCCCCATAAAATCAGGGTTTCTTTAATTATGTTTCTAGAATAGCATTATTTCTCTTATACATATTACCCCAACTTTGTTTCTTTTCCCTTAGAAATGGCCATCTTTGACCTAATTCCATCACTCTTTCCTCCCAAAAGTATCTGCTTACCTTGAAGATAGTCACCCAAGCTTCTTTCCAACTTTTTACCAGTCAACTGTTAACTTTCAATCTAGATACATTCAAGAGAAGACACGGTATCTAACTAAAAGTAAGCAACGCATAAATTTAGTTTCATAAGGCACCAAAACAAATACTAAAAACTAGACAAAAATTGAGAGAAGCTAGTTTTCTAGCCACAAACAATGTTTAGTAAATTTGGGGGTTAAAATGTTGCATAAATTTGTGATTTTTAGTAAGATACTTTGATTTGGGGTTATGAAAGTATTAACTGCTGATAAATTAAAACTAACAATGTCTGTATGGATCAACAGAACAGAATAGAGAGCCCAGAAATAAACCCACACACCTACGGGCAATTAATTTCTGACAAAGGAGGCAAGAGTATACAATGGAGAAAAGACAGTCTCTTCAGCAAGTAGTGTTGGGAAAGCTGGTAGGTCAGTCACCCAAGGCAATAGAAATAAAAGCAAAAATAAACAAATGGGACCTAATCAAACTTATAAGATTTTGCACAGCAAAGGAAAGGATAAACAAAATGGAAAGACAACCTACGGACTGAGAGAAAATATTTGCGAATGATGTGACTGACAAGGGCTTAATTTCCAAAATATACAGACAGCTTGTATAACTCAATAACAAAAAAACAAACAACCCAATCAAAAAATGGGCAGAGGGCTTCCCTGGTGGTGCAGTGGTTGAGAGTCCACCTGCTGATGCAGGGGACACGGGTTCATGCCCTGGTCCAGGAAGATCCCACATGCCGCGGAGCGGCTGGGCCCATGAGCCATGGCCGCTGAGCCTACGCGTCTGGAGCCTGTGCTCCGCAACGGGAGAGAACACAACAGTGAGAGGCCTGCGTACCGCAAAAAAAAAAAAGGCAGAAAATCTAAATAGATATTTTTCCAAAGAAGACATACAGATGGCCAATAGGCAGATGAAAAGATGCTCAACATCACTAATTATTAGAGAAATGCAAATCAAAACTATAAGGAGGCAACAGAGGAATGGATAAAGAAGATATGGAACATATATATAATGGAATATTACTCGGCCATAAAAAAGAACAAAATAATGCCATTTGCAGCAACATGGATAGTCCTAGAGATTGTCATACTGAGTGAAGTAAGTCAGACAGAGAAAGACAAGTATCACATGATATCACTTATATGTGGAATCTAAAAAAATGGTACAATTGAACTTATTTACAAAACAGAAATAGAGTCACAGATATAGAAAACAAACTTATAGTTACCAGTGGGGGAAAAAGGGGGGAGAGATAAGTTGGGAGACTGGGATTGACATATATACACTACTATATATAAAATAGATAACTAATAAGGACCTACTATATAGCACAGGGAACTCTACTCATTACTCTGTAATGACCTATATGGGAAAAGAATCTAAAAAAGAGTGGAGATATATATGTATAACTGATTCACTTTGCTGTACACCTGAAAGTAACACAACATTGTAAATCAACTATACTAAAATAAAATTTATTTTATTTTATAAAATAAAAATTTTTAAAAATAAATGAATAAAATAGATCACAACAGCAAAACAAAACTGTAATGAGGTACCACCTCATACCAGTCAGAATGGCCATCATTAAAAAGTCCACAAATAACAAATGCTGGAGAGAGTGTGGAAAAAAAAGAACCCTCCTACACTGTTGGTGGGAATGTAAATTAGTACAGCCACTATGGAGAACAGTATGGAGGTTCCTTAAAAAACTGAAAAGAGAGTTGCCATATGATCCAGCAATCCCACTCCTGGGCATATATCCAAAGAAAACTATAATTTGAAAAGATACATGCACCCCAATGTTCATAGCAGCACTATTTACAATAGCCAAGACATGGAAGCAACCTAAGTGTCCATCGACAGATGAATAAAGAACATGTGGTATATATACACAAGGGACTACTACTCAGCCATAAAAAAGAACTAAATAATGCCATTTGCAGCAACACAGATGGACCTAGAGATTATCATACTAAGTGAAGTAAGAAAAATAAATACCATATGATATCACTTACATGTAGAATCTAAAATATGACACAGATGAACTTATTTATGAAACATAAACAGACTCACAGACAAAGAAAACAAATTTCTGGTCACCAAGGGGGAAAGAGGGTGGGGGAGGGATAAATTAGGAGTTTGGGATTAGCAGATACAAACAACTATATATAACACAGATAAATAACAAGCTCCTACTGTATAGCACAGAGAACTATATTCAATATCCTGTAGTAAACCATAATGGAAAAGAATTTGAAAAAATATACATATATGACTGAATCACTTTGCTGTACAACACTGTAAATAACTAAAAAATTATAAATCAAATTAAAAACTTTAAATTTTTAAAAATTAAAAAATAAAAATATCAATGTCTGTATGAAATTACAAACAGATTATTTCCATTGATGGCTACTGACTGAGGGTTATAAAGAGAAAATTTTACTACTCCAAATGGTTAAGAGTTCAAAGTAGTAAAAAAAAAAAAGTTTATTTGCAAGTCATTAGACCTTTCCTGGAAACATTAGTCTACTTTAGTTCCCTGAAATACACCCTACCAGACATCACCATGAGCCAGTAACCATGACAGTGTGTGGCAGCCTGGCTGCCAGGTGACATGTACATTTGTCCAGAGGGCCAGAAAACACCTGGTAGGGATAAACAGGCTATGATTAGAGCAGAAAACTGAGAGCTATGAAACTGCCACAGAAAATGAAATGCCACTGCTAGGCTGCAGGAATCCCATCTTAGGCTGAGGAAGTTTAATCATCTCTGCTTCTTTTTATTCCTTTTCTTAGAGGTGTTCATAGGGAAAAACATACACACTCACGCATCAGATTGAGGCAACTCTAAGGCAGACAGCTGTGTTCCACTGGACTTGTAAAAGGAACAAAAAAGAAAAGGAGGTGCTGTATGTACCAGAAAGGGGGTGAAGGTTAGGAAGGGGAAGTATGTAAATGAAGACAGAACTAGTGAATATGGTGAATGGCAAAATGTGTTGCCAACTGGAAAATGACTATGTTTTAACACTAAATGAGGTTTCAGAAACTAACAGCTTGATAGTATTCCTCTATTATTGAATTATGAACTGAGAATCTCAGGGGACCCAGAGCTAAAAAGCCGGGAATACTGTGGTATTCCATGCGGGTACCATGTGAGTTGGCCTATTCCAGAACAAACTGAAAACGGCTAATTTATGAGGCCTTTAAAGTAACGTATTAGAAGAATGACCATTGTATAAGAGGGTAAGGGGAAATTCTGTTTTAATAATTTGACAGTTAAAAATGAACATCTCACTTCCCCTATTTCAATCTTGGTTTCCTTTAGCTAAATGTTTCCTTTCTTTACCACTCCCTTTACAAACCAAATGGAAGGGCTGTTTAGAGCTAACTCCCTGGCCACAGCCCTGGCTGTTTAGAGCTAATATAACTGGAGCTAAAAAAAAAAAATCTTTCTCACTGGCACAAAGAATCTTCAAGGTAGTTAGGAAATGCTCCCAGCAGTAAGCTGAGCATCCCTGATACACTAAATGGAGACAGGAGCCTGACTACAGTGACTGAGCAGGGCCTGAGGGCCCCAAAGGCTGCTAAGGCCCCTCTGAGGCTCAGCATCAAGGGATTCTAAAGTTAGAAATGCTGTTTCCACATCAAAACCAGTGGAGAATAAAGCAGATCCGGAGAAACACTAGCTAAGGAAGCCTCACAAACCACGTGAAACAGAACAATGAGAGGCTGGAGAATTCCACAAGAAAAGAGAAGAATATTTCTCAAGAAAGAGAATATATATTTCAACTGTGCAGACAGAAAGTTAATTAGGGGTCTCAACTTCCCTCCCAGCCAAGTAGCCTCCTCAACTGTTAACTCAGTTTGAGTGCTTACTTACTACATATACCTGGAGCAGCGATGGGAACTCTCACCAGTAAGATACGTGCTCAGGTATGCACTTGGGAAATGGCTCTCACTTTCTTTTCTGTGACTTTACTTTATCGCCTCAATTCATGGGACCAAAGTAAATGAGCATTAAAAATTAAAACCACTAAAGTGAAGGGACACAGAAAAATCAATCAGATAATGTGCCTGTCCTGCAGATGGCTTTGTTCACATTCCAAGACTTTACAAAAGGCAAGAACAGGAAAAATCACCACCCAACCAATAGCAGTCATTTCAGCTATTTAACAGTGTTTTTTAAGTTGCAGGTCACAATACATTAAGTCAGATCATCAATTTAGTGGGCTGCTACCATCATTTTTTTAAAAAAGAAGTCAAACAGAATAGAGAAGAAAATATCAGTGTGTTTTGCAAGAAGTAAAAGTATTGTCTTATGAAACTTTATTTCAAATGTATGTGTGTATATATGTACTGGGTCCTGATAATAAAATGTTATTTCTTAGAGTGAATTAAAATCTAAAAAAGTTTGAAAACCACCTAGCTATTGGACACTGAAGGAACTAGACCAGAGCAGAATACTATACAGATTATGTATGGATCAAATACTTATGAATTGTGAAGAAGTTTGTGGGTCAACTGAGCAGGCTCAGTCAATAAACAAAGATCACTGTCAGAGTTATCCAAGAACTCTAACATCGTCCTGGAGATAAGCAGTGCACGCTCCCAGTCTGAACACAGAGGAAAGCCACCACTGAAACTGAGCTGAGAGGAAATGCTGGCTGGTATACATAGCCCCCTCTAGCATTTATCAAGATAAAAGAAATCTGGACTCTGGAAGGAAATGAGATGACAGTTTCTACTTCTAGAGGATCATAGGCCGAGGCCACAACCAAAGGACTCACTCACTGACTGAGATCAAGTCTTCTAGAACAGGGGTAGGTGAAGAGAAGAAGAAACCGTTCTCCTAGTCCTGCCAAACTAGCCCTTTCTTCCTGGCACAGCTAACCAAGGTGATGGATGCTCTGTTTTGAGCACATCTGCATTCTTTTATTCCTACCAGCTCCTGATCCCTGACATAGTCACCTTCCCTGCCCATCCCCCCCATTCTCCTGACCGCCAACATAGTCACATCCTCTGCTCATCCCCATGTGGCCTAATCAAAGAGCCCAGTCCTAGCTATACAGTAGCCCAGTCCTAGCTATACAGAGACGAGTCCTTCCTAAATGGAGATCTGAATACCAGATAGACAATATGATCTTTTAGGAGATGCCGCAAGACCTATGTTCTGTTTGGGAGTTGGAAGAATATCTTTGAGAAAAGCAAAGATATTCTTCAGATGACGGGATCTCCATATCTCCTTACATTGAGCCAGACCTGTCCTCAAGTTCTGAAGTCCCTTAGAAAGTAGGAGACATGATCTGTCTCACTTAGTAA
Source organism: Phocoena sinus (assembly GCF_008692025.1). NCBI lineage: Eukaryota > Metazoa > Chordata > Mammalia > Artiodactyla > Phocoenidae > Phocoena > Phocoena sinus. Next base: position 152,319,559 of record NC_045763.1, on the reverse strand, counting down.
ATAATGGCAGGTCTAAGGAAAACTTCAAAAGTTCTTCACTTGTTCTCAACTCAAGTAAGAACATTAACCATCTTATCTGCACCTTTCAGAAAGGGATGGCTAGAGACAATTCTAGCGACACCTTCCTGCTAAGAAATGAAAAAAGGATTTCTAACCCTGATCCTAATTCTGTCAAAGCACAGTTGAGATGCAACTAACACATTCCTTCAATTTTAGACAGGAATTAAGCAAATTGCCCAGGGCCTTGCAGCATGGTAGTAGAGGCAGCGATGGGCACTGCTACAGCCTTGTCTGGTTTTCAACTTCCGAGATCATGTTCCTTTGACTCTGAGCATCAGCTGATGCTCAGAGCCCAGAGTACATATTGCCAAATTATTTTCTGAGAAAGCTCAAATACAAGGAAAGCTGGTATGTATCTGTGCAACTATATAAGTATGAGTTTGGTACCTGTAAGAGAGCATGGTGCATCGTCACCTCCAGTTCGGCTAAAACATGGGCAGCATTCTCACTGTCCTCTTGGACCTCCAGGTCCTCCTCAGGGATGGTGTCCCAGTTGCCCTGGTGAGCAACCAGCGTGTGCACTAGTTCATACTGGCCAGGGAGTGCCAGGCTGACCCGAGTCTGAGTCCCATAGGTGAAGCGGAGGCGCCGAAGCTTACAGTTCTCCTCACTGCCCAGCTTGGTGGTGGGAAGCACCTGCACCCCCAAGAGCAGGTTCAACAGCTGGCACTTGACATTACAGTCCTGGCCGAGGATCAAGATGCAGGGGAGGCAGTCCACAATCTGCTGGAGGTACTTCTCTTCCTTAGGTGGGAAGGAAATGCAGCTCAGCTGGCCTGGTTGGGGAAGGGGAGGGTGGAGAAGGAGAAAGGAGTACAGAGAGAAGAGTGAGGAGGGGTAGGGAGAGACTTCCAGGGAGATCCCATTAGGATGTCAGGCTCCTAGAAAAGAAATTTCTAGGAAGCTCTTGGCTGAAGGAGGTACCAGGAAAACATCCCAGTCAGAAAAGGTTCCTCAAATATCAAACAGGATTCCCCTCTCTGGCTCATTCCCAGAACAGTTGTTTCTATCCAGAAAGGTGGCAGTGACCTGATCTACCCTCCCCTCTCATTTTTCAACCAGTGGAGGGACAGCCTAAGGAGTTTACAAGGACTCAAGTACAAGATCATTAAATTGACAAAGCCAGAAAAGACTACACTAACTGGGATGTGAATCCAAGAACCGAATATGTCAAAATGAAAACCTTCCTTGTGACACAAGACCTAATACTTGAACATACAAAGGCCCTTTAAAATGACTCTACCACATGCAGTTTTAGCTTATTTTCCTCACTTATAACATATTTTATAACTAAATGTATCAGCCAGTCTTTAAGTACGCATGTATTGAAATAAAATGTTATTCAGGTGTGTATAAGCTCTAGAATCTTTTCTGGTTCATTTCACTGATGGCTGGTGACAGCATCCCAGCTGCCAAGTCATCTGTTTTCTTAAAACATTGGGTGCTCAATTAAGATCAATATCTCCTAATCAAATCACATTCTTTCAGTTTATGGAGGATGAGACCCTGAATAAGACAAAGGGAAAGAACTACCTGTTAGGATAAAATCCAGGCAAATCTAGGAAGAGATGTGATCCATCTCAGAAATATCCTTTCAGGACACCATACTCATCTAAACAGATCAAATAATACTCAAGAGAAAACAAGGGACTTCCCTGATGGCACAGTGATTAAGAATCTGCCTGCCAATGCAGGTGACACGAGTTCGAGCCCTGGTCTGGGAAGATCCCACATGCCTCAGAGCAACTAACCCCGTGCGCCACAACTACTGAGCCTGTGCTCTAGAGCCCGCGAGCCACAACTACTGAGCCTGCGTGCCACAACTACTGAAGCCCACGTGCGTAGAGCCCATGCTCCGCAACAAGAGAAGCCACCACAATGAGAAGCCCGTGCGCCACAATGAAGAGTAGCCCCCGCTAACTGCAGCTAGAGAAAGCCCACATGCAGCAACGAAGACCCAATGCAGCCAAAAATAAATAAATGAAAATAAAAAATAAATTAAATTTTTTTTTAAAAAAGAGAGAAAACAAAAGTCTTCCTAAAGTATGAGAACATCTATTTGGGAAAAAGAACCAGAAATTAGTTGACTAGAACTCTCATATTCTGAACTCGATCACTCCCCAGCTTGTTCAGTGCCAGTGCCTGCCCAAGTCTAAGATTCAGGCAACTTTGTGTTTGTCCAGAAAGGCACAGACACACAGTTCTTAGGCTGTTAGAAGTCCAATCTCCGAGCCAAATACATACATCTTAATTGAAATTTCGGGTGGCACCAAGTGAAACAGTATTTGCTTTAGTCACTTAACCATGAGCTATTCATTTCGTTTATGTAATTGAAGCAAGAGAGACCTGATTCATTTAAGAGGTTGTCCTACTTCAGACTCTACCTATCCTGCTTCAAACTCAGTATTTCAAATCCTCAAATCTTTTTCTCTCCCACAAATGGCACCACCAAAAGATTTAAGGAAGTTGGCTTTCACCCAGCCCCCTTTATGAATTTCATTAAGCCCTTCCTTTCACATCGGCCTATAAGTACATCACCTGGCCAGCACATGTAAACCAGTAATACGAGACACTGAAACAGGAAATCTGTTCTCCTGGGACAGAGATGAGAAAGCAAAGTGTTAACTGAGTGCCCAATTCTGTGCAAGGTATTTACTAAGCTCGAGAGTAAAACACCAGACCACTGGTCTAATTTTTGACCCACTGATACAATCTAAAAGCAAGGGGACACAGCCAATTGCTGTGCTACCACTTAGCAAGTAGTGAGTCCTGAGTCCCTTCATATCTTATTGACAACTAAACAACACTTACCACAGTTGTCAGGGAGGAAAAACAATTTTCCTCTACCCTTTTAGTTTCCTCTGGCTGGGTCTAAGAATTAAATTGACATGAGACAGATTACCAGGAGAAAATGAAATTTCATTAGGTACACATGGGGAATCCGAACATGCGATTCCAAAGACGGGTTAAATGAGATACATATGTCATCCTGGACTAAGGAGAGGGGGTAGGGGGCTCAGTCTTCAAAGGGAAACAAGGCAATCCACAGTAAGAATGAAGAGTAAATGTTTGGTAAAATGTTTGCTGGGTCATCCAGAAACAATGGGACATAGAGAGGACTTTGACCAAACAGGCCTTGCTAGGTTCCTCCCCTGACTACTACACCTGGTTCATATTACACTGTAGCTAGCCCTGGTGATAGCTCTCTTTCTAGGATAGACCCTCTATCTAAATTCTTTTAGGCAGTTAAGGCACAGGAGATAAAAGCTCTTCCTGAGCCTTTTGTTTCTTTAAAACAACGAAGCCTAAAGTAATCTTCATACCACAGAGACACATTTTGAGATGGCAAATTTTGCTCCCCTTATACAGACTATTCTAGTTGTATGTTTATAATTACCAAAAGCAGGAAGAACCATCATATTTCCCTCTGTATCTTCAACACCCAACACAATGACTAAAAAATAGTTAGTGCTTTGTTATACGCTTTCTTGCTTTGTGTAAGAATCCATTTACCATGGAGAATTGTCTACAGAAAGCCAGAAGTGGTTCTACTAAGTACTCAGAAAAGTCCAGTAGCATGATGAACAGTCCGGTACCATGAATAGCATAGGAGCAACTGTCATTCCTAAAAACCTCCTTCATCTCAACATGGAGAGTAGAGGTGGACAACAGAATAGTACCTCCCCATTCACCTGCAGACCACAGTCCCAGCCTGAGCAGTGAGAAGTCCAGTTAGATTCACTCTTATCTACCCTTCCTGTTCTTTCTCTTTTCCCAGTCTTCCTCAGATCTCAGACGGGTGTCCAAACTCCTATAACAAAAGTTATAAAAATAAGTCTAAATAAAAACCATAATAAAAATAAGCTTAAATGAGTTTTGTGACTGGTGCTGCTGGGAGAGCAGGTAACTGAGAACAAAAACCAACTAACCATTTTTCAGGACCAGAGGGAGAGATCTTAACACCTCTGAGACCTCAGGGTCAACTATAGGAAAGCCAGTAAACCATGCTGCGTTGGCCAAAACCACAGCGGACATACCCCATTACTCATCTGGTCCAAATTATCACACCCCCATCTCTGTAGTGACAAAAATAGTCACTTATAAATAAACCCGCTAGAGTCTAACAACCATAGGCCAGTGCAATGGGAGAGGGGGCTGACAGCGAAACCAGTTCTAATTTTCGTTTCCACGCACTCTGCTAGCGTTCTGCATGCAACCCACTGGACTGAGAAAAGGTCTTCAAAATGGATATCGCCATCTGTTTTTCAAAACGTCATTATCCAAGGCTTTTGCTTCTCCCACCAATCTTTAGCTTTTTCATTGCTCTTCAATGTGTCTACAAGATTTGAACAAGAGCATGGAGAGAAATGAAGCTGAAACGAGATCGTTTCACTCCTTGCTACTCTCGGCAAATGCGTTGGTGAGGGAGGAGGGCAGCGAGGGAGTGGGCAGAGCACCAGCCGAGGGCAGACGCTCTGATCCCGGGCTTCACCACTTACTGGCAATCTACTTGCTTCTCTCAGCCTTGGATTTCTCATCGGTGAACTAAGGGACTTGGATTAGATCATCTTTAACACCCCTTCCAGTTCTGAAATTCCAGGATTCCATCAGGTTTTAACTGTTGAAAGAAAAATAACTGAGGGGGATGGGCAGTTGGTCTGATTGTTTTTATTTTAAACTGTACGTGAATTTAATTACTCGAGCTCTCCCTGGACTACTATAAGGGCAGATCAAAAGCTGACTGAATTAGCCAGGGGCTCTGAGGACCTACCAGGCAGTTTTAGCAGTTTTCTTAAGAAGAGATTAAAAACTGTAGACTGAAGGTAGGAGGGAGGAAGAAAATCTGTTTCAGATTTGAGCAGCTGCCTCACGGACAGTTAAAGGACTTTCGAGTTAATCAGGTTTTCTTTTGTAATTAATATAACAGCATCTGCATATGGGGCTGCCGGAAGGTAACAGCACGGCCTCTCGGCTGGAGCGCTTTAACCCTGCCAACTCTGGCTGCAGGAGAATTCAGATTGTCTTCAATGCAAGCCAAGACTTCTTTTTTTCTTGACGATTCTTAAAAACAGATTATCTTGATTTGGGTTACTTCTAAACAAACGTTTCAAACTACAAGGAGGAGAGCAGCTAAAGCAGCAACGCATTTTATCTGTTTTAGATAATGAAGGGGAACGAAATATATCATCCCAAAATATGCCTCTTTGACATATTATTTTGAACAGGTTATTTTTACGAAACAGCAGACACAGGTGAAGCTCTGGAAACTGAGAAGTCACCCTTTCGTAAGAGACATATTTAAAAGAGAAATCTCCATTTGTAAGGGGGTCTTCCTCCAATACCAGGAAGAGGAGGGCTCAAAATCTCTAGAAACTCTTATCAATGCAGAAAGCAACCACTTAAAACTGCATAACCACCTTACCCTTCTTTACTGTGCTTTTCCTGATAAACGCCCATAAATGACTCCCCCCACCTCACCCTACCCCAGTAGTGTTTTATCTTTAGCTGGAAATCGTATTTAAGGTAGTGGCTTGGGCCATTTTGGAGTCACGCTGTTTTTCCAGGGTATCTCCCACGTGTACAGGAGGCACACATGTTATTAAATTTCTGGTTGTTTCTCTCCCATTAATCTTTTTATAACGGGTGTCTCAGCCAAGAACCTAGAAGGGTAAAGGGAAAATTATTTTTCCTCACCCACAATAATATTTACTGAGCCCGTTCAAGTACATCACTTTATTTGCCCCATTTCATTTAATGCTCACAATTCTACCAGACATAAACTATTATTATCCCCATTTGTAGATGAGGAAGCAGTAGCTTAAAAGGCAAAACAGAACAAAAAAGAAGCCATGTTTCTCCATTTCGCTAAGCAGATAAAAAGTGGAACACAGGGCAGAGCAGGAACTGTTCTTAAGTCTCAGGGGGCCAGGTGAATACTTAATGGTAAACAATGTCCCTGAAGGGTGGCAGAATATGCCATCCCCCCAGAATGCCACTTTGGCATAAGGATTATTTTGAGCTAAAGGCACTCGACAAACAGCAGGTATAAGAAGGGCACTCTGACCTCCCCTTTATCTTCCTGAAAGCAAGATAAAACCCCCATTGGGAAGATGTCCTCCCTATAACAGAAGGAAAGCAAACTTCGTTATCACCAGAGACTGGGAGTCGAGATCAAGAAAAATCTGTACAAATAAGCCTTGTTAAACTAGCCAGTACCTTCCTAGTTACTTTCCCACCGTTAACTTCCCTAGCTCAAGCCCCTCTGTCTTGTCACGCTTTCATAATTTACTTCTTTGTCCACTTCAACTCTGTTTCTTTGGGTCTTCATTCTTTTGTGAGGACTCCCACGTACATGTAAAATTTAACAAAGTGCTTATGCTTTTCTCCTGTTTATCTGTCTTATGTCAGTTTAATTCTTAGGCCCAGCTGGAGATAATAAGAAGACAGAGGAGAAATTCTTCCTCCTCCACCCGCCCTACCACACTTTCTCCCAATGTGGGGACAAACACAACTCAGTAGTTGTAGGACCCCAATTTAAAGCAGACTGACAGAGTCCTTACAAAAACTGCCCAAGACGATGAGGCCTGGGAGAAAAAAACAGCATTACCACTAGCGGGTGAACACTTTTAAAAAATGTTATTGTTATTCTACCCAACAGCTCTAGAGTCCCTTTTCTAAAAGAAACAGTAGGTACTTTTCAGAGAAACTTTTAATGTTCCCCTCATCAGTTAGTCTGTATTACCCTTTGGGTTGAGGTTAAGATTATTCTAAAGAGGAAGAATTGGCAGGAAGTAATGTTAATGACTTTTAATTTATTTATTGAATTCTTGAATTTTATTTTTTTATACAGTAGGTTCTTATTAGTCATCAATTTTATACACATCAGTGTATACATGTCAATCCCAATCGCCCAATTCATCCCACCCCCACCCCCACCCCCGCCGCTTTCCCCCCTTGGTGCCCATTCTTTTGTTCTCTACATCTGTCTCTCAATTTCTGCCCTGCAAATCGATTCATCTGTACCATTTTCCTAGGTTCCACATATATGGATTAATATACGATATTTGTTTTTCTCTTTCTGACTTACTTCACTCTGTATGACAGTCTCTAGATCCATCCACGTCTCTACAAATGACCCAATTTCATTCCTTTTTATGGCTGAGTAATATTCCATTTTATATATGTACCACAACTTCTTTATCCATTCGTCTGTCGATGGGCATTTAGATTGCTTCCATGACCTGGCTATTGTAAATAGTGCTGCAATGAACATCGGGGTGCATGTGTCTTTCTGAATTATGGTTTTCTCTGGGTATATGCCCAGAAGCAGGATTGCTGGATCATATGGTAATCCTGTTTTTCGTTTTTTAAGGGACCTCCATACTGTTCTCCATAGTGGCTGCATCAATTTACAATCCCACTAACAGTTCAGGAGGGTTTCCTTTTCTCCATGCCCTCTCCAGCATTTTTTGTTTGTAGATTTTCTGATGATGCCCATTCTAACTGGTGTGAGGTGACACCTCATTGTAGTTTTGATTTGCATTTCTCTAATAATTAGTGATGTTGAACAGCTTTTCATTTGCTTCTTGGCCACCTGTATGTCTTCTTTGGAGAAATGTCTATTAGGGTTTTCTGCCTATTTTTGGATTGTGTTGTTTGTTTTTTTAATATTGAGCTGCAAGAGCTGTTTATATACCTCAGGGATTAATCCTTTGTCCATTGATTCATTTGCAAATATTTTCTCCCATTCTGAAGGCTGTCTTTTCATCTTGTTTATGGTTTCCTTTGCTGTGCAAAAGCTTTTACGTTTCATTAGGTCCCATTTGCTTATTTTTGTTTTTATTTCCATTACTCTAGGAGGTGGATCAAAAAAGATCTTGCGTGATTTATGTCAAAGAGTGTTCTTCCTATATTTTCCTCTAAGAGTTTTATAGTGTCCAGTCTTACATTTAGGTCTCCAATCCATTTTGAGTTTACTTTTGTGTATGGTGTTAGGCAGTGTTCTAATTTCATTCTTTTACATGTAGCTGTCCAGTTTTCACAGCACCACTTATTGAAGAGACTGTCTTTTCTCCATTGTATATCCTTGCCTCCTTTGCATTGACTAGTTGACCATAGGTGCATGGGTTTATCTCTGGGCTTTCTATCTTGTTCCATTGATCTATGTTTCTGTTTTTGTGCCAGTACCATATTGTCTTGATTACTGTAGCTTTGTAGTATAGTCTGAAGTCAGGGAGTCTGATTCCTCCAGCTCCGTTTTTTTCCCTCAAGACTGCTTTGGCTATTCGGGGTCTTTTGTGTCACCATACAAATGTTGAGATTTTTTGTTCTAGTTCTGTGAAAAATGCCATTGGTAATTTGATAGGGATTGCATTTAATCTGTAGATTGCTTTGGATAGTATAGTCATTTTCACAATGTTAATTCTTCCAATCCAAGAACATGGTATACCTCTCCATCTGTTGGTATCATCTTTAATTTCTTTCATCAGTGTCTTATAGTTTTCTGCATACAGGTCTTTTGTCTCCCTAGGTGGGTTTATTCCTAGGTATTTTATTCTTTTTGTTGCAATGGTAAATGGGAGTGTTTCCTTTATTTCTCTTTCAGATTTTACATCATTAGTGTATAGGAATGCATTAATTTTGTATCCTGCAACTTTACCAAATTCATTGATTAGCTCTAGTAGTTTTCTGTTGGCATCTTAAGGATTCTCTACGTATATTATCATGTCATCTGCAAACAGTGACAGTTTTACTTCTTCTTTTCCAATTTGTATTCCTTTTATTTCTTTTTCTTCTCTGATTGCCTTGGCTAGGACTTCCAAAACTATGTTGAATAATAGTCGTGAGAGTGGACATCCTTGTCTTGTTCCTGATCTTAGAGGAAATGCTTTTAGTTTTTCACCATTGAGACTGATGTTTCCTGTGGATTTGTCATATATGGCCTTTATTATGTTGAGGTAGGTTCCCTCTGTGCCCACTTTCTGGAGAGTTTTTATCATAAATGGGTGTTGAATTTTGTCAAAAGCTTTTTCTGCATCTATTGAGATGATCATATGGTTTTTATTCTTCAATTTGTTAATATGCTGTATCACATTGATTGATTTGCGTATATTGAAGAATGCTTGCATCCCTGGGATAAATCCCACTTGATCATGGTATATGATCCTTTTAATGTGTTCTTGGATTCTGTTTGCTAGTATTTAATTGAGCATTTTTGCATCTATATTCATCAGTGATATTGGTCTGTAACTTTCTTTTTTTGTAGTATCTTTGTCTGGTTTTGGTATCAGGTTGATGGTGGCCTCATAGTATGAGTTTGGGAGGGTTCCTTCCTCTGCAGTTTTTTGGAAGAGTTTGAGAAGGATGGGTTTTAGCTCTTCTCTAAATGTTTGACAGAATTCACCTGTGAAGCCATCTGGTCCTGGACTTTTGTTTGCTGGAAGGTTCTTAATCACAGTTTCGATTTCATTACTTGTGATTGGTCTGTTCATATTTTCTATTTCTCCTGGTTCAGTTTTGGAAGGTTATACCTTTCTAAGAATTTGTCCATTTCTTCCAGGTTGTCCATTTTACTGGCATAGAGTTGCCTGTAGTAGTATCTTAGGATGCTTTGTATTTCTGCGGTGTCCGTGTAACTTCTCCTTTTTCATTTCTAATTTTATTGATTTGAGTCCTCTCCCTCTTTTTCTTGATGAGTCTGGCTAACGGTTTATCAATTTTGTTTATCTTCTCAAAGAACCAGCTTTCAGTTTTACTGATCTTTGCTATTGTTTTCTTTGTTTCTATTTCATTTATTTCTGCTCTGATCTTTATGATTTCTTTCCTTCTGCTAACTTTGGGTTTTGTTTGTTCTTCTTTCTCTAGTTCCTTTAGGTTTAAGGTTAGATTGTTTATTTGAGATGTTTCTTGAGGTAGGCTTGTATAGCTATAAACTTCCCTCTTAGAACTGCTTTTGCTGCATCCCATAGGTTTTGGATCATCGTGTTTTCATTGTCATTTGTCTCTAGGTATTTTTCGATTGCCTCTTTGATTTCTTCAGTGATCTCTTGGTTATTTAGTAATGTATTGTTTGGCCTCCATGTGTTTGTGTTTTTTATGGTTTTTTCCCTGTAATTCATTTCTAATCTCATAACGTTGTGGTCAGAAAACATGCTTGATATGATTTCAATTTTCTTAAATTTTGAGTCTTGATTTGTGACCCAAGATGTGATCTATCCTGGAGAATATTCCATGAGCACGTGAGAAGAAAGTGTAATCTGCTGTATTTGGATGGAATGTCCTATAAATACCAATTAAATCTATCTGGTCTATCGTGTCATTTAAAGCTTGTGTTTCCTTATTAATTTTGTTTGGATGATCTGTCCATTGGTGTGAGGTGTTAAAGTCCCTCACTATTATTGTGTTACTGTCGATTTCCTCCTTTATAGCTGTTAGCGGTTGCCTTATGTATTGAGGTGCTCCTACGTTGGGTGCATATATAATTGTTATATCTTCTTCTTGGATTGATCCTTTGATCATTAGGTAGTGTCCTTCCTTGTCTCTTGTAACATTCTTAATTTTAAAGTCTATTTTATCTGGTATGAGTATTGCTACTCCAGCTTTCTTTTGATTTCCATTTGCATGGAGTATCTTTTTCCATCCCCTCACTTTCAGTCTGTATGTGTCCCTAGGTCTGAAGTGGGTCTCTTGTAGACAGCATATAGGTGGATCTTTTTTTTGTATCCATTCAGCAAGCCTGTGTCTTTTGGTTGGAGCATTTAATCCATTCACGTTTAAGGTAATTATCGATATGTATGTTCCTATTACCATTTTCTGAATTATTTTGGGTTTGTTTTTGTAGGTCCTTTTCTTCTCTTGTGTTTCCCACTTAGAGAAGTTCCCTTAGCATTTGCTGTAGAGCTGGTTTGGTGGTGCTGAATTCTCTTAGCTTTTGCTTGTCTGTAAAGCTTTTGATTTCTCCATTGAATCTGAATGAGATCCTTGCCGGGTAGAGTAATCTTGGTTGTAGGTTCTTCCCTTTCATCACTTTAAGTAAATCATGCCACTCCCTTCTGGCTTGTAGAGTTTCTGCTGAGAAGTAAGCTGTTAACCTTATGGGAGTTCCCTTGTAAGTTGTGTTTTTCCCTTGCTGCTTTCAATAATTTTTCTTTGTCTTTAATTTTTGCCAGTTTGATTACTACGTGTCTTGGCGTGTTTCTCCTTGGGTTTATCCTGTATGGGACTCTCTATGCTTCCTGCACTTGGGTGGCTATTTCCTTCCCCATGTTAGGGAAGTTTTCGACTATAATCTCTTCAAATATTTTCTCTGGTCCTTTCTCTCTCTCTTCTCCTTCTGGGACCCCTATAATGCGAATGGTGTTGTGTTTAATGTTGTCCCACAGGTCTCTTAGGCTGTCTTCATTTCTTTTCATTCTTTATTCTGTTCCGCAGCAGTGAATTCCACCATTCTGTCTTCCAGGTCACTTATCCGTTCTTCTGCCTCAGTTATTCTGCTATTGATTCCTTCTAGTGTAGTTTTCATTTCAGTTATTGTATTGTTCATCTCTGTTTGTTTGTTCTTTAATTCTTCTCGGTCTTTGTTTTTGTTTTTGTTTTGCGGTATGCAGGCCTCTCACCACTGTGGCCTCTCCTGTTGCGGAGCACAGACTCCGGATGCGCAGGCTCAGCGGCCATGGCTCACGGGCCCAGCTGCTACGCGGCATGTGGGATCCTCCCACACCGGGGCACGAACCCGTGTCCCCTGCATTGGCGGGCAGATTCTCAACCACTGTGCCACCAGGGAAGCCCTCTTGGTCTTTGTTAAACATTTCTTGCATCTTCTCGATCTTTGCCTCCATTCTTTTTCTGAGGTCCTGAATCATCTTCACTATCATTATTCTGAATTCTTTTTTTGAAAGGCTGCCTATCTCCACTTCAGTTGTTTTTCTGGGGTTTTATCTTGTTCCTTCATCTGGTACATAGCCCTCTGCCTTTTCATCTTGTCTGTCTTTCTGTGAATGTGGTTTTAGTTCCACAGGCTGCAAGACTGTAGTTCTTCTTGCTTCTGCTGTCTGCCCTCTGGTGGATGAGGCTATCTAAAAGGCTTGTGCAAGTTTCCTGATGGGAGGGACTGGTGGTGGGTAGAGCTGGCTGTTGCTCTGGTGGGCAGAGCTCAGTAAAACTTTAATCCACTTGACTGCTGATGGGTGGGGCTGGGCTCCCTTCCTGTTAGTTCTTTGGCCTGAGGCAACCCAACACTGGAGCCTACCTGGGCTCTTTGGTGGGGCTAATGGCAGACTCTGGGAGGGCTCACGGCAAGGAGTACTTCCCAGAACTTCTGCTGACAGTGTCCTTGTCCTCACGGTGAGACAGAGCCACCCCCCGCCTCTGCAGGAGACCCTCCAACACTAGCCGGTAGCTCTGGTTCAGTCTCCTCTGGGGTCACTGCTCCTTCCCCTGGGTCCTGATGCGCACACTACTTTGTGTGTGCCCCCCAAGAGTGGAGTCTCTGTTTCCCCCAGTCCTGTCGAAGTCCTGCAGTCAAATCCCAGCAGCCTTCAAAGTCTGGTTCTCTAGGAATTCCTCCTCCTGTTGGCAGACCCCCAGGTTCGGAAGCCTGACGTGGGGCTCAGAACCTTCACTCCAGTGGGTGGACTTCTGTGGTATAAGTGTTCTCCAGTTTGTGAGTCACCCACCCAGCAGTTATGGGATTTGATTTTATTGTGACTGCGCCCCTCCTACCATCTCACTGTGGCTTCTCCTTTGTCTCTGGATGTGGGGTATCTTTTTTGGTGAGTTCCCGTGTCTTCCTGTCAATGATTGTTCAGCAATTAGTTGTGATTCTGGTGCTCTCGCAAGAGGGCGTGAGAGCACGTCCTTCTACTCCGCCATCTTGAACCAATCTCTCGTTAATGACCTTTTGATGTCTCTAGTGACCCATTAGGTTAGATACGTTGCTTAAATTGTTTTTGGAGTAATGGATTTATATCATCACACTCTCCTTCTTGCCTGTTTTCCATCCCAGTCAATAATATGAGTGAAAGCCGGGTAAGGTATAGTCCGTGGCCAAGGAGGGAAGGCACTATATGGAATAAGTGAAGTGGAACTCTATCTTTGCCTTATCCTATTCTTGAAACTCATAAGGTTGATGGGGCTTCAGAGTCAATTCAGGTCTCAACAGAGTTACTACTGCAATACTTGTTCCTGATACCCAAGGATTTCCCTCCTTCAGTAAAATTTTTTACCTCACCTTTAACACTGAACTTGAAGTCCTCTCTGAAAGTGAGTTAAATACAAAGGATTTTATATAAGTCACTGAAGTAATCAGTGACACAAATATGCATTTCCACAAATAAGTAGTGATGTTTTATTTGTTATTAACTACATGTGCCAAGAGTACAGAACAAATCCTAAATTGAGAAATGAACGTTATACAGTCTTTCTACTACAATCAATTCTACTACAAGCTTCAAAGTATTGAGCTACAAAAACCCCAGGAGCTGAGAGAGAAATAATTCTGCCAAGAAGCATTTATTTATCATTCCCAAACAAGCTCTCTGACCTTCAGCTAAATTTAAAGGATTCTGAATTTTAGAAGGGGCATCCCCATTTAAGGAAAACATATGCTTAGGGAGTCTGGGTTTCAGAATCTTCAGGACCAAATAATACAAGGTATTTTGGTTGAAGGGGATGGTTTTTGGAGATTAGAGATGGAAATGTACTCAAGCAGCTAAAGCTCTTGTTGGAAGCTGAAAGTCAATCTGGCAGAAATGTCACTCAAGTTATCCTACCTGGTGGTCATGTTAAGATCTTGAACAGCTTTTGGAAAGCAGACTGTACTGGTACCTGGGAAGGGGGACATAACCTCCCCCCACCCTTTCCCCTGCCCATACCACCCCCCCCCCAGGGCTTATATGTCCTAGGAGCCATGTGACATGAAGAGACCATACTCAGCAGCCTGCTGACAAGTTCCCTTCTGGGAGAAACTGCTCCTGAGGCTGGTCGAGCTGCAGAGGGAATAGAAAGGCAGCTGGCAGCTGAAGCTGTAATTTACGGGATGCAGAGATGGAAGCGGTTCTTCGAGGAAGCCAACCCCATGCTTCACTCAGGGCTTAGTTTCCGTCATTTGGAAGGCAGCTTCTTTCAGCTAGTTACATTAAGAATGATCCAATGGTGGGAATGTGTTAAAAATGACACAGGAGCCACCTCAAAGGGGGGCTTACTCACCGGACTGGGGACAATTTAAGCATAAAATTTTTTTAAAATGATAATAAGAAATTATAATCCATTGAAAAAATTCAGAAGTCCCACACTGATATAAATAAATAATAAACAAACAATGGAAAAGGAATGCTCTAACTTTGCAAATACCAACTAAGAAATATAGAAGAAATAGTGGATAGAAAAACCACCACTGAGGCAGGTGGGCGCTGTCAATGGATGCTAGGTCTAGTGGAGGGAGGCATTTTCAGGAACAAGATCATCCGTGAAACCTTAGAACACCTTCCCACAAAAGACTAATCAATTGCAAAAGGAAAAAGTGTGACTTTAAGGTGGCGAAATCTAAAGGACACCAACATGACCAGAGATCAAGCTTAACATCTCCAAGGGTGGGTGGGCCGACAACATGTACCCCTGATGTGACTGCACATCACGTCATTTCTGTGCCTAGTCCTGCTGAGAGCTCACGACCTGAGTCTAGTCATGAGGAAGCAGCTAGATCCAGGCTGAGGGTCATCCCATAGAATGTAAAGCCTGCTCTTTAAACCTGCCAAAGATATAAATGCCAGGGAAAGGCCGAGAGACTGTCCACATTCAGGGAGTCTGAAGACACATGATAACTAAATGCAACATGTGCTCCTGGACAGGATCCTGGATCAAAAGAAAAAGACACAACTGGGACAGTTGGCAAAACTTAAATGGGGTCCGTGGACTGGATGGTAATACTGACTCAATGTTGATTTCCTGATTTGGGAAGTTGCATGCTGATAGCATGTCCTTGTTTGGGAGAAATGCACACTGAAGTGTTTAGAAGAGATAAGACAACCTATCTAGAGCTCACTTTCACAAGGCTCCAAAAAATATATACATATATTATAATAGAAAGAGAGAGATTAGGTGATGGGGCAAATGCAATAAAATCTTAACAACTGGAGAACCTGCGTGGAGTGGGAACTCTTTGTACTGTTCTGGTGACATTTACATAAATTTGAAATTATTTCAAAATAATTTTTAAAATATTGGCTAAAAAGATAACCAGCAAAATGTATCCAGGTCTGGATCTCAGAGAAAAGAGATAAAGAGACAGAATTTTATTCATCAAAAAAACCAGGCTTCCCTGGTGGCACAGTGGTTGAGAGTCCGCCTGCTGATGCAGGGGACACGGGTTCGTGCCCCGGTCCGGGAGGATCCCACATGCCGCAGAGCGGCTGGGCCCGTGAGCCATGGCTGCTGAGTCTATGCGTCCGGAGCCTGTGCTCCGCAACGGGAGAGGCCACAACAGTGAGAGGCCCGCGTACCGTAAAAAAAACAAAAAAAAAACCCAAAAAAACCCAAAAAACCCAGCAGGTAAAAAATACATCATATACAGTAATAATATAATTTAAACAATAAGTTTCTTCACTGTCCCCACTTCTGCCCTGCACATTACCTTCTTTCTCCTCAATCTTCCTGTGATCATTTTCTGATGCCAGTTCTGAGTCTGGGGAGTCCAAGGCACTCATCTAAACAAGTAGTTCAGGATCAGATTTAGAACCCAAGTCCTCAAGACTAAGCAGTATAGACAAACACCCACTCCAGGACAGGTCACTTTGATGAAAGTTACCTATAACCATCCAGTTCATTGAACAAGAAGCCACCAGAAGAAGCTTGACCTTGCACTGCCTGAAGCGGCCTCCTGATGACTCAGCGGCAGGGAACACACCTCCACCTCTTCTGCAGCTCAGGCCTCTTTATCACATGCCAACTAACTACTTTTATCCTCGACTAACCAACCACGTTTCCAAGTTGCAACAGCAGAACTTCTCCACTTCTCTCCATGGAATATGAGCCAGCAGAGCAGGCCAATTGTTCAATCAGGAGAAACTGAGATAGGTTTCCCCAGGGGGCTTCTTATATGCCAAAAGAATAAGAATGGCTTCTCCTACTAGCTGTTTTCCCCCAAGTGCTCCATTCCTTTTTGCCCCTACATATCTCCATAATATTAAAAGTTAAGGCTACAGAATATTGCACAGAATATCCCTAAAAAGTAAGCTCCATATTGGTTCAGTCACTGTCCCTCTAATTTGAATAAAAACAGAGCTTTTATTCAAATGAGTCTTGTTATCCAGTTGCTTTTATGATGCGGCCTTACTTAATCTTTAGTCTGGAAAGCTTGGCTTAACCAAGAAAATCCTGGGAAATATAATTCTCTCCCATTATATAAACTAGAAAGGGTAAAATCTGTCTGGCATAAATAACACACTGAAGTCTTAATCTGATGAAGCTAAAATTAGACCTTTTTTTATATCTGAGTAAAATAAAAGTGATAAAAGCATTTTTTTAAAAAGAAGTATGAGGGTTTTTTTTTAAATAGTCAAGGGCTTTTATGAATACATAAGCTATTACTATTCTTTGGGATAGTTTTGATGTCTTATTAAACAAGTGAAAAGCAAAACAATCCTCAAGTTCTACTTCCCATCTTCCTGCCCAGAGAACACCACCCCAGGGAATGGAAGCACATTATAAAGCCCAACTCCAAAGACTTGTGGTCAAAAGGTTCCCGCAGCCACATGGCACCCCACAGGCTGGGGACACGTCCAAACCACTCACACTGCACACTGCCTACTAAATACGACAGAAGAAGGCACCGCATGTGATGGGCAATTCAACCAGGGTCCCACAGGGGATTCTGATGAGTCCCCATACTCTGACCAACTTTCCTTCAGAGAGTTTTGGTTTGGACTTTGGAGGAATACTATCTATAAGGAGACTTTCTCAGAGAGGCTGATTTATAGCTTTAAGCAAGGGGGCACATAACCACTGCTACATCTGTTCTCCTCTGTTAAAGTGTCAAGTTCCAGGATCCCCAAGATTACCAGACTCCCCATTTGGCAAAGAATGGAATCAATTTTCAAGCATGGGGTGGCCTATACTTAGACTGAAAATCCTACAGGGGACTCCAGTCAGACCTCTGAGAGTCATGAAAGAAAAGCTGCATCTTTCACAGGGACTCTATACTCTTGTTATGAATGACACCATTCAGATTCCCTGGACCACGCAGGAAGCAAAACCCACTATCCCTAGAGGTGAACTATTTTTCTACAAAAAGTAAGGAGCAAATTCACCTTAGGTCTTAAAACAGTTAGGGAAAAAACCGCATCCACCCACACTCCTCACACGCTTCATATTGGCATCCCTGTGAGTAAGCTCTGATGAAGATAAAAGATACTCTAGCAACAACCTTCATGAATGCATTCTGCTTTTGAACCATGCAAACAAGACAATTCTAGTTATTCCATCCCAGAGACAGACTGGGGCTAGTTTTCCTGTACTGTCAGAAAGTTAGTAAAGCATCTCAACTACTGTTTTTATCAATGCCATTTAATCTTAGAATTTCTCATATGCCTTATCCTCCTGTCCTCAAAGACTAATGGTTAAGCAGGAAACCAAAGTGTAGGAAATCCTCTAGAGGGAACATGATGAAACACTAATCCTTCTTTCTTTCATTCTAACATTCTAACATCTAACATCTAACAACATTCTAACGTGTTAGAGTTCTAACAATTCTAACATCAGCTTAGAATTTAAAATATCAGTTAGTTGGACAATGTTTCACCATTGTGTGTCCTGTACCCAATACAAAGTTAGGCATTAATAAAGATTTGTTGAGTGAATGAATATTTACTTCCCATATCATGGTGAAGCTCCGGTATTGCATGCAACTCATTCTTTGGGACATGAAAATCATTCTTTGGGATACTGGCAGCTCCAGCCTAATTAGTCATCTATCAAATGCTTATCATTGTTCTGTTTTAGGGGCCCAGAGAGGAAAATCTTGGCAAAGATACAAAATCCCATATCTTTCATGGGGGAAAAATTGCCCTTCTGGAGTGGAAAAAAACATCATTCCAATATCTACCAGATATGTAAACGATCTAACAGATACTTGCCTGTTACGTACAAAGCACTATGGTAGGCACTGCAGGGGATACAAAGATGAGCAAAACACTCTTTACCCTTAGGAGTTCACGATCTAGTAAGCGAGATAAGACGAATCTATCCATAGCTATCACATGAATAAATAAATAAAAACATGACCTGTATGTCCAGAGCCTGTAGGAATTGAGCAATAGGTTTAAGGTGAAATTCATATTTCCCTTTACTTCAGTAACATATTTTTTGAGGTTTTAGTTTCAAAAGATTGCTTTTGAGAAGTCCATTTATTGCAGGAAGATTCTTTGTTGACTTAACATAGTGAGACAGAGAAGCATGGAGAAATAAATGCTGATGCTTGGAAAGTGGACAGAGCATAACAAAATCTAAAGACCAGATGGATTTTTATTTAAATCCATGCTTTCTTTAAATGCTACTTGCAAAGCTGAAGAACTAACCATATTGAAATCAGTAATGCCTTTTAAGACTAAACTAAACATATTGTAAATGATAATAATCTTAAAGGTAATAATGTCTTTTCTTTCAAGAGCAGGCAGAATTATCCAAGCCTTTTTAGTAGTGCGCTGCCCCGTGCCATGGGAAACAGATTATCCTAGCAAAGGAAGATTAGGAAGGGGAAAGGAAAGGGACTGGAAATTGGTATAAAAGGCTTGAGTAGGTAGTGTCACATTATACTCGCTCAATCAGAAAAAATCTCCCACTGAAGTAGATTATGGTTCCATGTCAAGGTATGGAGCCTGGGTTATGACTCACTTGTAACGTAATCTCTCCATTGCCAGGGTGCATTTTCTATTCCCATGGCCAGATCAGGAAAGAACAAGGGAGGAGTCACAGAAGCAGAACGGGACTGGGAGCTTAAGAGACCTGGGCCTCAATCTGGCATCAGCTCAAAACTGTTCTGTTCCTCATTCCATTCATCACTCCTCTTATTCTCCCCCCGACCCCCCTGTTCCAGCCTCCTAATCTAATGTTCACCAAGTACATACACACACACATTCAAATGTCACGTATGTTTAGAACTAACTATATGCCTGTGCTAAGTGCTTTAATGTATATTATCTCTAAATATCACAACTTTGTGAGGTGACACTATCACTCCCATTCTATTTATTTATTTAGATATAATTCACATATCATAAAACTCACACTTCTAAACCACACAATGTAGTGGTTTCTAGCATATTCACAAAGTTGTACAACCATGACCACTGTCTAATTCTAGAACATTTTTATTCCCCAGGAAGAAATCCCATACCCATTAGCAGTTAGTCCTCATTTTCCTCTCCCCCCATCCCCTGGCAATCACTAATCTACTTTCTGTCTTTATGAATTTGCCTGTTCTGGACATTTCAAATAGATGCACTCATATAATATGTGGCATTCTGTATCACTCCCATTTTACGTATGAAGAAACCAAGACTCCAATAGGTTAAGTAACTTGCCCCAAGCCCCACGGCTGATAAAAGGCTGCACTAGAAGAGGGACTCAGGTCTGACTCAAGTGCTCATGCTTGCTTTTGACTACTTTTCTTTCCCCACTTGTTACACGAGAAAACAATGGTGGTTGAAACTTTTGACTACTATATGCTGCTTCCATACAGGAAGAAAGTTGAGAGAAAGTGAAAGTTTTAGATATAATTGGGGAAATGGGGTTTTGTTCATCTAAGGTAATACAAGTAACAAATAAGAATCACAGTTATAGCACCATCTCTGCTAAGCTTCTGTTGAAATGCTGAGGCAGCTCTTCTAAACAGATCATGGCAAATTACTAGAAAGCACACCCATCCCAGTCTCTGGCTGTTTTACCCCACAACCAACTTCCCTCCACCCCTCAGCCCCATGAAGATGGCAACTATAAGAAACCAGGCTGTAAAGAAAATCCTCTCCCCCAACTTTAAGACCAACGTTTAAATTTGCTTTTTTTGTTTGTTTGTTTGTTTGTGGTATGCGGGCCTCTCACTGTCGTGGCCTCTCCCTTTGCGGAGCACAGGCTCCGACGCACAGGCTCAGCGGCCATGGCTCACGGGCCCAGCCGCTCCGCGGCACGTGGGATCCTCCCGGACCGGGGCACAAACCCGCATGCCCTGCATCGGCAGGCGGACTCTCAACCACTGCGCCACCAGGGGAGCCCTGTATTTACTTTTTAACCCCATTACCAGGGGCTCAAATGTTTATTGACTAGTAATAGCTAATACTTACACAGCACCTTACCAGGCACTGTTCTAACTCCCAACAACCCTAGAGGCAACTACTATGATTATAATCCTCATTTCCAGATGAGAAAACCGTGGCACAGCACCGTTGTGATCTGCCCAAGGTCACTCAGTTAGTAAGGAGCGGAACCAGGAAGAAAGGAATGTGGCACAGATTAAAGCATTCCAACTAAATACATTTAAGTCATTCCAATTTCTTAAAATTGAGAGGTTTATGATACACTGCAACAGCTTGGAACTCTACTAGATCATAGAACAAGAAAAATACTTCTCCCTCTGCTACTCTGTAGTACTCCACTCTGCCTGTCTTCAGAAGTGGTCAAAGCCTTTATCTCATTACTTCTGAACCCTCTGACAGAGGAAAATCAACAGATAGACGGGCTCTCATTCCCTATAGTTAAGTGAAAAGAAGGTCAATGCTTTGGAAAGAAAAGGAGGAACTGAATCAAGGCGGTTTCACTTATAATTCAGTTTTCCCTGTACAGGCCGAGCTACTCTCATTTTAGATTCCACCTACTTTTTAACTTCTAAAACATCATGTACATTATATACTCACTACACTGCCCTCAGTGAATTCAAAACTGTGAAAATTAAGAAGGAAGCATTATTTGGGGGGTCGTTCCCATCTCTTTTGTGGTTAAAAGTGAAATAATAAAAATTTACAGTAAATCCATGATCTTCAATTGCTCAAATACCATACTACATCCAACCTAGAAGACACTTCCATTCTGAAACGATAATTAAAACCTTCAAAAGAGGTTTTAAGAATTGAGTGTTCCTTCGCTTAACATTTCAAGTTCCTATTAATCAGAAACCAACATTCACAGAAGAAAGTTGAGACAGTCTCTGAATGAACTTGACCTTCTAAAGATAGTCTGTAAAGGGAGAGAACAAGAGCTAGTTGTCTTTTTTTTGAGCTAGTTGTCTTTTAAGGAATGGTTTCTACTTTCTAACACAATCACCTAAACAGCTGGGAAAATGGCATCCCTATAATATACATAGTAAGTGCCACCTCACTAATTTCTCCTGATGTTCCTTTTCACCTCCAAAAACTAAACTGTCCACACTAAAGGAATGGAAGCATTTCATGGAACAAAATCAAATGGCTCCCAGTCCTGTCATCTGTACCCTCTCCTGGTTTTTATTTCAGATGGACAGACTCCAGAGGGTGAAGAGAGTTAAATACGAAAAGATTAGTTCATGATGCAGTCAACTAGAAAAGCCAATGAGGCAAAATACAAAGGTGCATTTGTATTTCTTAAGTTGGCTTTTAAAGAATAAAAACAAGAGCCAGCCAAGGTGCCTTGAAAACCTCCATCTCTCTGAGGTGAATCTACTGTCTGATTTTTTATCAGTAGTAATTCTAAAATAGTTGTTAAAAAATTACAGCAACAGAGGGCTTTTTAAGATAAGCTATAAGAAAAACTTGTAAGCAGCAGGGAAAGCCGCTGGAAAAGCATTGCTGAGGGAGAGGGTGAAAGTACACGTTCTGGGGCTCATCCCTGAAAACATCTGCCCTTCTCACCAATTGTTTTTGATAGCCTCACAGAAATTAGTCCCCTCTATGGGTCCACTTTAAGAATAACAAATCTAAAAAAAAAAAAAAAAAAAGAATAACAAATCTCTGGGCAGAAGATGGCAAAACCACAACTTCAGAAAAGCTGGTCATCCCCCCTCGTCCCACTTATCCCATGAGGTAAAATAAAAGCTTTTTTATTTACATCCAGGCCAACTAAGTGGAATATCACCAATCAGAATCTTATTTTTATCACCATTTCTGGAGTCTCAGACAAATTTAGGATATTAAACATGCAACTTTGGAAATACAGGGCCCAACACACAAACTCTGAAGAGTTTAAGAATTCACTGTATTCTACGCCTCATGTTCAAATTTGCTGTCAGCATCTAAATTAGTGTTTCTGAAAGTGTGCTTGCTGGCCCACTTGCGTCAGAATCCCTACCCATGGCTTGCGTTTAGATTCTTAGGACCCACCCACTAGACATAATCAATCTGTGGCATAGAGCCTGAGATATTTTCAACATTAATCTTAATACACACTTTAGTTAGAGAATCACTCAATGAAACCCACTGACTGCTATACTGTCCCAAGGTATCTGTCTGCATGGGATGCCAGTCCCTTCTTCCATCCAACCTGTTATTTCCTAATTAGACCAAGTAGTTATCAAACCCTCCAGTTCCCCACCAACAGCAGTTTAAGAGGAAGCAAGAAATTAGGAAAGGTCAAAAACGCTGCACGATTTTAAATGCTTTAGGGCCTCTGACACATCCCAGAGAGAATCAAGTCAAGTTCCAGGACCAAAAAACGACCCTTTCCCTGTCTAACTTCTTCACCCTAAACACAATCCGCATCTCTGGCAATTCCCTGGCACCCATCAGACATCCTTTCCTTTAGCGACCCCAGCCCCACTCCCCAGTACATTCCTTTCACAGAGTTGCCAAATGATTGATGCAAGCGTATTTCACATACATAGTCAAACACACAGACGCGCGCGCACACACGCACACACGCACACACGCACACACACACACACACACACACACACAACGGACACACAAAATCCACTACAGTTCCCTGGCCTCCTAGGGCTCCCTGCCTACCGCCCGTCCTCCATCCCTCCATTCCACCATCCCTAACTGGGACTCTGACCACAACTGCTCATCCCCGAACTCAGAGCAACTTTCCTCACTCTGAGGCTTAACCTCCGCCCTCTCAAACTGGGGCCCTCCGCGCTCCCGCCCGTGCACAGCCCGGTCCCCTGGATCCTGCTCCTGGCACTCCTGCCTTCGGGCGCCCCTTGCCCTCTGGTCCCCGCGGCCGAGTCCCTGGAGCCCCTCCCCTCCCCCACCCCGAGAGATGCCCTCCCACGGCATCTCGGATCCGGCCAGGTCAGGCCCGGGGGCCCCGCCACGCGGCCCTTCTTCCACTTTCCGCCTCTTCCCGGGGTTGTTTGCAGGGGCAGGGGTGTGGCCCACCCTCAGTTTGCCTCTCCAGCCCTGTCTTCCTCACGGCTACCCTCCTTACCCGCCTGCAGCCCGATCTCGGCGACATCGCCGGCAGGGCCGCGCTCAGCCCCGCCGCCTTCCGTGGGGGAGGAGGGACAGCTGTGGTTGTGGGAGCCCTTGATGTCGCGGAAGAACTTCTGCGTTTCGCGCAGGTTCTGCCTCAGCCGTCCCAGGTAGCGGCGGTAGCGGCCAAAGCCCCGGCACAGCTCGCGGATCATTCCGCCGCCTCCCGGGCCGGGACCCGAGACCGGCTCGCTCCCCCACGGCACCCCGTCGCCCTCCATCGCCTCAGCCTGCTCTGCCTTCGCGGCTTGGTGCCCGGCCCTCTGGTCCGGCTCCCCTCCTCCCGCCCCGCAGTGCTTAGGGCAGGAGGAATCCGCCTCCTGACGCCCCCGCCTGCAGTCGGCCGGGTTCCCAACCTCCGTCACCGCCGTTGAAAACAAACCAAACCGCAGTGCGTTGCGAACGGAACCTTTATCTCCACTATCCAGAGGAATGAGGGAACGATCACCGGAGCACCCCGTCACTGCGGGGTCTCCTGGGACTTGTAGTCTGGGCCGGGGCCGAGCTCCAAAACCTGGAGACTGTAGATGCGACCGACCGCCCTTTGGTATACATCTCCCCCGTTCTCGCACAGAGCTCACACGCTCTTCCCGACTTAAAAACATGTTCCTGCCCCCTACAGAAGTGTCCCTGAGGAGAGAGAGCACCTGCAGAACCCGGACTCCTGCAGAAGTAGGGGTGCCTTACTGAAATCAGAGGGAAAGATTTTAATAGCAAAGAAAAGTAAGGAAACAAGACTGAGGCTAGTACTATCTCCATGGCTACCCTAAATGACTCTCACTTTCCAATACAGTAGATACTGGGGAAGCGGCTGAAAATACCACGGAAATAGGGAAACCCCTCATGTCTGCATTGCATTCTCCTTTTCAGACTTTCCTTCTCCAGGTGTGGAAGGGGGGTTGTAGAAGGGTCGTTAAAGAGCTGTAAGCTGAAGTTTAGTTGGTTTCTTGAAGTAGAGAGACCGAGCTGGGTAAGGGGAAGTTGAGGTTAGTAGCCTTCCAAACCAGTTCTGATTATCTTAATTTGGCTTCTGCTAATATGGAAAACTTCTAGTGACATGGACTGTGACGGAGCCTGGGACACAATTAGGAATAAAACAAAACTTGACAACCACTTCTTTTTCACTTCCTGCTTTCTTTCTCCTCTTCTCCAGGCACAGAGCCCTCCTGTCTTTCTTGCTGTGGAAAGACCCCATCTTCTACCCGGGCCAGATGTCTTGTCCCACAGGCTGGATAGTGTAGTCCCCCAGCAGAATTTAAGAGGAGACTTGAGTTTGAGTCTGAACTTCTCCAATGCCTTGCCTTGAGACCTGTGAAGTAAGGGTTTGGGCTAGTTGATCTTTATGCCCTCTAAAATTTTGTGAGTTTTGCTTCAAAATGTTTGCTTTAGTCTTCCAACCTCTCATTCCTTGAGTGCAAGTGCTCTTAGCTAATTGATGTTGTGATAATTGGGTTAATTCCATGTAAAATGGGAAGGTTTTACCTATCCAGGGGCTTTTAGTATTGTATAAAAAGGGGTCACTGGCTCACATGAATCTCTACTTGGTAAATGCATGTGAAGTCTCCCCCTAAGGAGGAACTTCAAATTCCTTCTCGTGTTCTCCTTCCCTTTTACTTGCTCACGTATTCTCCATTTGTCATTCTTTATCTTTGAAGACCCCTTCAAAGACCATGGCAACCCCTAAAAGGCTCAGTGAAACAAATGAAAATACAAAATGAAAAGTTTAATGCAAGATGGTTTATACTACTTTTTAGAAGAAGTGGTGTAACAAAGCAATGTGTGATGATTTGCCACACACAGTAATTTCTAGCAAAGGAGATCAGATGAGAGAGTAGTTGAGCTGGAGTTGTCCATAAAAGGAATTGGGAATTAACATCTTGAAGAAGGGGTGAAACATGGCTAGGTGGAAGTAATCAGGGAGAGCATTCTATAAGGTAAAGTTCATGGGGCTCATCCTTTTAAAAACTATTCATTAGTTCTTTATTTCTAAAGTAAGTACAGTAAGTCCCCTACATACCAACGAGTTCCGTTCTGAGAGCACGTTCGTAAGTCCAATTTGTTTGCAAGTCCAACAAAGTTAGCCTAGGTACCCAACTAACACAATCGGCTACATAGTACTGCACTGTAATAGGTTTATAGTACTTTTCACACAAATAATACATAAAAAACAAACAAACAAAAGATAAAACATGTTTAATCTTCCAGTCCAGTACCTTGAAAAGTACAGTAGTCCAGTTCAATAGCTGGCATCCAGGGGCTGGCATCGAGTGAACAGGCAAGAATTATTGACTGGAGGAGGGAGAGGAGGTGGGAGGTGGGAGATGGTAGAGCCGAAAGATCATCAGCCATAAGAGACGGAGGGCAAGCTGCAATGTCACTCACGCCTGACATTGATGGAATGTCACATTCGCATCTTTGAAAGTTCACAACTTGAAGGTTCGTATGTAGGGGACTTACTGTAATATAGGACTATGGTATAAAATTCAAATGGTGCAAAAGGTATGCAAGGGAAAACTAAGTCTTCCTATTACTCCCTGTCTCCCAGCCACTTAGTTCCCCTCCCAGGAGGTAACTACTGTTGCAGATGTATACACTATATAAATATATTTTTTAAAACACAAATATAGCATACTATACTTACCCTATTCTGCCCTTACAGACTCTTCCACAGCAGAACGTAAAGATCTGCCTCATCCTTTTTGACTGTATATTATACTACCATATGGATTGGGATGTTTTAATTAATAGGTCCTCTGTTGATGGACCGTTAGGTTTTGTGCAGTCTTCTGGTATTATGAACAATGCTGCAGTAACTAACCTTTTACATACATAATTTTTAATATGTGTATGTCTCATCTCCATTTTTGATATGCTGGGGAAAGTGATCAATTTTTTCCTGCTGTTTAAAACTTTAAAGGGTGTGAATGACGGTGAACTCTTCCTAAATTACAATCACCTACAAGTAAAAATACATGTTTTATTCCAATATCTAATTCTAAGGACAAATGTGGGAGAATAAGGGTTTGAATTACGAGAGAGGATTTAAGTAGTTAGTGTAGGAAAGTGTTTCCTGCAAGCGATGATGTTAAACACTTAAACACACAGAACTACTTTTGTTCCCTCCTAGGACACCACTAAAATGACAGTAATGGAATTTTTTAAAAAGCATAAGCACCCAATAATGAGAGGAGCCAGCAGCAAAAACAAAAAAACAAAGTAGAAGCTGGGAAGCAAATGGACAAGTGTTAACTAAGTTACTAGCCTGGAAAAACCTGAATCCGAAACCCCAAGTGGGAAAAGCTGAGACCCAACCTGATGTAAACTGCAGAATCCCTCAAGTCTCAGGAATTGGTAACAGTAGTTCCCCTCCTAGCTACTGTGTAGAGGACAACAGGGCTGCCATGTACATCTCGTACCATGGGCAGGGATTAAAACGAGGATTTTGAAAGTTGTTTAAGAGCAGTTAGATCTCCAAGTCACCTTCCCCTTCTTCAACTGTCCCCCTGACCCCACTCCTCCAAAAGAAGACTGAAGTATTTATTCTCCAGAGAGGGCTGAATCAGAGGTCTCTGTATAAAATGGGAGGTTAAATGAACTAATGAATACCAGATGTGAAGATTCCCAACCCTTCTCCTCCATTGAATTCCTAGATCTCTAGCTACAAAATGTTTACTCTCCAGGGAGGAAACTTGCAGTGTCTTCTTTAAGGAAGCTGACCAGCCCAAGAGGAAAGGCCCAAAGATATTGACATCAGAACCAAGATTTGGGGTTTTATTAAGGTATAATTAACATACATTACATTAGTTTCAGGTATACAACATAATGATTTGATATTTGTACATATTGCTAAATGATCACGACAGTGAGCCTAGTTAACATATGTCACCATCCATAGTTAAACAAATTTTTTTCTTGTGATGAGAACTTTTAAGATTTACTCTCTTGGCAACTTTCAAATGTGCAGTACAGTATTATTAACTCTAGTAGCCATGCTGTACGTTACATCCCAGGACTTATTTATTTTATAACTGTAAGTTGGTACATTTTGACTCCCTTCATCCGTTTTGCCCCTGACCCTCATCCTCACCCTCACCTCAGCCTCTGGCAACCACCAATCCAGAAGAGAAATTTTTGTCTGGCTTGTTCATTGCTGTGTCTCCAGCACCTAAAAGAGTGCCTGTCATTTAGTAAGTGTTCATTAGATATTTGTTGGATGTTCACTCTAGATATTTTTGAATATTGAGAAAAACACAAAGGAGAACATGGCTTAAAAACCACTCATATTTCTATTCGGAAAGAACCAGTAGGTTATATTTGTATCTATTAATGTTGATCCTCAATGCCAATTATAAATCTCAAAGTATTTAGAAGGAAGAGGAATAGGTGAGACATACGTTATCCTTTCTAACTTTACTTTCCTATGGCAAGTTCCTCTAGGTTAGATGATTTCTAGAGAGATTCTGAAGACTTGATAGTCATGTTCATATAGGTGGGAATCAGGTGCTTTTTGTGGAACACCAAAAGACATTAACATTTAATTCTGTAATGTGAGTTAGGAACAAGTTTATTATGAGAAAACATGACTATTCTCTGTTATGCACCATAAAATCACAATCACAAGTCCAAGAATTAAAAAACCCACAAATTAAAGAAAAAAATACAACAAACAATTAAACAACATTTCTGAGCTTTCCATAGGTATTTCTCTACTACTGTTCAATTGTCATCGTCTAAACTTACTAACAGGCAAGTGATATTCAACTCCAAAGAAGAGAGGAAAAATTATGGAAGATGAGAAAATATAATTCATTAACTTAATTTTATTTATGAATTGGAAAAGATCACCATTACCAAGTTGAGCAGCAGAACATACCTCTTTCCAGCTCAAAACTGATTTCCAAGGGGACTTGTTTGAGAAGCCCTATTCTAGACAATTTTGCTCCCTTCTCGGCTTATTCTGTATATTGCTGGTGTGTTGCAGAGCAGTGCCTCTCAAACTTTAAAGTGCACAAGACTCACGTGGGCATCTTGTTAAAATACACATCTGATTCAGTAGGTCTGGGGTAGGGCTTGGGATTCCACATTTATGACAAGCTCTCAGGTGATGCCAATGCTGCTGGTCTGTGGACCACACTTTGGGTAGAAAAAGTGTACAGAGACAGAACAGGAATCAGCAAAGCCTGAGGATTAAGGAAGTAGGATTGGAATCAAAGAAACCTGTGTTCAAATCCTAGTTCCCCTTCCCTTTGTTATGCCCTTGGAGACATTACTTATTATCTATAAGTCTTAGTTCCTCATCTGTAAGATGGGAATAATAGTGCCTTCTTCATAGGGTTATTGTGAGTATTTAAAACAACAATGCCGGGACTTGCCTGGTGGGCCAGTGGGTAAGATTCCACACTCCCAATGCAGGGGGCCTGGGTTCGATCCCTGGTCAGGGAACTAGATCCTGCATGCATGCCGCAACTAAGAGTCCAGACCCGGTGCAGCCTAAATAAATGAATAATTTTAAAAATCAATGCCAATTATAAATCTCAAAGTATTTAGAAATAAAAAGTCTTTTTAAGAAGCAGTATCTGACACATGATGTGTTTAATAAATGACAACTGCTTTTATCAGTTGTGGTATCATTTTTACAAACCCGATTTCTAGTCCTAACTTGCTACTGTATAGTCTTGGGCAAGTCATTCGCCCCTCGGAGTCTTGGTTTTCTCATCCATCAAATGGGATAATAATTATGACCACCTCATAAGGTTATTATGAGAATTGAAACAGGGAAAAAAGTATAAAAATGCTTAGTACAGAGGCTTGCACATAGAAAGCATTCAATAAAAGATAACTGAGATGCTGATGATTGCTACAAGCTTACGTTCTTATCCTGGCTCTGTGACTTGCTAAAAGGGAGAATTCTATGATTGTGTTTAATCTCACTGTGTTTTGGGGAGGATGGAATGAGCCAGAGGAAGAGAAAGTGCTTTGGAAATGAAATCCTGTAAAAATTTAGGAAAAAGCACGGGAGTCAGAATCTGACCTGAGTTCTGGTCTGAGCTGTGATGCTACTTACTTTGTGATCCTGGGCAAATCACTTAACTTTTTGGAGCCTCAGTTACTTCATCTGTATAGTGAAGCTAATGCCTACCTCACAGGGTTGGGAAGACTAAATGACATAATGTGTAAAGCAGTTAGTAACTCTCCTGGCACATAAGAGTGTTTAATAAATGTTTTCTTTCCTCCCTGTAGTAAATACATTCAGGATTATGTATTTTTCCAAGGAAATTATGTATTTCCAAGAACGTTTTGGTTTTGTTTATGAGATTCTCTACATGTAGGTTTATTAACTTGAAGATTAAAGGTCTATAAAACAGAATTGCTAAATGTATTCTATTTAATTATACATCAAGTATCATTCCAATGCTGAATATTTCATCAGTGGTATCCCTGGCTGTTAGGATGCAGAGCATGGGAAGGAAAAACAATCAAAAGAAATTTAGTATAACCCCAAACAGAGGTAATCTTTGTTTTACTGCCAAGAAAAAGAACAAGTAGAAGAACAAAGTAGAAGAAGAAAGTAGAAGAACAAAGTTTCCAGAAATTTTTTAGAGTAACTGACCCAAAGCTTTCCAGAAGAAGCGCTGAACATTGCTTTGCCACAATTCATTTCTCATCAGTAAGATTGGAAGACTGGTAATGCTTTTCCAAGTCTAAATGTTTTTGATCCTTTTTCCACTATGTTGCCTGGCATTTTGGTGGAACTCGTTTTTGGTTAATTTCTTTACCTGCCAAGCATAAGACCTTGTAACACATGTTTTTATCTTTCTGGGCTGATCCTGGAAGGAGAAAGATGGATAGCTGAAAACCTATCAACACCCTTTTCTTTGTCTATATTATCTTTTTATTTTTTAAATTTTTATTTTTTGCAGTACGCGGGCCTCTCACTGCTGTGGCCTCTCCCGTTGCGGAGCACAGGCTCCGGACGCGCAGGCTCAGTGGCCATGGCTCACGGACCCAGCCGCTCCGCGGCACGTGGGATCTTCTCGGACCGGGGCACGAACCCATGTCCCCTTCATCAGCAGGCGGACTCTCAATCACTGCGCCACCAGGGAAGCCCTAATTTATTTTTTAAAGCATTTTTAAATTTTTATTTATTTATTTTTGGCTGCTTTGGGTCTTTGTCACTGTGCGCGGGCTTTCTCTAGTTGCAGAGAGCGGGGCTACTCTTCACTGTGGTGCACGGGCTTCTCAATATAGTGGCTTCTCTTGTTGCAGAGCACACGTTCTAAGTGCGTGGCCTTCAGTAGCTGTGGTACACGGGCTCAGTAGTTGTGGCTTGCGGGCTCTAGAGTGCAGGCTCAGTAGTTGTGGCGCACGGGCTTAGTTCCTCCGCTGCATGTGGGATCTTCCCGGACCAGGGATGGAACCCATGGCCCCTGAATTGGCAGGCAGATTCTTAAACCACTGCGCCACCAGGGAAGTCCCTGTCTATATTATTTTGGTAGAGGTTTTCTGGAAAATTCTGAAACCTGAGTTCCAAAACATTTTCCAGCTGGCTTAGTATGTATCTATCCACATGTGCCAAACACAATGCCTGACACACAGAGAATGCTCAATATATTTTAGCCAAAAGAAAATATTTCATATCATCCTCCTGCCTATCCCCTTTCTCAGGAATCAAGCTCTGCAAGGTGGAGGTTTAAGGCAGGTGAGGGTTAGGATTCTGAAGCAAAGGCGGATGGAAGGCATTCTGGTCATGAGAACATTCCCCATCCCCAAACTGTAGAGGAGAGAGGGAGCACTACCCAACAAGCTTCACATAAATCTCTACATGCGAAAAGGGAACCCTCTTGCACTGTTGGTGGGAATGTAAATTGATACAGCCACTATGGAGAACAGTATGGAAGTTCCTTAAAAAACTAAAAATAGAACTACCATACGACCCAGCAATCCCACTACTGGGCATATACCCTGAGAAAACCATGATTCAAAAAGAGTCGTGTACCACAATGTTCATTGCAGCTCTATTTACAATAGCTAGGACATGGAAGCAACCATCAACAGATGAATGGGTAAAGAAGATGTGGCACATATATACAATGGAATATTACTCAGCCATAAAAAGGAATGAAACTGAGTTATTTGTAGTGAGGTGGATGGACCTAGAGACTGTCATTCAGAGTGAAGTAAGTCAGAAAGAGAAAAACAAATACCATATGCTAAAACATATATATGGAATCTAAAAAAAAAAAAAAAGGTTCTGAACAACCTAGGGACAAGATGGGAATAAAGATGCAGACCTACTAGAGAATAGACACTTCAGGATATGGGGAGGGGGAAGGGTAAGCTGGGACGAAGTGAGAGAGTGGCATGGACATATATACACTACCAAATGTAAAATAGATAGCTAGTAGGAAGCAGCCGTATCGCACAGGGAGATCAGCTCGGTGCTCTGTGACCACCTAGAGGGGTGGGATAGGGAGGGTGGGAGGGAGG
Source organism: Phocoena sinus (assembly GCF_008692025.1). Taxonomy (NCBI): domain Eukaryota; kingdom Metazoa; phylum Chordata; class Mammalia; order Artiodactyla; family Phocoenidae; genus Phocoena; species Phocoena sinus. The sequence goes on along the minus strand of NC_045763.1, from coordinate 152,287,580 downwards.
GAGGCGCAAGAGGGAAGAGATATGGGGACATATGTATATGTATAACTGATTCACTTTGTTATAAAGCAGAAACTAACACACCATTGTAAAGCAATTATACTCCAAGAGAGATGTTAAAAAAAAAAAAAAATCTCTAAGTGCCTGGAAAGCAGGCCTTGAACCTAACTGAGTGACCTTCCTGTGTGTCAGTGTTTAGGGTTCCTGTCATTTTCCTGGAGCTGATTTCAGAAGCACTGATCTAGAACTTTCTCAAAATAGAGCTTAGTGATCCATTAGCAGGTTTCCAGATGACACGGACACACATATCCTGTGTAGGGAGTATGACCGTTTTTTAAGGGTGAGGAGGAATAAAGGAAAAAAAATAGTATTAAATTTAAAATATCACAAAAATAATTCATTTCAAATAAAATTTTCAATAGTCCCATATCTTGGCTTAAAATGTATGATTATTCCTTAGCACTCCCCTCCCATCTTTATCCAGGCTTTATCCAAAATTTTATCATTTCATTTATATCATCTTTAATTCTTACAACAACACTGGAAAGATATATATTTCTATCCCTATTTTATAGATGAGGAAATTGAGACTCAGGTTAAGTGACTTGTCTAAGTTCATCCAGCTAGTAACACAGGTTCATCCAACCCCAAAGCCCTTATTCTAGCTCAACACAATTTTGCCTTCTAATGCTTTCCTTTTATATTAGTTAAAGAAGGCTTTTCGTGTCTCTAAATACTCTCCATATTTCTCTCTGTTAACAGCAGCTTGATATTCCATTACAGTGCTATGCCACTGTTAGTCGTTCACTCCCTATCCTCGGGCATTTAGGTTGCTTCAGGTTTTACACTGTTATAAACAGTTTTTGGTGTGTTGTTGCCTGTTTTCTTCTTTTGAATTATTTCCCAGGATAATTCCCAGGAGGGTTTTACTGGGTGAAAGGGTACACACAGTTATATGGCTCTAGCTATATATTACTGAATTGTGCTATGTCATTGTATCTTGAAAGAGAGTACTGTCTTCTTTCACCAGCACCCTGTGAGAGGTTTAAGGCACGCCTGGAAGATTCACCGATGAAAACAGCCCTTTGTCCCTCTATCTGCTTGGATATGCCCCAAGGCCATATGAGACTCCCTGAAAATGATTTATAACACAAGCATGCATGCTCCAGAATAAGATCTCATATGAAAAGGTTTTAGGAACTGTCAGGACGAAGTAAAATTGAGGAAAAGTCATACTAGAATAAGAAGCTCTGTTCCAACTGGTGGAAGGTAATTTTGAGATATATATTAATATCTCTGAATCTTAGTTATCTTACAATGCAAGAGTACCATTGGAGGGTATTGAAAGGTTTAGACTGAAATTATATGACATATAATAGGCACTCAATCCCAAAATAACAGTGCAGTAAGCATTGTGGGAAAAGTACACACATTGAAGTAAAAAAAAAAACTGGTTTGGCTAGCTCTTTCTAGCCAGGTGACATGGGGCAAATTTTTAATCCTCTTTGAGCCTCAGTTTCCTTTACTGTAAAATGGAGGTTGATACTTAACTACAAAGTTTGTTTTACAGACTAAGTAGGAGTGTGTTCCAAACATATAGTAAGTGCTTGATAAAAAAGGAGCTATTACTAATTCACAAATCTATCAATAAATGTGATCAACCAAGTCTTCCCCTACATCTGTGGTTCTCAAACTTAGTGAGCATAAGAACCACCTAGGATACTTGTTTCAAGTGCAGATTTTCAAGCTCCACCCCTGGAAATTCTGTTTCCATTAGTTTGGGGTGGGGCCCAGGAATCGGCATTTGTAACTAAATTCCACGGTGATTTATGTTGCTGATAGTCCATGAACCATACTTTGAGAAACACTGCTCTATGGTCTCAGGGAATAAAAAGAAAAAAGGGGCTTCCCTGGTGGCGCAGTGGTTGAGAGTCCGCCTGCCGATGCAGGGGACACGGGTTCGTGCCCCGGTTCGGGAAGATCCCACATGCCGCGGAGCGGCTGGGCCCGTGAACCATGGCCGCTGAGCCTGCGCGTCCGGAGCCTGTGCTCCGCAACGGGAGAGGCCACAACAGTGAGAGGCCCGCGTACCACAAAAAAAAAAAAAAAAAAAAAAGAAAGAAGTTTTTCCCACCACTAATGTGCCATAAAAATTCTATAACATGCAGATGTAAAATTAAAGAGTTTCAAATATTGAGTGATTCTATATTCAAGATGATTTATATAGTTCTTACCTACTTAAAGGCTTCAGAATCATTCTAAAGTGACATTTTATCCTTTTAACACTCGTGATATGGATGAATGTGCATATCACTCTTCCTTGGAGTCGTCTTAATCCCTCACAGAGATCACTCTCTGTCTGGACTGTGGTACTTATCTCCCCCTTGGAGTATTGACAGACATTACCACTTCAATCTTATGCTGTTGTTTTACATTTCATTTGTGTCTCATTTCCCCAGCTGGACTTTAAGTCCAAAGGCAGGGACCAATGTCTTTTTTTGTTCTCTATCTTCCACAAGCATGTTGTAAAGCCTTTGTAAATGATATTTATTTCATAAATATATTTGAATGAATGGAGATACATCTAACTGTAGCCTAATACTCATTGATAAATTCTTTACCACAAGAGTGGCTCAAAATTACAGTTGTGAAAGGACTATTAGGCTATTAGGCTTTTAGCTTTAGAGTCAGACAGAGCAGTGTGTAGCTCTCAGGCCTATGAAAGTGCTATAATCTCTCTGAGCCTGTTTGCTTAGTTGTAGAGTGGATAACCCTTACCTTGCAGATTTGACATGGGGATTAAGAGAGAGTTCACAGGGTTCCTAGCAAAATGCCTAACATGGATGGTTCTCTTTAAACACCTATAGTTCTCTGTGCTTGCTCTTATTATTATATTTAAAAGTACCGCATAGAATAATAGATGGAACTGCCATAGATATTTATCTTCAGATGTAAAATAATAAAGAACCGATTCTCTCTGAGCAAAGCTGATATCTTCTCTTCTCTTTTTCTGATTTTTTAAGGTCTAGCATTTTCAGCTTTAAGTCACAGACTGTCCAGAGGTTTGTATGGGTTCCCTATGGAGATGGAAAAGGACACAAAGCAGCCATTTTACCAGTCCCAGGCTCTCACAGAGAGCAGTACAATCAGGGTTTAAGTTTATGCTTCACAAACCTCCTCTGTTCATGGCCATGATGCTTGTGACTTTTCTCCCATTACTAAGAAGCAACCAGCACCCAGAATGAAGAATATGCATCCTACCTGAAATGAGAAGCAGGAACTTCCCCTTTTTTGTATTACAGATAGGAGATTCACCGCTCCAAGGAAAGAGTCAAACTTTGGATCGCCCATGCAAGTCTTAGGAAAGCCGCTAGAAAGATGTTGACAAAAGTGGCAATCTGGGTTTGTTTACTCCTTTATAGCGTTGCTAGTCAGGTGTCAGAGAGTCTATGCTATGGAGGAAATAATATATATTATTTCTCGATAAAAATAGTAACTACAGTTTTATACCTGAAGGCAAAAAATTGAAACAAATAGCTAAGAATAAAGTGGATAGTGGTTAAATAAACCATGATACATTCACTTGATAGGATGGTAAACAATCATTTACAATGTTTACCAAGACATATGGAAATATGTCTAAGTAACAGCATATGGAATAACATGGAAAAATATAATAACATGTTGGAAAATGCTTCTGAATACATTTTAAGTAAAAAACAGGGTAAAATTTAGTTTAGACTCAAGAGCTTTCTCCAACTCACGAGTGATGCAGAGCCTTCCCAGTCCTGCCTGCCTCTTACAATAGCCAATAAAAAGCCTGTACTTAGGTGGTGGGATTGTGACATCAGCAACAATCCAGCCAATCTCCCTGACGATTATTTGCGTGGTTTACACCTCCTAATCCAACGGAACCCAGTTTCTTTTAGGGAGAGCATTGAGTGGAAGTGGAAATCTCCAAAAGAAAGGGAAGAAAATTACATTAACAAAGGAATACTTGTAATGATGTTGGTATCAAAATACAGTGATCAAAATTATGATAACTGGTTTCTCAAGAGAGTACTTTTACCTTCTAAGCAAAGCACTCTAGTTAGTATGTTGTCTTAAAATAGCTCTCTGACAACCCATTTGATGTTTAAATTTTTTTAAAGAATTTTTGCAGAATAGGATAATTAATTATCCTTGGATAATCTACAAGACTCTTGCTATTGGAAAAAGAGAAGCCTTTTATTTCTTAGAGTTAATTGACCTTACAAAAAGAAAAAAAAATCTACTTTATGCTTACCTGTTGATCTTGGCACCTTATCTTCTACAATTAAAGCTGCATCAGTTTTTCAAGGTAAATGAAGTGGCTGTCGACAAGGATAACAGGATTCCATAACCCTAATCTTTATCCTCCTTGTTTACACACTTATTGGTTTAGCAAATTTGATATTAGCAGGATTGCCCCCCTTCCATTAGCCTAACTGGCTTTCCTTTCACAAAAAGCATTAAATTTAGTGGGATAATCCCGCCTTTCCCATGTGGCAGACAGTGGGCTTGGACAAGTTTGTTAATTATTTTTGTTTCATTCAGGTTTACTGAGCACATACCATGTGTCAAGTGTTTTCACATGCATTGTCTAATTTAATCCTTAAAATAACCATGTGAAGATAGATATTATTAGCCCCTGTTTACAGATGAGAAACCCAAGGATGAGAGATGTTAAATGATTTGGTTGCCCAAGAACACACAGGGAGTAACAGAACCAGAATTCTTACATGTATTTTCTAACACTAAGACCAGTGTCCTTCCCACTACACCATGTTATTTAATTATAATTAACCAGTGGTGCCAAAGCAAAATGGAAAATGCTACTCCTACATATTGAATATAATCTCTTGTATTGTAAACCTGTAAATTTTTGTCTTATCTTGAACGTCAAAAGATAGTATGTGCCTATATTTTCCCAAGAAACCTAGAATGATAGAATGATTTAATCCTTTAAACAAAATTTCAAAGTATTTTCAAGTTCTCTTTATTTTAGGTACTCAAGAATCGACTATGACTAATGAAAATTTGTCATCAGCTTCAAACTGGTGGTTGCAGGTCACACAGCTCTCTACACAACTTCTCACCCAAACTTCTTTGGCAGTAGCATATTTTTTCTATAATATGACACTCATTGAAAGTCAGGAATGTGTGAGACACATTTGAACTCCCAAGGATAGAACCACTGGAGTGGAATGTTCAATTATTTGAAGCTGGATGACATCTCTGTTTAAAACCATGGACCTCACTCTGTGCCAGGCAATGTCCAAGTGCTTTACATATATTACCCAACACCCTATAAGGTTGGTATCCCCACTTCTCAAAGAGGAAACTGGGGCTTAAAGAGGTTAGATAACTTGCCTCCAATCACATGGTCAGTGGAGAGCAGAGCCAGGATTTGTCCCCAAGCAGTCTGGCCACAGAGTCTGAGCTCTTAAGCTCTGCACAATGCTGCCTCTCCAAAATGGAATGTAAAGTATTGGCTGATTTCATGAAACCCACCACTTTTTTGTTGACCTGCTAAATATGGCCACAAACAGGAAATCTGTCCATCATGCTATGGGTACATGAAACCTAGTATGGAAATGAGACATAATTCAAAATGATTATGGTCTCTGCTCCCTTAAAGCTTCACAACAACTGCCTCCACTTTTCTTCAGCCTAGAGTCAGGTCATGAACATGTGTCCACATGTGCTCACCATTTGCCACCCAGGGTCTGTAGGGCCCCTGCACTTCACTGGGGCGAGTCAGGCAGGGGGCAGTAGACTCTGACATCTTCCACTGAGGTCATCTGCCCCCACTGGTTCTATCTACTCCTGCCACCGACTTCAAAGGCACATTCTGCCTTTCCCTCACCATTGAAAATGCTAAAGCCTTGTGGCCTTGTGTTTCCACATTGTGCCTGATACTGTGTAGTGGAGGTGGGGGTGGTTCTACATTTCCAGCCCATCCTAAATTCCTGTTTTCTAGAAATGGAGCTGCCTTGTTTAGAAAGTAGCTGCTAGACTGAAGTAAATTCTTAACAACTTAGGCTCTTCTAGGACACACATTAAAATGAGTGGGAAAAAGACAGAACAGAGTCAGGAGACTTGCAGACTAGTAGGACTGAAGTGAGGCCAGAATGGTATGATGGGTGTGAAAGAGACTGGGAAACTGTGAAACACTTTAGAGATCACTGTGACTCACTGACTGAGTGGCCCCTTCACTACAGTCTAGGCCAGTGCTTCTCAAATGTTAGCTTGCATCAGAATTACCTGGAGGACTTGTTAAAACAGATTTTGGGGCCCACTATTTTTGATTCAGTAGGTCTGGATGGTGTCCAATAATTTGCATTTCTATCAAGTTTCCAGGTGATGCGATGCTGATGCTGCTGGTCCCAGGACCTTACTTTGACAACTGTTCGTCTAGGCTGCTGGGTGGACAAAAACCATGGTATCCACAGCACAGGGTAGGCACTCATATGGGGTTGTTATTATTACTAGGCTGAATATTTTGGTAACCCCAGTATTTGCTCTCTTGTGCCTCCAGATTAGTCGGCGCAGTTTGGCTGAGATTTATGGGAAAAAGAGATTGCATTCCTTTCCTCTCTTCCATGTCTCAACCTCCTGCCATAAATACCCCTTCTTAATTAAAAGCTGCTTCACAGTTTGCAAAAAACTCTCACATACATTATTGTGTTCAAAAATGAAATACATTCTCATTTCTGAGCATAAAGCTGAGACTCATAAGATAGTTTACTTAAAGTGGGGGGAAGGGAAGGGGCGACGGGGCAGAACACCCGCTTTCTTCTGCTTGCATTCGCAGCTCTGAATGTAGGCATTGGTAGGTGTTTCAGGTCAAGTGTCAGAGGGGATCCGCGTCTTCCTCATTGAAGAGATGTTATAATGTGCAAAGTTAGAGCAAAAAAGCAGCGATGATAAGCATCCCTATTCGTCTCCTCCCCGCCAAATAAAATGAGTGGGTGGGGGGAACCCCGACAGAGTCCTTCCTGGAAGACTCACGCATCTGAGTGAGTTTTAGCAGATCCTCACGCATCTGCTAAAACCGCGTTCCATTGGCCAGCCGCCCCTAGTCTCTAGTCCGCAGCCCGCTCTCTGCAATGCTAAAACACAGCAGCCTTGCCCTCCAGACCTCTCCTGGGGGATTGCACGATGCAACCAACCCTAAAAACGTGGCCGCGCGACGCCCCCCTCAGCCCTCCGGGCTTCCCATTGGCCCGTTGCCGTTGTCACTCCCTCCTTGCCTCGCCTTCCCCCTCCCGGGCCGAGGCACTGGGCGGGGTAGGTTGCGCGCTTGCCTCTGGCTCTGGCGGCTGTCGAGGCTTTGCAGCAGGCGGCGCGGAGGGCGGGGAGTGGGTCTAGCGCGCGCGCGCGGGGGAGGGGCGGGGCGCGGCGAGCTGCGGGCTGCGCTGCCGGCCAGTGTGGGGCGGGGGCTGGCGGCAGGGCTGGGGGCCGCAGTCGGCGCCGAGGGCTGCAGACGAGGACCTGCCCGGCCGGCCGCGCCATGCCTGCCGCGCCCAGCAGCCCGGCCCGCCGGGAGGGATGCGATGTGCCGCCCAGCTCCCCTCCGCCCGGCCCTTGCCCTGAAGCAGAAAGTTTGGGGGCTGGGGGCTATCTCCTCCCGCTCCAATGACTGCCCAAGGACTCCTGCTGCCCAGCCTCGATTGTGATCTGTCTCCGCTCCCCAGGTCGTAATGAACTATTCCAAGCTGTAACCAAGGCTCCCCTCCTCTCCCCTCTCTCACCCTCCTTTAAAAAGGTTTATTTTTTTAATTCAAGAAATTGTGATCCGCCGACTCCCCTCCTCGTTAATAATTAGACCCCGAGCCTCGTTTCTGAGTGTAAGAGGGGGTGCGGTCTCCCCCAAGAAGGCGCGCTGGAAGGACAGATTCCCCTTGCCGACCCACATACACCATGAAGAGGTGCAAATCGGACGAGCTGCAGCAACAACAGGGTGAGGAGGATGGAGCTGGGCTGGAAGATGCAGCTTGCCACCTGCCGGGCGCGGACCTCCGGCCTGGGGAGGCCACGGGTGCTAACTCTGCTGGCGGGCCAACTTCGGATGCGGGCGCTGCCGCGGCGCCCAACCCGGGTCCCCGAAGCAAGCCTCCCGATTTAAAGGTGAGCGCAGACCCTCCCCTTACGAGTCCAGCCGGCGACTTAGCTTTCCCCGCCCCACGCAGAAGTGCTTTAACAGGATAAAAGTGATGGGGAAGCCAGGCAAAGGTCAGAGAGAATGAGCAGATGTTGGGCCAGACCCTGTGCTGGACGTCAGGTACCATTTGTGCCTCTTTCTTTCAGCTTATTTCGGGCCTCTGTGTTCCTCATTATTCAGCAGACATTCTAGTGACTTAGGCATCCGAGATTGTTTGAATAATGTGTGTGAAGTGCTGTTCGCAGACAAAGGGCTGGAGAAATCCAAGATGCTAACTAAAAAGTTGACATCACTTTCCCTCCTGTAAAATGGCAGGGGAAGACAATGACAGCGTGGGAGCCCAAGCAAAAGACCGTTAGTTTCTTTTGCTGAATTCGTTTCCTCCTTTGGGGACCTTCCTGGAGTGAAGCTCAGTTTGTCCATCTGTGAAAGGGGAGTGTGGGTTTCTTGCCGTTAGGTGGAGCCAGAGGTTAAGCTAGTGCTTGGAGATCCCTGCCCGCTTGCTAAACCAACCCCAGCGTGGAGAACTGACAGGTGGCCGCTTGGTGCTTAAGGCTGGTTTGGGGCCTCGGTTCAAGTTGCACACACGCAGAGCCGGCATTTAGAACCAGGATCCAAAAGAGGCGATTGCATGCAGCTGGGAGTCCTTTATTTTCCAGCCTGAGGTTGCCGAGACAATTATTGAGCTGTATTGGATGTCTCTATATTAATTAAAACAGCAGGTGTGATAAATAATGCACCTTTGCTGGAGCTGCCACAGGGACTGCAGGCTCAGGCTTCTCAAGCCAGCTCACCACAGTGGTGAGAGAGATGTCAGCCCAAGGAAGGAGCTTAGATGCATCGGAGATTGATGCCTGGGGTCATTTTCTCCAGAGAGGGTGCAAGGTCTTAGCTAGGGGAGCAAAAGGACTCCGTCCGTTATGTTAAATAAAGCCTGTATCCTATGGCAGCAGCCACTAAGGAGCTCACCAGAATAAACCAATGACATTCCTCATTTGGCCTGAGCGGCACAGAGTCAGGAAGTTTAGAGCGCAGGTGAGTGTGCTCTTACCTGTGTGTTACCTGTCTGTGTTTCTTGGGGAGGGGTGAGAAGGTGACTGCTACCTCCATGTGTGTACTTTAAAAATTTGTGGTAGTTATTGGAATGTGACCTCTGGTTTTGCTGCTGTCCTTTTCAGAGTTTTGGGGCTAGCCTTATGTCTAAGATGAGCTCCACTGGGTAGGCTGTGCGCAGGAAGTCCTTGGTACCTGGCACACCTGCCACTTCTGAGCCCACCCTGTGTGGTCAGGAGGTGTGGTTCCTGTTTTAACTGAGATGGTGAAGGAAAAGAGCTGCTCTTAATGCTGATGTGGGGAGGGGGCCAGCCTTCTGCTGCAGACTTCATCTTCATTCTGGGCCGATCCAGATGGGTCTGGCCAGCGAACCCTGATTCCTTGACCAGGTGGGATTCTCACGCTGAGTCCACGAGCAGCAACCTTGGAAACTCCCCGACTCTTCAGCTCAGGCAGCACTGGAAACGGCCAGCTCCATTCATTCCCCCAGCTGCCTTCGTGAGGGAAGGTGGACTGGTTGTGGTATGGGGCTGCAGTGTCTTTGACTCTGTAGATAAAGCTGCTTAAAGAAGCTCGTTCATCTCCACCCTCTCATACTCCCTCTCTTTTTCTCTCTCTCTCTCTCTTTTTTTTTTTTTTTTTTGTGACACTCTCATTCTGGTTGGGGCAGACATAGCAACAACTCTACATTTGATGTTAAATGCTGACTTTCCCCAAACCAAAATTGAGATCAGGTGTGAGAAAAGATGTTGTCCTTCCAAGTTATCCTCCACCCCCACCAGAAAGCATATCACCGAGGTGACCACCACCGCCATGTGGACCCAGGCTGGCAGCCCAGAGAAAACCTAGCTGCTGCCTGCTCAGTGGGAGCACAGGGAGACAATCAGGGCCTTTTCCTGTTTATCTCTGTCAGCTTTATCACGTGTTTACAGCGTAGGGACTTCAGAACCAGGCATGAACTTGGGGGCTGTCGCAATTTGATTTGCTCTGTGATCTCAGGCACATCACTCAACTTTTCTGAGCCTTTTTCTGGGGGAAAGGGACCAGGAATGTTGAAGTGTGTCCAAACTTGTTTACCAGTGCTGGCACAGTTTTCCAATGATGGAAAAATTCCATCTTTGGCTCTAGCGCTGGGTAGAAGCTAACTTGTTTTAGATTTGATGGTGGTACCAAAACGGGGTAAGTTTGATTTTTAACACACCCCCTGTCTCATACCTGTGTTTGGCCTGGAGCAACCAGCAGTTCTGGCTTGCTTTTGTTTTCATTTTAAACTTTGGAGATAGGAACTTTTGGTCCCTTAAGTCCCACTTCTGTTTTCTTGTGACAGCTCCAGGCATTGTGATGGATTAGGTGCAATGGAGGAAATCCTCTTGAGAAAAAAGGGGGAAAAAAAAAAAGGCTTTGTGTGAAGCACCTCCGAGGAAGTTGTGCAGAGGGAGAGGAGAGAATTTTGGTCTGAATGTGCCCTAGCTAGTGGCAGCCAGAGCTTTCAGGGACTCCCGTGGTCTCCCTCCATGGTCCTTCAGTGTTGTGGAGAACCTCACTGTAAATTTCTCCTATGGTGGCCCTGGATCCGTGATTATGGGGTGGGGGGGGACCAGTGAAAAGAAGGAAAAATAATTAAGCAGCAATCTTAAAGGAGCACTCATAAAACTGTAACTGTGTGCAGGTACTTTGGGGGCCTTCTCAGCTACTCCACACGTTTGATGTGACGTTCAGGGGTGATCTCAGCAGACACTCCTGCAACAGAAGCCCAACAATTCAGAGTCACATCCCCTGCCCCCTGTGGCTTGGATTCCTGTTGAACCACTTGAGTTCATGTCTTGATTCATTTGTGATCATTATCCAGTCCTTTGCTGCTGCCAGGATCCTTGTTAATTGGGAGGAGATGCTAGATTGCTGGTCACAGAGAGTGTCGGCTGACCAAAAGTACACCAAGATTTTCCGGCAAGTAAATGCAGTACCAGCGAGAGTGGGAGTGGGAGGGGCTCAGGGAAAAACTGCAGAAAGAGACACGAAGCACACGTTCCTGTTAAAAATACAGCATGTGGTAGATGTTGCTGAGGCCTGGGATGAGTGGCTAAGCACGAGAGTCAGCTGGCTCTGTCCTGATGCCTCTTAGAATCCCGAGGGCAGGGGAGGAAATCGCAGACCTCTCCACCTCTCCCCAGCCTTTCCTGAAAGGAAGGCTCTGGGTTTGCTGGCTGGAGGCCTTCCCCTAGACTTCCCCTGAGGTTCTCTTTCCCCTCACAAAAGCCCCTGCAAACAAATTCTCCAGGGATTTCTGAACCATACTAATATTTTTTCCTGGAAGAAGAAGGGGGTGCTCTGAGTTGCACCATTCCAGTCCTGGTTCGAAGTGCTTTTTGTTTTTAATTTTTATGTATGTATTTATTTATTTTTGGCTGCGCTGGGTCTTCGTTGCTGCGCGTGGGCTCTCTCTAGTTGTGGTGAGCGGGGGCTACTCTTCGTTGCGGTGCGCGGGCTTCTCATTGAGGTGGCTCCTCTTGTTGCAGAGCACGGGCTCTAGTCACGCGGGCTTCAGTAGTTGTGGCACACAGCCTCAGTAGTTGTGGCTCTGGGGCTCTAGAACGCAGGCTCAGTAGTTGTGGCGCACGGGCTTAGTTGCTCCACGGCATGTGGGATCTTCCTGGACCAGGGCTCGAACCTGTGTTACCTGCATTGGCAGGCGGATTCTTAACTACTGCACCACCAGGGAAGCCCCTTGAAGTGCTTTTGACTCAGGACCCATTTGGGTTCTTTCGTCCACACCATTCACTGGTCTTCCTGTCTGCTCGGAGTGAAGAGCGATTAGAAACCAAAGAGCTGAGGGAAAGTCGCAGCTGAATCCTGTATGATTCTCCTTGCTGGCTCGCAGCCTGTGCTGATCACAGATGCGTCACCTGCGCCTGATGCCCCTTGTTCGTTCAGCGGTCCAATAGAGAGCCTGCCGGCAAGGGGTTCATGGGTTATCAGATACTGATGCCTTCAGCGGGGAAGGCATGTTTCAAATTGTGAAACACGACATCCACGTAAAAGTGTCTGAAAACATATGTACCCCTTAAATAACAACAGCAAAACAGACACCCTGTCTACCTACCACCCAAATTAAGAGAGAGAACATTGACATTCCCAAGAAACCCCTGCTTATTTTTCTCTTCTTTTATTTATTTATTTTTAAGGCCCAGGGTTTTAGCAAAATTAATTGGCCTCAGTTTCTCCACTTTTTCAATGGAGAAGACAGGGGACTTCATGGGAATGTGGGCGGGATGGAGGGTTGTGTGTGCTCTGGGACCCTGGGGAAGGGTTCCGATGGTAGGGCAGGGCTCTATGTGGCCTTGCTGCGCATGAGGCCCCCAGCTCTCCTTCAGAAGTGATATGTTCAGGTGTGAAGATTCCCACAGTCTCAGGTGGGAGCAGGACCCCTGGGAGAGGTTTCATCAGGGGAGGTAGGATTGCGGTAGACCTAAGCACAAGGAAATGGGAAATCAGTTCTTTGGCAGCAGGCGCTGCCTCTGCCTCCAGGCGAACAGGGTGAAGCACTTGCAGGGAAGTCATCCATTGAAGCACATGTAAGTTTGAGGGTGCTTCGAGCATCACTGATGGAATCAGAAACATACGGGGTTTATCAGAAGAGGTGCACTCAGAGCAAGTTTTAAAGGGTGGAGACGTTAATTACCAAAGAAGAGGAGGGCACTTTCTAAGTGGGGGAAGTGAAAGGGCAAGTGCCAGGTCCCTTGTAAGGTCAGTGCCCTTTTTTGACTGGACAGCAGTTCCCCAGCCCTGTAAATAGTCAGGGACAGTGGAGGGTGGTGAAGAATGCAGAGGGTGCCTGTTTTTGTCCCACCTGGACCTAATGTGAGGAGGGCAGAGGGTCCTAAGGCCTGGGGTTGTCCCTCTCCTACCCCCTCTGCCATCAGGAATTTTCAGAGCAGCACTGGATATGGGCTTGGGAGGAGGAATTGGTGGCCGATGGGAAAGCATGTGGTGAATGAAGCTGTCTGTTCTCCTGCCACATGTTGGGTTCTAGATGAATTCCCAGCTGCCCTTGTTCCAGTGGGAACTGTCGTGCAGGCTCGGCATTTACAGAAGGTGCTGCTTTTTGTGTATTTAATTGTCTTAACTGCCAATCCCATTAACAAGAATCTCTCCGTCAACAAGGAATTGAAACATTTGATAGGACCTGAATTTGGGGTTGAAGTTTTAAAAAAGTGTGGGTGTCAGGAGCTGGGGGAAAAATCTCAGGTGGCTTCTCAGTGGTGGTCTTGAAGGCCAACTCAAAATTCATGCCTATTTACATCTCTCCTCTAAGAAAGACATCTCGCTTTGAAATGCTCATGGATGAGGAGGGTGCATTCTTAGAATGAGGCCATTACTGGACAGGGTCCACCTTTATCAGCCAAACACTTAAGCCTCTCTGCATGTTGAAAAGTTAAAACAAAGCTATTGAGGGATTGCAGTTATGTTTTGTGATTGTGTGAGAAAGACAATATTTGACTTTTCAAACCAAATGGCTAAAAGCTTCCTTATTCCAGCCAAGCTGGCTGAATGATGTCCACCTGGAAAACAAAGCTGGCTGTGAGAACATTAAGCCTTGACCTAAGCCACTTGTGAGGACAGTAAACACATTCAGGCTCCTGGGTCTGTGTTCATCTTTTTTTTTTTTTTTTTTTTTTTTTTTTGCGGTGCGCGGGCCTCTCACTGCTGTGGCCTCTCCCGTTGCGGAGCACAGGCTCCTGACGCGCAGGCTCAGCGGCTATGGCTCACGGGCCCAGCCGCTCCGCGGCATGTGGGATCTTCCCGGACCGGGGCACGAACCCGTGTCCCCTGCATCGGCAGGCGGACTCTCAACCACTGTGCCACCAGGGAAGCCCTGTGTGCATCTTTTTCCAGGCAATTACTAAGATGATAGACTGAGACGAGGTTTTAACTGCAGCAGGAGGGATCTGGGTTAGACACAAAAAACTGTGTGAATGAGCATTTTAAATCTTTGGAAAAGATAGTTGTCTAAGGATTAAGTCGCCTTTTTAAGATGGTCTTGTAGATGCACACAGTTTCCACTCAGAAAATAATTAAGTAGCAACGGCCATGTTTGTGTTAAGGTCTCTCCCCCTACTATTGGGGCCACAAAGATAATAGATGTTATAGCTCCTGCCCTCCATTTGCTCATGGAGGAGTCCATCCAGAAGCAGGTGAAAAGTTGGATAACAGTTTGGCAGAGCCGTGTCACGAGGCAGGACATGATTAATTGTGAGATGAGTGGTGCAGATGACGAGTTCAGAGCAGGAGTTCAGAGCAGGGTGGTGAGGTCGCTTTAGACCGGCATGGTCAGACAGGGCTGTATGGGGCGGGGGGCAGTGAACGGGGTGTAGGATAAGAGGCAGAGAGAGGGCACACCGCGAAGATAACTTTAATCAGAATCTTTTAGGACTTCCCTGGCGGTCCAGTGGTTAAGACTTCGCCTTCCAGTGAGGTGGGTTTGGGTTCAATTCCTGGTTGGGGAGCTAAGATTCCCACATGCCTCGTGGCCAAAAAACCAAAACATAAAACGGAAGCAAGGGCTTCCCTGGTGGTGCAGTGGTTGAGAGTCCGCCTGCCGATGCAGGGGACAGGGGTTCGTGCCCCGGTCCGGGAAGATCCCACGTGTTGCGGAGCGGCTGGGCCCGTGAGCCATGGCCGCTGAGCCTGCGCGTCCGGAGCCTGTGCTCCGCAACGGGAGAGGCCACAGCAGTGAGAGGCCCGCGTACCGCAAAAAAACCCCCCAAAAAACGGAAGCAATACTGTAACAAATTCAATAAAGATTTAAAAAATGGTCCACATCAAAAAAAATCATTAAAAAAAAATCTTTTATGCTGATAAAAGTTGAGCCGATTCTGCCTTAAGATCCGCTGCATGAGGTCACCTTGCCTGACTTGCACTGGCTCAGGCAGAATTCTCTGAGCCTAAAGGAATGAGGAATTAAAATAAAATTGAGAATGGGGAAATCACTTGCCCCTGAGTTGAGATCTGTTTGTTTAATGTCAGCTGGGATGCTGGGGAAGAAAAAAATGCTTCCAAAAATCTTTCATCACTGTGTTTCTAAGAGAAACAGTTGCAGCCGCTCACTCTTCATCATTGTGGCCATCAGCGCCAAACCTGGGGTGGCAGTTCCTCTACTGCTCCAACCCCAGGCTCCCCACCCAAGGCCTCCTAAGGGCAATTGAAGACTTCTGCAATCCACTTTGTATCTCCAGAGTAGGACTCTGTGGGATTTTTACAGCGATTAGCTCTCTAATGCTGGCCCTGTTTCCATAGAGACCCTATAAATAGAGGAACGTTGGCGACCTAGGCTTGCTAAGGCTCACGGTAACCCAATCACCCCTGAACCCTCCCAGCCGGACCTGTGGTGGGGCAGAGGGAGTTTCAAACCCAGGCAGGAGGAGGGGATGTGCAGTCAGCTCTGCGGTCAGCTGCCAGGTGGGATAATTAACTCTAGGTTAGTGTCACTTTTAAAGATCCTTTCAGCTCTAATGGGAGTTGTTAAGAACACAGGGACTTGGAGGAATTAGAAACTGCTTTTGGCTATTTTAAACCAGATGGTGCCAAAGCCACTGCACCCCGAAGCATTTTACTTTTGACCTCATGCAGCTGTGTTTGCAGCTTTTGGAGCAGACTTCCCCTTTGGGGGACCCACACCCAGGGAGGAAAGGGGATGAAGCCTAACTGTTCAGAGACCACAGCCTTCTCAGGAAGGATCTTTCGGAAACCATCTAGTCTACCCTTTCTTCCTGAGACGATGATGGCACTCCAAGGAGATGGCGCCCTTTAAGATAGTTCAGGGAAAGACAGCAAACTTCTGTCATTTACCTCCCCAGGTAGAGGCACCTGGCCTCAAGATGCTCTCCATTCTGCCTTGCTTCTGGCCTCTGGGCAGTTCTGGGACAGCCCTTACTTGTTCTCATGGATCAGGAGAGCTGTTTGTGTCTCATCTCTAGCTCTGAAACCTCTCAGCTCTCTTTTCCTAATAAATACATGGCTTCATTTGGCCACCAAAATGGTTTCTGGCAGCTGGGGAAAAGCAATAGTCAATGTGGAGAAGCAAGTGACATTTAGTAGCTGGAACCTGTTAGTCAGAGCAGGTGGTGCTTTCTGCCGCGTTGGTGGCTGAGTTCCCTCAAGCTAGTCACCATGGTTTTCCTCATTTCCAAAACTTGTGGCTGGTTATGTGTATGTGCTGGTTTCTTTTTCTTTCTTTCTTTTTTTTTTTTTTGAACACTTACTCACCATGTTATGTCAAAACTCCTTAACTCTCTCCTCCCTGACACCCACATGCAGAGACAGCCCAGCCCATGTCTTATAAGTGAGGAAAAACCCCTGCATTTGGTGCCATCTCTCTCCCCCCATTATTCTTTGTCTTCTTTTTTGTTCTTTTCCCTCATCTCTACCATAGACTTTAGCAGACTCCTCAGCGCTGCTGGGGCAAAGGTCCCAGGGTCACCCTGGCTTTCCTTTATCTGCAGAACAGATGGGAAGGTGGGAAAGGAAAACCCACACTGGTTACAGGTCTTGTCCCAGTCCTACAGTGTGGCACGGGAAGATTTACCGCTGCACTTCAGGGGGCGAAACCCCCCGTGGCCCAGGCATTTTTGTTTTGTTTTGATCCTGCCTGTGATACTGTTCTGGGACACATGTAAATACTGTATCTGCTTTAGTCTCGGAATTAGTGTGTGAGCCAGTGAAGGTAACTTAGACTAGAAGTTGGAGATTCTTCTGTGTGACTGGGATGAGCCCCTTAACTGTGCTGTGCTTCAAGTTTCTTCATCTGCAAAATGAAGACACTGATGCTCTGTGACATCCTGCCTCCTGGGGTTAGGCTAGTGTCAGGTTAGAGTGACAGCATACATTGGAAAGCACTTTGAAAAACGCCGTTGTATGATATTAAAAGTAATTTGACCAAGGATTTTAGGATTCAAAGCAGTATAGCAGACAGTGGTGGCTGCTGTCCCCAGCGCCTGCCCCCTTCTCCTGGGGCTCAGGGAGAGGAAATGCCCTGGGACTCTGGTGCCGTCTTTTGAAGGGAACCCTGTATCTGAGTGGATGTGGAAGAGGGGCCTCAGTGTTGGAGAAACTAGGCTAGGAGTGGTGGGGAGAGGAGAAAGAGGCTTGGAATAGAATGCTAGAAAGACAATTTGTAATATGGAATGTGACCATTTGGCAGAAGTTGCTGGGCAAATGCCAGAGCCAGCTGGCCCCATCTACAATGCCTGGAGGATGGTCTGCTATCAGCTTGGGCCTGACGAGGAGGAGGGTGTCCTGGCCTGTCCCTGGTCCAGAGGCTGCAGGATCCGGCCATTTCCAAGTCCGGCGGAGTGCACTCCTCAGTCCGGCCTGCCTTGGACCTGGTGGTTTTACCCTGAGCAGACTCGGCCTCAGGCTGGCCCCGAGGAGATGGTAGCTCCCATCGGGAGACCTGGCACTGTGAAACCTAGCATCTGCTGGGCTGCCCCGGGATTAAATTCTTGAGAAGGAGTAATGGTCACCTTAATTTCCTCACCTAAAAATGGAAAAGTTGCTGCTGTTGCCTTTATTAGTTTCTGGGAAAATCAAGTGAGAGAATGCAGGAGAAAGAGCATATTGAAAACTGTAAACCGTTAGTTCACGGTGAACTGTGATGATATAACTTATCTGGCCTGTAAAATGGGTTGTACAAGGGCCCCACCTACTTTGAGGATTGTGGGGCTACTCAGACGAGTTGAAAACTGAAAATCCTGCACTTTGACGTAATCCGCGATGGTGTGCGTTGTTTTTGACATCAGATGGAAGCGCAGCTTACATCTTAACAGTAGTGTCTGCACAAACCGCACTGAGGTGTAAAGTTAACAGTGAGAGTGGGGTCAGCTGACTCAGAAGATCTGAGGATGCTTTTCTCCTTGGTGTCTGCATGGTTCAAGTTTTCTGCTCTGTGAGTTTGTTTCTAGAAAAAAAAGAAAAGCCAGTACTTGTAATCCTTGGCAAGGTTTCGTAGATGACCGAGGCTGCCTCCTGAGGTGATGAGTTGTTTCTTACAGATGAAGACATTGAACCCCATGTGGCTGGGTTCTGAGTTTCCCTCTCAGGAGTTACAGAGTGGGCGTTCTCACCTGGTCCTCAAAGTCCCACCCCTCCGCCTGTTGGCTCTGAGGCTTTCTGCCGAGGGTTCGGCTCCACCACATGAGCCGACCCCCTGACAGAAGCAGCTGTCTGGAGTTATCCCACACGTTGCCTCGCCCTGGCCGGGTGGTTGGGCCACCTCTCGCTGAGCAGTGCTACCTGGGGAGCAGGTGGAACATCTCAGCGGCAGAGCTAAGAGGGAAGGCTGGGGCCAGTGCAGCACTGGGCTCCAGAGCCCCTTTGGTTTGTTCCAGTCTGAGTGGAAAGACACTGAGACTGTATTCTGATTGTATTCTAAAGAAGTGGTCACGTTACCAACCGCACTACAAGGTATGCCCATTGAGGTAGTTTATTTACTTTTTTAACATTTACCAGTTTATTATACAGGATACAGATGAACAGCCAGATGAAGAGGCACATACGGTGAGGTTTGGAAGGTCTTGAGTACAGGAGTTTCTCGGGCCCTTGGACTGGGTTGTGTCACCCTCCTGGCATGTGGAAGTATTCACCAACTCAGAAGCTTCAGTAAAATTTATTTTACTGCTATGTCAGGAATGAGATTGGCTATAAATAAGAGGAAATTATTCTAGAGTTGTACAGATAAAGATAGACTTGTTTATTTCATGAACCAAGAATCCCAGCGTAGTCATTCACAGCTGGGTTGGTGATTCCATAAGGCCTTCAAGTTCCCAGGCCTGTTGTTGGGGGCTTTACCATCTGTGTGTAGGTCTTCATCGTCGTGCCAGTTACTTGCAGTCGCAAGACGGCTGCTGCATCTCCGGGCGTTACCTCCACGTTCCAGATGGGAAAAGTAAAAAGGGCTAGTACCTTTATTAGGTAAGCAAAAGTTTCCCCAGAAACGCTCACCTTGCTTTTCATTGGCCCAAACTATGTCACGTGTCTACTCCTAGCTGCAAGGGGGTCTGATGAAGCAAGAATTTTTAGCATGGCACAATAAGGCCATGCAATTTGGAAAGAAAGAAAGGAGAATAGTTATTGGTAGGTCATTAGCAATATCTGCTACGATTGTATAACCTGATTGTATGACCCTGATTTTCCCAGGGAGCGTTGCAGTGAGGCGTCTTTGGAAATAGATGCTTGGTGGGCCAAAAGAGCATCTGGAGGAAGGACCTAATTGGAAGGAGAAAGGGACTAGGGGATGGAGGGAGAATCAGTCCAGAGGGATAAACCTCATGAACCAAGTGCTGCCCGCATGTGCCACTGAGCCCCAGACTATAGCCACAAGGATAGCATGACCAGTAATCCTGAACCGTGTGTGGATTTGGAATGTCCTGTGGGAAGCCATACAGGTACATTTCTTTGTGAATGAGAGGAATTGGTCTGGGTTGCCACCTTTCTGCAAGGTGACCTTTAAGGCATGACAGGACATTCACGGGGATCTTCCAGATTCAGATGGCTGTAGGAGCTACACTCTTATCCCAGGAAGGGACCCCTCACCTCTGCCCGCAACCGACTAGGCATTCGAGAGCTTTCCGCTCACCAGATTCTTCATCTTTCCTCCTTAAGAAAATCCAGCAGCTCTCAGAGGGCTCCATGTTTGGCCACGGCTTCAAGCACCTGTTCCACGGCCGCCGCCGGTCACGGGAGAGGGAGCACCCGACGTCTCAGGATTCCCAGCAGCAGCATCAGCAGGGCATGTCCGACCATGACTCCCCGGACGAGAAGGAGCGCTCCCCAGAGATGCACCGCGTCTCCTACGCCATGTCCCTGCACGACCTGCCCGCCAGGCCCACTGCCTTCAACCGCGTGCTGCAGCAGATCCGCTCCCGGCCCTCCATCAAGCGGGGTGCTAGCCTGCACAGCAGCAGTGGGGGTGGTGGCAGCGGGGGCAGTAGCCGGCGCACCAAGAGCAGCTCCCTGGAGCCTCAGCGTGGCAGCCCCCACCTGCTGCGCAAGGCCCCCCAGGACAGCAGCCTGGCCGCCATCCTGCACCAGCACCAGTGCCGCCCCCGGTCTTCTTCCACCACTGACACGTCCCTGCTGCTGGCTGACGGTGGCAACCTCTTGGCCGAGGAGGCCGAGGGTCTGAGCGACAAGGTGAGGCGGGGCAAGAGGAGGGCCTTCCGGGTCGGGGCTACTCAAGAGGCAGGAGCCACCTGCGCAGGGGCCTCTGGCCTTGAGGACCTGAGCTGGGGCCTGGCCTGGTGGGTGTGGACACGCTGCCATCTGCAGAGCTGTGTGTCTCGTTGAAGGAGCCAGAGATAGGACAAGCCAAAAGCAAGAGATGATCCCCGAAAGGCTGATTTTTGTTCGTTTGGGGATTTGTTTTTGAAAATTATCTTTTGCTCAGGCTGATAGTAATTTTGGTTTGTTTTCCTTAAACATGCTCTCAAGAGGTGATATGTGCAGTGGTTGAGAGCACAGTCTAGCATCAACCCTGGTTCTGCCATTTACTGCCTGAGTCACTTAATTTTTTTGTACTTCAGTTTTCCCAGTTGGCGATGGGGATAATAATAGTAGAACTGCTCTAGGATTAAATGGGTTCATATACGTCAAATACTTGGAATGGAGCCTGGTGCGGTATGGTTTTTAATATTGTTACCAACCAAAGAAGATAGAGGAGGAATCCACGAAGGGCTGTTTGGTAAGGAGAAAATCTAGTTTGGTACTTTCTGAATCTCTATATTCATTCTTTTATTCATATAATAAGTATTGATATTTCTTGCCTACTTGTTATGTGCTATAAGAACGAATAAGCCGGAGGTACTGTTCTCACTGAAAAGAGGGGAGACAGACTGGTGAATGGACAAGATAGGGTGATGAGGCTGTGTTGAGGATATGGGAGCTTGTTGGAAAAGACCTTCTAGAGGAAGCCATCGAGCTGAATCTTGAAGAAGGAGTATAATTTAGCCAGAGAATTGGGAGGAAGGGTGGGGGCAGGAACCGTATAGTGTGTACAAAGGCGAGCGAGCTGATGCCAGGGACTACCCGGGGTTCATTGTCGTTGGAGTGTCCAGCGCTTTTGGGGGCTGACAGGTAGGTAGAGGTTAGATCACAAAAGGCCTTGCCATGTTGAGTCTGAGGTAGTGTGAAGTTATCAAAGGGTGTTAGGCAGGAAAATGGCAGGAGGAGGTCCCTTTGGGTCTTAGTGTAGACAGTAGGTTAGGAAGGGGGACAGGAATGGAGTCAAATAAACCGTTATTGGAGCTATTGCCGGAGTCTAGGCTTCAGCAGTGAGGATGGAAAGTCAGAGATAAATTCAGAAGAACTTTGGCAGTTCTCATCGATAGTATAGGCGAGAAAGTGGACATGGAAGACGAAGGAAGAGTAGAGGAGGACTCTAGTTTCCTGGCTTAGCAACTTTAGGAATGGGACATTCTTTAGTTGAGGAAACACAGAGGGAGCGTGTTTTGGGAGCCAAGTGATGCATTCACTTTTGGACATGTTGAGTTGTGGGTGCCTTTGAGAGCTGTCCATCTAAAGAGCACCAACTGGCAGTGCCTTGGGGGAGAGGTCTGGGCTGGGGCGAGCACTCTGGGAGCCAGTACTGAGCTTGAAATCCTGGGTGTGGATGAGATGGTTGAAGGGCATGTGTCGAGGGGGCTGAGACCAAGGACAGAGACGACGTATAAGGGGCAGAGCAGCCAGGTCTGCAAGAGTGAACCTGGAGAGAAATGATGCCGAAGTATAAGGAGAAAGGAGTTTCAAGAGGGAGGAAGTAAGTATTCAACAGAGTGAAATGCAGCAGGAGTGACAGGTCAGATCTGGATTTGGAAATGTACGTAGATAGTATCAAGCAGTGGGGGTCATTGATAACTGTGGCAAGTAACCAGTTTTAGTAGATTGAGGAGATGGTGGAAGTGGAGGGTCAGCTCTTCCGGGAAGGAGAAAGGAGGCCAATATTCGTTGAGGCAGTCTGGTTTTTGTTAGTTTTTAAAAGATGCGCAGGGAGGGCTACAGATCACTAGGAGGCCAGGAAAAGGGCTATTGACTTTTTTCTCTAGTGAGATGAGAAGTCATTAGGTTTTGTACAGATGAGTGACACCCTTGAAGAAGACCGCTCGGGCTGCTGTGCGGAGACTAGGCTATGAGTCACAGTGTGAGCAGGGAGTCTGGCTAGAAGCTGTTGGAAGCCTCCAGGGGTGAGGTGGCAGGGGCTTGCTGCAGGGTGAGAGTGGGGGAAGTGGCTGGATTCTGGATTTGCTTCAGAGATCAAGCTACAAAGGTTCCTGATGGATGTGGGGCACAACAGAAGGGGAGCAGGCAGCGATGGCTTACAGGTTTTTGGCCTGTCAGCTGGAAAAAAGAAATTGCCATTAACTGAGTTGGGGAAGACAGCACATGGACCAGATATCTGGAGGGGCTGTGGGGCAGCAATAAGAGCTAGTCTTTGGACATGTTACGTTTGAGATGGTTGTTGAACATCCACACGGAGAGGCCAAATAAGCAGTCAGATGTTGGAGTCTGGAGTCTTGGGAAGAAACCCAGGCTGGAGGCAGACACTTGGGGGTTGTCAGCATATAGAGAGTATTTAAAACGATGGCACTGGACCATCTGCAAGCTTAGTTTCAACTGCAGAGAAGTCTGTGCTAAGAGTGAGATCTGGATGTGTCGGCTAAAAGGGAAACGTGGCCTTGTGGAGGGAAGGGAGACCCAGAGGGACCCACAGGGTGAGCCAGTTGTTCAGCCCTTAATGAGCAAGTTGTTTTTTTTTTTTTTTTTGGCCACATAGCCTGGCTTGTGGGGTGTTAGTTCCCCGACCAGGGATTGAATCCGGGCCACGGCAGTGAAAGGTGCCGAGCCCTAACCACTGGACTGCAGGGAATTCTCAGTGAGCAAGTACTTTGCAGCAGCTGCCAAGCCCGCCTCTCACTGCTGAGTCAGCGGATACATTTTAAAAGTCAAATTAGTACAGTCCTGTCAAGCCAGGGTCTCTGGTCCTAGAGCTGTTTAGCCAGGGGGGAGAATGGGAACCTTGTAGTCTTGAGGCTGTGCGAGCGGGTGCGCGGTGGGCACTTTCGGAGGCTGGTGAGGGGATGTTGATGTCCGCTGACTGGGAATGCAGGGGGGAGGGGGTGGGGAGCCCATCCGCTGGGGAGCTTCTCTGCAGGCTCCTGTTTGGTCTTTACACCGCCCCCACCGTATCCAGGAGGTGACAGTGGCAGGGTTCTGTTCTTGTTGCTGGTGGAAGACAGGCCAGGAGACTCTTGGGTGAGCACGCTGGGGGAAGGGTCCCTGGGTTCAGGCTGGGAATGGGGAAAATGGTTATTCCTATGACTGTTTTATATCCTTATTTAGAAATTTCAACTTTCCGAAGCTTTGTCATACATATACTCCCCGGTTACTCCTAATAACATCCGTGTGAAGTTGTCAGAGCACGTACTGTTATCTCCATGTTACACATGAGCAGACTGAGGCCTATAGGAATCAGGAAGCCGCTTGCTTAAGGGCACCCAGCCAGTTCATGGCAGAGAGGAGACTAGACCCTATGTTTCTAGCATGTCCACAAGGCCAGACTGAGATCTGAAGTCACTAAAACCACCAGGGACCATTTTATGCAATTTCCATCATGAGCGGGTTGCCTCAGCCCAAGGACGGTGGTTTTATCTCTTGGTTGCAATTTCCCCTTGGGTTATACATCCTTTCTGATCTGGCGCTGTCCCCCCAGGGATGGCCGTGGCCCTGGGGGATGCTGAGAAGAGGGGGTGCCTCCATGTCCTGAGGAAGGGGGTCTTCCAGCCATCAGTAAACCCTGCATGGTCAGCTGACTCCCCCAAACCCAGAGGCCGTTGGCTGGTGTGATAAGCTGGTTCCACCCTGGTCTCTGGGCATGAATAGAAGGGATTCTTCTCTCTCTAGTAAACATAGCCCCACATGCTCTCTGCAAGCTCCCTGGTGATTACTAACATCTATTTTTAATTCATAAGCCTCCCCCACTACCCACACCCCTTGCCATTGTTTAGAGCTTAGCAGCTGACTTTCAGACCAGAGCCGGCCCTATCAGGGGTTGAATTACTGAAACACCCGGGAGGCAGCTAAAGTTCCTTAGCTGTCCGGTGAGGCTCACCCCGGGCCCCTCCCTAAGAAAGTAGGGGGCGGGGGCCTGGAGCCCCACGGAGAGCAGGGGTGCAGCAGAGGCACAGAGAAGCGTTCAGAGTCCCAGGAAGCGGCTCAGTCTTAGTGATGTTTTTCGCCTGTCATTTGTTCCCTCCGGATCTACTTGGTTGTCTTCAAGGTTGTGTCTTAAATGATTCCCCTTTCAAAACAAAAACAGATTGTCATCTCAACCTTGCCATTCTGCTTTCTACTGTTTGTGTGACACTGAGCAAGGTAACCACTCTCTGTCTTATATCTATAAAGTGGAAAAATTAAGTCATCATTATTGGTGCCCTGGGGCATCGGCAGGTAAATAGAGAATGCAGGTGACATCTGGGTTCCCCATCTGTGTGTGGCCTTAACCTCTGGAAATCTGGGCCCTGGAGTTTTCAGCAGGGACCACTGGTTATATGTGCAGTGGCAGAGGAATTGGACCTCCTGGTTCCTCAGCAGATGAGTCTCACCCCCCTTCCCGGTCTCTCTTTTACTGAGCAGCAGTTCCTAGAAGACGTAGTGTACGCTCAGGAAAATCTAGCAACTCTTCTGTCCTGCCTTGATAACCTGCTCCCAGACTTTCAGAGAGTGGATTCGCCCCTGCAGGGGTCAGAGGCTTGTTTTCCCTTTCTCCCACGTTTGGCTTGGTCATTGATTCGCTCTCGGCCTTGTTCAAAAGCTCTCTGCAGCTGTCGCCGCATTCAGAAGGCTTGCGCAAGGTGCTCCAGCCGGAGGGTCTTGGGAGAGGAAGAGTGCAGGAGTGCTGAGTTCACAGCCAGCTCTACCAGCCTGGCCCCTGACCTTACCCTGGTCATCCTTCCCCGTCTGTGCAGTGTGGCTGGTCCCCAGAGGATGAGGAGCAGCGTGGGTTGCGGTGGTGGGAGCCTGAAGCTCACAGAGGATGTCCAGAGCCTCAGGAGACCAGCACGGAGTGCTCAGTGGCAGGAGGACTTTACCGACAGGCCAGCCTGCTGCCCCCTGGCTTCGAGGGTAGGCAGGGCCGGAGAGAGGACCAGGTGCTGAGGGGTGAGGGGGAGAGTGTGGAGGTGATGCCACGATGGTCGCTTCCCCGTGGCCTCATGGAGGTGTTATCTCCAGGCCCCAGACGGGGAGACCAGGGACGTTCCGCTCATCACGTAAACCAGAGCAGACTCTGGACAGCCTGTCCTGTACACTCCCCCGCCGGATTTCTCCAACAACAAGATTTCTCCTCTGCCCTAATAAATAAGGGGCATAAATAAGCACCCCTGTTTACTCTGAGGAATGGCAGGTGAGGGGCTGCCCTTAGCCCTAGGCTCTTGCCAAGAAGACAGATGCTGGCAGGTGCCGAGGAGCCTGGTTTTTTTTAATGTCTGGAAGCCTACCGGTTCAGAGGTGGGTGGGGCCAGCTCTGCTGAGAGAGGTTTCCAAACAGGTTCTCTCGGCAGCTGGGGGAGGCTGGACCGTCCATCTGTGAGGCCTCCTGATGTGTCTGAGCTTGTTGCCCAGGTTCCGTGGGAGGCCGACGGGGCCCTGTCCGGCTGGCCCATCGGCCTGTCCACACAAACGCATCCACCTTTAGAGCTGCGTTACACTCTTTCCGTTCAGTCGCTCGTGTACATGCGCCGGTCTGTGCCAGCCTGGACTCACACCCAGTGGCTGGGGAGGACAGCTGCCTTCTCTGTTCCCCTCTTCCACCCTCTCTCATCCCCTCTTCCCTTCTCTCTTCCTCTGTGTGGAAAGGCTCCTTAGGCAGAGGGGCAGCCAGCCCAGCGGCCTCAGGAGGGCCTCCCAAGGCAGTGCCCACGCTGCCAGCCGCCCACCAGGCCAAGGCAGGGCAGCTCTGTGCTTCGCCATGAGCTGCTGCTCCCTGTCTCAGTGATTAAAAGCCCCTGTTGCCCAGTATATCTGAGGTACCTGGTGAGTTAAGTTCTTCCTTTAGTCCGATTTGAGTTCCTCATGTTCAGGTGAAGCCACCTTGCTTTTTAGGGGTCCTGTCCAATCAGGAGAGGGGCCGAAGAAATGACTCTGCCCCTTACCTAAAGCTCTGACACCAGAGATCATGAACAGCGGAGCCTCTTGACTTTAGAGCAGGGTTTTGGACTCAGTTGCCCCAGCAGGCAGCTGGCCTCTGGAACTAGCCTTTATTTGTCTTTTCCCTACTGACATCCATGACTTTCTTTCTAGATAGAAAGTACCCAGTGCTCTCCGGATTAGCTCTGGCTTCTGGGAGTACAAAATTCCCCTAGGTACAGGGGGTGAAGTTAGATACCGTCCAAGTTACCTATCAAGACCTGATGTCATGCCTTCTCTACCCACCTGACTCTAAGCACAACCCCGGGGGTGGGGGGTGTGTGTGAAATATTACCAGCCCAGACACGGGTGGGAGACACCAGTCAGGCCCCCAGCCTTCCCGCCAGGAGCCTCAGCCCCCTCAGACACGCCCCGGTGGAAGGTGTGCTCGAGGTTTGGGTGATAACAGAGCTGATAAAAGCAGCAAGACGAGCTGTCTGTCATCCGTTCCAGATGACAAGGAGCCAGCGCTGGTGATGTGGGCATGGGTCCTGGCAGCTAGCACAGGTCTCCCCAGCCACCGGGCACATTCCTCTCTGGATTCACCACATCCCTGAGATGTGAAACGTGACCCTGGTCTCTTCTGGTGCCAGATGAGGCAATGGAAATACAGTATCACTTACCTGATCCCTGCTCTGCTTCTTTCTTTTCACAGGCACAGTTTGGGCTTTCTCTATGCGCCACAGGGCAGAGGACTCTGAAACAGGAGCAGTGATGAGTGCACACACCCCATTGCATTCCTTCTAGGCTCCTAGGGAACCGAGGGCTCCCCTGAACTGCAGTGAGGACTGGAGGCAGTGAGCAAAGTTCCTGGGAACAGAAGCCTTCTCTGACCTCCCTTCTCTCTCCAGTGGCAGGCGCTGGGGTGTTGCAGGCAGCTTGTCTGACTGTTCTTTGCCTCCAGCCCTCCCGCCGCCCCAGCTCCTGCGCCCACATCCTCTGCATCCTGAGTCTGATGCCCCTGATTCTTTTGTCCCTTCAACCTTCCTCCAAGTCTGGATTTGGGGAGTGTGCTCACTTCAGGTACCCCACCACCGGGACCCCAGAGCTGGGCCAGTATCCATAGCTAGTGAATAATTCAGCATGATCCGCAGAAGCTAAATCAGATCCTAAGTGATACTGTGACCAGGAGGCCTCCTTTGGGTGGCCGGAAAGGTGAACCCTGCCCTGGAAAGAAAAGTGCTCTGTAATATTAACTTCATTATATAAGGTTTCTTTGCTGCCTGAGAAGGCAGCTTCAGACCCAAATATTATCTGGGTGCCATGCCTGTCTACTGGCTCCTCAAGGGTTCAGGGCATTGTGGACACCCCCAGGCCATGCCAACCATGGCCTTTGACGTGTCCCTTTGAGCCCATCGGGCAGCATGCTGCAGTTTGCAGACCGCTTTGCTTTCACATACATTTCTCGTTGAATCACGTCAGCTCATGGTAAGCTCTGAGCCCTTGAGTCAGCAGGATGCCCTAAGGGTTCTATGTTTCAGTCCTCTGCTTTTAGAAGGGAGTCATTCTACATTATTCTTGGCAGATAGGGTGGGGTGGAGGGCGCTTTGCTTCCTAAAAACTGCCCAAAAAGGAGACACTGCTTCCTCTCTGGGTCACTTTCTCCCAGGCCTGTTCCCAATGTCGCCTCCCCCAGGGAAATAGAGTGGCTATAGAAGGCATGGAAATTGTCCCTCTTTCCTACCCAGCTGGCACCAGATTTGATTTTCCTAAAAGGGACCTAGGTGTGGTCCTCTCCACTGCCCGGCGTCTGGCTCACGACCATGAACTCTGTAACAGGAGTGTCCGTGGCATTAGACAGGCCGAGGACCCATGGGCGAAAGAGATGGCCTCCTCCCTCCCCGGAAGCAGCTGCAAGGTGGTGTGGTGTGTGCACGCCCCGCAGCGCTCTCTACTCTGGCCTTTCCTGTCTGCTCTTCCAGCTCATGTGGCTGAGCCTCTCCACATGCTCCTAGGAAATGCGCCCACCTTAGTTGCTCTAGTTCACCCTGAAGAAGATGGCCCTTCCTCCTGTGTGTCCCCAGAGGGAAGCCGGGCTCTTTGGTGACATGAGTTTCTAAGAAAATGCACCAACTGGCTGGCTCTAAGAGTGAGTGTTAGGGGAGGGACCTCTGAGTACTGACCAGTTCCCAAACCCCCATTTCCAAGAGGTGAGCGTTGGGGCAGCTGCCAGCCTTTCATGGAGGAATGCTAACCGGGAGATTTTCACAGCACATTTGGAGCCTGAAATTTTTTGAAGACATCACCTTGTATTTGAAGCTACTAAATTTAGCTGCTCTTCAGCATTAGTCTTTGCTCCTGAAGCCTATGACTTCTCAGGTTTCCCACCCTTCAGAATGAGTGTGTGTGTGTGTGAGTGTGTGTGTGTGTGTGCTTCCCCCCACCCAGGAGAAAGAAAAATAAGATTTTTTTAAAGAATGTGTGTTGTGGGGGGTGGGTGTGGGGACCTGAAGAGTAATAACAATGGCAAAGGAAGAGACAAGAAAAAACTTAATATTTAAGAGTATTAAAGAAAGAAGGGGCACTGCATGAGAACGAGGGGAAGAGGAAGAAAAAACTAAATTAAGGGGAACCCGGGGAAAGAGAGGGCTGAAACCTGCTGGGCATGCAGAGGAGAGCCTGGCGTTCAGGACCTGGGCTTCCTTCAGGGTCCAGGCTTCCTTCCGGGGTCCCCTTCCAGGATGACGGGAGCCCATCTGTCGCCCTGGACTCGGTAACTTGCGAGAGCGGAAAGAGGGTGGCCGGAGACGCCTGCCTCGGCTCAGCTGCCTGAGCCTGCGAAGGGCCAGCAACTGCCCTGTCCCCCTGCTCAGATGGAGCCTGTCTCTGCCAGGCCAAAGAGGAGGTGGCAGGGCAGCCAGGACTTGCCAGGAAGCACACTTGGTGGCAGTTACCCAGCAGCACTTCTCTTTGCACAAGGCCAGTTGCTTGGTGGCTAATGTCTTTCCATAGCCTGTCGCTTTAGTGCAGCTGCAGGTCTTCCTGTGTCCGCCTGCCACTCTCAACTTTGCTCCGTATGTAGCTACTTTTTGGCTTTTTCTGTCCCAGGCGGAGTCTTCCAGGCACCTCCTAGAGTAACTGTGGTCTGTGTGTGTGTACGTGTGTGTGCATGTGTGTGTGTGTGTACATACGCATGTGAAGGAGCCTCAGGACTAGTCATTTCTTTCTTTTTTTTTAACATCCTTATTGGAGTATAATTGCTCTACAATGATGTGTTAGTTTCTACTTTATAACAAAGTGAATCAGCCATACATATACATATGTCCCCATATCTCCTCCCTCTTGCATCTCCCTCCCACCCTCCCTATCCCATCCCTCTAGGTTGTCAGAAAGCACCAAGCTGATCTCCCTGTGCTATGCGGCTGCTTCCCACTAGCTATCTGTTTTACATTTGGTAGTGTATATATGGACATGCTACTCTCTCACCTCGTCCCAGCTTACCCTTCCCCCTCCCCATGTCCTCAAGTCCATTCTCTATGTCTGCGTCTTTATTCCTGTCCTGCCCCTAGGTTCTTCAGAACCTTTTTTTTTTTTTTTTTAGATTCCATATATATGTGTTAGCATACGGTATTTGTTTTTCTCTTTCTGACTTACTTCACTCTTTATGACAGACTCTAGGTTCATCCACCTCACTACAGATAACTCAATTTCGTTTCTTTTTATGGCTGAGTAATATTCCATTGTATATATGGACACTTAGGTTGCTTCCGTGACCTGGCTATTGTAAATAGAGCTGCAATGAACATAGGGATGCATGTGTCTTTTTGAATTATGGTTTTCTCAGGGTATATGCCCAGGAGTGGGATTGCTGGGTCTTTAGTCATGTATTTCAATAAAACCTATGATGTGTCAGGCATTTTTACTCATGTTCCCATTTGATCTTCCCCTCTCTACAGCCCTGGGAAATAAGGATCATGTGTATGATTTTGCAGCTGAGCTGCAGAGAATCTCCAGGGCTCAGCTCACCCACCCTCTCCTCCAGCTCCGGATGCCACCGGTCTCATCCCTGAGGCCTTTTTCTCCAGACTGCTGCTTTGTGGGTGCTGCCGCCTCCTCTTGCAGTTGTGAAGAGGCGTGTACAGGGCCTGTGGAGGCCGCATTGCTAGCGAGTGGTGGGGTGAGGAGTCACAGCAGGCCTTCTGACCCGAGCCCTCTGCCGTGGGCCGAAAGGTGTAACCTGCCCCCAGGGAGCGAGGTGTCTTCCTGCAACACACTCCTCTCCTGCCGGGGCTTTCCAAGCCCCCCCCCTCCCTTCACGCACCCCTCCCAGTGCAGTGGTAGACACTGAGTCACAGAGCCTGTGCTCACTCGACCAAGCTCCCATAGCAGGTATGGAGCTGAGACCCACACCCTGGTCATCACCTTTTCCACCACGTCATGGCACCTTGGGCTCCTGCTTCCCACCCCCAGGGCAGGAAGCTCTGCATCCTTGGCAGATTTGGGAACATTTCAGACATGTTAAGACAAGAACATACTCTGGAGGAAAAGGGACCTCTCTGCTGCTGGTTTGCCTGGCAGACATCCCCCTGGTTCCTGTTTGTCCCTTTTCTCTCAGCAGACTAATGGCTCACCCTGAGCGCCACCCCGCTTTTTCCTACTCTTCCGTTATTGTGCTGATGGGTGAGTTGTCCCTGGAGGGGAGCCGAACCCTCCCATTAGGGAGACGCCAGATACCACCTCAGGGTCATCTCAGTGGTGCGGTGAGGCCTCGAAGGAACCTCTTCATGGTGCTTCTGAGCCTTCATGATCCTGGGCAGCTGGGGAGTGAGACCTTGTGAGGTGTCATGAGAGCCCCAGGGCTCGGCTTACTCAGCCCCCTCCTTGCCTCTGGGCTTCTGCTGCTACTGCCTTCTCCTTTTTCTCCTCCCCGCACCACCCCCCCCAGTTTTGCTTGGAAGAAAAGTTTACATATGTTAGCTTGGCGGAGCCTAGAAGGGGGTGGGGGGCAGAGGAGGGATGTCTTGAGTGTGAGAAGACCAGGCTGCCTCCGTGGCTACCTAGGACAGACTACAGTAGCTGGACTGCCTTCCATCTCAGCTCAGTGGGATAGATCAGGCAGTCATCTACAGACGTCAATACCAGGGAGGGTCAGTCTTACGCTAGACACAGTGAAGTGCCAGGATATAGTTGAGATCCGATCCCTGCCTTCCTGGGATCATTAAGACTTAAGACTTGTTTATGCAAGAGGAACAGTGCACATGCCCAAAGCATGAAGAAAAAAATCAAGTGCCGTAGGCGGGAGGTCATTTACAGGTGTGGGAAGCTGCCGGAAGTGTCCCTGACCCCACATGGCCCTGACTGCTTATGCTCGAGCCAGCCCCACAACTTGGGACCTCAGTGTTGTGCCCTTGCTAGGCCCCTGTCCTCACAGACCCCAAGTGATTGCCACCACAAATGTTTGTAAAGTTTCCATGAGCCTAGGGTGTGGGGACTTCTGCTCTTGGTGTTCTGGCTGAGGGCCCTGGCATTGGGCCCTAGAGATAGCACTGGGCCCTTATCTCCGTGCACCTTCTTGAATTTGGGCCGCCCCGTCAGCGTGATCCATGCCGATCCTTAATATTTAAGCCCTGAGTCTCTCACCAGGCTCAGGTGGGTGCAGAATCTGCGTCGTCTTTGGTGATTCTGCTGTGAGAAACTGCCCTTAGAGAGGCCCAGCAGATCCCTGAACTCTGCTGCCCACCCCGGCACCCTCCTTACAGCTAGCTCTCCGCAACTGTGGGTCTCTCGCCCCCTCTGCTGGCCGCTCACGGGATTTCTTGCTGGGACTGTCAAGATGAAGTCCAAGGAGGAAGAGACGGCTGTGAGTTTGCCATCCATGTTTTATCTTGGGTGTTTTTGCTGGGGGGTGGTGGAGGGGGGGTGTGACGAATGGGAAGTAGAAGCTAGCGGGGAAGTAGCTGGCAGCGGTGTCCAGAGCAGAAAGTCGATTTCTAGGATCTCAGAGAAGAGGAAATCCCCTGGTGAGGCTGGCTACTGTCTGCTTCCTCCAGGCAGTTATTAGAGTAGGGAGGAAGCCTTGGGAGTGATGGTGCCTTCAGCCTGTGGGCAGGGCAGCGGGGAAAGAGGCAGAAGACTGCAGGCTGAGCTGGCTGTGTTAGCATCTGCCAAGGAGTCCCCTCCAGGCTCCAGCCTTTTTGGCTTTGAAGAGCTCGCCTCCATCCTGGAAGCCTGGCTAGGAGGTCCACTTCTGTTCTGAGGCTGAAGAAGGGAGTTGATGGGACTGTGCCTGTTTGTGAGAGGGGCTTCTGACGGTGAGAGGCACTTGTGTGCGAGGCATTTGTGCGTGCATGAGGGGAGCGGCGGGGAGGGGAGAGGGGGGGAGGGGAGGGGAGGGGCGGGGCATCCATCCGGTTGGGTGAAAGATGCAGGTGCACGTGTTGCCATGTGCTTCCCCAACCTGCCCCCAGGCAGGAGTTGCTGTCTGTCACACCTGGATGTCCTCATGAACACTGGACTCATAGTGGCAACAGCTGGACTTGGGGATGGGCAGGGTAGAGGAGGGCACCCGCTTGGTGATCCTCCCTTTCTCCTCCCAGATGGGAAGGTGCAGCCGTGAGCCCCAGGGAGGGAGAAATCTCCCAGCGCAATCCGCCCCTAATCCCCAGGCTGGGCGTCAGACTGGAGATGGCGGCTGCAGAGCCTGGGAGCTCCGGCACACCTGCTCGCAGACCCCGGCTTTCCTTGGCGAGCCCAGTGCTGCCCAGGGACTGTGATCCCGGGGGCCTGGCACAGCCTGCAGAAAGCTGGGGCCTCAGGGCCCCTGGTACCCCAACACCAGCACGGCTTTGGGAAACGGTACCTACACAGGTGAGGCCCTGGTAGGGATGGGGGTGGGGTTGGGGGATGGAAGAAAGCCATTTCTGGAGTTCGTCAGGTGGGCTGTGCTCCCCTCCAGTCTCTTGGGTTGTGGCCCCCTCTCCTCTTCTCTCTCCATTATAGAGATGGGAGAAGGGAGGAGGGGTGAACACCAGGCCTCCAGGCTTAGGCTGACGGGTGCTGGCAGGGCCCTTGGGGTTGGGTGAGGGAGCCCTGGCAAAGAAACCTACAGACGTCACAACGCGTGAGGCCAGAGGAGCTGACATGAAATTAAGCGGAAGGGGTGTTCCCGGTTGTGGCTGCCTCTGTCTACAGAGAAACAGTGACCGCGAGGGAGGAATGTGAAGGGCCAGTGAGCACGATCCCCGTAGGAGGGTCCGGAAGGAGCAAAATGCTGGGTGCTTGGAGCTTTGGGAGAATTTGGAGGATTGAGAATAAAGGAGGTGCCAAGGTGGGAGGGCAGCTCCGGGGTTCCAGCCAGGGTGTGGGTATGAGGAGGCAGAGGGAACAGCACAGCAGGGCATTTGTGTGGACAAAAGGGCATTGTTCTCAGCAGGGCAGGGAATGAGGCCGCTGAGCCGAGGATGTAGTTTTGACCAGAACCAAGGGGTGGACCTATCAGAAAGGACTGGAATCCGAGGGCTAGATGAGAGGAGTGTCGCTCTGCCAGGAAGAGTCACTCTTAGGCTCAGGGCGGGAGGAAGCACTTGCTGGCTGCAGGAGGAGGCTGATTGAAGCCTCCACCCAGTGCCCGGCTGCCTGGAGATCGTAGGTGCTGCATGAAAGGATGCGAGAGTGAGTTTCCTCATCTGTTTGGACTCTGCACCCTGCAGTCCCTCGTAGCAGTGTAAAATTCCTTGTAAAGCCGCTGAGGGCACTCATGCAACGAGGAAGGGGCACTGCAGGAAGAGCCAGGTCCCTCACGCACCTGCCCTTGAATCCCTCGTGTGGCAGCTGGGGTCTCACTGCAGGAGTTTTTCATCTTACTCTTACCCAGTGAACAGCCCCAGGTGTATATATGTAATATATCCTCCTCCACGTGTACCCCTTTATCTAAGCATTTGCCTCCCTGCCCTCTGGAGAAAAGCCACTTGGGCTCCCAGACACCAATGGAACCACTGGATGGGCTGGTGCCTTCCCCTCCCCCACCCCCTGCCTGTTCCTGCCCCTCCCTGCCCCTCCCGCACCTGGCTTGGGTTAGCCGTGATGATGCCTCCAGAGCCGGGGTTGAGCGGCTTCATAGCACCTGCATTATCTGGGAGAATGGGAGCAGCCCCTGGCTAAGGACCAAGGGTTGGCGTAATCTTCCCCATCTGCTCTGGCTGGAACATCAGGTTGGTGTGGGAGATGTCAGGTTGCCTCCCTCCCAGCTTCATTGTAGGGTCACACTGCCTCTTTGGGCAGGGGGTGGGGTGTTTGCTGGCCATGGCTGTTCCTCTCCATCCTGGCCTGGCTTACCTCCCTTTCCCTCGAGGAAAGAGGGGAATCTGTGTGTTCTCCATCCTGAGAAGGGTGCTCAAATCAGAGTCACAGGGCGAGAAGTCAGCAGATGGAAGCATCTCTGCTGACTCACCCGGGCCTGACAGGCCTGTCACACTCACCTGTGGGGCTCTTAGTCACTGCAGCCCAGGAGCAGCACCCCGCACGGACCTCAGCCCATCTGGTCAGACCCACAGACAAAGCAGGGTTGACACCTGACTCCATTGCTCTCCACCCTGGGAGGGGGCACACAGGCCACCTGACCCGGGATGACAGGGCCACCCTGCTCTCCTAAAGGGAAGCATAGGAGCCCCAAAGCTCTTTTCTTTCCTCTTTTTTTTTTTTTCCAAGAGTGACCTTAGTGTTGGCTTTCCAACCCCTGAGCAGGTAGCTAGGACAGGAATCATCTCTGCAGCTTGCTCTGGGGACCCTAACAGGAGAGCACTTTGTAAATGTAGGAGGAGGCTGCCTGTCCCTGGGGGAGGGGAGTCACAGGCTGGGGGCCATCTCCGGTCTCCTGGGAACCTGGGAGCGCAGGTGTGGAGCACGCATTCCTTGCAAGTGTGATTGTTGATATGGTCCATCTTGAAGCATGTTTATAATGTGTTTGTACTGTTGCTAGAGAAATAGACCCATGATTCACATCTCACAGTTTACATGGCTAGCGTCCTTCCCCTTTGCACTGAGGAGCTTCATGTAAGCTTGCATGCTTCTGTCCCAACAGTGTCTGCCTCAGGGACCCAGGCTGCCGGGCCAGTGTGTGAGAGGAAGACCCATGTCCCGTGTCTGGCCGGGTTAACATGGAGATGTGAGCTCAGGCCCCGGAGGAGGTGGGAGCCCTGTAATCTGGCAGAGCACCTAATCCGGCTTCGCTCAGCTCTGCTGGAAGCGGGCAGGGAGAAGAGTCTGAGGGGCTGTGAAGCCTCGTGGAGCGGGTGCTCCCAGGGGTGTGTGTCACCAGAGCAGGGAGACGAATAGGGAAAGTTGTGCCCCGGACACTTCTGACAGCGTCCCAGCTCTGGCTCTTCCAGAACATTCGTCAACACTTCTCGGACATCACTGTCTGTGTAGAACAGTGTCAGTGACCTCAGCCCTGGCTGGTGGGCACCCTGAGCAGGGAGCGTGACCTGGCCTCTGGGTTGCCTTGTGTGGATAGGGGTCATGGAAGAAGCATGGGCCACTCTCCATGGTTCTCCTCTTCTTAGAACTTGCCCCCCCTGTGCACAGGGATTCTTCCTGGGGTCAGGTGCCTGCGGAGTGTCTGGCCCCTCTCAGGCAGGAGAGTGGGGCGAGGAGGCCGTGGTGTTGGTGGCTAGGCATGGACAGAGGGCTGGGTGGCCTGGGCCGTGTGAGGCTCTGTGACAGTTTTGAGAGAGGAGCAGCAGTGCCTGTGTAGCCCACCCACTGCCGTGTTCCAGGCTGGGGGACCCTGGGAGTTTTCACCTGCTGGTGACCGGGAGTTCAGTGATCTGTATTGCTCCTCTTTTTAGTGAGTGAGTTAGAGCTGCTTCTTCCCTTTTTTTTTTTTTTTGTCTGTGCTGTGCAGCACGTGGGATCCTAGTTCCCCGATCAGGGATTGAACCTGTGCCCCATGCCTGCAGTGGAAGCACAGAGTCTTAACCACTGGACCACCAGGGAAGTCCCAGCTAGAGCTTCTGCTGTGTTAAAAATGTGCCCATAAGATGAAGGACTCAGATACCGTCCCGCAGACCCACTCTGTAATAGGACATGGGCTGGCCCTGCAACCTAGGCCAGCAGATTGAGGGCCCTGGTCTTCCACACCCAGGTTGTGCGACCATCACCTCTTTCTAGTTCCGGAATATCTTCATTATCCCTAAAGGAAACCTGTACCCATTAAGCAGTCACTCCCCATTTCTCCCTTCCCCAGCCCCTGGCAACCGCTAGTCTGCCTTCTGTCTCTATGAATTTAAGTATCCTGGACATTTCATATAAATGGAATTGTACAGTATGTGGCCTTTAGTATCTGTTTTCTTTTACTTGGTGTACTGCTCTTGAGATTCATCCACGTTGTAGCCTCTATCAGTACTTTATTCATTTTATAATCAAATAAGATTCCGTTGTGTGACTCTACAGATTTTGCTTACCCATTACCCAACGATCAGTGGACATTTGAGTTGTGTCCGCCCTTTGGCTATTGTAAATAGTGTTGCTGTGAACATATGTGTACGAGTACTTGTTTAATACCCGCTTTCAATTCCTTGGGGCTGCACCTAGGAGTGAAATTGCTGGGTCATAAAGTAAATCCATGTTTAATTTTTTAAGGACCCTCCAAACTGTTTTCCACAGCAACTGCGCCATCTTGCATTCCCGCCAGCAAAGGTGTGAAGCTTCTGATTTCCCCACATCCTCGCCAACACTTGTTATTTTTCCCTTTTAAATTATAGCCGTCCTAGTGGATGTGAAGTGTCAGTTGATTGTGATTTGTTTTTGAGCACCTGCTGTGTGCCCTGAGATTGTACTGTGATCATTGCCTTCATGGTCTCATTTTATCCTCCTGACAATCCGTTGAGGTGGGTAGAAATACCCCCTTTTTCTAGATGAGAAAGCTGAGTCCCAGAAAAGTTAATGACATATCTAAGGGCACACAGCTGGTAAGTGACAGAGCCAGGATTCTAAACCGGTGTTTGCTTCCACACTTAGTGCCCTTTCCATTGCCCTGCATGGGCCTTGTATCCTGTCTCATTGCGATTCTTCTTCTTTTATTTTTTGTGAGCAAATCTCATTCTCCTCATGCTCTGCTAGATTCATCCCTCTTAACAGCTTTCTCATCTTTTTTCTTCTAATGCTCTAATTTTCCTTCCTTTGTTAAAGCATAATCCCTCTTTGTACCTCTGCCTGTCTGTCTGCAGCCTCCTTGGCTCTTTTTTCCTGGTCACCTTGTCTCCCTTTCGTCCTGAAAGGGCGCTGCAGCCTTGGGGAGGGGGGGGGGGTGAGCTTAGGGAGAGGAGGGAGTGGAGAACTCCCTGGGGGCAGGGACAAAGAGGCATGTTCTGTGACTGGAGCCAGCCAGAGGCTCCAGGCATTGTAGACCCAGTGGAGGGGCAGGAAGGAGCTGGGGTCCTGCCGCAGGAACCCCAGGCTTGAGTCTGGGCCCCAGGGCAGAGAAGAGGGGCGGGAGGTGGGGAAACGGGTGGGACTGCAGCCCACTTCAGCTCACCACCAGGCCCTCCTGCTGATTTTCCTGGAGTGCCTGTTCTCTCATTCATGGGGATTTCACAGCCAGCTTCAGCTCTGCTTTTCTATTTGTAAGCCAGACAGCCACCAAATTGAGGGGGAAAAGGCTCTAAGCTGCCAGACTGGAGCCCGGACGGGCAGGGAATTTGCTCTTTTACACTCCCTTGTAGTCCAAAGCACTTTTGCTTTTCACAGCGAGTCCGTGTCTCATTAGGTCCTCCGACACTCCTCCAAGTAGGTGGGACCGACGCTCTCCTCTTTATAAAGATGAGCCCGTGACCTAGCTGAGCATCAGGCAGTGAGGCCGCCAGATCCCAACTCATTTTCTGAATATTCTTTCTCCCACGCAGAGAGTGGAAGAGAGGGAAAGTGTTGACTCTCTTTGGAAAGCACAGCGGCCTTATAAAGGGGTCAAGTCCTTTAATCTTAAAAGCTGTGTGTTGCATATAGAATTAAATTTTGCCTCATAGTATCAACGTTGAGCAAGTTTTTTGGTATAATCTTTTAAATAAACTTCATTTCCTCCGCGGCACCGACGAGTGCCTCTGTCTGCCTGTGCTGTGCCAACTGCTCACTACACATCCTCTTGTGTTACCCTCACCAAAGGCCTGAGAGGAGATGTGATTATCCCCATTTTACAGGGGGGGATACTGAGGGTCAGGAAAATCGAGAGATGGGGTGTTTGCCATCACTGCAGGAACAGCACAGGAAGAAGGGCTTTCACTGCACGATGCACTTTGAAGTCAGATTGCTGCAACGAGTAGACCTTGGGACGGGTCACTAAGGGAGACTGTGGAATTGGCTCCTCTGATATACAAGGTCCTGAAGGTATCGGTACCCGGCAGAGGGCAAAGGGACATGCGGGGAGACCCAAAGCACATGTCAGAGGAAAGTCCTGACTTCAGGAGGTATGGAAAGGGATGGGTTTTGTACCCAGCATCCCCAGTGGAACGGGGACCTGAAAAGGCTGAAGGGGAAGCCCACAGAGGAGACACCCTCCTCTGGCTCCTGAGTTTGGCAGGGCTATTGTTTTTAACAGCGTTTGCCAATAATTTCGCACCTCGGCAGAAATGGAGCCCAGTGACTTCTGCCTGTAATTGGCACGGGCTGCTTCCGGTGCGTGAGCTGTGAGCTGGGGCCACTTTCTTTGTGTTTAACCCCTTCCCCCATGTGTACCTCACCCTGCCCCCACCCCCACATACACAAAAAGAGCGACTATCTGACCGGCCCAGGGTGTGCTGTGTGTAAAAATACAGGGGGTTGAGCCATTTCCTGCTGCTTCCGTTGTTGCATGGAGATAAGACACTGGGACTCGGCTGTGGACAGCGGTCCTTCAACAGGCTGAGGCGGGTCTGGCCCTGGGAGAGTGGGGCTCCAGGCCCGCCTGCTTTCATCCGACCTTGCTTCCCATCTTTCCTATCTTCTGTGACCTTTCCTTCCCCTCTCTCCCTGCCCCCTATCCTCTCTCAGTCTCTCTGCTCCATTCTCTGTGCCACCCTGATGCACTCAGGAAGCCTGCCTGCCTGCGAGGAAAAGGCGCTGTCCTCTCCCTCCTCCACATTCACCTCCTTCCACGCTGGATGGCTGGTACCCCCAGGCCCCCAGCCTGGGCCCTGCTTCCCTCAGCCTGTGGGTTACTTCTGGGACTCGAGACCTTGGGGACCCAGCCAGCAGGCAGGTGGGGGTGTGCTCCTCTCCCTGTCCTGGGAGACCGGGCAGGGCCGGGCGCTCCCGCCATCATGAAGCGGAAGAGGTTGCTGACGACCCCAGGGAGCTGGAAGGTAAGGGCAGGGCTGCGAGAGGTGTCTGCGGAGGCAGGTGGCCCGCTGCGCTGCACTGGGGAAGCCCAGGTGGGGAGGGTGCAGGGAAGTGCTTCCTGTGCCTGCATGGGGCCCAAGTGTAGGCTCTGGTCAGCTCTGAGGGAGCGGCCTGCTCCAGGCAGGAGCCTTCTGGAGGGCTGAGTCCAGAGGGACAGCGTGTCTCATCCCCGAGAAATAACCCCGTGACTGCAGTGAAGCCTCAGACCTGCTTGGTCCATGTGATGGGGCAAAAAGAGTTCTGGGCTGCCAGTTCTGTCTTCCTGAAGCTGTTTGTCCCTGAGCAACTTGCTTGAACTCTCTGGGCCAAAGGAGGAGCAGGTCTGCCTAGACTGCCTTTTAGGGTGTTGTGGGGATTGGGTAAATAGCAGCTGTGCAAGCCCTTCCTAAATGGCGGCTGTGAGGGAATACTGTTGTCATTGCCATTATCCTTTCGGACTCTTTCCTTAAAGTTTCCTGTTCAACCTGCATCCGTTTTCCAGGCGGTGAAAACCAAGTCCAGAGTTGCCCAGGGACACACGAGGGACCCCTGTGGGCCCCCTCCCTTGGTTTCCTGATTGACTTACGCTTCTTCTGCTTGCCTTCTTCCCCAGGTCGACAAGGGGGACCTCGCGGCCCTGAGCCTCCCTGGCGGCCCTGGCCACGGTGATGCCGATGGCCCCATCAGCCTGGACGTGCCGGACGGGGCCCCGGACCCCCAGCGGACCAAGGCCGCCATCGACCACCTGCACCAGAAGATCCTGAAGATCACGGAGCAGATCAAGATCGAGCAGGAGGCGCGGGACGACAACGTGGCCGAGTACCTGAAGCTGGCCCACAACGCCGACAAGCAGCAGGTGTCCCGCATCAAGCAGGTGTTCGAGAAGAAGAACCAGAAGTCGGCCCAGACCATCGCCCAGCTGCACAAGAAGCTGGAGCACTACCGCCGGCGCCTGAAGGAGATCGAGCAGAACGGGCCGTCGCGGCAGCCCAAGGACGTGCTGCGGGACATGCAGCAGGGCCTGAAGGACGTGGGCGCCAACATGCGCGCCGGCATCAGCGGCTTCGGGGGTGGCGTGGTGGAGGGCGTGAAGGGCAGCCTCTCCGGCCTCTCACAGGCCACCCACACCGCCGTGGTGTCCAAGCCCCGGGAGTTCGCCAGCCTCATCCGGAACAAGTTTGGCAGCGCTGACAACATCGCCCACCTGAAGGACCCCCTGGACGACGGGCCCCCCGAGGAGGCGGCCCGGGCGCTGAGCGGCAGTGCCACGCTCGTGTCCAGCCCCAAGTACGGCAGTGACGATGAGTGCTCCAGCGCCAGCGCCAGCTCGGCTGGGGCGGGCAGCAACTCGGGGGCCGGGCCCGCCGCGGCGCTGGGGAGCCCCAAGTCGAACATGCTGTACGGCGCCCCCGGAAACATGGATGCCGTGCTGGAAGAGCTGCGGGAGATCAAGGAGGGCCAGTCCCACCTGGAGGACTCGATGGAGGACCTGAAGGCTCAGCTGCAGAGGGACTACACCTACATGACCCAGTGCCTGCAGGAGGAGCGCTACAGGTGTGTGCCGCCCGGCCCAGCCCTGGGGAGAGGGGCCGAGCACCGGCTTTCAGACTTGGTGGTAGCAGCAGACGGGGGAGCATCTAGAAGGGTCCTGGGCTGCTGGAAGGGGCCAGGAAGAGGCTCCGAGGACCCTTCCACCAGCTTCCAGGGCAGCTGGAAGTTAGGATTATGGGGCCTGTGGAAGGAAGGCTCTGCCCGTCTCAGGAGCTTTGAGCATCTCTACTTGATGATTACATGGTTGTTGTACAGAAGGGGAAACCGAGGCAGGAGCCAGATACATGGCCTTTTACCTGGAGAGAGTCTGGCTAAGAGCACTGACTCTGGAGCCAGGTTACCTGGGTTCAGATCCCAGCTCTACTCTTTACCCTTTACCTTGGACAAAGTTCTTACTACTCTTCGTACCCGGCGTCCTCATCTGTGAAGCGGGAATAACGTGAATCCCTGTTCACAGGGTTTGTGAGGATTGAGTCCAAACCTGTGAAGTCACCGTATGGAGGTGTCTGGCATGGTCCGTGTGAGCGTCCAGCCGAGGCTGCTGGGTCAGCCTGCCCCCTCCTTCCCTTCTGTCGGCTCTGCTTTTGCTCTGCGCCTCCCGTGTGCCATTTGGCACCTGCTCCTTGGGATTCTTCGGGATCTTTTCTTTAGTTAGCGCTTCTTCTTCTTTATATATGTGAAGAAGGTTTGGAAAGTTGAGGGGGAAACCTGCCTGAAAGCTAACTACACCCCCTGCCCGCCATAGTAGTCATCTTCTCTATTTTATGCCTTTAGAGCAGGGATTGTGTCTCTATATATCCCTGGGTCCCTGGTACCCAGGAGAGCATTAGCCCAGGGCTTAAGGGCCGAGGTTGTTGAAGTCAGTCAATCCTTGACTCCTCCATTCCATGAGCTCTGTGATCTCAGGCAAGTTCCTCAACCTCTCTATGCCTCGGTCTTCTCGTCTGTAAAATGGGGGTGACACTAGTACTTACCTTGAAGGTATGTGGAGGAGGATCCTATGGGATAATGTGGCTAAAGTGCCTAGCCCAGGGCCTGCATATAAGAAGTGCTGTGTACGTCGTAGCTTTCATTGTTGTTGCTGTTAAAATTGGACAGGGCTGGACACCTGGGGTGGGTTGAGTCATTGTTGAGAATGAGTGAAATTGATCCTGCGGGGAGACAAGAGGCTTGGGGAGCTGGGACTGGTGTCATACCTTCTCCCTCCGCCAGATATGAGCGGCTGGAGGAGCAGCTCAACGACCTGACCGAGCTTCACCAGAATGAGATGACCAACCTGAAGCAGGAGCTGGCCAGCATGGAGGAGAAGGTGGCCTACCAGTCCTACGAAAGGGCCCGGGACATCCAGGTACAGCAGCCTCAAGAGGAATCCGGGAGCGGGCTGGTGCCGCCGCTTCCCCTTAATCAAGACTTCCACTTGCCACCGTCCTCCCCAAATAGTCATCATTAAAGGACTCGGGCCCCTAGCTGCAGCTGACCACCCTCTACCCTGCCTGGCCTTCGGAGGGGGCACCCTGTGCATTGTCACCTCCTCGGAGGGGCAGGTAGGGTTTCGGCTGGGGGCCTGCCCGCCCCGAGCTCCAGTGCACCCACCCCTGTGTCCCTGCAGGAGGCTGTGGAGTCTTGCCTGACCCGGGTCACCAAGCTGGAGCTGCAGCAGCAACAGCAGCAGGTGGTGCAGCTGGAGGGCGTGGAGAACGCCAACGCGCGGGCGCTGCTGGGCAAGTTCATCAACGTGATCCTGGCGCTCATGGCCGTGCTGCTGGTGTTCGTGTCCACTCTCGCCAACTTCATCACACCACTCATGAAGACCCGTCTGCGCATCACCAGCACTGCCCTCCTGGTCCTCGTCCTCTTCCTCCTCTGGAAGCACTGGGACTCCCTCACCTACCTCCTGCAGCACGCACTACTGCCCAGCTGAGCGGCCGGCCTGTCCCGACCCCGTGCTCTCCCCAGCCCCCAGCTGGCCATGCTTCTCCGGGGGAACCCTGGGACTCCCGAGTCCTTGGACTTCATCATGTGTCCAGTTTGGCCTCCTGCCCAAACTGTCCATTCCAGCGACTTCTGCCCCCTTCTCTGTCCTTGCTTCTTCTGGCCAGTGCCTCCTCCCTGTTGGCCTGAAGGGAGCCGTAAGTGTAGCCCTGGCTGGAGGCGGTGGGGGCGTCGGTGGCCAAATGGAGCAGAGGACACCCGGATGGACTGTTTTGATTATTTACAGTCACACAAGGGCTCCTCCCAGCTGACGCAGATGCCGTGGGTCAGGAAGGCCAATGAGAAGAGGGGCAGGAGAGGGCCATGCCTCGGCTTTCCTAGGGAAGAGCCCATGCTTCAGGCAGCTCCGGCTCCCTCTTTGTGGAGATGGTCAGAATGAAGGCAAGAGCTTCCACTGGCCCCGGGGAAGCTCCCCAGCTCACCCCTCCCTCCTCCAGAGCTGGGTTGAGGCTGGGTTCTGGGTTGGGCCCTTCTGGGATCTGAAGGATGCAGGCTCTGGAGGCCAGTTAGGTGTGGCTTTGGATTTGTGTGTTCCCTGTTATCCTTTCTGCCTGTCCCTGGATCTGCTCTTTTCAGGGAAAGAGGCCCCAGGGGTCCCAAGCCTCAGCCCAAGCTCTTAGGGTTCTGTTTATTTATTTATTTATTTGTTCCTTTGTCCCTTATTCCCCTGAGCTCCAGGGAGAGGTCCCACCCCCACCGCCCTCTCCGGTCCTCTCTCTGAAGCCAGGGCTGCTGCTTGGCTGTCAGGTACTTCCACGCCATTTAGATCTGGAGACTCCTGGCTGGGGGAAGCGGGGCAGAGCCACCCAGCCCCACTCTCCTAGGCAGCGCCTCAGCCTCTTTTATATGTCTGTTTATTCTGTATGTGTGTATTTGTGTGGGGGAGGTTGTCTGTTGCTTTCTTTTTTTTAAGGCTCTGGAGTGTTGTGTATGGTTTCTCTTCACATCCCAG
Source organism: Phocoena sinus (assembly GCF_008692025.1). NCBI lineage: Eukaryota > Metazoa > Chordata > Mammalia > Artiodactyla > Phocoenidae > Phocoena > Phocoena sinus. The sequence goes on along the minus strand of NC_045763.1, from coordinate 152,243,331 downwards.
CCTCCCCAAGGGCACTTCCAAGAAGAGAGGGGATTTGTCGGAAAAGGAGAGAGAAATCCCCTGGAACAGGGGAGGGCAGTGCCTGCCAGCTGTTGTGGACCTTCCCGAGAAATAAATATCCTCTAAATTTTCAAACCATCCCGTCTAGCGTTGGTTGATTAGGCTGTTTCCATGGAAACCACCGAGTCTCTCCCGACACTCAAGCATTCTGGGTAACACAGACTGGGCCTCACCTATTGGCCTGTGGCCTTCGTCCTCCAGGATCTGACATTGAACAAAGCGTCATCCACCCTTCCCATTTGCTTTCCACAGCCAAAGCTCTGGCCTGGGTGATAGGGAGGTGAGATGATGTCCATCCCATCCAGCCTCCCTGGAGTGCTTTCTAGGAGGAGGGAAATTGGGAGAGATTTCCTTAGTTTGGAGAACATAAGCAGCTGGAGGCCTCGATGACAGCAGTCATGCCCAGGTATGGCCACAGGAGGGCAGCAGAGTCCTTATTCAGCACTTTCTTAGGGTTCAGCTCCAAAGACTAGCATCTGTTGGCGTTAGCTTGGCCTTTCGATTCTGTCCAGCCAGAGCAGAGATCACCTGCCTTGAGCATAGAGGCCCTCAGTGTCTGCTCTGTGACTGTATTTCCCACCCCTGACAGTTAAGGGCACCCACAGAAGGCACTGGATTCCCAGCAGGAACCCTGTGGGAGCTCACTTGGCCCACCTGAGTCTCCCTACTGCGAGGAGATGCCCCCAGTTCGTGAAAGCAGGAGGGCTGTAGGGAAAGCACCTACCCCAGAGCCCTGGCCCATAATTAGCGCACCTGTGTGGCCAATTCCCATCTTTCTGGGCCTCAGTTTCTACATCTGTAATATGAATGGATGCAGTAGCTGCTAATTTCAAAGGGCTCTGACATTCTGTGGTTCTGTAGGCCTGAGAAGTCAAGTTACAGATGTATCCGTGACCTTGGGCTTTAGGGGACTTTAGGAGTCAGGGACTGTGCCCTTAACTGGATCAGAGAGGGTGCTGCGCTGGCGCTGGCAGGAGGGCAGCATTGATGGTTCATCTTCACCCTCTATAACCGGGTAGGAGTTTCACCAGGTGACCTTACAGGGCCTTCCAACAATGTCACTCCTGGGCCCTGCACCCCCCATTTCTTCCAACCACATGCACACCTCCCTTGGGGGCCATGGGCTCTGGGCCAGGAGCCCACATTCCTGGGCCCCAGGTGGGGGTGGCTGCTCCAGGCTGCAGACATTTCCCACATTCCTCCCCAAGGTCAGGTGCCTTCCCTGCATTGGTTCTTAAATGTCACTGCCAGCCACAGTCCACACTGAAAGGGAGGAGGGAAGAGGGAGGCTGGGGCGTGACATTCTCAGCTGATCCTGAGGCTGCAAAGTAAACAGCCCTAGGAGAGGGGAACATCAGCCCCGCCCCCACACCCACCCCCGGCTACAGAGCCCTCTTCTGCAAAAAAGGACGGAACAGGCAGACCCTATATTTGCCTCTTTGTGACAAGGGGCTTCTCGCTAAGCCCAGGCCCCGACTAGGAGTCGGGTTTCATTCCTCTGACAGTCACTGCCCTTCCTTGTTCATGTCTGAGCCTCTCTCCACTCTGTAAAAAGGGGACAAATTGCTCCAATCTGGACCTGCCTGCCTCTCCCGCCAGGGGTCACAGGGTGAGACATTGAGTCAGGGTGGCCTCTGCAGGGGACCACCCTCCTTTAGACTGCAGGACCAACAGGCAGGCTTTCTCCCCGGGGGTCCGTCCTGCAGGTCCCAGCCCCACACCTGGGGTTCGCAGGGCCCAGCCAGGCCAGCACCCTCCCGCAGCCTCAGTGGCCCAGGCTGGGGGCAGCTGAGAACCCATCTCTGCTTGGACTTGGTGCGGTAGTGCTCCAGCAGCACTTGGCGGGCAGCTGGCTGGCCTGGAGCCGGCATATTTGCTGTGCCATGTTTGCTGTGCCCGTGCAGAGCTGGTGCTCCCTGCCAGCTTCGTGGAAACGGTGGCGCTGCAGCAGGTGCAGCCTGGGCCCGCACCAAAGCCTTCAGACGGCACGGGGCAGAGGGCAGTGACCTGACCCCCGCCGCTCCAGGAGACTCAAGGGTGATTCTGGGGGGAAGGGGAGGGAAAGGAGGAAAGACCTGGGGCCACAGGGTGGGAGAGGAGGGGAGCTTTAGCCGGGACGCCTGGATGGATCCACGTGGCAGGCCCCCCGTCAGTGACGGCGCCCTTAAGTGAGGTCAAGTTTCCAATGTAAGAGCCTGGGCTTTGGAGCCTGCAGCTCTGGGCTCCAGTCCCAGCGCTGCCACCCACCTCAAACAAGGTTCCAGTCTCAGATTAGCCTCCTCCTCTGCCCATAGGAAAGCAAATGGCATCTGGCTCACAGGTTTGGGGTGCAGGAGAGAGGACATTCTGCGTGTCACACCTCAGCCTGGCGCCTAGAACCTAATAAGGGACTAACCAAGGCAAGTTATGACTCCTCCCCCTTCCTGAAGCCAAGGGGATGTTCAAGTGCAGAACTGCTCAGAGACGTCTAAGGCAGACCCTAAAGAAACGAGCAAGGCTGAGGGTGACTGAGGAGGTCTTGGCCTCCAACTCCTGAAGGCTCAGTAGAGGCCCTCACAGCTCCCCTTCCCTGCGAGCTGAGGGCCTGCTTATTCCAGACACCTTTCCTCCAGGACTTGCAGACAAAACCCGCCCAGTCCCAGGGAGTCGGGCCCCAGCTTGAGACAGGACTGGATGAGGCCTGCCTGGCCCAGGCTGGCTGCCTCCACCCGGGTCCTGTGAGTATATCAGTGCTCAGGGCCCAGGTGTGTGCTCAGGAATCGGCATCAGGAGGCCCAGGTTTGGGTGGAGGCTCAGCCACTCAGCGCTGGCTGTGGGGTTGCAGGCTCGCGTCTCCTCGTCGAAATAAGGATGCCTGGGCTGCCCAAGTGGCAGGGCATTCGTGAGGCTCAGAGGAGATGTCAGGTATGGGTGCCTGCACTTCAGGTCCCCAGATCTCTCTCCCTAAGGGAGACAACTGTCGGGCTGCTGCTGGGCCATCTGGCGTCCCCACAGAGGGCTCTGACCTGCTCGGGGCCAAGCCTGGGGCAGGGCTTGAGAGAGTGGCTGGCAGTGGCCCCTCAGGCTGAAGGGTTGTAGCCAACCCCCCAGTGGAGCTGGAAGGAGGAGGCTCGGCCTCCACCAGACGTGCTGGGACAGAGGTGGAGAGGGAGGGAAGGCTGGGACTTGCCCCAGCACATCCAGACCTGCCAGCGGGACCTGAGTCACCCAGCTAGCTAGAAGGACAGTCTAGGTTGGTGACGGCGGCACTGCTTCCCACACTCGGGTCCTCCCAGAAGAGCCCTCCCTCCCCGGTAGCCGATCCAAAGTCTAACTCAAGATGAGGGGCCCAGGGGTGCTCGATAGACCACCTTGGCCATGCCCCTGCCCCCAGGCAGCCACCCACCAAGTTGGCTCTGCTTCCAAAAGCACCCGGAGGAGATTCCACAAGCTCTGGGTGCCTGAACCCTGCTGCCCGCCCACCTCCCAGCCTAAAGGTCCTTTGATTGCCTTACTCTGGCTTTTCTTGTAGCGATTTCAGCTCACTGAAGAGAAGACTAAAGTAAACCCTTTAGAAAGATCTGGGTCTCCAGCTGGTTTGGGCGCTCTGATCTCTGGGCTCCTGCAGGAAGGCTGAGTTCTCTCTGTACCACTCTCTTGGGTCCCTTTGTTCTTTTTCTACTTGAGCCCAGCCCCAAGCACCCAGAGTTGAGGTGGAGGTGAGGAGGAGAAGATTTCCCACGAAACTGGGCATTAAATAAACTCATGCAAGAGACAAGTCACAGGCACAGACCTGTTATATGTCTCTGGCTGGTCCCTTCTCCATCTTCTCAGTCAGGCAGGGCCACGCCAGGCCAAGGATGGGAAGACCTGAGTGATAGCAGCGTGGATGCTGAGGAAGAAGGGGCTGACCAGGGGTCCCGTTCCTTCCTCTCCATTTCCTTCTCTGCTGGTCTTGGAGCTCTCATCAAAGGTGGGCAGCTTGTGGTCCAGGTAGCCTGTAGCCCAAACCACTAGGCTTAGGTTCAATGAAATTCAAGAAATGCAGTTTTGAACACCTGCTCTGTGCCAGGCATGTAGACACAAAGAAAAGTAAGACATGGTCCATGCCCTCATGGAGCTCACAGCCTAGCGGGGACACACACACACACACACACACACACACGCACACACAGCTCTCTAACAGAGACAGGAAGAGATAAGTGCTGCAGCAGGGGACGGGGTGGGAAGTCCAGGGAGGGAAAGCTCCACTCTGATAGGGACCTTTGGGGAGGCTTCTCAGAGCACTGAAGGACGGGCAAGAGGCAAGAACGGAGAGTGTCCCAAGCAGATGGTTTTGGTCAGGTTCTGGGCGCGCAGGTGAGACAGAGGCATCGTTACATGGTTTGAAGGGATATGTGGTATTTCAGGCATCAGTACTGCACAGCCTACACCCCAGAGGGCGGGATACCTGGGGAAGGGGCTTCTAAGGCCACTCCAGTGAGAAGGAGAGGGAAGAGGGGAAGGGAACCCCCACTCCAGAACTTATGGGACTGGGGGGTTTCAGAGGGGTTGTTTGTGCTTGAAAGAGAAAGGGAAGGTGAGGGGAGTTTGGGGAGAGAAGGGAAAGGGTGAGCATTCTCCTCAGGAAGATCTGGGACCATCCGGAAGTCTAGGGACTTGGGGGCTAACCCTCAACTATGCTGTGTGATACTGAGAAGGTCATGCAACCTCTCTGGGCCTCAGGGTCCCCACCTTCACACAAATGGAGAATTTAAGATGGAGAGATTGACGAGGCTAGTGAGTTTCTGGGAAATCCAGAAAGTATCTCTGAGAAGCCGACTCAAGTGCGGGCTCCCAGTGTGGTGGAGAGGCGGCTTGGTTTGGTGAGGTCTGTGAGCAGGAATGCACGCAGACAAAGGAGTCGGGACCGGTGTTCTAACCGTGGGGAGTCCTCACTGCTGGATGCCCAGGTTGCGAGGAGGGCATCTGGAGGTGAGTAGGAGAGCAAGGTTGGCTCCAAAGGCTCTCCTGGCCTCCCTCTCACCTTCCCCCGGAAGCAGGGCAAAAGATGAGAGAATGCCAGGGTTCTCTTCTCCACTTGGCAGCTGTGAGATTAAAAGGGAGGTGGCTTCCACGCACAGCTGTCATCTGCTCAGGTATGATTTTGAGGGTGTGGGGAGACCCCTCCTCCCTGGCCCAAAGTCATGGCAATATCAATCCCTTTTCCTATCCAAGACCTCACAGCTAACAATGCTTTTTGTGTACATGGATTCATTTTATCTCCACCATCACCCTAGTGGGTAGCTAGAGAGGTGACATAAGACTCCACTTCCAGATAGCAAACCGAGTCTCAGAAAGATGAGGGGAACTTACTCGTGGACACAGCTGGTGAATGGCTGCCCCAGGACAAACCCAGGCTTGCTGACAATGCCGCCGCAGCTGTGGCTGAAGCCTGACACCCACAGGTAGGCTAAGTGTTGCTTGTTACATGTACAAATGCAGGTGACCTACGGAGGGGTAAACCTTGAGCCATTCACACCTTAGTATGAATTTGTTTTTCCCGTTGAACACTTTCTTTACTCTGCCAGAGAAAGAGAAGGTTAGGGTTTGAGAGGTTGAAGAAAAAACATTTTCAAGGAGGCAGAAAGGGAAAAACAATTTTCTACAAATTCCATTGACTTTCTATTTTTTCCCAAGGCTAAGTCCTTTGAGCCACAGAGCTTAATGCCAACCCCAGAGGGAAAAGCCGAGGGAGGGTCCAAAGGAACAATTTATTCAGCTGTTCATCAACCCTACATGAACATCTGTTTTATGTAAGAGATGGAGGATACCGAGGTGAACTAGACAAACTCTTTCTCTTCGAACATCTCAAAATCTATCCAGGAAGACAGAGGTAAAAAAATGACAGTGGAGCTTGGTAACTGCTAAAACGAAGTTATGATCTAAGAAAGAGAAGCTAGCTGCTGGAGGGGAGCTGGATTAGCAAAGTTCTCTTCCCTCCATGACACATCTTTCATCACACATTTTTCGCCCGTCCCAGCACCTCATAATCCTGACAGCCAGACAGTCCTTTCTGTCACCTCACTTAAGTACCTCTTGCTCAGCAGTGCCCAGTACCCCTGGCCATGCCCAGTGATCCCAGCCTGTGACCTCAGCAGCTAGGTAAAGGGCCGTGAGGCCTTTATGGAATCTCTGGCCAAGACTCCCATTATACATATGAGGAAACTGAGGCCCAGATAGAGGCAGTGACTTTCTCGAGATTGCTACAGGGAGGCGGTGCTGAGCCTGGGCTCTCACCTGCAGGTGTGCACATCACGACAAGCACAGCTGGAGGGATTTGACCGAGGAACCCCTGCGCTCTGTATAGGGTCAGAGAAGGAAGGTAAGGTGGCTGAGGGGGAGGCAGTAGCGGAAGGTAGAGGAAGCTCTGAAGCCGGGGAGGAAAGAGAGGGCAGGGAAGAGGGCACTCATCAGGAAGGGTTCAGATGGTGACAGGGCAGCAAACTTTCTTCTAGAGGCCAGCATCAGGAGTTCCCTGGTGACCTAGTGGTTAGGATTCCAGGCTTTCACTGCCGCAGGCCGGGGTTCAGTCAATCCCTAGTTGGGGAACTGAGATCCCGAAAGCCGCGTGGCGCGACCAAAATAAATAAATAAAGCCCAGCACCGTCATCCACAGTCTGTCTTATTGAACCCTCAAAGGCCAGGCCTACTTAAAATTAAATGTAAGTTAATTAAAATTCAATAAAATTAAAAATTCATTTCCTCGGCTGCACTAGCTACCTTTCAGGAGCTACGTGTGGCTGGTGTCTGCTGTACTGGACGGCACAGACAGAACGCGTTTCCATCACGGCAGAAGTGCTGTTCTAGACACTTTACACGTATAATCTCATTTAAATAATATTTTCTGAGAGTGATTAATACATGTTTGTCGTAGAAAATTTGAGGGAACTTCAGTCACAGATGATGCCCTCCACCCACTATTAGCATTTGACATACATCTTTCTAGCCTTTATTTTTCCTTTACAAGAAAATTCAAATAATGCACAGTCGGTGTAAAAAATGCAAACAATATGGGGGCTAGAGAGTAAAAATGTTGTCCCTCCGCAGGGGAAAGCACTGTCAGCAGCTTGGCACCTGTTCCTCCTGAGTCTGAGTTTCCCTCAGCCCCACGGCCTCAGGAACACTGAGGGGCTGCTTTAACCACAGAATCTCTATTTCACTGGCTCTGCCCTCATCCACCTTCGAGAAGACTTCCGGTCCCTCCCCTTCCGCTAACCCGAACTGCCACAGGCCCGGGACCCTTGCAGTGGCCTCTGCTTTGGACCCAGAAGCCCCTCTCTCCTCTTCCCTCACCCAGCCCTGCTCCCTGCGACACCTCATCAGGGCCTGGGGAAGGGGCGCTATATCCTGTTACTTCACCCCGTCATTTCTCCCAGCCATCCTCCAAGGCCACGGCAGAATGGCAGAGTGGGCCAGAGCACGGGCCCTGGGATCAGACAGTCACAGGTTATGTCCCAGCTCTACCACTCATCAGGATTCCCGAGATCCTGCACGATGTATCTGAGCCTCAGTTTTCTCATCTGAACGTTGGAGATAATATCTGCCTCAAACTGTTTGCTGTGAGAGTTAAATGAGATAATAGATGTAACACATTCTGCATTTCTAGATAGTAATTATTGTCATTTTGCAGATGAGAAAACTGAGGCTCAGCGAGACCTAGGTACTTCTCAAGGTCCTGCTGGCAGGAGGTGGCAGCAACCAGGGTTCTAACCTATGCCTGTCTGGCTCCAAAGCCCACGTTGCTGACCCCACAGGGTCATCCCTTCCCTGACCTCGCTCCTACGCTCCAGAACACCTTCATATGGGTCCAAAAAAGCAAAGAAGCAAGGGAGGCAGCAGGAGAACTGTCAGGTGGCTCTAAACCTCAGACTTTTCCCAAGTCAGAGGCCTGCCGGGGCCAGGAGAGCAGCAGTCCCCTGCCATGCAGTCCCCCAGCTTCCCACTGCAGACTGGGTGTCCTGCTGCTTGTGTCTGCTCTCTGCAGACCTCAGTTTCCCCATGTATATAACAACCCTGACAGTCTATCATTTTGCACTTCTGTGACCCCCCAACCCCGGAAGTCATCAGGGACCCAGAATCGACTGGAGGCAGGAGGCCAGCCCTGCCCCTCAGACCAGACCAGGCCGTGGTGAGGGGCTGACCCACAGTTACCTCACTCTCCCTAGGCTCCCCTGGGGCCCTGAGATGGGGCGCGGTGCTCGACAGGCCTGCTGGGTGAGAGCAGGTTTGGAAGGAGGTTTAGGAAGGGTGTGGCAGGGAGGGCGCGCCTGGCAGGCTCAGGTGAGGTCACTAGAGAGGGGGCACGCCTGCCAGCCTCCTCGGCTGTGCCAGACAGGGCCGGGCAGCTTCCCCCTCAGACCACGTCTCTGGGCTCCTCTGTGGGACCCCCATCCTTCGTGAAGTGTGAGCGGAGGTGGACAAACTCCCCTCAACATCCATCCAAGGTCAACTCACGGGACCTGCCCTGCTGGGTGGTGGGCCAGGAGGGCCCCGAGAGCTGTGAGGACAGGAGTGGGAAACCTGTGTGCAAGCTGTGTGCAAGACAGCAGGGTCCATGGAGGAAGGGATTTGACCACAGTTGATCCAGGCAGTCAGAGAAGACTCCTTTGTGAAAGCAGGCAGAGGCCACAGGGGCCCAGATCTGGCTTGCTGTTCCCTGCCCTGCCCCTTCTCCCCTCTACAAGGCAACACCCATTCTCCCTGAGTCCCAGGGGAGGAATGGTCATTGTCTCGTCTTCCTCTTCTTCTGGGATAGAGCTTAGACGCTGTAATTTATTCCCTTCCAAAAGACCAAATATGTGGGGTAGTGGGGAGTTCCAGTCCATCCACTCCACGAAGCTCACTGTTAGAAAGTATTTCCTTTTACTAAGTTACTATCTGCCTCCCTATAGAATCCACTAGAGAGCATGTCAAGAATTTAATGTCCACTCCCAGTCTCCATCTACTCTGTAATTCTTTGCTCTGAGCCAAATACCCTCAGTTCTTTTAGTCATTCCTCCTAAGACTGGTTTCAAGACATTTTGACAGCTTGGCCTGTGTCCCCTGGAAATATTTCCATTTATCTGCATTCTTATAGTTACATGGTATCTAGAATGGGACTTGGCCTTCCAGTCAAAATCAGGCCAACACAGAGACTAGTACAGAGCAATCACCTCCTAGACTTTGGCATGATATAGATCCCATGAGCTCTATTGTCTTGCTGGCCTGCATAGAACTTGGGCTCAGCAAACACCTCCTTGGCGATTTTGGACTCATGTGGCTGTTTAGACATGTCCTTGTTGAGTGGGTACACATAGGTCACTCAGCCTGCATGACTGTTGCCTCCAACGATTCGGAGGCCCCTCGGCCTTCCTGGGTCGGGGTTCCCTGGCAGATGACCCCCAGGGATGAAGCCCAAGGCTCAGGCAGTGGCTCTCAACAGGTCTTCACTTGTCCACTCTCTTGAGGGTCTGAGGAAAAGCTCTGCATCATCTTCCCAGAAAATGTACCTTCTCATAAAACCTACAAATGCCACCAGGACTCCCTGCAGAACATCGGGACCCCAGGTTAGGAATCCCCATGTGGAAGATGATGCCTGAAAAGTAAACTCTGAGACAGCCTCCCTGTTCTAACCATGGGGGGCTCTGCACTCCCACAAAGTAACAGCCTTTCACACCAGTGCTGTGCTTTACAGCTCACAAAGTGTGTTCACACATATTGCCTCGGACAGACCCTAGAGTACAGATTATACTTGAACAAATAGGAGGTCAACGTCCACTGACTTGCCCAAGGTCACACAGCCAATCTGGGCAGAGCCAACACTCTCCTTCTCACATGGGGCCTCAGAGGAGCCAACACAGTCTGTCTGACGGTGGGGAAGGCACAACAGAGAAACGGCTGCACTTGGCTGCAGGGGAGATTGGTCCTGACGGCTCCTGACCGTGCCCAGCGGGGTCCTGCTGCAGCTCCAGAGAGACACACCCAGCCTGCCCCCGTGCTGAGCTGTGCTTCTAACAGCCGCCCTCCTGGCACAGCAGTGAGGGGCCAAGTTACCAGGCTGCAGCTTGTGAGAGAGGAGAGACAAGGGCAGAAACCAGGCCTGGATCCTGAACCCCAGGAACCCGGGGGACAGAGAAAGAGCCCCTGGACCTGCCTCTCCCTACAGAGCAGACACCTTACTTGGCAGGAGCATATCTGAGGATAAAATGGGGCTGGAGCGGGGGTGGCAGTTGGGATATGGAGCACAACTGAGTGAATGAGGTTTACATACAGGCACCAGACTTGACTGTCTGAAGTCAGTGTTTAAGTTTTCAAGGAATTCGTGCTCCTTAAAAACCCCTCTACTTGACCCAGAAAACTCAGCCTGCAACACGCAGCTCACTCCCTCCATGAAGCTTTCCCCAGTGTCCTGTGTAATGACGGTGCCCCTAGCAGGCTGGAGCTCTGGACTCGACATCCCACCCTGGTCCCTGGCAATAGGGGCTCAATCCATGTTTGTTCAGTAAGTGCTAGACACCAGAAATGAGGCTGTCTTTTGTCTCTACCTGTTCTGTCACTTCGAACTGGGTCCCAAACCTCCATGGTCAACGAAGGGCAGCCTGCCTCATACACACACTCACCCACTTTAACTGGAAGCCAATAATGGCCTTTAGAAACCCTCTCAAGAAGCATCTAACAGGTTTTCCCAGGCTGGGATGGGGTGAGGGAGAAGGTTCAAGACAGAAAACTGTCATTTTTATGTCTTTCCCCAAACTGGGTTATTTTCCTTTGCTCCAAACAGTTGGCAGAGATGTGTGGGCAGAGAAAGGGTCTGGAACTTGGAGTGTCGCTCTGCAGGCATCTGGGTGGTTCTCCATCCTCAGCTGGTTTGCAGCCCGGGCTGGGGCTGGGGGTTGCTAAAGGGAGGGGCCTGGTTTGCAGTGGGTGGGTTGCTGCTCGGGCCTTTGATCATTAACCCTTATCAAAAAGAATTCATAAATTTGTGTTGGTTTTATGCATCTGTCTCCTCCACCGGACTCTGGAGGGTGGGAACCACATTTATTCAATTCAGAATCCTCAGGGATGGGTACAATGCCAAGTATAGAGTAATGTTAAATACATGTTGAAGGCAAAAAAATAAAATAATTTTTTAAAAAAGCACCAAAACCTCCCTGCTAGTCTTATTTCTGGGGCACCCCTGTCTCTCTTAAAGGAAAGAGCTTCTTAGAGCTTCCCTATGCTGATGGGAGGAGGGACCTGTCATTGGCCTCCATTCTAGCTGGAGGTGTGGGCCCTTCTCCCCTGGGCCGCTCCTAAGACTAATTCTTTGTCTCTGTTATTTCTAGCCCCAAACGTGTGTCTTAGGTTTCCTGCCACCTGGCCTGACGGCCCAACCGCCCCAGCTATATCTCTGCACAGTCCCAACCAGACATGGAGATTCACCCCTGGCTTCCTGATAGCTCTCACCCCTATGGCAACCACAACTATTTTTAGCAGAGCTCAGGGGCAGCCGAATGACCTCACTGCCTCATGTTTTTGACATCCTTCAGAGACCTCAGTCCTCCCAACGTTGGGTTTCACTTTCCACTGCTTTTGCTAATCCTCCAGCTGCCTGGGTTTCTTGGAGTGTCTTGGGCCCAGCTCAGGGAAGACCCTTTGTCCCCGCCCCACCTCCTGGCTGTCACCCCTAGCCCTAAGCATTTAGGGCCCTCAGAACCATTCGGTTTTTCTCAAAGCTGTCAGAAATTCTCCATCCTTTCCTGGGTCAGAATCCCAACATCTGACTCAAGTTCTCAGCCTAACCTAAATCTTTCCCGCTGTCAGGGTTGCCAGATTCAGCAAATAAAAATACAGAATACCCAGTTAAATTTGAATTTCACATAAACAACAAATAATTTTTTAGTTCAGCATGTTTTAGGTAATATTACACTAAAAAATTTTTCGTTGTATATGTGAAGTTCAAATTTAACTGGGAATCCTGCATTTTATCTGGCAACCCTACCTGCTGTATTTCTTCTCAGTAGAGCAGCAGTTATTAAATGTTTTGGTCTCAGGATCCCTTTATACTCTAAAAACTTATTGAGGACACTCAAAGAGCATTTATGTGGGTGAACTGGTGTTTATCATATTAGAAATTAAAACATAAATTTAAAAATATTTATTCATTTATTTTAAAATAAGTTTTAAAAAGTGACAGTAATTACACATGTACACATATAAAACATTTTTACAAAAACTTGCTATATTTTCCAAAACAAACAAACAAAAAATAGTGGCATTGTTCTACATGTTTTGCAAATGTTTTTAAGGTTTGGCTTAATGAAAAAGAGACAGATTCTTTCCTTTAAAATTAAAAAATTTAATTGTGGTAACAAGATACATAACATAAAATTTACCATCCGAACTGTTTTAAGTGTGTAGTTTGATTGTACTAAGTATGTTCACATTGCCGTGCAGAGTTGGATTCTTATGTCTCCTTCAGCATCCGGTCTGTTATAAGGTCACACACCATGAAGCTTCTGGAAAATTCCACTGTGCACTCATGAGAGAATGAAAGTAAAAAGGCAAATGATGTTTTCATATTATGATGAAAACAGTTTGGACCTTGTTTTCGTCTGAAAGGACTTGGGGAACCCCCAGGGGTCCCTGACCACACTTTGAGAGCTGGTGTTCTAGAGCAACACCAGAGACTTCAGTGCTGATCAGTGTCAGCACCTTGCCCCTGACATTGATTTGGGGTGGGCATATGACACACTGCACACATAATTTAATGTGACTCCAAGCTGGTGCTTATTTCTGAGATAGGTAGTGGGGGTGGGAGGAGGCTGAGGCCGGATCTCGTCTAGTGCCTTAGCAGGGATGAAAAAAAATGGGTCTAGAAAGACTCGGACCCAAGGGCCCTAGGGGTGGCACACAAGTTATGAAGTGGACCAAGCTGACTCAGAGAGAGAGTTACAATTCTGCCTCATCTTGAGGCTCTGAGAGGCTCTAAAGGAGGTAAACTCCTCCAGGCAGTGAGAAAAGAATGGATGGGCTGCTGGGGACAGGGTCAAAGAACCAGTGTGCTCGCTGCCCCAACTGGCCCCATACATAGCTGGCAAGGAGGGAGCTAACCACCTTACGCCCCCGTCCCTCGCTGGTGTTCATCTGCTCGTTCTGACCCTCTCTCTCATTTCCTGCCACGGCTAGTGGTTGTGAGGAAGGACAGCTGGGCCCTCACATTTCAACTGAGTGGACTCAAGGGAGACCCTGCCTTGGGGCCTAGACACCTAGAGACTTTAGTTAGTGGGGGGCTTATTCATTTACTGACCAATCTAGTGACAAAAGAGTGGGGACCCAAAACAGCCAGTGGTCCATCCCTCATCCACACAAGTGGTCCCGTTACAACCAAGTCCAATAGAATATAAGCATACTACACATTTTTTGTACCAGACATACACCATTAGCACACTCACCTCTGGGCTGTTCACGATCATCCTGTAGATGTTATTTTATAGCTTCAAATGTATTATATACAAATTCCTTGAGGGAGGGAACCATGCCTTTATTGCTTCCGTATTTTCCACAGCACCTAGAACAAAGTAAGGTCTCAATACACATTGATGGGTTTATTAGGGGATGGCTTTTCACTGATTCAACTATCAGATTCCCATTTCTAAGGGGCTGGGGCCAGGAGAGCAGGTGGAGGCCCTTTATTAAACATTTATTGAGTACCTTCTCCCACTCCTTAGTTTCTTTGGGGAGGTGTTGCTTACAAAGCACATTCATGAGTCATCCAGTTTAATCCTTGGGGCAACAGGACTGGTGTGAGGGTACTGTGAAAGGGGCTCTCTAAGTGACTGCACTGTGTTCTACCTAAAGGAGGAATGTGCTAAGCCAGGAGCTTGTCTCTGGGGCAACAAATACATGTGTGGGATGTCCTCCAGAGCTGTACTGGGGAAGCGCGTCCTGAACACGGCCACCTGGAGCGTCCTGGCTGAGAGGCTGGTACTCCACGAAGACCATTCACGGCCACAGCGTTCCCTGCGCAGCTCTTGTGCTGCCCGAGCAACCGTCCCACTGCACTGAATCTCGGCTTCCCCTCGTGTGAAATGGCCAACAGATAGCGAACGTGCTCATCGGCAAACCCAAGTGTCTGGTGGGTTTCACAGCAGTTCTATTTTTCATTATAAATCAACAAATTGGCATTCTGGCTGTGTCTGTTCATCTCCTGGAGGTTTGTGAGTCTGCCCCCTAGTCTCCTGGGCCTGTTGCAAGCAAGGTTTCTAGAGCAGCCACGTGAGGCCCAGACCCTGAATTGTGAAAGGATCTCAAGGGAGACCTGGCCACTGTGTGAGGTTCTGAGGAGGAGACAGCCAGCTCTCCCCAGGTGCCACCTGGCCAATGGCTTTTCCATTCACAGAGAACTGAGCACTGGGCTGGGAGGCAGAGCAAGCCAGGGGTCCCTTAATAGAGGGGGGCTCCATGCCAGCGGCTCGTCTGCTACCAACCAGGGGCCCACCTGCTTGATGGGCACAGCCAAGGATCAGGAAGACACTGCAGGCCAGGCTGGAGGGTGATTCAGAATCCAGCCAGGGAACTTTAAAAGGTCACAGCACCCTTTCCCCAGGGTCTGGGTGAGGCATATGGTCAGCCCTGCTGGGATAGCTGAGAGCCTGTGCTGTCCAGAGCCCGGGTCAGCACCGCCTGGAGCTGCATTCTTCTAGGAGGGGAAAGCAGTGAGGAGTAGGGAGGGGGTGGTGTTGGCTGGGCCCTGGTTTCCGCCCGGAAATGGGATTTTGGCCTCTTGGGCTGGGAAAATCCTGGCCGGCACTGTCTGTTTATCAGGGAAGCTGAGTCAGTCTCCTATCTCCTAAAAAACTGCTGTTTCTAGAATTTCATTGGTCAGTACCTCTCCCAACGCCTTCCTTTTCTCTGGGGAATTCCTTTGGGGGCGGGGGACAGTGGGGAGAAATTGGCTCTTTCCTAGAGACTGAGACCTGAAATCAGAGTTTTTGCCCATTTATGGACTTAAAGCCCCCCTCCCCAACCCTAGGATGACTCATTCTCCCAACTTGACCTAAATGCCCCCAGAGGGGAAAAGGTGAAATTGAGAAGGTGGGATTAGCTGGGGGAGAGGACTGGTGCCTGGAGTGAGGAGGGAAGAGCCTGAAAAGCATGGGGAATTCTACCGAGAAACAATCAGTGATGGGAGCATTTTAGAGCCAAAAGGAGGCAGAATAAGAGTGAGAGAGGGAGAAAGAGATAGAGGTTTGTATCCCAGAGAGAAGCTGTGTGCCCAGTGGCATAAAATTCCTCTAAAGGCAGCAGCTCTGTAGAGGCAAGTTAAGGCTCTCACCTGGAGTCAGTTCTCAAACTTTGGTGTCATCAGAACCAATCAACAGGCCTGTTAAAAATGCAGATTCCCAGGCCCCTGTGGGCTGCGCTCAAGCTCCCCAGTGATCTGAAGCAGGAAGCTCTGAAACACAGGAAGAGAACTGGGAATCCAGGAGCCCGCTTCTTCTCTGGGGCCTGGGTTGTACAAGGCAACTCCCATCCCCTCTGCCAGTGTCAGAGGCAGAGCCCTGGCCCAAGGGTGACATTTCCCATGTTCTTATAAAACCTGTAAAAGCCTTAGAAGATGCACAGTCGTAAAGTTTCAGAGCGGGAGGGTCTTGAGAAGTCTTTTAGTACAGCCCTCTCGTACAGGAAGACCGTTCCCCCCCCCCAACCCGCCCCCCAGCCCTCTCCCAAGGATGGGAGAAGCCCCGTTGTGTTCCTCAGGACGAGAAAGCCAGTTGCAATCAGGCAGAACTGCCTCCCCAGCTCAGCAACACCCACCTCCCCCGCTGTCAAGGCTGTCAAGCTTTCACAAACAACTGATCAGCTATACAAATAACTGCTTTCCTATTCAATAAAATCCTAGAACCTTTAGAACTCAGGGACTTCAGAGATCAACTAAGGTGATTTTCCACCCAAAGCAGAAATTCTTTCCTAGCAACTCCTAAATCTCTATCTCCAACTCACATCTCTTTCCCAAATTCCAGACTCCTTATACCTCTTATTGCCGCTGGAGGTCGAAGTGCTCCCTAGCTTCCCCCACCCCCCTCCACCTGCCACCTTTCCCACTCTCGAACAGTGGACGCAACATCCCTCAAGTCCTTCAGGCCACCCCCACCCCCTGGCTATTCTCAACAAGCAGCCAGAGGAATTCACAAAAAAAATCCTTAGTCAGATTACGCCATTCCTTTTGCTCAAAACCTCCCACTGGCTCCCCATTTCACTCAGAAAAAAACCATAACCTGTATAATGGCTCACAAGGCCCTAGGTGTTCTACTGCTCGACCCCTGCTACCTATCTTGACCCTCTCTCTGCTACTTTCTCCTTCACTCACTCTGTTCCAGCCTCAATGGCTTTTTTTGTTTTAAAGTGCCATACAAAGGCAATTTTAATTTGCTAAAACAAACAAACAAAAAACCCAAAGAGAACGAACTTTTTCTTACTGCTACATCTACCATCTTAAAAAAGCGATACCCAGAATTTAAATAACCTATTTTCAGGTGTTACTTAAACAAAAGCATTTGAGTAAGTATTCTTGTAAGAAAAACCAGTGGCAAACAAAACCAGAGCCCAGACGCATAATTCTGGCTATGAATTTTAAATTAGGTTTTATTTTTCTGTCCTGAAAATTCTGTGTACTAAAACTTCATAGTATAATAGAAACAGACACATAAATCCATTGAGCCTCTGCATAAACGAACATTTTCAGACTTTACTCCTGATGCATTCTTCAAATTACCCGCAAAAGAACTAACTGCTTATAAAGAATGCTTTAGGCTATGCTGATGATTTAAAAACAAGCACACAACCAACATAAAAACAAAGAATCTTCCTCTTTTTCAGGAGAAACGTCTTCTGTGAAGTTATCCTCTCGAAACATGTTTGGTGTCAATTCTGGGTGAACCAGGATGGCCACTTCTGTTCTCTCTCAATGATCCTCTTACCCTGATCTTGCTCGGAGGGTGTCTCCCCCAAGTGCAGCACCATGATCTCCATGGTAGGAGCCTTGAAAGGGGCTCCCTCTTGCTTCCCTATCTGTCGTCTGATTTCCGCTGTCTCTTTACACACCTTCTCATAGCAATAGCCACAGAGGACGTGTTTCTGTTTCAGGTGACCGCATTCAGGACAAACGTCTATATTGTTCTTAACTTTAATAAGCTTATGAGGGTTTCTTCTCCCACACCTGTTAACTTCAATGCTGCGTCTGTCTTTGGGAGCTGCCATCCAAAAGATGCTCTCCAAAAAACTGGAAATCTCCTTCCTTCCATTGGTATCATTTGCTGGTTCTGTAAATATAGCTGGACCTTGGACCGCTAATGCTGGTCCCCATCGAGGACTGGGAAAGCCTGGCCGGCTCTGCCGAAGTTTCCGTTGCAGTTGCTCCCAACAGTTCCAGAGGAGTCCCTGGGCTGCGGGCCACGGCGGAACCATTAGCATAGGCATGGCAGGTGCCATGTTGCTCGCCGAAAACCTCAATGGCTGTTTTAGAACTAGCCTGACCTGCTCCCACTTAAGGCATTTCTATTGTCTGTTCCCTCCACCTGGAACACGGTTCCCCCAAATATCTATGTGGTTAGCACCTCCCTCCTTCAGGTCTTTGCACAAATGCCACCTTCTCGATGAGCCCTTCTCTGATCACCCCAATATAAAACGTTATTCCCTGTCCCCTTCCCATTCTCCTCATATGCTTATGACCTGTTAATATACTATATAATTCACCTATTTATTATATCTATTGCGTTGTCTATCTTCCTCCACTAGAATGGAAACCCCGTAAGGGTAGAGATTTTTGTCCATTTTGTATACACATGTATCCCCCCAACCCCAGTCTCCTCTTAAAAATGCCCAGGCTCCTCAGCTCGCCCTTTGTCCTGGCTTCATCACAGTCCAGACATGCTCTCTGGCTGTCAGTGAGTCTCTGGATTCTGGCTTGCAGAGCTGAGCAGAAGCTCTAGTGGGATGTGGGTGCTGTGCCATGCAGGGGACTGTTGCATTGCCATTTCCCCTTCCCACCAGCCCATCAGAAGGTCCAAGGCAGCCTGACTGGGATGGGGTCTGGGGAGAAGGGAAGGGCTGCTCCTGACATGCCTGCTGTGGGGGTCTCCCCGCTCTGCGCAGAGGAGCCTCGGTACTACCCAGTGAGGGGGTTTCCACTCAGGGACAGCCTGGATGGACTTGCCCCAGGAAAGGGCTGAGGCTAAGGTGAGAATTCTGACCAAGACTTTCTTGCCTTGGTTTCTGAAGGCCCTTTCCTGTCTCCCAAAGTTGCCCCCGGTGGTTGTCTGGGTTATTCACATTCCAGAAGCACTGACGTGGCACTAAATATTCCTAGGGCTTCAGCCTTCCCCCCTGGGGCCCAGAGTCATCTCTTTGAGCCTGCTTTCTGGAATGTTTTTGGTATGAAACATCCCGGCAAGTGAGGGGAAGCATCCTGGCAAGTGAGGGGAAGGAAGCTCCGTGCAAATGGAATCCCCGAGCCTGGGTCTCTAGGGGCTGGAGTAATAGACATTCTCTTCCCACCCAGAGTCTCTTTCCCCAGCGGGCTTCCGCCACATCCATCCCCTCTCCTGCCCACCCCTCCCAGGCCCTGGCTTGGAAGAGGTTAAGCAAACAGACCTCAAAGAGGACAAAGATCTCAGGACCAGGTACCTTTGCGTCCCCTCCTCTTCCTAGAAATCCGCCCCGCCAGCAGTGTTAGTAGGATGGGCTGCAGGGGCTTGGCGTCCCTTCTCTCCTCCTGTCCTGTCTCCCCACTCTAGCTTCTCCGTGTTCTCACTCACCCTTTATTTCCCAGCTCCCTTTTGGGGCTTTGGAGGTAAGGGGAAGGCATCTGGGGCAGAAGGAATTGCCATACTCCTTGTGCCTGGACAAGAGTGTGGCATGTAATAGTGTCTCAATAAGTATTTGTAGTTCCATTCACTGATATTCTCCCAACTCTCCAAACCCAATCTAGTTTAAATGAGCGCCCCCGCCCCCCCCCCCCACCCCGTCGCCCACTCCGCTAAGATTTGGCATCCCTCAGACCTGGATTTGAGTTGAGTTTTCCCACCTGCTAACTAGGCAAGTTACTTTATGTTTTTGAGTCTCAATTTCTTCCTCTGTGACCCGAGAATGATAAAAATTGTGCCGAACTAACAAGGCTTTCCTGGGCATTACATAACATATCAAGCGTTTGATACATAAGCACTTAAAAAATGGTAGCCCTGTTACCTCCTAAGTTGCAATTCTTCTCTCTCATCATCCCAACTCCCCTTCAACATTCTCTGAACTAAAAATTTTTCTGTGGAATTTTACTTATTTTTATGCATGCTGGCTTGCTGTTCAGTCTGCAACCTCTCTGAGGTTAGGATCTTATGCGCTGCACCAGAAACAGAGCAATTACCTCTATCTTCCACGGAGCTTAGCACACAATAGGGCTTGATTCCTGAGTCAATGAATAAATGAACACAGTTAACTCCACATCTGAACTCTGTGCTTCTTGGGTAAAGACCCTCCCTTATATTTTTCCTGTGTCTACCCACAGTCTAGCCCAGAGCTCCAGCACTCAGTTGGACCTGCCTTGTTTTCAAGTGGTGGAGCCTCGGGGCTGGAAGAGCTTTGAAAAGTCTCCCTGAAAAGGCTGGAGGTGGGAACCCCATCACCAGGAGACGTGGAGCCTTTTCAAAATTATCAGACTGAAATACCCCATTTGTAGCCTAAACGGTTTCTTGTTTACTCTCCCATCCTGATCCCATAGTTGCCTGGCCTCCCCACTTCTTCCCCAGACTCAGCAACTTTGCCAGCTCCCCAGATGCGGGGGGGGGGGGGCAGTGCAGATGCTCCAAACCGGCAGGCACCGAAGGCCGGTAGGAGGGCAGGTGTACGGGGAGCAGACTGTTTGGGGGCCTGCGAACACCAGAGCCGGGTGAGGTAAGGGGGAGGGAGCCTGCTTGAAGCTGGAGCCAGCCGGCTGCCTGCCTGCACTTTGTCCTTATCCTCCCTTTCATCCTAGCCCTCAGAGCCTGGGAGTTTCTCAATGGAGCGGGAGTCCGGGGAATGCTCTGCAGGGGGTGGAGAGGGACGGCCAACGAGGGGGGCATTCCAAGCATTCTTTACTTCCTCTAAGAGTCAGGCGGTTGGGGGGCGGAGTGGGGAGCAGCTGCCTGCACTGGAGGGAAAGGGATTTCTTTGGAGGGAGAGAATAAAGGCGGTGGAGGTGCCTACAAGCAGCAGGGGACGGAGCTAGATGGGGGAGGGATGGGAGAGGAGGGGGAAGGGTGGGGGCAGGGCTGTATAATCTGCCAAACCCAGTCCTTTAGTGCTAAAGGCAGGAGGAGCAAATTGGGACCCTTAGCCCAGGGCACCCTCCCCGCTGGGTGTTTACAAGGGCAGAACCGCTGATGGAGGTGTAACAGGGAGTCCTTTGGAGCTAAGAGCTCGGTTTTTGGTGTGTGTTTTGTTTTTATGAAGCAGGTTCTCTTTTTTCCATCTGTGAGAGCCCAAGGGAGTGTGTGTTAAGAGAAAACTCGAAGACCTGTGCCCCTACTTCCCCAAAGAGAACCACAGAAGCTATTTTCCAATCATCGTTCTGGTTTTTAATGGGGTGGCTCTTTCTAGCCACCACAGAAGGGAAGAGGGACCATCAGGTAGATGGAATCAGGGCGTGGAGTGAGGGAGCCAGAGACTCCTTCCAGATAGAGCGATGGGACATGTAGATTTATAAAAGGCCCCCGGCTTCCCCTTGATCAGTAGGGAATCATTGCAAAAATATCTCCCTGTACCCAAAACTTAGATGTCATAGTGCATTTCCCCAGAACACAGTATTCACATTATTGAAAACAGTAAGATTCACTATTTTAAAAATGCAGAGCTGAAAACATAAAAATAAATAAGAACATTCTAGGCCCTGAAAGCCCAGAGAAACAGACACATCCGTTCTCAGTAGCAGGAGCAGCCTGGAGGCTAGAGAAGTTCAGAGTCTTTGAGGTCCAAGGTGGGGTCCAGGGGCATCCAGGCCCCTTGAGATGATGTCCAATAGCAGCCCGAGCCTTTTCAAGTCTTTTAGATTCATAGCAGCGACTCCAGGAGGCTTGGGCCAGGTTTGGAGGATGCGAAAGGGGAGAGAACCTTTGAGGAAACAGAGGCTGTGTTCTCTTCTGCTCAGATAAATAAGGAAGGGCACACTCTAGAAGACCATTCCCAGGACACCCCAGGCACATTAGGGGGTTGCCACACTCCAGTTTGAGTGGTTGGTGGAGATGGGAATGTGTATGTGAACTTAAAGAGTTTCCATCCCCACCTTGGCAGGACGGCACCATGCACAAAACTTACTCTTTATAGGAGCTGGGTGCTGGGAGCGCTCTTTCTGGCTCTCTGCGGCCCTACTATGTGTACAAGAAACAGGCAACCTGGACTCAGCCTTGGGCCTTCCTCTCTACTTCTCTACTCGTTTCCCCTCTACTACCTTCTTGGTTCCATGCGGCTGAAGACATTGAACCCTCAGTACACTTCATTTGCCCACTTCCCACATCCAGCCCTCCCCAGGGCTCAATTGCAAACCATCCCAGCCTTCTGGGCTGGGATGCTGGTCCTGGGAGGCAGGGAAGAAGGCAGTTTCCCCTCAGCATGCAGCCAGCTGCATCTTAGAGCCAGCCGGGATGGGGCAACACCCCCCCCCACCTTCAGCTGAGCTTTGAGCAGACCCCCAGTGCCTGTTGGGAGGCCTCTGTCACCTCCTGGCAGTCCATCAGGGAAAAGCAGCTGTCCCCCAGGGGGTCCTGCCGCCAGCACCTCAGGGCCCTGTTTCCAGGGCCCTCTGAGGGGGGCTCCTCAAGCCCCACGAGGTTGTCCACAGACACACAGCCCCGCAGTGGGGGCTCAGGGAGCCGTTCGGGCAAGTCCAGCTGGTCAAAGGACTCAGAGGACAGGATGCTGTCCTCACTCACTGCCCCCGTGGGGCGGCTGGCCCGGGCTGGAGGGTGAGGTGGAGCCAGTTCATCCAAAGAACCAAAAGCGGTGTGGGCTGTGAGCTCCAGGGCTGTGTGGGAGAACTTGCTGTTGTGTTTGAGGATGCCCTTGCGATGGAGCAGCAGCCCTGAGGTTTGCGGGGGCGTGTGCCCCATGGCATCCCCACTTACAAACACATCCCCTGCATCCAAGAGCTCCCCAGACTCACTGGGTTCAGGAGAGGAGTAGTAGCCGGATTCCCGCTGGCGAGACTTCTTGAGGATGCCCTTCTTGGGGAGCGGGGGGGCAACCTGTCCTGGGCTCACAGGGACGGGGCCAAGCTCAGGGCCCTCCCTTGCCCCTTCCGAGGAGGTCGATGCCTTCTTCTTGAGAATGCTTTTTGGCAGCTTGAGGTTGCCCTTGCCAGGGCGAGGGGAGGCGTCAGCAGCTGGGTCCCCCTGGAGAGTCTGGGCCATGTCATTCTCTCTGCGGGACTTCTTGAGCGAATGCTGGCGCTCCAGGCCAGGGGCGAGACTCCCGCCTCCCGGAGCATGCTGCTTGAAGAAGCTGCAGACCTTGGCCCCGTTCTCCAGGAGGGGGCGGGAGGACCGCCGGAGCCAGTCAGCCACGGAGGCCCGGCCAGAGTCGCTGCCGGTGCGCCTTCCCTCGTGCACAGCTTCCTGCTCCCCGACACGGGTGGCATAGCCCCAGTTTACCCACCAGTGACTGGCCACATCCTCCAGGGTGGCCCGGCGGGTAGGGTTCACCATTAATAGCCACCGGATCAGACCACAGGCATCTAAAAGAAGAAGAAGGGTTTCAGATCCATAGCCATTAGCGTGGGCACCCACAGTCCCCCTCACTGGCTTACCCCCCCCCCATTTGTGCTAAGACACTGCTCACTCCTGTGTCAGATATGCCACTCCCACCTAGGGCTCCATACACGCTGCAGCCCGGGCCGGCCCCCCAGTCTCCAGCTTCCCTGGATTGACTGTCGGATTTCCTCTTCCATCCCACCACCCCTCAGGACCACAGCCATGTTTATGTGTTAGTGTGTATCCTCCTTTGCTCCACTGACATGCAACCCTCTGAGGGTAGGGACTGTTCAAGAGTAAACCAAGGTCCTCACACCTTTCTTCTTGCCTTACACATCGTACGTGAAAGGACAAAAAGACTTCTAAGGACAAGGACAAAAGCAGTAGGAAATGAGACAATTGTAGCAAAGAGGATCTAAGCTAGACCTTAGGAAGCACTTTCCAAATATGATAAAGCTTGCCCATAAAGGAAGGAAGGAGCTATCTCTTCCTTCCTCAGAGGTCACAGACATAGGAGGCAAAGAGATGACAGCAGGAGCTGAGGTGGAAGGTACACTCCATCCACAGTGGGCCGCCCTCTTCACTTTACTGTCACTGTTTAACTGCTGCCTAAGGAATGAGCAAAGGACACCCAGCACCTAGATGAGAACACCTACACCTCTCACTCACCAGAGGGTTTAGGCGGCTGCCGGTAGGCCCCATTGCTGATCTGTTTCACCAGCGTCTTATGGTCCTGCCCATCAAAGGGCATGGAGCCATGCACCAGGATGTACAGGAGAACGCCGAGGGACCAGCTGTCCACCTGAGGGAGAGAGAGGATCAGCCAGGACCTCCTCATGCCACAGGCTACAGGGCTTCCAGCCTCACCTTCATTCAGTACCATGGGGAAAAGGGAGCCCATGTTGGAGAACCCAGAGCCCAGTGTATCTGAGGACCACCTCTTTCTAGTACCCAGGGGCAGAGAGGGTGACGCTGCAGAAGGGACTGAGGTTCACGGAGAGCTGCTGTCATTTGCCTCCCCTTGGGAGGAGCAGCCACAAACACAAGATCAGTGACGAGGTCATCCCTTCTGGGCCAGGAGTGGTGGTTGTGACAGATACCATCCCTCCAGGGAGGCGGGCTGGGGGCTGGGAAAGGAAATGGGAATGTGGAAGGTGAGGGGCACAGAACCAGACTGGGGGTCAGAAGACTTCAGCTCTTGTTCCAGTTTTGCCACTCCCGCTAGAGACCCGGCCACACACTACTTTGGTGGGGAAGTGAGTTTTGTGATCTGAGAAAGGGAATAACTAGAAAAGTAGTGCATCCCTCTCCCAGGATCTAAGCTGAGGCAGGCTGGCGGAGGAGTCCAGACACTTACCTCTGGGCCCGTGTAGGGCTTCCCGTTGACGATTTCGGGCGAGGCATAGAGGGGGCTCCCACAGAATGTCTGCAGGAACTTGCCTTGGTGGTAGAGGTTGGAGAGGCCAAAGTCAGCGATCTGCAGAATTGGGTCAAACACAGGCAGGGGTCACACCAAGGCCTGTGTTGTTCTATAGCTCCTGGTCTGCCCCCCGCCAGACCCCGGGGAAACCCAGGCCCTAGCAGCAGGAAAGGGTGCCCATGACCCCTACCCCATACCGGGCACCACCAACACAGCTCAGGCCCTGGAAGAAAGAGCCCTTTGGAGGTTGTGTCAATGAGGAAAGCGTAGGTAGAGGTGTCGGGGAGCTCCAGGGTCCTCATTGTTCCCCAGGCCCCTTTGCTCACGCTGTACTCTACTCCAGGGATGCTCTCTCTGCCTACACACATCCTCCTGACCCAGCAAGCCCACCTCCTCCAGGAAGCCTTCCATTGCCCTGAGATCTCCTCCTCCCATGAAGCCCTACAATTTGCAGTGGCTCACAGTAGCCCCTGCTTGTCAGTTCCGTCTCCTCATACTGCCACATCAATACGCTTCCCACGTTGACCTCCTGTCCCCACCCCTCCTGCAACTCCTAGCACAGCTGTGACCCATGGGTGGGACTAATGGCCACTTATTGACTGAAGGAAGGGTCTACCAGTTGGAGGGGGACAGACAATGTCTCATGCCAATGCCATGAACCTCAGAAGCAAGCTACCCCATGACTTGGGCTTGGGCTGCCCTTCCCAGCAAAGAATGCATCTCTCTGCCCACACCCGGGCAGGAACGTGGTGGCGGGACTGGGGTCAGCCCAGTATAGCTGAGAAGCGGTACTGAAGGAAGAACAAAGATTACGGTCATGGTTATAGCCCAGTAGAAGGGATCTTCTTACAGGACTTCCTGAGCCCTCTGATATTGAGGGTTTGAGGGGCCCCAAGCCCATCTTCTCATTCCTCAGAAAGACCCTTTCACCAGCTATCCTCAGACAAAGGCTGAGGCCAATGCCCTTTTGCTCCCAACCTCTTCATCCCCAGCAGAGGGTCATGTGTGCCCAGGGTGGGGAGAAGTTGTTTATGAACTCTGGCTCCTTCATCTATGGGTTTTATTGGCCTCCTATCAAGCAGTTACCAGTTGAAGCCTATAACGAGGCAGATGACTGGTGCAGATGGGAAAGTTCGTGCCTGCCTGGGTTGTGTGCATTTATTGGCTCTGGCTTCTCCCTCCCTGGTCAGCATCAAAGAGAGCCCCACCTACTCCGGGAACTGGTAAGGAAAATGAACTCAGTGCCAGGGCGCCTCGGGGCACAGGTCAGGGGCCACTGGGGAAAGGACTATGCTCTGGGTTCGGGAAGATTCTGACGAGGGTCCGACTGCAGGGTCAGAGCCCTTCCAGGTATCCGCCGGAGCCAGCCCTTGCCGTCTCCCCTTCCAGCCCCAAGACCCGAGTTTATCACATCGACCTGAACTTCTCAGGCCTAAATTTAACTACTTAGACACGGGAATTCAGCAGCTGCAGAAAGCAGGAAGCTGGCTCTGGAGTGCTTGCTGTGGTGAAAGGTGCTAAAGGGCTGCCTAACAGCGGCAGATTGAAGTGTGCATGCGTGCGTGCACGTGCGTGCACGCAGGTGGGGAGAACTCAGGCCATGGCCTCTCCGTGCCAGTCCCAAGGCTGTGAGCAGAAGCCAACCTTAGATCTAGACTCCTTCAGCCTGTGACATCAAGAGCGCTGGTCAGGGAGTCAGAAGACTCTGGTTCTAGCTGAGGCTCAGCCACTTGCTAGCCATGGGACCTTACGCAAATCACTGCTTATCGTAAGGCCTCAGCTTTCAATCCATAGAATGAGGTACTGAAACGGATGATGGCTAAGGTCCTTATCAGTACCCATATAAGAGTCTGAGCTTTGCTCAACTCCTTCTGGAACCCCCTAGGGGCTTAGAGATGCTTGGCAAGGGACAGTGCAGACAGGCTGGGGAGGGGTAGGGAAGCAGCTTTAGACAAGAAGTGAGGCTCACCTTGATATTTCCATTGGCATCTAAGAGGATGTTCTCCAGCTTGAGATCCCGGTGGACAACCCTGTTCTGAAAGAGGGAGGGAGGAGGGTCAGGGGAAGGCCACCAGGGAGGGAAGGACATGAGGACCTGGTCTGGACAGTGAGGGAAACACAAAGGGGGCCGCGTGGGGGTGAGCACAGGTAGGCTGGGAGGCCCATCTTTACTGGTACATACTACAACAAATCATGGTCCTTCCAACCCCAGCCAAGAGACTTGAAGCCAGAGACACCAACATTCCCTAGGCTGAGTCCAGAATTGAGCCTTGCCTCTTTCGATCTCCCTGTGTGATCCTGGACCAGTCATGGAATCTCTCTGGTGAAACCAGCCCCCGAGCCCCAGGGACCACCCCCTCAGCACAGGGCTGAGGCAGGTGCCGCTCACCTGGTGGCAGTAGTGCACGGCGGAGACAATCTGCCGGAAGAAATGCCGGGCTTCGCGCTCGCTGAGCCGCTGCCGTTCACTGACGTAGTCGTATAGGTCACCCCGGCTGGCGTACTCCATGACGATCACGATCTTGCTGCTGTTCTCAAACACTGGGGCAGAGCAAGGCAGGAATGTCAGGCCCCTCCAGAGTGCACTGCTCCCCACTAGGGAACACGGATCACTCCCAGGCCCCCAAACCAGACAGGACCTCCCACCAGAGACATCTGCTAATGAGGCAGGACAGTGCCCTTTGATGCTCCCAACACCTTCCAGTAGCAACGGATTAAGGCCAAGGGAACGGGCTCACCCTCCCTTTCCTTGGAAGTTCAGGCTTCCGAGGATTCTTAACACCACCCTGCAAATTCTGAGACATCACTGGATGAGAATGAAAAACCAGGCTCTCTGGTTCAGTACTTTTTTGCCTCGTGACCTTGGGCAAATCTCTTCTAGATACATCAGTAAGAACGTAGGTTTGGGATTTGAATCCTGCCCCCATCATTTACTAGCTGGGTGACCACGGCAAGTTAATTCAATCAGTGTGCCTCAGTTTCCTCATTTGAAGAGGGATAATGATAGCAACGTCACAGAGCTGGGGCGAGGAATAGATAAAGGTTAGTCACAGCTCTCAGGCTGGCGGAGCAAGCTGGTGTGGGCTCTGACATACAAGCAAGGCACTCAATAGACTGGACCTACTGTTATATTTATTATCAGCATCCTCATGCATAAACTTGAAAAATAATGCCCATAATAATGCCTGACTTGAGGATCAGAAGAGGAACAAAAGTATGAAAGCGCTTTGTAAACTGTAAAGTGCCACGGAGAGCTGAGATATTGATCACCCTTAACATCTTTGACTTCCCGTCCAGAATATCCAGGCTGGGGCTTTGTACATAGAAACGATCAATGAATATTTGGTAATTAATTGACTGGCTGGGCTCCTGGCAGCCAGCCTACTCCAGCTGGCTCATCTCCATGTGAGGAAGGGGCCCTATTGCCACCTCAGGCCTTGTCTTGCCTCCTGGAAAAGTAGGGAATGGCTGGTTCACCAAACTGGCCCTTCAGCAGGGTGTGTATCAAAACATGTGTCTGTGATATTGCATCTTTGCGTCAAACGAGTCCTATGAGTTTGGCTTGCTCAGCCAGCCCCAGAGAGATTACTGTCTAGCCTGTGAGAAGGAGCTAAGAGAGGAGGCTTCTCCCAAGAAGAGTCCCAGCTCCCAGGCAGTTGGATACATGGTCAGGAGGACTGTGCTTTTTCCTAGGGGAGCACAGTGGCCCAGAATGCTGGGGGGTGCCTAGCTGAGGCTCCACCTCTGTGGTTCTCCACATCTCTGCAGGATGTGTGCAAACTTTGTGCTGTAAAATTGGGGGTCAGGAGCCAGCCAGGGCACATTCTGGAGAGAAGCTATGTTAGAAGTCAGTTCCCAGGACTGCAGCCTTCCCCCGCCCCAGTCCATATCTCTTGAAGTCTGTGGATGGGGATGGATGTGGGGGAGGTCTACCAGATACACAGTAACTATGACACCCCAACATTTGCTGAATCTGAAGGTGCAGTAAGTAGCAGCTACATCCTAAGCTTCAGAGCTCAGTTCCCAGACCTAGCTGTAGATAATGGGTGCGGGGAAGAATTCACACACACACACACACACACACACACACACACACAATCACCAAGCTTAGCCTGGCTTAACCAATACTCTGTCATCTGCCCACTCCTCCCTGGGGGAAATAAACAGAGAAACAAGTAGCCTTCCAGCCACCTGCTAGGGCTCATGGGAAAGGCTCAGGCTTAGGGCTCAGGCCCTAAGTCTTCCTCTGAACAGAACTTAAGAGAGGAGACCCCTCTTTCTTCCTATCAGGAATATTCAGACTGAGGGCAAAGTCACAGGCTCCCTTTCCGCCTTCCTGCTGTTCCTGCCGTTCCTCACTTCCTGTCTAACTGATATTATGTAAAGGCTGGAAGCAGACAGGTGTGTGTGGGAGGCTGCTCCCCCTCTTTCCCTCATCACCCTCTCTTGCTCACTTTGTTGTCTGGGTCACAGGGAACAGGGCAGCTGGAGTGGAAAGCCAGCACCGATGTCAGAGCAAGAGGAGGCTTCAAGAGACGAGGAGAAGTAGAAGCCAGCCCCATGGCGGGAATGATTCAGAGGACAGGAGGTCTGGCTCCTGTATATGAAGACAAACAGCACCCACACACCTGAGACGCGTGCAGGTCCCCGTATGTTTCAGCCTCCCCCAGATTGCTAAGGATCTCATTGGTCTGGGGAGACAGTGTTCCAGTACGGAAAACCTAAGAACAAAAACGCCTACAATCTGTGGAGTTCCTCCCATGAGCGGAGCACTTGGTGACATTTAATTTGAATTTTTTTTTTTGGCAGTGCCACAGGGCATCCAGGATCTTAGTTCCCTGACCAGGGATCAAACCCGTGCCCTCTGAGGTGGAAGCACAGGGTCCTAACCACTGGATCGCCAAGGAATTCCCTGGTGACATTTAATTTGATCTTTGCAACAACCCTGTGATGTAGGTGGGATTATCCCATTTTACAAATGAGGAACTGAGGCCCAGAGACTAAATTAAATTAGTTGCCCAAAGTCATATAGCTGGGTTTCAAATCCAGCTTTTGCCCAAGCCTAAAGCCTGTGTCTTTTTTACCTCTGTGTCATCTGTTCCAACTGGACACACACACACACACACGTACACACACACACACACACACACACACACACACACACACACACACACAGCTTCAAATGCTCCGCCTCTGTACCTTCGTGGATGGCAATGACGTGGGGGTGGTTGAGTGATGACATGATCTCAGTCTCTCGCCGAATGTGCATCAGATCTTGCTCGTCTTTGATTTTGTCTTTCTGGATCAACTTGATGGCCACCTGGGAGCAGAGAATGCAGGAGAGTGAGGAGAAAGGTCTGGCAGGTAAAGGCGTCCCTGAGGACACTCTGGGAGCCCTGACCCTGGTGATCTGCCTACAGCTGCTACAGAGGCCACAGCATGCACCCAGAGAAGCCTCTCCATCCTTCACTGGGGCGGGCGGCAGAGAGGCTGGAGGGAACCTTTTATGTTACATATGCTTTACCATACACAAACAAATCACCCAAAAAAGTTATGAAAAAAATGCTAGTCTCTTCGGTCTAGGTAAGTAATGTCTCTCCCCCAGCAACAAACAAACAACTAGACAGTTAAACAGAGACCTCTGGGCTTTGCTATCTTGTCTGTAAAGGTGAAAATGCCATTTAAGGATTAAACTCTCTGGCTGGTACATGTGGTGGGTTCAGGAAGGGTGGAGGGAGGCAAGAGGAAGTGGAGAATGAACTGCCAAGAAGCAGCTTAAGCAAAGCTCTTAGAGACTGAGGCATCTTGCCCCCTTCTCCGTTCTACCGCACTGAGCAGCGATGGTGACAGAGTACCAACAGCGCATGCAGTGTGTGGGGAAGACACCGCGTGGTGAGTCAGGGGACCTGGGCCCTCCAGGCTCTGTTGCTGTGCTCATGGGCAAGGCCCAGGCTAGACTAAGATGTCTGGGGTGCTTTCCTGCTTTGACTCTGTGAAATGACCATATAAATGCCCCGGGGCCCTCGGAGGCTACAATGCTGGCATCAGGTGCCGGGCGGGTATGGGGTGGGGTGTCACAGGGCTGGTCAGTTCCTGACAAGTCCTGTCCAAAGACACAAATGGTAAATACAAGACTTCCCCTTCACAGGAGCCGGGCAAGTTATGAGAAATCCCGAGGCACAGGCTGAGGAAAACAGCTCCTCGTTCATTTCCCAGGAGGGTTCGCCTCCCCTCAAGGTTCAAAAGGAGGTGGAAAAAAGGGAACCCAGAGCCCAAGGGGTGGGGCCTCTAATCCCCCTTTCACAGGGCTCTGGAGGCAGACAAAGGCTTCCGGCTCCGCTGCGGACCGCGGGCCTCGGGCCTCTGTCCCCCTCAGACAAGAATGCGGAACAGCCGTAATCCTGTAAGAGGAGCAGCTCACAATGCCCTGGGCCTGGTCACCCCGGCAACAGGCCAGGGATGGCGTGCCCTCCACCCCGCTCCTCCCCTGGAGCTGCATCCATGAAAGAGGGGAGGCCCGGCTCTCTCGCCCTCCCAGAGCAGGGCAGGGAGGACAATGGCAGCAGGAGGGACGGTCACCATGGAGTCTCCTGCCCAAGCCCCTGGAGGGGCCCACGCTGCAGCTGCAGGGGCCGGGCTGCACCTCAGGCGCTCTCTTCACGCCCCCCACCCCTTCTGCTCCAAACCACCCCAATGAGCTAAGCAGAAAAATCCCTGGCTTAGAATTGCCCAGGGGGTGGGGATGGGGGGAAGGGGCTTAAATCCTCCTCCAACCAGCCTGGAGCTTGGTTCCTGAACTCCTCACCTCTCCATACCCTTTTTCTCTCCCTGAAGGGGAGACTTTATGGACTAGTTCTTTTCTCTCTGAATTCTTTGTTTTAAAAATCAGGCAATACAGTGAAGCTTCAAGACAGCTCTCGTTGCTCCTAATTCCAACCCACTAGAGCCATTAAAGTCTCTCCTACATAGAAACTCCAGAGCTGCAACTGTCTTGATATATCAGATAATGTTCTAATAATTTTTCAGTTATGAATTATCACTGCAGAAAAGAATTATGGTCTTAAAACTGCAAAAAATGAACTCTAGGTACAAATGAAAGAGAGTTGTCGCTTGTACATGAGGACACACCAATCCAGTGGCAACTAAACATGTTTGCCAAGACTTTAAAGGTTATGATGATTATAAATATGAACATAAATGCCCGCACTGAAACGTAATTGCATTACTTGGTGGTGGGGCTCAGGGCAGGCTACCCCAGACTGTCACTTTGGCATGTGGATGATTTTGAGCTGAAGACAATGAAGGCCCAGCAGACTTCAAGAAGAGCTTTTTATCCCTCCCTTAACTGCATTAAAGAATTTAGATAGGAGGCTTGTACCAGAGAGAGCGCTATTAGCAGAGATAACTTTTTTCATCAGGAAGACTTATCTGCATGGCCCAGCAAACATTTATCTACCAAGCATTCGCTCTTCCCATCTTTCTGTGAATTGCCTTCCTCCCCTTTCAAATGCCAGACCCCTACCCCCTTCTCCTTAGCTCAGGATGGCAGGTAAGCCTCAGTTGCCTGACTGCTGGGGAGCCACATATTTGGGGGGGGGGTTCCTGTACATGTGAAATTAAATTTGTTTTTCTCCTGTTGAAAAAAAAAAATCAGACAATAGATAAAATGCCATGAGCTCTTCAGATGAAGGCCCATAAAACTGAATTAATAGATAGCAAAAAAAAAAAAAAAAAAAAATCACATGTAAATCACATACCTAGATAATGAAACAAATATCTGAGAGCTTAAGATACACACATATGCAAAAACTAGGCATATCTTGGATGTACAATTGTACACACACAAACATATACAATGAGATAAATCATCGTGGGCTAGGGAGCAGAGCTCTAAAGAAGACAAGGCCTAAAAGAAATAAGGTTTCAAAAACATAAAGGGCTCTGAGGGGTGCTAGAAGGAGTCCCTGCATGGGTAGAGGGTGTACAAGTTGAATCCTGAGATCTCTTTCTTTCAACTCTGGAAGTCTACTGTTTAAAATCAGAATTGTTGATCCTTAGTGGACAGTTGTCCTCCTGCAAGTTCATGCTCTGGCCTCATGGGGTGAGGTCAAGGACCCCCCAGCGCCCCCCCCCCCCCCCCCCCCCGCCGCATTGTCTATATTAGGTCTTAGGAGACCACAGCTTGGCTGGCACTTCCCAGGAAAGAAACAACTTAGGTCATCATGCCTCCACCAGTCCCCAAGCAGGTGACAGACAAGAAGAGCCATGTATCACTGCCATGGTGGGGCTGGGCCACTGTTCCCCCATCTATCCTAGTCCCACTGGACAGACCTCAACTGTTTACTGGTGAACACAAATCACAAATAAATATTTATTGGTTAAGTCATTGGGCTGATCCCTGACTGATGGGACCAGTGCCCAGATAAGACTTTCTGCCCTTTTTCCAGGGCATGGGTGGAGAGTCAGCCATGTTTATGAGAACTCATTTTGAGGGACCTTTGTTCTCATCTGCAATATAGTTGAGCAACCATTCGAATATAGTGACTAGAGGAAAGGAAGAGAAAAGCAATCGCTGAATGGATCACCCAGAGGTAGGAAGGCCACCTCCCTGGGGACAATCCTGGGTCATCCCGTATAATTATTAACAGTGCCCCTTTTACTCCGCAAAGTATTCGAGTTGAGATGTTATATTATGCGGCCACCCTACTCAGAGGGGGCGGGAAACAGAGGCACAACAATGACAGTATAAATGTGAACACCCGATAGGTGGAGGGGTGTCAAGAGCCCAGGTATCTAGTCTTTATTTGTCCCTTTGGAGCTACATAACTCGAGACAAGTCACTTAAATGATCCTGTTAACTGGCCTGGCTAGTTTTAATGTCCTCATCTGAAAACTAAAAGGACATTTATCCTCCAAACATTTGCTGAATGCCTACTACGTGCCTGGCGCTATGGTAGGTGCCTGGCGCTATGGTAGGTGTTGGGGATTCAGACAAAAATTGGATAGCCCCTGCGCCAAGGCCCTTGGTCCAGTCTAGTGTGATGAACATGACGGTTGAGATCCCTGGCTGCCCAGGGGCTCCAGGAGCACTGGAGAGCTTCCTTCGCCTGGAGGAGCAGGGCAAATCACCCCTGGGGGAAAACTCTGTTTTAGATCTTGAAGGAAGAGTGGGGTTTGCCAAGCCGAGGTGGGCAGGCCTTTGAGGGGGGCAGTGCAACAAGGGCATTCCAGGCAGAGAGAAAGTTTTGAGCACAGGCCAGAAAGAAAGGAAAGGAACTATACACGAATTTGCACATTAGGATCTCTAAGCTCCCTTCCAAACTCTAGCATTCTCTGCTGAGCTTCTTCAGAAATGGGTCACGTGCTACTACGCCAGGAAGGTGCTAACCAAGGATTGTTATAATAGGTTTATTCAGAGGCCCCATGCTATATCTATGTTTACCTGCCTGAGCAAAATTCCTACTGATACCGGCCTCTGTGGCCCTGCATGCTGGAAAGGCAGCAGAGCTAACTCCTTATCCCATTTTGTAAATGGCAAACACAAAAGTCCAGAAAGGTGACTCTTCCGAGGTTCCTCAACATATCAAGGCTGTCAGGACCCAAGATGGAGGGGTGTTGCCTGGAGAAGCCACCACCTCAGAAGACAAAAGTTCCTTGCAGATGCTCTGCCTTGCCTCCAGCTCCCTGCCTCCTACCCCTGGAGAAGGGAATGCCCCACACCCTGCCATGGGCCAGGTTGTGCAGTACCACCAGCCACCCTCATCCCACTTACAGATATACAAAGACGTTGGAGAGATGGGCGCTGGGGCTCAATTGGTTAAACACTGCCTTCTCTCCTCCCAGTCCCCACAGGAACTCAGATCAAGAATAATCTGGGGCTTCCCTGGTGGCGCAGTGGTTGAGAGTCCACCTGCCGATGCAGGGGACACGGGTTCGTGTCCCGGTCCAGGAAGATCTCACATGCCGCGGAGCGGCTGGGCCCGTGAGCCATGGCCGCTGAGCCTGCGTGTCCGGAGCCTTGCTCCACAATGGGAGAGGCCACAACGGTGAGAGGCCCGCGTACGGCAAAAAAAAAAAAAAGAATAATCTGGATTCAGGAGAGGATGGCAGAAAGGTCTTAGAAAAAGAAGATCTAGAGGTACTGGTTTCAGGTGCCGGGATAGAGGGTACAAGCTGGGCATCTCTGGTCATAGCTATCACCCAGAGCTGGAGCCAAGATCCTTGACTCCTTTTTGGCCTTTCACGGAGCAGCTGCCTCTGGGAGGTGGGGCAAGGAGCTGGAGGATGACCCATTTAGATAATGCAGGAGAGGTTGGGCTGGGCTGGCCAGGGCTGGCAGAGTGGGGATGGCTCACCATCCCACCCAGCCTGCCAGAGAACCAGGCTGGGAGCAGGAATGGGCTCCGAGGGGAGGCTGAGCTGCTTCCCCTAAACCCCATGCTGTGCCCACCCTTTCTTTGCCCACTCTGCCAGGCTGCCAGGCAAGGTGCTTCCCTGCCCAGCCCTCTTGTGTGGTTTGGCCAGAGCCCAAGGACAAGAGTCACCTGCAGCTGGAGTCTCCCTCCCTGCTGCTGAGCAGGCAGATGCAGGAGGAGCTGCGAGGGCAGCACCACACAGAAGAGGCCTCTGGCAGCTGGCCAGGCGGGAGCCCTTCTCTGGATCAGGGGCTAAAGGAGAGGCTGGGACTTTGAACGATGTAGAGACCAAAGGGCTTAGGGAAGCTGAGCACGAGCCATTCTCTTGCTCAGGGCAGGACAGACCCAGGGTGGGGTGGACTCTCCCTCCCCCAGGAGAGGGAGGGTAGGACCTCAACAAAGCCAGCCTTGCTGGGATAGTAACACTGTGTGTGTCAGCTACTGTGCTGAGCACTTTACATATATTATCTTATTTAATCCTATGAGGACCCCACGAGGTAGGAATTATTATAATCCCCACTTTACAGATGAGGAAACTGAGATACACAGAGGTCACACAGCTGGTAGGAAGGAGAGCCAGGATTTTGAATGCTTGCACCCTGATGCTGAGCTGAGCAGTCTTCCTGACGAAGTAGAATGTAGTGTAGCTCACCTGCTGTCAGTATGCATGGGGGTGGGGGCTGTTCCCAGTGACTCCTCCCACCCTCAGCGCGCCTGGAGCTCCGGGAAAGGCAGTCGGAGCTAGCTGTTGGAATGACAAAGCACACTGAGGCAAGCCTGGGCTCAGCCCAAAGCCAACTCCCAGTCCAGGACTCAGTATTGGTCATCTAGCACCTGGGGTGGTCAAGTCAGGAGCCTATGTTGCAGGCATGCCACTAACCAGCCACAGGACATGTCACCTTCCCTCTCTGGGCCTCAGTGTCCCCATCTGTCAATGAAGGAATCAGACCATCTCAGTCATTTTCAAACATTTTGAAATCCCACGCAACAATCCAATATATGAGACAGAAGCACCCCTGCCCCAGATCACTGTCCCCTTGGACTCCCCTGTGCTCCTCATGGAGTAAAAATTCCATGCAGATCAACCTAAAGGTTTTGGGGGACGCCACCGTTCCAGGGACCCTAGCAGGTGTTTTTCTTTTTAGGGGAGGGGTGGTCAGGAGAGCTGTGAGAGTCAAAGGAGGAAATGCCATGTGGCTACCAGGAGTGTAGTCAGAGCTAGAAGATCCAGAGCAAATATTGGTTTTTCCTTTAGTGCCCTCCTGGAGGAGCCATTAGACCTGCTCCCCTGCCCCTCCCTCCGGACAATCCCATCTGG
This sequence comes from Phocoena sinus, assembly GCF_008692025.1. Lineage (NCBI taxonomy): Eukaryota > Metazoa > Chordata > Mammalia > Artiodactyla > Phocoenidae > Phocoena > Phocoena sinus. The sequence goes on along the minus strand of NC_045763.1, from coordinate 152,207,361 downwards.
CCCCTGAGAATCCTATCCAGGCAGGGTGGGAATGCGAAATGTGGAGAGAAATTGAGATGGAAGTCACCCAGCGGGCTTTCCTCTGAACCCTCAGTTCACTTTGAGGGGAGGTTGTGGGCTGCTCCCACACCCCTCTCCCCCACTGAAGATCCTGAGGTACCAGGTTGGTCTCTCTTCAGGGAGAAGAGTGAAGAGACAGGAATGGGGGTGCGGTGGGGGGAGGATTCCTCTGCAGAATTTTGAGAAACCATTAGCAGCGCGTAGAGCTGCTCTCCAAGGAGGAGGGAGACCCTGAGCAAGAAGTACAGGGTGGTCTATGGATCAGGGAGCTTTAGGGCAGGTCCCACTCCTCCTGATATGGTCTCCCTGTATACAAGAGACATGAAGCCAGGGAGCACCTTCTGAATTCCCTCTGTTCTGATGTAACAAGAGCTGGAATCCCTGCCTACAGCCACTGAGGTTTGAAAACTGAAATCTGGTTTATCTCATTCCAGAATCAATGATCTCTCCTTTTCTCTCTTTCACACACACACACAGAGACACACATGCGGTGACCCAGGTCAAGAGCTTAATGGGATTTCTGAACTTCAATCTCAGTTTCCAGGCCACCCCAGTGCCCCCAATCCAGTCTGCCCCCCAAAAGAGGCACGAGCCACAAGCAGCTATTTTCCAGCTGAGCCCCTGACAAAGCCTGGGCCCAGCTGTCTCCAGCCTGGAGCCTCACCGGGCCCTCACACTTTATAGAAAGAGAAAGAAAAGGAAAGCCAGGAAGTACATGATTGCCCAATAGCTGTAACCTGGTAGCAGGCAACTGGGGACCGTGCCAGGTGTTAGCAGGAAAAACATACTCGGTCCTATTGATGAGGCCATAATCCATTCCCTTTCCCCAGCATCCACTCTCCTTCACCAATGAAATGACTTCTTGAATTTCAAACCAGCTACTGGCTGCAAAAGCAAACAGTCTGGGGAGGTAACTGCTACCATACCTGATAGGGCAGACCATGGCCACCCACGCAGGCACACACACATACATGCACATCTCGTAAACAGCACCCAACTGGATTTGGCAAAACAATCCCTAAACCACCTGCCCTAAAAGGCCTGTCAAAATACAGTGTATTTAGGGCCTTCCCTGGCGGTCCAGTGATTAAGGTTCTGCGATTCCACTGCAGGGGGCACAGGTCTGATCTGTGTCCTGATCCCACATGCCAAGCCTGCAGGGCGCAGCCGTCCCCCCAAATACAGGTTATTTGGCCCCATCCTACACCTTTAGAATAAAATCCTCTGGGTGTGGAACTAGAGAAGAAGTAGTTTAAACAAGCACTGAGGTGATCCCTATGCACATTAAACTCAAGTTTGGGGACCATTGTTAACTTTTGGCAAAACTGCTATCCCTTCGGGGCCAGCCTTTTCAAATATAAATACCAGTTCTCATGGCGGGTTCTATTGTCAGCAACAATTTAAATTCATATTTGTATCTCATTCAATCCTCATAGCAGCTGTGAGGGAGGCTCGGTTTTCTTCATTTTTGCAGAAGGGGAAACAGAGTACAGAGATAAAGTAAATTACACAAGGTCCCACAGATTACTACTACTATACACACACACACATCCCAAATTAACAGGACACATACCTGAAAAGGCCCCAAACCCAAAGGTATCTTGGGGCACAGTGGATCTTTCACCAGAGCCTAGTTTCACATTTACCAGAATTAAAAACCCATCATAATGAAACTCTGACTCAATCTTAGACCTGGAAAGGACCTAAATGTCAAACCCACCCGCACCCCCCGGGAGGGGGTGATATCTCCACAGTATGCTGGGCTGCCAGACTATTAGAACTGAATTGAGGAACTGGACACTTCACTCACTTTTTCTTTCAACTACACACATTTACTAACCCCTTGCTAAGATCAGGTGCCTTCTACTTCCTCTCCCCATCCCACTCTATTGGATAGTCTTGTTACAAGCAAAATTCCACTTAAGTCTCATCGTCTTTAGGAAGCCTTCTCATCTCTGGACACCTTTCGTCCTCTATGCACCCCGCCTCACTTATTTGGCAATCATCACTTGCTGACCGGAGTTGGTGGGGTTCTCAGGTCCACGACCACTGTCCCTACAGCCATGGACAATTTCTACAGTGAACACTACCAGCACCCCATACACATACGCAACCTCAGCGCGGTAAAGACTGAATGCGGGCAAGTCCACCAAGCAAGGCACTAGCTCCCGGCCCACCCTCCATCACCCGCCTCCTGCGGCTAACTCCCGAGCCTGACCGGCTGGCGCCGCGAGAGGGAGCCGCACTCACCAGGCGCCCAGAGCTCTCCCGCGCCTTCTTCACCTTCCCGTAGGTCCCCTTGCCCAGGGTCTCCAGGAACTCGTAGCGGTGTCGCAGGTTGTGCTTGTGGTGGTGCCGCTTCACTGCCTGCTTCTTCATTAGGGGCTTGGGCGACTTGAGGAGCCCGTCGGCCAAAGGCCGAACGAGCTCCGCGGCCAGGGCAGCGGTGGCCGAGGGAGCCGGGCCGAGGCGCCGGGGGAAAGCCAAGGACTCCATGGCGAGCAGGTGAGCGAGGGCGGAGGAGGAATCGGCTCCGCAGAGAGAGCTAGAGCCCGGGTCGCCTGCCCACTCGCGGCGCGAGAATCCACAGCCGTACCAAAGCGCGCGACCAGGCGCCGAATTCCAAGTTGTTATAAACGCCCTGAACTAGAGGCTCTGGCCACACCCCCCGGCACCCATTGGCCTGATCGCCGGCTGCGCGTGACCAGGACCGCCAGCATTGGCTTGCCGGGTCCCTGGCTCCGCCTCCTCCCAGAGCGGCTGGGAAAGGTGTCAATGGAGCCCCGCCCACCTGGGCCCCCGAGGGTCAGGCAAGGGGGAATACCTTACGCCGGGGTCGGCTACGCGGGGCGGGGCGGAGATGTTGCGGGGGTGTTGAGGGGGGTTGGGTGAGTGGCGGCGGGGGTTGATACCACTGGGGTCCAGAAATTTTCAGGGTCTCTGGAACAGCTCTTGCCCCTGAGAGGCTCTTGGTCCTGGTTAGAGGCCCTGTTGTCTTTCCATTGTGCTGTTCTCATTTAGCAAGGGGCAACCTGACAGTACTAGAGGTCCCCAAAGTATTTCCCCATCCTGAGTAATTTGCTTCCCTCAAATCAAAATCTGTAAAGGCACTTGACCACTTCTTTAAGACTGTAAGGAGGAAGGAGGGATGGAATGGGATGGAGACCGACTCTCAAGTTGGAGGGATAGGGGAGAGCTGTTTCAGGGTTCTGAATTCAACTGTCTTCAGTTGGATCAACCTTAATTGTATCCCAGAAATGCAGTTCTGGAAAGTTCTTACTTCTTCAGCAAATAAGGCTTCTAAATTTGAGTGGGTCCCTCAAGATGTGGTGGAATTTACAAAGCATTGGGAGGAGGTGGAGAGAAACAAAGGGAAACACTCATTCATTAAAAAATGTATTATACTCCTACTATGTAACTTGTGTCCCTAAACCTGTAAATAGCTGCCCACTCAAGTTTTCCTTTCTGTGATTTTGGAGCCAGGTAGGGCATGACATATGGCTTCATTTTTAAGGCCTGGAGCAGAATCCCCAGGTCCAGAATCCCCATACTGAGTGTCATTTAGAGTGAAATGAGAATATCCACAGGCTCTCCTGCTTCATCTAGATGTGGAGTGTAATGGGGAGAAAGGAACATTTCCCCTTGAGTCTTCATGGTAGCTCAATCCTGTGCCCAAGGCCACACAACTGGTGAGAAACTGGCAGAGCTGGGATTCAGAGGCCTCAGGAGGATGGTGCCTCCAGCTGTGTATTCAGGACATGCTGAAGATCAAGAAGGATGTGATCCCCAGTGACTGAAATTTATATTTAGTGTCTGCCCACTTTCCCACTTCCACTGATTCTTTCTATTGTGAGTTAGGGGTGGAGAATGGGGCCGTTGGCTTCCTTTATAGCTGGAGAAGATCCACTTATGCAGGAAACCAACACTGCTTCCCCAAATCTGGAGGATCACAGGAGGTGGTAGCCAGTTTGGCATTCTTCTCTCTGCCGGCCTCCCCTGGGTTATCTGTGAAAATAGAATGAGGCCCAGGTGAAAGTTCCCCCCCCCCACCCCCGACTTCCTTTCCCCAATGAGATCTGCATCCATTCCTGGGGCCCAGGTAGCTGGGGCCATCTGGATAGATTAGGGCTCTCAAGAGGAAGCATGGGTAATATAAGATCAAGCATAGGGCTGAGTGTTAGGAGCCCTGAGTTCTAGTTCTGACTGACACCAATCATGTCTGTGGCCTTTTACCCCATCACTTAGTCATTCTACAAATACTGGTGCCCACTAGGTGCTGGCCTATGGATATGATGGTGCCAGGGTGGACATGGTCTCTGAGAGTTCTCAGTCTAGTGAGAAATAAGCAAATCCTAGACAGAGGAAGATGTGTACACAGTGGGGGAAGAACAGAATGCCCTTGGGGTATATAACAGGAGGGAGCCCCTAGCGCAGAGAGGAGGAGGTTGGTCTGGGTCAGTTTCCTGCAGACAGAGCTTTTTAAGCTGAGACCTGAAGGATGTGAGACAGTTAGCCAGATGAATCAATATTTTATCATAAGTATACAGATGAGCCTAAAATTCCCTTTCAAGCTTAATCAAGACTTCTATGAAATCTAGATTAGTCTAGACCTAATCTAGATTCCAGGTATCCCTAACACTTAGCCCACTGCTAGGCACAAAAAAGGCACTCAATAGATGCTTATGAACTAAAGGAATGCATGTACAGTGGAATTCAAAGGCTAAAGTGATTTCCCTCTGTTCCCAGCTGAACTGACTATTGCAGGGGTGGGGGGGTGGGGATTTGGGGTAGATCTCCCGTACCTCTTGGACCTTCCCCGCCCTCACTTCAGATTCCTTTGATCAGAATGTGAATCCCCATTTAGGGGGCAAGCCATGATAGCCAAAGTCTGCAGAGAAAAGAGATCTCAGTTCCAGTCAAGATGCAGCCTGCTGGCCTCTAAGGAACTACAAGAGAGGGCTTTAATGATGAATGGACACTGCTGCTGTCTGCCTACAGCAGACAGGCCAGGGAGGCAGACAAACAGACACAGAGCCGGAACAGCATACAACTCGGAAATGATCATAACTGCTAAAACTCAATGCTCAGATTCCTTAAAGGGAGACCTGGTCTGTCTCAGAGTGAGAATGCCTGACAGAGAATCTGATTACGTCAGGGGACTTGGCTGCCGGCAGGTATTGGGGAATTCCTGGGTCATGTGCTCGGATGTGCCCAGGAATCTGGGCTGAGCTGAGCCATCTCAATCCTGCCTGCCCCACCAGCCAGTTGCGGGGTGTTGGGGGGAAGCCTACTATTGGTGATCACTGTGTGAGGGGCTCTGGGATTAACCATTTATTGAGCCTACTAGGTGCCTCACTGGGGAGACAGTTAGGAACAAATATCTGTGCCTGTTCTTGCACACTTCACAATCTGTGTGTGTCTGTGTGTGTCCAGACCAGCAGAAGAGAATGTTAATGTGGCTCAGAGTAAGGACTGCTGTGATGTGTGAAGTGCAGGGTGCTCGTGGGAGGGCAGGTGAGGGATACCAAGGCCACGCTTTGGGGTGTTTCTGCTGAAAAAGAAATACATCTAAGATGACTCTTGAGGGGCAACTAAGAATTAGCTCCCTGCTCTCAGGAAGTTTACAGTTTAGTAAGGGAAATAAGATAAATAAAGTACCATGTAATCCAAAGCAGGAAGTGGGAAGGCTGGGCTTCCCTGGTGGCGCAGTGGTTGGGGGTCCGCCTGCCGACGCAGGGGACACGGGTTCGTACCCCGGTCCGGGGGGATCCCACGTGCCGTGGAGCTGCTGGGCCCGTGAGCCATGGCCGCTGGGCCTGCGCGTCTGGAGACTGTGCTCCGCAACGGGGGAGGCCGCGACGGGGAGAGGCCCGCGTACACAGCACTGTAAGTCAACTATACTCCAATACAAATTTTTTAAAAGTAAAATAAAAGCTAAGCAGAAGGTTAGATAGGTGGTTTGGTCAGTAGCACAAATTTAGGGCACAAGAGACGCACTTAAATTCTTGAAGGAACTTCCCTGGTGGCGCAGTGGTTAAGAATCCTCCTGCCAATGTAAGGGACACAGGTTTGAGCCCTGGTCCGGGAAGATCCCACATGCCGCGGAGCAACTAAGCCCGTGTGCCACAACTACTGAGCCTGCACTCTAGAGCCCGTGAGCCACAACTACTGAATCCCGCACAATGAGAAGCCCGCGCACCGCAACGAAGAGTAGCTACCCCCAACCCCCAGCTCGCCCCAACTAGAGAAAGTCCATGCACAGCAACGAAGACCCAATACAGCCAAAATTAAATAAATAAATAAATTTATTTTAAAAAATGCTTGAAGAAAATATGAAGGAAAAAATTTTATGAGTGTTAACCAAAAAATAAGCAACTTCTTGCAACTACCCTATGTCTGGTCTCATACCATAAATTTCACATCCCCATATCTACACTGTTAATCCAGTCTTTCCCTTGGAGAGATGAAAACAAACTATAATAAATTTAAACTATGTATGTATATATAAAAAAAAAAAAGACAGGTACAAAATGCCACGTGGGGCTGAAAGGATGGGTCTTATTCTGGCTCAGGGGTTTGAGGGAGGGCCTCACAGGAGGCCAGTTGGACCTTGAAGGGAGGGTAAACTGTGATGAAAGACCTTCTGGGATGGGGTGGGGGTGGGGTAGGAGTGAGGGGAGATGCTGAAGGAGTAGTGGGGGCAGGAAAGTAGAGGGCCAGCTGAGCACTTTCTGGATCTGATGATCTGCAGGGGAGCTCCCAGGCCCTAGAGCATCTCCTGCCTTGGGATTTATCTCAGTATAGATGCCTGGGCCCCTGTTTCCTTTTCTCTGGAAAAAGGGCTGCTGCAGGCTAAAGGGCTCAGCTTACCACCTCTTTGCCTGAGACCTCAGCCATTATATTTCCCTTTCTCAGAGCTCTGAGCTACAGCCCTCAGTAACTGACACTCTCGGGTGGTGGACAATATGGCCTTGAAGGTGCTGACCTTTCTTCCTCAGGGGCTGGTGGAACTGCTTGGTTAGGAACCTACACGTTAGAAGTGGCCCTCCAAGATTGGGAGCCGGGCATCCGAAAACAGGATCGTGAATTCTGCAAGTCTCTGGCAAATTGAGATGCTTGACTCAATGCTGTCCTCTGCTGACCGAACTAAGCCTAGCAAGTTTTATGGGATGCCCGATGCTGTGACCACAAGTGGAGGTCAGCTTAGGCAATTTGTTCATTTAATGAGCAATTTGTTCATTTCATTCATTCATTCATTCAACAAATATGTGCTGAGCAACTACAATAATAGGTATAACGTTATCCGACATTTATTGAGCCAGTCCTGGTTCTAAGCATCTTAGATAAAGTGTCATGTCCAAGACCACTCAGTCCTAGCTACGAGTAACACAGCTGGGAGGCAAACCCTGTCAGCCTTACATCACAACTCAAGTCCCTAAGAATCACATTGTCTTGTGGTGCCCACATGGGCTTCGGAAACACAAGACGGAACTGGTGAGCCGCTTACAATATAAATTTAGTAAGCCTTACCGGGAGTTTGGGGAATTTTGTGCTGCAGACGCTGAAAACAGTCCCCAAAGCTCTCAGTTACAATGGGAAATTGAATGTTATTCACGGGCCAGGCCTGAGAGGGATGTGACCAAGGAGAAGCTAGCTCTTCTCCCCAAGCCAGAGAGTTTGCACTGTCTCCCACCTGGAGCAGCAGGGAAATTACACACAGACGGACAGGAGTCACGAGTCCTGGGTTCCAGGGAATTCCCTGGTGGTCCAATGGTTAAGAGTCCTTGCTTTCACTGCCGAGGGCCCGGGTTCAGTCCCTGGTCGGGGAACCCCGCAAGTTGTGTGGTACAGCCAAAAAAAAAAAAAAAGGAGTCCTGGGTTCCACCTCCTCTTTCACCACTACCCACATTGTTGGTCATGGCCAAGGACTTTCTCTTTGGGGTGCAGTTTCCTCGTCTATAGAAAGGGATTTGGATAAATCAACTCTGAGTTGCATTTCAACTCTGCTGTAACTTCTCTGCAATGTTTAAGTAGGGACAAATTAGAAATCTCAGTCATGCCTGTTCTTTTGCCCACCTGGCAACTGATTCCCTCACTACAGGACACTCAGGAGCCCCATTCCTGCTCCCACCCCTGGCATGATGTTTTGGCTCAGGAGTTTGACACCCTGGGCTCCTGGCTCTGCTCTGCCACTAACTGACTATGACTATCCCTTATCTCTCGGCAACTCTCTGGATAAGAATTATTCTCTTTTGCACAGCTAACACACTTGCTGTGTGCTAGTCACCGTATGAATGAATTCAGTCCTCACCACAAGTCTATGAAATAGGTTCTAACATACGAGTATCCCCATTGCACAGATGAGGAAACTGAGACACAGAGAAATTAAATACCTGCCCATGTGGGGTTACAGAGCTGGCAAGTGGTGGAGCCAGATTGGAGCCTAGGCAATCTGGCTCCAGAAATAGCATTCTCAACCATCATACTTTGGCTTGGAGAGGATCCTTGATTTACCCAAGTCTCAAGTAGACTAAGCTCTCTAAGTCATAGTTCACTCAACATGAAGCGTGCCTCAGGACCCCTCCTGGGCTTGCTGTGGGACGAAACAAGATGTGAAGCTGTCAGACTGATGGTTTCTTCTCAGTCTGCTTGGGGTTTTGCTGGGCTCTGGTCCTCCCAAGTCTGCTCCCCCAACCCCCATTCTGGCTGAGACCGAAGTGTGTGTTTGTGTGGATGGGAGCTATGACAGCAAGGGGCTGTCCCCCTGAGCTACAGCTGATCTGATCTGGGACAAAGGACTGTTAAGATAAGTTCAGCGCTAGGAAGTGGTCATTGAAACCACCCAAGGCTGGAGCTCTGTGCTGGGGGAGGGAGGGAGCAGCCTCACTTGGGGGAGAAAAGGAAGGGCCTTTGAATTACTCTCACTGCTTGTTTTTTTTTTTTTTTTTTTTTTTTTTTTTTGCGGTATGCGGGCCTCTTACTGCTGTGGTCTCTCCAGACGCACAGGCTCAGCAGCCATGGCTCACGGGCCCAGCCGCTCCGCGGCATGTGGGATCCTCCCGGACCCGGGCACGAACCCATGTCCCCTGCATTAGCAGGCAGACTCTCAATCACTGCGCCACCAGGGAAGCCCTCACTGCTTGTTTTTTAATGCCAGACGAGGGTTCTTGCTGAGAGTTGGGAGGTGGGGTGGGTGGATATTTGTGTAGCTTTTAAGTCTAGGGCTTCTAGTCAGTACTTTGGAAAGGGGTCTCCTTACCTCACTGTTAACGGCAAAACAAAAAGAGCTCCTTTCTGCCCCTCACTTCTATGTTCATTCTCAGTCTCCGAGGTTGTGTAACTCCCATTGCTGTGGGGTGGGGATGTAGAGGGGCCGCCTATGCTTATGACTGGGACAAAAGCTTTCATGGGATTCCTCCACTGGGTACCCAGTCACCAAGTACTGTCCACCAGCTAACCCTGGTGTGTTGTTGCCATTAGTCATCTGAGATCCTTGATGGACTGAGATGGAGAATACGTAAATAAAAATAAACCCCTATCATTACAGTGGTCAATACTTTCATACCCACTGATCCTTCACTGACCCTGTGAAGTCAGGGCCTTGGGTTAGATTCTGGGGTACAAAGGCTGTTGATATAGATGAAGAAGGGGGTACATGAGGCTCAGAATGGCAGTCAGATAATGGGTTTCCATACCGAGCTCTGCCCCTTGCTGGCCACATGACCTGGGGTGGGTGACTCAGTCCCTTCAGGCCTCAGTTCCTATTGGCCAAAGGAGATCCTGAACGTGGAGCCTCTTTGTAAACTGGAAAAGGCTCTCCAGCAGCTGGGGATTTATGGCTGTGCGCACTGTGGCTTAGAACTCAGTACTTTATACTCCATTTAAATGCTGCTCCCTTGAGGGGGCTGAGGTCTTCCTCCTCCTGGTCCTGCCTCCACAGCTGCCACCCTGCACTCAGGGAGGTCCAAAGAGGTCCAGGCAGGACCAGAAAGGACAGGGCATGGGAGGTATGCCCAGGAGGGACGAGGGAGGAAGGTCTGCCCAGTGCCGCCTCCCTGCCCATGCTTGGCTCCCACTGGCAACCTAAGCCCTTTGCCTCCCAAACTGATCCTGGAATGTAAACCCCTAGCCAAGCACATTCTTTAGCCAGGTCACCAGCTCCTGGCCCTTGGGAAGGGAAGCCAGCATTTCTCTTGGCCCTGAATGACGCTAGCACAATCTGGTGCGGGGGCTGCTACCACCAGCCTGGATTAATAGGCTGGCTGTCACCCAAAGTTTATGAAAAGCCCCATTCTGACCTATCACTCCTGTCAGAGCCCGGGGAGAAGGGGAGAGAGAACCCACCTCATAAGCAGGGGGATTTGAAATACTGTTCATTTCTTGGCTCTGGTTCCTCATACCAGCCAGATGCGCTCACAGGAAGGGGGGCTTTGTAAAGGTTCCTCTCAAAGCTGGTGCTCTCTGGGCCCTTGGTTGTCTGACTTTCCTTCTGTTTGGTTGTTTGCTACGCATTTGTTCCATTCAGCCACTTATTACACATTTAGGCTCTGGTGCCCAGCGCAGTGATGCTCTAGGCATGAGGGTTAACGATCTCACCGTGTCCTGAGGAGCCCTGTGTGTATGGGGGTGAGGTGGGGGTACACAAGGAGGGGGTATTCTGCATTCTGCGGGGAGGGATGGGCTGGGGCGGGGTAGGGTGGGGAGTGGCAGGGACAGGTTAGGGAACTGCCTGCCCCGGTGGTCTCCCACAAGTCACACTTGGCAGAGGTAAGGAAGGGGGGCTGGAAGGGCAGGACTTTCGTGAAGGGTCTTAGAAGTCAAGACGGAGGCTGGGAATCACCTGGAGGACCGGGGGAGCTGAGGGAGGGTGTTTCAGCTCTGTGAGGGTGTAGGCAGGTTTGCAGATGAGAACGGTTTCTGAAAGGGCAGAGGAATCCAGCCGCCATGTGGAGGGGGCCAGAGGTGTGGGACGAGGCAGTCGTTTTCCACCCACGGTTGAGCTGCCTTCCCCGAGGTGCTGGGACTTGAGTCTGAGGCAGAGTAAGACCAGTTTGGAAGGGCAGCTCCAATCCAGTCCCTTCTCCTACAGATGGGGACGCTGCATGTGGAGTGGGGAGCCTGGGAAAGGGATTTGTAAATTATTATTACCTTATAAACGTTTGTTTTTAAGAATGTGAATTGCTAAACTGAGATTAGGACCAAGGTCCATTGTCTGTTGAATGGGAGGCCGGTCGCCCCAAAGTTCTCCTTCTGGTCCTCCAGATAAGGCAGGCAAGGTGGGCCACCTTCTAGAGACAGTGAATGGGGCCTCAGGGGTCCCTCACCTCCTGGCATATCCACACCCCCCGTTCCGAGGCTGACCGAGGCTGGAGCCTGGACAGCCCGGTTAGTGCCCAAGCGGGTCAGCAGGCCACCAACCGCAAGCCCAGAGTTCCTCGCCCGCCCGGTCTCCACACTGCAGCAACGTGGAGGGTGCGGGGAGGGGGAGGCGGACCCCACGAGCCTGGGGGAGACAGAGTTCTCCCTGAACCACCTACAAAAGCCACCACTTCTAAAGTGTCACCTCAGGCATCAAGTCTTCAGACACTTCCGGGCCTCCAGCCCCTCACCCCATTGACCTTCTGAGTCGTCTGCCAGATATTTCCTCTTCAGAGGAGGCAGGCGGCTGGGAGGTTTTGCATGAAAAAAAGAAAAGAAAAGTCTCAAGAGCCAGGAGAATTCAGTCTGGCTAAATTAGGAATGGGACTGGGGCACCAGGATCTTTTCCCCTGTCCTTTCCCTTCACCCATTCACTGTCTCAGTCCAGGTTTACCAAGTGCTGGCTGCGTGCAGGGCATGGACCAGGTGCTGAGCGCGTGAAGGTAAGCAGGGAAGCCGCAAACGTTCCCCCACCCCCCACCCCGCCCCGTTTACGGAACTCGTGACAGCTGGGGGAAGCCACAGGACTCCTTTGGGTCTCGGTTTCCTCCCCTGTAAAATAGATGGATCCCGGTCTTTCCTAAGGTCCTAGGGAAATGAGGGTGCAAAGGTCCCCCTGGCTGTTGCAGCAAACTGTGCACGAGGTTCTGGAGGGGCCGGCAGTGTGGATGTCAAAGCAGTGGATGCTCCTGAGCTGGCAACTCACCGTCCACACTGAAGGGGTTCTGAGCCCGGGCACCTGCTCCCAGTGTGTGTACCAGAGTGTAAGCGTGAGGGGTATATGTGTGAGTGTGAGGCGTGCGTAAGAGCGTAAACATGTGCGTGAACGGGTGTGCACATGCGTGTGAAGTGCGTGTAAAAGTGTGGGGTGTATTTGAAGTGTGTGGGTATAAGAGTTTAAGGCACGTGTGAGTGTGAGCTATATTGTAAGGGTGTGAGGCAAGTGTGAAGCATAAGAGTGAGGTGTGTGAGTTGTGTATGTGAACATGAGTGATTATGTGAGTGTAAATCTGCGAGTGTACATGTAAGGTCTGTGTAAGAGTGAGGGGTATGTGGGTGTGTGAGGTGTGTGTGTGAACATGAAGGAGAGAGGGGAGGGGGAAGGGAGAGAGGGGAGGGGGAAGGGAGAGAGGGGAGGGGGAAGGGAGAGAGGTGAGTGTGTGTGTGTGAGCGTGTGTATGTTTGTGAGTGTGCTTATGTGCAGGGGTCAGGCTGGCCCAGAGCATGCTGGATGGAGTCGCAGGAAGTTTGTCTGGTATGAAATACCAACTGCACATAACCTGTAAAGGGGTCCATCACTCTTGGAAAGCGGGACACTTTGGCCTCTGGGCTGCGGACGGTGGTTTCTTGGTGCTCTGCTTCACGCCGTCAGGAACACGTGGGCTCTGGGGGTCCTTTGAACCAGGCACACACCTGCCTGGGGAGCTCAAATGAACTGGATATTTGGGAAAACACCCCACAGTTTAAATTATTAAAGGGTCACATCCTGAGGGAGAATGCAGACTCTACAAGAACGTAACACAGGGTACTCTAGAGACATTGTGCACTTGCAGCCAGCTGGCTCACCGCCCTTTCCCAGAGATTGGCTCCTCCCCCCTACTCCCCACCCACTCCCCCGTCACTCCTGGCACCGCCAATGGAGAGGGGTGTGCTTGGAGAGGCGGCCACAACCATCATATCACACTGATGCTGACCTTCCTCAAACCCTTCTTCTCGAGGCATCGACCCACTATTCAGGGTCGGCACAGGCTCCAACTTGCCTTCTAATCATTTTTCACATCACTCCCCACTCCTGTGTGCATTCTGGCACCCAAGTCTCCCTTCCCTTGAGGCCCAGTTATAACAGCAGTCTCCTCCAGGAAGCCTTCCCAGATCAGCTCAGTCCTCAGAGCCAGGAAGAGGCAAGGAAGGTTCCCCCTCCCTCTTGATTTCAGACTTCTAGAATTGTGAGGCAATACATTTCTGTTGTTTTTGAAGCCACCAGTCTGCAGTATTTTGTTATGGCAGCCCTAGGAAACTAATAAAATGGAAGCTTATCTGTCCAACCTGCCTGGGTCCTTTTATGTGCCCGTCTCTTCAGCTCTTGCCTGTGCTCTGCCTCATGCCTTCACTTCTGCAGTCTAATGCCAACAGGAAGCGCCTGCCCACGCAACTCTTTGATCTCACCAAGCCTGGCCTGAGGCTTTGGTCCTGTTCTGCCGCCACCCAGGGGCGGGCATGCCATCTCTTACTGCAGAGCTCAGAATGGTGGGCGGTAGGGGTGTGCACTACCCTCCACCCCGGCAGCTGGATTAGAGTCTCCGTTCCATCACTTGTTAGCTGTGCCGCTTGGGTTAGTCATAGGGTTCCCGGTTCTGTTTCTTCTTCTACAAGATGGGGGTTGGAAAAGGCCGATGGTACCCCACCTCCTGTTCAGTGTATCTGTGGGCCAGAAAGCTCGACGCAAATGCAAGAGAACATTAGCAATTCTGGAGGAGAAGAAGCCATGGAAGGGAGGGACTTGTCCACTTTCTGTGGTTCTAAACCCTCCTGGCACTTTAATCGCCCAGCAGATGGACCTTCCTCCAGAGGAGGCCTGACAAGCTTGGCCCACGTGTTTTTCTGAGGATTCCAACCCCAACTGGGGTTCTTTCTTTCAAAAAAAAAAAATTGTTTACTTATTTATTTATTGGCTGTGTTGGGTCTTCATCGTTGCACGCGGGCTTTCTCTAGTTGCCGTGAGCGGGGGCTACTCTTGGCTGCGGCGCGCGGGCTTCCCACTGCGGTGGCTTCCCTTGTTGCGGAGCGCAGGGTAGTTGTGGCGCACGGGCTTCAGTAGTTGTGGCGCACAGGCTTAATTGCTCCACCGCATGTGGGATCTTCTTGGATCCAGGTCCCCTGCATTGGCAGGCGGATTCTGAACCACTATGCCACCAGGGAAGTCCCTGGGGTTCTTTCTCCTCTTAGATGGTGCCTTGGTGATTTTACTTCGTTTTCCTCAGAAGAGGAACTTGGCTGATCCAATGTGTTCCAATGGCACACATCTGATCATGATGCTTCTCCACTTAAAATCCTTAATCTGCTCCCAGTTTCCCATATGGATAAAGTCCAGACTCCTTAGCAAGGCACGTGAGGCCTCCTGATCTGCCCTGCCTGTACTTCCAGCCCATCTCCCTAGATTCTCTGCAATGTGCATGTGGTCCCTCAGTGGACTTGAGAACACCTCTGTCTCTCCCTCAACAACAGAAAATAATAGCGCAGCTACTCACCTTATATATGCAAATCATTTTGTGTATAGTAGGTAGCTCTTAAACTCAGTGAGGCCTTATTTTGTTCATTTTACAAATAAGGAAACTGAGATTCGGGGGTTAACAACGTACCCAAGTTCAATCCGCACATGACAATTATGATTTGAACTCACATTTCCTGCTTCAAAGCCTGGGGTCATCCCCCTCTGCCTGGCTGCTCTCCCTCTTCTTTCAAAGTGCAGTTTGAGATTTGTTTTCTGGAAACCTCTCTGATCCCCTCAGTTCCTCTCAGCTCTCTGTAGCCAGTAAGGATGGGGCACCTCTGGGTTACACTAGCAAAGGCTGACACTTGTCTCATCAAATACTAACTGCAGATTTAGTCCCCGTCTCCCTCCCAAGACTGCAGCTACTGGAGGGCAGGAATCCCAAGTCCAGGACCATGCCAGACACGTAACTGGAGTTCAGTGTCAGACAATGCTTTGCAATAGCTGACACAGTCAAAGAGCCAGAAGGGAACTTTCCTGGGATGTAAATTTAGGACTATTCTATGCTTGTTTCACGTTAGGGAGCCCTTCCCAATCTTTCCTTGCTAATTCTCATACTCATTCCTTGGGAAACAAAAGGACTGTTTGGAGCCCTCCATCTTTCCAGGTTTGACATTCTGAACCCCTACACATTACAGAGCAGCTGATTTTCTCCCCTTTCCTATGTGCTATTCCATTTGAGGCGATGCAGTACTGTGGTCACAGGTTTTAGAATCAGATTTGGTTCAGTCACTTAGTAGCTTGTGACCTTGGACAAGTTATATGACCTCTTGGAGGCTTAGTCGTTTCGTGTGCAAAATACGAGGATACTGCCTTCTCCACAGAGTTATCTGAGGATTGAAGCGGGTGCTTTGCCAACTTGTGAGATGGCATTGTCATTGCTTTACAGATTGGGAGATGAAGACAAGAGAGGGGAGGGGCCTTCCAGAGACGGATGGGGATGAGAAGGCTTATGGCAGGGAGGGGGTTGAGGCCCGGAGCCAGGCCATTGGACCCCAGATCCTGAGCGGCCTCTGCAGCACCACGAGGTACAGCCATGAGGTATGCCGCTGACACCCCCTATTTCCCTCGCTCCTCTGTGAGCCACACCCAAAGCTTCCCAGCATGGACCTCCAAGAGGTGAGTCCTCAGCAGATACCACCTTGAGCCCTGAGTGGCCCTCACAGGTTGCAGCAGTCAGTCCCCCATTCTCATAATGCGAAGAACCTTTAGGGCTGGCTACAGCCCTAAGGTACCCCAACTATTTAAAATGCCTCAGTCCCATCCACATGTCTGGTGCCATTCTGTGTGCTTGGAAAGCCTCCTACACACAAAGCTAGGCTTCCTGTTAGAAGGGGTGGAGGGAGCCCATTTGTAAATGCCTTTCTTGGGGAGGGGTTGGGGAGGGTGGGAGCAGGCAGTGCAGAGACAGAAGTGGAATGGAGGGCTGGGCTTCGCGATGCTTCCCCTAACCTGCTGCCCCAGCCTCTCTTTCTAACAGTCACTTCAGGGGGCTCAACGGAAATGGTCTGGGCGTGGGGGTCTGGAAGCAGTAGGGAAGGCCTCTCTGCAGTCTGCTCCGTAGGGGGCACCCGTGGCCACAGGATGCCAAGGTGGGAGGGAAAGGCTGGGTCAGCAGGTGGCAGTGTCCTTCCAGTGCCCAAGTAAAGAAAAAGATCAGGTACGAGAGAAAGGGAGGCAAAATGACTGTCCCGTAAAGACCCTGGTTCCACTTGTCTGTGAAGGTTCACTGGAGGTGTTACCTCCTCCAGGAGGCTCCGCGTGACCCCTCAGACGGGTGTTCCTGCTTCAGGAGAAATAATCATACCAGCACGTGGCGCGTGCTCCCTGAGCCCCCCACCGCCCCTCCAGGGCATGTATTTTTTTCATCTTTGTATCTCCCGTGTTAGCACAGCTTTTAAAAATAACTTGGGATCAGAAAGCGGTGCTATACCAGCTAAAAGGAGGCACGTCCTTCACGTTTTTACATTAGTGAGCAATTCCCTTTCTACTGTGGGCAAGACAGAAATGAGCTCGAGCTGAATGAACTGAGGCCAGTCACAAGACGTAACCCAACGAAGTCAGTTAACGAGCGCAGCCTTTCCCCAACGCGCCTGTGGGGCGTCAACGTGCAGGAGACGGGGAAGTGGGCTGTTTTCCTAGGAGTGAGGTGACTGGTCAGGGCAGGGTGGTTTGAAGGTGGAACCACCTCAGAAGGAACAGCCAAGAACAAGTGGTCCCTTGGGGCCCCGTTTAGCCTGAGAATGTCAGAGGGACTGTTTCATGCGGTCCCCTCTGCGCATCAAGACGCCGTCCACCCCACCCCTGCATCAGGGTGCCAGAGAAGGTAGGAATATAGAGTTTAATCATTGTGCTGCTGCTGTAAACCAGAGTGCAATTCATCCATCCTTCGTGGATTTTGATGCCACAGTGTAAATAAGAAGGTTTCACACAGAAACACTCTGGGGCTGTCGGTGACAAAGGGGAGCGGTGCCTCTGGTGGGGAGGGGTGACCGAAGGAGAAATGAAGTGAGGAGAAGAGTGTGAAGCAGACCCTGGGCTGGGCGGCTGCTCCATTCCCATCAGGACCCCGAGAGGCATGGGTCCTTCCTGGCCAGGGCTTCTGACCCGGACCAGTGCACGTGAACCCGACTCCCCTTCCAAATCAGCCGCCTCCAGCTTCAGGGCCAATTCTTGCTGAGTAGATGAGGTCCAGGGCAGGCCCACAGTTGGCCACCAAAGGGGGAAGGGATGTAGACCAATGGAGAGAATAGGGGTTGGGACCCCTGCCACCCTTCTCCATCTTCCATCCCAAGAGACCTTCAGACTAGCGCAGATCCAGGGAAAGGACAGCTACAAGTAGCTATCCTCTGGGTCAGAACTGCCCTGCGTACCCCCTATCCTGGAGATGGGAGAGGTAAACCCACAGGAAGGGAGGTAGCATATACTCCTGCTACCTACCTTTCTCTGCCTGAGCAGTAAGTGAGAACTCTCCCCAGAAGTCACCTGAGCCCCAACAGGGGAAGGGGGATGGCAGAGTCATCGAGACTTCTTACAATTTTCTCGGATTGGTAGGGTTTGGAGGTGGAGAGGTCACTTAGAGCCCAATGGCCTAACCCCACTGGCTGCTGACAGGAGCTGGCATCCAGGGAAGCAGCCCAAACTACTTTGATGAGATCATTCCTCTTGTCCAGAGTGGGGTGATCCGGTCCGGGACACGGTGGCTGGGCCCAGAGCCAGCTAGGAGTCAGAGACACACAGGGCTTCCACCGCATCGCTCA
Organism: Phocoena sinus; assembly: GCF_008692025.1. Taxonomy (NCBI): domain Eukaryota; kingdom Metazoa; phylum Chordata; class Mammalia; order Artiodactyla; family Phocoenidae; genus Phocoena; species Phocoena sinus. The sequence continues at coordinate 152,189,352 of NC_045763.1, read as the reverse complement.
GACCCTGGTTGACGCCCCCCACGGCTAGGAGGCAGTTCTTGACAACGATGCTGGAGCAGGCACAGCGGGGTGTGGGCATGGCGGGGAGGACCTCCCACTTGTTCTTCCCCGGGTGGAATGCCTCTGCCGTCTCCAGGACAGTGGGTTGGTTCCCTGAAAGTGCCAAGGGAACCGGACCTTACAAAGGAGTCCAGTCACCAATCTGCCCCGGGAGAGTCCCCCCATCTTGCTCCCCGCCCCCCTCTGGAACCACAAGCAGAAGCCAATCAACCTCAACTTCCTTGGCTACAGAATTGCTCCTTCCCCACCCTTTTGTCAAACAGCTGCTTTGTCCTTCCTGCCTTCTCTGTCTTTTCATCTCAAGAGTAACTTTTTTTCCCCACCGCTGCTTTTACCAGAAGTTTCTAGACACTACTGCCTCTCTTCTGCCCTTTACTGAGAAAGCTGCTCACATGGTCTAGCTTACATCAAGCTGCTTTCCTGTGTGGGTAAACAGGGTGTCTGTCCACACTGAGTAAACTCTGGGTTCCTGGAAGCTCTGCTGCCCATCTGTCTCTCCCCTGTTGATGTTGGGGTCCTGCCTTCAAAATACCCTAATCTCTGGGAGGTCTTATACAGCAAATCCTGAATTCATTAGAATAACTGATTTGATCAGACTGCTTCTCTACTCCATGACAGAGCTGGGTATCCAGGGAGAAGAGAAAGAGGACCAAGGCCAATCCCTGCCACACTTTCACCTCCAGTCATTCCTGGACAGGGGCCCAGGGACCTGTGCTTGGCAAGCCTGTGTCACATGGTAATCAGTATGTCCCTTATGCACTCTGGGCCTCAGTTTCTCCTGTGTAAGGGGACCGATAGACCGCAACTGAGGCCCATCCGTGGAGACACGACATCTAGGCTGGGAGGAGGGGAGTGCTTTGAAATTCTTTGGAATAAAGCAGTAGGCAGGTGGTGTGCAAGGAGCCAGCACCCTCCGCTGCTCATGCAGATCGCCTAGAATCCACCAAGCACCAGACCACAGTGCCAGCCCAGAAGCTCTATCCTTACCAAGTCCTCCAGCCACTATGACCCGTCCACTCAGAGAGCCGGCCACAAAGTCTGCCCGCCGCTTCTTAAGGAAGAATGAGCGCTCCATCTTCAGCCATCCTCCTATAGGCCATGGGTGATGGCAGGAGATACACAGAGAGAATTAGATGCTGACCACCCGCCCCTCCAAATACACATGAGTCCCAAACTGCTCTCACCCTAGGCAGCATCTCCACTCCATCTACCCTGTGTGCTCAGCGCATACACAATGTCTCCTGCTGTTTGAAATGATACTCTACCCTCTCCCATGCTTGCTGTAATCCAAGGAACCATAATCTCTTATGACAAATCACCTTGTTCTACCTCTGTTCTCACGGGCTTTAAGCTGGAAAGGAGGCTGACTAGAGGCAGAGAGCGTCAGAGTCAGGATCCTTCTGTTTTTCCACGAGTAAAAAACAGGAAAAAGCCCTTCCTCACCTGGCCCTGGCTGGATGTTGTAAGAATGGACAATAGGTGGAAAAGGCTTTGATAAAAACAACTAACCAATCAAAGGGAACCCTGTACAGATGAAAGAACTTGATCCCAAGAGTAGCCCTGAATGGAGAAGGGTGTTCAGACTCTGAAAGGCTCACCCAGCTGGGTAAGTGAGCCTGGGTGGATGGATGGGATGGGGGTAAGGTGGGGGATTCAGCCAGAAGGGAGATGCGCAGCCGGGGACTGGTGCCCAGCTTACCCTGTTCCATGTCGAACACGTCCATCGTCCGGAGGAACTTGGGCTGCTGGTAGAGCCGACCCTGCCGCAGGCCACCCAGGCTGTACAAGCGGTCGTCTAAGGTCACAAAGCTGGAGAAGGCCCGCTTGCAGGGAATGTTGGGGAACTTGGTCCAGGAGCGAGTCTCGATGTCAAAGACCTCGAAGGCGTTGACCGCGTACTTGGACTGTCGTCCCCCTGGAGGCCAGAGTAGGGCGAAGGTTGGGCAGAAGAGTAAGTCTCTGAGGACTGGGGCTGGGTTTCCCCTTCTGACTGTTATCAGATCATATAGGAAGCTCCCTGAGGGGTGGGGCAGCATGATTAACCCCCAGTGCCCCGGAGATGCTCAGCACACAGGCACTGCTTCCAACAGGAACTGACCCGGGGGAGGGAAGAAGGGCCAGACATGGGCCAGACAACCTGTCCTTACCCAGCACATAGATCTTGGAACCTCGGAAGAATGAGGTGGCAGCATATCTCGGGGTGGGCATGGGTGCTAGAGACACCCACATGTCCTTGAGCATGTCATAGTGTTGGAGGTGGTTGTGTGGACGGAGGTCCAGGCCCATCCCGCCTGCCGCGTACACTCGGTAATCTAAGGAGAAAGGCCGTACAGCAGACACTATGAGACAGGCCCATCGTACTCAGCTCCTACCATGGCCAGGCTCTGTTAACCCCTGGAATACAAGCACTGAAGCCCGGCTAGGTCCCAACCACCGCTCTGCCCGAGAATGGGTTGGTGGCACCATTAAAAGTTCCTGCCACAGTCAAGCCTGGGTCTTCTTGAAGCCATGTCAGGCCTACATGCCTTAGCCTTCCTTGGTGGCTGGCCCTTGGTTAAACCCGAAATACTAAGGCTTTCACAGAGGTATACTGCAGTGGAGTCTAGGCCTGGACAACCCTTTGCAGGTCTTATCCCCTCCATTCTCCTCCTTCCTGGGCAGCCAGAGGGAGGCCAAAGAGAAGGGGTATTCCTCTGATACCCTCCAATAGTGGCCTCTTCCTCAGGAACTCCCAGATCAGAACTCTCTAGACCTAGCAGGAGCCTTTGGAAATGAGGTCAGCCCTGGTGTCATTGGCCTTGTGGGACACTGGCCTGCTGCCATCTCTTTCTTTGTCCGGATAGGTGAAGGCTATCCTCCTTCATGCACAGGAAAGTTCTGAGCTCCAGGAGGCACCCTGCACTGAATGGGCTAGGGGTGAATGAGGGAGAGGCTTTGGAGGAGAGAAAACTGGCCCCTATGAGAAGCCCTGCCCAGAGAAGTGAGTTCCCCCCCCCCCCCTCTACTGCTCTTGGTTGCGGGTGACACAGTGCAGCAGAGAGGATGGGCAACGCCTCCATGTTTCCCTGGGCCTCACCCCAGTACCTCACGCAGCCTGTTAAGGACACAGCCCTACCCCCAGGGCCCTCTTTTTCCCAGGGACTCACCCCTGCCCAGGATTCTGTCTCCTAGTAGCCAGTCCTCACTGCTTCCGGCTCTATGAGACTTTCATTCTTCAAGGGGATTGCAGGGGTGAGTACTACTTCTTTCTACTTTCCAATCTTACTAAAGAGAGGGAAAACAAATCCCAGCCCTAGCCTGTGGCTGGGAGATGGGGCCTGCTAATGAGAAATTTACCTTACACAAACTCCGCCTCTTCTATTCCTGTTTTCACCCACACACCTCCAGCTGCGAACCCTCACATCCAGTCCACACTACCATTCCTGCACCCAATTCTTACTCATCCTTCCAGAGTCACCTGGGTGTCCCTGGATTGCAAGGCTGGGCTGAGAGCGGTGGCTCAGGACCTCCTGTGGCACCTGCACCACCCTACTTGCCACACGTTACTGAAATAACCTTTGTATGCTTCTTTCAATAGATTGTTAGGTTCTTGAGATTTGTTAATCTGTGGCCCCAGCATCTGCTAGAAAGCGTGTAAATTCTTAGTAAACTAACTGTTGAACCCATTCAATGCCATAGTTAAGAGCACAGACTCGACCATCACCTGCTGGCTGTGTAACCTTGGGCAAGTTACTTAACCTCTCTGGGCCTCACATTGCTTCTCTCTAAAATGAAGATAGTAATAGCACTTAACTCATGAGACAGGTTGTGAGGGTCAAAAGGGTTCATACCTATAAGGCACCTATGGTAAGGACTCAATAAATGTTGGTTCTTAATCTTTCAGCCCCACTTATTGAGATCTGCGGATAAAGGACTACCCTTTCCCTCTCTATTTCCCCATGGGCCTCCACGCCTTCCATCTTTCTTACTGGGAGTTCAGGAGGCCCCATTGGCTACTCTGCCCTCAGGGATTTTGAGTTAGAGTTTCTCTCTCTGACCTTCATTGGTAAGACCTGGGCTCCTAAAGGCAGGGATCAGAACTTCTGCGTCTTTCCTTCCTCCCTGGGACCTAGAACTGTGCCAGGGACAGAGCAGGTACTCAAGAAACACTGGTTTCTGATCTACAGTAGACCTGACAGGCAGCTGAAATGGTTTTGCAAGAGAAGGAGAGAAGGCTGCATCCCACTAAGCCTGTCTGATCTGAACTTGGGGTCTCCTAACTCCTGCTGGGCCATTTTCCATAAAACCCTGTGTGTTTTAGCAAAAGAGCTTTCAGAGCCCCCTCTGTGCTCTGGGCTGTACCAGGCCTGAAAAGAAAGAAATGATGGGCTTGGAAAAAGCGAAATGAGAATCAAATCTACGTGATCAGCACATGCATGCCCTGAGAACCTAGTGAACCTGGGCAAGATGCCCCAGAAGCACGACCCTCAGGAACATTATGGTGTCCACTCATCAGTGTCTCTTAGATCAGGAGGCAGATGGTGGTGAGAAGGTCCTGGAATCAGGTCCCAAAGCCCTCCCAGTGGGGCCTAGTGATGGTACGAGGATGGCATGAACATCCCCAGGGCCCCAAATATGTGTCTGGAGGTGGTGGCACTTGCAAGGAAGATTTCAGGGGATTTGGTGCTGTGGGTGGAAGGCCCAATCATTCTGCTGAATGAAGGGATGTACAGGGACATTGCACTAACCCCCTTTGGCTCTCCCCTCTGGCCCGGCCTGCCCAGTTTGCTGGGAGGAATCTGGTGGGGTGGAGTGGAGCTCTGGCATCATATTGATTTACTAGACACTTCACTTGCTGAGTCTCAATTTTCCCATCTGTAAAATAAGGCCAGCGGGTCTCTAGTTTCAGTGTCCATTGTAAAGATCAGCTGGGGATCGGGAATGTGACAGTGGCCTCCAACTCAGTGTTGGCTTCCATCCCTTTCCCCGTGGCGCCCCACTCCCTTCTCTCTGCCCACCCTCAGCCTTGGCCCCACTCGCCTTTGGCTGTGACAGAAATGCCCATGGCGGCCTCGCGCAGCATGCTTCTCTTCTTCCACTTGCCTTCATCGATGTTGTACATCTCCACGACCTTCAGAGGCAGCTGACTGGTGCCCACACCCCCGATCACCATGATCCGCTTCCCCAGGGCGGTGACAGCCACCCCGGCCCGGGCTGTGGGCAGGGGGCGCAGGTCGGTCCACTGGTCGGCCTCGGGGGAGTAGACCTCAAAGCAGTCCACGGGGACGCCGTTGTCGTCACACCCCCCGATGGCATAGACCTGCCCCCCGGTTTCCAGCAGGGAGCAGTAGACCCGGCGGCTGGGCAGTGGCGCCAGGCGCTTCCACTGGAAGTCCTTGACGTTGGGCACCTCCATGGCACTCCCGGGGACCCCGCCCGCCGCGCCCCCGCGGATTGCCGTGGGAGGTGCGAGCCCGGGGGTCCGCCGGCTACTCCGCGCCCCCTCTCGCCGCCTCCATCTCGCTCCGGTTCGCCTGCTCCCGCCCGACCCCCAGCAAGGGCCCCGACGCCGGCCAGCGCTTCACCGTTCCTCGAGACTCAGCTGTCCGGAGGCGTCCGAGCCCGGCCCTGCGGGAGGAATGGGGCGAATCAAGGGCAGCCGGGCCCGGCGCCCTGGCCTCCTGGCGTGGGCGGGCGAGCGGGCTCCCAGCCCCCCGCCAACTTTCAAGGGAAGACGCGGCGGCGAGGGCGCCACCCCGCGGCGGCATCAAACCCGCACCGCTTTGTCCCCCGCCGCTCCCAGCCAGCTGGTCGGAAACCCGCGGAACGCGTGGGGGGCCGGGGCGTTCCGGGGTTCGGGGTGCCAGGCTGCCTCCCGGCGAAGCAAGGAGTTAACACCTTTCGGCGCCGCCGCCTGCCTCCCCCGGCTCTCCCTCCCCGCCGACTCCCGTCCCTGCCCCCGCGCCACTTACACAGTGCGGCGGCGAGGCGCAGGCAGCGCATTACCCGAGAGCGGCGCGGGGAGCAGGGGAGAGGGCGCTCTGTCCTTCCTCGGTCCGCACACCGCTGTCACACACCCAGAAGAGGAGAATAAATGAGCAGCAGGAAGGAGAAGCGGAAACGCCGCCGGAGGGTGGGGTTGGGGGGAGGCCGGCGAGCCGGCTCCACGCACATCCCCACCATCAGCCGCCACACCTGTGCAGGAACCCGCGTGCGCCCCGCGGCGAAGCGAGCCCTGACCTCTTTACAGAAGCCCTGGCTGCGCTCGGACTGCGGGGGAGGGAACGGGCCCGGCGGGAGACGCTCACCTTGCCCACTGTTCAGGGAAAGCGGGGCACTAGAGCCAAGTACCCAGATGACGGGGACTAGACTCCCTCCAGTGTGGGGGTGGGCGGTTTGTGAGTGTTTGTTTTGGATGAGGAGGCAGAGAGTCCAATTACCCAGTTTATCTACAGTACACAGACCCAGTTCGTGACAGCCTGGCTCAATAGTCGACTTTGCTTTGGGGGAGGTATTATCAAATGGTTTAACCTAATAGAAACAAGTTATGTGGGTGTGACACACGCAGACCTGACACGGGTGCATCCAATGTACGCACCGACCTGCGCACATGTGCATAATTTACACATCACCTCACCCTCCACCCGGAGATGCTCATATCCACGGAGAAACTGACAGAAAATGCACAGTTATGCGGACACACAGCCACAGACAAAAGTGGAAAGGCAAACACGTGAGTGGTCCCTCCCACATCACACCTTAGGAAGGGAAAACCTGGTTATCAAATCTTGGCCCTCAGCACCAACCCACAGGTCTTGCCAGATAATTCTTTCAAGCCATTCTGTAATGGCCTTATCAGGACAGTAGTCCCCAGTAACAAAAGTGCCCATGACACCAGTGAGCCACCTGGTGTGATGAACTGCAGGCTTGTGGGGTCCTCCCACATGGTTCCCTTGAATAGAGCCAAGTGTTGAAACGCTCAGGCTTGGGAGTCTGACAGAGCTGGGTTTGAATTCTGGCTCTGAAATTATTTAACTACTCCGAGGCTCAGTTTCCTTATTTTATTTAGATTAAACTTTGTATTTTGAGATAAATTGTGGATTCACATGCAGTTGTAAGAAATAACACCTTTTACCCAATTTCTCTCAATGGTAACATCTTGCAAAACATATAGTACAATAATATCATAGCCAGGATATGGAAATTGATCAGTCAAGATTTAGAATATTTCCATCACCACAAGAACCCTTCATGTTGCCTTTTTTTTTAAATTGAAGTATAGTTGATTTACAACACTGTGTTAGTTTCAGGTGTACATATTGCCTTTTTATACCCCTACCTTCTTCCCTCTCACCCCTCTCTCTCCAACTCCTGGCAACCACCAATCTGTTCTCCATTTCCATAGTTCTGTCATTTCAAGAATGTTATATAAATAGAAACTTACAGTACGTAACCTTTGGGTATTGGCTTTCTTTTCTCCCAGCATGATTCTGTGGAGATTCATCCAAGTTGTTGCATGTATCACTAGTTCATTCCTTTTTATTTCTGAGTAGCATTCCATGGTATAGATATATCCTTGTAGATTTTTGTGAAGATTAAATGAGATGATATTTTTGGGACTTCCCTGGTGGTGCAGCAGTTAAGAATCTGCCTGCCAATGCAGGTGACACAGGTTTGAGCCCTGGTCCGGGAAGATCCCACATGCCGCGGAGCAACTAAGCCCGTGCGCCACAACTACTGAGCCTGAGCTCTAGAGCCCGTGAGCCACAACTACTGAAGCCCGCATGCCTAGAGCCCGTGCTCTGCAACAAGGGAAGCCACCGCAGTGAGAGGCCCGAGCACCACAACGAAGAGTAGCCCCTGCTCGCCGCAACTAGAGAAAGCCGTCGTGCAGCAACAAAGACCCAACGTAGCCAAAAATAAATTTATTTTTTTTAAAAATGAGATGATATTTGTAAAGTGTTCAGTTCAGCTTCTGACACACAGCAAGGGTCTGGTAAATCACTATGAATACCATTACTACTACAACTACTATCAACAAAACCAAGAAAAAGAAAAACTGAGAACAAGCACAAACATTTTGCCCCTCACTTAGAAATGACTTCCTGTGAGAAACAGAGGTCACAGTACCTCTTAACAGCTCATAGGCCCACCTTAACATCTTGAGTTCTTGGCTTAGAAATTCCACTGCTGTTTAGTTTGAATTCTCTGTACTTACATAGTAAGTACCTCTAAGAACCTTCACAGAGGACAGTTGTGTTGGGGCTCAGAGCAGGCCACCCCAAGGTATACCACAATGGCATACTGATTATTTTAAGTTAAAGTTACTTGAGGAACAGCTGTTGGGAAAAAACATTTGATATTAAAAAAACACTCTGTACCCCTTCTTTCCCCCGAAAGTGGGAAATAAATCTCCCATGTGAAAATATCCTCCCCATATCAGGAGAGAGAAAGCATCCTTACTTATCACCAGAGTTAGGGAATTCAAGGCTAAGAAAACTGTATAAACAGATTTTGTTACTTCATTAGTCTGTACCTGAAGCGCAAGCCCCTTTGGTAAGTCTTCACAAATAATTGTTTGTCTAAAAATGACATATAGGGCTTCCCTGGTGGCGCAGTGGCTGAGAGTCTGCCTGCCGATGCAGGGGACACGGGTTCGTGCCCCAGTCCGGGAAGATCCCACATGCCGCACAGCGTCTGGGCCCGTGAGCCGTGGCCAGTGAGCCTGCGCGTCTGGAGCCTGTGCTCCGCAAAGAGAGAGGCCACAACTGTGAGAGGCCCACGTACCGCAAAAAATAAAAAATAAATAAAAATGACATATAAACAGCCTGCTATGGCACTTCGGGGGTCCCATTTCTATGGGACCTCTGTGCATGTGAATTAAATTGGCTTGTTTTCCCCTCCTGACAATCTTGTCAATTTAACTATTAGACCAGCCAAAAGAACTCAAGAGGAGTAAGGGGCGAAATTTCCCCCTCCCTGAAATTTGTGTTCTGTTTATTCAATAAGAACACGAATTCCAAAAAATGTGGTCTGAATTAATGAAGTTTCACAGGAAACATCAAACATTTCTCTTCTTCCTGGAGATCACAGTCTGCCCAGAGGAATAGGGAACAAACCCTCAACCATCAATTTAAACTGTCTTCACAAAATCACGGCAGGGTGATCAGGAGGATTGAAAGCCATACGCATTCCACAGAGGGGCTTGTTGAGGGTCCACCTTCAGCCTCTCTTGCCCATGGAGCCTTCTCCCAAAGCAGTGAGGCAAGGCTTCTTGTGCCTCCACCCACCCCAGCTGGGACAGCTCAGTGAGCAGGTATAGAAAGTTCATACTACTTTATGTTTGCATAACTCGAGCTAAACTAAGCCCTCGCACATCCACTTTCTCGTAATCTTAAAAACCCTAGGAAAGGTTGTCAGGCAGGTATTAGCACCCTGTTTTACAGATGAGGACTCTGAGACTTAGTGACATGAAGTAACTGACTTATGACCATGTGAGCCGTTCAGGGTGGGTCTAGTTTGTGAACTCCAAATCCAGTGCTCTTTCGCTTTATCATAATTAAATCACAAATGAAAGAATTGTGCATTATTAAGGACATCAGGCTTCACTACTCTCACTTGGCTTTCTGTCCAATTACAGTGAAGGAAGGGGCCCAGACCTCAAAGGTTTCAGTGACTGTCCTCTCCCCGTTGCCATACTGTCTGTGCCAGGCAGCATAGCTGGGAAAGGACTAGAATCCAGGCCCAGAATAGGCCCCATTCTAACCTAATGTTCATGTCCTGCAAGCAACACCCTCTGTGAGGACTATGGGACTCAGACCCTTGGAAAAGTACTAAGAAGAGGATGCCTTCCAGGCCATGGCCTAATTCCTTGTTTTGGAAGTCCTGGCTTTTCCCCATTTCCCCCACTCCTTCCCCCATAGCTCTTCCTCCCAGCCAGGTGACATCCTTTAGTCTTTACACTGAAAGCACGTTGAGGAAGCTTGTAACCTAGCAACCACCACTTAAGATTCCCTGAGTCACCTGCGGTTTCCATGCCTGGGCTGAGTGCACCAAGCTGGGGACTTGTGGAGTGCCAAGCAGAGGTGGGGAGTCCAGTGACCCCCTTTTATTTTTCAACAGCTCGTTCCAGTGGGTAACCACTTTCCCCATCAGGAAATTCTTCCTCATGTCAAGCCTAAATCCTTCTGCTTTAAAACCTTGTGTTGCCTCGGGTCTGGGTTTCTCTTCTCTCTAAGAAAGTGTTTGAGTTTTGCCTTGGTTACAAGGTGGTACTGGGAAGGTAGGAAAGTGGGGAGAGGAAAGTTCATGAAAGCCTCTAAAGATGAGGCCTTTGGTACTTTGGAGTCTTAATTATTGTGGTATTAATGCATCAGTCAAATCGGTTGAGGGGTGCTCAGCCCCAGAAATACTTATTATTATTATTATTTTTGCGGTACGCGGGCCTCTCACTGTTGTGGCCTCTCTTGTTGCGGAGCACAGGCTCCAGGCGCGCAGGCTCAGCGGCCATGGCTCATGGGCCCAGCCGCTCCGCGGCATGTGGGATCTTCCCAGACCGGGGCACGAACCCGCGTCCCCTGCATCGGCAGGCGGACTCTCAACCACTGTGCCACCAGGGAAGCCCCTATTATTATTATTTTTTAAGTCTCAAATTGGTTTTATTAAAGCCTAATTTACATACATGAAAATGCACAGTCTGACTCAGCATCGATTGCGTTTATTAGCTATTCAGGGGCCGGCCTTCACGGAACTCTGTGGTAGGTTTTGGGGAAGCTGAGGGTGTAGTGAGGTGACAGTCTCTTCCCAGTAAACTAGGCAGATTCCCAGTGTGGCAGACTATGGATGTAGTATCTCTGTGTAGGGCCTCAAGGGACTGGTGGGATTCCAAGTGTAGAGCACACGGGGTGGGGGTGGGGAAAGAGGTGTTGTTTAGCTATTAAATTCTACAGTAGCTCCTTTCTCCCTCCTCAGAAATACAGTTTACCCTCCTGTCAGTAGATACCACGGAACTCCCTCTGTGGGTACCACTCTGGGGGAGGGACGCACCTGGAGCCCCCTGAGGCTGGGTCACCTCCCCTGTGTAGTTCTCTCTCTGCAGTGCCCCACAGTCACAGGGCAGTGGGAAGGTGTGTGGAATCTGGAATCAGACAGACGCTTGAATCCTGGCTCAGCCGTCCCCTGGCTGTGTGACTATGAATAAATCACTTACATCCTGAATCTCAGTTCCTCATCTGTGGAAAAGGGAAGAAGAAAATCTACTTTCCAGCATTATGGGGGGAACGAGATGCCAGGCATGGCTCCTGGGCAGGCAGTAGGTCCTCTATAAAGAGTACAGCTTTCCTCCCTCTGTGATGGCAGGTTTCCATACCTCTGACTTTCTGTGTACTCCAGGCAGTGTGTCCAATAGCACGTGCCAATCTCACGAGGCAGGCACCTTACCAGGGCCCCCACCCTCCTGTATCCAACCATTTCTGGGCCTATGTCTTGGACAGGATATTTCCTCCTAGCTAACTGGAATTCCTTCCACTGCAGCCTAAACAGCATTGTGATCTGGAGAACAGCTGGTGCCTCTCCTTTAGATAAGTACATTCTTATTCCTCACCAGAAGCTTGGGCTTGTGGTATTCAGGGGCTGGGGAGGGAAGGTGACTCATCCAGTTAGGACTGAGGCTGCCAGCAGACCAAGGGAAGGGTAGATTCCTCCCCCAACATTGAAAAGCCTCATTAGAGCCCGCCCTGCCCAGTCCTGACATCAGCCCAGAGGAAGGATTTAGGGCTCAAGAGGACTTGATTGGAGCGGGTGCAACACAGGTGCCAGCAGCCACAGCCATAATCTGCATCTGTTCATATGGCACTGCCACCCTTAGGGTGTCAGTCTGAGGTCCCACGGGATGGCCTCAGACAACGGGGCTTCCCCTCCTGACCATGCAGCCTTGATTAGAGAGCTGAGTTAGCCACGCTCCTTCCAGTACCCACCTTGCTCCCTCCTCCTACTGCAAAGTATAGCACAGAGCACAGAGCACAGAGCACAGAGCATACAGCATAGAGCCTAGAGCCTAGAGGGACTTACTGGGTATCAGTTTTAAATGCATCTGTCCACCCACGAGCAACTTCTGCCTACTTAGGTAAAATCGGGACATTTTACCTAAGTGTAAAATGGATCACAGGTAAGGGATTGGCAGGGCGGGGTGGGCGGTGGTCATCTTGATTTTCAGACTCACAAACTGCACGATTTAGAAGAAAGAATTGGGAAGCGCATACTCTTCCGTTTAATGCATAAGATGACAATGACAGCAGGAAGAGGAACCTTCTTTGAAAGACCTTGGCGACGTCCCTGTGTTTATTGAGGAAATTGTAAGAGGAAATGGGGCTTATAATAAAGCCTGAGGATCTGGGTTATAAAAAAGGAAGAATTTCCTGCCCGGGAGCATCAGAAAATTAAAACACCAGCAGGAGGTGAGGTGAGAGACCATGGTGTCACCTCCCCTGGGAGGTACTGGAAACAGGAAAGACACAGGACTGAGAGTCAGGAAACCTTTGTTCCAGCCCATTGTCTTGTCATAACCGGGCTGTGCACCTCTGGGCGAGTCATATCCATTCTGGAGTCTGTAAAATTAGAAAGCAGAGGAAGCAGACGGTAGCCTGAGGTCTCTCCCAGCCCGAATGTCCTTCCACAGCGGGCGTGCAGGGTGGCAAGCCCTAGAGAAAGAATCGTTCAACCATAGTGACAAAGCAGAAGTTTCCAGAATGGACATCCTCACATTCTTCCGAGACGTGCAAACACACAGAGGTCTGGCCTCACCGACTCTCGTAGGCACTGCCCACTACCCAAGGTTCTGTCACCGGAAGGGACTTTACTGGGGGCCTTCCCCTGGCGCTGCTGTTGCCACCACCTGCATTTTCCCCCAGCTCAGCCGGGGACACAGGGACCTGTGAGAGCTGCAGCTATGGCTAATGGGCTGCCTTTTTGTAGACCTTGGGTACCCACCTGGAAGCCTAATCATGCTTCCTGCTGGGTCCTGACATTTCCGGGGTGCCTGTTGCCCTCCCACAAGCTGCAAGAACAGGAGGCAGAGGACTCAGGGCTCAAGTCATCCCAGTTCTGGCCCTTCCTCTAAAAGCAAAAAATGGGCCCGTTTGTCCCAGGTCACAAGGCCAGGGCCTGACTGGGCACTTCCGGGGGGGCTTATCCTCTACCCCTTCTAATGTAGAGGATAGCAGAGCCTTGATGGGGGTCTGGGTGGCTCTGCAGAGGAGCAAGAGGCTGTAGGCTAGGGAAGGCAGGAGCAGGGCTCTCAAACACAGCTCTTTAAATGCCCATTAGTAAGTTAATACCGCCATCTCCAGAGCCAACATCACCCTCCATTCTTCTTAATTAAAAAGAGCTCCATGTCCTGGCAGAGCTGAGAGAGGGCTCTGAATGATTTACACACCAGCCCCGCTGCTCCAGCTGGGAAATCGGCAAGGAAGATTGATTGGCAGATGGGCCAGCCTGCCTGTCATGGATGGTGCCTGCGTGTGTGCACTTAGGGGGCAAGGTCGGGGGGGGGTGGGCGGGGGCTGGCTCTCCTGCTGACAGGCTCTGAGTGAGCAGGGTGGTGGACACACAGCCCAGTCCACGGAGCTCTGAGGCCCAGGAATAAGGCCTTCCTCAGACAAAAGCCTCACCTGCTCACCTCCTGCACAGGCCCCCACTTCCCGGCAAAGCTGTCTCATCCGGAGGACAAAAGCTCAGGCTGCAAGGCTGCCGTCTCATCTTCGTCCTGGCAACTCCCTGGAGAGCCCCCTTTTTTCCAGGTGGGTACTGCTCACCAGGTAAATCACACTTGCTGGGTTTCTATTGATCATCACTGCTTACATTAGGAGGAGGGCTTCTCAGGGCCTGACTCTCCTTCCCTGCCTCCCTGTTAGCAGCAGATTTGGCTGAACCTGATATGCCGTGGGATGCAAGGCTCCAGGCCCTTTTACGGGGCTGGCAGGAGCAGGAGGGGGACCCGCAAGTTGGACTGGCGTGAGATGACACTCAGCCTGGGGCCTCTAGAGAGCCAGGAGCTGAGAGCAGTTACCCTCAGAGGTCCCAGCCCTCTGCCTCTGCCTTCCTGCCGGGCCTCGGGCAGCTTCTAACAGAGTAGCCTCATTCTCCAGCCTGTGGCTCTGCTCACCTCCACCTCCAGGAGCCCACGATCCTCCAAGGGTGCCAGAGAAGCAGGTCTGGCTCATCCTCCAGCTGGAAAGAGGTGTCTATCCACCCTGGTTGGGACCTTTATAGACGTACAGGGTGGCTCTCCCTCTGGCACTGTCTCTCCTCACCTCTCCCCCTTGTCCTCTGGTGCGTCACATCTCACACACACTCACACACACACACACACACACACACACACACACACACACACACACACACACACCCTCCTCCCCAGAGGTTCTGGAGAAGGGACCAGGCAGAGGCACATTATTAAAGAGAAAGGGGTGGGGACTGCAGAGCTGGCGTCATCCATTCCCCTGCTTTAACCCTTCCTCCAATGGGAGACTGGCAGTCTGCCTCAGCTGCAAAGTTGCCATCTGGTGTAGTGACCTGTGTTCTCTCTGTGCTAGAGACAGAGAGAAGGGGGAGGGCTGGCTGCAAGTGGGCTCTGTGTGTGTGTGTGTGTGTGTGTGTGTGTGTGTGTGTGTGTGTGTGTTTAACAATAGATGTAAGAGAGCCCAGGAAAGGGGAGAAACAGGCCGAGCCTTGGGTGAATCAGAGGTCCAGCCTGTCCTCAGCAGGTGTGCCCCTGGGAGGTCTGGGGAGCCCAAGGAGCTTGCACTGCTTTCCCAGTTGAGGATACAGCCCTTGAGCACCCATCCCTAGCCTGTCACCAGGAGATGGCTGCCTGCTCAGCGCCCACGAGCCCTCAGTCCTTCCTGGACATCACTAGGCAAGAAGTAGAATGACACCTCTATTCACGCCTTGACCCAACGGCTGCCACCCCAGCAGAGACCATCACCAGGGATCCTGTGCATCCTTTAGTCCTTGGAAGTCCTGGCCCAAAGGGCTATTTTCTTCCTTGGGTGACATCCCTCCCCTGTGGTCCCAGCCTCAGGAGTTATGTTCTGAGAGGTTCCTTGGTACAGAGTCTCCCAAATCTTAGGTGAAGGCCTCTTGTAATACTTTAGGGCAGGGGTGAGCAAACATGACTCGTGGGCCAAATCCAGCCCTCCACCTGTTTTTGTATGGCATGTGATCTAAGAACGGTTTTTACATTTTTAAATCGTTGGAAAAAAATCCAAAGAAAAATATTTTGTGCTATGTGAAAATTATGTGAAATTCACATTTCATCATCTATAAATAAGGTTATATTGGAACACAGCCATGCTCATTCACTCATTCGTTTATGTGTTGTCTGTGGCTGCTTTCCCACTACAATGGTGGAGTGGAATAGTTGCAACAGAGAGCGTATGGCCCAAAAAGTGTGAAATATTTCCTACCTGGCCCTTTATAGAGAAAGTTTGTGTCCGCCCCCGCGCCCTGCCCACTTACTCTACTTTAAAGGGAGATAGAGGTATACCACCTTTTCCTTGACAGCCTGCTTACCTTGACGTATTAAGTTTGCATAGCAATATCTTATGACAATGGAAGGAAACTAACATTTGCTGGGCACCTACTGTATACCTGACACATTTTCTCTGTTTATCACGTAATCTTTACAGCAATCTTGAGAGGAACAAGCACTGACGGCTGCTTACATTATGAAAGCACGGAGGCTCAGAGGAATTCAGAAACTCGCCCAAGCTCTTACGGCTAATCGGAAGAAGATTCTGGATTCAAACCCAGTTCTGTCTGAGAATATCTTCTCCCAAAGCCAATATCTTCTCCAGGGCACCATGATGCTAAGATGACTTCCAGCAGCCCAGTGAGGACCCGCCCAAATGGCTGCTGATTTGGGCATCCCCACAAACAGTAGACTTGAGACTCAGGCTCCAGCAACTCAAACCCCACCTCAGGCTCCCTTAGCCTCAGGGCCTGGTCTATGGGTGTGGGCAGTGTGGGCTGCAGGCAGCAGGTCAACAACACAACGTCAGTACCACCTCCCACCTCCTGCTTCCTCATCTCTTGCTATCTACTTTCATCACCTATTAGCTTTCCTTCAGGAAGATTCAATTTGCATTTAAATAGAAAACCTCCAGAATGGCTCAGATATAACAGTTAAGGTGCTAATTACAAATTCATTCCTCTTTAAATATTAAAGCATTTCAGTTCATCTCAGGGGTGATGGAAGGCAGCAGGAATGCATGGTATTTATAAGTAATGAACACTGAGGTGTTTATTGCAAAGCCCTTACAACTCCCCACCAGCAGAGGGCAGAGAGGAGGTGTTCTCAAGACCCATGGAGGGGTGTGTGTCTTAGGAACCTAAAATCAATGAAAAAGAAACATCCAGGGGCTTCCCTTGTGGCGCAGTGGTTAAGAATCTGCCCGCCAATGCAGGAGAGACACGGATTCGAGCCCTGGTCCGCAAAGATCTCACATGCTGCGGAACAACTAAGCCCCTGTGCCACAACTACTGAGCCTGTGTAACAGAACTACTGAAGCCTGCGTGCCCTAGAGCCCATGCTCTGCAACAAGAGAAGCCACTGCAATGAGAAGACTGCGCACCACAATGAGGAGTAGGCTCTGCTCACCGCAACTAGAGAAAGCCTCCCCGCAGCAACGAAGACCCAACGCAGCCAAAAATAAATAATTTTTTAAAAAAAGAACACTGATTTAAAAATAAATAAAATAAATGTCCAATAGCAATAATCCTTGAAAGAAACTAGAAGATGGCCAGCAGGATGGAAGCTGCTAGTATGGGGCAGAGGGACGTCCTCAGGTTGCCAGTTCCCTGTATTGCTTATAAGGGTCTCAGGGCAGGGTCTATGCCTCTCTTATATACCACTCTCTCCCATCACCAAGCCTAAAGCCTGACATGCAGTGGAGACTCCAGGAATACTTGTTGAATTAATGAATGAATAAGTTAACCAATCAGTCAGTTATGGGAGAGATCATTTATTCAACTACTGTTATGAGTCAGGTGTTATGCTAGATGATTTTCATGTCTCCTTGTTAAATGATTTATTCCTCTGCATTTCCCCCAGAGCTGTGCAGATGATATACTATTTCTTCTTTATCTTGAAGAATAGTACTTTGCATTTTACATATTGATTTATACTTTCACATTGATATGCCATGGTTAATAATTATAACAAAATTGAGAGGTGTACCAAGTTTTATTATTCCCATGTCACAGGTGAGAAAACAAACCCAGAGGAGGAGAAGACATGAGCCTCAGAGCACCCAGTTCAACTGGGAGCTCAGCCAGGACCTGAACCTTGGTCTTGGAGTTCCCAGCCTGGATGTCTTTCAAGTGTCACACCTCCCTCCTCCCGGGGCTGGGCTAGTTACTCCGGTATTCACAGTG
Organism: Phocoena sinus; assembly: GCF_008692025.1. Taxonomy (NCBI): domain Eukaryota; kingdom Metazoa; phylum Chordata; class Mammalia; order Artiodactyla; family Phocoenidae; genus Phocoena; species Phocoena sinus. The sequence goes on along the minus strand of NC_045763.1, from coordinate 152,171,880 downwards.
TCACACCCCAAACTTGGCCCTTGTCCTCAAGATGCTGGGGCCCAAAGTCCAGCTCAGCCTCTCGGCCAGGCTCAGTGCCTGGTCTCCAGCCAAAGTGCTCTAGAGCTGACACCCAATAGAACTCTCATTTCTTAGTGCCGCACCGTGGCTTGGTGCTCTCTGCTACATTTATGCATCCCTGCTTGTTGAAATCCTATTCCCTCTTCAGTGCTCAAACTCAATGCCACCTCCTCCAGGAGCCTTGCATGATCCTGGCAGGCAAGAGCGATCTTCTCATGTTTCCTAGAACTTTATCTGTAACTGTGTGAGCACTTACAACTGCCTCCCATGATAATAACCACCACTGATATTCAGAGAACTATTCCAAATTCTTTACATATTTTATATAATTTAAATTTCATATGAGTTTAATAATTATAGTTAACAAAGATATGGTGATTATTAATGTCATGAACATATCTAAGTTATATATATATGTGTGTGTATGATTTAGCCTATAAGGTAGGCACTATTATCCCCATTTTGCAGATGAGGAAACTGAGACTTAGAGAGGTTAAGTGACCTGCTCAAGGTCACAGAGCCAGAATAGGGTGTGAAATCAAGATTGTCTGACCCCGGAGTCCACATACCATTTGTGTAGAGGTTCTATTTGTCTTACCAGGTGGTAAGCATTTTGAAGGTGGGAACCGCTGTAGTGTGTCATTCTTGCAATTCCTTTGAAGCCAAGCACAGCAATTTGTACATAGTTCATATTCAATACGGTGAGCTTAATTCAGACCAGAACTAGAAGTTCTGGATGTTGGCTGTATGTCGGTCAGTCTGTGCCCAAGACAGTGATCTTGGAAGTTAATTAGGTTAGAACCAGCTGGGAAGGAAACTTTAACTGCAAAGCCAGAGTGGCCGAGCTGAGGAAGAAAGGCACTTAGAGACCCTCACCCTACCCAATCCCATGCCAATCTGTCTCTAACAAACACTGCTACCTGTCTCCCCAGCAGCAGGCACTGGGGAATGCCAAGGTGACACTCTGCATACATGGATTGAAATAAAACTTACCTGACCAGGGGAAAAGGACATCAAGTGATCATCTGCCAAAGACAAAGGAGGAGAGGGAGCTGGAGAGGACCCGGTAGGGGTCGGCTCGAGGTTCCTCCTAGGAGCAGGCTGGGGGCAGGGACTACAGTGTCCCCAGGATCCCAAGGGCTTTCTCCAGGATTACGAGTTCCCTGCTGCTGCCTCTGGCTGATGAACTGGGACGCAGCCAGGCCCTACGCAGGGGGCCCCATCCTGAATGCACGGAAGCTTGGGGATCTCTGAGCTCAGGAGGCGTGATCCCCCCACCAAGAGGAGCTCAGCCTGCTTGCAGAGCCCTGGCGGCTTTGCCTGCCTCTCTCTCTACCGAGCCTCAGCTGTGAGGGCCTGCTCTGTAGGGAGAAAGGCTGAGGGGGTGGACATGTTCACACACACAGACAAAAACTGCCATGGAAACTAACCAACAAAAAGATTTAGGGAGCCGGACTCCTCTGCCAGATGGGAGAGAAAGGAGGGAAGAGAGAAAGGGGCCGTCCTTAGCCTCACTGCCAGGGCTTTTATGCAAAGAACAAATGTCTACCTCAGCCCTTATCCAACCATTGCCCGTTTCCCTGTTCTGGAGTGCTGGGACTGTGAGTAAAAGGCAGAGACGTGGGTGGACCTTTTGGTATGAGAGTCCCAAATAGCCACCCCACACCTTTGTCCTTCTGTGCATAGAGTGGGCATCAGCGTTCAGAGAGGGAGAGCAGCTCCCTCGAAAAGGTCAGCCCTGCTAGCAAAGCTAGACACATTCTACCAGTTCATGCCCAACATTTTAGGGCAATTTGGATCACTTTGCTTGAGGAGATGGCTCACGGACATTTCTTAGATGAAAAGCGCAGGGTGTCAGGGGGTAACCAAACAAGGCTGCATTTTAAGACCCATCTCCTCTGTCCATGAGGTTAGAGCAGACTGTCCAGAGCTTAAAGAAAGCCAATGGGGGGAATGGCAGAGATGTGGTACGCGTGGCTTCTCCATTCTATGACTCTGAGTTCTGTTTTGGGGGGATTGTCTCTCTGGAGTAGAAGAAAATCTAACTAGGGGAACATTTTTTTATTCTCTGAAGTGAGAACGTCAACTGAGCACCAGAAATCCCACTCCAATTATTCAGCTGTGAGACTTTGGACAAGTTTCTTCATCTGTAAAATGGGACTAATGGGATTGTGTAGAGGATTAGGTGAGGTAATACGTGTGTAAAGTACATAGAACAGTGCCCAGCCCTTGGTGTTTACCATTCTTATTGTTACTGTTATTAATCTATCTGGTCCTCTGTTTCTGCAGCTACAAAAGTGAACCAAGGGGCTTCCCTGGTGGCACAGTGGTGGAGAGTCCGCCTGCTGATGCAGGGGACATGGGTTCATGCCCCAGTCTGGGAAGATCCCACATGCCGTGGAGCGGCTGGGCCCGTGAGCCATGGCCGCTGAGCCTGCACGTCTGGAGCCTGTGCTCCACAATGGGAGAGGCCGCAGCAGTGAGAGGCCTGCGTACCGCCAAAAAAAAAAAAAAAAAAGTGAGCCAATAACACCAATCTATCTCACGGGGATTAAATGTGAGGGTTATAAGATTATACTTAATGGTGTGGTGGTTATCAGGGTATACGCATTTGTCAAAACCCATCAAACTGTGGATTTTATTGTATGTAAATGACACTGATTTTTATATGTTTATATAAACAAGTATATCAGTAATAAGTGTCTAGAACATAGGAGATATTCTTATTCCCTGACCTCTCCCCACAAAGACAGGAAAGAGAGAGTGAAAGCTAGAAGTAAAAGAGGGGGATTGCACAGGGAGGAGGTGTTCGTACACAGGCCACATTGATTCTGCAGGTAGAGGTCCACCTGTGAAGATTCAGCTATTCTCGATATTTCCTGAGGCTTGAACGTCAATCTCTCGGTTACGATGACAACACCTGGGTAACCGAGTTTCCTTTATTAACCCAGCTCCTAATTTCATAACCTGGTGTAAGAAAGTGAACTGCACTCCAGTTTGCTTTATACATCTGCTCCAGGGGCTATCCCACCACCGCTGCCTCTGCCCTTTGTCTCCCAAACTCCCTCCTGAGCTGCACCTGAGCCCCTGAGCAGAGTGGCATGGTGACTATTGGCTGCAGGCTGTCACACCTAATGAAGCATTGGCCCGGGGAGACAGCTGACCATTAGAGTAGCCCAAGAATGAACGGTCTGCCACATTAGAAGCGCCTGAGAGGGATTGCTGCAGCCCAATTAAAGAGGAATTGTGTGTGTATATGTATGTGTGAGCACACGGGCACATGTATAAAGGGACTGGAGGGGGTGGAAAGTAGAATATAATTAAGAATCAAGTAAAACTGGTCCCTGGGGACAGATGATAGACCGCAAGCAAAGAGCTTGCCTGAACGATAGCTGCTCGGGGGATGCTGGAGATGGAAGCCCTGCTGCCAAACGGCCCCAGACCAAAGGGGAGCTTCCTTGTTTGTTTGTCCTATGGAGTGATGCCTATAAATAAATACATCCCATAATCCATAATCTGAGAATAATTTTAAACTCAATCTGTGGCTATCCATTCTGAGCACATGTTCGGGGATACTGGCTCTTCTTCCTTCTCTGTATTGTTTGGGGATACAAGACTGAGTGAGAGACAAATGCAAAGGTGATGATATACGGTGAAGATGTTTCAAATGTGAAATCCTTTCAGGATTACTTCCCTCATCTCTCCAAAGCTGCTCACATCTAGGGACAGGGAAGAGAAGGGGATGAGTTGGGATTGTGACAACTAAGATAGCCATTAAGAAGATCTTGGCTCTAAATTGCAGTTCTGAATGTGAAATCCTAGTGACGAGAGGGTCTAATGTTCAGCCCGGAACCTTTCCAATGATGAAAATGAGCAACGGCTCTTTGGCAGTGGTCTGATGTTAGGTGATGAACTAAAGAAAGAGTGTTCCAGTTGAAATTAACAGGCTGGGGTCCAGGTTAAAGAGCAAATGAAGGAAGGTAGCCCATGGGACAGCTGGGGTTCTGGGGTACAGATAAGTCACAAAGCTGGGTTTATCTGCAGGAGTCAGGATTGATCAGCCCAAGGTCTATTTCCCAGGCTCTTCTCAACTTAGCCACCCTCCTCTTCCCAAAAAAGGAGGCCCAAACTGGAGTATAAAAAGGTGCTGGATCTGAAATCCTGCCTGATTTAAGCTCTGCCCACAAAGGAGGCCAGAGAGGACAGGGAGGGGTGGAAATCAAGTAAGTAAATGTCAGCTCTGCAGCTGGGAAGAAGCCATTAACCAGGCAGAACCTCCAATAAGAAGCCACTGAATTAGAGCAGTAAAACAGGGGGCCTGATATCAGAGGGCACTGCAGGGAAGGACAGTCTAAGTGGGCAGGAAGGAGCGCCAGGCGGCCGCCTACAGAGGATTACTTAAGATTTGCAAATGGCAAGAGCAGATGCCTTCCCAATGACAGGCCCCCAATCCAGACACCCTTCACAAAATACCCACACGATTCCTTTGTCCTTCCCCAAATCCTGTCTCAGGGAGCCCAGCCATCTCATGGGCTATTCTGAAAAATATTTCTCCCTTCTGCCTGAACCCAGAGACAAAATGGGCAGCTCTCAGCCACTCTGGGATTAGTCAGAACAGACAAAGAAGGGGAGCAAATCCCTTGGCAAATAGTGCCCCGGGGATTTCATTTTTCCTCTTTTCAGTGCAAACCTACTCAGACAGATGCTGGAATACATCTGTCTGCCTGTGTACGCAAGAAAAGAGAACTTTGTTCACATGGAGACGCTTTCCTTTAACGCTGTAATTATTTTATTTTGTAACCAGTGGTTTGCCAATTCTTTTTTTTTTTTTTTCTTTTTCATAAACTCTCATTTCCTTGTCCAGAGAAGAAAAAGATTAACATTCCTCCCCTTTATCCTAAATTGGAAGATTTCAGTAAAGTCTCTTAAAAGCCCCATATGCCAGTGATACCCAGATTCCAGGATTTAAAAGGAGAAATCTACTCTGAAAATGAAAATAGAAAGTAGCTCTGATTTAGGACAATCGAGTCTCATTTTTTTCATTTAACAAATAGCTATGGGGCACCTTTGAGTGTAAAGCATGAGGTGGCATACCAGGTCTGGTTTGTGGGCTCAGGAAACTTCCAGGCTCCAGGGGGGATAAGGCACAGGACATACATGTCCAGAGTAGAAGGAAGCATGTAAGGGACACATGATCAGTGTGCTCTTTGCACTTTGGGAGTGGAGAGGAAGAAGAAAGCATAACTCTCTAAGGGTGCCAGAGAAGAATTCTGGAGCGAGGAGATGTTTGAGCCAGTCCTGCAAATGGGTGGCAGATTTTGGCAAAGTAGAGAGGAGGGCATTCAAGCAGAGATGCAGTAGATCCACGTTTGCAGACTGGGGTGTGGTTGATAAACCACACATCAGGGGTGGACAGATAAGATACAGAAAGCCCAGTTAAATTGGAATATTTAGGATTACTTATTCTAGAAAATTTTTGTCATTTATCTGAAATTCTGATTTAACTGGGTATCCTGTATTTTTATTTGCTAAATCTGGTAATCTCATGACAGAAGCAAATGACCACTCTCATATGTTAAGTCCCTGCAATATTCCAGATGCTTAAATGTATTATTTGTAACCCACTGCAACTACCTCTGTAAAGTGAGTGTCAGCACTCCCATTTCAAAGGTGAGAAAACTAAGGCTTCTCGGGTTTAAGCAAGTTGGGGCTCTAGTCAAGCAGTTAACACGTGGCAGTGACAGGATTTCACTCTAGGTCTGACTAGCTCCAAAGATGCCTTGGAGTACTGAAAGGTCAGGTGAAGGGAAGACTGGTAGAGCCAGAGACAGACCTTGCTTGAATGCCAGGCTAAGGAGCTAGGCTTCTCAGAAGGCAATGGAGAGTCCTTGAAGGTTTTTGAGCCAGAGCTGAAATGATCAGAGCAGTGTTTGGAATATTAACTTGGCAGCAGACTGTAAAACTGGTTTGGTCCAGCTGAAGCGTTTAGAGATGAGGAACCCATGCAGCCTTCCTTTCCACAGAGATGTGTGGAGCCCATAACAGGTGCCAGGCACTATGCTAGGCACCGAGGGCACGACGGTGAAAAGGAAAGACACAGTCCCTGTCTTATAGCCTAATAAATTAACATGTAACTGATTTCAATAAAGGGTAATGGGTTTTATAGGAGAGGAACTTGCTCTACTTAGAAGATTATCAACACAGTCTTGGGAGGGATGAGGACTTAGGGTCATGGAAATGGGAATGTTTAGTGCTTTTTGTAAACAAGATTTAAAAATATACTCAGGACATGACCAAGTGACTTAATTCTTAATTATAAGCGTAGTTGGCGTGGGACAAATGCAGGTCATTAAAATCCAGAGCTAACTTTACCTTCCAATTACTCAGTTGTCTCATTCTTTCTACCCCCTCCTCCATGGGTTGTAGACATATTTTTGTCTATTCACACACAAAACAGTAAAGTGTAGTGGCTAAGAGTAAAAGCTTTGGACCTAAATATAAGAACTAAAACTATTCAATAAAAAACAAATTTAATAAAAGAAAAAAACTCTTAGAAGAAAGCAGAGGCACAAATCTTCTTGGCTATGGTTTCTTTCTTTTTTTTTTCAACTTTGTTGAGATATAGTTGATATATAACATACGTAAGTTTAAGGTGTACAGGTGATTTAATACATGTATGAATTGCAAAATAATTACCAGAATAAGGTTAGTTAAGACTTCCATCACGTCACGTTATCTTTCCTTTTGTGTGTGTGTGTGTGGATAACATTTAAAATCTACTCTTTTACCAACTATCAAGGGTATAATACAGTATTGTTAACTATGGTCAGACAATGGTTTCTTAGATATGAGACCAAAAGAATCAAAAAAAAAAATCTTTTATATCAGAACTTCATTTCTTTTTTTTCCCCTAATAACATTCTGTTGTATGGATATGACACACATTTTTTTAAAAATTAAATTAATTAATTAATTTTTGGCTGCATTGGGTCTTCGCTGCTGTGCACGGGCTTTCTCTAGTTGTGGCGAGCGGGGGCTACTCTTAGTTGCAGTGCGTGGGCTTCTCATTGTGGTGGCTTCTCTCGTTGCGGAGCACGGGCTCTAGGCGCGTGAGCTCAGTAGTTGTGGCTCACAGGCTCTAGAACGCAGGCTCGGTAGTTGTGGTGCACTGGAGTTGCTCCGCGGCATGTGGGATCTCCCCAGGCCAGGGATCCAACTGTGTCCCCTGCACTGGCAGGGGGATTCTTAACCACTGCGCCACCAGGGAAGCCCCCGACACACATTTTTTATCCATTCATTAATTGATAGAGTTTCTTTTTGGATTGATGAGAATGTTCTAAAATTGATTGTTGTGAGGATTACACACTCTGGTAAAAGCCATTGAACTGGTTGGATTGTATGGTATGTAAGTGGTTGGATTGTTATTGTTGGTATGCTAATCATATCTCAATAATGCTTTTTTTTTTTTAAAGTGAAGTCTTTAGCATCAGATGGATATGGGTTTGTATCCCAGTTCTCCACTTGATCTTGAATAAATCAACTTTCTGGGTCTCAATGTCTTTAGCTATAAAATCAGGATTGTTATAATAATATATATATATAGTTATAATAATATAATATATATTTATTATTATATTATTATTTCATAGGGTTGCTGAAAGAATTAAATGAGATAATGCATGTAAAATACTTAGCATAGTTCCAGGCATATAATAAGATTTTAGTTAATGTTACTTATGCCACTAAGTTTAGATGAGTACCAAATTTTGTGTGTGACTACAGACCCTGCTTAATTCTAGCATCTTAATTTATACAAAAGTGTCCTCTGAAAACTTCATGGGACTGTGTATACATCTGAGGAAGTTACAACTGTGCAATTCCATATAGCGTTTCAAAATTAGGAAATATACCTCTCGATTGTTGAAACACAATCCTCAGAATTAAAAACAACAAACCCAGAAGACACCCTGAGTTAAACTAATTTTGGTTAAAGGTTTCACAGCAAACTTAGCAGGCGATATTTATACTAACTTCACATCCTTTGAGTGGAACGCTATGAAGGTATGTTTGGTGGGTATGTGATTGACTAAAAGAGGGTATAACCAGGACCAGAAAAGCAAGGAAAAGTCCAACCACAATTTCTGTAGCCTCCACATAGGTTTATTTTTCTGTCATTTAAATGAACTGTGAAAATTAATTACCTGTCATGTCATTAAAGAATAACTGCCTATGAAAATATGAAAAGATGTTGTTAACTAGTTCGATTGGAAAATAATGTAAAAAAGTATATAGCAAAAAAGAAGTCATCTAGAATAGCAATTTTAACAATTTAAATTTCTTCTAATCTTCCTTCCCAACTTAAATGGGGAAAGGCTTGCAAGTGGAGAAAAGACAACCAAGAAAAGGGTTCTCATCTGGCTAAGGTAGCACTGCCTGTGTTAATGATAACTACTACTTTTTAAAAAATATATATCCTCTTATTGTCTCCTTTTATTTTCTTAATTCAATTTTTATTTTATATTGGAGTATAGTTGATTTACAATGTTGTGTTAGTTTCAAATGTACAGCAAAGTGATTCACATATATATACACATATACACATATATATACACATATATATATCCATTCCTTTTCAGATTCTTTTCCCATATAGGTTATTACAGAATATTGAGTAGAGTTCCCTATGCTATACAGTAAGTCCTTGTTGATTATCTATTTTATATATAGTAGTATGTATATGTTAATCCCAAACTTCTAATTTATGCTCCCCCCACCGTCTTTCCCCTTTGGTAACCATAAGTTTGTTTTCTAAGTCTGTGAGTCTAGTAACTGCTACTTTTTGAATACCTGTTATGTACAGGTATTTTCTGTGTATTATCTACCACACAAAACCCATTTTATAGGTGAGAAAATGGAAGCCCAGAGTTAGTTTCCCAAGATCTAGAGGTAGTAGGTGGCAGCACCAGAGCCCAAGCCCCGTGAGTTGTTACCATGTAGAAGTTTCTTCTACTACATCACTGGGGCCTTCACGAATCTTAAGGTCACACTCTTTCCTCTTCTCTGAGCTCAGTCATTTGAAATCTTTTAACCTTCTCTGCAGTGGTCTTCACCCAAGGCAGTTCATTTCCAACCTTGGCTGTACTGGTGCCTGTGTCCCTCCCCCAGAGATTCTGAGGTTGCTGGTCTGGGGGACAGCCTGGGCACCAGACGGCACTTAAAAGGTCCCCAGATGATTCTGATGGGCTGCCAGGTTGAGGACCACCGGATTTGGGGAATCTGTGTGGTAATGATTCTGAGAGGAGATGCTCCAATTTCCACTGAGCTATGGCCAGATGAGTTTTGCACAGAAGCTGCTGGGCCTTTAAGACAAGGAAGAAATATACCTCCTTACTAGGCCTAAAGGCAGCCCAGAAGGACTCTTGCTTTGTAGGCTCCTGTTAGACAGATAAGAAGACCAAACCCGGGCCCCCGGCCAGCAATCCCAGGGTCAGGCAGTGTTTAACCAGTTTAATTGTGTGTGAACAAAATGTACCACTGCAGCACTTTGTAGAATTTGATCTCAGAGGAGCTGTCTCTCCTCCCATCCCTGCCTGATGGCCTGAGCAGTAAAGAGAGCTGACTCAGCATCCTAGCTCTCTCATCTGGCTCCCGTCCGACTCTCCAAGAGCAAGAAACAGCTCTGCCCAGAAACAGGCCGGGAGTATCTGTGTCATTTAGGCAAACAGACAAGGAAGACATCAAAGGAGAATGACAGGAGGATGATTAGGAGCTACAGGGGACAAACACCGTGTGGCTTTTCCCTTGAGTTTTACTATTGTTTGCAAAACCCATAGTATTAAGACACTGTGCCTATCATGGGGATTGTGGAAAAGAAAAGCAGAATTTTAACATTCAGAATTTGAGTCCTCCTATTAACATTAATTGGAAGATAAAATTCACCCTCTCCTTTCCCCTTACATTGTCCACTTATGTAATAAAACCTTTTTCAATCTCAAAATCTTTTACCTAGAAGTCTCAACTATCCAGATCAAAAATGTATGGCCTTGACTTCGTAGCAGAGGTTTAGGCCCTCACTTTGAGCCTCTTTACTTACATTTTATTTTCAATCCTTATTAAGAGAGTATTCCCACTTGAATTTATGAGATCCCATTTATTGGTTCTGCTGGCACTAGACTAGGTGTTAGAGACTGATGATTAAGACATCGTCCTCGAGCTCTAAGAGGTCACAGTCTAGTTGAAAGCTGCCCATCTACAACATACCACGAGACGAGTCAGACAGGCCAAGAAATTTAATAAAATAATAATAATCATAGTAACCCAGTCAATTCTAGTAAGTCTGGTTAGAGGGTTTCTCCAATCTTTAGCGGATTAGTCAGAAAATTCAAATGCAGGAAAGAATTGTTCAAGATAGTTGATAGCCTGGGGCAGAGGAAAAACAGACAATTCCAACAACTCAGAGAGCACAGCAGTCTGGGACCATGTAGTGTGGGGCAAGCTGCCTTATAGGCCTATTTAGGTGTCCCTATTTTACTAGAGAAGTAAAGTATTAGTAGTAATAACAGTATGATTTATTGCTGGGTGCTGTACCGTGTGCTTCAGCATAGATCATTTCATGAGTCCTCACAACAATGCTGAGATAGATATCACTTCCCATTCAGCAGATGAAGGAAGGCCCAGCAAGGCCAAGCAGCTTGCAAGGACCCTCAGCTGTAAGGTGTGGGGTCAGAATGTGAACCCAGGTCTCTCTCTTTCCACTTCATCCCCAAAGTGATGCTCGTGGTTACAAAGTCAAAGACACGTAAGATTTCGCAGAGAGAGCGTCTCATTCAATGTCCTCATTTTACTGAGGAAACAAAAGAGGAAGTCATTCCAAAATATGCAAAATTATACTTATATATATTTTACCGAGGCATAATTTAACCTATATTAATTTCAGATGTACAGCACAATGATCAATATTTGTGTATATTGTGAAATGACCACCACAGTAAGCCTGTTCCTATATAGTTATAGAAAAATCTTTTTTCCTGTGACGAGTGCTTTTAAAAACTCCTCTCTTAACAACTTTCAGATATGCAACATAGTATTATTAACTATAGTCACCATGCCCGTGACATTTATTTTATAACAGGAAGTTGTACCTTTTGACCCTCTTCACCCATTTTGCCCACCATGCACCCCCCCACACACACACAACTCTGGTAATGACTAATCGGTTCTCTATATTTATGAACTTGGTTTTTTTGTTTTGTTTTTAAAATTCTATATCTAAGTGAGATAATACTGTATTTGTCTTTCTCTGTCTGACTTATTTCACTTAGCATAATGCCTTCTAGGTCCATCCATGTTGCTGCAGATGGCAAGATTTCATTCTTTTTTACGGCTGAATAGTACTCCATTGTATATATATATCACATTTTCTTTATCCAGTCATCCGCCAATGGAAATGTAGGTTGTTTCCATATCTTGGTTATTGTAAATAATGCTGCAATGAACATAGGGGTGCATGTATCTTTCCAAATTAGTGTTTTTGTTTCTTCAGATAAATACCTAGAGGTGGATTGCTGGATCATATGGTAACTCTATTTTTAATTCTTTGAGGAATCTCCACAGTGTTTTCCATAGTCGCTGCACTTATTTACATTCCCAACAATAGTGCACAAGGATTCCCTTTTCTCCACATACTTGCCAGCACTTGTTATTGCTTGTCTTTTTGATAATAGCCATTTTAACAGGTGTGAAGTTATATTTTGTTGTGGTTTTGGTTTGCATTTCCCTGATGGTTAGTGATGTTGAGCATCTTTTCATGTGCTTCTTGGCCATCTGTATGTCTTCTTTGGAAAAACATCTATTCAGACCCTCTGCCTATTTTTTAGTCATATTGATTTTGTTTTTTGGCTGTTGGGTTCTATTAGCTCTTTATATATTTTGGATATTAACCCCTTATCAGATATGTGATTCACAAATATTTTCTCCTGAAAAATTGTATACTCAGATTCTTTGCTTAAAAAGCAAAGAAAGGTATAACATTTCATGAAGATTCCTATAAAATATCGTCTTCATAACCCTGTCACAGATTGGGCTTCCTAGAAGCAGAGTCTGAGGCCTGTAACTTATTGCAGAAGTGCTCTTCAGAAAACCTGTAAGGGTCTGAAGCAGGATAAGGGGAAAGAGCCACATGGAACTTAAGCTCTTGTGGTCTCAGGTACAATCAAGCCCTGGCCTGATTCAAGGTGGATGGGTGGGAAGTGGAGCACTCTGGAACACAACATCACAGAGGTGTCTTCTCCCCACCTTGATGCCACAGGGCTGGCCTTTTGTTTTTCCAGATCAGTTAGTCTTTGGCTGTGGGCTACCCTGGGTGGGTCTGACTGGTCAGGAGAAGCAGCCCCCATCAGCTGAGGACAATGCTTAGGAGGAGAGTGGTACCCATGAGCCTTTGGCAGCCAACCCACAAAGCAGGCGTGGGTACACTGGGCAAGGGAAGGCGACCTGGGCAGAGCACCAAAGCAGCATCCATTCACACAGACTCCGGACAAGTTATAATCCTCTGTTTATGACTCTGCTTCTCCCACTAGATCGTCCTTATAGCCCAGCTCCTAGTACAGGGCCTGGGACATAGTAAGCCCTTCATAAATGTCAACAAAAAGACACACCATTAGGAAGGAAATTGCCACCGCTCTCGAAGAGGCAAACTGAAGTTATCTGGAAAAAGTTGCAGCTGAATGAGGAATCACTGAGCATAAGGCCATGCTGGACCACAGGAGTAGACAGGCAGAAAGACTCACTGAGTACAGAGCCACAACCTTCCCATCACCAGCAGGATTTGCTGAGAATGCAGATCTGTTCATCTAAGCAATACTTCTGCTTCCCCACTTTGGGAGAGCACATCACATCAAAAAGAACCTTTTGATGGCTTCTCACAAGCGGGAGACATCTGTGCTGTCACTGAGAATTAATTGTAGAAAACCTCGCCTAAGGAAATGCCCAGATTTCTCCTTTTTTTTTGCTACCAGTTTTGGTATAAGCAAGAAATAGACTGGCAGGTGATTAGCGATATATTCCCTACACCTCTCCAAATGGCCTACTTTTGCAAGCAATGTCCCACCTTTAAATAAAGCTGCTAGCAAACGCGGAAAACTGCCTATGTTCTTCTGCCAAGTTGCAATATCGGGCTTATAAGTGAAATACAGTACAGGCAACCTCTAGCATCTACATGGCTGTTACTACTCTGATAACATAAAATCCCTTTACCCTGAGGTCTCACGTACTGGGATGTATCGATATTTTCCACAGATGTCAAAAATCAAGAAATATGCATGATATCATCTGACTTCTGAATATGCTAATGAGAATCGACACCAGATATAGCGAGGAAGTTGATCAGTTTCAAAACAGAAATGAAGAGATGGAAGGCATCAAGTGTGATGGGAGAGTCAGGGACTATTTCACTAGGTCTCCATTAAGGAAAGTAAACCAAAAACTGATAGAGTTAGTGGAGTTTGGAGCTAGAATATGTACATAAGTGCCCCCCACATCTCTGATGGACCCTGTTAGGACCACCACAATGTTGACGCCAGCATACACGCCTGTTACCGGTGGAGTATATCCTGCCTGTTCTGGCATATTCTGGTTGGGTTTCCATGGGCACACAGTGGAAAGTCAAGGGACTTATCCAGATACGGCTTGTCTTGGCCACAATGTGTTATTGAGGGAGAAGCGGGGAATGGGATGCAAAGAAGAAAGGAAACCAGATGATACAGATGGACTATCCACATGGAGGGAGAAAATTAGAGGCCTGCAAGCAGAATAGAATTTGTCTGGCCCACAGTTTTGTGGGTTTAAAAACTTTTTTTAGATTAGTTGCCAATTTGAAGAATTCAGAGATTTCACCTAAGTATCCAGAATTTTCACTCTTCTTGAAAAATCTACCCACATTCCTACATGGCCAGTCTTGGCTGGGCTGGGGAGCTGCTGCCCCCTCCAGCGTGATGTGCATCTTGCAAGTCACGGGGCTCACTCATCCATTTACACAATTTGCCTGGGCCTGTGGATGTTTGAGTTTGAGAACCCCTGATATCGTGCACTAGTGCTGTGAAACATTGCCTCGTTTCTTTCTTATTCTTTTAAATTGTGGCAAAATATACATAACACAAAATGTACCACTTTAACAATTTTTAGCTGTGTGGCTCAGTGATCCTAAACACCCATACTGCTGTGCAACCATCACCACCATCCATCTCTGGAACTTCTTTTATCCTCCCAAACTGAACCTCTGTACGCATCAAACAACAACTCTCCAGTCCGCCTCCCTCCAGACACTGGCAACCATCATTCTGCTTTCGGTCTCTGTGAATCTGATTAGTCTAGGCAACTCACAGAAGTGGAATCATACAGCATTCGCCCTTTTGTGATTGGATTATTTTACTTAGCACACTGTCTTTAAGGTTCATCAATGTAGTTTCTAACTTAGAATTCCCGTGCTCATTTTACAGGGGAGGAAACTGAGGCCCCAGGAAAGCCGTACATGTCCACAGGTAGCTGGGGGCAGAGGTGGGATTGGAACCCGGATCCCCTGAGTTCCTGGTCAGTCACCTTCCCCTGTGTTGTCCTCCTTAGACTAGGCTTCAACTCTCCAGCACCATCAGTTAGAAAGGCGTGCTCTTCGTGGCAGCAGAGCCATCCTTACCCGGGCAGGTTGCAAACTTGCCCTTCTTTTTCGCTTGACATCAGTCTTGTGAAAAGCAAAAGAGCTGCCCTCTAATCAGAACAGTAGTGGACATTAGTAACCCACTTTCCACAAGAGGCCAAAAAACCCTAGTCGAAACAACAAGAACCAAAAGGCAAACTCATCCTGTCCCCTCAACATATTTTTAGCTAATCCCTCAACTCCAAAGAGGATTTTAACAGTGGCTCTCTAGGAACTGGAGTCGTCACAGCATTCTCCCATTGCCAGGAAATGAGGAGACACATCCTCAACCACATCGGCAGTGTACCTAGAATAGCCCCCTTCTGGCTCTCCAGAGAGTGATTCATTAGGCGGGGTTGTGTTTAGGTTACACCCACACACGAGAACATTCACGGGGGTCATCATTTTTCAGTGAACATGGTCCTGTAACGCCGGAGGGCCCGTGAAAGCAATGCTGCTTGGTGCGTAGCTACAACACCTCTGCATGTTTTTTCCTGCTCTCCACTCACCTGCTTTGCCAGCAGGAAATGGACAGGAAGCTGTCTGTGTGCACCAGGCAGGAAGAAGCCTGGACGGCAGTTGTGCTTACTTTTGTGTACTTTCTTAATGGGCGCATTTCTTCTGGAGCAAAGCTAGTTCAAAGTTAGCATGGCTTCACACAAGCTAATTGGCTTCCCTTTCATTTTCTGCCATCCAAGTTCCTTGGGGGAATCTTCCTCAGAATCAAATGCTAAGTTGGTTTGGCACTTTCTTATTTTAGTCTTGAGATTATTTCTTGATTCGGGAAAGAGTAAAGTTAATTTTACTTCAAAGATCAGCCTCTTCACTTTAATCAACAAGACTTTTCTTGGCTGGGGGGTACGGGTGGGGTTTGAGGACAGAAGGAAAGGGAAAAAAAAAAAGCAAAAAAAGACAACCTCTCAAACATCAGTAATCCTTTTTCTTGCATGTAAGAATCATTAGCAATATTCTAGATGTGAATAATGTGGTCTAGCACTTCTTTATTTATGACTGTGGCAATGAATATAACTTGGTGCTCAACCAATTATTTTTAAGAGGTGGTAGCGCACTGTTTCTTTGAATGTTGAAAACCAGAAATAGAGCCTTTAAGAATTTCTTCCATCTGCCAGCCTGAATTTTGGCTGGGTAGAGATTTCAACAGCACACGTGATAGAATAGGCCTCGTTGCCCCATATGCAGAACACATGCCCACAAAATCCAATGCCCCGCGGGACGTGCAATTAGCTGAATCCTGTTTCGCCAGCCAGCACTTCCCTTAACTGCTTGGCAATCAGAGGGAGAACATCCTCTCTGGGTGGCAGGTCTTAACCCGAGGTAAATAGTGACATTTACCCGCATGAACACTACCCATGCCCAGGAAGGACAGACTGTTAAGGGATAAACACGCATAATGAGGTTGATGGGGACGCCTTGCAGCAGCAGTTTGCTCATTTTAGGAACTTCTCGTCATAGGAATAAGTAGGAGGTGATATCTAGGTTATTGGTTTTGTGGTTTCAAATGTCTATTTGGGTTGGAAATGGCTTGAAAAGGAAGTGGGCTCATTCTGGATGGAGTTAAGACTTTGAGAAGAGATTCAGAGATGATTAAGATACAGTGCCCAACCCAAGGAGCTCCAGAATTTGTAGGGAAGGCAGACAAGTAGTTAGAACTGGAAAAATAAAACACCCTGATGGTTGGGAGTTTGCCCTTGACGAGAGAATAAATCACTATACCAATTCCCTTCCTATTGCTGAGACTAGTGGGGGAGGGAGCCCTGCCTGGGAATTTGATTTGGCCCAAAGTCAAGAAAATCTCAGGGCTTCCCTGGTGGCGCAGTGGTTAAGAATCCACCTGCCAACGCAGGGCACACGGGTTTGAGCCCTAGTCCGGGAAGATCCCACATGCCGCGGAGCAACTAAACCTGTGCGCCACAACTACTGAGCCGGCGCTCCAGAGCCTGTGCTCTAGAGCCTGTGAGCCACAACTACTGAGACCCTCTGCCACAACTCCTGAAGCCCGCGTGCCTAGAGTCCGTGCTCTACAACAAGAGAGGCCACTGCAATGAGAAGGCTGTGCACTGCAATGAAGACTAGCCCCCGCTCGCCACAACTAGAGAAAACCTGCTTGCAGCAATGAAGACCCAACGCAGCCAAAAATAAAATAACTTAATTAATTTTTTTTAAAAAAAAGAAAATCTCAGTGTCATGGCTTCTGCTTCATCAGTGGGTAGCTGAAGGTGGAGTGGGGGTGGGTAGATGACTGTGTGTTGGGAAAGGCACCAAAGTAGGCCCAGTTCTTTCCTCCCCACATTTCAGTTTCCTCATTATGTCTAAAATTTCAGAAAAACCTGTTACACACCCAGCTTCCCTGCATCAGCCCTCTGCTGAGGTCAGCTTGGTGGCAGCAGCTTCTGAGAGATGGAGGACAGTGGTCCTGGGAGGACAGTAGCCCCATTCCCCATACACACTTCCCCCAGATTACCAGGGAAAGGTGAGCCTTAAAGAAAGGGTCAAGAAATACTTGCGTCACATCATGAATATTCACAAGACATGGCAGTGCAGTTTTAGAGTTCTCTACGCAGAGGGGTTTCAACAGCTCGCCTTCACCCCCCCCACCACAACCCTATTTGCACGGGGCAGTTGCAGCTACTCCTTCCTTCCCTCTCCGGGAGTCCCATAAATGTGCTTCATGTCTGCTCACCAACACCGGGGAGCATCTCCCGACTTCCCCTCTGCTGCCTTTGCTCCTGTAGCATTGCTACATTTGCTGCCCTTGTCAAGGGTACACATGTTGAAGAGCATGTCAGAGTGTGCTCCCTCCCTCCCACGGATGCTGAGCTACCCACTCCTGTTGCTGCCAGGGCCCAACACAGAGAACTGCCCTGCGCGCCCAACGTCCCTCAGGGGGCTGGGCCACCAGCTCCTTCGGTTTGGTACCTCTTTAGAAGCCCTCTCTCCCCAGCTCTCAGGGGAAGTTGTGAAAACTGATGTGGAAGACAAACAGGGAGGCAGGGACGGTTAGTTCTAAGGAGAGTTCCTCTTCTGCATTAGCCTCAGGATTTAAGTTAGGACTCTTTAATATGGCCCCCAAGGCCTGCCATGATTTGAACCCTGCCTTCATTTCCAGCCCTATCCCTCACCACCACCTTCATTTTCCCTAGTGGTTCCAAACTCGCCTGTTCTCTTTCACATACCAATCTCTGTAAACACTGTGCCCTTGGCCTGGAGACAGTCCCTTCACCTTTAGCCTCACCCACTTTCCTCCCCCTTCTGTTGACTGAACCCTACTCATTCTGCTGGATTCAGCTATGATACCACTTGCTCTAGGAAGCCACCCATGTCCACTCCCAACATCTGAGAAAGTTGCCCTCTTTTGCTCCCAGGGCCCCCTGTCCTACCATCAAGAAGATCACTTAACACTGCAGTGTCTGTTGGCATCTCCATCTACCCTACCAGTTCTTTAAGAGCAGGGATTGTATCTTATATTGATTTTATTTGCCATTCTATTGAGGGTATACAGGAGACAAATTATTGGATGGATGAATAGTGAAACATTTACTGTTTACAAACAAACTTGTATGCCTGAGTGTCTTCCTTTAAGACACACTTTTCTCAAAGAGGGAAGCAGTCCCCAGTGTGCATAGACCCCTGATGGACCTACCCTACTGGTCCTCTGGCCTGACACTCCTAAGTGGACTCCAGGTCCTCAGGCTGGCTTAGGCTTGAGCTAGGATTCCTCCTACATAAGCATCTGATGGGCAGGGACCACAGCAGTGCTTCTCAAGCTTTTATACATATAGGAATCCTGGGATCCTGTTAAAATGTAGACTCCAGCTTGGTAGGTTGGGGTAGGGTCCGAAATGCTAATACTACCGGTTGGGGGACCCACACATTGAGTGGTAAGGCACTAACTAGAAGTCTTGTGCAGTCTCTTTAAACTGATTCCAGGATTCTGACTTAAAAGAACTAATTGGCAAAAATTCAAAGTACTGAAGAATCCTGTCTAGGAGGTTTATTTATTTTTTATAATGCTTGATCTTATTAACAACTGAACATGTGGCTGTCACTATAGGTTGCTTTCTCCCATTCTTATGCCCAATCCTCTTCTCCTTTGTCTGAAATAGAGGCTGCAAAAGCTCACGTGCCCACTCTCCCAGCCTCTCTTACTGCTCTGGATGAAATATGTAACACAGAGCTGGTGATGGGATGTGGTGAGCCCTTAAGTTCTGCCTTAAATGCTAATGCAATGGCCTGAGTTGCAGAACTAATTTCAGGAGTTCAAAGATAGCAGGCCAGGGAATTCGCTGGTGGCCCAGTGGTTGGGATTCCGTGCTTTCATTGCCGAGGGCCTAGGTTCAATCCCTGGTCAGGGAACTAGGATCTCACAAGCCTCGCGGCATGGCCAAAAACAAAAAAACAGAACAAAGATAGCAGGCCAATGTCTTTGTGATTCTCTTTGCCTTCCTCTTATGCTTTTTAACTCATGGTCACAGAATAGCTGCTGATGCTCAATGAGATCCAGCGTCTCTAAATATCACCAAATATCTAGTCAGTTTCAAATTTTCTTGAACATAATTTTTCTACAGTTCGTTTATTTGAATCAGGCTCATATTACATTTAGTTATTTTTAACTATATTATATGCTTAAACCCCAAATTTCTTTTTATGAGATAAAAATAAATCCCTGCTTGTTTAAGCCAGTTTTCCCAGAGTTTTTACGTTCCCTGCAGCCAAACTGTAATACGGTATACAATTTGTTAAAATTAAAATTTCCTCACATTAGCAAATTAACACACCCTGCTTATAGAAATCTTTAAAAACATGGAAACGTAGAAATAAGGAAAAGAAAATCAGAGTCCCATCATTGAAGTACTGTTAACATCTTGACATATTTTCTTCCAGTGTTGTTTGTATGGTTGCGATAATACAGTAGTAACAAATTTCTGTCCTTTTTTGCTTACCATTAAAAAAAAGCATTTTAGGTGTGATGAAAATATTCTAAAATTGATCGTGGTGGTGGTTGTACAACCCTATGAATATTCTAAAGATCATTGAATTGTACACTTTAGGTGAATTGTATGGCATGTAAATTACATCTCAATAAAGTTGCTATAAAATTTTTTATATAAGCATTTTCTGTCATGATAAACTAATATTTTTAATTCTTGCATAGTCATCTATCAAGAGGCTATACTCCAACTTATTAAAGCATTCCCCTATTGTTGGATATTTGGGTTGGTTCTACATTTTGGCTGCCATGAAAATTGCTACAGTCAACTCCCTGGTACCTAAGACTTCTCTGTATCTAGAATTAGCTCCTCCCAGAAGCCAAACTATTATGCCAAAGTGTAACATTGCTTAAGCATTTATTGAGCATTTATTGAGGGTTTACTACCAGTCAGGTGTGGCCCAAACTAAGTACTTTATATGCATATCATTTCTTCAAATTCTTCATCACCCTAAGAGGTCTATTTTATCCCTATTTTCAGAAGTTGAACTGAAGCTCAGAGAAGAAACTAATTCACCCAAGGTCACAAAGCCAATAAACAGAGGAGCTCAGGTGCCTACTCAGCTCTACCTGCTCCCAGGGGCCATGATCATTACACTTCCTCACCAGGCCTCAATTTTTTCAAACCTTGCTAAGTTTCAACGGCAAATATGTGATCTGGTTCTAAGTGGTTTTCCTTTCATTACTGGTGATGCTGGCTAGTTCTTTGTGTTTGCCAAACCAGACAATTCCCTTTTTTGTTAATTACCTGTTGTGGCCTTTCCCATAATTGACTATACAATTTGACGAGTGAATAAAATGTGATCCACGGCTTATTGCCATGGTTAAAGAGGAAAACTCCAGGCACAGTTTCCTTTCTAGAGGTCTGCACAAACATGAAAGTACCTTTAATGGTAGCCAACCTGACTCGGGGGATTTCCTACTGTCAAGCCCTTTGACACAAGTGCCTTGTTCTCTCCCTCATTGCTTCTACCTGTCTGAGCTTGGCTACAGATCCTTGAGAGCAACACAGTGCAAGGGAAGACTACCTGGCTATGGGGCTGGGCCGGCCCCGTTAAGAGTAGCCTCTCTTCTTTCCTGAAGCAAGAGGGCTTGGAGCAGTTCTCAGGCACGCGCTCATCACTCTGCTTCTAAAGCACTTAACCAAAGAGTGGCTTCCCTTCCACAGTTATGTAGACAAATATCACAGTGTTGAAGATGCCAAACACAGCAAGTTTCAAGCCTGCTGGAAACGTTTCTATGTTCCTGCTCCCAGCGCTCCTGTTCACTATGCAGCAGGCGTTCTCTCTGATGTTATTTCCATGCTTTGAATCTGACGTTTGATGCTCTCGCAGCACACCTGTGAAAACAGTAGTGGCTCTTAGGGTTGTGTACAACTGCTACTTGAGCACCCCTTAAAATCTGTGGGCCTTTGGGCCCAAGGGAGTAACCACGGTGGGGCTTTAGGGAAGAGCGCCACTCATTTAAAACCTGTGCTAATTTCAATGAGTAATGTTAACAGGGTATCACCAGGATGTGAGATCTCTAAAATCCCACAGAGCATTCATTTATCACCTACTGTGTAACGTCTTTCAATGCTGGTGCAAGGCCAGCTTAGGGACTTACAGATCCCCTGGTCCCCAGTGGGGATGGGTACAAGCTGTTGGGGGGCATCAGTTCACTGGCCCTCTTCCTTCTCTCTCCACAGGTATAAGCACTGCCTTTCAGGGTGGAGATGGGAACTATTTTTGAAATCTGCTTATTTTGCATTTAAAGGGGCAAGGGGGTACTTTCTGATCTGCTAGTCAAATCCTGGAAATCGGCCCAAGTTTATTCAGAAGTAAGGGAACTTTCCAGAAGGCTTTACTCTCTGACCCATAAAATGTCCTGTCTTGAGCGCTTATTTCAACTACTTGCTCTTTTGTTTTTTCTTCTCTTTTCCCTTTACCACAAATAGGAATAAATGTCTCTAAATGACTACAAATCAAGAAACTTGGGATGGTCTCAGCTCACCGTGATTTATGGCATCCTCCTCAGTCTCTCTGGCCTGTTTGCTTATCTCTAAACATGGGTGGTGAACTGGACAGTGTGTAAGGCCCCTTTGGCTTCGAAATTGTGAGATATCACCAATCTTTCTTCTTTCTCAACACGTTCTTTACAGACTCAAACCCTTCACAGAGATCTGAATAATGAATTTTTTTCCCGAAGTTACATAAGACAATAATATCTCCTCATATGTTAAGAAAAGCATTACCTTCTTTCCTCAGAACGCTTAGAATCCAGGCAGAAGCCTTCTAGGGCTTTTGGTTTACTGATGGAAGCCTTGGGTCTCTAATGAATCAAAAAAATATATATATATATCAAGAAGAATTTATTGTTTCCAATGTCTTGTACAAAGAATCTTTTTTTTTCTAGAAAAAGTCATATACTCTGAGAACTGATAAGTTTTTGGTATATCAGGTTGTTTACTACTTCATAGCGCAGACTTTCACTTTGCCTTCTTTTATTCAGTAATTAGTAAAAACATCCAAGTTCCGCAGAGTAATATTTTAGTTCAGTGATTCACACACAATAGACATGCCAGTGACGAAGGTCACATGATGCCAGCAGCATTCTGTTCTTAGATAACTGTTTCTTTTGCTCTCTTATTTGTACTTTTTTATTGCTGGAACTTATTTTATGAGCCTGCGCCATTCTTATATAAAGAATAAAGTTAGGGCTTCCCTGGTGGCGCAGTGGTTGAGAGTCTGCCTGCTGATGCAGGGGACGCGGGTTCGTGCCCCGGTCCGGGAGGATCCCGCATGCCGTGGAGTGGCTGGGCCCCTGAGCCATGGCCGTTGAGCCTGCGCGTCCGGAGCCTGTGCTCCGCGACGGGAGGGGCCACGGCGGTGAGGGGCCCGCGTACCGCAAAAAAAAAAAAAAAAAAAAAAGAATAAAGTTATTTTAAAAAACAAGTTGGCCAAAAAAAACAAAAAACAAGTTGGCGACGAATGAGGACTAGAAAATAATTTAGGAAAGTGAAAATGTTCTGTACGAGGGGTAGAAGGAGAGACAATCGTGGCTTTTTTCTTTTTTCCTTTTCCCCCAAATTTCTTTCATGATGGTATTTTTTTCAGTAAAGTGAAAAGGTATAGCTCTTTAGGCCTTTGTTTCCTCCCTGTGAAATAGAGTTGCAAAGATTAAATGATTTAATATATGCAAAGTGATGAAAACATCTCCTGGCACATAGTAAGCATTCAATAAACATTAGTCATAATGATTGTAATAATGATAATTGTTATTAATTTCATGTTGCTGTTTCTCCTCATATGTCTGGTTTTCCTTGACGGCCCATTCATGTTTAAGATTCAGACCTTATCATCCTCAAATGTCTGCAGTGTCCAGGGTGACCCCTAAGAATGTAAAGATGTGGTATCAGATGATGTTGCTGACTGCTGTTTATCAAGTTCCAGGTCCTATTTCCCATGAATTCACTGAGCCTCCTAGACCACCCTGCCCCCATCTGGTAGGCACTCTCATTGCTCCATTTTGAAGATGATGTTTGAGGCACAGAAAGGTTAAGTAACTTGTCTAAGGTCATACAGTATTATCAATGGAACTCTACACTAGACTCCTCTCTACCCTTCAGTTTCTAAAAATAATTTCCCTCCTATAAGAAGTCTTCTTTATTACTCTGTCTACTCAGATCACTCATCTGGTCTGTATTTCTTTGGCACTCATGTACATGTTCTGTACCTGACTTTATTGACCTGAGGTTTTATTTATTCATTCAACAAACATTTGTACCGTGCTGCTGAGTACCAGTCCCCACGCTGGCAGTGAGGATTTCTGAAGGGACAACCACACTATCCCTGTCCTAAACAGCTGACCATTGAGCATGGGGATTTTGTTAAGTATTCTGCACTGACTTCCTTCTCCCCAATCAGACCATCTGTTGGATCTCACAGAGCTGTTTTCTATTTCTCTTTTTCCCCCTGTTTTATTGAAGTAATTGACACATGTCACTGTATAAATTTAAAGTGTACAACATGATGGTCTGATTTTCCATTTCTCTTTAATCAACCCATAATATCTACCACTGGGTGTAGATATTTGCCCCCCTCCCAGGGGCTCAGGACCCCTAAACACAACAGGAGCCTCTGACACCTGCCGTGCTGCCAGAGGCCTCACGATACTGCCAGAGGCTGAGGGCAAAGGAGACAGGCACCAAGAACTCCCAGATATACAGGAGCAGGATGGGACTTGCCTCAGACAGGGAAAGGACTGACCGACACCAGCACAGAACAAGAACCAGAAGGAAAATCAAAAGGAGACATACTTTTTTTTTTTTAATGTAATTTTAAAATACATTTTTATTTATTTATTTTTGGCTGCATTGGGTCTTAGTTGCAGCACGTGGGATCCTTCGTTGCAGTGCGAGGGGTTCTCTCTAGTTGTGGTGTGTGGGCTCCAGAGGGCCTGGGCTCAGTAGTTGCAGCACACGGGCTTAGTTGCCCATCAGCATGTGGGATCTTAGTTCCCTGACCAGGGATTGAACCCACATCCCCTGCATTGTAAGATGGATTCTTAACCACTGGACCACCAGGGAAGTCCCAAAAGGAGATGTTCTGACAGCAATATTGAGAAAGACTGACTAGGGTGTGATGGAGGGTAGGACAGGACAGGGGGCACATGGGCATTCACGTGAGTCACAGAGTTACCAGGAGAAAGGAGAGCCCTGGTCTTAGCAAGTGTGTCATCAGGACACCCCAAAAGAGCATGTAACTCTAATGAGTCTGGACAATCACTTCCAGGGTGTGTTGTATCAGCAGGTGTGATGGTCTCAGCCCAAGGTGGGGTAGAGAGGGCATGGCCTGCTCTACAACCGTTTACTACCGGTCACCCCTTCCCAGTCTAGGCCAGCAATGATGAGTCAGCTACTGCCTCCACCCCTTCCCCTCTACTCCCTGCCCCACCCTCTTAAAGATGTTCTCAACGGTGGTTTAGTGATACCCGGGCAGGGTCTCTGCAGATGGTGGGAGCTGTGCCAGGCACAAGAGTGCCACATCTGAGGGAGCACTGTTCCCAGCATGGACATCTCTGCACATACACTATATCAATTTCCTGGAAGAAGGAAGCAAAGACTCTTGAGGTAGAGAGACTTTGAAAATTCCCACGTGCGTGGGCTGTGGGGATCTGCTCACCAAAAGACACCTCAAATGATTTCCAAGGGTGTCGGAAAAATCCTTTATAAGCACATTCTTTTCTTTAAAGCTTGTTAATTACAGAAAGTGTCAAACATACACAAAAGTAGACAGTAGTAAAATGAACCTCCACGTACCTGTCACATGCAACTTCTTTTTAATTCTCTTAAATTTAAAAATAGATACGTTAAGTAAAGCATTAGGGTAGAAATCTGTTGCAAAATCAAATTACAGGATTTCACAGCTCTTAGGCAATCAGATACTCCCTCCATCTCTTTTCTCCTGCCATAAGGAGGTATAGGTCTTTGATTTCCTTTTCTTCTATAATTTATTGCCCTTACTAACATTCCTAGAGTTCTCCTACAGTATGTAAAAGGTAGACATTTTGATTTTCAAAAAAGGAGTAATTATGGCCTATCAACATGACTCTGCAGCCATCAATAATAATAATAATTATAGGGGCTTCCCTGGTGGCGCAGTGGTTAAGAATCCACCTGCCAATGCAGGGGACACGGGTTCGAGCCCTGGTCTAGGAAGATCCCACATGCCGCAGAGCGACTAAGCCCGTGTGCCACAACTACTGAGCCTGCGCTCTAGAGCCCGCGAGCCACAACTACTGAAGCCCGTGTGCGACAACTACTGAAGCCCATGCGCCTAGAGCCTGTGCTCTGCAACAAGAGAAGCCACCACAATGAGAAGCCTGCGCCCCGCAACAAAGTAGCCCCTGCTCACTGCAACTAGAGAAAGCCCGCGTGCAGCAATGCAGCCAAAAATTAAATAAATGAATGAATAAATGAATTTATATAAAAAATAATAATTATAATGACTAACAGGGAAAAGGTTATCGATTAATGTTAAACACAGTAAACAGTATAAAATTGTATGTACACAGTGATGGCAACTGTGTAAATACATACTGCATATGCACAGAAACAAAACCTAGAGAGAAAAAAATTAAATCAGAAAACATTAAATCAGTTTTTGCATCAGGTGGCATATTTGTAGCTGATTTATTTTTCATCTTTAAACAATTCCTTTAATGTTGTTGTAATATGATTTTCACTATAAACACCATTTACAATGGCACTAAAAAATATTGGTGTTCATTAAAGCAGTGGCTTAGTGAGAGTAAATGGCACCCATGGGGAAATGGAATACTTCTGTTCCTTTCTCCCCATGCTCAGAGCTAGATTCTGCAAACACAGCTGTCTGTTTTTGGTTGTTTTTGTTTTTTTGCAGTAAGCGGGCCTCTCACTGTTGTGGATTCTCCCATTGCGGAGCACAGGCTCCAGACGCGCAGGCCCAGCGGCTATGGCTCATGGGCCCAACCGCTCCATGGCACGTGGGATCCTCCCGGACCGGGGCACGAATCCGGGTCCCCTGCATTGGCCGGCGGACTCTCAACCACTGCGCCACCAGGGAAGCCCCAAACACTGCTGTTTTTGCTCAAGTCAGAAAATTATACCCATCCACCTATTACTGATCAGCTGTAGTTATAAATGTGATAGTTCTAGGTATACCAGTACAATAAACCATGAGTGTCTCACTACAATACTAGCTAACACTTAAATAGCATTTCCTGGGTGTCAGGCCCCACTCTAAAGCATTTTACATAAATAAACTCACTTAATCCTACCACCCTATGAGGAAGATATTTTTATAATGACCATCTTACAGATGAGAAAACTGAGGCATGGAGAGTTTAAGTAGTGTGTCCATGGTCACAGAGCTGATGAGCTGGTGGAGCCAGGAGTCAACTCAGGCTATGCAGCCTCGGGGTCCCTTCCCTTCATACCATGCTGTACTGCAGGATGATGGTATTGCTTTACTAGAAAGGAGTTAGAGATACCATGCCTGAATGTTTAACGTCTTGGGCATTGAACATGCCTCAATTCAGTTGATCTTTCTAACAACTCTAAGAGCTAATCATCACCATGTTATAGATGAGGAAAGAGAGACTTACGGAGCTCAATTATTTGCCCCAGATTACACAATTGGTGAAAGGAATAGCTGTAATTAAATCCAGATATTCTGGCTTCAACGTCAATGTTTTTTGGGGGTTTGTTTTGGAATCTTTCTATTGGGGAAATTTATCATTACAAATATATCAAAACATATTTGTAAAAACTGTTTTTGTTCATTGATAAATTATCTAATCGTCAATCAATTTCTTATAGAAGTAATACTTGCAGCCAGATCTCTTCTTAAATATTTGGGAAATTGGCTTTTTCATAAGATTTTTCCAGGTAGACTATTCTGTGCTAATTCTGGCCTACTTATGTATATCATATTGAATCTGAAAGTGGATTGTGTATGAACTATTATGTCATACTGTGTTACGGTTAACTACAAAACACTGGGCTGATATCTAGAGCCAGAAAGAATAATAATCATTTTGTATTCTCATTAAATCATTACTCATCCGAAAATATATTCGGTTTTTGAAAAATAATCTACCTTGACTAAAGCCGTTCATATTTGCCCATAAAGAAATACAAGTTTGTTTGCATATCCATGAGAAGTATATTTTACACTGTAGACCCAAACCTAGCCAGAAATGTCCTAGGCTGATACCTACAATTACAGGCAATCAAAGGGGTGCTGCAGGGGTTTCCCACCCTTCCTTTCTCTGATTCTTCCAGGACTTCTTACTGTTGGATTCTGGGCAGTCAGGAGCAGTGAAGCTCTGGGGGGTGGGAATGAAATTCTCTCCTAACTAAAATGTGTTACATTTTCCAATTACTTTATTTCACTACGAGACATTTTTACCGATGACTTGGCAAACTGGCAGTTGCAACCCTGATTACAGGCAGAAAACACCTTTTGATTTAGAACAGTTTAAAATTGAGTTAGCCCAAATCCCTTTATTGACTAAAATGATTTAAGTTCATAAAAGATTTTACAATAATTTCAGACCCTTACTTCACTGTTTTTACCTCAACCTTGATTTAACAAAGCTCTCATCTAAAACATTGTGTTTTTGAATTAATTTAAAGCCTTTTAAAATAATCTGCACCACATTAACAAAAGAAAGGTTAAAAGCCTTGTGATCATTTTCATTTCTGATTTTGAAAAAAATTCTCTAGCAAACCAGGAATAGAACGGGAACTTCCTTAACTTGATAAAAGGTGTCTTTAACACCTATACCAAATATCATACTCATATCATACTCAAAGGGAAAATATTAAAAGCATTTTCTTTAGAATAAGAACCAAGGAAAGAATTCCTACTATTATCCCTCTGATTTAATATTGTAATAAAGAGATCTTAGCCAGCACAGTAAAACAAAAAGAAATTAAAGGTAATCAAACTGGACAAAAAAGAGTCTACAGAAAAATTATTGTAATTGCAAAGAGTTCATTTTTAGAAGATCAATATACAAAATCAACTGCATTTCTATTTATTAGCAACAAACTATTTAAAACATAATTTGAAAAAGATACTATTCCCAATAGCAACAAAAATGAAAAGGCCTACCTAACAAAGCTACCTAATAAAGCTAACAAAAGATGAACCTGACCTTCACTGAGAAAATAATAAAATCTTACTGAAGGACATTAAAGAAAATTTCAATAAACGTAAAGAACATGAACAGGAAGACTCAACAGAATGAAAATCCAGCTCTTTCCAAATTAATTTATAAAGTCAATAAAATGTCAATCAAAATTCCAATCTGAATTTTTTTTTTTTTTTTTTTTTGCGGTACGTGGGCCTCTCACTGTTGTGGCCTCTCACATTGCGGAGCACAGGCTCCGGACACGCAGGCTCAGCGGCCATGGCTCACGGGCCCAGCCGCTCCGCGGCATGTGGGATCTTCCCGGACCGGGGCACGCACCTGTGTCCCCGGCATCGGCAGGCAGACTCTCAACCACTGCGCCACCAGGGAAGCCCTCCAATCTGAATTTTTTATGGAACTTGATAAACATTCTAAAATTTATATGGAAGAACAAAGGGACAAGTAAAATAGACACCATTTAAAAACAACGACAAGGTGGGGGAAGGGGTGCTATGGGAATTAAGACATCCTGCCCTCAGCACAGGCTAGATGAATTAATCAGAGTAGAGACCCCATTGTATTAATCATAGTTTTTATTTTCTGTATTTTATGCCTTGACATCTTGGGGCCTTGCTAATCCTTAAGAGACTGCCTCTCAAAGGGCTAGCTAGGGCTTCCCTGGTGGCGCAGTGGTTGAGAGTCCGCCTGCCAATGCAGGGGACGCGGGTTCGTACCCCGGTCCGGGAGGATCCCACATGCCGCGGAGCGGCTGGGCCTGTAAGCCATGGCCGCTGAGCCTGCGTGTCCGGAGCCTGTGCTCCGCAACGGGAGAGGCCACAACAGTGAGAGGCCCGTGTACCGCAAAAAAAAAAAGGGGCTAGCTAATTCCTAGAGATAGTAAAGCAAGCCTTTCATATGCAAACCAAACAATCCAAAACGCATACCCCAAACACCTTCTTACCTAACTCTCACACACCAAGCCATTATTTCTCCTAGTTGGCCAGATATTGGACAACTAGGGACCACACTTATAGCCCAGAGCCCACTAAAATTATTCAAACTAGCTAATCCTAAAATGTTTGCCTTGCTTGACCCACTCCTTCCTGCAAACATCACACTAAAGGCATGAGCCCATGCTTTCTTTCACTCCTACTTCCTGCCTGACCCTGATACTTCCCCATGTGGCCCTGCATGGCATGACGTGCCTGTTCCTCTTGGGAACTGTAGGTAATAAACTCTTCTTTCAAAGGCAGTTGTCTCCATGTCTATCACCTTACCATACTTGATTAAAACAAATCCTAGGTACGTTTTAAAACACCCATGTATGTATAGAAATTTGATATATGACAAGATTTAACACTGCAGATAAGAAGAGAAATGACAGACTGCTCAAAAATGGTTTTGGGAACAAGATGGCTTAGATGTGCTTCTCCCAGTTTCTTTTGCTAAGTACAGCCAAAAACCTGGATGTTATATACAAAGCAAACATAAAAAGACTCTGAAAGATGGAGAGAAGCAGATGGGCTAGGGACCTTGGGACCCGAGGGATGACATGTGGTGAGTGCTCTGAGCTTTCTTTTTACCTCACAAATCCTGGACTGGGTGCTGGAGAAGCCGTAACCTGGAAACATCAATGGGTTCAGACAGAAAAGCCCCCCCAAAAGCCAAAGGACAAAGAAAGGGAAAATGAGCAGCCTAGCAAGACAGAAAACTTTTTTGACAGAAAACAGACTAGCAAGACAGTAACTGCTCTACTTCAGCCAAATGGCACACTCCACCCCCAACATAAAGGCACATGGGAAGCTTGGATTTCCACTTCCATGTGTCAGAAGCCCCCTCCCCAGCTGGGTGATGTCAGGGGAGGCCACGTGGGAGCCCCTGCAGCAGCCCAGCAATAATAAGGCACACATACACACACCAGGGCATCCGTGGAGGCCCAGTGGGGGAACTGGACTTCTACCCCCACGTGAGAGCAAAGAGTTGGCACCCCTCTTCCCCACCAGTGTGGAGTATGAGGAGGTCAGCTGAAGCAAAAGATTTAAGTAAGATCTGGAGTCTCATAACCCAAGTGAGAAAAAACAATAACAGATGCCAACACCACGATGACAAAAATATTAAAATCATCTGACCAGGATTTTAGAGCAACCACCATAAAATGTTTCAAGGAACAATATGAGACGTGTTTGAAACAAATGAAAAATATTAATTCTCTGCAGATAGTACAATATATACAGAAAAAACAAATGTAAATGTTAGAATTGAAAAAAATTCAACAACCAAAATAAAAATTTTATTTAGATGGGTTTGACAGTAGAATGTAGAAAACAGAGGAAAGAATCAATGTCCTTGGAGATAGATGTATATAAATCATCCAAACCAAACAAGAGAGAGAAAATAGACTAAAAACAAAACAAAAACAGAGTCTCAGAGTCTTAAGGGATTAGAAGATCTAATGTATGTAATCAGAGTTCCTAAAGCAGACGAAGATGGTCAGGCTAAAAAAGGTATTTGGAGGGCTTCCCTGGTGGCGCAGTGGTTGAGAGTCCGCCTGCCGATGCAGGGGACGCGGGTTCGTGCCCCGGTCCGGGAGGATCCCACATGCCGCGGAGCGGCTGGGCCTGTAAGCCATGGCCGCTGAGCCTGCGTGTCCGGAGCCTGTGCTCCGCAACGGGAGAGGCCACAACAGTGAGAGGCCCGTGTACCGCAAAAAAAAAAAACCGAACAAACAACAACAACAACAAAAGGTATTTGGAGAAATAATGGCTGACAACGTTCCAAATTTGGCAAAAAGCAGTAATCTACAGATTCAAGAAGCTGAATGAATTCCAAACAGGATAAACCTAAAGAAATCTATGCCAAGACTTGTCATAGACAAACTTCTGAAAACTTTTGTGATCTCAAAGGACATCATCAAGAATGGCAACATACAGAATGGGAAAAAATATATTGGTAAATCATATATCTGATAACAGTCTAGTATTCAGAATATATAAAGAACTCTTACAACTCAACAACAAAAAGACAAACTAACTTGTTAAAATATAGGCATATGGCTTGAATAGATGTTTCTGCAAAGAAGATACACAAAAGGGGAATAAGCACGTGAAAAGATGTTCAATATCATTAATCATTAAGGAAATGCAAAGTAAAACCACAATGAGATACTACTTTACACCTACCAGGCTGGCTTTTAAAAAGAAAGTTGGAGTGGAATAAGAAGTGTTGGCAAGGATATGAGAAATTAGAATCCTCATATATAGGTAGTAGGAATGTAAAATGCTGCAGCCACTGTGGAAAACAACTAGCCATTACTAAAATAGTTAAACATAGAATTACCATAAGACCTAGCAATTCCACTCCTAGATATATATCCAAAAGAACTGAAAACACGTACTCAAATATTTGTATGTGAATGTTCAAGGTAGCACTATTCCCAATATCCAAGAGGTGGAAAGAATCCACATGTCCATCAATGAATGAATGAATAGTAAATTGTGGTATATCCATACAATGAACTGTTAGTCATAAAAAGATACAGATACATGCTGCAACATGGATGAACCTTGAAAACCTTAAGCTAAGTGAAAGAAGTCAGTCATAAAACATCACATACTGAATGATTCCATTCAAATGAAAAAATCCAAAAGTAAATTCATTGAATAGAAAGTAGATTAGTAATTGCCAGAAGGGAATTGGGGAATAACTGCTTAATGGGTACTGAGTTTTATTTTGGGGTGATGAAAATTTTTGAAACTAGATAGAGGTAGTAGTTTCACAGCATTATGAATGTCTTAAATGCCACTAAAGTGTTCATTTTAAAATAGTAAATTTTATGTTATGTGAATTTAATCTCAATTAAAATTTTTTCTGATTCCTGTCATTGTACTGTGAATGTCCTTATGTCTTTAGTCTAAGGAAATACATACTAAAGTTTTGGGAGGGAGTAAAAGGTCATGATGTCTACAATTTAGTTTGAGAAAAAAATAATAGATAAAATTACCAAAAAAATGTGGTAAAAAGTTAAGACTTGGTAAACCTAGGTTAAGGCCACACAGGAACATTTTGTTGGAATTTTTCTGTAAGTTTGAAATCATTTTTTTAAATTACATTAAAAAAAAAAGACACCAAGGGGGAGTTCCCTGGTTGCCTAGTGGTTAGGATTCTGGGCTCTCAGTGCAAAAAAAAAAAAAAAAGTCACCAAGAAAAGAGTGAAAAGATAAGCCCACTGGTGGGGGTTGTTAGTAATGGGAGAGACTCTGCATGTGTGGGGGGCAGGGGTTATATGGGAAATCTCTGTACCTTCCTCTCCATTTTGCTATGAACCTAAGACTACTGCAAAAAAAATCTTTTTCTCAAAAAAAAAAAAAAATTCCCAAGCTACTAGAAGATATGTTCTATACTTAATGACTAACAAAATTAGTATCCAAAATATATAGAGCTCTTATAAATTAACAAGAAAAGGGTAAACAATAGAAAAATGGGCAAGAGAAATGAACAGGCATTTCACAGATGAGAAAACACAAATGACCAACAAACATGTGAAAAGATGCTCAACTTATTAATAATAAGAAAAATACAAATTATAATCATAATGAACTACCATCCTCCAACCACTACATTGACAAAAATGAAATCTGGCAATACTAAATTTTGAAGAAGATTTAGAACAATGGAGCTCTTAGGAACATAAAATGCTGCAGCTTCTTTTCAGAGCAATTTAGCATGCTGTGTTAAGTTGAAGAGAGATATATCCTTTGATTCTACTACTAGTGGAGCAGTTCCACTCTTAGATCATTCATTCAATCAGAAGAAGATTTCTTGTACATTTACACGATGGAGCATTTGTCACAATGTTTGTAGCAGCATTGCTTGTATTAGAAAAACTTGGAAATGATCCAGATGTCCAATAAATAAAGAATGGATAGGGCTTCCCTGGTGGCGCAGTGGTTGAGAGTCCGCCTGCCGATGAAGGGGACACGGGTTCGTGCCCCGGTCCGGGAAGATCCCACATCCCGCGGAGCGGCTAGGCCCGTGAGCCGTGGCCGCTGAGCCTGCACGTCCGGAGCCTGTGCTCCGCAACGGGAGAGGCCACAACATTGAGAGGCCCGCATAACGCAGAAAAAAAAAAAGAATGGATAGATATATTTTCATAATAAGTGTATAGCAGTAAAAATGAACTAGAGCTACAAATATGGGATGAAGCTCACAACATAATACTGAATGATAAAGGAAAGTTACAGAATACTTACATTACGTTATAATTTAAATAAAGTCCAAAATCATGAGAAACTAAAGTCTGTGGATACTGTAAAGAAAAGGAAAAGAATGAAAACTAGAAAATTGAGATCAGTGGTTACCTTGCGGGAAAGGAAGGAAGGGAATATGATCAGGGAGGGATACATTGGGGTCTTCAACTGAATTAGCAATGATTTTTTTAAAAATCTCTGGAGTGGGACTCTACTCATTATGTGATTCTTTATAAATTTTTGGATGAGTAAGATATGTTATAATAAAATGTCAAAAAAAGTTTTTCAGGTTTGAGATTTTTTTTTGTCCACTTGGGAGAATTCCAGGTACTCATATGCATATGTGTCAGCCCGTTTTAACTCTCATGATTTCTGTAGCACGCTTTAAGGTGTGAATGGAAGTCACCAACGAGTGCCTCGCAAGGACTTTCTTTGCAAAGCAATCATCAGAAAGAAAGCCTTTGCTTCCATGGGTGAACAGATGTTCTGGAGTCCTTCTGCGATATAAAAAAAAGGGACACTGGGGGGAGCTGTTTCACTACTCAGGTGCCTGGTTGTTTTTCCACCCCTCTGGCAGCTTGATATACTGGAAAGGGCAATAGAATGGAAACTGGGAGACTAGAATTCGATTCCAATTTTTCTTCTAACTCTCTGTGCTTTGGACAAGTCATATGCCCTCTCTGCTTGTTTCCTCATCTATAAGATGAACCATATAGCCTCCTCCAAGAAGCCTTTCGGATAGTAAATTCCATAATCAATAATTATCTATAGTAAATCATGCCTGGACTCATGAATTGCGATGAATAGTGCCTGGTGCTCACAAAGCCCTAACAAGTCCCAAGAGATTAAAATAACTCAGGGGTCCTCATGTGAGAGGTACAACAGGAAATTCCTCTCCCTAAAATGGATACATATATCTATACTCATAATGCAAATTATAAATTAGCTAAAGTCAGTAATGGTTATTACTGGTTATACTCTTATAACCAGTATTATAATGGTTATACTCTTAGATGAAAGGGAAAGGAAAGCTGCGTTTCCTAAACAAATTCATATTTTTCCTACAGAAAAAGACCACCACTGCTCATAATTCAGTTTTATGAAAATAAATAAGTTTACCTTTATTATCATCTTAGAATCATTGTAATCAGAATTTGGTTTCACTGTCTCTTCCTGCTGCTCTTGTATTTCAAAACTGGGTTCTACTACACAGAAAGAATCAGCATGTAATCAATAAGATAAAGGTATATTGATCATCAGGCATATTTAAGCATATCTACCAGGAGGTCAGTATTTTTACAAGAAGCATGTTAGGGCTTCCCTGGTGGCGCAGTGGTTGAGAGTCCGCCTGCCGATGCAGGGGACACGGGTTTGTGCCCCGGTCCGGGAAGATCCCACATGCCGCGGAGCGGCTGGGTCCGTGAGCCATGGCCGCTGAGCCTGCGCGTCCGGTGCCTGTGCTCTGCAACGGGAAAGGCCACAACAGTGAGAGGCCCGCATACCGCAAAAAAAAAAAAAAAAAAAAAAAAAAAAAAAAAAAAAGAAGCATGTTAAATTACATTCCTTGTAAGGATGGCATTTAGCTCCCACTAGCACATGTCATAGGTAAGAACAAAGGGCTTATTAAGTAGTTATAGAATATGTAATTTACTCTTCACTTTGATCCAACTGTAATATATAACTACTATTGGGAATAAGGATGCTTTTCAATTAATTAAGAAACTGTTGTAGAGATGTTTAACCTGATCAGGTCTCCTAAAATCTTGACATGCGA
The DNA here is from genome assembly GCF_008692025.1 of Phocoena sinus. NCBI lineage: Eukaryota > Metazoa > Chordata > Mammalia > Artiodactyla > Phocoenidae > Phocoena > Phocoena sinus. The sequence continues at coordinate 152,136,445 of NC_045763.1, read as the reverse complement.
CTCAAACCACACACTTAATGGTAGTCTTAATGGTAGTATATTCCCTTGGTACACTGGGCCTTCTGATTGCAGCACTTGAGGTAGGCCCTGCACATGATAATTATAGGCCCACAAGATATATTATCAGCAACAATAGCAACTGAGACACAGAGAGTAAAAATCCTATTAAAGTCCTGACACAAAGACAATGAAACAGACCTCAGAACTGGAAACGAAAAAGAGACATGAAGCTTTCTTTCTCTTCCTTTTCCTTCCCTGGAATGTCAGTGTGTCCTGCACTGGAAGCGTGGCAGAGGGGACAGGGACTCAGAGTGTCAGCATGCCTGGAGGACAATGAAATGGGGTAGGGAGCTATGGATATGGAGGGGACTTTGGGGTGCCTGGTGGTTGAAGAACAAGAGCAGTAGGGGAGGGGACCGCATGGAGGCTTTAGTGCGCCCTGTGTCCAAGGAGGACGGTAAGGGGAGGGCCACATAGAGGTGCTGACATGTCCAGGGGTCACGGAAGTGATGATGGGGACCATGCAGAGGAGGAGCAGGCTGCTATGATTGTGAGATTAGTTACACTGAGAAAATTAGAAAATTGAGCAAAAATGTAAACATATTGAGGCTAATGGAAGGCAGGCTTCTCACTATCAGAGAAGTGACTTACAAACACAGAAAGGGGAAAGGTTAGAAAGAACACTGCAGTGCTGGGTTGTAATTGGAGGTCAATAGGGACTCATGGTTTAAAAATACATAGAGAGAGATATATAAAAATAGTGATAGATGCATGTGTGTATGTGTACATATATACAAATATTTATTTTCTAGCTCTGTCCACTGAGAGGGCCTAGAAGCAACAACTCTCCAGCAACCAGGAGCTCACTGAAGGCCTAGATCTTGGTTTCTGAATTGATATCCTGCAGTAAAAGGAACCAGCTTTCCTGCGGCAGAAAAAGCACAAGATGGGTCTGAAACATCTTGTTGGGCCAGAAACTAAGGAAATGCTCAAGGAATGATGAGGACACGTCAAAAGGACACAGTATCCATCTTTTTTTTCTTTGCCGCATGGCATGTGGCATCTTAGTTCCCTGACCAGGGATTGAACCCACGCCTCCTTCAGTGGAAGCGTGGAGTCTTCACCAGTGGACTGCCAGGGCTCCCACTAGCCAAATCTGGGACAAATTGAGCATTAGGATAAATAATCATATCAACAGATACAACCACTGAAATGAAGAGTCAATGAACTCATACTAGTATGAATGAATGAATGAATGAATGGACATATGGACAAACCAACCAACCAATCAACCAACAAATAAATAAATAAATGAGGGTGAAGGGAAAGTCTTCCTCACAATAGAATACCAACTAATAAATTTAGAAGAAATAATAGAAATAGAAACTTCCAATGGGCCATGATGATGATGGAAGTTGAATTCGGCAGTCACTTATGGGTACTGGGCTAATGGATAAGGTTTGATGAGGTGTCATTTCAGAATATCTCCACAAAATACTGTTCAGTTCCAAAGGGGAAAATGATGGCTTTATGGAGGAATCTGAGAGACACCAACTTTTCCAGGTGATTAAGGCTGGCATTACCAGCAGTGAAACAGAATTAGAAGAACACAGCATCATTTCTGAAGAATTCCTGCCTGGATACACGGCCTCTATGAATAGTCAAAAGAAAAATCAGAGAAATCACCTGCAGAATGAAAGGTCTATGCTCTTTAAAACAGTCAAGGGCATTTGACAGGGAAAGACTGAGGCACTGTTGTTCCAGACTGAAGGAGGCTGAAAAGACCTGACAACTAAAGGCAACACATGTTCCTGGATTGGCCTTGGACCAGAAAGCAAAAGATATTATTGGAACAGTTGATGAAATCTGAATGGGGTCTGAATATTGGATGTTAGCATTGAATCAATGTAAATTTCATTATTTGGAGTGTTATAAGGTGGTTATGTGGGAAAGTATCCTTTAGGGGTAGCAGAATACATGCTGGAAGGCGGAGGGGCTTCATGTCTACAGTTTGCTCTCAGTGGTTCAGAAAGACATAATGGTAAGGTACCTGCATGCACACACACACACACACACACACACACACTAAGGACCTACTGTATAGCACAGGGAACGATACTCAATATTTTGTAATAACCTATAAGGGAAAAGAAGCTGAAAAAGAATATATATATATATATATGTATGTATAACTGAATCACTGTGCTGTACACCTGAAACTAACACAACATTGTAAATCAACTATAGTTCAATTAAAAAAAAGTGTGGTAAAAGGTAAAAATTAGATTATCTGGGCTATGGGAATTCTATGTACTATTCTGGCAACTTTCCCTAAGTTTGAACTTATTCTGGCAACTTTCCCTAAGTTTGAACTTATCTCAAAATAAATTGTTCAAAAAAATGTTTAAAGGGGCACGGGAAGGATTTGAACCTAAGATTGAGAAGACGGAATCCTATATACTGGGAGGGCACACATGACTTTTTTTAAATGCTTGGTCTCCCTCATTCAACACACGGCGCTCACAGAGAACAATCTTTAGTTATGTCTGTATATTTAACTATATAAACATATCTGTGGGCACCTGTAAATCACATTCTATGGTACTCGGGAGTTCAATACTAAAGATTCGGTTTCCATTATATTATTTTTCACTAATTATATTGCTTTGTATTGCAGATAATTAAAGATCATGCTTTTTATATAATAATAATATTAATGATAGAATAATACTTATTGCACTTATATAACTCTTATTATATGTCATCACTACTCTATTTTACATATTTCTACTGAATCCTCACAACACCCTATGAAGTTGAGACTATTATTATCCGTATTTATAGATGACGAAACTAAGACACAGAGAGGCCAAGTGTCTTGTCAAAGTTAGTGGCAGAACTGGGATTTGAACCCAGGCAGTCAGACTCTAGAGTCCATATTTTTGGTACACGTATTCTTTGTTTCCAGAGCTCTATTTAAATTTCTTCAGGACAGAAACTACGGCTCCTTTTGCTCCTATTTTCTTCCTGAAGAAGGTCTAGCACGATACCCTGTACACAATAAATAGTTGTTAACTCACAGGCTGAGATCCAGGAGTGGAAGCTCTGCTACAACCATTCCCTGGATGGTCATCAATTTGTGATGACCTAAGCATTGTCTCTCAAGAGAATACATCAAGGTATGTCCAGGAGATGCCACAGACTAGGAAGTCAGAAAGCGAGCTCTTCAACATCAGTGTAGGGTAAAGTTTCCTTTCAGTTTTCCTTTCAGTTTGGCCAACAGGGACTGAGTAACTCCCTCTCCCCCCATATGTTGAATTAAACAGAGGATTCAGACATAGGTTTTCACCCTCAAAAGTTTACAGCCTAGAGCAAAAGCTCCTGGGCAGAGGGTGGAAGTAGGGGTTGATTGAAAAGGCAGATTCCTAGAACCAGACCCACAGAATCCATTTTGAGAAACTCCTAGTGGAATGTAGTATAGGACAGGTGGCAAGATGAGAAGAAGGCATTCCAGGATGGGAGAACAGAATGAACAGAGATTCTGGCAGGAAACAGCATGCTCTGTCTGGGAGAGAATAAGGAAACACCCAGATGGGGTCAGGAGCACACACCTGCCCGGGTCAGCTGCCCTCTGGGTGCTGCCTGCATCAGTCCTCCGCAACCAGCATGCACGTCCAAACACTTCACCCTTTGGAACCACTCCCAAACCCGGGGTGACAATATGCCCTGTTTCCCCAGTTCAGTACTGTTTCACTTCTGTTATTCCAGAGTCCCTTCTGGTTAGTCTCCCCTTTCATTCTCAAAAGCATCCCCTTTGGGATGATAAATTATATGGTCACCCTACTTAAACCCCACTTTGTGCAATCTCGATGTTGTAGATTATTTTGCCTCCCTACTGCCCCCAAACCCTATTTTTTTTCCTCTTTGGGGGAAGGGGACTTAGAGCCTGAGTTATACACATTGGCTTAACTCCCTCCTCCATCAGTGGAAACATAAGCTGTGTCTAGAGTCTACCTGATGAAAAAAAAAAAACAATTAAAAAAAATAATGACCTGGCTTTCTGGTGGTCTTAATCACCAAATCAAATGGGCCATATATGTGACTTGATAAAACACACAGAGTATGAAAAAGTGTCCAGAAATCGACATAATCCAAATCTCAATGTGGTTTGTATTCCACTAGAAACCTACTAAAATGAGAGGAAAATGTGTGTTCATTGGTGTTTCGAAGAAATGCAAATACTACCTTTGCAGGTACTTAGAGGACTGTTAGGTACAGACCACTGCTTTTAAGTAATTAAAGTCTATGGTGTTCGACAAGTGTCTCAATAAACACATGTTCTACCACCTTTTACATGGAAATTTAAGTGCTTATTTACATTTACTTTCAGATTTAAAGTTGAACAGATGTCCTGGGGCCCTTCTGAGAATCAAAATGGCTTATGTAAATCCTTCAGATCAAAACATTTTATGGCCATCACAAACTTTCTATTAAATTCTATTGCCAATTCAAAATATTGATGTGGTTTTATTTCGGGTTTATGTAAAGCAAAGACTGAAGGGCACTGGTCCCACCTGATGCATTTTTAAATACTCAGGCTGCTGTTTCTCCTGTAAATGTCTTTGCAGGAACTATACAAAAGGGTTTTCTGTGGAAACGAGGTTTAATGAATGGAAAGGATTCCTTTAATGAGCCATTTAGAAGATTTTAAAAAACCTTTTAGAAAATGTATAAGATATCTGAATTCCTTCATCTAATTTGAATTATGTTTAAACGGGAAGTTAAAGCTAGAGCGTACTGCAGGAGTGTTTACTTGGGGGCTCCTTTTCATTTGGTATTTAAACTCAGCAGGTAGTTTAAATACTAGATCACATTGGTAAACTTAACCTATTTGTCACTAGAGTGTTTGATGAGGTGAGCTTTGGGACCCTACTATGTGCAAGAGCCCGTGACAGCCAATGAAGGGAATAAAAGGCAACTGTAAATGGATGCACAGGATTGGCCTTTGAGACGTTTCTTAAATGATCACAGTATTTTAACAGGAAGAAAAATGGGGAGGGCGTGGGAAAATGAAAGGAATTCCAGCCATAAAGAACAGTTGAGGCAAAGGCACGTGGGAAGAAAGTGTGAGAGGTGCAGAAACAAGTAATTATGGTTTGGATCCGACGATGAGGGAGATAAAGTTACCGGAGACATTGGTGTCTCCTCATGGTGCATAGTAAGTTTGCCTCTTGTTGTAAAGTCTCCAGGCAAATTAATAATGTGATTTAATCTCTGCTGATAGATTTGGACCTGAATTGGGAAAAGTTGGAGGAAGAGGCCAGTTAGGAGGATTTTGCAATTGTTTTTAAGTAGCTGAATGCAAGCTAAGATAGCAGCAGTGGGAAGAGAAAGGGGGATAATTTTTTTAAAACTCATAATTCTAATCCATGGGACTTGGCGATTGTTTATACCTAAGGAGCTGAGGGGCGTGGCATCCCAAGACAACTAGGAGGCTTTGAGCCTGGACAGTGGGAAGGCAGTAAAGCCATCAGGATAAACAGAGGTCACAAATGCAGGTTGGGGTGAGTGAAAATGAGCTTGATCCTGGATACCCTGAACGTGAGGTGCTGGAGTATAACCACAGGGGGAAGTATAAATACATATATCTAATCTTTGAAATGTTCATGATGACAAACATTTGTTGGGTGAATGCGGGAAGGAGGGAAAGCAGGAGGGGAAGAGAAGGAGAAGGCAGGAGTTCTCCAGGACAGAAAGCAACTGGATATGCAGGCCTAAGCCTAGGAGGGGTGTCCTGTGTGGAGGTTCTATGTGGAGTCACGACATAGAGGCGGGAAGTGAGGAGAGAGCAAGGGAAACGATGCAGAGCGGAAGGAAAGAGGGCTGAAGACAGACCTCAGGCACAAGCTTCTTTAGGGGCCAAAAGACAAAGACTCAGCACAGAACAGGAAGAGGGTAGAACCAAGAACCAAGAGAGCACAGAGCTGCCCAAATCGAAGAAAGCAGGTGTCTCTAAATAAGGAGGGGCAGTGGTCAGAAGACTGAGAAAGGGTCCCTAGAGTTGATGACCTGGAGTTCATTATGTGAGCTAATGATGTGCCAGGTCCAGGGCTAAGAGCGTTACCGGCCTTTCCCTTCCCAGCCACCCTGCAAGCGGGCGCTGCTATTAAGCGCTGCACTAGGGGAGGCTTAGATCTGTTAAGGTCGCACAACTAACAAGTGGAAGGGCAGGATCCCTAAGCCAGCTGGGCTTACCCGAACCTGTTACTCTCACACACCTGGCCTTGTGCTTCAATGACCGCAGTGTCCAGGAGAGAGAGAGAGAGAGAGAGAGAGAGAGAGAGAGAGAGAGAGACGGGAAACAGGAACTCATAGTTATTCCATGCTCACTGTGGGTCTATACGAGACCATGGGCAGCAAAAGGAGAGAGAGGGGACAACAGCTGGAGGGGAGAGAGGGTGGCTATCTCAGGGTGAGGAGATGGCGCAGGAGGACCCTGTGACTCTGGGTCCTATGCCAGAACGTGGAGATAGTTTCAGAAAACAGAAACCTTCATTAAAATGAGCTGTTTTAAACTAGGATTTTACCATTGTAACAGAATGTAGTGACTCTCTGTTTCCCTTCTTAATACACATGAAAAGTGCTATTTTCTACATTTAATATATGTGTAAAAGTATTCATGCATTAGAATTGTACATACTTTTTTGGGTCCCTTGTTTTTTTCTGATGAGAATATGATATTTCCTTTTGAAATGATAGTGGCATTAAGCTCTGGATCATGGGAAACAAAAGGAAAATAGGCCATGAGAACATATGAGCTAGCAAAGGGAATACACACCAATGGTAGGAGTGAATTCTCTCAACTGTAGGGCAAAAGATTTTTGTGAGGGGAAGAAAATTCACTTTGCCTTTCTGAGGGAAAAGAGCATTTCTGCAGTGGCCTTTGTGGAACACACAGGGCTTCCCCTGGGAGCACAGGGAGGGCTTCTACCAGGGAGGCTGTCACATTTGTAAGCCTCTGAGAGAAATACATTGCAGAGCCTGAGCTGGCTGCTCATCTGGGCGCGTTTTTAGTCTAGTCATTGCCCCTTCAAAACAGCTGTAAGCCTCATGCATCCCTGATTGTCAAGACAGGGAAGGAGGATTTCTTCTGTATCCCAAGAAGCATCCAGGGGAGGGAAGGCCAAACCTGTGCAAAAAGGCTTTAAAATCAGGGGAACCGCCAGGAGCAGAAAAGGTTGTTAATCAACCCTCGGCTTCAGTCTGTGAAGAAGCATTTTGATAAACTTGGAGCAGTTGTGTGCTGTTGGACATTCAGCAGAGGTTTTAATGCAGGGGATTTTATTAATTAATTTATTTTTTGCTGCATTGGGTCCTCTTTGCTGCGCATAGGCTTTCTCCGGTTGCGGCGAGCAGGGGGTCACTGTTCCTTGCGGTGCACAGGCCTCTCATTGCGGTGGCTTCTCCTGTTGCAGAGCACGGGCTCTAGGCACGTGGGCTTCAGTTATTATGGCACGCGTGCTCAGTAGTTGTGGCACGTGGGCTCTGGAGCGCAGGCTCAGCACTTGTGGCGCACGGACCTAGCTGCTCCGCAGCATGTGGGATCCTCCCGGACCAGGACTCGAACCCATGTCTCCTGCATTGGCAGGCGGATTCCCAACCACTGCGCCACCAGAGAAGCCCTAAATGCAGGGGATTTTAAATGAGTTCTCCATGTCACAGATATTTGGGAAGTTTGAAAAGAGGTGAGATCATTAACGCTATGTCCACCTAGTGAAAAAACAATGAGTGAAAATGAGAAAACTCGAATCCACCCATTGTTTGGATGACCTAATGCTCAGCCTCAGGTCTGGAACTGCCCTGCCCCTCCACCACAACCCCACTCCAGGCCTGGATGTCTCTGTGAAATGCCCAAGGCTGAATTCCACAAGATCCCATGAGTTCCATGACAACCCCTCCATTCTAATGGCACTAGGGTCTTATTGAGGGTCCTCAACTAGCAGATTCAAACATCCAATTTAGACCTGACCTTGACAAGCAGGTTTTCTGTTTGTATTAACCACCAGCCATTGACGTTGCAGAATAGCATTACAAGAGTAGGACTGAACCAGAGCTTCCCCCTCTGACCTGACTGCCCGCAGTTGGCTAGCATCTGGTAGACAGTCTAAAGCAAACCGAAGGACCAGCTTTCTCCTAGCCCTCGCATAAATGCACCTCTTTGGAGGGCTACATGCTGGGAACCAGGATGGCTTGAGACCACAACAGCTTGTTTGTGCAGGTCTGACCTGCAGTCCTGGGCAGTCGTGAGCAGTTGAGTGTACAAGCCTTCCTCTCTGGAATCTTCTAGTCTGACACTGCTTTTCATCAGAGGGCTGGTCTAGTCCCCTCAGCTCGTATCTTTGGCAGGGAACAGAGGCAGCCCCAGGTCTGGGTCAAGATTTTGAAGGCATCCCACATCCAGAAAGGGTCTGGGGTCGCCACTTGCCTTGAGGTACCCCCATGCTAACTGTTCTTCTCAGGGGCCAGTGGGATCTGTCCCCAAACTCTGCTGCCATTTCCAAATGAGGCCATGCCAGACTCTCGGGGAAAGCTCCGTGCCTGCGCCACCACCAATACCAGGCGATACAGGGGACTTTTCAGAGGGCCCCAGGCACTTACATTGTTTGTTGAGCTCTTAGTTTGAACTATATGAAACCGCCATTTTTTGTCCAGACATGGACAAAAATGTCATCTGTTCATCCTCATAATAGAAATTATGAGAAAGTGTAGAGTATGTGGTAGAAAGAGCACAACTATGACAGCCAGACCCGGGTTCAAATCTCAGTTCTGTCACAGTATATTCAATATATGCGAATTCCTGCTATGTGCCTAGTACTGTTCTAGGACCTGGACACGTGGTGGTAATGAAGACAGACGGGCCTTACTCTTCATGGCACATTCTAATGGAAGTCACCTGGCCTGTCTGAACTTCAGCTAAGTATCGTGAAGGTTAAATGAGATAATGCCTGTTAGGCCAGAAATGCACTGATGGCTTTCAATAAGTGATAGTTTCTGTCATTTTACTGTGGCTCACATAGGACTCCTAATAAATATTTATTGGATGAAAGAGCCTCGGAATGCATTGTGGGAATCTTCAAGCCCACCCCTAAGAGCCCAAACTGGACACCCCTGCAGGAGAACGGTGCACCTGGGGCAGGGGCCACTTAAAGGGAAACCCACGGATCCCAGAGTTCACCACTCCCGCCCTCCCTGGGACCTGGAAGAGACCAGCTGTGGTCAGCCCCCATTCAATCAGGAAGGCAGTAGGCACAGGAGGAGTTTGGGGAGGTGCAACCTAGTTCATATTTCATTTTTTAAAATTTTTTAAAAAAAATTTATTTATATTTTATTTTTAGCTGTGTTGGGTCTTTGTTGCTGTGTGCGAGCTTTCCCTAGTTGCGGCGAGCGGGGGCTGCTCTTCGTTGCAGTGCGCGGGCTACTCAGTGCGGTGGCTTCTCTTGTTGTGGAGCACGGGCTTTAGGCGCGCAGGCTTCAGTAGTTGTGGTACGTGGGCTCAGTAGTTGCGGCTCGCGGGCTCTAGAGCGCAGGCTCATTTGTTGTGGCGCACAGGCTTAGTTGCTCCGCGGCACGTGGGATCTTCCCGGACCAGGGCTCAAACCCGTGTCCCCTGCATTGGCAGGCGGATTCTTAACCACTGCACCACCAGGGAAGTCCCTAGTTCATATTTCTTAATGGATGTGCAATCGTTTAATCTGAAAAAAATAATTGTCAAATTTATTGATTGAGGCAAAGCAGAGGTTGAGACCTCAAAAGAGACCTGGAAATCACCTGTAGGAACTTCCGGTTTTAGAAATCAAACACAGAGTTGGCTCTGTTTAGTAAGAGAACGTGCAGAATGACCAGTCCTTCCCCTGACGGTCTACCCCACTGAGGCACCGGCATGAATGTAGACATGGAGTTAACAGATTCCTTTTGCAGCCCAAGGGCCTATTTTCCAGGCTCTGTGTGCAAAGAGCCCGTAGGGATATTTGCCTACCATTTAAAGCTGCATAAATCATGCCGGACAAGGTATGAGTAAGCGCACAGCTGCTATCTACAGTACAGCTTCTGACGGTACCTTCACTGTCATCATAGTCCTGAGCTCTGTCCAGCTCTCTGGGTCCGTTCATCTCCGGTGATGCACAGGGAGTTGAGACCAACAATTGCACTAACTTCTTTTCCTTCACTTTTCTGGTGGAAGCTGAGGAGGAATGTGGAGAGCAGTTAAGTTGCTCTGTTTGTGTATGTGATCTCACTGGATTCAAAATATTTCACAGTTCAGGTCCTTATTCTTGTATCTTACATTATTGGCTAATTATGGCTTTTACAATAAGGTAGACCCCACAACTACTCAACTCACTCCTTTCCTTCCACCATCACTTAAGGTGGGGCCTCTGTGGATTGGCCACGGAGTCAGGCATTGGGTACAGCGGGGAACAAGATGGACGAAGTTGTACATCCTATGTGCGGGAAATATGGACAGTAAGTACATAACCAGTTAACACAGCGCACATACTAGAAATGCAAAAAGAGCCCAGGGTGATATAATCAAGAGTAACTGGTGTTTCACTACTGTAAAAAATCAATCCTTCCTCTTTGGCACCAAATTTACTAATGTGTGAGTAAGAGCTGGGTTTAAAATTTTTTTCCTATTTCTATTTTAATGGTTTTTATTGCATGGGTTCCTTCCACTGTAAATAATTCTCAATCTTTGGAGGTAGCTTACAGGTAATCATTGAGTACCCTCTAATACTTGCTGCATACATACATACGTAGTATTGGGCCAGGTGAAAATCCAAACTTGTCAAGTTCGTTCTATAATTCATCGTCACTCAGACACTTCACATCCACCATGGTGATAAAAGTTTGGTCTCTTTTCTGACAGTGGAATCCTTGAAATAGCAAAACATTAACTTCCTTAAGACAGACTTACAAATGAGAACTAAAACTTGACCAGTCCACAGAAGTGTTTACGACCCCAGCTCCCCAATCTTGGAGGCACACAAGCAGTAAAGCAAAAATCACCATTTCCTGCCATTTTTCTGTCATAAATCTCTTCTGGATTTAGTGGCCTCAATGAAAATCTTTGGATGGGTGTCATTTTTCCCAGCGTCTTTGGGGTTCAATTATTTCTAACTTTTCTACTCAACTAATGGAAGAAAAGTCTTCTGCACAAAATGAACAAATATTTCCATTACTGCTTAGGAACTCTATGTTAAGACCCAAGCTCTGGGAAGAAGTTAATTAAACATGAAAGAGCTGAGAGAGATTTTTCAGTGAGTTAAATAAAAGTTATTTATCCCTGCCCTCCTTTATGATGAGAGCACAGAGAGTACAGAGCATTCAGTTATTGCAAACAGTAGTCTTTTCACACTTGTAATTTAACTCTGAACATAATGAGATGGTAGTTTTTAATTAACCACCAGCAGACTTTGTAATTGCTGAATTGGCATTTGAAAAAAGTCAGCTCTTCATTCTCTGGCACACAAATTGATTTATATAGATTTAGGCAAGTCTTGATATGGCTTTCCAAATCTGCACAGCCTCAAGTTCAGTTTTATTCCGTTGATCCCTTTATCCCCTAAAAGTGACCCCTCCACCTACTTAACAAGATCCTAAAAAAGACAGACGCATTTGTCAAACCTTTTAACAAACCTTTTAATTCAGTTTATTTATTGTACCTCATTTCTATTATGTTTCCAGTCTTTTAATACTGCAGTGAAAATGACTGCAGGACAATTACTCAGCATAGGAGGATCTGGACCAATTTTAAGTGCTGACTTGGCCTTTATTGGTGGTCAGTCAATGTCCGATTAGGAAGAACATTGTATACAAACTGGAAAGAGCTGCGAATTGTCGTGTATAACAGGGTTGTTCAAGAACACCTAGCTTACCAGTTCTCCACCTTAAAGCTATACTTTGACCAGAGTCACATTCTGGCACACAGTAGGTTCTTAGTAAATGTAAGTTTCCTTCTTTCCTATGTGTTTAGGAAGCTGAACTGACACTTTCAGGCCACTAGTAAACAACCTAACGTTATGAAGGAAAAGGACAATGCACCTCAGACTTTTTTTTAACTGGGAGCTAGCTTGGGCAGATCCTATGACACTTGTTCCCAAGAACAGCTGTCTGTTGTTTCACCACCTTCCCAAAAATAACCTCCAAAAGAGCCCTCATCAGTTTCAAGTGACACTAGACGATTGCTTAAAGGGAACACACATATGGAAGAAAAATATTCAAATGGAATGCAACTGAATGATTAATCCATTTACCCATTTACATGGTTGTCTAAAGTCTATGCAGTTGGGTTGGTTACTAAAACGGTGTGAGTTTCACCCAAGGGTTTCCACTAACAACCAATCCCTTTTTGCCTGTTAGGTATTATGGTAATCATAATACCGACAGTGTGACATCAGAAGCCCCATGGCAACAGACTGATGTGAAAGTCAGATGATTAATTTAACCTGAGTTCAAACAGAAGGAGGCACTGGTCGACTTCACAGGCAGACTGCCATGGTAAAATGTCAAGAGACACAGAGAAGTTATCATTATGCACAGGGAGTAAGAAGGAGCTGCTACCAAACCAAATGGTGCCAAGAAACTGGGAAGATAAAGGAGAAATCAAACAGACTCAAGTGACTAGGCCATTATCAAAAGACTTACAGTAGCAGTTGGGTAATTTGGCCATATTACTCTAGGGGACAAAAGAAAGTGGCAGAAACCCATATTAACTTGTTAAGGAACTGCTCATGTAGGAATAAGAATCAGTATAGACTATAGATAAATAATAATATGTCGCAGAATTTTGATGGCTTTGGCCTTTTCAAAGCACTCTCGTATCTTCTCATTTCATCCTCTGCACACTCCTTAAGACCTCCAGCACAGATATTATTATCCATATTGCAGAGGCTAGTTTCTGTTATTGTTGCTTTATTTTGTTTAAGGAAAATCCCTCAGACAATTAGCTTGGGTATTTCAAAAGAGACTGCTAAGACTTTAAAAACAATTATGCAAGACAATATAACTTTGTGAAAACACAATGCTTTCATTAAATACCAGAGATAGGAGGAAATCACGGGAAGGGGTTAAGGGGACAGTGGAGCCAGCCTGGCTAGAGTCAAATCCCAGCTCTGTCTCTTACCGGCTGGGTGACATTGGGTGGGGTAAGTTACTAACCTCACTGTGTCTCCTTTACTTCGTCTGTAATGGGGATGAAAACTGTACCTATCTCACAGGGCTGTTATGTGGATTCACTAAGTTATAATACACATAAAGTGCTTGGCACATAGTAAGTACTATATAGATGTTTTCCGTTGTTCTAATTTTTCATGAGCCCTACCCTCAGAAAAATTCTACATCCAGTCTGTTTCTTGGGAGGCTCCATCCCATTTACCCTTGCCCATGGGAGTCTATCATTTCAACACTTTCCAGATACTGGGAAAGGACTGACCATCTTTGCATGCACAGTCAGGGAGGCTCATTGGGTGATCCCAGGCTGTGGTTCCAAGGGCTATGGCTCTAGAGCTTCTGAATAGAGCATCAGTTTCCAAACAAACATGCAACGCGAACATTTGCCAACATCTGAACACTGGATTTACCAAACAAAGACTTTGAAAATTGACACATTTGTTTCAATCAAAGCAAACAAATGATAGGCTTGGGTTATTAGGATGCACAAGCGTTTTATCCACATTTCCCAGAACTGCTTTCAACAAAAAAGCAGCCGGCAGGTGGGACTGCTTCCATTTAAACAGACTATTGGGATGAAACTGGCATTTCTAAAATATTTTCTTGGTCAGGGCTGTGGGGTTTAAAACCAAGCTAGGCTGACAAAGGATTCAATCAGACGATCTGATTGGGTTGAGCCCCCTATTGTTTGCAAACCATTCTATCTGAAGTTATTCTTTTGAGGATCCCACTGGCATATCCATGATTCTATTCTCAGTGTTATTCTGTTTAAGAATTCCTGTACTCTGCAGTGTCCTGAAATACTTGGTTTTGATGTTTATAGCACCCGTTTCCCTTGGTTTTATCTGTGAAGTCCTGGTCATTAGCTTGTTTTTTGTTTTATCCTCTCCACGGCTGCAAAGATGTTTTATTCCATTTCTCCAGGGAAACAAGTTTTAATTGCCAATTGACTAGGTATTCAACATGATAAGGTATCTAAACCCTGAGAGCTTCCTCCTTTCATTAAAATGTAGATCCAGTTTCTTTTCCCTTAATGCCACATGCTGTTATTAAACTGAAATAACGGAAATAGTAAAAGCCAGATGTCACTTCAGTCTCAAGTTTGACATGGGGCACAATTTCCTCTCCTCAAGTTTAATCTGCTGTTATTTACTAACCCCATCCTTTGGAAGAATGAACAATTTAAATGTAAATGCAATTTACATAGGGGAGCAGATAGTAGATTTGCAGTTTCAATTGCCAATAACCATTTGCAAAGGGGGAAATCAACTAAAGCAAAGACCAGCAGCTGTCAGGCTGAAGTCTGCATCGCTTGCAGAGCCTCCTGCAACTTTCCTCCCGAATCCACCGGGACCTCTGAACCTCAGCTGGGCAGGTACAAGGAAATGGAGAACTGAGGCATTTCCCCAGATATTTCAAGCTGGACCTACTATTGACTGGGGGAGAAAGAAGGAAGTTTGAGTTTCAGTGAGCTAATCCAGTTGGCATCATTGTTGAAACCATCAACTGACCAATTTATTTCAACAAATATTTATTGATCATCTCCTATGGGACAGACTTTATGCTTGGCCTAAATTAGGGGAGAAAGAAGAGAATACAAAGACACAAAAGCTACAGTCCTTCTTTTAAGAAGCTCATTTCCTTAAAGAGAAAAGAAAGCAAATAACTACAAGAAAATAAGCTGTAGTGCTCCAGGAACCCAGAATTGGAGGGTTCTAAGGGTTGAAAGTTTCATTTGGGCTTAGACTTCTAGAATGAACAGTAGTTTGCCCTGTAACAAGGGGGCTGGGGACAGTCATTCTAGGATGTGGTGATCGAGAGGGAAGTCAACCAGGTGGACAGGTCTGGCCACTTTATGAAGAGTTCTGTGGGCCAGGCTAAGGACTTAATCACCTCTAGGCACATTTGGAAGTTTGTAAGTGGCACATGGCATGACCAAATTTATGTTTGACACTAGGTAGAGGACGATGTGTTCATGCATTTGATACAATTTCAGTTTGATTCTGAGTGGAGAATGAGTTGGTAGGGCAGAGTCTGGAGGCTACTTGGGGGAGTTATTGCAATAGTCCAGAAAAGAGTTGACTCAGACCTGGACCAGGCCAGTCTGTGGGAGGACAAGAGAGGAAGACACATGATTCGTGAATGATTTAGGAGCTGGAACAGCCCAGACAGGATGTCTGATTGGAGGTTTCCTCTTTGTCTCACTCGCCCAGGCACCACCTCAGTCTAAATCTTTTGTCTCAGCCATGAGCCCACTTCACAAGGAACTACCTGGAGTTTAGTCGACATAGCACTGACACTTAAAAAATTATTCTGTGCTCATTTAGTCAGCCCTTGATTCTCCACACTACTTTAAGGCAGCAGCAATGCAGATAATCCATAGCTCTCTTCTCTTTGGCTTTGGAATTAATTACACTTTTAAGAGCAAATTTGCCTTCCTAATTAATCTTTCTTAGGCTAATATTAAAATTAACTAATATTCTCAGAGCCCGTGACAGTCGGGCAGGGGAAGAGGGGAGCAGGGGAGGGGAGGGTAGCATGGCTCAGCTCCACAGTCTCAGGCTGAGCAGCAGGAGAAAGCCACGCCACACTAAGATCCCACGTGGATCTTCCACGGGGGCCACAAGCTGGGCCTGGCTCATTGGGAGGTGGCTGTGTAACTAGAGAGTCAGATCCCTTGGGAGTTCGGTGACTGAGCACCTACTACACACCCGGCACCCTGCTAAGCCTGAAGATGAGCAGTTGGATAGAGCAGAGTGTCTGCTTTCAAGGAGCCGCCTGGTTAATGGGGACAACAGAGGAGTGAACGGATTGTTTAATCAAATGCAGTGAGGGCTCTGGCAGAAGCATCTTCTCAAGAGACTAAGGCATGAAGAAGGTTAATGGAAAAAAAACAAAACCAGATTTGTGTGAAACGAAGAGAAGAAAGTCGCTTAATTGCCATTTTATAAACACAACAGCAAATATGCTTTCAATAAGATCGAGTGCACACAGTTTCTTCTTTCAGCACCCAAATTAGTAAATGCTGCTTATGTGAAGTACAATAAGACATCATCTTCCCTAGTGGTTTTCAAGCCATGATACTCCAGCCCCAAGATTTCCTCTAGCCTGCCATGGAGGGGTGGGGGGGCACAGGACAGCCCCACTCCAGGGCAGCCAGAACTACTCCACCCGTGTCAGCTTTACATATTGGGCTCCTACGAGGATTGCCTTTAAAGGCAGAATTTCACTGCTACTCAAAGTTACGAAGCTACCCATCTACCCTGTTCTCTGTGCTGCTTCTTAAAACCAAAATGGATCTATCTTCTAGTCCTGTTATGAAGACAAACCAACCCTTAGATGCTGACAAATTCTTATCTTGAGGGCTCCCTTTCTGGTATCCTATGGGTCCTGTACAGGGAGATTTATTTGCATAACCCAAGTGGGAGAAACTCTGGATAATCTGTGGACAATAGAAAGACATCTAAAATGTGGTTTTTGTTCTCAAAGGGATTACGTTCTAAATGGAGAAACAAACAAAAAACACGTAAGATAAAAGGTAAGAAGTCAAAGTTCATAATCAGATACCAACACAGTACCCATAAACGCTGTAGAAGTTCAGAAGCAGAGAAAAAAAATCACCCCTGGTTAGGGGTGGGAGGTGTTCAGGGAGAGCTTCCTGGAGGAGGTGGAACTCGGAGTGGCACATACCGAACAAGTAAAGTCTGGATACGCAGAAGTAGGAGGATGGGCATTACAGGCAAGGACAGACACATCATGAACAAAGACCTGGAGTAGTGATGGGGATGAGAGCAGTCTAGCTTCAGCAAAGGATTCGCTTTACATGAGTGGATGGACACGCTTGGCCCAGATGAGGCCTAGGATTTCCTACCAGGGTGTAGGGCCCCAGGTCCCTTATGCCTCCAGGATCCTCCCATTCTGGGGCCCTCTGATGCCAATGATGGGTTGCCCCTAGAGGCCTCTGACAGGGTGCTCAGTGATGACAGCAGGGCCATCAGAAAGACTAATCTGACAGTGCAGGGCAAGATGCACTGCAGGGGAAGAGAGGCCAGTAGGGAGCGAGACGCGGGGGTCCTTCACCCTAGTCTCCCCATGGAATGATAATAAGCAGTAGTAGAAGGAATTCAGGGAGGCTGCGGACTGCCAGAGTCTCAACGAGGAGCTCAGGACCCTCCAGAGGACCTCAGAGGCAAATGCAGAGTGGTTCAGTGCAGACTCTGGGGCCAGACTGCCTCTGTCCCTATCCTGGACCTGCCACTTACTATAAGCTCTGTTACCCTGGGCCTTGGCTTTCACATCTGTGAAATGGAAATATAATAATAGTGTACTCTTCATAGAATGACTGAGGACTGAGTTAATGCACCTCAAGTGCTTTATACGCTATTTTCAGTAGTGCCCATAGTAAGGCCTCAAAAGTGCGGGCTGTGAGTAAAACCCCATTATTCTGCCGGGGCGCCAGTGTCCTATCCCAGGGTTCTTGGTGGGGAGGGGACACAGGTGTGATAGGGCATCTCTCAACCTTATTTAGTATCATAGCCTACCTTTCCCTGTGAACTAGGGGAAGCTGAAAGTATATAGCTTGTCCTCCTATAAAGACCAGTCAGGGATCTGCTTTTCCTCTAAGGACATGTGAGAGACAGAGAATGCACTGGAGGGAATGGGCTCACACTGCAGGAAGAGAACAACCCACAAAAGAATAGTCAAATTTAATAAAAGATGACAAACCAAGATGGAGAGGGCATGGTGGGACATCCATTTCTGCCCTTAAAACCCAGGAGAAGTGAATTCCCATAGCTTAAAGGAGAGTCTGTGCCAGCAAGGGTTTGAAGACAGGCACAGAAAGATAATCAAGGTAGAAGCAGAAGAAGAAAGAACAAGCAGGAGCATAAAATGGAGCCAAGAACGAGGCTAAGAGAGATGGAAACTCCAATGGCCTAAATGTACATTTACTGTCCTTGCAGGAGGAGCTCCAAGCTGACCCAGCTTTCCAGCAGCCACATGCACACAAATCTACAATTCTCTACTCATAAATGAAAACAAAACTACTGTTCCGGAGAATTCTAACTGTTCCTGGTGCTAAGAAGTGTGGATGGGGACTTCCTTGGCGGCCCAGTGGTTAAGACTCCGCGCTTCCACTGCAGGGGGCGCAGGTTTGATCCCTGGTCGGGGAACAAGGATCCCACATGCCGCGGGGCATGGCCAAAAAAAAAAGAAGTGTGGATGTTTCACGGGGATCCTCTCAGTGTGCAAAGCAATGGGGTGACCGGCAAAGGGTGAGGCTGGAAGACTCAGGGGCTGGTGAGTGAAGGGCACGAGAAGAAGGACCTCCAAGGCTTTACCCTGAGGACAGTGGAAGCCACTGAAGGTTTTATGATGTGTTTTTGCTTCCATAGTTTTCAAATTCAATTTATTTTAAACGGTTTCCAGCAGAAATAAATTACAAGCAAGTAGAGTGAAAGTATAATGAAATCCACACATACCTCTTCACTCTGCTTCAACAGTTGCCAACATTTTGCCTGTCACCGAAGGCCCTGAGCCGGGGAGTGGCATGAGGACATCTGTTTGAGGAAGATGCCTCTAGATGCGATGGAGAGAATGACAGGAGTGGCGCAGGGACAGGGTACCATTAGGTTGTGGCAACCCATTCATTCATTTACTCATTCATTCCTTCAACGAATATTTCCTGAGTCCTACCACGTGCCTGGCACAGTTCTTGGTGCTGTGGATTTAAGGGTAAATAAAGCAGAAGGGGTTCCTGCCCTGCTAGAGCTTATGCCTCTTAAGGGGAAAGCACACAGACAAGCAAATGAAGTGAACAAGAGAATTTCAGAGTGTGATAATGAGACTGACATGGGACAGAGAAGGACTTGGGAGGGAGGGGTCTAATTTTTAGAATGGGTGGTCAGGGAGGGTCATCTGTACCTGGAACAGCAAGAAAGTCAGGGTGGCTCGAGCAGCATCAGTGAGAGGGTGGTAGAGATGAGACCGGAGGGCAAGGTGAGAAGGGATGACAGCTTGGACTAAGGTGGTAGCCGTGGAGATGGAAGCAAGTAGATTTGAGGGAGATTTAGGAGGGAGAGCCAACAGGATGTGGTGATGGATCGAATGTGGGGTGGAGAGTGAGGGGGGTGTCAAGATGACTCTCTGGCTTGAATTGAAGGATGATTTCTGGCTCGAATATCTAGGTGGTCAAGGGTGCTGTTCACTGAGTCAGGGAAAAGGAGTAATGGGAAGGGCCCAGACCCCCAGGTGGCCCCCTCACAGCCTTTCAAAATGAGGGCCTGGCAAAGTGAAGCCACTTCTACCACCAGCCCCAGTCAAGAAACCAACTAGCTGTGTAACTTTTGGATGAGACAGTTCCTCGGGCAATTCTGAATGACCATCACCTCCACCCCTCACCCTCCAAAGCAGGACCAACCCACCTTCCCCTCCAACACACAGACAAGTACAGAAGGACGCTTATGAGCCCAGCTTAACTTGCTTGGCCAGTAAAGGAGACGCCACAGCGATGATATAACACAGCCGCAGGGGAAGGGGGAGCACTGAGCCCACCCAGGGAAATACGGTATCCGTGGTGATGTTTTTATCACAATAGCAGGGGTCCTCTGAAGCCATGTCAGTGTCTCATGCCATTTTGAGGCTTGGCTCATTTCAATGTCCCCTGTCTCAGGACGATATTAGGGCTGAGGCTTAAAGGGAGCAGGATTTTGCTGGGAGGCAATATACAGGTCTGCCTAGAGGGAAGTCTGGAATTAGAACAGTGTTACACCCACACCCTGTGACTTTGCATGGTGCATGGATTTACTAGA
The DNA here is from genome assembly GCF_008692025.1 of Phocoena sinus. NCBI lineage: Eukaryota > Metazoa > Chordata > Mammalia > Artiodactyla > Phocoenidae > Phocoena > Phocoena sinus. Next base: position 152,116,409 of record NC_045763.1, on the reverse strand, counting down.
AGGGACATAAAAAGTGGCCTGCGAAGACAGCTGGGTGGGGGAGGGGAAGACCCTAAAATGCAATCTGGACAGGAGACCACAGGGGCTAGGGCAGGTGTCCGTTTCTGGAAATGACTCCTCCACTCTCTTTTGCCTGATTTTTAGCTATTATCTATCCTTGCCGCACCTTGCCCTAGAAGGGCATTTTTCCCAGCTGTCTCTTGGGGGAGGGGGCCGGCAGGGACGGGCATTCGGGGTCATTGTCTGGGAACGAATCCTGGACAGCAGGAGGCCGCTGTTCTCACTCCTCATCCCGTCATCTGTCACCCAGCGAGGGCAGCCGGCCGCCAGGCTGCGGCTTGCCTGATGAAGACAGAGCGGTGGCTCCGGCTGTGTGCAGGTGCCGCTTCCCCATTAACAGAGGTGACATTCCGAAACAGTACTCATTACAGAGCAGACATTGGACAGGGCTGGGACACATACTGATGGCAGCAGAGCCAGCCAGCGTCTGTCTCAAATCCCACTGCCCCTGAGAGATCGAGCGAGAGCCAGAAAGAAGCATCACAAGCGTCAAACCCACAGGCCCTTCACTTTGCAGAGAAAAATGAATTCTTGCCTTCCCTGACATTTAAGGCTAAGTCATTCTCTCCACTGCTTGCAGACCCAGGGGGACTTAGCTTCAGGCCCACCCAAACGTTGACCAGTCCTGATGAATGCCCCAGCCCCTTCCTTCCTGGGAAGGGCTCTGGTATGGATGGCTGTGTGTGGATGGGGGAACTGGTCCTCAAAATGATACCGAGATCCGGAGCCCGTGAGGTCTTGCTTTAGAGTTGGAATGGGCCCAAGGTGTAGCTAGGAGAGCTGATGGTAGGCTAGGGAGAAGAACTTCCAGGCTGAGGTTATCAGGGACTGGGGAGGGTGGACAAGCAAAGCCGTGGAATCTCCTTCCCACTGAACCGTAAGAACAGGACAGATCTCCATCTTGGCTACGATAGGATGTGCGGTTTCCCTTGAGACTGGGGGAGCCTTCCCATCAGCTCCGGAGAGGCAGAAATGGCAGATTTGGGTTTCCGCGCCTACCAAAGCTCGGTGCAAAGTGGCGAAAGGAAGAGGCTGCACCCACGCACGCACCGCCTCATGTACAAGCATCGCCAGGGAGCCCCAGCACCCCGAGCCGCTCTGCGCGGGCGCACTAGGCCCGCCGCGCCCGCCGCCCCCGCTCCCCAGCAGGGCGCCCCCGCCCCCGCCCTGCTTGATTTTAAACCCGCAGCAGACGGAACTCGACTTAAAATAACTATTTTGACAGTTCAGATGTAAATATGTGAGCGATGCGTGGGGCTGTTTTTCCTTCACACTTCCCCTCACCCCTCGCTCCCTACGGCAGCCCCAACTCTGTTGAGGCGGAAATGATGGGAGAGCGCCGCCTGCAGGATGCTCCCCAAAACGTGGCCAGGGAAGTGACTCGTCCTAGACCGCTCAGCCCTGGGGGGACGGGGAGAATCAGAAGTTAGAGGAACCCTTGCTGACTTTCACCACACCACACCACTGTGCTAGAGTCAGTACGATATGTGAGATACGCAAAATCTCCTGCCACTTTTAATGCTTTCAACTAACCCCTTCACTTAACTCATTGAACTCCCGCTTTGTGCCAGGCACTAAGTAAGCATTTTAGCACATGCTGTCTTATTTGATCCTCAAAAAACATGGGGCGAGCATTATTATCTGTATTTTACATATGGAAAACAGAGGTTTGGGGAGATTGAGTTCTCTAGGCTGCCATAGCTAGCGAAGAGAATTGAGATCAGAACCCATGTCCTGTGCTCTTCCCCACCATAGCCAGTTGAGAGGAAGGAAGGTGGAGGCAGAGATCCACCCATTCTATAAGGAGGGAAACCAGAGTTTAGACAGACGAAGTCACACGTCTTTCTGGCCACTAACAAGCATCTTAGCTGGGGCAGATCCAGGACAGAAACACAGCATCTTTAGGACAGCTAGCCCATGCCTCTCTCCCCAGTCTGGACCCAGGCAGTGTGCTGGGACATGATGGGACATCCTTTGGAAAGAGGGTAGGAGAAAAGATACTTGGAGAAAGAAAAGAGGAGGAAGGGAAAAGGAGGGAGGAGGTCTAGCGAGTGAAGGAGCTTAAGTAGGCATAGACTGCATAGCCTGGCCAGGCAGAGCTGTGAAGTAGGGGAAGTTCATTGTCAGAGCTCCCAGCTACCCCTTTCTTTGCCCCCTTTTCCGCACCAGGTGCCCTCTCCCCCCACCAACCCATGCCGCCCTGGGGCCAGATGCCCACTGATACTCCCATGCTTTTCTCCCATCCTAATGAAACCTGCTCCGGGAGGGAATCCAATGTATTCTTTGATGCTGTGGGGCAAATGCCTGATAACTGCCCAGTGTTCACCATCCTCCTGGATGACAAGCCCCAGGGAATCAAATCCTGAAGTAAAAGAAAGGAAGCACTACTGAAATGTCAGACTCCTGGAGAGGAAAGGAATTTGGGAGCAATAGGGCCCACCTGTGACAGGAGAGGCTACGTATAGCACCTGTTTGCAAGGTGACTGCTGGCTTTGCATGTGCATACAACCAAGGGCAAATGTCGTAGAGGTTAGCAAAGTGGAGAGAGGGGTCCTGGGATCTGTGCTTTGAACATTCCTTCTGCTCCATCCTTCAAGTCTCAGCTCAAATTCCACCTCACTGTGAAACCTTCCCTGATCCCTCCCCACTCTCCAGACACTTTGCTTGTACTCTACATCTTGCATGTCACATCCTTCAAGCCTTTGCGTGTTGCTTTTTATTAAATCGTGAGTTCCTCAAGGGGCAGGGCAATGTCTGATTTCCCTGTGTTTCTCCTACAGCTCTTCCCAGAGGGCTCTGCACAGTCAGGACTCAATATTGATGGGATGGATTGAATTGACAGGAGTGCACAGCACACATTTCCCCACACAAGGGGTAAGGACTGGGATACTGACAGCAGAAGGGCCAGGGGCAGGCACCCCAGCTGACTCCTGGAGACTGAAAGGTGTGGGGCACTTATTTGTCCCAGACCATCAGCGACCACTATTGAGTGTTTACGTACTAGCACTGTGGTGGCTGCTCCGGGAGAAGGGGCAGCCCCTCCCAGGAGCAGTCAATCTACCCTGTAAACTATGGGGCAGCATGTGACACTTCAGCCTCATCCTGCCCCAGCTACTCCATGCCTTACAGGATGCTGGCTCTGGGGTTAAACCTGATGGCTCTAGCTCTCTGGCCCCCTCAGAGCCTCCTGCTTCAGTGATAATTTGGATTTGCTGGCCCTCCAGTCAAAGTGGAGTTATGATATAATAATTCTTTTAAAAGATAGTTTTTAGGGGTAAGACAGGAATAAAGACACAGACCTACTGGAGAACGGACTTGAGGATGTGGGGAGGGGGAAGGGTGAGCTGTGACAGGGCGAGAGAGAGTCATGGACATGTACACACTAACAAACGTAAGGTAGATAGCTAGTGGGAAGCAGCCGCATAGCATAGGGAGATCAGCTTAGTGCTTTGTGACCGCCTGGAGGGGTGAAATAGGGAGGGTGGGAGGGAGGGAGATGCAAGAGGGAAGACATATGGGAACATATGTATATGTATAGCTGATTCACTTTGTTATAAAGCAGAAACTAACACACCATTGTAAAGCAATTATACTCCAATAAAGATGTAAAAAAAATTTTTAAAAGATAGTTTTATTGATATATAATTCACGTACTGTATGATATAATCATTCTTGTTCCTAATATTATGCCGTCTTACAGCATCTGTCTCTCCTTTAAGTCTGAAAATTCCCATTTGTTACATCACTAGCCTTGAGAAGTACAACTAAAGGTCTTTATTCTCCTGTAAAAAATAAAAGCATCTTTATATCTGTGTGATTATATTGTAGTCCTAAACCACCTTCCCTGTTCTCCACTTCATCTCCTCCAGCCAGCTTTATCCCACTATTTCTCTGAGGTGCTAAGAGGCAGGAGGCCAGCCTTCCCCCAGTTTCTAGATAGCACAAGTGAGGCTCACAGCCCCAGGGGCTCAGCGTATCTCCTGAAGCCACCTCCTAGGCCCCATCACCTCACTTTATGTTCACACTCTGCTCCCTCCCAGTCTCCCTTCTCCACAACAGAGTTGGTGGAAATAAATGTTTAGCTTCTGCTGCTGCCGTGTATCACAGTGCAAAAGAAACACTAGGGTAGATGCCCCATCTACTCTGACAACATAATTCATTTACCGCAGAGGGATATAATAAAGTCTGTTTGTTACAGCAATTAACAGAGCAGCATTTGCCGGCATGCTTTTCAGAGGCAACCAGAAAAGCGCTTACTCCAGGTGCATAGATTTCGGAAACCATGCATCTTGGGCCAAAATGAAACCAGTTAGAGGCTTGGCAACTGGGTCCCAGCCCCCCTAGAAAAATTAGCCATCCAGGAGTCAGTTCACCTGAATGCAGGAGCCTGACACAATATGATTGTACTTTACTGGGTGAAGACCTGGACCTGTCTCCAGGGTCATGGTCTTCAGGACATGCATGAAATGCTCCCTCCGAACCCACCCACCCTAGCTGTTGGGCTCAAATCTCACTGACCATCAAAGCATATAGGTGGGGAAGGTTAGCACCATTGGCTCTCAGGGGTACCTTGCCACTGAGGTGGGTGGTGCATAGGGAGAGGACCAGAGGCTGGGCCAGGGAGGGAGGCTAAGAAATCCTTTCATTAATCCCTGCTTCAACAGCATCATCAAAATTTAAGACCTCAAGCCTCTGGAAAGAGACAGCTGTTGGGGGGTGGGGGGAGGGAAGGAGAGAAACTCATGAGTCTGCTCTCCGGCCTGGAGAATATATGCTAACCGGCTTTGGGCATAAAAACTGGACAAAGGCATGAAGGAAGCCCAGTTGCCCCAGTTCTTTGGTGGAGGGGTAAAGGAAAGGGAGGTACCGGTTTAGGTTCCTTAGTGATGTTAAGTATATCTGATTACCAATAAACCAAACTTAGCTCTCTAGCCCCCTTCAAGGGGCCAGGGGTTGGCTTCTACCAACAGGACATTCTTCAGAACCAGCTCTGGTTTTCCCAAGAAGGGCAGCAGCCCCAGTGTCATAGCTTTGTGGGAAAAACTCATTGCAAGCAGCAGCTCTTCCTTTTTTCTCTGGAGCAGACTATCAGGAAGACGATGGGGAGTTTTGATCTCCTTAAAAACATAAAACTGAGCACCTAAGCCACTAGAAAACCAAAGGCTCAAAAGTGCAGAGGCAAACCGCTGTCAGACAGTTCCCCTGGTTGAGGGGTGACCCAGCGGGTTCCTGTCTCCTGCGTTACTCTTTTCCCCTCTCAGGCCTCTGGGAGAAGGTACTGCATTGAAGGATGAGGGCAGAAGCCAGCCTGGCCTCTCCGGAACAGAGAAAGTCAGACCTTTGAGCAACATGAACAATGGGATAAAAATAGCAGTGTTGCCATGGCAACGAAGGCTGGGAGAGTCCTGAGGATCTCTGGGTCCTGCCATCTTCCCCTTCAGCCTTCCTCCCGCCTCTCCGATGGAACACAGGAATAAGCTGAGGGAGAGCGGAAGACTGCCCAAGGGGAAGGAGACAGACCAGTAACCCACTAGGAAACCCTTAAACTCCAAAGCCTGAGGCTTCTGCCAGAGCCTGGGCTCCCAAGTCTTGGGGCTCCTGGGTTTTAGAATTTCTTCCTCAGTATAACACGTTCATCCAGGGATGTCCAGGGTACCCCCCAGACTTCACCCTCCTGGTGCATGGTCCTGACATCCTGGGCTCCCCTGTGAACAGCCAAGGTCACTGTTTAGTCTTCATGGTCTGTGGTTCTGATCCCAGATAGGACTGGCCACAACAGCCCAGCATAGGGCGCACTGACTTGGGAGTATGGCCTGAGGGATAGAGGATTAACTCCCATGTTCCTCCATTGTTCACAACTTGGCCTTAGGGAGCAGTTTGTATTGGGAACAGGGTTATGGCCGGGACAGCTATCTCTTGCTCTTGCTTTTGTGTCCGGGGATGGAGCATTCACTCTTTGGGAGCAGCTTCTGGCTCTTGGTTCTCGTGGTGTCAGCCCCATCACCAGCTGGACACAGCAGCCACCTTCAGGGTGAACACCACGCTTTCTGGTCCAGCATGCAAGGAGCCCACCCAACACAGCAGCCTGAGATTTTCTTCTCTGGTGCCATCGCATCTTCATGGTTGTGGAAGACGCTTGTGTCTCCAAAAGTTCAAGCCACACCTGGGCACATCTGATCCAATGTACCCCTGCAATGTATGCCTTCCTGTGAGGTAGGGAGGAAATGGGTCTTGTTGCCACCTTTTATAGGGGCTGGGAGAGAGGATGCAGGTTGCCGAGGTCAGGAGTCAGCCATGGGGGAGCTCTGGGAGACTGGGGGCTGCAGCTCTCTATGCAAAGACGGTCATCAGCCCATCCCACCCCCGGCACATCCCAGACCACTGGGCAAAATGCACATTCAGTCTGTAGACAGCAGATTGCAGCCTGAGGCACTTCCCCTTGCAGAAGGCAAGGTAATAAGGTGGGGTGGGTCAGTCAGCTTGGAGATGGGCTCACCAGCAGCTGTGCAAAAGGGTTACATAAACTGGGGCAGGGAGCGGGTCCTTGAGTTCCATCTGCAAGGTGTGTGTGTGTGTGTGTGTGTGTGTGTGTATAAGAGAGACCGTGCACAAAAGTGGCACTTGGCACGGCCCCAACAGGGCCTGGAATTGGAGTCCTGGCTACAAGAAGGAGAGACAGAACTTCAGGGCATCCTGGTTCCCTGAGCAGGGAGTGCTGGGTAGGAGTCTAGCAGGAGAGGCTCTGGGTGCCTTGGCTTTCCTTCTCACTCCTCCCACCCTTTCCTGGATCTACCATATCACTCCCATCCACCCTCCCCGCACATTTGCTGCATGCACAAAGCACACCAGCTGGGGCACAGGAAACCTGCAACCCCTCTGGTTCCATAGCCTTGAGCCCCACTGAGGTTCAACTTCCCAGACCCACAGAGCCCTGGGCTCTGGAGGGGACTTAGAGGACATTAGTGCAGTCCCTTCTTTATAGTTGAGGAAATTGAATCCCAGAAATAGGATATAATTAGCCTAAGGTTACGCCATCAGTGACGAAGCAGGGCTAGAACCCAGGAGAGCTGGTTCCCGGCTCAATGCTCTTTTCATCCCACTGTGTTACTTTGTGCATAGTTCGGTTAGTCAAATTATTGCTGTTTTTTTTTTTTTTTTTCCCAAAAATAACAATCTTCCTATATATTCCCATTGAACCATATGCTACATGCAAAAAGCCCTTCTCTGGGAATGGAGAAGGAAATGACATTCTAATAAAAAAAGACCTGAGACAAGAAGTTCCTCGGGATCCCTCCGGCCAGGGTCCCAGACAACACTCAAGTCATAAGAGCCTCAAGCACCCTTCACGTCTCTTTATCCCGCCACACAACAGCCCACATAACTAGAGGGGAAATGAGCCGGCGGGCTTCTCCCTTTTATAGATGGGAAAGCTAAGCCGTCTCACCTGTCTGCGAGGAGGACTCAGTGCCACGCAGCAAGACCGGGAGGCCCGACCCCTCCTCGGAATCGTCTACTCATGTTGCCACCTGCCTCACCCCTGGAGCTCTTCGTCCCCACCTCAAGGCAGGGTCTGGGAGAGAACATTGGAGTGGAGGAAATTAGAAACAGGGAGGACAAAACAGTCCAACCTGACCTCTGGGAAGGCATGAGACTCAGGGCAGGAAACAAGGCAGCCAGACCCCCCCCCCCCCCAGCCCCTAAAAGGAACAGGAGGAAGAACAGCCTGGGCTACAAGTCAGGTGCTTGGGGCACGTGGTCTGTGGATGCGGGGGCTGCTTCTGCCTTTTTGGGTTAAACTTCTCCCCTGGGCTCCCCTTCGAGATGCTGAGAGGGGCCAAGTCCCCATTTCCCTGAGAAGGAAACTGAGGGACGATAGATTGTGGGGTGAGTTGGCTAGAAGCTGCTGCCGCCTCCTACTCAGCCGCAGTGTTGGCCTCAACCTTAGCCCCGGATGAAAAAGGGGCCACAGCTTGGAGGCCAAAGGCAGCTGTCTGCAGATACAGCTGGGCCTTGACCTTGGGACCTCTCCATGTTCCCACAGCAGGGGCTCAAGATATCCAGTATCCCTCAGGAGCCAATGGAGTTCCCCTGGGGGAAGCAGCTCTCTGAGCTGGCTCACTGCCAAACCCCTGCAGCTGAAATCCCTGCCAAGCCTGAGAGCACAGGGGAAAGCTCTCGTTTGCCACCCCTCCCGCCTATGTTTCCCACTCTCCTGACCTTTCCTCCAGGTGAGCCCATGTGGTCAGGACAGAACACCCAACACCTCTGTCTCCAGGGATACAATTTCATCCTCCACCACAGGAGTGACTTCGCTGGGGCTGCAGCCTCGCAGGCAACTGCTAGAGACGTACCTGGCCTCCAGGTGGGCTCTCCCGCCCATCAAGGAACCCTTGAAAGCGTTTCTGCCCATCTCTTTGCCTCACCGAGGCCTCTGCTGTCCAAGAGGCTGAAGAACCAGGGGGTTTTTCTTCTGTCCCTTGTGACCCCACTGGCCTTTACTGCTCCTTCCTTGAGGGAAGGACTTCTGTTTATAATTCTTTGGATATAAAAGGAAATAACAGATTGCAGAAGGTTGGGGCTGGGCAGTAAGGGCAAAGGAGGGGGTTGGAGGATGGGAGGAGAGAAATCTTAAGCTGTGCTCTAGCTTTGCAAAGAGGACCTGCATACCACCAAATCCGCCAAAAGCCCAGGAAATGCCCCTGCGTGTGGGGCTTGAGGGAGACAGGCAAAGGCTTCTGCATGAAACAGTGGAGGAGGTGTCCTGTCCTCCCTAACTACCCAGAGAGGTCCACATTCCAAGGAGACGGGTACACAGCCCTTCCTGTCCTAGGGCCCTGACCTCCTCTACCCAGGTCACTTGTTATGTTTCAGAAAGGTTATTCTGTCCCTGGATGCCAGAGGGGCTGTGACTTTGTTCCTGGGCTGAATTGTTCCTGTGATGAAGTAGAGGGCAGACTTGCTAAAGCTACAGAATCTGCCTAAAGTGTCTCTGCCACTGGCATTGCTGCGTGACCCTCTAGCACCTGAGAGGTCCAGGCACAGTGACAGAAGGCCGAGTTTCATCAAAATGGGAGGCAAGGAAGGAAGCGAAGGAAGGAGATGGTTTTTTGTTTGCTTCCTACCTCCTGGAAATAGGCTGCGGGTGGAGACAGATTCTGACCCTGAAGGTTGCTGGAGGTAAGGAGATTAGGGGACAAGTCAAGGAAGGTCTTAGAGGGCCCCCTCCTCCCAGAGTGTCCCCTAAAGGCACCACATGTCAGCATTTCCCCCTCTAGGGCTTCTGAGAAGAGAAGGAAGGGGCAGGTGAGTGAGGCAGGAGATGGGAGAACAAAGGGAGGGCTCAGTTTAGTCCAGGAAAGGGATCACCCGGTCTGGTCCCGGAAGGCAGTCCCTGAGGAGGGGAGTCAGGGCCTGGGAAGGAGGCCGCCCACATCTAAGCTGCTGCTGAGGAGACATAGTGGAGATGAGTGGGCAGAGAGGCCAGGCTGGAGGGAAGGCTGCTTTCTAGAGTGTGGGAGAGAGCAGTGCAGAGGGAGACACAGAGCCTGCCGTGAGCTGGGGCAAGGTGAGGACAGGCGTCTGCCCGGCCTCTCACCGGCCCTGCACAGCCACGCTACTCACAGCCAGGTGGCCTCCCTCAGGCCTGGCCCAAAGGGACGCTGGGAGGGGACAGACGGTAAAGGACTCATCTCCTGACCACATTCCTGTGGACTCGGCTCTGGGCTCTGTGGAGGCTCCCGCCTCAGGTCCTGGCATCCCAGGAGAGACTCCATCCTGGGCTTGGAGCAGGTCTGTCTCACACGTCTACCTGCCTGAGGCCTCTCCCACGGTCAAGGCTGCTGGGAGTTTCTCTGGCAGAGCAGCCAGTTTCCCATTTAGCAACAGCTCCCCTGGCCCAAGGCAGCATGTCCCTCATGGGAGTGGTTACCCTGAGCAGAGTCCCAGAGCCCTCGGGACCTCAGGACAGAAAGAAGCTCCGTTCCTGGGGCCTCCCTGGGGCTTCTCAGTCTCTGGAAGGCACACGGCAGGTCCTGGGCTTCCCCTGGTGTGACTGGGGCCTCTCTTCCGGGAGGTCTCAGGATTGGAAACCCAGGGGCAGGAGGAGGCCAGGGCACACAGGAGGCTGATGCTCACAGGTTAGACGGGGTCAGGTGGTCGGGTCGCCTGAGAAGAGCCCTGGCCAGATGGAAACTTCCTGCTCCAAGCCTCAGACAGAAGCAGGCGCCTCAGGCCTAGGACCTGCTGGGGGCTGAAGAAGGGGCCCTGGCTCCGCTCACACCGCCGTTTCCCGCTCTCTGTGAACTTCCTCCTTCTTCCTCTTCATCTTGCAGAAACCGTGGAGGCCACAGAAGCAAGCGAAAGTGAACTGGGGCATGCCCTGGGCCAGGCTGGGGGCTGCTCACCAGAGAAGATCTGCAGGGAAAGGCAGAGGAGGAAGAGGGGGCAGGAGAAAGGCAGGAGAGAGAAGCAAGCTGGGGTTAACATCCTGGAGCCCTCCTGAGGCTGCCCAGGCCCCGCTAGACCTCTCACACCGCTGGCGGATGGGGCGCGCCACCAAACAAAGGCCTCTTTGAAACCTCAGTGTTTCCCGGTCGGTGGAGTTGATGTCATTCCTCAAATTGGAGCCTGGGTGAGTCCAGGGTAGAGAAGAGAAGGCCCCGGCTGCAGCTACCTTTGTCCCCCTCCCGCCCCTCTGCCTCCCCTCGTCACCACACACCTATGCTTGGGAACAGGAAGCAAGCCAGCTCAAAATAAGCTCTGTCTTGTGTCACCTTGCACAGGTTAGAGGTGGGGGGGTTCCCACTGGATCCTTTAGATCACACAGTCCGATAATCCAAGTGTGGGACTTTGGGGACCTTGAAGGAAGTCCCTCATCCAGCACAGCCTCTACCCTGACACCTGGAACTGAGTCTCAGATTCCTCCCTTCCCTAACGGCCCCAATTTGTCTGAAACCCTTAGGGCAATCTATAGGGAACATAAGGCACTTCCTTTAACCACTCCGGGCAATACAAATCCCCATCCTCCTCAGTAGAGAACAGATAGCACAGAGTTCTTTCAGCCAACAGGCTATTTTATTGAGCACCTATGCTGGGCAAAGGGCTTGGGAGGTAACAATGTAAGGGTAAGGGTATGCTTTCTTCCCTGGCACAAAAGTCAGTCTGAGGTAGGGGCTGAGGCTGGATTTACCCCAGCTGGGCATGTTGTCCCCCACCTCTGGCTGACACGATCCTCATCACAGGCAGCAGGGGCCCCTCTGGTATCTGCGGCATGGGAGGGGGCTTCAGAAGACCAGCTCTCAATCTGTGAAAGTATCCCTTTCTCCAAACACTCACTGAGGTCTCCTTGGCCTCAGCCATCCACAGATGCCTCCAGCTCACTTCTCTGCCCCTGGGCCTGCCCTGGAGGGAGCAGAAATACATTCAAGTCAGCTGCAGCAGGGCAGCCGGGACAAAAGCAAGCACACTGCATTGAGGTCATGCCTGCATCCTGGGCCTGGTCTGATCACTTGTCTCTCTGGGAAGAACACCAGGGACAGCCCAGATGCCGAGGGGAAGGGGTTTGGAATAAGGAAGCATGAGCCATATCCTGGGCCCAGCCCCTCCTACAATAGAGATTGCATAGAATGTCCAATGCCCCAGATGCTAGGCACGCCTGCAAAGTGTTTCCATTGTCTTTGAGGAACTTGGCAGGGCCCGGCTGGTGGCTCTCTCCACAGGCCTGGCCAACCTGGCTCCTTTGGACAAACTTCCTTCATGTTTCTCCAGGCAGAGCAGAGGGCCCAGCTGGTAGGCCCTCACCAAGCACAGTGCCCACAGTGGAGTGGGTCCTGTCAGGATCCTCCCCTCCCTCCCCCTCACAGTGTCCTGGTAATCCAGCTAATGACTGTAATTAATAGGTGCAATGCATTTCCAATGGCCAGCTGGGTGGGCAGGAAGCCCAGCTTGAGTCAGCATGGGTAGGTAGACTGGTTATTTAAATACCCGCTTTCTAGCACCATCCACACACCCACTCTCCTGGAGTATATATAGAGAGCAGAGAGCAATCTCCGGGATATATATAGACAGAGCCAAGACACAACTACTATATTTCTAGATCTATCCACCGCAGCTGTCTCTGGATCCCTCCCGTGACAAACCCAGAGAAAGACCGGGATCTTAATGGGGGCTTAGGTGGCCTGGGTTCTATTCCTGGCTCTGACACCGGCATGCTGTGTCACCCTAGGCAAGTGACTGTGCCTCTCTGGGCCTTCATTTCCTCATTTCAGTGTTCCAGGAGATTAATCAAGGTTTAACACTTAGACCCCAAAGCTAAGGGGCTGAAAGGGCACTAGGAATCCTAGCCTGATTAGGAAGAAGGGAGGGAGAGCCATGGGTTTCCTTGTGATCGGTAATTGTCAATGCATACACTTCCTTTGCTGCAGGAGGTGGGGTATATCAAGGGTACTATCGACAAAGCATTCCCACAAGTACAGGAAAAGTATCTGGGGAGGAATCAGTAGGCACAGCACGTTTGATCTGGGGAAGGAATTCACAACTAAAACAAGTCCAGCAGGTAGCTGTGACCATCAGTCCCCCATCACCACCCTCACAGTCTCTGGTCCCAGGGTTCAGAGATCGTCTTCCGTCCCCACCCTACTTCCCATCCAATGCCTGCTTTCTTAAAAACAGCAAAACGTACACACAAACACCCCCTACATTCCCCTCCCCCTTGCCAGGCCAGTGACTGTGCCTCCCAGGGATCCTTTGGGAAAGATGAGAACGTGCGGAGTTTTCTGTTCACTGTGACGACAGTGGGGGCTGGGAGAAGGAACCAGGACCTACACATCAGAGGAAAGGAGGGTCAAGTGAAGCCGTTCAAAGCTGGGCTAGGGGCTGCAACCTGGCTCCCGAGGTGTATCTGAAAGCCAACTGCTCACTGGCAGTGCTGGGTCCTTGTTTCTAAGGGCAGAGGGTATACCCGGGGGAGCTCAGGTCTTTGACCTGAAGTGCCTGGCTATCCTCCCACTCTCTACCAGGGAGTGACGGGAGTGACAGGGTCTTCACTGCAAGATGCAGGACTCAAGCCCTGGTGGCACACAGGTCCCCGGGTCAGCCCCTGCACTGGACAGACCTGGGGCAGAGAGCCCCATCCCACTTTCAGGCCTGCTGTGAGCCCCCTTCCTTCTCCCTCAGAATCCCTCTGCCCTACCAGCAGGAACCTGGGGACCCCCTTTGCCTGGGCTGTGGTCTCTGCTCCTCTCTCTGCTCTGGGCCCCCTGCCTTATGCTCTTCACACTAGCTGGGGGGGCTCCCTGGAGAAGTCAGATCCTGAAGAACCTCCTCTAACTGTTTCTACTTGAGGGGAAAGGGGTCTGAATGTCTGAAATGAACAGTCTGGGAGTCTCAGTGAAGCCAGTGGACTGACTGGGGGCACTCCCCACTCGCCCCCCGCCCCCCGCTCATCCGTGGTCCGTGCTCACTATGGAAACTTCCCCTCCCACTCTGCAGCTTTCTCCTTTAACCTTAATTTCCATGCCCAGGAGGGCCTAAGGATTTGAAAAACAGCCCCCCAAAACCCAGAATAGGAAGGAAAGGGAGGTGAACACTGAACAAACGGCTGCTGTCCCACGGTTGGTTGCATCTGACTGCAAGCTGTTGGCCCTGGTTTCTTTCACATCCTCCTCTCTGGCTTGGCCCCAGCTCAGGTCCAGATGAGACGGTGTGGGGTACGGGGTCAGTAAATACCCTCTGCTGGTCAGCTTTGTGGAGGCCAAGCAGAAGCGCTGCCAAGCCACAGAGGATCATCCCCAGCCACCAGGAGTCTCCCCAGCCTCCCTGCTGCCCCCTCCCCAAGCCTCTCACCCCCACTTCTCATCTCTTAGAGGACCCTGCAGACACCCTCCAGGGTCCTCCGATTCTAGCCCCTTCAGCATAAATGGGGCAGTGGGTCAGAGACTGCTTGAATGGTGGAAGAACCAGGAGGAAGAAGGGAGTCAGGGCTGGCTAGAAACTAAGGTGAGGAAGAAGCTGGGGCTCCAGGCTCGCAGAACACAAACTCCTAGGTGTCTCAAATTTTGTCAACGTCCTTCATCAAAGTGGGCGGCGGTAGGGGTTGGAAGGATAGGGAGATATTTACAAGTGTTGGGACAAGCCTGGAATTCCCTGACAGACAAAAAAGGGACATATTCCTTCCCCTGCCCCCCACCCCAATCCCCACATCTCCCGAAGCAGAGTAGCTTCCTGCAAGGCCCTCCCATCTTCACTCTGCCCCACCGCCGCCTCAGGTAAAGGGCAAAAGAGAAGTGACCCAGAGAGGAGGGGTGCCCTCAGCCTCTAGGACAATGCTGAGCCCCCGCCCCCTCCCCAGCTCCCCTTAGCACCGCGCCTCAGTAATTAAAATATGAATTCACCTTCCCTCCCCGAGCCATTCATCACTGCGAAGGGAAGCAGATGCGGCTTAGGAGACCGGATTTGGGGGATTAGCTCCGGCGGTGGAGCAGACACACCAGGAGAAAGAATTAAAAAGGGAGTGAATTGGGTTTTCTCTCCCCACCTCCTCCCCTCTCCCTCTCCCTCGGGCCTCGTCGGAGCCTCACACCCCACCCCTTTTCCCCAAAGCCTGGCCTCGTTAGGTTTCTGGGAACTGTAGTCTCCAGCACTGTGTTGATAAACAGGCAGGCCAGGGGTGGGTGGTGGCACAAACTACAGATCCCAGGCCTTCTTCCCAGGGTTGGCAGCAGCAGAACTGGGCACAGGCTTCCAGTCTGGGAGAAGCCCAGTTCTCCTTGGAGATTAACTCCTTCTTGGCCTGCTTGAGACTGAGTTCCAGCCTCTGGCTTACTGAGTGCCTGGAATCTGGAGCCAAGGTCCCCTCTGCCTTTGACAGCTTGCCTAAGCCAATCCTCCCCGCTTTTCTTGCTTGCCCACTTATGGAGAAAGAGGGAAACTGCCCCCACCTTTCAAAAGTACGAGGGCAGCCTCGCATTTACCAGTGGTTCTGGGGGACTTGGGGGCTTTGGGAGCTCAAGGGGTCAAAACACTCAAAGTCTTGACATGTCTTTACCCTGGCTTCCAGGGTCTTCCAGGCCTGCTTGTCTGAGGCTGGCCCATCACAAGGGTCATTACAAGCATGACTGGGGTCATCAGCTTGACATGGTGACGTGGTGGTCCAGACCATCGGTGCCATAAGGGCCCCAGAAGTCAAACGTTAGTGCCGTGCCCTTCTAAAGATGGGAGAGAGATTTTTTTCAATAGTCTTTGCATTTAGAAAGCAGAGTTTTAGCAGTCCAACTCCATTTCCATGGGACGAATACAACCAGAGAGATTCACTCGAATCACAGCCGTGTTAAACACGGGGCCACTCTCCCAAGGGAGGCCTTATGCTGGGTATCGCTGAAGACTGTGGAAAAGACTTAGATGGCTCAGAATATTTTAGGTTTCAGCTGTCCGCAGGCAGGTGACAGGATATACACAGCCCTCTGATCTGTGAATCCTCCGGGAGGGGGCATGAGGACAGCTTGCCTATTCAATTCAGTTCAACAATTACGTGAAATATATAACTGCATATCTCCTCTAGGCCTGCCCCAGTGGCAGTGGCCAAGAGGCAAAGAAGAGAAAGGAGCTGCGACTTTTTAACCCCAGAAGCACCCCAGGCCCAGGCGCAGCAAGGTAGGACTGTCTCAGGTGAGTTGTGGGCTTGGTCTTGTGCCCCTGCTTGCGGCAGCTGACCGCTTTTACCCCACCCACCTGTTCTCCCAGTTCACAATTTATTCAACAAACGTTTACCCAGCAACCCCTACTGAGAGCCTTGCCTCGCTGGAGCCTCACAGAGGCATAATAATCCTTGAAGGGGTCATCTGTCCCCTCCTTCCCAGGCCCAGCCCAGTGCCGGGGCCTTCCTGGTAAATTGTGCAACAGGACTCCTGGGAGGGACTCAGCTGTAGGCAGGAAGGGGGCACTGCTTCAACCTGACTTTTCAATTAGGACATGGGGAGCTAGGGGGAGCAAATCAGGTGCCTGGATGTCCTTGTAGGAATAGGATAGGCTCATTCTGAGCAGGGGTGGGGAGCGGGACAAGGAGGGAGGTGGGGGGAGGTACCAGCCACCTCTGATCTCTGGCCAAGGGAACCCAGAGGGAAAGTGGGAAACCCTGGCAAATTCTCATCGCTGTTCTTGTACCATCTAAGCTGGGGCAAGAGGGGAGATGGCTTGGATGAGCCCCAGCAAAAACCCAGCTGGCTCGGGCTCTTTGCTTGTCCTGCTGTTTTCATTTTCCCCCCTCTGCTCCTGCTGGAAAAGGAAAACCTGTGATGGACAAAGGGTGATTAGAGTTGGACCACAGGGCCATTTGTGGACATACATCAATAGAGACCTGGTGAGAAGAGGCCCTGGTGTGAGAACAGCACTTTCCCATGCATCTGCCTGTTGGCTCTCCCAACACCCAGCATGATGTGGAAAGAGCACGGATTCGAATTCCAGCCCTGCCTCTTTCTAACCATGTGAACTTGGGCCAGTTTCTTAGCTCCCTTGTGCCTCAGATTTCCCATAAGTAAAATGGGATAATGATAGTATCCTTTTCATAGGGCTGTTTCCAGGATTAGATGAGTTAGTACAGGTGAGATAGATTGAATCATGCCTGGTAAATGTTGGCAGGGGAAATTAAGAGCTCTGAGACATTCTAAATCTGATTCTCAATACCAAATATAGTACCCTCCGATTCTTCAGTGGTCTTAGGCAGACCGGGGGCTGGAAGGAAAGGGGAGGCGAGGGTTGTTCCTCTGCTGCTCTAGCCAGACTGCCTTATTTTCATCTGCTAGAGTCTTCCAGGATGGCTGGGATGGAGTTAGGCAGATTTAAACATGAGAGCAGAAATAGGCATGGGGAGCTCGGCCAGATGAGTGGCAGGCAGGAAGGAATAGAGAGAGCAGGTACCATTCACAGACCCAGAAGGAGGGAGGCAAATGCCTGGACTGGGCAGCAGATCAGAGGCTGGGGACCCTGGGCTCCAACTTGCAGCCCATGGGGGAGCAGCTGCCTTCCTAGTTTCACTCTGTCGCCTGAGCTCTCTCATTTCAGCCACTGAGAAGTCCCGAGGTCTCTCTCACACAGAAAAAGGTTGAGGATTCCGAGCTGACCACAGAGATGTGAGCAAGGCCGAGAAGCAGAGGCTGTCCGGGAGGCACCGAGCAAAGGCCTGAGTGCTGTGCTGTGTGGTCCAATGCCCCCGACTCCAGCCCCCAAAGCTCTGATACAAGACACGCCTCAGTAACTTGGCAAGGGGAAAGGAACCAACTCAGAAATCCCAGCACCCCCTGAATGTTTCCCTCCATCCTAAGGGAATTTCCCTCTGGAATCACTCATCCTGCCTCTTCATCTCAGAGTGAGAGACCAAGTCCAGAGAGGGGAAGTGACTTGGCCAAGGTCACACAGCTAAGCCTCGATCCCAGGTTACCAGATCCCCTGCATGCACAGCCCCCAAGCGGAGCCCCCTTTGTGGCTGCTTCCTAGCCTGGTCCTGGGGGGAGATGTAGGTGCTGCAGGAGTAGGAGCGCGCCCCTCACTGTAGCCCATGGCTTTTAGCCCTACATGAGTTTGGAACAGTAATCACATAGGAATGAAAAGCCATAGGCCACAGCAGAGCTGAGGGGGTCCAGCGGCAGGAATCTCAAAAGGACGCAGGGAGCTGGGGGTACCTAGGGAGCCCTCACTCACCTTCCCACCAGCCCCACCCACACACCCACACTGCCTCCCAGGAAGTACCGGGCCCCCCAGGTCACATTCTCTTACCATCCCCCACCACCTGCCGGGGCCCCTGAAGCATTAAAGCCACCACAGTAATGAGTTTCCAGTTCTCGCCCTACAAAAGCCCCGCACAATGGGCCTCACTCCGGGGTATGAGGAGGGGTGGCTTCCTGGCCATAAAGGACCTCCTCAAATTTCCTTAATTAGCCTCCAGCCCCCCACCCAGGGTCCTTAACTACCTCCTCCTCTAGAGAATAAGGCCGGATCTTTTCAAAGCTACTGCTGCCGGTGCCCAAGACCAGCCCCATATTAGGCTCTCTCCTTACAAAGCTTAACCCTTTCTAGTCCAGCCACAGGAAGCAAAGAGGGCCGAGGAAGGCCTGGGCTTAGAGGGGTGAACGAGTGTTCTGAGCACCCCCAAGGCTGGGGGCTGGCCTGCACTTCCTAGACTAGTCCAGGTGGCTACCAACTGCACCCATTCTTGCATGACACAACAAGGGCGGGAGTGGTCTGAAGGATCTCTGTCTTCAGACCTAAGTGGAGGCAGGAAAAGGGCCTGACCTTGAAATCCCCACCAGCTGAGAGCAGCCAGCTTTGGAGCCATCCCTGGGCAATGCCGGGGCGGCGGGGGCGGGGGCGGGGGGGGGGGGCTCTTGGCGCTCCGCCTCCCTTATCGGCAGGATATGGTGGTTGGTACAGGCACCTCTAGGACTAGGGTGAAGAGCTGAGTCGAGGTGAACCAAGGTCTCAAGACCCTGGAAAAGATGTGCTCTAAGCACAAGTAGTCTCTTCACTCCCTCTCCTATGATGCGTCAGTTGTGGGCATGCATCAGCCTCGGAGAAAAGGCGTTCAGGGAAGCCCCAAGGGATTCAGATCCCTGCGCATGGCCTTCACCTCTCTCAGGGACCCCCAACAGAACGGTAAGAGGCCTTAGGACCAGATCAGGCCCCGGCTCTGCTAGGGAGCAGCTGCAATCCCCACCTGAGCCCTCCCACCACGGCTCAGAGGCCCTGGATCTCTGCAGGACCCTGGCCATGCACACTCCACACAGCACACCCCAGTCTTGCCCAAACTTAGGGCCAAACTTCCCACCTGAACTTTGGGTCATCGGCCCCCAACCCCAGAAGCCTTTAGTTTTCCTTCCTTTCCTCTCCCATGGGTCCCCAAACCCCAGACTCAGGACTTGTAAAAAACCGTGGGCTCCAAGCAGAATGACCACAGTCCCCTCCCAAGGGACACTGGGCTCTGGGCGGGGGTCCAAGGGCCTGCTCACCTGGTGGGCCCAGCGAGGGCCCCTCTCCCTCGCGGTCTCCCTCACATTCCCGCAGAGCCACTTCCTGACTTCCAGGCAGCCACTCACTCCTCCACTTACCCCCAGAAGCTCCAGGCCCAGCCCTGAGAGGGCAGGCCTCCTCCCTCTTCCCGCCCACCACTTGCCTGGTCTGAGCTGTGCCCGACTCAACTTGACTCACTAGTGAAGACCTGGCCGCCCCTCCCCCAGCCGGTAGCCAGTGGGTGAGGGCAGGCCGGGCAGGCAGGGGAGGTCAGGTATTCCTTCAACCCTGACTTGGGCCTGGGTAACAAAGGTCTCATTGAGCCTGTGGCTGTCTGGTTGGTGAAGCACAAACCTCTTGTATCTACTCGCTTTTGATCTCACTCCCTCTGAACCAGCCATGTATTACTCACGTCCCCCTGCTGGGCTATTGGTGTGGAGGGGCTGTTTTGTCTCCTCCCTCCCTCCCCATCTCTTTTCTCTCCTTCCTTCCCCTGCTGCTCCCCTCCAGCGTTTTTATGGTTTAATTTTTGGCAGGAGACCTGAGGCGGCTCCCTGGAGGCCCCCTCTTCTGCCTGACTGCCCCTCCCCATCTCTGCAGGCCTAGCTCCTCTCCACGCTCCCCCCGCCCCCCACTCTGTGTCCCTCCACATCCTCTGCTCCCGCACTCGGCCCCGCCTTCTATTTCGAAGATCCTCAGACCGGTCTGGTCCTTCCCTCGGATTCCTGGCCACAGCTGGGATCCAATCCTGGCTTCCCGGCCCCGAGCACAGGAAAGGCTCAGCCTGCCTGCCGGCCCCAGCCCACCCGACAAGCCCAGGGAAGCTCCAGAGCGGGGCAGCCTCTCTCCACCATGTTCCTGGGGCCAGAAGGACTGGAGGGTGAGGGGCGAGAAGAGCTCTCAAGTCTCAGGTATTAGCCTGTCCGAGACCTCCTTGGAATGTGGAGTAAGGGAGAGAGGTCACCAGGCCTCACCTCCCTTTCTGCTTCCTCCAGTCTCGAGAATCTGGTTTCTAGTGAAAGGCCACCACTTGGTGAGAACCCCAAGGATTCACCCTCTCAAGCTAGGACCAACCCCCGCCCCCCCGCAATTCCTGTCTCCTCTGTGGCTGCCTCTGAGCCTTCCGCACCTCTGCTGAGGGTGAGGACCGAGTGGGGCTCAGGCAGCTCAAGGAGCAGTGCATATAGGCCACCCCACAGGGTCACCGGTATGACCTCTCTCTGGCTTCCCTGGTCCTGTTCCCCAGGAGAGGCCACTCCAGGGAAAGAGACAGTCACCTCTGAGGTCTGAGCTCTCCCTGGAAAAGCCAACAGATGCTAAGAATTCCCATGCTAGTGACGCCAGAGAGCCCTGCCAGGTCCCCCATGCCTACCACCTGTGGCCACCCCTCCACCTCTGGGAGTTTCCACCCCTCCCTGGCCCCCAGGTACTCCCATTCAGCTGAGCTGAGGATTTGGGAAACTTCTCCTGCCCTGACAGAGGCCCCATTCTTCCTGCTGCTGGCTCCCATTGTCCCTCATGACTCCACACATTCTTGGCCTCTAATGAGAAGCCGAGACAGCCCTTCCAGCCCTGCTGTTGCTGTCAGCACAGCCTGGGCCCAGCCACCAGCCTGTGGCAGGAATTGGGGGGTGGGGGTGGAAATAGGAGGGAGTAAATGGAGGTTGGAGACAGAACAGAGGAGGGGAGGAGACAAGTGGGAGAGACAGAACAGAGACGCTGAGAGAAATTATGAAAGAGGAAAGGAAGTGATATAGGAGAAAAAGGGAAAGGAACTAATATTTTATTGAGTGAAAACTATGTGTCATGCACATGCTAGGCCCCTGTTATTTATAATCACTAGGTGAATGCAAACACTATCATTATTATTCCCATTTGGTAGATGAGAAAACTGAGGCTTGCAGAGGTTCGGTGGGCATTTTGCTCTTAGAGAAGAGGGCAGGAGGAGGCTGAGAGAGAGAAAGGAGAGAGCTGGCAAAGGAAGAATGCTGACCACGAGGAAAGTGGAGGATTGCAGTGGAAAACAGGCAGAACAGGAGGAAGCAGAGAGGGATGGGGGAGCCGGCTGGTGGCTGTTGGCTCGTGAAAGCAGACCTGAGGTATTCCCGACCTCCTGCCCTCCCCTCAGGGTTGTCTGCCTGACTGGAGAGCGGACATCCTGAGGCCCTGCGGATGTGCTGTCCCCTCTCCACTAATAAGTTCCTTGATGCCCACATATGCCGGAGAACAGAAGTCCAGCCTGGAAACTGAAGCCTGTTTCACTGGGGAATAGGCTGCAGCAGCTCCCGTTCTGGAAGCCCCCAGTCCCACCATTCCCTTCGAGGGCACACAGTCACCCTGGATCTCAGCCTACATCAGGGCACTGGGGCTGGAGATGGTTCCAAGCTGAATTGAAGGTAAGCCAGCTGGGGGACGCACTCTTTTGCAAGGAGAGGAGTGGGGACGGGGCTGGTGAGCCACTCACTCTCCAGAGAGAAAGCCACAGAGGAAGGGGCGAGAGGTGCAGACTGGGCTCAGCCTGAGAAAGGAATGGAAAACTAGAACTGCTCCAGTGCGGCCCAGTGTGCTCCCTGCCACTGAAGGATGTCAAACACAGGGTGTACAACCACTTCTCAGACCAAGGCCAGGCACACAGCAGGTGCTCAGAAATAGAACACTAGTGTGGAAGGGATTTTTGCACCTTGAAGTAAGTTAGAGCAAAACTTACGTCCTGTCAACTCCAAGACAATGAATCTACATTGGAGCTGACTTCGCCTCTCAGAGCTTTTCATAGACTTCTGTACTTTTGGGGGGCAGCGTGGAGCCCAGCAGCCCTGCCTCTTTATCCATAGTGGCAACAAATCGGGATGTTAGGCAGGTACTGAAAAGGAGGCACTCACTCTCACCTGGAAGAGAGTAAACCGGAAGCATATCCACGATTATAAAGATGTTGGCTGAATGATATGGTTATGGATTTGTTGAATGAATGAATGATGAAGCTTGGAAACAAGGGCAAGAGATATCTAGGTTGCCCCATATTTCAGGCTTCGTGTGTGCCTGGAGTGCCCTCATACCTGTACTCTCTGGGAGGAGGGTCCTTGTACTGGAGCAGGTTGTGGGTAGGAAACACACCCTGGCATCTGACTCTGCCCACAGAGGATGGGGGGCGAAGTACTGTTGAAACTTCAGAGGAGCCTTAGGGGGTTTGATTCTGCTGCCTCTGTCCTAAATAGGCCTCCAGATTTGGAGTTGCAATTGGACTGTTGCAGTCGCTGGCGCAGAACTGACCCAGGAAAAGACTAGTTCCAGATGGACCTGGAAGTCTCCCATATATTGTCCACCAGACCTGAGCCAGACCAGTGGTGTGATTGCCACCAAGAGCAGGATGACCATCCTATTTCTGGACCCCTAGGTAGTAGCCTTCCCCATGGCTCAAATTTCCTGTTTCCCAGCTCCCTCTCTACTTCAAAGTACGATCAGCTCAGGTTCCTGCTCAGTCACTGACTTAGGAGCCCTGGCCCCACTCTGGGAGGGGGGCGGGGCGCAGGGGGCGCTGCTCTACTGGGCAAGAAAGCAGAGAGGTCAGGCAGGAATTCTCTTTTTCCCAAAGGCTTTTTCTAGTTGTCTCAGGAGCCTCAGTTCTGAGCCTCCTCAGGCAAACAGAGAGAGCTCCTCGCCTGGCGGCAGGGTCCCTGGGCTCTTAAGGAAGGAGAAGGGAGACCTGGTGATAGCCTCAGGCAATGAAGGCAGAGAGAGACTAGGGAAGGAGAGAGCCTGGGCAGAACCTGGGGGCAGGAGGTGGTCCCTACAGGCTTAACACCTCCAGCGCCTGCATCTGATCTCTACTAAGCTCCAGTGCTGGGCTGTGAGAGGGAGAACACAGGGAAGCGCTTGTGTCACCAGAATCCAGCCTCCCCAAGCACAGGACCCCCGCCACAGTTTTGCCTCTCAGAGCAGTCAAGCTGTTAAAGAAAAATACAATAACACGGGTCATTGGCAAACTCTCATTCATTTCAACCTGAGCCGTTTGTTAATGTCAAAAGGTTCCAGTGCCTTGCCCAGGCCCTATTCCTCCCTTGACCCCTTTTCTCCTATGCCCTCCTCAACTCACATACGGCAACTGTGGTCCAGTCTAAAGAATTACACAGCTGGGCTTTTCCAAGCCCCAGTGGAGTACCTCTCAAAGGAGGAGGCAAGCAGAGATAAAGGGTGGGGAGAAGGTCTTTGGGCAGCCCCTCATTTAGCAAACATGCACTGAGCACATACAATGGGACAGGCACTGTGTCGGGCACTGGGAGACAGCACTCACTAAGGCATGGCCACCAAGCAGGCAGTCCTGTGGCAAGACGGGCCTAGATATGGATGTATATGATTGCATTCAGAGCAGTCCTACCGCCCTGCCTCTGGTCTTCCCCACCAACCAGAACCTTCACAATGCCTTTTGGGGGTTAAACTGAACTTGACCCTCCCCCCTATTTGATGGTCAGTCCTTCCTCTTCATGCCTTTAGGAGAGTGGCCTCAGCTGGGTATTCTGCGTGTGTGTGCGTGTGTGTGTGTGTGTGTGTGTGTGTGTGTGTGTGTGAGGTAGATCTTCCTCTTTCTCCTGACTGTATCAGGCCCCTTGGGGCGATCGGGAGTTGGAACTGAGTGACAGAGACAGAAGCGGTTCCCAGCCCCAAGCCCCAGCTGTGTCCTCCTGGAGGATGTAAGCAGGGTTTGCAGGCCACCAAAACTGCTCCGCAAGGGGGCTTCTTAGAGGACAATCAATTCAGAGCTTTCTGATCCTGGGGCTCCCATCTCGGCCTCAGAACAGCCGAATTTCTCTCCGAAGTCAGCTTAAGGGTTACTTAAGTTGGGCTAGGTTGTTCACTGGCAGATGAAGGTACATTGAAAAACCACCAGCAAAAAGTAAATTCAACCTGAAGAAGAATTTGTCAATGAGGGCTGAGAGGAGAAGAGCAGGACACTAGTGCTTCCAAAAGAAGGCTGTGGAATGTCGGTCAGGAAGGGAGGGCTCTCCCTCCAGCCCCCGGGCGCCCTCTCCTGACCAGTTTGGTAGAGGCAGGGGCTGGTGGCCAGCCAGGTTCCCTAGGGGCACCCTGTCACGGACCCTTTCTCAGGAAAGGGAGCAGCCATCCTCTCCATAGCTGCCTCCCCACCCCCACCCAGGCCAGCGTTCCTGCTCCCTGGCTCGCCTCCAGCTCCAGCCCCTCTAAGGATGCCAGGGCCCTAGGTTGAGGAAGGAGGTGGGAGAAGGACCTAGGGCTAAGAGTTGATGGTTTTGCCCAAGGAAATGGCTTCTCCAGCCTCCCAAGCTGGTTCCTGAGGACTTCTGCCCCAGGGGTACCGGACACCTCTGCTTTTCCCGTCTTAGTGCCAAACAAATGCACAGGTGTCACAAAGTCCTGATCCCCGCCTCGTTTATAGCCCCTTCTCCGTCCCACCCCGTACCACGGGGTAAAGGAAAGCGGGGAGTCACCCAAAGCGGGTTTCTCCCAGCCGGGAGAGGGAGACTCGGCTCCCTCCTGAACCAGGGCTCTAGCTCCCTCTTACACTCCCCCCCTGAATCCCACCAGCAGCAAAAATCTTTAAAGCGAACAAAGACAATGGGGTCGGAGTGGGGGGCTTCCCTTCGGCGGACCTGGGGCGGCAGGTTGACGCAGGCTGAGGCTTGTCGGAGCTGGCTTTCAGGTGAGTGCATGAACCCGCGTCCTGGGGTCCGCCCAAGGCTCAAGGACACCTCCTCTCCCAGCCAAACCACCCCCGGCGAAAAGGAGGGTCCTCAGCCGCTCGGCCCTCAACCCGGCCCAGGGGTTTGCAGCACTCTCGGCCTATTTGTTTTCGCTCAGTACTCACAGTTCGGATGCTAAGCCGTCTCCTCTCTCGCACTCACTTCCTTTGTCTCTTTCTCTCTCTCTCTCTCTCTCCCTCTCCAGTCTCTTTCTCTCTCTCTTCACTCCTTGTCTGATTCTCTGCTGTAGCTTCCAGTGGAGAAAAATAATTATTCTTCTCAATGGGTTCGCACGGGGCGCACGCACACACACGCGCGCGCGCGCACACACACATACACACACCGCCGTGGTACCCAATCAATGCACAAATCTTCGGGGTCCCTTTAACCTCTGCGGATGCTCCGGGAGTTAATTATGAAGCCTATTTCGGCGCAGCATAAATATGCATTAAGGTATGAAATGACAACCGATGCGCTGAACTTCAGGGAATTGGCATTTAGACAGACTTCGTCTCGCCGCCTCCCATTCCCTCCATAGCCCCACGAGCCACCTTCGCAGCCTCGCCCCTTCCCCGGGCTCGCAGTAGCCATCTCGAGCGCCCACCCCGGGGCCAGGGGGCAACGTAGCGGCGTCGGCGCCGCGCTCGGTGCCCGGAGACTCCCTGGTGCGCCCCCTGCGGTCGGGGCAGATCCTTTGCGGGAGGTTCCACTCCCCCAACATCCTCGGGCCCGGCCCAGGCCAGCGCGCCCCTCCGCACAGTGCCTGTCTAACAACAAACTCCGAGCTCAGTCCTTTGAGAAGCTGGCGAGAGCGGGACGGCTACCTGCTAGCTCGCCCGAGTTCCGGGCAGAGCGAGAAAGACCCGGGACGCGATTCAACTCCCCTTCGGGCAAAGCAGCCTGGCGCCCTCGGGTCCCGCCACCCCCCGGCCGGTCCCGACCCGCACACGCAGGCATGCATTTGCACACGCGCGTGCACACAGGCACGCACACACAGATGCACACACTCGCGCACAGACACTCCCGCGCGCGCTCACGCCCGCACACACTCAGGGTTATAACAAAGGAAGAGGGGCAGCGCTGCCTTACTTTTTTCTTTCTCTTCTCCTCTCTTTGGCAGCCCCCCAGCCCCGGGGTCGGCGTGCTCGACCCCCCCCCCCACACCCCGCCCTCCGCGCCCCCCGACGGCAGCAGGCGGCCGGCATTCCGGAGCAGCGCGTCCGCAACTTCGCGCCCAGGCGCCCGCGCCTCGCAGCCCCGCGGGCGGGAGACAAAAGCTGCGGCGCCGCCAGAGGCCGCGCGGCCAAGGTGTGCTCGCTAATTGTCAGGAAATGTGTGTGTGCGCGCAGGGAGCCGGCAGGGGCGGGGAGGGGGCGGCCGGCGGGAGGGGAAGAGAAGAAGAGGAGACTCCCCCCTCCCCAGCCCCCGCCACTCGCCAGCGCCCGGCACCCGAACCGGGATTAGAGAATAAATTATCTGCTCTCTTCTCATTGGACTGTGGCTGAGGACGCCGTCGGCGGCGCGGGGCTGGGAGCTCGCCCGGCTCTTTGCATTCACCGCACAGCTCCGGCTCGCCTCGCTTCGCGGGCGCCGAGAGCCCCAGGCCTCGGCTCCAGACGCCAGAGGACACCAGCCGGCTGGCCGCGCCGCCCCTCCCCCGCCGCCCGGCTCGGCCCGACCCCTCTCTCATCCCAGTTCTGGCTGGTGTCTTGGGGACGGGGAGACTGGGGAAAAGAAGCCCAGAGGGTGGCGATCTCCGAGTACCCTACCCCTTCGCTCGTTTCATCTCCTCCCCAAGGAGAAAGGCGAGGGCAGCTGCGGTCAGTCACCTGAGCCAAGCCCACCTCAACGAGAGAGGACTTTGAGAGCGCTTGGAGAGGATCCCTTCGATGACTAAGTCCTCTCCCTTGGGGCCATCTCCTGTCCTCCACACCGCAACAATAACACGGAGGAGCTGGCACTCAGGCTGTTTGCTTTCTCCTCTCTCCAGCCCCGTCAGCTCCTGCCTAATCCTGCTCCCCGTTTCCTGGACCTTCTGTTGGCCAACCTGGGAAGACAGCTCATTAACTGACTGCAAAGGAAATGCCCTCTGGTTCAAAGCAGCTCCCTGCCAAGAATTCATTCATTCATTCCTTCAGCAAGCAAGCAATGTTCAGGACCACCCCTGTGCCACAGTGTGGGCTAGACACCAGGAATATAAAGGGAAAAGATTCAGATGAGACAGTCATGTAAAAAAAATAGAACCACAACTGTGTGAGAGGGGCTATAACGAGACAGAGGCAAGTTTTGAACCCAAAGGTAGGAGTGACTAACTTCAGACATTTATTCAACCAATACTTTAGCATGTCGTAAGTGCTAGGCTCTGTGCTGGGCATTGGGGATACACAGGCGAACTGATGGGCTTGGTGCCCACTTCCCTGGAGCTGACAGGCTGGTGGACAAGATGGGTACTGACTGGTGTGATGTGAGTTAATCAGGAGACACTGGGGGTAGGGTGGGGATGGTGAATAGCAAGGGCTCTTAATCTACTCTGGGGAGTCCAGAAAGGCTTCTCTGAGGAAATGAGATCTACGTGGAGGTCTGAAGGATGAAAAAGAGGTTAAGATGGGCTGGGAGGGGCACCGGAAGAATGCTGGGCAGAAGGAACTTGTAGAAAAGCCCTTGATCTGCCGGTAACAGGCCCTGTAGAAGGCAGGTAAACGTCCACCGTGCAGAGAGGGAGGTGGGTCTGAAGACTCAGACCCTACAGGCTAATGTTCTGGAAAAGGCTCACTTGTGTGTTGTTTCTCATTCTAGACCAACCCCACACCCTACCCCCATTTTACCTCCAGTCACTGCCTGCTGCAACTGGACGAACTCTGTGCCTGCTAAAGACAGCCTGGAATAAAGGGCATAGATGGTGACACCTCTGCTCCCGCTTATCACATCCCAGCCGCTTGTATCTGGTTGGCTAAGACGTTCATTTGGCTTTTTCCACACTATCTTATGGAAAACCCGAATGAACTGTTTGGTCGACCCAACTCCACGCTGGCCATAGGAGCCCCCTAAACTCCTTCCCATAGGCTGGGATTGTGTGCTTTCTAAGAACTTCTGCATTTATTACCTCTAGATTCTCACAACAGCCCTTTGAGTTAAGTTTATTGGACGGTTAAGCTTATCCCCGTCAGACAGATAGGGAAACTGAGAGTCAGAAAGGGAGAATGGCCTGCTTAAGTGCCATATAGAAATTCCGTGGCCAAGCAGCGTTTGTGAAATTTCGACTAGGCTTCAGGTTATTTGTCGGCCTCCTCAAGCTCCTCCATGAGCCTGGTGAGGGGAGGGGCTAAAGTGATCCCCTGCCTCTGCAAGAGCCTTCAGCACCTAGGACAGGGCCCTGCACACCCAGGCTCTTGAGCCAACCCTGCTGAGAGAATGGCTGTGGAAGGGAAGCGAAGGGAAGGGAAGGGTGAAACGGCAGACTGGGAACATGTTAGAACAGAAACTGTGTGGGCTTTGGACTCACACATACCTTGAGTGGAATTGCCACCGTTACTAACACACCCTGTGCACTTTACTTAGCCTTTCCGAGCCACAGTGCCCTCATCTTTCAAAGAGGATTCGCAGTACCCACCCGAGAAGGCTGTTGCAAAGGTTAAGTGAAATTAGATATATGTGGAATATCTATAGAAAAATACACAAGACATTGGTAACAGTAGTCACTTCTGGGAAGTGGATCTGAGTGGATGGGGCACAGGAATAAGTAGAGATACTCACATTTCATGGTTTACCCTCCAGTAGTTCTTGATATCGCACCCTGTGTGTATTACCTGTCCAAAATGATTAATGAAATATCTTAATGAGATAATATGTGAGGCAACACTCCCTACACATTTGTTGAACTCAATTGAGTTTTACAGTGTGAAACACCGGCATGTGTTATCAAGGAAAACCACAGAGTCACTTTCAAACAGTGACTCTGGCCTGAAGGTTTGTACACTGTTCTGTCTATAGGCAAAGGGGAAGATGTCTAACTGGGTGAGGTATTTTCCAGCCCAGAAATTCTGTAGTTCAAACTCTCAGTCAGAGAGGGAAGCAGCATCCCAGCAGGCTCATTGTCCTACTGGGAGACCAAATCCCTGCAAGAAACATGAGATGGATGGGGATGGAGCAGGGGTGATGAGGGGGAAAGGCCATGGAGTCTGAGCAGCCTCTCAGCAGGCCCCATTCCGTCCAGAGAGGATAGGGCAGGAAGGACTCCTGGACCTGCTTCCTAGCGTTGCTCATCTAAGGCTTAGCAAGCAAGCGAGCTACCTGCCCGGCCACCCTGTGGCCCCCGAGGAAAGCTGAGAGCAGCAGGTGCAGAGCCTAAGGAGGGGAGTGGGCTTTCTCCTGTTACCTTCCAGGTATTGAGGTCCCGGACAGGACAGGGCAGCCATTCATCAACCAACACAAAGAGACACTCTCTCCGCCACACAGAGACCAGGCCAGGTCACCTCAGACACTGGGGCATAACATCAGTGGGAACTTTAGAGGCCTCTTAGAAAAAGCTTTGGACTCATACCTAGTGGTATTGGGGGAGGGGTTGGAACAGGAGGGAAGCATTTTGTGGGATATTCTGGGGAAGAAAAGACAGAGATAGTGGCCCCAGACTCAATGAAACAAAGAGGAGGCAAATGAGATCAGAGAGGCTAGAAAAATAGGAGTAAAAAAATAGAAATCATTTATTCTGGAGGAAAAGCACCTAGAGGGAGAAGGAAGGAATGCCAAAAGCCCAGGGCTGGTATGGCCATCTTCACTCTAACGGAAGGATGTGGCTACTCTTTCTTCTGTGCTGAGTTTCCAGAGAAGGACCTGCAGTGATGGTGCTGGGTTTTAGTCTGGGGCAGGGGCTAGGGGACAGGGATGTCCTGAATCTCCAACTTGGAACAGGTCACCATCCTATCCCCACCTCTGTCTCCTGTCCACACCTTGCTAACTAAGGCAGAACGCAACTACACTCCAGCCCCTGGTCAGTCTAAATACAGGAATGACTTTCATCAGAAGGGACAAAGTGCAAACTATTTCCATATTACGCAATCAAAGATACTTAGAGATGAGCATCGCCCACAGGATTCAGAGCACCTACTGTGTGCAGTGCTCTGGATTCTGAGTTGCTCCTATTACAGTCACCAGAGCATCAAATGCATGCAGTTTTCATCAATGAATATGCCATGTGCCTGGCACAGCACTGGACATCTCAAGGATACAAGAGTTCATTTCATTCATCTTTTTCTTCTTATACTTGCCAGCTAAATACTCTGGACTGTATGTAGCTTTGACTGACCGCCCATATTTCCTCAATGACAATGTCAGAACATGCCCCATCACGCCTCATATCACAAGTCCTAGCTTCCCATATCATCCGTAATCCCATACACCAGAATCCCCAAACCACTCTGCATAGCTTCTAATTTAATCCTGTCTCCCGCCTCTCTCCACCCTCCCAAACCTTTCCCCTGTATCCTCTGGCACTCAGTCTGCCACCAGTCAATGCCCCCCTATCCTGAAACCCTTGCCTGAGCAATCCCCTCACTGTCTCGCTCTACTGACATCTGGCTGTCCCCTGAAGATACTGCCCCCTCGACAGCCCTAACCTACAGGCAAGGATGAAGGGAAGAGAAAACAGTGAAGGGCGTTTTTTTCTCTTGCACCCCACATATCTCAGGATCCATGGAGGTGCTTCCAAACTACTTCTTCCTCCTGCAAAAACTCCAGCATCTTTGATATGAAAGGGGTTAGGCCCCATCCCTTGCTACGTTTTCTCTATCTTCCCCACTGATTTACATGATCATACCCTAAATGTTGCTCTCACCAATACCTGCACCTCCAATAATCTCATTTCAGGCATCTCAGTCACTGATGCCTCCTACCCTTCCAATTAACTTTCTGTGGGGCCCTCCTTCCAAATATTCTTTGATCTCATAGGGACCTTATCCACCAAATAAGTTATCGTATTCCATGCTCTACATGTGACCACTTCTTCCTTATTGAGCTTAATCTCCATGGTTCATTACTATGATCTGTCTCTTAAAAACACCCTCATCTTCCTTGCCTCTCTCCATTTGGAAACTCCCTTGTATTTATCTGGTAAAACTCCAATCCTAGTTAAATCCTGCTAGCCACCTACCCTTCACCTGTACCTAAGCAGTTGAACATGACTGAAGAAAATCGCAGAACCATGCCTATTGACTGGTCTCACTGGAAACTTAGGAATTTAAATCTCAAAAAAGCACTCAACTCTACCCAGCAACCTTCTACATTTCCTCTCAAAGGACCGTTTCATACCTCCTCTTTCTCCTCTCTCTTCAAACCTCCAACGCTATCCCTCCATATGACTCTGCCCCATACTTCACTGATGTAATAAATACAAAGAAATGCAGACAAGTGAGAAGCACTTCCTCTTCCCACCACCAAATCTGCCAACCCACCCGCATGATCTCTACTCCTGTTCTCTGCCGTCCCTGCAGTTATAAGAGGTGAAGAGGCTCTGTTCTTATCTAAGGCCAGTTCCCCCATGATTGCACCGGACTCCATCCACTCTTGCCATGACTTTGCTCCTAGCAATTCTCCCGTCTCTCTTCTAAACCATTTGTCTTCCCTTAGATCATACCAACCAACATAAAAATTACGCCTTAACATTGCCTGCTTAAAAAAAAACAAAAACCTTCGCTTGACCCCTACACCTTTTTTCAAGTAAGGCCCCATTTCTTTGTTATTTCATAGCAAAATTCAAAACAGTTCTCTATAATTACTCTGGACTCCTTTACTTACATCCTCTCCTCAGGTCTTTCCAGCTTGGCTTTTGTTTCCACCTGCTGACATCTCTCTTGTCAAGGTCAGCAGTAGCCTCCCTCTTTTATTATTACTATTTTTTTTCAACTTCTCTCCTACCAGATCCAAAGGCCAAACAAAGCCAGTCGGACTTGACGTAGCATCAGTCTTTGACACAATTGACCACACTCTCTTCCCTTGAAACACCTCCGCACCCCTCCACCCCACTGGCCACTCCCTCATCCCTCCAAAGCTTCCCTTCTCTCAGCTCTCTCTAATTCACGCTCAAGGACAACTCATCTAGTCCTATGGCTTTAAAAACGCTGAGCTCCAGGTCTGCACATCCAAATCCCCACTTGACCTTTCCACTTAGTTGCTGTATTAGTTTCCTAGGGCTGCTATAAGAAAGTACCACAAACTGGGTGGCTTAAAATGAGAGAAGTTAATTTTCTCACTGTTCTGAAGTCTAGAAGTCCAAAATCAAGGTGTCAGCAGGGCCATGCTCCCTTGGAATCCTCTAGGGGAGGACCCTTCCTTGCCACTTCTGGTTTCTGGCAGCCCCAAATGTTCCTTGGCTTGTAACAGCGTCACTCCAGATCTCTGCTTCCATCTTCACATGGCCATGTTCCCTCTGAATCTCTGTCTTCACGCGGTGTTTTCCTCTGAGCGTGTTTGTCCCCAAATTTTCCCTTCATGTAAGGACACTAGTTATATTGGAGCAGGGCCACCCTAATGACTTCATCTTAACTTATATCTGCAAAGACCCTATTTGCAAATAAGATCATGGGTATTGGGGATTAGGATTTCGATATATTTTTGGGGGGAAAACAAAAGTCAACCCATAACAGATATTTACCAGGTATTTCAAACAGGTCCACAGTGGAATTCTTGATTTCTATACCTCTTGCTTCCAAACTGTTCCTCCTCCGTTTTCCCCATATCAGTTAACAGTGCCATGAGCTCTGTCCAGACACCTAAAGAACATCCTTGATTCCTCTCTTTTCCTCACACTGTATATCTAATCCATCAGCAAGACCCATTGCCTAAACCCAACCCTCTCTCCCTGTCTCCCCCTCCTGCCTGCTTCCACTTCTCCTTCCCACCTTGGTCTACTTTCCATCTCAACACCAGAGTGATTATTTTAAAGCATAAATCAGATCACATCCCTCCCATTTCTTAAAACCTTCCAAAGACTTCTTACCGGAATTATAATAAAATCCAAGCTTCTTAACTTGGCTTATGAGGCTTTATATGATCTGACCCCTCTTCTCTCTTTCCTACAACTCTCCAGCACACTGCCTCCTCTCTACCGCACAAGCCTCCTTCTGCCTCCCTCAAACATTCTGAGCTTCGTCCTGCCTCAGGGCTTCGCACTTGCCGCTCCTTTTGCCTGGAACACCTTTCCCCCATCTTGGCACGAAGAGCTTTTTCTCTCATTCCAGTCACATCACAAATGTCACCTCCTGAGAAAAATCCCCACTGCGACAGACACTCTCTCTCCCTTTACTCTGCCTTTTTAAATTCAGAACTTTATTCCCATCTGAGATTATTTTATTTGCCGATTTCTGTGTTTACTCTCTGATTCTCCTGTTGGACTGCAAATGTCACAAGGGCAGGGGTCTAATCTGCCTTTGTCACTGCTAAATCCCCAGCACGTACAGCAGAGCCGGTGCAGAGTAGGTGCTCCATATTTATTAGATAAATGAATGTACTGCTGTATGTCAGGCACTGTACTAGGGTCTAGGTATTCAGTGATGAATGAAAAACAAAATCTGTTCCTTTTCCATGTGTTGGACAGTGACCATCCCTCCGAGAAGCATATCACAGAGACAACCAGTTCCTGACCAACCTCTTAGCAACACAATCTATAAGGATGGGTATGCACCCTCTCTCCAGCTAAAGAAGCTTCTACAAACCTACACCACTCCTGAGACTTCACTGCCTCCTCATTGCAGTGGCTGACTTTGTTTTCTATTTCACAGAGAAAATTGAGGCCCAGACCAGGAGCTCCTGCCTTTACCTTCCCTTTCCTGCCTATCCTTCTGGAAAGAGTGTGTCTTTGCATTTAGGCAGGACGTGGGTGCCAGCCCTGGGTCTGTGAGAACTGGGGACAGATCACGTAACCCACGAGTCTCAGTTTCCTCATCCGTAAAATGGTCATAATGACACCAGCCTCATTAGCTTATCCTGAGAACTAAAGAACAGCCTATGTCACATGCCTGTCTATTCATAGATGCTCATTAAATGTTTCATTTCCTTCCCAGCCCCTCTCCCCGACACCCTATGAGGTAAGTGTTGTCGTTCCTGTTTGACGGATGGAGAAACTGAAAGCAAGTCTACTGCTGTTCAAGCGTGCTGTTTAATCTACCCACAGTCACACCCTGCTAAGTGGCAGACCCCAAGTGAAATCCCAGATCTCCGAATCTGGGCCCAGGGCTTCTTGCTCTGCTGCTGCAAGAAGCAAACATAAAGACAATCTTGTGACTTTTTAATAAAGCCAAATTAACTCAAGCTCAAGGACTGTCCTTCAGTCTGACATTTTGTCCTCTCTCTTCTTCTCTCCCTTAGTGTTAGAATGTCCTTCATCTTAAGACATTATTGTTGTATTTTTTTTCCTCACTTGAAAAGAAGCCAGCTACACACACTATTACAAAACTGCCTCAAATATGCCACGTAGGCGGCCCCTCACTCCCCTCTGGCAGAGGCGTTCGACGGGGCTGAAGGGGATAGTTTGGTTGGAGGGAGGGGGTTTAGGAATTGAGTCGAAGCTCGTGGCTGTTAACTTTGGTTTGGAAAGATTAACGGAGATTTCAGGAAGTTAGAGTCCCACCCCAGCCACCCTCTGTGACTGCGGTGTCGTGCTTACACAGGCACAGACCCTCTGAGAAGGAGAACCAAGCTGCTTGGACGTGCTGCACCCTCCCTGTGGTCCTCCTTCCCTGGCTGGTCCTACAATGGTGTCTTCCTTTTTCCTCTGAATGTTTTCCAGCCTGTCCCATGGGGAAGATTTTGGATTTCCATGAGGAGCATAAAAATGGAGTCAGCATATTGGCCCTGGTATTTTATTTTCTTTATTCCAAGCAACCGACCCCCGGAGGTGACTGACAAGTTGGGCAAAGTGCACGGAAAGCCCGGTCTCTGTGAGCCCATAACTCCTGAGCTACACAGACCCCTGAGGACCCCACAAGGCGGCAGAGAGCCATAAATCCAGCAAGCTGGAGGCTGGGAGCTCACTGATTGCACTGGGGAAAAAGCAGCCCTATCTGATTGCTATGTGAGCTGGAGAGAGAAAAGGTGGTAATTGGAGTGCTGGAAATACAACCCCTTTGGAACAAAATGAAGCAATAGAGGGATGGCAGGGGGGACTGTGGTTTTTTCATCTGCAAAACAAAGGGTCTGCATTAGACTACATCTAAGGCACTTTCATCACAGAAATTCTGGGTTCCACTTTGTGACCAAGGTCAAGTGTGATCAAGCAGATGTAGGAGAGGTCAGGGCAGGAAAGCAGAATTGGGGGACCCAGAGAGGCCAGAAGGAGGCAAGGAGGAAGAGGAGACATTGTTAACCAATTACTATCACTTTTTTTTTTTTTTGCTGTACGCGGGCCTCTCACTGTTGTGGTCTCTCCCGTTGCGGAGCACAGGCTCCGGATGCGCAGGCTCAGCGGCCATGGCTCACGGGCCCAGCCGCTCAGCGGCATGTGGGATCTTCCCAGACCGGGGCACGAACCCGTGTGCCTTGCATCGGCAGGCGGACTCTCAACCACTGCACCACCAGGGAAGCCCGCAGGTGGATTCTTAACCACTGCGCACCAGGGAAGCCCGCAGGTGGATTCTTAACCACTGCACCACCAGGGAAGCCCGCAGGTGGATTCTTAACCACTGCACCACCAGGGAAGCCCGCAGGTGGATTCTTAACCACTGCACCACCAGGGAAGCCCGCAGGTGGATTCTTAACCACTGCACCACCAGGGAAGCCCGCAGGTGGATTCTTAACCACTGCACCACCAGGGAAGCCCGCAGGTGGATTCTTAACCACTGCACCACCAGGGAAGCCCAGTCCCAGTTCTCTTATCTGCAAAGGGGTTTAACAGTAGGAGTGGCATAAAGAATAGGTGAGGTAATACATGTAAAGTGCTTAGCTCAGGGCCTGACACAATAAATGTTAGCTGCAGGAGCTGTTATTAAACACTGGGCATGCTCATCTCAGACAAGGGGAACCATCAGAGACAGGCTGGAGGGTCAAGGACACGGGTCTCCATGTCATCACTGTGTTCAGAGACACTAGCTTTGTGGAGTAGATGAGGCTATCCAAAGGCCTGGGGTCTTGTTTCTCATCCTCTGACATTAGCCCTGTTAAACCTCAACAGCCCATCCTTCTTTGCGGTCTGGTGAGCCCTTATGGTGATTAAAGCACAGAGGTGTCTAGGTAGCAGTGTTCCCTGTTTCCAGGCAGGCTGTTTGGGTGGGCAGGGCAGTGGGAGGGCAGGGGACCAGCAGGCAGCCAGTTACTTCCAGGGTCTGAGTGCACCTCCTGTGTGCCCACTCAGCCCTTCCCACCCTGGTCTCTCCCCAGCCCCAGCCCAAGCCCACTGCCCCATCTCACCCTCAACCCCGCCCTCTCCACCTTCTCGCTGGGAGCAAGGACAATGTTGCTAGTCTACTCTTTGGCTAGTCCCCTGAGCCCTGGCTGAGCTTCAAGTCTCCTACATTGGCAAGAGCGAGGCACACAGTAGGCTCATAATGGCTAGGAAGATAGAGACTGAATGCTTAGGAGATGGAGATGTATGTCACAGGCTGTCGCATTGGAAACACCTATGGGATCACCTAGTTTCCTCCTTAGTCTGGATGGTTTTCCAACTTTACAGAGTGTAGGATTATTTGAAAATATTGTCAAAATGCAGATGCATGGCCCCCACCTGCCTCTTCTATTGAAATACGATCTCTTGCGTGGCTACCTGGGAAGGTCATTTGTAACCAGCTCCAGCAGGAGGTAGTCCATGCAGGTGGTCTGGGTGGATACTTTGAGAATCACTGCTCTGATTCATGACTCCTCTCTGTATTTCTACTACATACCTGGACCCATGGGGTAACCATAGCAGCTACAAAAGGCACCATCCCCAAATGGTTCACAGTCCAGTTGGATAAAGAAGACAGCCACAGGAGCAATCAGTGCTAAGGTCCTGACTGGTGGTAACTGCTGTGAGAGTTTAGAGGAGGCAAGTTTTGAGTGGGGCAAGGACAACCACGTACAGTTTCCTTCCCCAAGCAGCTAAGATGTGTTCCACCGTGGAGGTGCTCAGCTAGCCACACTCATGAATTCCATATATCTAGCCTGACTTCCATCGGCTGCCCCTCCTCCCTTCAGATGGGGCCCTCTGCTCCTTGGGACATAATTACAATAGCCAGCCTGCTTTCTTCAGGTCTTTTGTTTTTTTTTAGGCCACACCTCGGGGCATGTGGGAACTTAGTTCCCCCTGACCAGGGATGGAACCCGCGCCCCCTGCCTTGGAAGCGCAGAGTCTTAACGACTGGACTGCCAAGGAATTCCCTATCTGGCCTGTTTTAATGAAAGCAAACATATTCAGTATCTCTATGTGGCCTCTCCTGTGTTGGAGAGGGTTGGAGGGGGTGGGGCAGGCAGTTCTTTGGGAGAACGAGAGACTGATAACCCCACCTGATAGCATCTCAGTTCACGAGCTCCATTCACATATATCTTCTTTTTTTTTTTTAACTTTTCATTTTGAAGTAATCATGGATTACAGAAAAGTTGTAAAAATAGTACAGAGAGTTCCTGCATAATCTTCACTCAGCTTCCCCTACTGCTAACAAATTACATCCTACAGTATAATTATCAAAACCCAGAATTTAACATTGGTGCAATAACTAAAAAACTATAGACTTATGGAGAATTTTACTAGTTTTCCCACAAATGTCTTCCTGTCTTGGGATTCAATCTAGCATCCCACATTGCATTTAGTAACCATATCTCCTTAGTCTTCTCCATCTGTGACATTTCCTCAGTCTTTTCTTGTTTTTCATGATCTTGATACTTTTGAAAAATAACAGCAAGTTATTTTGTGAAGTGTCCCACTGTTTTCCTTTCTTTTTTTTAACATCTTTTTTGGAGTATAATTGCTTTACAATGTTGTGTTAGTTTCTGCTGTATGACAAAGTGAATCAGTTATGGATACATACAGCTGATTCACATATAACTTCTCATCCACTCCCCCACCCTATCTCTGTGGCCAAGCATTTTAGAGCCGTTTGTGCCAGCAACATGTGCCCACATGGTTTTTACAATGATGTCGAAGTTATGTCAGTTGAAGTAAATCAGTATTTCCAACTCAATTAACTTTTTTAGCTGGGAGTTCATATAACAGGACATGGGTTAACTCACATGACCCCACCATCAAAAATAGTCATTAAGGAGTCTGGTTGTTTTTTTTTTTTTAATTAATTAATTTATTTTTGGCTGCGTTGGGTCTTTGTTGCTGTGCATGGGCTTTCTCTAGTTGCAGTGAGCGGGGGCTACTCTTGGCTGCGGTGTGTGGGCTTCTCTTGTTGCAGAGCACGGGCTCTAGGCACCCGGGCTTCAGGAGTTGTGGCTCGCGGGCTCTGGAGTGCAGACTCAGTAGTTGTGGTGCACGGGCTTAGTCTCTCCGCGGCATGTGGGATCTTCCTGGACCGGGGCTCGAACTCGTATCCTCTGCATTGGCAGGCGGATTCTTAACCACTGCACCACCAGGGAAGCCCAAGGAGTCTGTTTTTACTTCTCTTATTGTTCATAGTGATATTCACCAACCTCTGCCTATGCAAACCTTGGACCACTGATTGTAATGAACACAATTATTTTACAAACCACTAAGAAAATAAATAGCACTGCCAATTACTACACAACTGGTGCGTGTTGATCTCAAAGATACCAAAATCTGAAAAATAATGCATGTTAAGACCAGTGAAATGGAATGAATGACAGAGAACACAACAGTATACATCAGTCCATCCAGCCTTGGCATATAGATTTTTTTATTGAATTGTATCCCAAATTCAATAGCAAATGAGTAGTGGGTACAGGAAGAGAGAAATGAGAGGTGGTGCTTCCCTGGTGGCACAGTGGTTAACAATCTCCTTGCCAATGAAGGGGACACGGGTTCGAGCCCTGGCCCGGGAAGATCTCACATGCCGCGTGCTGCGCAACAAAGGAAGCCACAACAATGAGAAGCCTGAGCGCCACAACGAAGACCCCACACAGTCAAAAATAAATAAATAAATTTATATTAAAAAAAAAAAGAAATGAGAGGCAGTTTCCAATTTTTCAAGCTAAAGGACCAGCTCATTTTTCTTATCCTCTGAAAGGGCATGAGAGATTTAAATATTTACAGTTCCATTTTACAGGTGAAATTGTCAAGGCTCAAAGACCTTCCATGGCTTCTTAAGGCCACACAGGTAGGAGTGGTGTGGGACTCAGTGCAAGGGCTTCTGTTTCAAAATTTGGTGCCTAAACAACCCGTGTCCATCAGCTGATAAACAAAATGTGGTATAACCATATGGTGGAATATTATTTAGCCAGAAAAAAGAAAAAAGAATGATGTACTGTTACATGCTCAACATGGATGAACCTTGAGAATATGCTAAGTGAAAGAAGTCAGATACAAAAAGGCACATATTGTATGATTTTATTCATATGAAATGTCCAGAATAGCAAATCTATAAACACAGAAAGCAGATTAATCGTTGCCAGGGGCTGGGGGGAGGGCAGAGAGACTGTTAACGAGTACGGGGGTTTCCTTCTGGGGTAATGAAATGTTCCGTAACTAGTGGTGCTGGTGCGCAACCTTGTGAATGTACTAAAGGTCTCTAATGATAAATTTTTATCTTATGTGTATTTTACCACATTAAGAAAGAAAGAGAGAGAGGGAGGGAGGGAGGGAGGAAGAAAGAGGTACAATCGGGCAAAAAAAAAAAAAAAAAATCCGTTCCTGTTCTTTCCTGGAACTGCTGTAGCCACAGTCTATAGGCTGGCATGGCCAGTGCCAAGCACATAGTGGGCACTCAGTAAATTGTGATAGAATGGGGAGAGGGGGTGGTTTCTATTTAGGGAGTTGCCAGGGGACAGGAAACCCCAGAGAGAGAACTGCACGCTGTTCTGGAGGCCACAGTCAGAGAGGCTGGGGATGAAGGGGGTAAAGAAAGAGAGAAGGGAGAAGGGAAAGCTGCAGAGAGATGGGCAAAGGGAGAAAAGGGGAAGAGAGAGGAAGGAAAAGTGGAGAAAGGGGAAAGGGACTTGTCCCATGAGTAAGGAGAGGAGGAAGGACTAAGGTGAGAGGAGGGCGGGGGCAGGGGGGTGGCAGAGAAGGAGAGAGGATGGGGTGCTACGGGCTAGCCACAGCGCCAGAGCAGAGGGCCTCCCCCCGCTCTCCCCAGGGCACTTGGCAAGCCCTCTCACCCCCTTCCCCCCACCTGGTTGTAACTCTCCCTCCTCCAGCAGGAAGATGAGCTGAGCTGGCCTGGGATCATCTGTCTTCATTACACCATCCCCACCAGCTCCGTCACTTCTTGCCAGAAAGTTCATCAATATTCCCCTGTGGCTTGGCAGACTCAGCCCCCTCCTCTCCTGCCCCGACTCTGGTTCCTCCTCCGCCTCCTAGGCTGTGTGTCTGGACCAGCTGAGGAGCACCCCTCTGCCTCCTCGGAGGTCCAGCTGTGCCCTCCCTCCAGCTGCGAGGTCCCTGGATACGTTGTCTGGAGGCGGGGAAGGGGGTTCCGGGAGCCAGGTTTAGAGTGCCGTCTCAGTGTCATCAGCCCCTTCAGAAGGCATACTAACCCTTCGACTTGAAATATCTAAGCCCCCCAGCACTCTGTATTCCTTGTGTCCACTTTTCCCTGTAGCCTAAAACCTTGATCATTTTCTAATGTTATATGTTTATAACTTACAGTACATATTCTTGTTGTTTACGGGTCTCCTCCTATTAGAACGTATGCTTCGTGAGGGCAGAGCTTAGGTCAGATGTTCCCTGCTGCACACTCAGCGCCTAGACCAAGGCCAGGAACTAATAAGTGAATGAATGAATGTTTCGGGCCTGGGTTTGGATGCCCAGCAGTAGGTGTCAGCACCTTTGGGAGCCTAACAGGCTCACTAAATGTTGGGTTACGCAGTTTCAACCCAATGGCTTTGATAGAAAGAAGCAAGCGTAAATTAGGTCAGAATTCTCCTGCTCTCACCCATTCAGTGGCCTCCGTTTACCCTTAGGACAAAATCCAAAATTCTTTCCCAGCTTGGCCCCCCGGCTGTATTTCTGTTTTCTCCTGCTGCTCTCTGTCTGCCTCGTTCACTCTGAATCTCTTGCTGTCCC
The DNA here is from genome assembly GCF_008692025.1 of Phocoena sinus. Taxonomy (NCBI): domain Eukaryota; kingdom Metazoa; phylum Chordata; class Mammalia; order Artiodactyla; family Phocoenidae; genus Phocoena; species Phocoena sinus. The sequence goes on along the minus strand of NC_045763.1, from coordinate 152,075,498 downwards.
TCCAGCATGCCAAGGTTATTCCCCGCGCAGGGGCTGAGCACTCGCTGATCCCACAGTCCAGATTCCAATGCTCTTTCCATCAGACATTTAACTGGCCTCCAGATGGCCTGTCCCTCGCTTCATTCAGGTGTCAGCTGAAATCTCTTTTCCTCTGAGATGCCTGTCCTGACCACCTGAGCTGACACAGCTGCCTTCATCCCCCTCTATCCCCTTACCCTGCTTTATTCCCCTTATGGTGCTACCTGTGTACGACATATACTTGTTCATATCTCTCTCATTGAAGGGTAAGCTCCGTGAGGCCTGGAACTTTGGTTCACCCAAGGGAGCAGGTGCTGTCGATGCCCTTTCTTCCCTACCACCGTCATTGGCCAACAGGCTTGACTCCAGCTGCCAGCATCTGCATTTCTTTGCTTTCTCCTGATGCAGTTCTTTTGCTTGCTTCTGGTCAAGCAAAGGGGAATTGACAGGAAATTCACACACACACACACACTCAACCAAGGCTGCTGGGAAGTGGTGTATACATACCCCTTCCCCCTTGCTCCTCAGGTGGGATGACTCTAAAGTGCTAGTTCTGTACTGACTCCCAGACTTACTTGAAATGGCCTGAAGCTTCAATTACTCTCAGTGGTAATTTGCTCGATAATGATCCTTTATTGGCTGCCTTCCTTTCTTTTTTCTCCCTTCCCTTTTTTCCTACTGGTGTTTCCTGGGACCACTTTCCAAATAAAATCTTATCTCAGGTTGGAATGCTCATGCATTGATGTTGCGGATGTAAAATGGTACAGCTGCTTTAGAAAACAGTTTAGCAGTTTCTCAAAATGTTGAACATGGAGTTACCATATGACCCAGAAATTCCACTCCCAGGTAGATACCTAAGAGAACTGAAAACATATGTCTGCACAAAAACTTGGACACAAATGTCCATAGCAGCATAATATGTAATAGCAGAAACAACTTAAATGACCATCAACTGACGAATGGACAAGGAAAATGTGGTCTATCCGTACAAAAGAATGGTATTCAGCCACAAAAAGGCATGAAATGCTGACATATGCTACAACATGGGTGAACCTTGAAAACATTATGCTAAGTGAAAGAAGCCAGTCTCGGGACCTCCCTGGGGGTTCAGAGGTAAAAAAATTCCGCCTTCCAATGCAGGGGACGCGGGTTCGATCCCTGGTCGGGAAACTATGATCCCACATGCCATGGGATAAGTAAGCCCATGGGCCATAACTAGAGAGAGAGAAAACCTGCACGCCACAACTAGAGAGAAGCCCGAGTGGACCCCGCGCTGTAATGAAAAGATACCGCCTGCCTCAACAAAGGTCCCGTGTGCTTCAGCTAAGACAAAACGCAGCCAAAAAAAAAAGGAAAATAAATATATTTTTTAAAAAGCCAGTCTCAAAAGACCACATACTGTATGACCCCATTTATATGAAATATCCAGAAGAGGTAAATCTATAGACAAAACGTAGATTCATGGCTGCCATGGAGCAGGGAAAGAGGAAAACGGGAATGATTGCTGATGGGTACAGGGCATCTTTATGGGGTGATGAAAACGTTCAAAAATTGATTGTGGTGATAGTTGTACAACTCTGTGAACACACTAAAAATCACCAAATTATTCCCTTTAAATGGATGAATTGTATGGTATGTTAATGATATCTCAGTAAAGCATTTTTATTTTTTAAAGCCCTTGTCTCAATATCTACCTCTGGGGAAAACCAGCTGAGATTCCCCAGAACCTGGAATTGTGCCCAGTACATAGTAGGCATTCAGTCAATACGGAAATACATAGTGAATGATTAAATGAATGGAAAACAATGGCAAACACAGGCTGGATGATAGTCACACAAACAACTTCAAACAACTACAGCCACCGTTCCCTCGGGCTTGTCCTTGGCTATCACTTCATCCCCCACTGGAAACAAGCTCAGATCTCAAAGGCACGTCTGGAATTGTCTCAGCATGTGAAGGGGGCAGAGTGGTGTGTGTATGTGGTCAGTGAGACGGTGAGGGTGGGAAAGGGGTGTGTGTGCATGCGTTTGTGTATGTGAGTGGAGGTGTGCGCGTGTACGTGCATGACTGTGTAAGTGTGTGTGTGAGAGTGTGTGTGTTTGCATTACAGTGTGTGGGGTGTTTATGTGTGCATCTGTGTGTACGTGCATGTGTGTGGTGATGCAGGAGTGGTCATCGTAGTGTAGGAGCTGCCAACAGAACCATGGATGGTGGTGAAGGAAATCTCTGAGCGGCAGGAGACCACTTCCTGATAACTTAAAGTCAACCAGTGCCCTCCAAGCCCACTTCTTGTCTCCCTCTGACCCATGAATTGCCTCCTATTGGAGTCCCTGCCCACTGGGGTGTTTGCAGCAGGTCACTGTCACTACTGCAGATGTTCCCAGCCAAACAGGGCTTGGCCAATATTCCCAGCTGTTCATTTCTTGGCTGGTCCCATCTATAGGGGTCAAGGACTAAGACGAGAAAAAGGAGCCCAACCCTGAGCAGGTTTAGAGAGCAGAGGGACACCCCCTTCCACCCAGAACCCAACACTTCAGGCCTTTTCTTGTCCACTAGCAATAAAGCTAGTTCTTAATCGATTAAGAACATAATCTCCATTAGAATGTGCTTCCGATTATCTGTGACTCATAATCCCATTCAACTAAGTGAGGCTGCCAGGGTCCCCTGCTCTACCTGTCCAGGACTCTGCTGAGCTTCAAGGGCTAAGGTCCAAGAGGCCCGTGTGCGTTCTGCAAGGCTGTGCGATAGGTTGGAGCACGCCAATGACCGGAGTGTGAGCCCTGGCCCTGCACTGAGCCCTGGGAGGCACGGAGCAGGCCCCAGTTTCCCTAGAGCATGGTCAGGGCATGGGGCTGGGCATCTGCTGACCATTCCTGTCTGACACGGGACAGCTCTCCCTTCCATCTTGGCGGCAGACAAGTAGCACACATCATGGTAAAAGCAAAGATAACACTCATAAAACACGGAAAGCTTATCAGGTGCAATCACTGTTTGTTTTTCTGTGATTACAGTTTTAAGCACTTTACATGGCGGTGGTCTTTCCTCACACCCTCGGCCACTTCAGGGGTGCCCCATCTGTTCTGCAGGGCCACGTGGACTCCCTCTAACCATCCTTGGACCAGGAGCTCAGTGGCAGGAGCGTAAATCCTCAAGGCTAGCTCCAGACTCTACCTCCCTGGGCACCTGCCCTTCCTGCCCCCAGCAGATGGTCACAGCACCCTTGGGAGCTGCGAGCAGGAAAAGAAGAAGCATAGCACCCGGACCAGGCGTCCCCTGACGTTGCCTCCTGTGACTCTGGCAACTCCCCTCAGGCCCCTCCCCAGACAGAGAGCCCCGCCCCTTCCTGGAAGCTCAGTCTCTCTACCCAGCCCGTCCCAGCACTCCTACTGACCTTTTAGTCAGTCGTCACTCTACAAATATTTTTGGCCCGTCTGCTCTGAGCCAGGCGCTGTGCCAGGTCCTGGGGATACCAGGATGAATGAGGAAGTCAGAGGCTCCCTGCCCTCAAAGGCTTCGGGAGAGGCAGACAAATAGCACACATCATGGTAAAAGCAAAGATAACGCTCATAAAACACGGAGAGCTTATCAGGGGCAATCATTGTTTGTTTCTCTGTGAGTGCAGTTTTAAGCACTTTACATATATTGTCATGTAATCTTACATGTGTGGATATTACAAATACAAAAGCTGAGGCTCAGAGAGGTTAGGTAACTTATCCAAGGTCACCCAGCTAGTAGTAAAGGGGGTGAGGAGGGATTCAAACCCAGGCAATCCAGCTCCAGAGTGGAGCTTTTGAACAATGCTAGATTGCTTCTGGACGAGTGCAGAAGGGAGAAGCACAGGGTCCGGGGTGTCCCAGCTGCCCAGAGGGGTAGTGAAGGATTATGGATGGTCTACCTTCTCTTCCAGCCATCTTGAACTACCTTAAACTTGGGTCTAAACACAAGGGACTGGAAGGAGACTTTGAGCTTCACGATATTAAGTCCTAAAAGGTCAAAGCTCTTTCACGCACTGAAGGGCAGCAATGGCAGTCCCTGGCATGGGAGGGCAGGGAGGCAGTACGGTCATCGTGCCAGAAGCCTGTGACCACAAGAGACCACAAGACCCCACGTCTCTGGCACCGGTAACCACCACATGAGCAGAGCAGTCCGGGGGGCCCTAACGAGGCTTGCCCCCATTTATTTCATTCCTTCCTGTTATATTCTATGTCTCAGTCATAACTCGCCGCACTTCAACTTCGTGGTTTCATTGTCTGTTTCATAACTCTCCAAGTTCCCCGGGGGGAAGGAACCGCGCGTGTCTTAAGCCAGGTTGTGTCCCCCACAACCAGTGCCGTGCCTGGCATGGAAAATATTTATTAAAGTTATTGAATGGCTGGCTGGCTGAATAATAGGTGAGTGGATGAATCTGAGCCATTCGATACGGGGAAGGTGGAGTAGGTATTATTATCCCCATTTTATGGGGTTCAGGGCAGTGGCATGGCAGAGCTATGGGACCATCTCCTTGATCTGACTCCAGGAAAGGGAACTTTGTTGGGTCACACTAGGGGCAGGTCCCTAGGGTCACAAGAATCCCTGAAGACCCAAGGAAAGTTGGGGGACAGCAGACTTCTCGCCACCTCATGTCCTGTTATCCTTTTTCTTTGCCTCTTCCCTCTGCTGGTCCCCTCCAGCGGCACATCTGTAGACCCCAGAAGGTTCCAGGCCCTTCCTCGGGCTTGGACCATCGTTGTGTTTTTGATGCCCATTACCGAGTAGTAGACGTGCCTGGGGGAGGGACACAGATATTGAGGTGTATCTCTGGGACCACGGTGACGTCGCAATATCCCCCTACCTGAGCACCCCTCACTGCGATGAATACCCAAACCCAGCACTCTAGGGGCGAACGTTTCCTTCATTCAGTCAGTCAGCACACATTCCTTGGGGGCATGCTGGGTGCCATGCAGAGTTCTAGGCACCAGGGACCCAGGCCTGCCCTCAAGGGGCTCAGTGCAGCTGGGGAGATAGACAGGATATCAGGCAAACAAGCCAGCGAGACAAGCAACAAGCACGGTGGGCGCACGAGGTGGGGAAGAGGAAGTTACCTGTTTGAAGTGTCCAGACGCCGAGACGAGAAATAGCAAGATTTGCCGGCGGAATTCTTGTAACTAATTCCACAAGAGCCCAGCTGCCGAAGCGAATGTGTGAGGCAGGGAAGGGCAGAGAGGAAGGCGGAGGAGGAGGTGGGAACAATCCCAGCTCTAACTGCTTTGCACAGAGAAATGCACTTCATCCTCACAAGTCTATGAGGCGGGTACTCTTCACATTCTGATTTCATAGATAAGGAAATGGTGGCACAGAGAAGTTTAGTAACTTGCCCTTGGTCACACAGCTAGAAAGTAGCAGGCAGGATTTGAACCCAGGAAGTCAGACTCTAGCAGCTGTGTTTCTGCACTGCTTTGGCAAGATGGAGTCAAACCACCTCCGTCCTTTTAGTCATGCTGAAGAGCCCAAGATGATCTCTCAGGAGATGGGGAGACCCTGGAGATTTAAATGGAAAAACTGCTCAGCCTGGCCCTTTAGGGGGACGGTCATGGAGGCCACGTGGAGGATGGATTTTAGGGACAAGGCAGAGAGAGCTGTTAGGAGACTGTTACTTTGATCAGGTGAGAAGAGAGCAGAGGGGACTGGTTGCAGAGCAGGGGGTGCTTTTGAGAAAAACTGAGAAGGTAAACTTGGCAAAAACGTGGTGACTGGCAGGAAGTGAAGAATTGGGAAGAGGGAGGCGTGAAGGCGAACCTCCTGATTTCTGGCTAGATACCTGGGGTGGTGCTTCACTGGCCAGGATACAGAGCCCAGGAGGAAGGTTGTCAGGGTGATGAGTGGGCTGGGACAAGTTACCTTTGAGGTGACTGTGGGACACCCAGGTGGAGATGCACAGCAATTACGTAGGAGCCCCACGTTCCTCTGCCTGCCTCTCAGGCGCCACTTCTCCCATCCACCCTGCCCTCTCCCCCTGCCGCCCACCGCCCAGCGCTGTGTTCCTCAACCACCCAGAGCCGCCGGCTTGCTGGAAAGCCCCAGTGCTTACTCTGGGTTCCCAGGGCCTCCTCCCTGTGGCACAGACATTCCCCCATTTCCGGGGGCCCTCAGAGACTGGGATGGGACTTTTCCACTCTGGTTTCCCCTGGCAGCTGCGAACGTTACCTGCCTCCATGTGACATGACCATGGCCTGTGACTCCACCCCTATAAATGAACCAGCACCAAATTGAGAAACCCTGTGCTGGTCTACACTTGGGAGCTGCCAGTCACCCATCAGGGTTCCCAGAGAGCAGCCCCCTAGGTCTGTGGTGGGAGATGGAGGAGAAGTGAGTGTGAGGGGCAATGCTTGGGGGTGGAAGGACCCCAAGGTGCACAGGAGTGAGCACTCAGTGGGGGTCAGGAGACCTAGTGCTAATCCTGACCCTGCTACAGACCTGCCGTGAGACCTTGGGCCACCGACTCACTTGCATGGGGCTCCACCATACTCTTTAGGCTGAAGGACAAAAGCTTTCAGCTGTGCCCTTCGGCTCTCACCCTCCTGAAGGGCAGCCTCTCCCACCTTTAGGAGGAGAAAGCCCTCTGGCCCCAGAGTGCGGTTCTGGAGGGGAAGGGGCACGGGCAGAAAACTCTGCAAGGTGTTTTAGCAACAGGCAGGACAATGGAGCGGCTTAGCGCTGGGAGCTTATTCTGCTCATTTTCCCGTCTGTGTGTCGGGACACGCCGGGGCTGGGTGTCTACATTTCGGTAAAAGCCCCTCGTTACAGTAGCATTCTCGGCAGCTTCGCCACTTAGACCGCAGCGGTAATCCGCTCAGGAAGAACCTGGCCCCGCCACAGGGGCCCCGGTGGGTGTTTGGGGCAGGGTGCCCTCCTTCCCCTGCAGCCACTCCTGCCTGCCTGCCTCCTCTCTCCCCGAGCCCTGTGTGTCACCTTCAGATGCCCTACAGATCCACCAACAAGCCCTGGTCAGTGGGAGGGCTGACGGGTCCTTCTCAACGGAAAGGAATTGACTTAGACACTAGGAAGAACTGTCCCAGTGTTGGCGTGGTTGAGTTAGGAGCCATGTGGTCTTTCTTTGTCTAAACAGAGTTTAAAAAATATGAGATATTTTCTTGTCTGAGGTCAACGTTAGATGAGTAGAGCTTTGGCATGAGGGTAGGGAAATGGCCATTAAATCTCCAGAACTTTCTGGAAAGGAGTGGGAGCTGGTGCGACTACACCAAAGCCATGGGTGGGGAAGACCCCCTGGAATAGCTCTCCAAGACATAGCTCCCCTTTCCCTCTTGAGGTAATGAATTGTGAAACCTGAGTCCTGGGTGTGGGTCTGACTACAGGAACCTCTGTGAGCCACTGTTTCCTCTTCTGTCACACAGTTTTGGGTCAGTAAGACATCTCTGACCTGACATGCTCAGCATGTGATACTATTCACTTCTCCATATCCATTTTGAAATCGTCTCCTCCCTCAATTACCAAAAAGTGACTTTCTTCAGGTTTTCCTTCTTCCTTGGTATGAGTTAGGAATATTCCATTTGCAGGAAACAGAAAGCCCTACCTCACAGAACAATCACCAATGGTTCAGGCGAGGACTGAAGGAGCAACTCAGGGGTGTCACCCAGGGCTAAGTGTGTTTCCATCCCTGGCTCTGTCTCCCTCAGCCTAAGGCTGGCTCCTCTTGGGGACACAGAAACTGCTTCCTTGTTCATGTACTGATGGAAAGAGCTTTTTTGTCCATCACGTCCATCAAAAGTGCTGTAATTCTCTGACTGGCCTAAATTTAGGACAAATGTCCGCCCTCCACCACCCAATCATGGTTGCTAGAGGGGTGCCACGTACTCCACTCGAGAGCCTCTGGGATGGGATGGGGGGTGCCCCAACATACACTCTTCCCCTGGGCCACCTCTTCTAGTTCCTCTCCCTCCCCGGCTGCCTCAGCCTCTCTTCAGCTGCTCACCTGGCACCCAGACTCCCTCTCACGGCTTCAGAGATCATGTCCCTGTGACTGATTCCCTCCTTTGCTGCATCTTGAGCTCTGACTCTCTTTTAATATCTCATGCTGTATCTTGATGCATTCACAGAGCATTTCTACTTGATGTCCTCAAATTCATCCTCATAGAAAAAGAATTAGCCATTTTTCCCTACCGTCACCCACTCTCACACATACACACCTTAACTCTCCAGTTACTGCCATCTTGGGCTAGTCCGTCTCCTTCAGCCTCCCACATTACATCAAGCTTGACACGCTGGCAGCTCTGGAACCCATGACCTCTCCACTGTGTCTACAGTCACCTCGAGCCTGGACCACAGAAACATCCTCTTCTGCTTCCTTCCCAAGGCGCCCAGTCTTCTTAACACTTTCATATCAGCCTTCCTGATATGAAGGGGAATTGGGAATTGTGAATTCCCTGGTGATCCAGTGGTTAGGACTCTGTGCTTCCACTGCAGGACTGCAGGGGGCATGGGGTTGGATCCCTGGTTGGGGAACTAAGATCCCGCATGTTGTGGTACGGCCAAAAAAAAAAAAAAAAAGGGACCCTAAGACACCCTCCCTCAAAAGCCTTCTATGTCTCCCCATTGCCCACATGACCAAATCCACTTCCCTGAGCCTGGCATTCAAGGCTCCTTGTGAAGCAGCCTCCTCTAACTTTTGGGCTCACACTTTGCCCTCTACTCTGCCTGTACCTTGCCCTGTACTCGGTCTGGTACACACCTCTGTCTGGTTCACTGCTTACCCTGAAAGACCGTGAGCATTCCTGCCTCTTCACTTGCCTTCCTGCAGCTTCCCAAAGGCCATCCTCCCAGCAGTCTTCCCTGACTACTTCCGCTCAGCAACCTCTCTGTCACTGTTCCCTGCCAGCACACATCTGGGTGTGTATGTGCCCATCTGCCCTTGTGTTCCTAAATGCATCAAATCCCCCGGACAGAACAGCTGCTGCTGCCCTCGGATCCCCTGGGAGAGCCTGTTCTCAATAGAAATGAGCTCACGTGTGTGGAAGCACTTGGAACATTCCGAGTTCTGTTGGGTAGAGGTGTGCTTTGGTGTTTCACCAGCCTGGAGGGCAGCGGCAGCGACACTGGAAGAAGCTGCAGAAGGTGGAGCCTCAGGGAGAGCGTGGCCATTAAGGACAGCCTGCCAGTCCGGCGAGAGCCACACCCGGCACCGGAAGATATGACATGAGCTACGATCCCAGCTGGCCTGCTAACTAGCTGTGGGATTTGGGGCAACTCACTTAACCTCTCTGAGCTTCAGTTCCCTCACCAGAATGAGGGGCATTATTCCACAGCTCTGCCTGCATCCAGGGTCATCGGAGGATGATGTGAGGTGATGTACGATAGACTGGAGAAGGAGTGTTTATCCAGAGAGTGACCTGGCCTCAGCCTGGCCTGCCTCTGAGGGACAAAGAAAGGATCAGAAGGAAGCCTGGCCCCACCTCCCCCAGCGGGAAGCTCTGCAACAGTCTGGCCCTCAGCAGGCTGTGGGGAGAACAGGAGCAGATCAAAGGCCAGGGTTGTAAACAGCAGGGCAGGCACCTCTCCCCAGACAGGAAACCTGCGGACCAACTCCATCTGACACCTTCCTGGCCGCCAGGAGGGCCTTCCTGCCCTCTAGTGGACACAGTTAGGAGGTGCACGCACTTATGAAGACGAGCGGAACAAGGTCTTCAGAAAGCCACTGTGCACTGAGCTCTAAACTTTGTCATCTTATAGAAGAATTCTCAACAGTCCTTCAAGGTCTGCCTTATCATCACCATCTTACAGACGGAGATCCTAAGGCGTAGAGGTTATGGAATTGCACAAGTCCACACAGTTCATAATGGTAGAGCGGGGATTCCCAGGCCAGAAGGTATGTGGAGGGGTCTGGGACCCTCTAAGACCCACCCTGGGGAGAGCTGGCTAGCGGCTGGAAGATGCAGGTTTATTGTCGAGGAGTTTTGTCATGGGAAAATCGGGGCAGCTGCCTCTGCAGAGGCCTGAGAGGTCCCTCCGCTCCTTCGGCTCCTTGGTTGCCCCTCTGTCTGCAGCCTCAACTTCCCCCAGGCAGCTTCCCCTCCAACAGGGGGGCAGATCCTGTGACCCAGGGCCCTTTTTCTCTAAGGTAGCGGTCCACAAACTTTCTGTTAAGGACCAAAGAGTAAATATTTTAACCTTTGTGGGCCGCATGGTCTGTCATGACCCATTCTGCTGCTGTAGCAGGAAGCAGTCATAGACGATACATAGTGAATGAGCGCACGGCTGTGTCCTAATAAAACTTTATCTGTAGGCTCCGAGGTTTGAATTTCATGCAATTTTCAGGTTTCATGAAATATTATTCTTCTTTTGAAGTTTTTCAACTATTTAAAAATGTCAAAACACATTCTTAGCTTGCAGGCAGCGCAAAAACAGGCAGCAGGGCCGTAACGACCCTGCCCCTGCTCTAAGATGAAAGTCTGTCTCGAAAGCATTCGGGCTTCAGCTCTTCCATCTGATTGCTCCTTCTTTGTCCATTGTTCCATTTCTCCTTCTGATCCCTCAGTCAGGGACAGAGCCCAGGAGCCCATCCCTCCTCCTGTTCTCTCTCTGTTCTCCTCTCCCACCCCTCCCCATGGACCCTCATTCTTGCCTCTTGTGTCTCCATCTCCCAAGTCCGGGGCACGGAGTCCCAGCACCCACCCCCTTCCCCCCTCTTCTCAGCCACAAAGCCTTTGTCTAGCTGCCCTGGATTGCTCAACCCCCTTCAGCTTCACACTTCCTTACCTGTATGTTTTAGAAGGCTTATCCCTCCTCCAAACCCCCATCAGTGACATGGAATGCTCCAGAAAGCCCCCCCGCCCCCCTGGGTATTGCTGCCTCCCTGACGTGGGTCTAAATCCTGACTCTGGCACCAGCCAGCATGTGATCTTTGTCTTGTCCTTCTCCAGGCCCTCATTTTGTATGTGTTTTCTGCTGCCTTGTTGAAGAAACAGTGTGGTGCTGTGATGTGAGGACTGAGTCAGGAGCGAGCCAGGAGCCCTCGGTTCTAGTGCCAGCTCTGAACTTAGGGGAGTTACAGGGTGTTGGGGTACGAAAGCCATACATATCAGAACACACATACCCGGGTCTCAAAAGATAAACATTTGGGCAAAGAGTTCTCACCACCAAAAAAAGTTAACTATGGGAAGTGTTAACTAAAGGTACTGTGGTAACCATTTCACAATATGTATGTGTATCAAATCATCACCTGTGTATGCGTTAAACTTACACAATAGTGATATATATATATATCTGAATCACTTTGCTGTACACCTGAAACATTATAAATCATCTATACTTGAGTTAAAAATGGGGGGAAAAAGCTGGTGTTGACAAGGGTCTCTAGATTGTGTTTCAAGCTACGTTATGAGTCAGTAAAAATAATCCAATCTTTAAAAAAAACTTGCACAATGTTATATGTCAGTTACATCTCACTAAAGCCGGAAAAAATCTGGAATAACAAAAAATATATATATTTGGGAATCAACAGCTGAAAAACACCCACAGGGGCTGTCTTAACACTCTGTGGCCAGAAGGTGGCAGCATAGGCCACTAAGGGGTGTTCTGAGGGGCAGGAAAGAGGGGCTTGAAGAGAGAAATAGCTCCCCCAACTGTAGATTTACCTCCTGGTTGGACAACAGTGCCTGGCACCCAGGTGTAGGAGGAAAGGGGAGCTGAATCAGAGGGTAAATGTATGTGTAAATAGAAATATACATAGCTTTTTCTAACTAAAACCCTACTGGATGGGGATCAAGCAGGTGTTACACTGCCAAGAGCACTGAACTAGGAGCCCAAAGGTAGTACTCATTTGGGGAGTGAAGGAGGCGCACAGGCTATCCACTCCCAGGCTGCCTAGGTTCAAATCCCAGCTTTACTGTTTACTAGCTTTGTGACCTTGGGCAAGTTACTTAACCTCTCTGTGTTTCAGTTTCTTCAACTTTAAAATAGGGACAATGGGGCTTCCCTGGTGGCACAGTGGTTGAGAATCCACCTGCCAATGCAGGGGACACGGGTTCGAGCCCTGGTCCGGGAAGATTCCACATGCCGCGGAGCAACTAAGCCCGTGCGCCACAACTACTGAGCTCACATGCCTTGAGCCCATGCTCCGCAACAAGAGAAGCCACTGCAATGAGAAGCCTGCGCACCACAACGAAGAGTAGGCCCCGCTCGCCACAACTAGAGAACGCCCGCGCGCAGCAATGAAGACCCAGCGCAGCCAAAAGTTAATAAATAAAATAAATAAATTAAAAAAATAAAAAGGGACAATGAGAGTATCTATCTCCATAGGGTTGTGTAAGTATTAGATGAATTGATACATGAAAATCTCTTAGAATGGTGCCGGCATATATAAAGTGCTTAATATATATTAGCAATTAATGTTATTATCTTTAAAACCCACACTAAATGGGAAACTTTCCTGGTCCTTCCTTCCCATGAAGAGGCCCCAAGATCTCAGCCTGGGGACTCAGAAAGGTAGCAGCCTTGTCAGATCAGCCACTGGGAGAACGGTCCTGGCAGAAGCATAGCACATCATGCCACCCCAAAGCCTCAGATTCAAGAGGCCATGCCGATGGTACGGTCAGAGGGCACGTACCTCCCTACACTGATGCCCTTTTTACCTGACCAGGGTCTAGCACCTCCCTTTACCAGTCTCCAGGAGGAATTAGTGTTTGTTTGTGAATATATGTGTGTGTGTATAGAAGATGAGGGGAGCTGTCTATTTTTTTCTCTCACTACCCCAATTTGTTTCTGAATCTGAAGACAAATGATGTGATGGAAAGATCCCGGGCTGGGCATTAGGAGACCCAGGTCCCAGTCCTCACTGTGTGACTTTGGGTAACTTACTTTCCCTCTCTGAACTCAGTTTCTCAAAGGTCCCTTCTGACTGTGATATTTCGTGGTCTTTGGGTGGGCTTATGACTCCTCTCCCTGGTTGTGCAGCTGCACCCCAGACTCCTCTTCCACTATCTTCTCTCTCATCTTCCCTCACCCTGCTCCGGTGTTCTTGTAAAAGGCTCCTAGACCTAGAAATGTGGTAAGTCTTTTGAGAGCGAATGAGAGATGACAGACAGCCTCGCAGCTGATCAGTTTCTATTTCCCCTGCAGGATGCTTCTCAGAGTTCAGAGGTGAGCCCAGGCTGCCAATTTAGCAAACCGCTGGGCTCCTGGGAACTGGAGTCTAAAAACAGCTAATGGGTAGAGCCTTGGAGGTCAGAAGCCTCGGAGCAGTCTGCACCGAGGGAGAGTGGCCTCTGGCTCCACCTCGGGTTCCAGTCCTGGGAACTGCCGTGTCTGGACGTCTGCCCTGCCCATCATTTCCTGACATTGCTCAGAGCTCTGCTTCTGCCCGGACCAGCGGCCCTCGCCCCAGGAGTTGCGTAGGGGATTAAAGCTCCCAATCTTAGGGAGCTTTAATCCTAACAGGGCTGCTGGCATCAGGGAGACGATGCTGATTCCCAGGAGCCCAGGCTCACGGTCCTCCTCAGAACGAGGAGGGGGTGACCTTCTCCCACCACCCTACTGGTGCTGGAAACCAAAGTGAGACTGCTCTCTCTGAATTTCTTGTAAGCAACAGCACGGGCAGAAAGGGTAGGCAGAGAAATACTTCCCGGGGCTTAGAAAACCATGAAATGATGAAACGGAATCTTTTTCCAGAGTATGGGATCCACGAAACTGAACCCAGACCAATAAGCAGGATTGCGGGACCCAATAAAACATGAAAATGCTGGGCCCCTTATTCAAAAAGTATTAAAAATTTCAAGAAGGCAACAATAAAGCATTAAACCAAGCCTCCTAAGCGTGGGGCCATTCTGAGCACAGGGCCCCGTGTGATGCATGATTACATGCCCGAGAAGTCAGCCCTGCCAGAAACTCTATCATTTATTAAGCACCTACTATGTGCTAGACTCCTTATATCCAGTATCTCATTTAAATCTCAAGTAGCCCTATGAGGTAGCCATGATTAGGTCCTCTTCATGGATGAGAAAATCTAGGCTCGGAGAAGTTAAACCACTTGCCCAAGGGCACAGAGGCTAATGAGTGGTATCTGAATCAAGATTTTTCTGAGCTGAGGCCAGAACCTGTGTGCTTCTCCTGAGTGGTGCTGCCTCTGATGCACAGTCTCTGGGGGCTGCCGGGGTCACGACATCTGCGTGTGGGCACTCTGAGGTGTGGCAGAGACTCCCTCCCCTGGTTTGACCTGCCCTGTTCTGGGCTGTGTTATCTGGAGGGGGCCTGGAGCCTGGCTTGAGCATCAGGGCATTGCAGAAAGCACACATGCTCTGGACTCGGTCAGACCTGGATTTGTATTCAGCTATGCCTCTCACTAGGTAACTAGGAAAGTCACTCGAACTCTCGTAAGCTTCAGTTTCCTCATCTGTAAAACGGGATAACAATATCGACTTAATGTTATCGTGAGGACTAACTAGGATCTACATGAAGTGCCTGACACACAACAGGCACCCAGTAAAGTCAGCTCCCATCAGGAAAACACACGGGCTGCCACCCCTACCCTACCTTTTCTTTCTTCAGCAAGACCCCTCCTCACCTCGCCCTCCTCCTTGCCCTCTTTGAAACAGCCTAAATTCACTCTTATATCTGGGGCTTCTCCTCCAGGCCTGGCCAGTGAGGGAGATCTCTGGCTCCTCTTTCTTAAAGAACGTGGAGTTTCTCGAGGTTTATTGCTAATCATGCCAGGGAGAATTACAATGCCTAATGTGGGGAAATTACCAAGTTTCCGGATTCTTACAGAGTCTCGGTGGGGCTGACTCCTTTCTGGGGCGGCAGCCCAGCCCTGTTGCTCAGACACCACCTACTTTCATTCTTCAGAGGGGTCTCACCCCAGTTCCCCGCTTTCCTCTTCCCCGCCTCCTTTCAGGGAAAAGCAGGCTGACCATTCCCTGCAGGGAGGCCTCCTTCCATGGAAGCCTCCCACTGGGTCCTGGGCAGGACCTGGGGGCTTTCTTATCTCAAGGGAGAGGTTTGGGTTTCTGACAGCTCCTGGCTGAGGTCCCTCATCTACTCGACTTTCACCCTCTTAGGGACAATTCCCTGGGGACAAAGTCCCCTTCCAGTCCTTCCCAGCCCATGCCAGGAAGAGGAGGGAGATGGTTGCCTGGGGGGCACACCTGAGGTCTGAGAAACCCTCTGGTGCCCAAGAAAAGAGATCACATCCTCCCTTCCCCTCCCCTTCCCTCCCCCAGAACCCAGCCAACTGCAGCTTCAGCTGCCTAGGGTGACGCCTGCCCTTTTGCCCTCTCTCCAGGAATAAATATTGAATCAGGTTCAGTCATCTGCTGTTTAAGAGCGCAGCCGTGGGTTCATAAATGGCTGGGATCCTGAGGAAGAAATGCTGAGCGCTATTAGCGTCTCAGAGGGACCAGGGGCAAGCTCGCTGGGGCAAAGTGTAGGCCTGGGGGTCCAGACTGTTCCCAATCCCTTCCTTCCCCTGGCTGCACCAGACACTGCCAGGTACCAACCTATGAGTCTGGGCTGTCACCTGGAGTAGCTGGTTCCCTGGAGCAGGTCTTTCTCGCCAGGTCATTTGGCACTCAGGTCTGATTTGGGGCAGCCTGGTATATTCAGGTATTGTACCCAGTCACACCTGTTCACAAGGAGACACTTACCACCACTGCCTGGCCACTCAGGTGCATTTTCACCTGGTAGTACCTGGCACAGTCAGATGTATTTTGATCAGACATTCCCATCCATTCAGATGTAGGGGCCCTGGACCTAGCTGATCATTCAGGTATACCTGAGCTGAGCAGGCCTAGTACCTGCTCCATCACTCAGACAGGGAGTGCTCCTGGGAGGCCCTGCTAATCCACACCGTTCTGGTCATGGGCTCACCCCAGAGAAAAAGGGATTGTGGGTATAACTCTCTACTTCTTCCTCACTCCTCTAGGTGTGCCCCCCAACCCGGGGCCTGTCCAGATTGCTTCTGGTTCCTGACCCATGGTGACCCTTCCTCTCTGCCTGGCTCCCCTCCCACCCCTCAGGCCACACCTGGCTGCTCTGGAGCCCCAGCCCCTCCCAGGCTGCAAGAAAAGGGGAAGCTGGCCTGGGAGGAGCCCCCAGGAATATGAGCTGTGGCTCCAGGGAACAATGGTCACCGGGCTGGGTTCACAAGGTGTGGTGGCAAAGGGCTCCCAGCTGGTCCCGGCAGGATAGGCTGGGTTGGGAAACTCGGTTCCTCCAGGCTGAGGTGGGAATGGGGCAGCTGCTTTCCCTCTGCCCTGGGCACCTGCCCCAAGCCTGGCCCAGGGCTGCTGATGTGCTGGGATTCTGAGAGGGAGTGAGAGGAGCACGGCCTGCCTTGGCATTTCTCTGGGCTGTGCCAGCCTCAGAGGCCAGCACTGTGAGTCACCACTGCAAGGCTGTCCTCACCCTCCTGCCGTCCCCAGACTGGGGAGGGCTGGAGGGGCAGCAGCCTTGGTCTGGGGCCAGACAGAGCCAGGAGGACCACCACGGGGGAGGGGCTGGCCCGGGGTTTCTGTGCACTCTTCTGACTCTCCGCAGAGTTAGCTCCCTGGGCTCTAGCTGGGCACTGGCCACCGATCCAGCTGCCCGGTTTAACATGAAATGCCTTGCAGATGTATGCCAAGTGGCATCTACCTCTATTCATGCCCCGGTTTCAGCGGCTCTGGCCTCTGGGTCTCCCTGTCTCTGGCCCCAGTGAGCGGGCCGTCTTGCCTGTGCTGAATGTTTTCTCTATGGCGCTGTCCTTCTCCATCAGGATCCAGCTGCCAGGGCTGGAGCTTGGAACATCACACCATCCAGGCCCAAGCCGCTCAGGCAGTGGGAGAGGGGAGAGAACTCTAAGGGGCGTGGTGCTCCCCAGGCCCCAGGCAGCCTCCTCTCCAGTCTCCTCTCTCCTGCCCCATCCTCACTCCGGGCCCTGCGCGGCAGCGTGGGAAGAAGTGCTACAGGAGCCTTGGAGCGTCTTCTCCGTCCTTCGGCTGGTGGTCGTGGTTGGCTGGAGACGTGTGGGCGTCCAGGGCAGGCCGATGACCTGGCACCCCTTCATGAGGATATCTCTTCACTTGTTCAAAGTGGATTTAGAAGAGAGGCCAGGGGCTCCGTGGGGGTGGGAAGAGAAGAACTGCTGGGACCACCCTTGGCCCCTCTTGCCTTCCCAGTTGGTCTGTGCTCCCCACTCAGCAAAGCAAAAGCTCTGCTGTTTTGCCCACCCCACTCTCTTGTTACTAGAGCCTTCTTGACGGTGAAGGGTGCTCACCTGTGCCCTAAGTGGCTTGTCAAATGATTTCTCCTACACATGTCTTGTTATATTTCCATCTTGTGCACCTGTCTGCTGGCCCAGCCCTTACTCCAGTTCTTGCTACAAGGGCCTCTGGGGGCTGTATTGTCCCACCCCCTGAGTCCTCCCCTGCCCAGCTACCATCCCCATCAGTCCCTGGATAGTGTGTGTGTGTGTTTGTGTGTGTGGTGCGCGTGTGTGGTGCGTGTGTGTGTGTGTATGGTGCGTGTGTGTGTTGTGTGTGTGTTGGGTGGTGGGGTGCTTAGACGTTTTCAGACACCTGGAGCAAAGACCTCACGGCCACCCCCCACTTCCCACCTTTCCCAGACTTCCCTTCCAGAAGTCCAACTCAGAATCTCCTGGGAAGCCAGTTTAGCCTATTTGCTCTTGGTCCTGGGTGTCCAGGTAGAAGGTGGGGTCCCTTCCCTTGCTCCATGCCCTTTCACTTCCTTTCCCTGAGGACTTCCCAGATCTCCTCCCAAGGCCATGGGAGTGACTGGGACTCCCCACTCACAACTCACGCCCCTTTAGTTTCCCTTCCCCTGAGCAGGGCCTATAGCCAAGCCTTGCCCTTGCCCTTGCCCTGCCCTGTCCACTGCCTCCCTATCCCCCAGAAGGGGCGGGCGGGTGCCTTGAAGAAACTGGGATTTTGTGTTTAATTATGGAGCAGGCACTTGGCAATGAGTCGGCTCCCGGCAGGGCGTGCAGCGTCTCTGGCACCCTGGTTAATGAGATAGTGCCGAGCCAGCTGACAAAGGAACGCTCTGTAATTTATGGGGCCCTAATTGCTGTGGAGGTATTGCTTTTTAATGTGATCGGGAGCAAGGCCTTCGTTTTTTTTCCCCCTTTGATCCCTCCAACTGGGAGAAAGGAGTTCTGGTCTCTCCTCACATGTTGTTCCAACCTGAACATGCTACTCAATGGCCACAAGGGGGTCCATTCAAAGTCTTTACGCCTGAGCCATTGTTTAGAGCAGGATCCTGAGCCGCTTGGTGCTTCGGAGACGCAGAGAGGAAGTTCAAGGTGCCATGGCTGCCCCTCAGACTAATGCCCCTTTAGCACCCGTTACAGCATGCCTCACACAGGTCAGCACACAGGTCAGTCAGCCTCACCCACTGGACCGCTCGCTCTTGGTCTTTTCTGGATCATAGAACCCTTTGAGAGTCTCACAAATGCTTCTCTTGCTCTCTTCCCAAAAGAATAATAGCTAACACTAATTGTCCTCTTATTCTGTTCCAAGCACCGTGCTAAGTTATTTACATACATTTCCCATTAAACCCTCAGTATGACCCTATGAGAAAGGTACTCTCTGATCACCATCTCACAGATTAGGGAATTGAGGCACAGGGTGGAGAATAATTTGCCATATCCCACAGTTAAGACTTGAATCCAGCAGATTGACTCCACTTGAATATGTTTGTTTGTAGAGTCTCTCTCTTTAAAACCGTGCAGTCTCTGTCTCTGACACACACACACACACACACACACACACACACACACACACACACAGAGTCAGTATCAGCCTACAACAGTATGGATTTTCAGACTCTCTGAAGCTCTCCACTGCTCCAGGGTATAAAATTCCCCACATTCAGGAGCCCCGATCCCAGACTGTGAGACACCTGAGAGCAGGAGCTGTACCCATCATCACGACTGCTGGATAGGTAGCACTTAATTAGCGTTTACTGAAGGAAGGGCAGGGGGAGGCAAGGGAGGCAGGGAGGGAGGACGTGATCCCTGCCTCCGAGAAGTTCAGGATCTCGTTAGTTGGACAAGATACCCAAGCTCAAAGAAGACTTTTAAATAACAACTCAGAAGAAGAGAGGAGCCCCGACCTATCCGTGCAGGACCCATTGTGCTCACTGGACAAAATACACAGACACAGAGAATGGGAAGCTGCTGCTGCTGGGCGGATCTCAGGGTGGTGGGAGGAGCAGCTGGGTGACAGAGATGGCAGGCTCGGAGCCGCTCAAGACGCAGTCACCCAGATACCCACAGTGCTCCTGACACCAGCTCTGTTTGCTTTCTCCCCCCAGGCTTCTCCGGCTCCCCACTCCTGCACAGCCTAACAGCCCAGCAGTCGCCAGTACCCCCAATCTCCCTTCCCTACCTTCCAGTCACCCCTCGGCCCTCCACATCAGGCTTCTGCCCACCCCACCCTCCAGAACTGCCCTCGTCAAGGTCACCAATGTTGGGTGACCAACCACCTCCATTTGCCCAGGACTTTTCATCCTAGAACTAGACGAGTCCCAGGAAAACTGGGACTGTTCACTTCCTAGTTGCCAAATGCAATGATGCCTTTCAGTCCTTAACTACCTTGACCTCCAGGCTCCTCCTGACGCCTCTTTCCTTCTCGACACACTCTCTGCTCCTGGCTCGTTCTCCACCTCCTTTGTCAGCTCTGTTTCCTCTGCCAATTCGGTCCCACCGTTTTGGTTCTCCAGGCTTATTATACACTAGGTACCGGGAATACAAAGGCTAAAGATGTGATCCTTGGCCTCAGGAAGCTCATACCCCAGTAAAGAAGACAGACACAGAGTCCCCGTGTATTGGGGGGCGCTCAACGAGAGAAGTGTGTAGACAGAACAGAAGCGCTTCACACTGCTGAGTGATTAAGGCTGTCTGGACAGCATCGAGGACCCTGTCAAGGAGGTGGTGACTCCTGAGCTGGGCTTTGAAGAATGAATAGGAGTTAACTAGATACCAGGAGGAAGCCCCTGTAGTTGGTGAGAACAACATATGAAAGTCATGAAGCAGTGAAACACAGTAGGTGTGCAAGGGAAGCACATGCGGTTTGATGTGGCCGAAATCAGTGGGGGAGGTCAAGACGAGCTGACGAGGCAGGCAGAGGCCAGGTCACAGGGGCCTCATTGGCCATGTCTCCACAAGCAACTCCATGAATGAGACTGAAGCGGCCCAGAGCTCCCAAAAATGAATGAAAAATAGTGCGCATATGTGTTTTTGATTCTAGGAAGGAAGTTCTTCGGCGTTCGTCAGATTCCGAAGGACGTCTTAGGGGCCCAAAGGCCCACTGTTGGGGCGTTATCAGATGCAGCTGGGCAGAGGAGCCCATTGTCAGCTTTTCCTTTTTAACTAAGATAAACGCTGTGGTAGCTGAAAGGAGGATTCTGGGGTATGGAAGCGAGAAGCCAGTTCAGCAGTGGGGCACACAGTGTTCAAGCCTCAGCTTTCTCATTGGCCCTGAGCAGAGTCTCCCTAAGGCGGTCTGCCATCCCTACCAGCACCTGCCTCCAGGTCCACCCAACGGGTCTCCTGGACTTCCAGACTTCTCCACCAACACGCTCTGCAGGCCTCTCAAAGTCCACCTGGCCATAGCCAAAGTCAGCATCTGTGCCTGGCAAACGGTAGATACCAAGTAAGGTTTTCAAGTTGAACTGAGTTCCAACTCTATAATCTACTCATGAGCTGAATTTTAGGGTTTGATTTTAGATCTTTCTGGGGACCAATCAACTTTCTTTTTCTCAGAAGATTCAAAATTCTTCAGGCTTTCTGAAAAGAAAATCTATAGTTCCCATCCTTATTTATTAGTTGAAAAGTAATTACATGCTCTGAGCACATACTATAACACAAGCAGGAGCTCATCTATAGATGAGCAAACTGAGGCCCATGTCTAAAAAAAAGCTACTTAGAAAGCCTAGGTGGACCAGCTGCCTCTCTTCTCCCTCATCCTGCATGGGGACCCTATTCAGTGACCTAACCCCAGCCAGGGTTGCCTGCATTCTCACCCCAGTGACTGTCAGTCTCGTTGCTGAGGGCCACTTTCCCGTTTTCTCAGCTCTGTGTGGTGGTTTCGTTGTTGTGGTAATGCAGAGACCTGAAGGCTCCGTGTGTGTGTGTGTGTGTGTGTGTGTGTGTGTGTGTGTGTGTGTGGTATGTTTGGGAGGCACTGCTGGATACAGGGGTGGGGTTCTAATTGGTTTGATGGTTGCTAGGGTCAACAGGGCTGTGATTGGCTGACTGTTTACGTGTCCGCCTTGTCCTAGAACCCTCTAGGGATGCAGCTGTTGCCCGATCTGAGGTCTGGCGCGGTCGTGCATGGGGGGCGGTGTGTGTGTGTACGTGTGTACACACATGCACAAGTACACACGTGCCTGTACGTGTGGCACAAACAGTGAGGAGAAGATGCTTGGTGCAGCGATAAAGTGGAAACTTCCAGGCTCTCTACCGGAATTAAAACGGAATCAGGTAAATGATATTTTTCTCCTACTCATCCCCACTCTCCACGTGTCATTGGAAAACAATGGCCTGGGTTTCTTCAGTGGAGGAGTAAGAACTGGCTGAGTCCAGCCACATCCTGCTTTTCCAACTGACTAGTACAGCCTAAGGAGCTAGGCCATAGGGGATTGGTACGTGGGCTCAGGTCTCTGCTGCCACTTTCCCCCCTCCCTGTCAAGGACATACATGCCCTTGGGGAGAATTTCTCTCTGTTTTTACTTAGTTTCTCATTTCTCTTGTCTCCACTTGTCTCCTAGAAGCCTAAGAAGGGCTCTTTGGTCAACCACTAATGATCCCACACACATGCAGATCTTTTTATAGTTTACAAAGCACTTTGACATTCACACTCTCATTGAATCCTCCTGAGAGGCAGGCATTCACGTTATTCCCATTTTGCAGAGGAGTAAAACTGAGGCCCAGATAAAGAAATGACTCCTGCACCTTAGGGGCAGAGTCAGGTCTCTGGGTCTTCCAAGGGTTCCTGCAGTGCTTCTGGAGGCCATGCCTGCCTGGGTGAGGGAGGGACCAGAAAGGAGGAGAGCCTGCAGCAGTGTTGCAGGAAGGAGATTCTCTGTTGGCTGAACTCTCCCTGTCTGGATGCTGCGCCTCCCAGGAGAAAGTGGGGCGGGCTTGAACTTTGAGTTTTCAGAAGCTATTCAAATGCGCTGCCCACACAGTCTGTGAGGGAGAGCTGTTTCCAGCTTCCCCACTCAGCCCTCAGGCACCCAGAGCAGCAGCATGTCACTGGCAGTGGGGAGGAGGGACAGGATCAGAAGGAAGAGTGGCTTGGGCTGCCCCTGGGGCCCCCATTGTCATGCTGCTCAGGCCTGCCAGCCTGTTGTGCTAGGGCCACCAGAGCCTCCCAGGAATGCAGCAGACCCTTTAGGCTAGCAGAGGGGAGGGGCCTGCAGGGGAGAGGCCCCAGGAGCTGGAGCATCAGGGGAAACCCCCAGCTGGGAGAGTCTTGTCTGACCCTCTGCAAGGAGCCAGTTATTGGGCTGCAGAGAAGGGAAACAAGCATTGATAGGCGCTAGATTTACATCTCATGAAAACCTCACATCAGCCCCGAGAGAGAGACTATTACCATCTCCATGTTACAGACGGGCAAACCAGAGATGTGAGTAACCGCCCAAGGTCATACCGTCTACGTGACTTTAAAGCCTGAGGTTTTGGTTCGTGGGGCAGCAGCGTGGGAGTCCCTCCTTAGTGGAGGACACAGGTAGTGCTGCTTCTACTAAGCTGGGCTTACTGAGAGATGTATGGAAAGAAAATTGACGTGGGAGAAGGGTGGGGTCACCAGAGGATTTGGAGGCAATTTTCCGAAGGGCAGAGAAAGGGAGCCGAAAAATTAGGATGAGCCAAACACACACACACACACACACACACACACACACACACACACACGTAGGCTCTTTATCCTGCTAGCAAGCTCCACCCACATGCCTATGGTCACTCTTACCTGGCTCCCCCTTCTACCTGTCCATTTGCTCATGCCCTTCCCTGGGGCTCCCAAGGCTCCATTTGCCATACGGACTGCATATAGACACCCATCTGCAGCCCATCCCCCTCCCCCAACCCCAAGGAGCAAGGCGTTGCCTTCAAAACTGAAGATTTCAAAGATTCTGAAATGCAATCCCACGTCAGGGGGTGGGGGGGCTGATGTGATAGTCTCTGAGCAGGTAGCTGACCCTACATCATTTAAGGTGTCACCTCTCCTCTGTGAAACTGTCCCTGATTCTCCTGGGCATAGTTAAGGGATTCCTTCTGGAAGTTACCTTTGCCTTGCTAAGGAACTCTTCCTCTGCACATCTCTCTCCCTGGGATGCTGACCTGCATAAGAATGGGGACTGAGATTTAAATCCCAAGGATCCATCCGGTACAGACCCTGGCACGTAGCAGGTGCTCAGTAAATGTTTGCTGAATAGATAAACAACAGTAATTACATCTCCTATTTATTGAGTTCCTGTTACAAGCCAAGCCCTGTGCCTTGGCATACATTATCTTTAATACGCACAAGCACACACATCGATTTTAGTATCTTTGATTACAGACTGCAACACTTGGCTCAGAAAGTTTAAGTCACTTGCCCAAGGGCACACAGCCAATACAAGGAAGTTCTGGGAATCGAGACATCCCTAAGGAGCTCCCGGCTTGGCCTATCACACCAGTGGTTCCAACCTTGACACTGACACTCTCCACTCCCTTAACTTCTAGGTGCGATGTTCCGTGACCCTGTCTCCTAACTATCTCTCCTCCTCTCCTCCCTGCTGCCACTGCACTAGTCTAAGCTTGCATGATGTCTCACCAGATTCAGCCTTGAAATTGGGGTCCGCATGTTCAGATCTGACCCCACCATCAATCCTCCACTTGACTGCCAGAAGGATCGTCCTAAATCACAGACCTGGTGATACCTCTTTCCTCTGAAATGCTCCAGGTTGCCTTGTATTGTCAGGAGAGGGTCCTGGCTCGTTAGCCACGGTGTATGTAGAAGGGTCTTCAAAATCCAGCACCTGCCTCCCTTTACGAAGTCACCTCCAGCCCCACCAACTCTAAGCTCTGGCCTCACAGAGCTGTGTAGCCGTATCTTCTCACCCCTGCACTGTGTACATCTTATCCCTGCTGGAAAAACAGAAAAGCCCTTCCTCCCCTCCATTGTCCTCTCCTCCTGTAACCCTCAGTTCAAGCAGAACCACCCCTCCAGGCGGCCACAGCTCTAACCTTGGCCCTCCACCCCGGAATTGGTCACTTACTGCCCCATGAGACGGTGAGCTTTCTGAGGGGGAGGGCTGCATTTCATTCTTCTTTCGTGCCCAGTAAATTGGCCGTTATTTGGCATATAAGAGATGTTCAGAAGACTTTGTTGAAACCTGTTGACCTCATCCATCCCCCCGGTTCCTTTGGCTTCATTCTCTCTAGTCCTCTAAAATACAGTCGCTTAGCATAGCTCCTTCCCTGCCTCTGCATGGACTCCTCCCTGCAACCCTAGTATTCTTATCACACACGTGGATTATGGAGCCAAGAAGGTTGCTTCCTCTCCTGAAAGCCTGGAGACTCTGGATCCATCCGCTCTTTGCAACCCTTCAACACTCGGCAGTTTTATTCTCAGAGTGCGTGTGCCCAGGAAATCTGCATGCCCTGGCAGGGAAAACATAGGTAGCAAAGAGTTGGGAGGCCCTTTGCCAGGTGGCCCTGCAGACTACCCACAAGTCACTCTCCTGATGGGCCCAGTGTCTTCCTTCTCCCTCCCAAGTCCAAGCCCTGTGGAGTTGCGAGAGATCTTGTGCTACAGGTTGGATGCAGGCTGATGTTGGAGGGCAAAACTCAGGCCCATGTCTTCCAGAAAGAAAATTTTCCTATCCTCAACAACTCATTCTCTCTAGGGAAAGGGCCCCAGGCTCAAAGCCTAGGACTTAAGAAGTGGCATTCACTTTTGATCAATCTTCAGAAAGTGTTCAACAGAAACACATCCCCACTGTAGACTACCCTTCCTCAAGAGACCCCTGACAGGGCCCCCAGACTGCAGAGGCCATGTCCAATGGCAGGGCAGAGGCCACAGACCTCCCTGATTTGGTGCCCATCTCTTCTTCAGGAGGAAGCAGGGCTGGGAGGGGCCCAGATGGGGCCACTTCATTCCATCCCAGTTTTCCTTCGATCCCTGAAGTCTGATGGTAGAGGGAGAGGAGGAGAGGCCACTGGCCTGGATCCTAATCATGGCTTGCCACTAACCTTGTGGGACTTTGGGCCAATCCAATATCCTTTCTGGGTCTCAGTTTCTCCTTCTCTAAAATGAAAGCTGGACTAGAACTAGCTATTCTGTAAGGCTTCTTAGATGATTCTCAGTTGGCCTGCGGGGTTTAATTCCAAAAGGACAAACTGCATTTCTCATCAGGGGAGGAAGTGGGAGTGATGATTACCTTTACTTACCTAAAGGTAAGTGACAAGTTCCACTGGACAGGACAGAGGGACAGCCCTGCCAGGAATACTGTTGTCAAGAACTCTAAGAACGAAAATGACCAACAGGACCTGGCCATGCACATTAGCTCCTGCGGTGCCAGGTGCTGGGATCCAGGTTCAGACTCAGAAGGTTGGAAGGGCTACACCTAGGGGTGGACACTCAGCAAATCACCCCGTGCCCTGGCCCCAGTCCTGGGTGAGTCCGGAGGGCCTCATCCCCTAGTGTAGGCTCTCAGGGCCAGTCCCACAGGGCTGGTAGAAGCCAGGCCTAGGAACGAAACCGGAAGAGGCACTTGGACCCTGGTTCCCAGAGTGGGAGAAAGGGGTGGGCACCCGGGCAGAGGGAGCCAGCCCTGGGGATTGGCAGCGGCAGTGGGCAGGGCGGGAGGGACGGGGGAGGAGTCAACTTGTACGTGTGAAAAACTCTGGCGGGGGCCGGGCTCTTCCCTTCCTCTTCCTCCTCCCCCTCCCTCCTCTTCCCCACCTTCCTCCACCCCTTCCCTTCCCCTCCCCTTCTCCCTCCTCCTCCTCCTCCTCTTCTAGCTCAGGTTGCAGCTTCTCTGGGGAGTCGCTCACCTTTCCGGAGCTGGGGAAGCCGCCCCGAGCCCGGGCAGGGACCCCAGCAGGGCGCAGGGCACGACGCCCAGACCCGCCGCACCCCGGCCGTCGCTGGCTGGAGCTGGCGCGCCGCGGACCCCAGGACACGCGCGGTGAGTCCCGCGGGCGGCGCGCTGTGTCCGGCCGGCTGGGCGGGCGGCGTGCCGGGGGAGGAAGGGGAGGTCGGAGGAGGGGGCACCGCGGCGCCGGGTGAACGAAGCAAAGGTAAGCGGAGCGGCTCTTAAAGGCGCCGTTCTGCTTTTGCCCTGGGGAGAGAGGTTGGAGGGAAATACCGGAGCGACACGGAGAGGTCCGAGATCACGAGGCGAGTGGACAAGAGTGTTGGGGGGTGGGCGATGCCCTGCAAAGGTCAGTCCCAGGTTCCAGGTGCTTAGGAGGGAGGACTGTTTTGCCTTCTCAGATCCTCCGCCCCCCCCCCACCCCCCCACTCCCGGGAGTCTCCACCGGTACTCACTTTGGCCCCCGGGCTCCTAGGAAGCAAAGTTTTCCACCCCATCGGGAACCAGGCGCTTTCTCAGTTCCCTTCTTTATGGGAAGGGCAAGCGTCAGGAGTCTCCGGTAACGGGAGAATCCGCCAGTGTGGGACCACATCCCGCCTTGAAGGCCTTTCTGGGCTCCGGTGAACTTTCCAGAGAGGCAGGCTGTGGCTGGGTGGGAGGCCAGGGCCCTGGGGTGAAGGTGGAAGGACAGGACACGTGAAGCCCTGCAGGTTCCAGCGCTGAGGGGTGTGTGGGGGGCCAAGTGGGGGCCTCTGGGGTTTACTGTGCCTCTTCTCTCCCTGCCCACCCGGGAGCCCAAAGGGGCAGTACCACCTCCCCACCCAGCAGCAGCGGGCAAAGGGTTAACGCAGCGGTGGGAAAGGGTGGGTGGCCTGTTGGGAGATGTGGCTTGAGGATTCTTCTGTCTCGGGGGAGATGGTCAGGAATCAGAAATCTGAGGTCCGCCTCGCTGGAGGCCTCTGTTCTCTCCCTGTTAGGGGCGGGGGGTTTCTGGAGCTGTCTGCAGGCTGGGAGTCCGGTTGTTGAGACAGTAACTGATCTTCTGTGCTTGGGGTCAACGCCCTGCTAGGCACCAGTGACCTCTTTCTCATTCTGTCTGAGCCCCTTCCCGACAGCAAGGGTGGGAGAGTTGGGGCTGTGAGGAGTGGGGGTCAGCTTCCCAGAACCTCAGCCCCACCCCCAGCCCAGCCCTCAGCAGTTCCCCAACTGTGTCCTGGGCCCTGTGACTCACTGACACCACCAGCCTGCCCCTCCTGTGTCAGCGCCCTGTGAGATTTGGCATGTTCGTGTGACGTTTTCCACTGGGCATGGGCACACAGCACATTCCCGGACACTGGACTGAGGGAATAGAATCCTCGAGGACGAGGATGCCTGGAATGTCTGGCTGACAGAAATGTCCTCAGAGATCCCCTACCTTTCCTCTGCCTTGGCCAGGGGGCTGGGACCACCTTGCTTAGGGTTGGGGGAAGGCGAAGATGGTCCCAGGCAACACTGGCTCCTGGCTTTGGGTCTGCATCTTGAAGGTGTTCTGGAGAGAGGGTCACCTTGCTACAGCAGAGCTACTGTCTCGGGTTACCCTGCCCCAGTCAACCTCCTGTGCAGCTGATGAGCCTGTGAGGCTGACCTCCCCCGAGCCCTGCAACCTCATTGCCCACTGGGACTCTCCCCGCTGGCTGCCCACGCCCCACCAGGAGCCTTCATTCTTCCCCAAACTTACTGGGGTTTCCAGAGCCAGAGTAGACTTCAGTAAGTTGCATCCGATTTCTGAATGCCTCGGTGGCTACCATTTTTTGATTTTATTTTTGACTGGGCATTTATTATTGATTGGGTGCCACACAGCTTTATGAAGTAGGTATTATTATCTTCATTTTATGGTGAGGAAACAAGGACTCTGAGATACCAACCTTCCCAAAATCCACAAAGGTGGGATCCAGCCCATTACATCTGACCTCAAGCCCCCTGGCTCTTAGTTCCTGCCCCATCAAGGGAGATGCCAGCCTACTCTGGAGTTGTCTGACTCTATAGCAGTCCTTGGAGAAGGAAGGATGGGGCTGGTGCTGTGAGTAAGGAGGCTCCCCCGTATCCTGTGTCAGGCAGAGCCAAGCTTCTCCATGGATTGCAGGAGAGAGGGTACCTGGTCTGAGGAACAAGTAGGTTTTTGGTCTAAGATCTCATGGGACTGATCGAGCTGCCTGCCTTGGAAGCCTTCCCATCGGGCCTTGAGGAGATGAAGCTGCCTTTATGGCTGCATTTGTTTTCTCGACAGACCCAGACTGTCCTCTGCCAAGCTGGCCTTCCTGTGCCCAGGCAAACAAGCCCCATACTATAGGGCAGAGCCTCGCTTGGCTTCTCCCAGCTCCTACTCCAGCTGTGCCTCTACTTTCTGGGGTCACCCTGTTTTGGACTTTTGTCCAGCATCTCCATCCATCCCTCCGTGGATTTCTTCTTTCCTTCCCTGAGTTTGAGGCCTAAAGGAGAGGACCAGCCCAGCTCCTGCAAGTATCAATACCAACTGTGTGACTTCTCTCTCCCCAGCAAACTCTTGAGCTTCTCCCAGCCTCAGTTTCCTCATCTGTGAAACGGGGATCACAATAAGGAGGTTTGTTGCATGAATTAAATGAAGTAATGCATTGGCACACGGCAAATGCTAAATAACCGGCAGCTGTATTTGTTATTTGGAAGGGAATTCCTAGTTATCACACTGTACCTGGCTTTCAGTAGAGACGGAGGCAGGCTTTCCTGATCCCATCAGGCCGGGCCCTTAGAGAGTATCTTTCCTGTTCCTCCAGGTTGGGGAGGAGGGCTCTGTGTAAGAGAATGGCGGGTGGGGTGGGATACCAATTGGATGAGAACCTGCCAGGAGAGGACCAGGAGTCTGTGCCGTGGGACTGTACCTTACCCTCTATCCCAGTTTCTAGGATGAGTGAGGTGGGACCTGGAAACCCAACAGCTCCCTTCTCTGAGGGCCTCTGGCAGGGTCTCCTTTCCCTGGGGTAAGAAGACCCTCCCCCAGTACTTAATTAATTGCAGTCCCTGTTCTGCTCTGTTGTCCAGGAGGGAGTGGCTGGCCTGGATCCAGACTCACCCGATTAGCTTCACCCTGTTGGGTGTGAGTCACATTTCTCTTCCCCCGTCCACCCTGGACCCTTCGCCCTACCCTCCTGGCATTAGCTGCTGAGTAGGCATTTTCCCATCTCCAGGGGGTGGGAGCAAACCGAGGTCTTGTCCTGGTCCCCACAGCGCATGTGTGCGCACACACGGAACCCAGCTCTGAGGCTGGACTCCTGGCAGCTCAGGCAGAGGGTCTGGGACCCAGGAGCATGACAGAGCCAGTGGCTGGGCCTGGCAGGAGCTGGCCAGTGGCGCAGCAGCAGATCAGGAAGAGGGAAAGTTGTAGGCGCATCTCAGCCAGACCTCCTGTCTGAAGGAGAGTGCATCTGTTCCTGAAATCTCCATGGTTCTGTCTGCGGAGGAGGAGCAATGAGGAGGCGGGTGTGAGAATTGCCTTTGAACTGAAAAGGGTCTTGAGGCTTCCCGAAGGCATGAATTACCCTGGTGAGACAGGACACCCTGGTCTTGGAGACATTGGCCCAAACTTTTGAAGGGACAGTGGTGAGACCCTCTTTCTTGGAACTCTGGATAATGGTTTTACCCTGTGCTCCCACCCTACCCTTCAAACATTAAATAAAGTCTTCCCTGGAAATAGAGGGGTCAGTGTAGACAGCATGACCCGACAATGGCCAGCTGGTGCGTTCATCAATTTTTTTTTTTTTTGCGGTACGCGGGCCTCTCACTGCTGTGGCCTCTCCCGTTGCGGAGCACAGGCTCCGGACGCGCAGGCTCAGCGGCCATGGCTCACGGGCCCAGCCGCTCTGCGGCATGTGGGATCTTCCCAGACCGGGGCACGAACCCGTGTCTCCTGCATCGGCAGGCGGACTCTCAACCACCCTGGCGCCACCAGGGAAGCCCCTCATTCATCATTTTTGTGTGTGGAGTGTGTGTCACCTGCTCACCGTGGGTGGGGGCAGTGTATGGACTCCAGGGTCAGTGCAAATCCTGCCGCTGTCGCTCAGTAAGTGGTTGCCTTAGGTGAGGGAACTTGCTCACCCGAGTTTCAGTTTCCTCATTTAGAAAATGGAAAGAGTAATAGTATTACCTCATGTGGTTGTGAGGATTCCAATGAGATAATGTCCACAATATTCCTTGAATTTTGCCCTGCCTGGTGTCATTATCCAGGGTGGTGGCAGATGGATTTAGTGGCCACATTTGGCAGTTCTCAGGACCCTGGCCTCTCCTTCATCCCTGTAGAAACCAGGGCTCAGGCCCTCAGTTGGGCAGGAAACTCTGTTCTTAAAGCATTTCTACCCTCCCTTACCCTGAGCGTCCTCTCCATTTTATCATTATTGTGGGAAGCTCTGGCAAAGTTCCAGAATGATTTTTGTCCTCACACCTTGCTTCCCTAAAGGAGCCTCCCCTTTCCTGCCTTTGGGGATCCCCTCAGGAACTGGGGCTCCTTCTCTCCTCTGGCCCTAGCCACCCAGCAAAGGAGATTCTTGCTGGGTGACCAGGCCCAGGAGGGGACGTGGCTGTCCTTCCCCACATCCTGGCAGGATCCAGTGCCTGGAAGCAGGTAGGTGGTAGGTCCTGCACTGGAGGGCATCACACTCATGACATCAGCGGTGCTGGGTCTCTAGACCCCCTCTGCTAGCAGGGCTTAGGCTGAGGCCAGGAAAGGGGGCCCTGAGCCCCTCCCTGTTACTGGCACGGAGCCCAGCTGGCAGCACCCCTTGCCACGGCTGGGCCGGGTGCCACATTGTGGGCTGACGCCAGACCTGCCTGGCTCCTTCCCTGTGCAAGGCAGCCCTCCAGTGGGCTGCTGATTTCCCTGATAATGGTGCCCGGTGCGGAGAATGCCGTCTCCTTGCCATCCTTTCCAACCCTGGGTGAGCAGAAAGGGCATGGAACTCAAAGTCACGAGCCCTCAGTTCTAGTCTCGGCTCTGCCCCATCAACCCAGTGGCCTTGGGCAGCTCGCTCCCCTTTCTGAGTCTTCCGTTCTTCACCCGAAAAACAAGGACACAGACTAGGGGATTTCTAGAGCTCCGTCCAGGATGGCTGGTTTGTGGTTCCAGCTTTTGCCAATCCTGCTGGCAAGGTGAGCTGTGCTCGGAGACCCCGGGAGGGACTCTGCCTCTGATCCCCCAAACTTTGCAGCACAGGGCCTTCCCCCAGCTGAGGCCAGGGCAGCTGGTCCTTGCCACAGCTTCAGTGGATGAGAAAGGCCTGGAAGACCTCCTCCTTGTCAGATAAGAGGAAAATAAGTACTTCCCAAAGGAGTGGGTGCCGGATTCAAACGCCATCCAGGCACTGATGCCCAAGGGCAAAGCTTGGCGAACCATGGCTCTTGGCCATATCCAGCCTATATTACTCGACCCGTGAGCTAAGAATGATTTTTATAGTTTTAAGTAGTTGGGAAAAATTCAAAAGTTGAAAGTAATATTTTGTGACACTTGAAAATTACATAAAATGCGAAGTTTCGTGTCCACAGTGAAGGTTTACTGGAACACAGCCACACATTCATGTACATCTTGTCTGTGGGTCCTTTATGGGGATAGAGCTGTGTAATGGCAGAGACCATATGGCCACAAAGCCTAAAATACTGACAGTCTGGCCTTTTACAGAAAAGTTTGCCGACCCTGCTCAAGAAAACCATAGTTCTCCCAATGTTTGCACTAAATAGTTCTGGAATCTACCTAAAAATACTTTTTTCATTTAAAAAGAAGCGTTACTTCTTCTTCTTCTTCTTTTTTTTTTTTTTGTGGTATGCGGGCCTCTCACTGCTGTGGCCTCTCCCATTGTGGAGCACAGGCTCCGGACGCGCAGACTCACCGGCCATGGCTCACGGGCCCAGCCACTCCGCGGCATGTGGGATCCTCCCGGAGCAGGGCACGAACCCGCGTCCCCTGCATCGGGCAGGCGGACTCACAACCACTGCGCCACCAGGGAAGCCCCGTTACTTCTTCTTTTAACATTAGCAGTGAATGTTCATTATGGAAATATTAGAAGATGCAAATAAGCAAAAAGAAGGTATTAAAATAACCCATAATTCTGCCACCCTGTTATATAACTACTGTTAGCATTTTAACTTAGATCCTTCTGGAATATATATATGTGTGTATGTGGGGGGGGTATGTATACACACACACACACATATATATATATTTATATCCTTCTGGATTATATACAGTGTATTTACATATATTTATATAGTGTACATGTATGACACATGTATATCTAGCACACATACAGCTTTTACAAGTGGTACACAAATGCCCTTTTCATTTAAATACACATCTCAAACTATTTGCTGTCTCGGGGACTGTCCTAGGCCCAGTGGGGTAATTCTAGGATCTCAGACCCTAGGGGAAGATCTAGACCGAAATGCCCAGCAGGCAGTTGGGCCTGTGTGTGTGAGGCTCAGGGGCTTGGTGGGGCCAGAGCTGTGGATCTGGGAGTCATCAGCACATGGGTGGTGGTTTCCACCGCAGGAGAGCATGAGGTCACCAGGATGAGTGTAGATGGGGAGGAACAAAGGGCCAAAGAGGGAACTCTCAGGAACACCGACATTCAGGGACAGGTAGAGGAAGTAAGTCCACCAGACAAGGGAGGGAGAAAGAAGCAGGAGAACCAGAAGGCTCGGGGAGGGGAAGACAAGCCAAGAGCCTGGGACAGTGCCTGGTGCTGAGTGGATACTTGTGAAGTGAGAGAGGGTCTAGGAGAAACCAGTGCCACCCCTGAGCTCTGGGCGGCGGGTGCCGCTGATGGGACGTTTAAAGAACAGGTGAACAACTGCAGGATGTTCAGAGGCATCCCAGAGGGGGCCTTGGAGACAGAGAGGAGCAGGGAGGTGGTCCAGGCCGAGGCGGCCGCCTGGACCCAGCCTGGTGAGAGGGTGGCCATGCTGAGTGTGAGGAAGCCCGCTTGCCCTAAAGGATGGAGAATGTTGGCCAGGGTCCTTCAGAATGTGGGCCTGGCGTTGTTGGGCCAAACTGGTGGCGGTGGAGGCCTGGGAGTGCAGTATAAATAGAACTGTGGTCTGGAGGTGCTGGGAAACCCTCCCCTCCCGCCCTCCCTGCTCACGTGACTGAGCAGTCCCCCGGGATGCCAGAGCTTGAAGGCCCCTGCCGTTCCATTGCTAAAGTTGGGCATGGCGAGAAAACCAAAGAGATGTTTACAAAGATCCCACGACAGGTTCTTCAATCTGCACAAGGGAAGGCTGAAGGAGAGGTGACCTGGACGCTCTTTATTTCTCCTCCTACTGATTGTATAGAGGATGGTGGGCATCAGCAAACAGAGAGGAAACAGTTGTGAGCTGTTTCCATTGGGATTTAGGAAGAAAGACCTAAGAAGAGGTTCCAGACTCTGGAATTTTAAAAACACTGTGTAGTAGGTGAGGGACCTTCCTTGAGGGTCTTTAATGGATGCTGCTAAGAGGAGTGGAAAAGGGTCTTCTCTGTCTGAGAGGTGAGGCAGGCCTGGTCTGGAAGCAGACATGGGAGACAGAGATCTTGCCTGCGCTGGCTCCTTGCTCCAGCCTCTGGTCTGGGATGTTACGCACGGTCAGGACCAGAGCTGACAGAAGGGCACCTTGTCCCATCATATCACTTAGAAATCCAGAGCCTCCACAGAGATTACAGGCCAGCCTTAGCTGGGTCTCCAGAAAAGGCTAAAAAGAAAATACCAGAAGATGATATATGTGGCTTCATTCCTTGAGCCTTAGGAAGCCAAAAAGAACAGAGTATCAGCGGGGCTGATGTGGGGCCCACACCAATGGGGCAGGGGGGTCAGGAGGGGTCATCTGTAGGGGTCGAGGCCAAGGTCTGAGCCTGGGTAGTGCACCTGACCTGTGAGGCCATAGAAATCTGCCCCTAGGAGATGGGAGCCCATGAGGAGGGCCCCAAGGTCTGCCAAGCCCCTCTCCACAAGCCCTGGAGGCCCCAACTCGGTGCATGTTCAGTTGGTACCTCTCTTTAGGATCGTTTACACCCCCTGTCCATCCCTCACTGTGCTGTGGCACCTGCCAACCCTGAGGCCTCCACAGACCTCGCTGGGGGAGTTGCTGCTGGGCAGGAAGCTGCCCCCTCTGCCCCAGCCCACACTCCCCCCACTACCATGGGGAAGAGTTGGCTGGAGAAGGAGGGCTAGGTTACAGATGAGGCTTGGAGTCCAGTGGGCAACTGACAGTCTCCTGGCAGCCCTCTTACCTCCAAACAGCTCCCAGAACCAGGAATTTTCAGCTTTTATAGATTTGCTCACTGATCATTTGAGGGTTTGCTTGGTGCCAGGCCCCATGTCAGGCACATGGGGGTGTTAATGATGAGTCAGACCCAGTTTTTGCCCTTAACAAGCCCGCAGGCAAACTAGGGAAACAGACAAGCAGTTACAGTACAGGGAGCGAAGGGTGCTACTTGGGGACGTCCAGAATGCCGTGGGAGCACAGATGAGGGGCCCCCACCTGGCTGGGCCAGCAGGGTTTCAGGCTAGAGAGGACACGAGGGGCATCGTAGAAGGCGTCCAGGAAGAGGTCATGCCTGACAGGAGCCTTGAAGATGGGAACACTTTTCTGACTTTCCCCTTGTCCCGGGCCCGCAGGTCCCTGGGTTCCAGTTCCCACTGAGAGCCAGGAGAAGCGAGGAGGAAAGATGTCCCAGAGAGTCCAGGGCTGGTTGACGGACCCCCGGGCTTGCTCTAGTGTGCCCAGAAAGAGGGCAGGACCAGGCCATCCTCGTGGGCTCAAGTCCCACCTGCTGAGAGTGGGGCTGGCCTGACAAGGAGAAGATAGACGTAGAAACAGGTCCCTGGCCTGCCTGAGAGTGAAAGGGGCTGCACACAGACAGACAGTGTTCTGGAGGTTCAAGGTGCCAAAAGGTCTTTGTCTTCGATGGCCCTAATGTTTAAATGTCTATAGAGGAAAGAGGCTTGAACGAGTCATTATGGTGCACTGGCTGCGGTCTAATTCAGCCGTGTGTTCATTCATTCCACAAACACTGGCTGAGCACCTGGTGGGTTCCTTCCACTGTGAGGCGCTGGGGAAGCAGAGCTGCCTGAGACCATGCTCTTGCCATGAAGACATCACCATCTAGTTACGAATGTGCACAGGCTGCTCTGGAAGCATCTCATTTTACCTTGAGGGAGGACGGGTGGCCACGTGCGGCTTCCCAGGGGAAGCAACACTTGAGTTGAGCTTGGCAGCGGTTTTTACCTAGGGAGAAACGAGGAAGGGCATCCCAGGCCAAGTGAAGGTTCATGTGGGCCGTGAGTGTGGTTTACCCTGAGAACGCCAAGTACATTTCATAAAGCTGGACCCCCCAGGGAGGGGTGAGAGCTGAGACAAGGAGGAGACAGGGGTCAAAACACAGGAGGCCTAGTCTTCTGGCCACTGGAGTTTGGACTTTTTCCTGAGGGTGGTGTTAATATTGAAGGATTTAAAATAGGGAAGTGACATCATCAGAAAGCAACGGAGAAAGTTAGGTCTCGCAGCCAGTGGCAATTGGATAGGAGGTTAGGCATTATCCCCATTTAGCAGAAAAGGAAACTGAGGCATCGGTGCCTTCCCAGGTCATAGTGCTAGTAGGTGGGAGAGCTGGGACTTCTTCCATGACTCCAAAATGAAGAGGATTTTGGAGAGCAGGGCTGGGCAGCACGTGGCCCTCACTGCGGGACTTTTGCATCAGGTAGGACGCCGTGGAGGCTAGTGGTGCATTTGTCCAGGGCAGGGGCCACCCTGAGCCCCAGACGCTTCGCCTCCTGACCGGCTTCTCGCAGGTTAGTCCTGCCTGCTCCTGGAAGGCCTTCCCCGCCTGCTTCCTGCGCTCCAACGGGGGCTGTGAGAATCTTCCCTGAGCTCTGTCCCTGTGTCCAGAGCATCTGTTCGCTGGCAGAGTGACCACAGGCCTGTCTGTCCCCTTGATTCTGACCACTCAGAAGGCCCCAGGCTGACAGCCTCTCTCATCCAGGCAAGAGCTTGCGGAATGAGGTGAGTGATGAGGGCTCCAGGGCTTCTGCTTCTGCTTCTGCTTCTCCCACTGCCTCTCAGCTCCAGCCAGTCATGCGGTGACTGGCTTCTCCTGAGGTTTGTCACAAACTAGGGAAGCTAAAGCCTCAAGCTGTGCAAAGCAGGGTCAGCTAGAAGATGAAGGAAGAGATGGTATCTGCCGGCTCCCTGCAGGCACACTTCTACTGCAAGGAGGGAGTGGCTCTGAAGTCTCAGCTCATGACGTCTGCAGACTTGGTCAGCTGTGGCCTCTAGTTGTTTTGAAACCCGCCCAAAGGCCCAGAGTGGCTGAGTGGCTGAGGTGGGGGCAGGAAATGGGCAGCCGAGAATGTCATAAGGATCCTAGCTGGTGGTCAGCCTTTGGGACCAAGGGTCAGACCCTCTGGGCTTCAGAAAGTGGGCAGCTGGAAGTTACGTCCTTCCTCCCCTGTCCCTGAACTCACAGAGACTGAGCGCTAAAAGAAAAGGAAACAAAGCCAAAAGAGGGACTTGGAAAAGTATCTGACATGTGCCTGGAATGCAGCAGGTGCTCCATGTGCTGGTGAAACAGCCAGCCAGGCCCGCTGTATGTGGCCAGCATTAGGCACTGGAATCAAAGCACCCCTGATGAGGGAGGCACGAGAGAAGTCCTCACTGTGATCTCGTGGATGATGCACTTGCATGGAGTGTGCCCGTCAGATGGGCACCCTGCGGTCCTAGGGGCTCTGGGAAGCTTCTGAAGACCCAGGACCTGAACTGCATGCTGTGTTGGGGAGTGGGGAGAGCAGAGCCCGAGAGGAACGGGGGGGCAGGTCTTGAAGGACCATGGGTTGCAGGCTTTATTGTGAGTGGGACTTTATTCAGGAGGAAGGCAAAGGGGCTTCTCATAAGGGTTCCCTGAGGAATCTCAGAGCCTGGCTCCCTGGAGGTTAGGAAGTGAAGCTGCCCTCCTCCCTCTGCACCAGTCTGCAGCCAAACTTCTGTGAGAGGGAGGCTGTGGCCCAGCTCCCCTGGATGCTCTTGTCGATCTCCTTTTCTGCCTCCATGGTCTCCCGGTCTGGGTCGCCCAGGTGTCCCAGCCTAGAGGCAGGTGTTAGTTCTGGGGCCTGGCAGAGGTCGTCCAGGGGGTGGGGAGCGGCAGGCCACCTCTGCACTACCTGGATGGTGGGCCCGTGGGCCAGCCTGGCCTGCCCCGTGGATAAGAGCAGTCAGCTAGGAGGCCCAGGTCCCCTGCCCGGCGTGGCCCTGCCGAGTTGCATCAATAATTGGGGGGACCCCTCCTGCCTGGCCTTTCCATCTCCATCTGGTGGCTCAGGCCTGCCGATTGCCAACCATGTTCCCTGTTCCCTGGTCCTCTTCCATCCCAAGGCTTCAAAGTGCCTTATGGGCTCTAAGAACGTCTGTGAGGGATGTGTCTGATGCGCTTTATATGGGCCTCTTTTCTGGTACATTTTTACATCTGTGCAGGAAGTCGAGAGAAAAAGAAAGAGAGAAAAGAGAGCTAACGTTTTCTGGGTGTCTTCCTTGTGTCAGCTCGCTCAGCATCCCCACTCAGACATCCACTGGACGTGAAACACGTGCCTAAAACCCCACCCAGACCTCCAGTCCTAGCATCCCTCATCCCCACTATGGCCACCCATCCTCCCAGTTGCTCAGGCCAAACCCTTCAGAGTCCTGCTTGACTCCTTTCTCACACACCATATACAATCTGTCCGCAAATCCCTCTGGCTCCACTTTCAAAATATACCCAGAATCCAGCCACTTCTCCCCACCTCCACTGCTCTACGCTTCCCCCAGCCATCACCTCCTGACCGAGCTCCCTGCTGCAGCCAGAGGGAGCCAATTAAAACCTAAATGGGATCAAATCACTCAACCCCGCAAAGCCTCCCAAATCCCGAGGGGCCCCAACGTGATCAGCTCTCTTCTCCAGCCACACTGCTGTTCCCAGACGGTACCAAACTCACTTCTGCCTCAGGACCTTTGCACCTACCGTTCCCTTGCTGACATGCTTCCGCCAGATTCTGTATGACTAGCTCCCTCCCCGGTGCCTACTCAGAATATTTCCCAGAAGATGTCACCTTCTCAGGGAAGACTTCCTGAACGCCCTATTTAAAACTGCAACATCCCACCTCTCACACCCCATCCCTCTTTCCTGTTTTATTTTTCTCTGTTGCGCTTGTCACCATCTAACATACCATATATTTTATTTACTTATTTTCTTTGTTTCCCCTCCCCACCCCTTTTAGAGTGTCAGGATTAATGAGGGCAGGATTAATGTCTGTTTTGTTCACAAGTGGATTCTCAGGGTCAACAACAGTGCCTGACACATAGTAGATGTTCAATAAAGAATTGTTGAATGAAAAGCTACGAGCGATGGTGTCACTGTATCTCCGTCATCAGCCTGCTAGTGGTGGCACGGGATTGGAAGCTGGGGTTGTCTGACTTTAATTCAGGATGGCGGTGGAGGAGACCTGGAAGGTAGAAAACCGCACTTAGAGCTTAGGCCGCAGGGAGGGGCAGGGTGGGAGAGTTCCAGTTAGGAGAAGAGAGGAGCAATGTGGTCACTTGAGTCTGTGTACTTGGCAACAGTCAGGAAATTGCTGCATGATTCTGAGCAAGTCAGTTCCCCTCTGGGAGCCGTGTTGTCCTCCACGGGCGAGCCAGGGAGGGTTAGAATGGTGGCTCTGTGAGTGCCCGTAGTGCCCGTTCCTGCTAACACTCCAGGAGTCCAGCCCTTTCTTGCGGGGCACACGGTGGCCTCGGGGCAAGTGTCAGTTTCCTCTCAGTCTGGCTCCTCCTTCCTCCTGAGCTACCTGCTTCTCTGGCACCAGCAGGAATTGCTGGGCTGGCTGGTGTGTGCCCAGGAGGAGGTGATGGGAGGTAGGCCAAGAACTCTAGGGACTCACCTGGGCAGGAGGGAAGGCCTGGTTGGGGGTCTGCCTGCCCACGCCTGCAGCTCCCGAGGGGGCCTTCTCCTTCAGCATCCCCCCATCCCACCGGGCCAGGCCAGCGTCCTTGGACGCCCGTCTCCCTCTTCCCCTGACACCAGTTGCACGGGGACAGCCCCAGATGGCTCCCTGGCCCTGGGGACAAAGGCCACACTGTGCCCAGCCCTGGGCTGGCTTCAGGCCGGGTCACACTGAGCCCTTCTGTCCCCAGATGGGGGTGAGGGGCAGACCGCACGAAGGTAACAGGCCTTTTTCCTGTCGCCCTTCCCCCCTGGCCCTCAAATCTGAGGAACTGACTCTCCCAAGAAAGAAGTCACAGAGGCATCTTGTGTCCTGAGGTAGGGAACAACAGACCATTCACTGCCCAGCCTGCCCTGGCACACCCAGACCCTGCCGGGTTCAAGGCC
The DNA here is from genome assembly GCF_008692025.1 of Phocoena sinus. Classification (NCBI taxonomy): domain Eukaryota; kingdom Metazoa; phylum Chordata; class Mammalia; order Artiodactyla; family Phocoenidae; genus Phocoena; species Phocoena sinus. Next base: position 152,036,026 of record NC_045763.1, on the reverse strand, counting down.
CCAATTGTCCCCGTCCGAGAGCAGCGTCCACTCTCTGCGTGGTCACCACCCTTGCTGCCTGCTCCCCTGCCACCACCAGGAAGTCCATCCCTACATCTGACCGCCATCGCTCCTGCTACAGTGACAGCCACTTCCTCTCGGTCTCTTCTCAGGCCGGGTGCAGAGCAGCTGGTTCCCATCGTCCGCGTTGCTTGGTCCCCCATTCCCGCTCAAGTGAGCCGTCCCCAGTTTCACCGTCCACATGCTTGCTGGTCCCACTGGTGTCTCCTTGCTGCTAACAAGGAGGGCAGATGCAGTTCAGGCTGCTTCTCCTTTGTCTTGTAGAGATTGGGGGCCTCCCTCCCAGAGGCTTTTGATGAGCTCCCCTCTCCCTCCTCTACAGGCAAATGCAAGGGCGTGAGATATATGGCCGCTACTGGTGGATTCCTGAGCCACAAACCCTATGTGCCATCCCATAAGTCCCAGACTGTAGGATGGCTTTATGGGGAGGCCTGTTTTTAGAAGAGGGCGTGACTGGCCCCTCTTGGCAGAGCCCAGACCTCAGGGAGCCAAGTGCCCAGTCGCCCCACCCCCTAGGATGAGCATGACTGAGCTTGGGGTATCGGTTTGTGCAGGGCACACATTTTCTCCCCTTCTGGTGGGTCTTCTGCTCCACTCAGCGCTCCTCCACCTTCCCGTGCCTCCGCAGCTTCGAGGATTCCTCATCTCAGCACATGAGTGCAACCTGGAAACCTGGGCAGATTACCATCCCTTACCTAGACCTCAGATGCTTCCCAGCCATGGCTCTAGTGTTCAGATGATTGGGCGTGGGTTTTTTTTTTCATTTGTGTGTTTGGTTTTGGCCACCCCCTGCCACTTGTGGGATGGGGGATGATTTCTAAAAATGCATTTTCCCAGGCACCATCCTCAGAGCCTCAGTTCCAGAATCTGAGAGCGAAGCCCAGGAATCTGAATGTTTCCCAGTACTCCCTGCTGATGCTCACGTTCAGCCAGCTTGTAAACAGTTCATCTGTACAACGGGGACATCTCCACTCTCCTGTCGTGTGGGAAATATGAGTCAGCAGGCAGGGCGTGTCCAGGTCCTCTTGTCACTGGAGCCTACACGCTGCCACCATCATGAAGCCCCCCTTATGCCCCCCCATCCCCGGCTGGCTGCACACAAGAGTGAGGTGGGTGGCAGCCTCTGGGAGCTTCCTGTCCATGAGAATCCTGCAGACGACAGGCCTGGACATCGCAGAGCCAGGACGAGTGGCTGAGGTTGGCTGGCAGGAATGAGCTTGGAGATGGAGAAGTAAGGAAGTTCCAGGCTGGTGGGCTTTGCAAGGAAGCTGGAAGAAGAAGACCTTTCAGCTACCTTCTCATCAAAGGAGGCCTCACAGCCCCCAGGTTCCTTGAGAAGAGGGACCAGGCTTTACTCACCACTAACCCCAGTGCCTAGTGTAATGCTTGGCACTTCATTTCTTGAGCCGAACGGAGTGAGACTTCACGGCCCACTGACAGAGACAGGCTCGGCTGGCAGTGCAGACCCAACGCCTGTACTCTGAGAGGGGCCAGCCTGAGGAAGGAGTGCCTGGCCATACCCAGTCTCTGGGCTCGGAGGAGCTGGAGGGCCACAACTTAGCTGCATTTGGGGGTAGCCAGGGAAAGGACCCTTTCCAGGCTGGCTGAGTACAGAAGGATGTGATCCTTAAGCAAAGTAAACATGCTACTGACCCATAATCCCTTAAACCAGGATTCAGGAGGGGCCTGGTCGCCTTGGCAACTGGTTACTGGCCAGTGACAGTGCTGAGAGCATCCTCTGGAAATGGGCTATGCTTGGTGCATGGGTAAAAGCTGGGAGAGGGTGCAGGGTGGGCCCCCTCCCATCACAGGGCTAGCCCTGATGGCTTCACGGCAGGCGTGGGTGGGGGCCCTTGTGAGGCCTCTTGATCCCAGCCCCACTGTAGCTGAGGGAGAAGGAGGCAGAGTAGAAATGAGGGGGTGGCCACACTGGGAGCTTATGAAACCACGGAGGGGAGGGGAGGGGAGGGGGGGAAAGGGAAGGGAAAGCGTGACAGCCCCACTCTGAGTTTTCAGGGCGGAACAGGGAAGGGAGGGTCTAGGGGGAGAAGCAGTTGCACAAATCTCATTGGGAGGCCAGCCGTGTCCCCTCACTCGGGGCAAGAGGAGCCGCAGGGAGGGAACCCCTTCTCGGTGGGGAGGGCCCACCCCTCTCTGCAGTAGACACCCTGCCTGCTGGGGTTCTGGTGTGGGAGGGGCCAGCAGTGTTCAGCCCCTCCTCCCTGGGGGCCCTGTCTGTTTCCGGTAAATTTCTGTCTTTCCCTTGAGACATTCAACTGCTCCCGACCTCCCATATTTCAGCAGGAGGGATGGGGCTGGGCCAGCTCAGATGCACACATCCTCTCCCTTGTCCCTTTCCTCCCTCTTTCTGTCTCCTGGGGACCCAGGACAAGCCAGAGAGGGACTCCCAGGTGTCAATATTTGGATGAAATGGGGTTGGGACCAGACTGCGTTACAAGGGTGTAGGCTAAGTTATGTTCAGCTTATGGGCATCCATCAGTAAGGCTTGCTGCCTGTTGACATATTCAGCCTCTTCCGTGCAAGCTGGTAAAGAGCTGCTGGCCCTAGGGCCACCCGGTCCTGGTGTCTTCCCTGCCACCCCTGGCCTCCTTCCAGAACTCTCTAGACCTCCGGCAGCTGGAAGGTTACCATGTGGCCCTGGGGAGGCCTTCAGGATCCTATTGGCACATCCAGCTGCTGTTATGAGCAGTACTTTGCTGTGCTTCTTAATATCCCCTGTGAATATCTCCCCCAGGGACAGGGAGTCCTGGGGGAATGAGATTCCCAAGGAGGAAGAGGGTTAGGAAGCTGCAACCCTGGCCCCTGAGTGCAGGGCGACAGAGCTTGATGGGAAGCTGGTGTCGACCGGACCCATTGCCGTGTTCTCACCCGCTGTCCTCACTTCTGTCCCAGGACCCTGCGGCCTGCTGCCTGCTGATCGTGAGCAAAATGAAGAACTTCAAGCGCCGCTTCTCCCTGTCCGTGCCCCGCACTGAGACCATCGAGGAGTCCTTGGTCGAGTTCACAGAGCAGTTCAACCAGCTCCACAGCCGGCACAATGAGGGTGAGGGGTCTGGGGCCCTTCCCCCGCCCCTCCCCACCCTCCCTGACACACCGGGGAAGGGCAGAGTGAAGTCTCCTCCCCACCCCCATGCCGGGGCAGAGGCAGGGAGGGTGGCTGATGTCTCTCCCTCTCAGGCCTGCAGCTCCGTCCTCTGGGCAGAGACCCCCAGCCAGAGTCCAGCACCTTCTCCCCCGCAGACAGAGGGGAGGACCCCGGGCAGCTGTCCCCTGGCACGCAGTACCGGCGGCAGAACCAGCGCCGCTTCTCCATGGAGGTGAGGGGCTCCAGGCTCTACGACACATCCACAGATGTATGCCCGGGAAGGTGGTTGCCTTGGAGCCAGACTTCATGGGTTCAAATCCCGGCTCTGCCACTGATTAGCTCTGTGACCCTGAGTAGGCTAGGCAACCTCTGTGTACCACAGTCTCCTTGTGTTAAAATGGTCATCGAGAAGATTAAATGAGAATATATGCATGCTCTGAACGTTCCTGGTACATAGCAAGGGCGAGACAATTTGACTATTGGTCTTATGACCCATATACATGTGCCCAAGTGTATGAAAAACATGCTTACAGAATCGCAGTGTCTGCAGGAATCTCATTCTACAGATGGTGACTCTGAGGTCCAGAGAGGGGAAGGCACCTCCTAAGGTCACACAGCAACCCCTGGATGTTCATATATGTCTCAGCACATCTTTGAAGCCTCACAGCCCATGGTTCAGTCCTGCTGGGGTTGTTCACAGGGGAAGCCAGGCCCAGGGCCAGAGGCGAGGGTCCCACAGCCCTGGCTACCCTGGAGCAAACACTGGTGGCCCTGTCTCATCCTGGCCACTGCAGGACATCAGTAAGAGGCTCTCTCTGCCCATGGACATCCGTCTGCCCCAGGAATTCCTCCAGAAGCTGCAGCTGGAGAGCCCAGACCTGCCCAAACCGCTCACCCGAATGTCCCGCCGTGCCTCCCTGGTGAGTCCCAAGAGGGTCAGAGGTCGCCTGGGTGGAACACCCTCTCCCCTGCAAGACGTCAGTCCTGGTTTTGCCTGTCGCGGCTGAGGCCTGCAGCAGTTTCCAGGGAGGTTTCTGGGCCTCTGGCGCCACCTTCTGGCCGAGAGGATTCCCACAGCTGGTCCTCTTGGTCAACCTCCATTCCCTAGTTGAGTCCCACCAGTGCTGGAGCTGAGCTCCAAGCCCCCTCTGGGTTCCAGAGTCTTCACTGGCATGAGGTCAATAAACCAGCTGGCCCGTGTTTCTAAGTCTTGGCTGCCTATCAGATTTCCCTGGGAGTATCTTACAAAACACAGATTCTGGTCCCCAGTCCAGATACCTACAGAATCAAACTCTCGGTGGTGGGGCCCAGGAATCCGTATTGTTAAGGGTTGGGTACTGCTGAGCTGGAGCAAGTGTGCTGATGAGAGAGGCTGTAGCGAGGTGGGTTCTGAACTGGACCCCCAAGGTACAGTGGAGTAAAAGGCACAGTTCCTGCCCTTGAGGGGCTTCTGAGCAGGATGGAGACAGACAGGTGATAAAGGCCTGTGGCGATCCCAGGACTACAACCCTGGGCTCTGCACCCACCACTGCCACGGGAGAAAGAAACTCGCACTTCCAAGGCCTCCCTCCTTTATCACAGGGACAGAGAGAAGTGGAGAGGGAGGATTTGGGGTTGCCCTCACCCTGCTAGCCTCAGACCCCCTGGGGGTCTCATTCCCTTTCCACCTGGAGGCTGGGGGTGAGGAGGTGCACTCTATGTGGGACTGCTGGGGCCTTCAAGCTCACAGGACCCTATGTCTCTCCCTCTCAGTCAGATATCGGCTTTGGGAAACTGGAAACATACGTGAAACTGGACAAACTGGGGGAGGTAAGAGGCTGGGTTGGGTTTTCTCCAGGCCGCCAGGCAGGATGGCTAGGAAGAGGAACAGGGTCTTCCCCAGCCTTCCCCAGTCTGTGGTCACACTACCCCTGTCCCACAGATCTTGCCATGCAGTCTGGCCCAGCCTTTGGCAGGTATTAAGGTGGGCCCAGGTCCTGGAGGAGGGCATGAGGATGGGGTGGCTGATGGGCTCTGGGGCAGAATCCAGTCTTTCGTTTCCTGCTAATATTTCTTGTCTGGGATCAAATCCCAACTCCTCCGTTTACCAGCTCTGTGGCCTGGTGTGAGCTATGTGACCTCCATCTGTGCCTCGGTTTCTTCCTCTTGTCAAATGGAGATCCTAATTGTTCTACCTCGTAGGGTGTTGTGAGGCCTGAGTAGGTCACTGTAAGCTTTTGTGCCGTGTAATTATTAGCTATTTCCGTAAACACGGTGCTGGGCTTTGTGTTCCAGGCGGGGCGGGGTGGGGGGGTGGGCCGTGGTTTACAGAGAGGAGGATGTGGCCCTTTCCTTCCAGGAACCCAGAGGAGACCTACACATAAACATCAACAGAACATAAGGAAGAACAAAACTGGTGTTATAATAGAGGGACACCTTGCCTGCTGGGGGCTTACAGGAAAGACAGTTCCTTCTGACCGGGAAGGAGTTAGGGATAGCTTCACAGAGAAGTGGGCTTTGGAAGAAACAGAATTTCAGTGAAGGGGTGGGGGGGTGGGTAGGGAAGGGCGGTCCTGCCAAAGTCACAGCCCAAGCAGAGGCACAAAGAGGAGGACGTTGGACAGAGGAGAGCGGGGCCTGAATGTGGCTGGGCTGCTGGGGTTCTTGTTCCCAGGGAACCTATGCCACAGTCTTCAAAGGGCGCAGCAAACTGACAGAGAACCTCGTGGCCCTGAAGGAGATCCGGCTGGAACATGAAGAAGGCGCGCCCTGCACTGCCATCCGAGAGGGTACAGCATCCTAGGGTCCTGTAGTCTTGGGGCTCCTGGGAGGAAGGGTTCCTGGCCTGAGCCCTGGTGGCAGCCTGGGGGCCAAGAGTCATTGCTGGAATGGGGACTCCTGAGGCTGGTCCCAGGAGGAGAGGGTATGAGGGGCATACGGGGCCTAAGGGACACAGGCAGGCCTGTCTCCCCATAGTGTCTTTACTGAGGAACCTGAAACATGCCAATATTGTGACCCTGCATGACCTCATCCACACGGAGCGCTCCCTCACGCTGGTGTTTGAGTACCTGGTGAGTTGGGGTAGGGGTGGGGTGGGGGAGAGAGGGGGGTGGCCCAGGCCTTGTTCTGGAATCAGGTTCTCAGATGCTCCCATTCAGGAATGGCCGAAGGGCCCAGGCTTAGGGGCAGCTCAGAGCCAGGGACCTGTCCCACTCCTCGGCTTGGGCCCTGCCCAGGGAAGGGCGCCTGGCCAGGCGTCAGGTCAGGGCGAGGGCTGAGCCAGGCCCTGTGTTCCAGGACAGTGACCTGAAGCAGTATCTGGACCACTGTGGAAACCTCATGAGCATTCACAACGTCAAGGTAAGAGCCTCCGTGTCATGGGCCTCCCCGCTCTAACGCTGAGCGTCAGGTTCCCTCTCTGTCAAACGGGAGCGTGAGTTACATGCCAGGATGAAGAGAGGCTTCGGGGAAATTCAGAGGGATGAATGACGTCTTCTGTGTGCGTACGTCCCCACACAGGCAGGCTTCCTGGCCCAGTGTGGCGCCTCTCAGCTCCCCGGCTGGGGTACTCTCTCCTCCCCCGCCCTCCTGCCTCCTCTGTACACCTGGTGCCCTGCCCTCTGGATGGCATTTCCTGGGGTGGATGGGGCCCAGGATGTGGCTTCCACGCGGGCAGGAGAACCAGGTAGCTCTCCAAGTACCTCACCTCCACCCAGTCTTGTCCCCATCCCCGTCCCAGCCACGGGGAAGAGGCGCAGGGTTCCTCCCTTCCCCCCTCCACTCCATGGGACATGCTCCCACCTTGCACTGCTTCCTTTCTTTTCCCTCCCCCAGATTTTCATGTTCCAGCTGCTCCGGGGCCTTGCCTACTGCCACCGACGCAAGATCCTGCACCGGGACCTGAAACCCCAGAACCTGCTCATCAACGAGAGAGGGGAGCTGAAGCTGGCCGACTTCGGTGAGGGCCAGAGCCTACAGGGCTGGGGCGGGGTAGTGGAGGAATCTGACACAGTCTCCTCAGGAAGTGGGCACTGTCGGGGGGTGGGGTGGGGGCGGGGGGCGGTTCAGTGACGGGTCTGTCCCTAGGACTGGCCCGGGCCAAGTCAGTGCCCACGAAGACCTACTCCAATGAGGTGGTGACCCTGTGGTACAGGCCCCCCGACGTGCTGCTGGGGTCCACGGAGTACTCCACCCCCATCGATATGTGGTAAGCAAGCGCTGTGGGACTGGGCGGGAGGTTGGGGGCGTGGGGCAGGGGCTTCTGCACCTGTGACTCGCTTTTGCTGCCCCAAAGGCCTCTGCGAAGGACTGTCTAATGTCTTTTGAATAAAAGCCATGTGGCGTCCTGCTGAACTGGATGTTAAAGAATTGAGGGCTTCCCTGGTGGTCCAGTGGTTAAGACACTGTGCTTCCAGTGCAGGGGATGCGGGTTCGATCCCTGGTGGGCAAACTAAGACCCCACATGCTACATTGCGTGGCCAAAAAATAAAATAAAGAGAAGCAAGTTTAGGGGGAAAATAAATAAAAGATACATTTAAAAAAAAATAAAATTAAGTCAGAGCTACATTGGGGTTTCCCTGGCTCTAAATAGACTCTCCTAGGCTGTGCTTCTGAAATATTCGCCCAGGGGTACATAGGGGGTTACCAGAGGGCACAGGAGGGCGCCCACAGTAAATATGATGAATCTTACCCAAGCATCAGTTCTACTGAAAAATTTAGAAGGGATACTTTTTTTTCTTAAAATTAAAGCACATATGATTCAGTGTAGAAGGAAAAGATTGCCAAACTTTAAAGGTAAAACACAGTTTTCTGATGAATGGCTGCTGTGCCCTACACCAGGGGTTTCCTTGGAGAGTGGATTTGTGGACTTCTCTCTTCCAGAGGGGCACATGATGGGAAGTTTGAGACAACACTGCTTGAGGAGCTGCCTCATGGGTGCTGGCTATGCAGACCCAAATCCTACAGAGTGAAAGGGGAGAGATCAAAGCGTCCTAGAGCCCTGAGAAGCCCCCAGAGGGAGGCTGTAGTGGGTGGCTGTGCTGTGCTAGGAGCCTCTGCAGCTCTGGGCCACCCACCCCGGTGCCGTGACCCATTTGAGTCACCGTGGCAGGGCATCCTGGTGGAGCAGCGCTAGGAAGCGCGAGTGCAAGGAGGTCCAGCCTAACGCCGCCCCTGCCCATTGCTCCCTGCAGGGGCGTGGGCTGCATCCATTACGAGATGGCCACAGGGAGGCCCCTCTTCCCCGGCTCCACGGTCAAGGAGGAGCTGCACCTTATCTTCCGACTCCTCGGTCAGTGTCCTGCCGCTCCTCCCTCTCACCACTAGGGGGCGCCGGAACTCTGTCCAGCCCGGGCGCATATCCGGATTGGGAAGAGCAGCTCCCACCGGATCTTTACAGGGCGGGGTGTGTGGGGGGCGGGGGGGGGGCCCGGTGGACTCAGTCATTCTATGACCCCACCTCCTACCTTGCGCCCCTCCAAGTCGCCCTCGGCCCTGGCCTCTCACCCCTCGCCACCCCTTCTCATCTCCCCAGGGACCCCCACGGAAGAGACGTGGCCTGGTGTGATGGCCCTGTCCGAGTTCCGAGCGTACAACTTCCCCCAGTACCTGCCCCAGCCTCTCATCAGTCATGCTCCCAGGTAGCCCTTCCTCCCCACTCCTCCTCTCTGCCTGTGGGCCTGGCTGTCCCTCCCGGAGGTGGCTGTGAGCCCCACCCGTCCCACCCCGCTCCCATAGACCAGACTTGTGCCAGCTCCTTCCTCCCGCAGGTTGGACACTGATGGCATCAACCTCCTGACCGGCCTCCTCCTGGTGAGTGTGCTCCCACGCCGACCAGGGCCAGGCAGTCAGAGAGCTGAAGCCCCAAGTTCCCAGCCCAGCCCTCCGTCCCACCTGCGTGCTGGCGTTCCCCACGTACCCTCCACCCACTGGGCCCGAGGGGAGTGCTGGCTTCCACAGACTTAAGAGTGGGTGCCCTCCCAACTCAAACCCCAGTTCAGACCCTAGCTGTGTAGCTGTGGGCAAGTTACAGAGCTCTTCTGTGCCTCAGTTTCCTCAACTGCAAAGTAGAATGAATCATTCACATTTTGTAAGATGGTCTTGAGGATAAATTGAGGTTATGGAATACACTTAGAATGGTACCTGTCTTGAATAAGTACACGATAAAGGGTAGTTGTTAGCATTACATGTTAATATTACTGTTAAAGTTGTGATCTTAGATGCTTCGGCATCTGTATTTCCATCCCAAGAGGAGGTCATTCTCTGAAAGCCCCCCTTCTGGTTTTCTCCTGGTGGCTGGAGATCTGAGACCCTGAGTTCTGAGACTGCCTTGGCTTGAGCGGGCAGCTGACCCAGGGGCTTCTCAGGTTAGACTCTGGCCCTTCCCTTCTTGGTCATATAACTTAGCATGGGAATAGCATTGCCCAGAGGGGTCCCTGCTGTCCCCCACCCTCTGCTTTTCAGTACGAATCCAAGAGTCGCGTGTCAGCAGAGGCGGCCCTGAGGCACCCCTACTTCCGGTCTCTGGGGGAGCGTGTGCACCAGCTCGAAGACAGTGAGTGTGTAGGGGAGGTTGGGGGAAGGGGGCAGGGCCACCCCAGAACCAGAGAAAGGGAGCAGCTGGTGTGAGTGGAGGAGCCGAAACGAAGAGGCCAGAGGCCCTGGGTCTAGCTGAGCAGCCTGGCTGCCCCTCCTTGGGTTTTCGTTTGCAACGAGGGGAGGAAACCCTGTGGATCCAAGGTGCTGCCCGAAAGGCCCAGTTAGGTGCTCCTGGGCCAGTCCTAACTAAGGGGGTGCTCGATGGGTGTGGGGGCCTCAGGCTGCAGGAGCAGGGCCAGCTCCACTCAGCTCTCTCCTGGCCTTTTCCCTCTCTCACCCCAGCTGCTTCCATCTTCTCCCTGAAGGAGATCCAGCTCCAGAAGGACCCAGGCTACCGGGGCCTGGCCTTTCAGCAGCCAGGTAGGGGCTCATGCCTCCCCCACCTCCTCCTCTTGTTAGAGGAGGCCAGGGCAGGCGGCTCCACCCTCTTGAGGAGCAGAGATAGGGCAGCCCCTCCTGCCGTGGGAATCAGCGTGGCCTCCCTGACATTGGCCTGTCTTCCGGGGGCCCGTGGGGAGCAGGGAAGGGACTGGTTTCCCTATCTCCTTGCCAGGCTTCCTCCTCCTGCGTTTCCCTCCTCAACCCCCACCCTAGACAGAACGCTGCCTCTGACAGTAGCCCTGAGGAAGGTGCACGCTTTTCCTGATTCATTCTCTCTGCAAATTCTGAGCTCTCTGGCCTCCATCCTGGGAGAACTATACTTTGTTTCTAGACTAGCTGATGGCCTCAGACATGATAAGTGCTTTCTATGCAGTATCTCATTTAATCCTAAAATACCCCTTGAAATTGGTACTATTAGTTCATGCTCCCCATTTCACAGGCAATGAGACTGAGGCCCTGGGAGGCTAAGGTGCAATTTCACATAGCTAGTAAGTAGCAGAGATGGGATTTGAACCCAGGGCTGACCAGCTCCCAAGCACGTGCTCTCGCTGGCTCTATCAGAGTAGCTCTGGAGGACGCCCGTCCCTCCTGATCTCAGGTGACCTTCGGCCCAGCTTCTCCCTGCCGTCCCACATCTTTCCTTCCATTCTCCAGGGCGAGGGAAGGGCCGGCGGCAGAGCATCTTCTGAGCTGTGCCCACCCTGCTGTGGCCCAAGGGACGAGAGGTCACACTGAGCACAACTGCGGCAGGATGGGGCCCGTGTGGCCTCGGAGGACTGAGGAGTGAGGGCTAATGGCCGGTCCAGAAGACCTCTCGGCAGCCCTGCTGGCCACGGCTGTTTCCTCTCCCTTCTTCCCACATGCCTCCCCAGTGGCCTTGGCCTGGACACCAACCCCTCCATCACCTTCCCTGGGGCTGGGCATGAGCTGCTTCCCTGGGAGGAGGTGAGGGGACAGGGAGCGATCTCAGACACTTTCCCACCCTAAAGTGCTCAGACACCAGCATGGAACCCACATGGACAGAAGAATCTAGAGGCCGGGCAGAGTGCTATGCCTTGAACATGGGCACCACCATGCCTCCCCACCCGGGGTACCTGCCTGCCTCACCAGTTTGGTCGAGTCCCTTTCAGGCCCCTTGGAGCCCACACGTCTTTCCCGTTTTTCCCCCGCTGAGAGCAGGAAGCAACATGGCACCTTGTCTGGGACTCTGGAATCCTGGGTGCCAACGTGTGTGCCAAAGCCCACCCTCACCTGAGGGGCGGGTGTCCCCAGAGCAACGGAGTTGTAGCCCCACCCCGTCTTCTCATCATCCCCCACTTGTTCCCATTCCCCACTCCTCGCCGGAGGCCCCGTATGCTGCTGGACGCCCAGTTGAGTCCAGTGGTGGCCTGGTCCCGCCAGCTGCACTCCTGCCAGCTCAGCCTGGCCCGCCCGTCTCCCCAGTCCGAATGGGATTGCCTTAAATTGGCAGGTGGTAGAGCACGCACTGCCCTTGGAGCTCTGACCCAAGCTGCTACCTCTCCACCCTTTCCTGAGAGTGGTTCCTGCTTATCGTTCCTGAGCGCTGGTAAGCCAGCCCTGGGCCAGGGTCCCGAGGACGGTACCCAGATATGCAGAGTCACCCTCACGCTGCTGCCAGCTCCCTGGGGCTGGCACAGCCTCCCTCGTCCCCTCCTTCCCGGCCCCCCCGTGGCTCTGTCCTTGCTCCACCGTATCTGGGCACCAGCCTCCCCATGCCCCTGGCCTCCCCAGAGGGCGGCCACCAGAGAAAGCATCAGCACCACAGTCTGAGGTACAGGAAGGTGGGACAGGACGGGATAGACTTTGATCCCGAGCCCTGAGCCCCAGGCCCCAGGGGACTGGGAGTGTTAGGGCCTGCGAGAAGGCCCCGGCCCCCACCCCTATGGAGCACACCTGTCCTGTTCCCAAAGTCTCCTCAACACCCGGCTGAATCTTGGATGGCGAGGCCGAGGGGAGGCCAGGTCCCCTGCGCACCCCCCTCAGCCTGAGGAGCAGCCCTGGAGGGTCTTGGTTTCCCCACAGGTCCCTCCCCTCCTCCCCCACTGTACTGTGAACGTCCTGTGACTCAGCGCAAAGACAGATAATATATTTAATTCGTGTTGTACAGAAAGGAGTGAACAGTCTCATGCTGAAAAGCTGGTTTTGACAGATTGATGCCAAAGATGGAGGACAGAAGGCCCCCTCCGGGCCTTCTGAGCGCAAGTGGGGCTTGCTTGTATGTGTACGTAAAGTGGAGAGAGAGTTTGGTTTGTATGTGTCCCTGAACCCACCCTGGGCTGTGGGCATGGTGCCCTGCACCCTCCCTGCTGTATTCCAGATGCTGCTGCATTCAGAGCTGGAAGTCAGCTCTGGGTGACCTGGGGTGGGAGCAGAAGAGGCCTGGGACTCTGTGCTCGGGGTCCCAGCCGTGGCCCAAGTTGGTGCCTGAGGGGTGGGGCCAGCCAGGAGTCCTGGGGAAGGGTCTGGGGTTCTGGCTACTGCCGCTGACCCTTGTGCTCCCCCAACCAAGTGGCTCTCTGACTTATTGGGGGGCAAGGAGGAAAGTTCAAGAGAGGGTTGACATGGGGGATGGTCAAGGCCAGGGCAGCAGAACTAGGATACAAACCTCCCTATAATTCTGGCCCAGCAGTAACTGCACAGACACGACTCCCCTTCCCACTGCCCGGATGGCCTCTTACCTTGGGTCTGTCCATACCTCCTTTCACACACATCTCCCAGAGTTCTCAGCATCCTGCCCCATTTTCCACTTCAGTGTCCAGGTTGGTTCTCCCCAAGACCACCCTGAGAATGTCAGGCCCCAAACCTGCTGGCCTTACCTGACCAGTGGCCTTATGTCTGGCCATAAGAACTTTCCAGTTTGCTGGCACACTTGAGGAAGCTCATGCTGAGAGGTTGGGTGATGTCCCCCAAGATCATGGAAGTAAAGAGTGATTCTCAGCATGGATTCTGCCAGCCTAGACCTCCTCACCTCTTAAAGGCAGCCAGTCGCTAAACTGGAGGACAGTAAGGGCAAGGGCCAGGAGACACATTGGTGGGCATCTGAGTCCGGCCTTTTAGTTGAATGTGGGAGGAGGCTAGCGAAGACCTAAGGTTTGCTAAGCTCCCTACTGTGTGCCAGGCACTATGCCTCTCATTGAATCCTCACAACAAGCCCCTTTCTCCCCACTTTGCAGGTGAGGACAGTAAGTTTCTCAGGGGTTAGAGGACTTGCCTTGGGTCATGTAGCAAATTAGAATCCCAGGTCTGTCTGCCACTCCAGCCCGTGGTCTTCAAAGAGGAGAAGGAGTGAGGAGGGGAGGTGTAGACCAGGCAGAGCCCCAGGAGCCAGAGAAACACACAGCAGGGAAGGCCCCAGAGCAGACACTGCTTTGCTGGAGTGCCTCTTGACACCAGAGACCACCGTTGTGTCATAGACGGCAGCACCCACCAGTTTACAGAGGCTTCTGCCCCTTTAAGAGCCCACACTCCCCCAGGGAGGCTCACTTGGGTGGGGGGACTTTGGAGGTCTCTGTGGAGACATTAAGGCACTCTGAGCTTCTGCCCTAGAAAGCTTGGGGATGTTCAGCTGGACAGGCTCCTACCAGCCCTTGTATGTAGTTAGTGCTCAAAGAAAAATGATGTTTCTGGAGAAGGAAGCTGGAGGGGCGGAGTAACTGGTTATGAGATGCTGGGGCAGAAGGGCTTCGAGGGTTGCCGTCGGGCTCTCCGGTGGCCAGACTGCCGCCACACAGGGCACGTGTCCTGGAGCCCTCTGTTTCCTGGGCACCCCCAGCTTCATTCCCACATTCCTTATGGCTGGCTCTCACAAACAGCGGCCTGCCCCATATGCTGGAGTCCCTGGCCAAACCCGCCAGCCAGTCATTTCCCCCTCTGGCCTCACTTTTGCCATGGGCTCCTGGGATGGGTCAGGAGTGCCTGGGGCCCCCGACTGGGCCCACTCGGCGGGGTCGTTTGTGCTTTGCAGCAGCCCTGCAGCTGCCGGACAAAAGGTCCTATTTGAGGGTGACAGCAGCTCTCATGCTGGGCTCTGCCCCAGTCCTCTCCCACCCTGGTGGGACCTGGGGCTGGCTCTCCCCTGCCCCACCCTTCCTGTGGGCTCTCAGTCACCCTGTCCCTCTGATCTGGGCCCAGTGGTCAGGGCTGATGCCCCACAGGCCACTGCTCTCTTTGCCCTGCTAGGCTACGTGGGCCAGCCCGGTGTGGGACACTTGCCAGACCACCTTTCCTTCCTCCTCAAAGCAGCTCAGCTCCTTTTGGACCACCTTTCCACCTTCATCTTTGCTTAGACCCCTGCTTCCAGTCTTGACACTCCACAGCACCCCTTGAGCCCCTGTCTCCAGAGCAAATCATCAGCCCCGTGAATTGGTCACAGCCTGGCCCCGTGCTGGGTGCCAGGACACCGAGGTGCAAGACTCTCCACCCTTGCTTTCCGGCAGTGGGAGCTCAGACCTCCTGGCGTTGACGGCCTTTCTCTCAGCAGATTTTTATCAAGCACCCACTGTGTGCCAGGCACTGTGCTGGGCACTGAGGATGAGGCAAGACCGCCATGTCCCTGCTCTCACAGAGCTTGCGTTCTAGTGAAGGAGGAAGCATCACGTAAATAAATGTGACACGTCAGGGGTCAAATGTGATGACACAGAAGCAAGCAGAGTCAGGGGAGATGTGAGGGCACAGGGTGGGGGCCTGGCACACGGTATGGTCAGGGGCCTCACTGATGAGATTGGGGAGCAGTGACTTGTAAGGGGGGAGCCATGTGGACCCCCAAGGACAGAGTATTCCAGCAGAGGTCCTGAAAGGAGGGTGTTTGAGGATGAACAAGGAGGCAGCCAGGTTGGAGCACAGCACCTGGGCGGGGTGACAGGAAGGCTGGCTCACGTGGAGTGGAGCAGTGGTCCTGCGCGTTAGATCCACCAGGGAGCATTTAAGAAGTACAGACGCCCGGCTCCAGCTCCAGTGATTCACACGGATTTTCCAGCGGTGAGGCTAGGCATCAGTAGTTTCTTAAAAGCTCCGCAGGTGACCCCAACGCGTAGCCAAGGTTGAGAAGCACTCACGTGGGGTGCTGTGGGGCATGGAAGGGACTCTGGATCTCGTTCTGAATGGCGAAGCCACTGACCTCTGTTTTTAAAGGCTCAGAGAGACGAATAGGAGAAGGCAGCCCCCGAGAGGAGGGTGCTATGGGCGGAGGAGGAAAGGACCCCCCCCCCCCGCACGCGCGCGCGCGCACACACACACACACACACATATACAGGCAGTAGGAGGAGGCTGCAGCTGAGGGGCGCAGGAGGGGAGGAGGAGCCTCTTCTCGGGGGGGGGGGGTGCCCCGAGGTGGGGGCTGTCCTCGCACTCACCGTGAGGCACCTGAAACTCTGGGCAAGGTAGCTTGCTGGGCCACACAGAGCAAGGGAGAGTGTCAGAGTTCAAACCCAAGTCTGCCTACCTGAGCAGTGCAGTGCTTGCACCATACCATCTGCCTCCCAGGTGGCTGTGGGCGGGTACAGGAGGCGCCACCTTACTGTCTGCTGGGTTCCCGGGAACTGGGAACAGTACCCTCAGCCTCCGGTCACCTACAGGCATGGCTGAGAGGTGACCAGTAGGTCCCAGTGAGTTAGCTGAAAGTCACTGTGCCCACCCCACCACATGTGCCCTGCCATCACCCAGCCCCTCCTCGGGACCCTCCGGACCTCCCCACCACTTCAAAAGGCAACGTTGAGCACCGGGGGCCCCAGTTCCTGTACCAGAGCTGTGACCGGCGTCCTTTCTGATGGTCGGTGCCCAGCTCCGGAGAGCCGGCGCCAGCTCTCCTCAACAGCATGGACAGGGTGGGTGGGCGGCTCCAGAGGGATCGCAGGTGCCGCTTAGCCACTTCCTTCTCTCTCCTGTCCCCGCTTTCCCTCTGCTACCCCCTCTTTCTGCCCCTCACCTGTCCCTTCCTCTTGCTGGGGTTGCCCTGAGTAACACAAATGCAGAGATCGATCATCTGGCCGGGCCTCTTCCCGAGGGAAGCCTCTCCTAGCTGTCCACCCCCGCCCCAAATCCCTGAGAAGCTCTCTTGATGCCACGCGGCATCTCTGTCCTCCTGCACGCTTGTCCGTCTCATCCTGGTGATGTCAACACGAGGCATGGCGGTGCTATGGCAGCAGCTGTGTGAGCAAGTGGATCCAGCCAGAGTGGTGGATACAGGGCTCGGCCCTCTGGGACGCAGTCAGCTCTCCTCCCTGCTCAAAGCTTCTAGCCCAGCCCCTCATCTTCCCATCTCCTTCTGAGCTCCTCCCTCCCACATTCACTCATTATTCACCTGAGACTTCCTGACTACATGCCAGGCTCTGTTTCCAGTATCTGGGATACAAACTTGACCCTTAGACCCCACTTGCAGGAGCTCAGAGCCTCAGCATCAGATAGGATGCTATCTTTGCTTCCCTCTCATGAGGTCTCAGTTTCTTGGGGGAAGGGGAGTTGTCCATTAGTCACTTTTTTCAAATTTACCAAGGATTTTTGTCTTTTACTTTTTTTTTTTTTTTCCAGACACAACAAAGACTTTTTATACCATCCGTGTTTTCCCTGGAGGAGAGATCAGCTGGGTCCCGGGTCCCTGGGGAGGCGTCTTGCACATCCAAGGCTCCAAAATCCATGAATCTTGATTCAAATCCTAGCTCTGCTGTTTGCAAGCTGTGTCACCTTGGGCATGTTTCTTAACCTCTCTGTGCCTCAGTGTCCTTCTCTGTAAAATGGAGTTGGTGACAACACCTTTTCCATGGGATTGGAAGGATTCATGAGAGAATTCCCGTGAGGGGCCTGACACGAGTGCTCAGTGAGCGGTAGCATGAATATCACTCTGCACATGCCCAGCCCCTTCTCCACCAGCAGAAATTCCATCGCCCTCCTTCCCCCAGGGATCCTAGTCCTGGCATTTAAATTAGATCATATTTTTTCTTGTTTTGCATTCTTCACCCTTGATAAGATCTCAATTAGCAAGAATGTATTAAGCATATTCTACCTAAAAGATTTTGCAAGACTTTAAGATTACCTCATCCCAGAGCTTTGTTTCCACAGAGTTTAAAATGTAGCTGGGGAAGTAAACATGGAAAGAGAGTTTAGGATAAAAAGCACGGGGTCACAGGTATCACTCAGTGGATCAGCCGCCTTCTGAAGCAGTGAACTCTCTGTCCCTGGAAGCATCCAAGCAGAGGCTGAGAGACCACTTGTTGGGAATTCCAGGGGCATGCACTGTTTCGGGTAAGTCCTACCAGGTTGCAGAGGAAGGAGCCGTCTTGGAATAGGCCAGATCTGCGCCTGGTCTGACCATGTTCCTTGGGTCTCTATTTTGCCAAGCAGGGCGGCAAGATACAGCCCACGGGTAAGAAGCATTCCTCAGAGATGCCGAGAGGAATGTGGCCAACGGTGGTTGCAGGCTTGCAAACACCCTTCCACCTGGGTTGCAGGATGCCTGGAGCATCCGATTGGGCCATTTGCTTTGAGGCCAGACTGCCTTGGCCTTTCAAGACCTGGGGCTGACTCTCGGGTGTGGGAATTCCTAAAGCTGGAGCTGATGAGGACAGGAGGGAGGGCTACCTTGGAGCAGGGGGATGGGCCCAGTACCGTTTCATGCCTTGAGGTGATGACTTGAAGTTTACCCTCAACCACCTGTGATGCTACACCTCTGGCTAAGTGTTCTACTCAATAATGGAATTGACTGCCCAGATTTAGGGTACCAGAGGAGGGGGAAAGGTTGGAATTTCCAAGCAATAGAGGCAGTGCCGTGTGGAGGTCAAGAGCAGAGCTCTAGTGTCTTGGCTCGAATCCTGGCTCCATCACTTCCTAATTGTGGGATCACATAAAATGGCTTCTCCGTGCCTCAGTTTCCGCATAGGTAGAATGCGTGAAGATTAGATGAGTTAATACATGGAAAGTGCTCAGAATTTATTGGCCACGTAGAAAAGCACCGCCTAAGTGTTGGCTGTTGTTTTGTTGCCTGTCCTCTAGGGTGGAAGCAGGCATCACTCTCTCAACGGGGGAAGGGTTGTAGGGGACACAACAGTGAATAAAACCCCTCTGTCCAGGGGAACCCACCCATCCTCCCAAACTGCCACCAAAGTTTCAGAATTCTGATGTCCCTTATCCTAACAGATGTATGTTAGGCAAGGTACCGTGAACTTAACAAACATTCTTTAAATTAAAAAAAAATTTTTTTTAATTTAACAGACTTTTTTTTTTAATGAACGCACCATTTTACTCCAAATTAATTTAAAGAAATAGTAAGAGGTTTATAACAGCTGGGGACAGAGATTGTCACAGTGGCACTGTTATACCCGATAAAAAGATGGAAGCAACATAAATATCTCACAAGAGAAGTATAAATACATGTTTTTCCATCCATTACATAGCTAGTATGGAAACATTTGTATCTCACGTTCTTCTCAAAGCCTATTTCAACTCATGGAAAACTGCTTATGACATTCTTATGAAAATTATTTACAACATAATTATGACATAGGTGAAATACACTGGTTGTAAAAGTACACAGTATGTAAAATATATAGTCCTAATTTTGTATCTATACAAATATCATGACGAAACAACTAGAAGTATGTATACAGATGAGTGATTATCACTTTCTCTGCCATGAATTTCTCCATTTTCTCAATTTTTCACAATGAACATGGGTTATCTTTATGGTCAATGAAAAGGACAGCAAAAGCCATTATTATGATTATATTGTCGCTATCAGTTGGGTTTCCATGGCTCTAGAGTTTTTACTCCCATTTCCCCTGATGTACATGTCTGGAGAGATACTCACAGAGAGGATGGCTCTGTGTTCCCATGACCAGGGCTGGTCCCTCCTGGTCACTGCCCACTGCGAGAAGGATCCATGGGGACCACATTGGCTCTGGGCTTGGAGGGGTCCCTAACAGACGTTTATTAAAAATCTCCTTGGTCCAGATCACTCTGTGAAGAACTAAAGATTCAGAATTAAGTAAACAGTTCTCTTTCCTCAAGGAACTCACCGGCTGGTCTGGGAGAGAGAATCCGATTGCAGAAATGTTGACAGTAATGGGCAGTTACCTGCATCTGCGAGATGCAGGTAATCCCAGAGGGTGTGAGCCGCCTGCCCAGGGGGCTTGTCACTTGCCTGCCTCCCCGCCCCTTCCTCAACCTCTGCCTACCTATCAGTCTTGCAAGCCTCAGAAAGTGAGTTGGACCTCTAGGCTTCACAGTTCATATTAGTGAATGAAAATGAATTAACATAGAAATGAAACCTCTGATACGTTAGGAACCTGCTGGAACCCACCTCCGCAAGTCCTTCCCTTCCTTGCCTGCACCAGTGAGCACCCCCAGGTGACGCTCTACTTTGAGCTTAGACCTCTCTAGACACAGTGCCATTTAGTCAGGTGGTAAAGCCAGGTCTTGTTTCTAGGTGTTTCCGTACTCCTCCAACCCCCATTCCCACCCCCCACCCCCGAATACTCAAAAGAATGTGGCCCTGGGCTGCAGAGGAGCTCCTGGAGGCCTCAAGACATCCGGTTGACTGTCCCACTGTCATCTCTAAGGGGCTGTGCCCATCCCCAGCAAGTGCCCCAGCGCTGTGTCCCAGCCCTGACCCTCCTCTCTCTCCGGTCCCGTACCTGACCACCCACTGCACACTCCTTACTCCTGCTAGCAGACCAAGGACCACCTTTCCCCGAAGGTGCCTCTTTCTTCAAGCCTTCGTACCTCTGCCCGGACATCCCCTCCCACCTCCTGCAGCAGCTCAGTCAGACTCTGGGCCTCGGGCAGGTGGTGGGACTCAGTGCTCCTGTCCCTACAGTGATGGGGTTGGGGGGTACAGATGCCCTCAGAGGGCCCTCCCTGCTCCTGATTTTACATCAACCTGTCTGTTCTCACTTTAGGGTTTTGTGGGAGCCATTTTCCTCTCTCCTCCTTTCAAGCATGCCTCAAACCCTCCTCCAGGAAGCCTTCCTGATCAACTCCTTGAGCGCTGTGTGCTCAGTTCTGCTGGCAGCAAATAGGCGTACACCAATGCTGATGCAAGGGCTTCATGGGGGCCTTAGCCCTTCATAACCTCCATTTCCCAAAAGGCTACCCAAATATACACACCCTAAGGAAAAACAGAGAGCCTAGTATGGAAGTGTGACCTCCAGGTAAGTTTTCCAATAACTGCCCCCCCACCGGCCACACTCCACCCCATCCTAGCCACCACCACCACCCCCAGCCCGACTGCCTAGAAATTCTCACAGCCTATGGTCTGCGCTCATGTGTCCAGGTTTCCAACGTGTTAGGTCTCTTCTCTGGGTTCAGGTTGCAAGCTGCCTGGGTTGAAGAGGGCCGTGTCCTCTTGAGTGTGCCTCCCCCAGGCGTGCCATCCCACTCCCCAATTGCTTTGTTAGGATAATGACACCAGTTGGTGACCAAGTAACGTATTTATAGTTATTGAGGTGCTTTCATGCATGGTAGCCCATTTTGCTCTGAAAACACCCTGTGTGGTAGACAGGGCATGTGGGATGACCCCATGCAATGGATGTGGAAACTGAGGCCCTGGGAGGTTTAACACCTTGCACATAGTTAATTAAGTGACAAAGCAAGGCCTCCCACCAGGTATGCCTGCCTGCCTCACTGCCCTGTGAACTGCTTTGCTTGCCAGCTCAGGTTTTAATCCGTTCCAGTGTCAGGGCTGTTGAGCAGGGACCCCCCAGGGCTGACGGAGGAGCCAGAAGAAGCAGATTTGACTTCTAATCTGACTCACGCAGCTGGTTCAGAATGCAGCCAAAATGGTGGAATTTGGTCCTGCTTCCACTCCCCTTCCCCTCTTCCACAGCTGCTTTGACATCCTCTTGCCTCCCTCTGCACCCCTCCCTCCCCACCCCCAACTTTGGGAGCCGTGGGGTGGGGTCCCAGGAGGATGTGAGCCTATGGACAGGCGGGATGTTTTTCCTACTCTATTGTTCTGCCCGTGCCCATTGTGTGGGCTGAGAGCAGGACGTCACCAAGTCGCCTGGCAAACTTTCAGCAGAGCTGGGGAACATTTCCGGAGGGAACTGACCCATTATAAATGGCTGAAGCTTTTTACAAGCTTTGGTATTTCTTTGGATCGGCCGGACTGGGGGAGCCAGGGAAAGGAAAGACTTGAAGACTTCCGGTTCCTGGCAGCCAACTGCAAGGCTGAAGGTCCCAGGGACCTTGGCAGGCCTGAGGTTTGCCAACACCTAACCCCAACTTGGGATGGCTCACACCTGAGGGTAGGAATGGACCTAGTCACCTTGAAAAGCTTTACTGTGCTCACGCAAGGGGAAGTGCAAGGTCAGAATTGTTTTAAAGCTGTTCCGTGTTTGCTGTGGGGTGAGTAATGCTCAGTGTTTTCAACTCACAGCTCTTCCTTCCCAGGGGAGGCATTTATTTATGCATCTCTCTTTACCACTAGACTGGGTGTGCCTTCAGAGAGGTTCCTGGATGCCAGGTGCTTTGCATCAGTTTTCTCATGGTTTGATTGAATCCTGGCAGCAAGAGGATTATAGGCAGGTATAGTACGCCGTTTCTTACAGATGCGGAAACTGAGTCTCACCAAGGTTAGGAATTAGTTCCAGCCCACGCAGCTACTTCATGGCAGAGCTGGGATTTGAACTCAGGTCTGTGACACTCCACAGTCCACGATCTGCAGCAGGATTTCTCAAACATTCCCTTGCATAAGAGTTGACTGGAGTGCTAGCTAAGAATGCAGATTTTGGGGCCCTGCATTCTCCCCAATTCTAATTCAATAAATCAGGGTGGGGCAGGAAATCTGCATTTTTGCCAAATAACAGGGGATTCTGAAGCACTTGAGCCACAGGTTGAGAAACACTGCCTTGGGGGTTGGTCTCCGTTTTTTTTTTTTCTTTGCCGGTACGCGGGCCTCTCACTGTTGTGGCCTCTCACTGTTGTGGAGCACAGGCTCCGGACGCGCAGGCTCAGTGGCCATGGCTCACGGGCCCAGCCGCTCCACAGCATGTGGGATCTTCCTGGACCGGGGCGTGAACCCGTGTCCCCTGCATCGGCAGGCGGACTCTCAACCACTGCGCCACCAGGGAAGCCCCTGGTCTCCGTTTTATGATTTTAGCCAAGAGAGCAGCATCCTGGACTAAAAACAGAGGCGCAGCCCCAGGCCCCTACTGAGACCTCAGGAGGTGGCCCTGTCCCCTCACTTGTCCCTGCCTATGTGTGAAACCCAGGAGAAGCAGCCTGGAGCCTCAGAAGACAAAGGGAACCCGTCTGCAGCATAGAAAATTCTCCCATCACCCTTTATAATATTTGAAACACACAAGATAGGAAACTGAGCAACAAAGTCAGAATAAAGGGGCCCTCGTTCACCCCTCAGACTTTTCTGGACCCCTGCTATGGGAAAGGGCTTGGGACAGACTCCTCTGAAGTTGCAAGTACGGCTGGATGCATCAGGAACCTCCTGCTTCAGAGTTACCTGGGGGTTTGCTAAGATGCAGAGTCCTGGGGCCCATCCCAGGCTTCCATAGCCAGAATCCCTGGGGGGTAAGCTCTAGGTGAACTCATTTTGCTTTAAATGTGTTCCCCAGACAATTCTGAAGCAAATAGAGGTTTGAGAACTGGTGGCCAGAGGGCCTGGGAAGGAAAGGAATTCCTGAAGCTGAGGACCCCAGGAGGGCCCCAAAGCTACAGCCTGGGTGGGAATCCCTGGGGTGCAGCTGTGGACTAGTGAAAGAGGTACCACACTTAGTGTGTGTAATTCTGGGTTTGAACCCTGGCTTGGCCACTCTGCACTCCTGGGCAAGTGACAACCTCCCTGAGCTCAACTCCTCACAGGTCAAATGAGGATAATCCGGTCCACCTCTGCGCCTGGCTGTGAAGACCCAGTGAGCACACAGTGGGCACTGAATGGACAGCAGCAGGTGAGCGGTGGAAGAAGCTGATTCTAAGTTTTCAGGCGATGCTGACAGGGCTCCCAACAGCATCCAGCTGCCACAGACCCACTTCACTCTCTTGGAGAACCAAGGGCTGGGTTGGGCGATGGGGGTCAGAATTCAGAATCTTGACTTGTGGACTCTGATGGAGTGGCCTGGGACACCCTCAGAGGGTCAGAAGCCCGGAAGCCCTGAAGCCCCGTGGTCTGAAGGACCCTGAAGCCCAGGTCGTGTCCGGAGGGCTGTTTCCACCACTCCACTCCCCTGTCCGTCCACTTCCCAAACCCTCAATTTCACACCAAGAATCACACCATAAGCATGGGCTCTGAGAGGTCAGCCCAGGGGCCCTTCTCCGTATGACCCTCACTGCTACTCAGTCTTGTTTCCCTGGAGTTGTCTCTGTTGAGCTGGGGGACCTAACTGTTCCTCTCCTCCTTCCCATCTTCACCCTTGGGTGCCTCCAAGGACCCCTATCCCCTCTTCCTTGACCATTACGCCCTCTTTAGAGGCTCCTTTTCCCCCTCTCCCTCTCAGGAAGCCCAGGGGTCATCCTCAGGCCAACTGCTAACTCCCTCCGGGGAAAAGATCTGAGAAACCAATTCATACCCAGTGGGTACACTCAGCAGGCCAGAGGCCCTCCCCTGGAATAGGTGCACTTTACAAGCAGCTGTAAGAAAGCAGTCCAGGGGGACCTGAAGAGGGCCTCTCCCCTGGCAGTACCACCTTGAGGTTAAGAGTACAAGCTCCGGAGACAGAGGGTTCGTCCTGGCTAGACCATGCATTAGCTGAGTGACCTTGTGCCACCTGCTTCAGTTTCCTTATGTATCAAACAGAGAAATAGCAAACGTATCCACTTCTTTAATGCAGGCACGTATTAAGTCTCAACATGTCTGGCACATATTAAGTACTCAATAAATGTTAGTCATTATTGCTCATTAGTGGAAGGATTTGGGACATTTACTAGTCTGGATTTCATAGGTTAATGCCTGTGTCCATCCGGGGCTGTGTGCCCACCAAGTCCAAGCTTAGCCCTAGCTGTCATCTAAAGGGAATGCTGCACATGGGGCCAAGTGTCTGAGTTCTTGAGCTGGGATTCATCATCTTGGTAAATCTCCTTGGGAATAAGGATGAGGGCAACAGCGGCTGGATTAGGGGAGAGTCTCTATTAGTATCTCTTAAGCCAGGGCTTAAGGGAAAGCATAGGTGGATATGAAGGGAATTTGACATCTGCTTCTCTCTTAAGGTTCAGTTGCCTGTGGACTGGGGGTAGGGCTTGGTAAATCACTGGGTTTCTGCACTCTGAGATCCTGGGAAGGAGTGGGATTCTCTGACAGCTTTGTTCCTCTGTACCAGTCTGTGAGTCTGCGAAAAGGCAAGTAACAGGCTCAAATCCTCCAAGAAAGGGGATGGAGGGGTGGGGCCTGTTCTTCCTGCTCCTATCATCTCCTTCCCTTCTGGCTAATTTCCCTCTCGATAGGAGCAGGCAAGAAGACTCAGAAGGCTTCTGGAAGAGATTGGAAGTCTTCAGGGCAAATGTCACCTCATCTCCCAGCCCCACTTTTTCCAACAGACATGAAAAAATACCTCCTCTCCCTTGGGCAGACCAGCCACCCTGGGGAGAGCCCTTTCTCCTCAAACTGGACCACTGGGGACTAATTCTTGCCCACCATGGGTTTGGAAGATGCAGCTCTCTGTGAAGAATGCCGCTAGGTAGAGGGCTCCACCAGGATGGGAGCAAAGACTGCGGCCAGGTCAGGCAGGACAGCAAGATCACGCCCCAGAAACCCACGAACAGAAAGGAGACACCAAAGTGAAGTGAGCACTGCAGCCAACAGTAACTCTCTTAGCACCTCCATCTCACAGAAGGTGGAGGAAACCACAAGAGAGCCGTTGGGCCCACACTCTCCCGACGTTCATCCTGAGTCAGCGCCTGGGCTGCTCCCGGAGGCTCAGTGACTCATAAGACAAGGGCCACAAGCATGAGGAATCCAGTCCAGAGGGAGACAGTGTGTCACCTGGGCACAGAGGAGGGCGCCACTGATTCTCTCTAGGCGGGAGAACATTGAAGCTGGACACTGAAGGCTAGGTTGCATTTCTACAGGACAGTGGGGAACAGCAAAGGGGACTTGTTCAGGGGTCACAAAGCCTCCTGTGGGGGGCAGGGGGAGGGGTGATAGTAGAGGATGGAAATGTAGGCAGGGCCTCGAAAGGCATATTGAAGGCACTGACCTTTACCCTGTGGACTGAGGGGAGTGGAAACACACATAATTTTTTTCCTGATTATTAGAAGCAATATACCTTTGGCATAAAAACCAGAGAAACAGGGCTTCCCTGGTGGCGCAGTGGTTGAGAGTCTGCCTGCCGATGCAGGGGACACGGGTTCGTGCCCCAGTCCGGGAAGATCCCACATGCCGCGGAGCGGCTGGGCCCGTGAGCCATGGCCACTGAGCCTGCACGTCCGGAGCCTGTGCTCCGCAACGGGAGAGGCCACAACAGTGAGAGGCCCACGTACCGCAAAAAAAAAAAAAAAACACAAAACACAAAAATCCAGAGAAACAGAAAAAGTATAAAGAAGAAAATTAAAATCACTCATATGTCAACTACCCAGAAATAACCACTGAGGTTTTCCTTTCAGACTCTTTCTTATAAATAAGAGACCTTTAAAAAGGGTATATGTAGGATAGATACAACATGTAATATATAGTCATATTAATATAGCAAAATGCATATTTCATATTAAAAGATTATGTTATGTTAGAACATAATCTGAATTCAGAGAATATATCAATTAACATACAAGTTATTATATAATAACTTAGTATAATATAGTTCATTTTAAAGAAAACTAAATTGAGATGTTATAAAGAGGGAGTTTTCATTTTTATTTGTTTATTTTTAATAGACAACACATTCGTGTGCTCCATAATTCAGAAGGCACAAGAGGTTATATAGTGAAAATGTCCCTATTGCTCCATCCCCTACCATCTAGCTCTCCTCCTTGGACTCAATAAATGTTGTTGTAACCTTCCAGGAGTTTTATGCATAGACAAGAAGATAAACATATTATTTTCTCCCCCTTTGTTACACAATTGTTAGCCACTTATTCTGCATCCTTCAGTTTTTACTTAGTATATCTTGGATACCATTTCCTATGAATGTATAAAAAATCCTCTCATTTTTATGGCTACATACTTTTCCATCATATGAATGTATTCTAATTTATTCAGCAAGTCTCTACTAATAGTCATTTGGGTTTTCTCTAATCTTTTGCATTTATAAACAGTGCTGCCATAAATAACTCTACATATGTCGTCTTGCACAAGTAAAACTCCATATGTAGCATAACTTCCTAGAAGTGCAGTTACAGGTCAAGGGTCAGGTGCAGTTATAATTTTGATGCATATTTCTTAACAGCCCTCTGTAGAGGTGATACTAATTGCTTTAAAATGTCCCTCTTTTGATGTAAATGAGGGATAAAATCAGGTCTGAACTTAGAGTATAAGGAGGCTGGATTAGAAGTGGGCAGGCAGGAACCAGTTTGGAGGCCACTGCAATAGTGCAGGAGAAACCTGCCTAGAACTGAACTATGGGTCAGGACCATTGGACAGAGGAGCCGGAGCCCTGAATTCAAGAAACATTCTGGACTTAGAACTGATAGGATAGAGACACAAACTGGCCTTTGGATGTGAGGGTGCAAAGGTCTCTAACAGAGTGACTGGGTGGGTCTGGAAATGGCGTCTGAAGTAAAAAGGTGAAACAAAAGCTGCAAACAGAGAAGGAAGGAGCCCCCTGGAGTCTCGTTTCTCGAAGTGTAGAGACATTTATTATAATAATGCTCTTACTTTGTTTCTCCTACATCAAGGAAAATGACCTTCACTCTGGAAAAGGTAAAACAGACACATTAAGAGGGAACTGAAGATTCCCCTTTAAAAAGACAGGTTATTGGTCACGTGTGTTCGACACTTCTCCTTCCTGACCCCACGAAAATGATTATAAAGCAATGAGCAACTGTTACCCTCCCAGTGATGAAGAGAACAGGAGAGAGGCCACCGCGGATAAACGTTCTCAGCAAATATATAGGAGCTGAGAAATGGAGAAGAGAGTGGTCACTGATGAAGTGGGTGGAGGACAGTGAACCCAGAGGAGCAGGCAGCGAGAGAGAGAGATGGCTGCACATTACCGCGGCAGAACCACAGTGGAGCTCAGGCCTCCGAGATGCTATGAGGGTGGACGGTGTAGAGGAAGCAGGAGACATAGCCACCGCTGAAGTGAGGAGGACTGGCCAACGGTACATGGAACAGTCAATTC
Source organism: Phocoena sinus (assembly GCF_008692025.1). Taxonomy (NCBI): domain Eukaryota; kingdom Metazoa; phylum Chordata; class Mammalia; order Artiodactyla; family Phocoenidae; genus Phocoena; species Phocoena sinus. The sequence continues at coordinate 152,008,672 of NC_045763.1, read as the reverse complement.
CCAAGCAACACACAGGGCAGCCAGGGATCCATCTCCAGTCGGAAGCTTCAGTTCAATGGTCCCAAAGCAGGGGCTTCCACCTCTAATACTGGAGTCCTCATGTGATGCAGGCTCACTGCCGAAATGAAATGAAATCTGCCACCTGACCAGCCCAGCCTCACTCTTAAATATGAAAAGACAAAGATCATCAGACATTTGAAAAAAAGCCTCTGGCATGAAAAATAATAAAGATAAACGGTGTGTGGGGGGGGTAACATAATGTCCATAATGGACATATTCCATTATTTCTCTTTAGAGAAATAATTTAGGAAACAGAAGACTAAAGAAATTTTCAGTAACTAATAGGTAATCAGGGAGATTTGAGGAGGTGTTGCATCCCTAAACAAGTATAGGATGCTATGAAAGGAAGATCAGAAAATAAATGTGAGCTCCTGGAAATAAAAGATAGGATTATGGAAATTGAAATTTCAATAGAAAGTGTTGGACGTAAGAGAATTAGAGAAGTAGTTTCACGTCTGGATAAGAGAAACATCCAGAAAAAAAGTAAAGAGAAAAGCAGAAGAGAAGAAATTCTCAAATAAGAAAATAAAATAATTCCCCAAAGCTGAAGGACAACTTGTAAAGGGGACACCAAGAATACAGCGCAATGAGTGAATAAGGGACCCACATATGAGCACCATCATGGTGAAATTTTAGAATAGCAGTGATAAAGACAGGATCCTAAAATTTCCCTAGAGGAGAAGAAAATTTACCTCTAAAAATATAAGAATCAGACTGGTCTCAGGGCTCTCATTAGCAAAGGCTACACTGATGCCTTCAACATTCTGTGAAAAAAGCAATTTTCAACAAAGAAGTCTATATCCATCCAAATTATCATTCAAGTGTGAGGGTGGAGCTATAACACTTTGAGAAGCTAGGGACTCAGAAATATCTATGACATACCGCCCACTCCTTTTTTTCTTTCTTTCTTTTTTAATAACAATTTTTTAAATTGAAGTATAGTAAATTTACAATGTTGTGTTAGCTTCAGGTGTACTGCAAATTGATTCAGTTACATATATATATATATATATATTCTTTTTCAGATTCTTTTCCATTATAGGTTATTACAAGACACTGAGTATAGTTCCCTGTGCTATATGATAGGTTTTTGTTGTTTATTTTATACATAGTAGTATATATACATTAATTCCAAACTCCTAATTTATCTCTCCACACACACATACACTCCTTTTTAAGCAATTACCTGAGATGTGGTGCAACAAAATGATAGCCTAAACAAAAACAAAGGGAGGGAGGGAGGAAGAGAAGAAGGAAGGAAGGAAAGAAGGAAGGAAGGGAGGGAGGGAGAGAGGGAGGGAGGGAGGGGAGAGAAAACAGTGGGACCCGTCAAGGGCATCAGTGAAAAGAAGTCCCCGACCAACAGCTATGTAAGAGAAAAGCAACACGCCCAAATTAGAGCATATAACGGAGAGGGCCCCGTGTGAGGTCCCTGGGAAAAAGAGGAACCTCGGAAACAGAATACTCGATAAGCTGAAAAGTAGGAAACAAACATGAAGAAATAATCATGGCAAGTAAAGAGAAGAAGAGGAGGGGGAAGGGGAAGGAGAAGAAAGGCAATCTGAAACTATGAAAAACTAAAACAAATAAAAGAAAGAAACATAATTATAGGACATTCCTGGCTCTGCAATAAACAACATTTACATTGTTACAAATGTAAACATTATTTATTGGTTTTAAACTTTTAGAACCAACTAATAGGCAAAGCACAGAAGACTTAATTATGGTTAGAAAATTATATATACAGGTAATCAACTTTGAGCATTTAAAGTAAATGTTCAGAAGACAGAAGCTGGGAAGGGGAGCTAAAAGGGAAAGGTAGGAGTGATATCCTTATCCTTCAAAATAGTGAGTCAAAACTACTATCCATAGCTGATGGTATGAGAAATAAAGATATAAATATGTTACTTAAAGCAACATACGTAATCAACAGCTTTATTTTTATTTTATTTAGAGGAATTAAATAAAAACAGTTATACAACCATGTTGTGAGTAGGGTGGGGGAGAGTTATTTGGATGATATATATGAACTAAATCCTTATTTTTCATAGTTATAAATAAAGAAAGGATGTTTTAAACTGAGAAATCCAGAAACGGCCACATAAGCACATTATTTAGAGATATAGAAGTCATTCCCAGAATAAAGAGCTAAAAGATTTAGAAGCAGTTGCCTCTGGGAGCAGGACTAGAGGGGGAAGGAATGAGGTGGGACTGTTCCTTGCAGGCTCTTCTGTTCTACTTTATTTTTAACCATGTACATGAATTACTTGGATATAAAAATTTAAGTACATCACAAGATAGATGAGAGCTTATGTGGCTGCAGATGAATTCTGGGGGCCAGATTCAGATGAATTAGACACAGGGTCATGAAATACCTTGCAGGTAGGACTGAAAAACAACCTGGGTAAATGATGAGGACATTGGAGATAAGAAAATGTTCATTTTCACAAAGAGACAGAAGGTATTTCTGGAAACTATATACCAAATGGCTCAATATAGAATCCTGGCAAAATTCTAGCACAGATTATTAAACAGATGGCTTGGGAGTGTTTTGTGATTTATTTATTTATTTATACTCTGCCTCCTTCCAAAAAGAAGGATTTGTAGTGGCTTATAGAGAGACGTACAATACAATAAGATTTTTAAAAATTTTAATGAGAAAAGAGTCTCAAAAAGTTAAACTTAAAAGTACTATATGATCCAACAAATCCACCTGTAGGTATATACCCAAAAGAACTGAAACATGTTCACATTAAAAACTTGTAAATGAATGTTTGTAGCAACATTATTCATGATAGCCAAAAGTGGAAACCCAAATGTCCATGGAAAAACAAATGTGGTACATCCATTTTGAACAATGGATATTATTAGGCTATGAAAAGGAATAAAGTATTGATACATGCTACAATGTGAGTGAACCTTGAAAACATTATGTTAAATTAATGAAGCCAGACATAAAGGGCCACATAATTATATGACTCCGTTTATACAAAATGTCCAGAATACACAAATCCATAGACAGAAAGTAGATCATTGATTGCCAAAGGTTGAGGGGAAGAGGGATTGAGCATGGTAATGGGGTGATGAAAATGTTTTGGAATTAGGTAGTAGTGATGTGAATATACTAAAACCCACGAACTGTACACTTTAAAAGACTGTATTTTATAGTATGTGAATTATATCTCAGTTAAAAAGCATTATTATGGGGAAGATTGAGGAAAGGAGGATGAAGAGAAAAGGACAGAAAATAAAGAGGAATCAAGTCAGTAGACAACACATATACCGTTAAAATTCCACATAGGTGATAAAGGTGGATCACGACTTTGACCGTGAGCTTTCCAGCAGCCACTACAAGCTTGGAAAATAGTGTTAATTAAATGATTCCCAGCATCCATAAGATAAACATGAAATGGTTGCTCAGGAGAATCACAGATTTTCCTGGTGCCCAATAGAAATTTCTGTGTGTCTTTGTATAGTGGTCCGTTGGCAACAACATCCCTACCATAACTCCAGTCACGTATCTTCAAGTTGCTCAAACTAGGCATAAAGTCCAAGGATAATTCAGTAAAGGCACTTTAATGAGGGGCCTAAATGGTGTGGGATATGCAAGCAGCTCTTGTTGATAAAATGTGGATTCTCTGGAGCAGTGGTTTCCAACCTTGGCTGTGCATTAAAAAGCCCTGGGGAGCTTTTGCAAACTACCAACGCAAGACTCCATCAACCAGAAAGTCTGACTTTTATGAGATTCCAACATACATACTGTCCCCAACTTACGATGGTTCGACTCCTGATATTTTGACTTTACAATGATGTGAAAGCGATATGCACTCAGTAGGAGCCATACCTGGAGTTTCGAATTTTGATTTCTGGGCTATCAATATGCAGTACAATATTCTCTCATGATCCTCCTGGGCAGTGGCAGCGAGCCAAAGCTCCCAGTCAGCCAGGGGATCATAGAAGTAAACAACCAATACAGTTACAACCATTCCTTACCTGTAAGACCTTTCTGTTTTTCACTTTCAGTACAACTTTCAATCAATTACATGAGATATTCAACACTTAATTATAAAATAGGCTTTCTGTTAGATGATTTTGCCTAATGGCAACTGTAAGTGTTCTGAACACGTTTATGGTAGGCTAACCTAAGCTATGATGTTTGGTAGGTTAAGTGTATTAAATATGTTATTGGGGGGTGGGGGGGCTTGCAGGATATCAGTTCCCTGACCAGGGATTGAACCTGGGCCATGGCAGTGAAAACCCGGAATCCTAACCGCTAGGCCTCCAGGGATCACCCTATTAAATGCATTTTTGACTTAATGATATTTTCAGCTTACAATGGGCTTATGGGGACGTTACTCCATGGTAAGACAAGAAGCCAAGTCTGAGAACTACCGACTAAATACAATAGATGACTTGTACATCCCTCATGGAGTCCTCTATGAATATCATTTCTTCCTCAGTTTTTCATAAGTTCAAGGTTATGACAGTTAAACATATATTCACATGGCTAATATTTTCTGAATGCCTGCTATGTGCCAGGAAGGTGCTGTATAGTGCCCCTGAGAATTAATGTGTGACTCAACTTCTATCCTCAAAGAGCTGACATTTGATCCACATTATGAACACCCCAGCTGGTGACCACAAGAAAGGGAGGTAAGTGAGGAGATGGAGGGAACACAAGGCAGGCAAAAGAGGCATCCTGAGTTGGTGGGGAGCCCCGGTAGAACATATAGCTCATCTGAGCCCTGAAGGAAAGGTTCATTAGGAAAGAGGAGGGTGGAGAATGGTGCAGTGCGTTCAGTATTTTTCTCCGTGGTTTGGGTGAGTACAGTCATCCCGTGGTGTCGCAGAGGACTGGTTCCAGGACTCACCACGGATATCCAAATCTGTGGACACGCAAGTCCCATAGTCAGCCCTCCATATCCCAGGTTCTGCACCTGAGGATTCAACCAACCTCAATACTGTATTTACTGAAAAAAAGCTGTCTATAAGTGTACCCACGCAATTCAAACCCATGTTGCTCAAGGGTCAATTGTATTAGTAAATATACATTATGCATGTGAGGTGCCATCCTTCTCTGGAACAGCTGGAGGAGCAGCCCTTCTGCTGCATGGCTGAATTGGAACCCGAAGCATGCTGGCAGGGAAGAGGAACCCAAAGAAAAACTAAATGAGACACGGGAGCAGGGGAAGGCAACGGAGAAGTGTGAACAGCACCAAAGAGTGTCTACCAGCGGCTTTGCATATGCTCTAATTTCATCCCACCATAACACTGTACGAATTTGACATTTTACAATTGAAGAAAATTAGGTTTATCATGTCAAGCCCTGAGTTGTCATGGCCAAGTGTGGGCCCAGAACATAGTCCAGGCCTGACACACTCCCAGGTCCAGATTCTTTCCATTATTCAACGTATACCAAGGCTTATACTTGGATTCAATACATCGACTGCTCATAAATGAGATGGGAAGACTTGGTTTAACAGCAGCTCTTGTGGGGGAAAATGTTAATAGCTATAAGCTCAAGCACAAGTCTTAGGTGTGTAAGTCGGAGTGTGAGAGGCAGATGGTGTCATGGGAAGGATCCAGTGTTTGGAATCGGGATACCTGGGCTCAAAATTCAGCTTCAATACTTACTAGGTGTGTGATTTGGGGCAAGATACTGTGCATTCCTGAGTCTCAGTTTCCTAATCTATAAAAGGGGATAATAAGGCCTATATCACAGGATCATTGTGAAGGTTACAGATAATGTAGGTACAGAAAAGAAGCAGATATTTACATTACTCAGTTATTACACATAACTGAGAAAAGACATATCCGGAGTATATCAAAAACTCCTAAATAAGTTTTTAAAAGACAGACAATCCAATTTTTAAAGTAGTCAGAAGACTTGAAGGGGCATTTCACAAAAGATGATATTCAAGTGACCAATAAGCACACGATAAGATACTGAACAGTATTTATCGTGAGGGAAATGCAAATTAAAACCACTGAGATAGCTTCTTTTCATCTGGAACCGCCATCTTCCAGTAATTCGCCAAAATGACCAACACAAAGACAAAGAGGAGGGGCACCTGCTACATGTTCTCTAGGCCTTTTAGGAAACACAGAGTTGTTCTTTTGGCCACATACATGCGAATCTACAAGAAAGGTGATATTGTAGATATCAAGGGAATGGGCACTGTTCATAAAGGAATGCCCACAAATGTTACCATGGCAAACTGGGAGTGTCTACAATGTTACCCAGCATGCTGTTGGCATCCTTGTAAACAAACAAGTTAAGGGCAAGATTCTTGCCAAGAGAATTAATGTGCCTATCGAACATATTAAGCAGTCTGTGAGTCGAGACAGCTTCCTGAAACGGGTGAAGGAAAACGATCAGAAAAAGAAGGAAGCCAAAGAGAAAGGGACTTGGGTTCAACTGAAGCTCCAGCCTGCTCCACCCAGAGAAGCACACCTCATGAGAACCAATGGAAAAGAGCCTAAACTGTTGGAGCCCACTCCCTATGAATTCATGGCATGATGGGTGTAAAGAAAATAAAAGACCTGGACTGTAAAACAAACAAACAAACAAACAAAAAACCACTGAGATACTGGTATACTACCAACACGATGATTAAATGAACATGGCTGCCAATGCCAAGTGTTGGCAAGGAAGTGGAGCAACTGGAACTCTAGTAAGTTTGTACTCTGATACAATCACTTTGGGTAACTGGTAGCATCAACTAAAGTTAAACCAACCCCACAACCTAGCAATTTCACTTCTGGGCACTATCTCAATAGAATGAGAGCTTATGTCCACCAAAAGGCAAGTACATGAATGTCCACAGCAGCTTTATTTATAATAGCTCCAAACTGGACACAACCTGAATGTCCATCGATAGTAGACAGGATAAATAAATTGTGGTGTATGCATATAATGTTCTCCTATATAGCAATGAAAAATAATGAACTACTACTCTCATAGACACAACATTGAGCAAGTACAGTACTGTTTCTGGGGTGGGTGCTGGAAGTGTTCTATATTTTGATCTGGGTGGCAGTCACCTGGCTATGTAAATACATATGTAAAAATTCAGTGTGTTCACTCAAGGCTCATGCACTTTAATGTATGAAAGTTTAACCTCAATTTTAAAAAGTAAACAAAAAGTTATTGTATGTCATGTGCTTGGCACAGAGTGGGCACTCAATAAATAGCTGTCAAAACTCTCCTTTTCTAGAGAAGAGGAGGCAGCAAACTCATTGCACTGTGTGCTGAATAGGCCACTTGGGAGCCCTGGGTGTGGTGCTGGGAGCCTCCCTTTTTAAGAGGGTCACTGACAATCAGAGCATGACATGATGGGGAGATAAGGATGGCAAGGGGTCTGGAACACATAGTAAATGAGGAATGGCTGAAGGAAGTGGAGAGAATGTTGGGGACAATAAACCTTAGGAAGAACATGAAGAATGTCTTCAAGTAGTCAAGGGCACTCTGTAGAATGGGAATTAGACATTTCCTTTGTGGTTCTAGGGCAGTGATTCTCAAACTGAAGCTGCAACTGAATCCCCTGGAGGACTTATTAAAACAGATTACTGAGCTGCACCCCCAGAAATTCTGATTCAGCAGGACCAAGAATCTGCTTTTCTAGCAAGTTCCCAGGCCAAGCTGCTGCTGGTCCAGGGACACACTTTGCTAGTGTAACTGAGCAGGGCAGAACTCTCACAGCAAGTGTTTGCAAGCAAAGTAAGGGTTCGTCGCAGGGCACCAAGCAAGGAAGTGGAAGACAAGCCTAAGATCCACTCCCTCTTGGTCCTTGAGTTAGGGGTTTTTAAAAGGGAAAGACAAAGAAGCTGGGGTTAATCACCATCTTGTGACAGTTCTTACTCATAGTTTTGGGAGTCAGGATGCCTAAGGCTTATGAATCTCTTGTCCGGTGGTCCATGACCCAGGGGTCTTTTAGCTCATCTTGCCCAGGAGAAACAATCTGAGTCTGAACATTAATGACATTATAGACAACAGCAATTTTAGTCATCTGGCTCTGGGTGATCAGTGTTCAGTTAGGACACAACTAAGGTCAGAGGGGACAAGACAGGGAATAAAGTTTTGGATAGAGAGGTTAATCATAAACTCAGCAGGGGAACTTGGTTTGGGGGGACTCAGTTTCAATCCCTACTCCTGTTTTGACTTTCTCCATATCTTTGAAGGAATGGGGCAATGACTGCTCTGGCTACTTTCTGCTGAAAAGGGGCATAGTCCTGCCTCAATTTGGGGAATGGAAATATTGTACACCGAGTTGGAAATATTCCCACGTTCCAGGTTTTGGATCTAAATCTTGCATAATTAAATTCTTAGTGCCTTGGTCTACCCATTTTGGTGCAATAGCTTATAGCACATTTTATGCTCAGGTACCCAATTAGGAGTAGGACGAAGAGTGACAACCTGAACTTTTTTTCCCTTTTTGTAACTTGAACTTTAAGAAACCTTGGAAAATAGATCTCCTTCCCTGAGAAATTCAAGAAAATAAGCCTGAAAACCAGTCTGAACCTGGCACTTCTGGAGAGACTTATAGTAAAGAGTTGCCTAATTTTATCTAAGTAGGTTTTAACTTCAGTTGTAGTATTAATGTACAAATAACAGGAGCTATTAGCCACTACACATATGATTCCCTTTTCTACTAAAATCTAATCTAAAGCAATTTTATTGTCTAGTACTATTCTGGCTAAAGAATCTAGTGCCTTCTGCTGGGAGGCTATGACTTGAGCTGTTTCATTTGTTGCTATTCCCAAAGATATAAGAGGAGAGTTTGAGACCATAGATTGCAGTTGCTAGAAGATACTGTTTTTGAGAATAGCTGATGATGGGGCTTCCCTGGTGGCGCAGTGCTTAGGAGTCCGCCTGCCAATGCAGGGGACACGGGTTCGGGCCCTGGTCTGGGAGGATCCCACATGCCGCGGAGCAACTAAGCCCGTGTGCCACGTCTACTGAGCCTGTGCTCTAGAGCCCGCGTGCCCCAACTACTGAAGCCCACGCACCTAGAGCCTGTGCTCCGCAGCAGGAGAAGCCGCCGCAATGATAGGCCCGCACACTGCAACGGAGAGTAGCCCCCGCTCATCGCAACTAGGGAAAGACCACGCGCAGCAATTAGGACCCAACACAACCAAAAATAAATAAATAAAAATTAAAAAAAAAAAAAAAGAATAGCTGATGATGTCCTTGAGTCTGATACAGTTCAGAAAATTCAAATTTCAATAATACAGGAAAGTGTCTAAAACCATATCCACAATGGCCATCCAGCTCTACTTTGGATGCCTGAACCAATGTTAGTCTATTTTTTTTTTTTTTTTTTGCAGTACGCAGGCCTCTCACTGTTGTGGCCTCTCCCGTTGCGGAGCACAGGCTCCGGACGCACAGCCTCAGCGGCCATGGCTCACGGGCCCAGCCGCTCCGCGGCATGTGGGATCTTCCCGGACCAGGGCATGAACCCGTGTCCCCTGCAACAGCAGGCGGACTCTCAACCACTGAGCCACCAGGGAAGCCCTGTTGGTCTATTTTTTATTTCAAAATGCATTCTTTTCCTTAATGGTTAAAGCAGATGTAGAATGCATGTTTGAAAGGCCACAACACAGGTGGTTCTAATTAGCATAAAGTTTAAGTTAAATCATGTATAAGCCAGAATGACTTCCCTATTCTTCAATATGTGAACATTTCTTCTATCATTTCCCCTTGTGTTTGCAAATCTTTCAATAGAAAGCATTGATGATCAAAAATACTTGTCCCCCAATGCCAGGGTGGTTGTTGCCTGCCCTAGGTTCACCATGTCCCTTGGTGCCTCCTTTTGTTTATATATATTTGCCTAGTTATCACATTGAGAGAAAACTAATCAGACACAGCGAACAAGCTCAGAGGTATGCTAATGGGGAAACATTTTATAGACTATACATTTTTACCAATTATACCAAATTGTCACACGAATATCGTACATGTGCTTCTAGCAGTAGACTTAAAGCAAGCAGTGATATATGTCATGGGTAGTCATACTCTGTGACAACTTCACTAGAGAGTTTTCTTTCTATCCTGAACAGGGGTCTCCAAACCACAGGCCGTGGACTGGTACCGGTCGGTGGCCTGTTAGGGACTGGGCCGCACAGCAGGAGGTGAGCAGTGGGCGAGCAAGCGAGCGAGCAAAGCTTCATCTGCCACGCCCCATCTTTCCCCATCATTCATATTACTGCCTGAACCATCCCCCACCCATCCATGGAAAAATTGTCTTCCACGAAACTGGTCCCTGGTGCCAAAATGTTTGGGGACCACTGATCCTGAACATTGGAGGCAATAGTATGGTTACAAGTAAAATAATAGCTTCCGCTTTTGATAAGGAGACATACATTTGGTAAAAAGTTCAACTGAGTTGGTAGGATGCGTCTTACGGGTCTGGTCTGGATTCTTGGGTCAGCTGTCTACTACTGCTGTCATCATCATTTTTTTTTTTTTTTTTTTTTAAGATGTTGGGGGTAGGAGTTTATTAATTAATTAATTTATTTTTTGCTGTGTTGGGTCTTCATTTCTGTGCGAGGGCTTTGTCTAGTTGTGGCAAGTGGGGGCCACTCTTCATCGCGGTGCGCGGGCGGACCTCTCACTATCGCGGCCTCTCGTTGCGGAGCACAGGCTCCAGACGCGCAGGCTCAGTAGTTGTGGCTCACTGGCCTAGTTGCTCCGCGGCATGTGGGATCCTCCCAGACCAGGGCTCGAACCCGTGTCCCCTGCATTAGCAGGCAGATTCTCAACCACTGCGCCATCAGGGAAGCCCTGTCATCATCATTTTATGCTGATGTCACTTGGGGTTATCAGCCCTTTCTATAGACCTGATCAGGGCAGAGGCCCTTCCTAAAGGAAATATGAAGTCAAAAGTCAATTCCCTTCAGTTTTACTGAGATTGAGCTCCTTAGGACTACCTATTACGGGGCCTTTCTTCTAAGTTGGAGCAGTACTTTCCCATATGCATAATCTCTTGGTTGCAAGTTCTGGGGTATCTGATCTTCATCCAAAGATAGATTGCTGTGATAAGCTTCAGAAACAAACAGAGTATCCTTTTAATAATTCAATTAGACTTTACAATAATGTAACATACCAAGAAGGAGCTGTCTGGGAAGTGAGTCTTAAGCAGTAAACACAGACCTCAATGAACAAAACTAGAATTTAATATCCACTGAAACATAATCGTTTTTTCTAAAATTACCCTAATTTCTACCAAATTAAGACCAATTTTTTTTGCAACATAAGTCTGGTTTCAAGCTTGGCTTGATTATTTACATACATGTAATGGATCACAAAGGCTATTTTATTTTATTTTATTTTTTTGGCCACACCACATAGCTTGCGGGATCTTAGTTCCCCGACCAGGGATCGAACCCAGGTCCCTGCAGTGAAAGCACCGAGTCCTTACCACTGGACTGCCAGGGAATTCACAAAGGCTATTTTAAATTAGCTGTGTTGGAATTTTTCATAAGATACCGCAGATTGAACTTTTAAGAAGGCTCTCAAGACTGGGAAAGCTATGCCAAGGACTTGCCATCAGATTCTGCCTGTGGTATCTACAGATTTGGGTGAATTCCTCTCTTCTCAGTTTCCCTAACATATCTTGAGATTCCTGCACCAGTAAGGAGGTGGCCTTTCTTGTTCACCTGTTAAGGCTATTGGGAACTTAAGCATTTCCAATTTCTAGAGGGATCAGGTAGAGAGAAAAGGTAAATGTTTCGATTCTGCTTACAAATGTATAATTTACCAAGTTGCTGTTAAGTCATGATTAGCTGAAGGGGAATGTTTTCCTTACATTTGGAAAACATAGATTAAAAGCCAGCAGTATTTCAGACCAACAAAATATTAAAAATTATAACCATATTAATCAGATCACTCAGTCCTATGTAACTAATCCTTTTTGTTAACAGTTTTATGAAGCCATCAGGTTTTCCATTAGAATTCTTTAATTTCTTACTCAGTTCAGCAGTATGATCTGAAAGTTATCAGAAATCTGGACTTGTCAGAAAGTCCTTTCTATGAATCTTCTTGAAGATGAAGCATTTTTGCAAAGGCACTAGTGTAAAACAATAACTGTCCATGAATGACAAAAGACTTAAAAAGGCACAAAGATCTGATTACATTGCAATGACAAAGAAATCTGATTATTTTGGGGACATACGATATTAAAGGAATATAACATTATATCAGGACATATTCAAACCTTAGAAATTTCATATAATTTCTAGAAATTTTATATTAATGCCATTTTACCTATGAAATATAACCTAAGAATGTTTATTACCACTCATTTGACAATGTTTCTCATGTAATTTAACATTCCAAATAATCCTAAATTAGTTTAATATCTCTCTCTCAGATGCCTCAGAGGTCCTTGGAAACATCCCAAAGTTAGCTGGAGGTCAAAGGAACTTCAATTAGGATTTGATATTTGGGAAGTTTGTCAAAAATATTTTTTAAAAAATTTAAAACACTGGGTGAAATAGAATCATGGGTCACTGTGAAACAATACTTATTCACTTAACCAAAGTGATAGTAAATGATTTCAAAGGCAAATACAGAAAGTTACAATATGTCGCTTAAAAGGTGAAGAAACTTACAGTCTGTTATCAAAAGCAGCTCAATATTCCAAGAAAACTTTGTACTCTTAACACAGGGGAAACAAATTCTAGTTGTGCAGTTTTATCTTTAATATTAAAATTTACTCAATCAATTAAATGTACTCTAATTTTAGTCAGTCCTGACCACACATGGAATTCCCTTCTAAAGACTCTTTTTTTCTTATAAAACCTTGTACACTTCCTATATTCATATTAATTTGTCCCTTATTTTCTTTCTCATTTAGAAATAATGAGGGACTTCCCTGGTAGCCCAGTGGTTAAGACTCCACACTTCCACCAGAGGGGGCACAGTTTTGATGCCTGGTCAGGGAACTAAGATCCCACATGCTGCATGACGTGGCCAAAAAAAACAAAGTAGAATAAATTTTAAAAATTAAAGAAAAAAGAAATAATCACCTTTAGGACAAAATTATTCTCTTTTCCCTTAATAAAGCGCATTTCCATTGCTTATACCTTCTTTTCCCTCACATACAAAGATGTTTTCCTTATTAATTTTTAGTAGTTTTAATTACATATATTAATTAGAATTCTTAACCTTTAAAAACCTTAGTTTCTAGTGAAAACTTAGAAGGAAACAGTTATGAACTGTCTTTTACATTAGCATTCTATCCATACTCATGTGTCTCTTCAGGTCATATAAATCTTTTGCCTTTTACATTAGCATTCTGTAGATTGGCAAACATAAATAGTACTTATTGTTTCAAAAAACACATGCTTTCTTATAGAAAATATCTTGTTGTGGCACCAAAAATATTTATTAATAGTCCTAAATATCTTTAGCTTTCTGTAAAAAGAAGCCTACATTCAGTAATTAATGTCCCAGTATCTTATTTTATTTGGAAGTGACCTAGATATTTAATAAACTTCCATCATTTAACTTAATTTAGCAAAACTCTAAAGCTTCAAGCTACCAAAAATCGGGAGAGACTTTTCTTTTTTTTTAACAAACACTGGTGAAGAAGGATCATATTTCAAGTCAGAAATATTTTCTCAAGGACATTTTATATAGAGATTTTTTTTCCTCATAAGTTTTTATTTTCTCTTAGATAATTCTATCATTTCAAGACTTACCACTTATTCTTTTTTTTTTCAATTTAATTTTATTTATTTTTTTCTACAGCAGGTTATTAGTTATCTATTTTGGAGAAATTATTTTTAAGTAGACATTCCTAAAACATAATTATTCCTAAAGAGTTTACCTAAAAACTCTCATTTCATTTACATTTAATTTACTTATAAAAATTTCATTATATCAAGTTATTTTTCTTGATGAGAAATTTTTGTAACAGAAATAATAAGATCCCTCACAGATACAGAGAACAAACTTGTGGTTACCAACGGAGAGGGGGAAGGGGGAGGGGCAAGATAGGGGTAGAGGGTTAAGAAGTACAAACTACTATGTACAAAATAAATAAGCTACAAGGAAATATTGCACAGCACAGGGAATATAGTAAATATTTTATAATAACTATAAATGGAGTATATCCTTTAAAACTTGTGATTCACTATATTGTACACCTGAAACTTACATTATATTATAAATCAACAATACCTGAATAAAAAAAGAAAAAACAGAAAGGAAGAAATAAGATCTTTTTTGACTTTCAGTAAACCTAGGTATAATAAAAGTATTAATGTTGATGCCTCTAAAGACATGTCTATGTTAATTAAACCAACAAGCTTAAACTAACTTTTTAAATTTTTTTAAATATAAATTTATTTATTTATTTTTGGCTGCGTTGGGTCTTCGTTGCTGCGCGCGGGCTTTCTCTAGTTGCAGTGAGCAGGGGTTACTCTTCATTGCGGTGCGCGGGCTTCTCATTGCGGTAGCTTCTCTTGTTGCCGGGTGCGGGCCCTAGGTGCGCAGACTTCAGTAGTTGTGGCACGTGGGCTCAGTAGCTGTGGCTCACGGGCTCTAGAGCGCAGACTCAGTAGTTGTGGCGCATAGGCTTAGTTGCTCCTTGGCATGTGGGATCTTCCTGGACCAGGGATCAAACCCGTGTAGCCTGCGTTGGCAGGCAGATTCTTAACTACTGCACCACCAGGGAAGTTCCTTAAACTAACTTTAATACCAGATAATAATTTAATACTGAATATTTTGCAGATCACATGAACCTGAAATCAATTTGGGTTAGTTTCTTTTCTATTTCTTTTCTTTCTTTTTTTTTGGATTTTTTTTCACATTAGTTTTTAATTGAATCATATTAATGACAAAATAAATATGTGCTTGTTTTTTTATTAGTTTATTTTATATCTTTTCTATTTCTGAGAATTTAAATAAGTGCTTAATTTCCTTTCAGCCAATTAAACAGAGTTCACTTACAAATTAATTTTGATAATACCATCCAAAGGAAAAGACATGTATCTGTAATGCACACATAGACATATAGACAGACACAATCTCATAGCTTCATTTTAAAACTTAGTCATGAATCAGGTATTATAAAACTCACTAGTTTATAAATAACAGTTGGAATAAGTTAAGTTTAAAACGGTCTCTTTTCTCTTTTTTTCCCTCAGTCTGAGGAATTGGAAATGGTGTAGATAAGAGGAAGATAAAATTTCCTGAGAGCTGTGGTAGAATATTTACATCTCAAAGGCACAGGTAGAGAAAAGCAAGTTTTTCCTAGAAGCACGTGTTCCCTTAGGGTCAGAATTCTGAAAAGATTTTTTATCAAGTCAGCAACCCAGTTTTGGGGAACTATAACTAAAGGTGGTCTAAATTTGTAGTATCCTACAAGGCTATTTTTAGGAACTGAACTTTTGTTTGTCATGTCGGCCAATTAAAATACTGCATCTTCTTTGACAGAAATATACTTCTCTCTCTCTCTCTCTCTCTCACACACACACACACACACACACACACACACACACACACACACACACGACAGATGTCAAACCAATTCCAAAAGGTTTAAAGCCAAACCAATTCCAAAAGCAACCTTAGGCTCATACTTTTATCAAACCCAATCCCTCCCCCAATACCCAGCAATGGGCCTAGGAGGGCATCAATATACAAACCTAAAAGTTTTTGGCCTACACCATTGTGCTGGTTGTTTACCGGTAGATGTCTTCTAATCCAAAAACCATTCCTTCACCGCAAGCCTGGAATATTGCCTAGGCTGATGCTTGGTCTAAAAAGGAATTCCCCAGTTGGATCTCCTGGCCAAAACAGCTTCAGCTGCCGGATCTGCTAAGGGAAGACTGCACTGGCAGAGGGCCACAGACCATAGGCACTAACTTCAGAGGAACCTGAGAGGTCCCTTCATGGTCGCCAAATGATAACCTAGCAAAAGGGCTCATGAGCCCACCATGTAGAAAGCCAAACTCTGAAAGCAGGTGTTGCAGCAAACTGAGTTTATTGCAGGGCACCAAGCAAGGGAGTGGGAGACAAGCCTCAGATCCACTCCCACTTGGTCTTTGAGTTAGGGGTTATTAAAGGGGAAGGAAAAGAAGCTGGGATTAGTCATTTTATGGTATTTCTTAATCATAATTTTGGGAGTCAGGATGCCAAAGTTTTATGTGTCTCTGGTCTGGTGGTCCATGACCCAGGGGTCTGTTAGCTCATCTTGCCCTGAAGAAACAACCTGAGTCTGTACATTAATGATGTTATCGACAACAGCAATTTTAGTCCTCTGACTCTGGGTGATAAGTGTTTAGTTTGCACAGGATAGAGGCCAGAGGGGATAAGATGGGGAATAGTTTTGGACAGAGAGGTTAATCATAAACTCAGAAGGGGGACTCAATTTTAGGGGGATTCAGTTTCATTAGCCACTGTTCTAGCGTACAAGACCAGGAGATCATTTTGAGTTGTTGTTGATGATAATAAATATAATACTATTAACAATAATCTATTGAGAACCTAGGGTACTAGCTCCTGTGTTATACACTCCGTCTACATTTTCTGTCAGTAAGGGAGGAATTATTCTCCCCATTTCAGAGAGGAGAAAACTGAGGCTCAGTTTTTCACAGGTCTTATAGATTCTTCTCACTAGATTCTTCTGACTTCAAGCCTGAGCGTGCTGAAGCTGTGGCTACCTGCAGGGATGCTATAAATGGAATTCCGTTTCTGAGTGGGAGGTTGCACTAGATAATTTCAGAGAGTCCTTCCAACTCTCAAATTTAGACTAGCTTCAACTAGCACTTTTAAGCACCAACTAAATGCCAGGTGCTATGCAACGTTCTCTCCAGGATGCGTGCGGCCACTGGTCTAACTCTTAAGATGCTTCTGGGCCATTTCACCTGCTCCTATCCCTCTTGGCATCTGCAGCGACCACCCCTCTCACCCTCCATGCAGATAAGAACTCAGTTCACCTGGATATTTGTACACACACCCATCTCTGCTGTTTGAGTTCATGTGTGGTAGGGTGGCTGGGTCATCTGGGTGCAGTCCTTGGCACCAAGCTGTCTGCAACCTACCCCATGCCACCCCCAGACAGAGCCTGCCAATTCACTCTCCAAGTCTGGCCAGCCAGGCAACGATGTGGAGGAGAACACAAAATCCGGAAGTAGGGGAGGGGCAGCCTCACACCCTAGAGAGGCCAGAGGAACCGCAGGGTATGCTTAATGATCTTGAACTGGAGACTTCACTCTACTGCTCCTGCCTGGCCTCCTGAGAGTCTGGGAAGCAGAGATCAGAGGGCCCTGGGGACGAGGGCAGGTCCATGGTCACTTAGAGGATCCTGCCAAGCATGAAATCAGGCCCAAGTCCAAGTGACTCCCCTCTAGGCTGCTATAATCAGACCTTTTCTTTTTGTACATTTTCCTAACATTTAAGGTTTTCAATCCTAACAGAAACAGTAACAAAAACAAAATGCACATCATGTGCATTTCTACACTCAGGAATCTGGGCAGCCGTGTTGCATGTAAAAGAATCACGGTGAGGGTACCTAGTTCTTATTTCACTTTGTGTTACATTATCTTGTTTGCTTTCTCCTTGAGTATTTCCAGGATGTTGATCACCTATCCATAGTCCAAGACATGCAGTTGATTTATTGCTTGTAAACTTCCAGGTGTTAGCAGGAGTCAGTGTAGTGCAAACATCTCTCACCAAGGAGTCAATCCCCACACCCAGTGAAGAACAAACCCCATGGGCCCTGCCTTGAAAAAGCAGCAGTAAACAGGTAATTAGCAATGATTTACATTGGGAGCCCCAAGGAGGGACTCTAGGAAGGTCAGGGAAAGCTTCCTGGAGGAGATGATGCTTGAAGCAAAAGAACAGATTTCAGGAAAGAGCTTGAGAACACTTCACTCCTTCAGATTCTTTCTGCCAGTCTATTCAGTCTTCCATATTTTGGGGTCTCAAACTGCTTTCCAGAGCTTGTGAGAGGTAAGGGTAATTTCCTTCCAATTTAGAAGGAGGTAAATCAGAGAATGGCTAAGGGACTACCCAATTTCTTTCAAATTTAAGAATGACCAAAGGGTGCCCAGCTAGGGCTAGACGTTTGAATACACAGCACAAAGGCAATATAGGATAGACTCTGCCCTTGGGAAACTTGTTATTACTGGAAGATATGGTATGTAAATGAAAATCAAAAATAATTGCAAAGGTGTTATATAAATAATTCAGTTCCCAGCTACTTATCCAGGACTTGCTATCTGCAAGGTGTTCTGTGAGGCACAGGGTAAAGGAAGGGAGTTAGAAATATAGGTAAGTATAGTCCCAGCCCTTTCTTAAGGAAGAACCCACAGTTTAATTGGCTGCAGGAGAGGCAGGGTGGCAAGAACAGGAAGCTAACACTTGGTTAAATGTAATAGCTGACACTATGAAGACTGGAGGGTGAAAGGAGTGGAGGGGGCTTGCTGGAATTTGGGGGCTGGATAGAATTTTGCTGAGAAAGCTTCCTGGAGGAGGTGGACAATGTGATTCTGGAAAACAGAGGAGATAGAGAAAGAGAAGAAAGAGCACATAAGCAAAACCTTTTCACATACTTGCCTTTCCTGATTCAGTACAGTAATCACCTCTTCCATGAAGCCTTCCCAGGCATAATTAGACACTGCCCACCCACCCCCCCCAGGCTCTCAAAGCATGCCTATTACAAAATGTACCTTATTGCTTGTTTCCTTATCTGTTTTTCTCCGATCAAGGGCCCCACACCACCAAGGAAGGAAGGAAGGAAGGAAGGAAGGAAGGGAGGGAGGGAGGAAGGGAGGGAGGGAGGAAGGAAGGGAGGGAGGGAGGGAGGGAAGGAAGAAGGGAAGGCCTTTCACTATAAGGTGACTGGGTACTGCATTCACAGTGGGGTGTCTCACTTTGTTTTTGTCTACTTATTTTTACTTTTTCCTATTTTACTGAAGTATAACTCACATACAGTGAAAGGCACAAATCATAAGCATACAGCCTAATGAATATTTACATGTTTACAGCTGTGTAACCACCACCCAGATCAAGTTATAGAATGCTTTTAGCATTCCAGACATGGTGGGCTTCCTCACTGACCTGAGTCACTGCCACTGTGGCCCGAGGATCTGAACCAGTAGGGTGATGTAACTGGGAAGCACCATCCAAGAAAATTATGAAAGAATTTCAGGAATTTGGGCTGGAAAAGCCAAGTGCAGGGGGGCGGGGGGAGTGGTGGTGGGTGAGATCACTATGTGTGTGAAGGGCTAACACGCACAAAGCAATAGTCTTGTCCTGTGGGTGGCAGTGGGGAGCCACAGGGAGAAGCATTTCAGTTCCACATAAAAGCTTTCCTACAACCAGAGCTGAACCACACTGGAGGCAGCCCCCCAGGAAATGATAAGTAAGGTCCCCATCAGTAAGAGGTATCACTCAAGAACAATACTGACAAGCATTTATCAGCAGTGATGGGGTGGGGATACGGGACTGAACTGGAGATGGCTCCTTCCAACTCTGAACCTTCTATGGTTCTGGAATTCTTTGAGTGGCAGAGAGGACTTAAACATTGGTAGTTATTACTTAGTTTTGCTTTTTCCCCCCAGAGGATAACTTTTTACTTAATTGCAAGTACTGTGCAGGCCCATCATTATCGCCACTGAATAAGTAACCGTCGTCACCTATAGACCAACTGAGCCAGAGGGACCCTGGGGCTCTCCTCCCTGGTGTTCACAACCTAGGGGAATGGAGCAGATGCTAGGGTGCCACTGTGAGGGGGGAGGGTACCTGCAAGAGAAGCTGGTTGCCCCACCACATGCCAAGCTATCATGGGGACACCCACCTACCTATCTGCTCAGCCCTTTCAGCCCTGGTCCCCTTGGTGGGCAAGTGGTCATGATGTCATGGCTCCTGCTACTATTAGGACACTTGGGCAGAGTGACCCTGAAGGACCTTTCTGCTCTGCTTCCAGGTGTCAGCACAGGAAAGGTGTCTGGCAGCCTCATGAGCAGGACTACACGGGACCCAACAGCCCCGTGGCCATTTGGGGGGAGTAACAGCCTGTGTCAGCTGCAGGATCCTGGAAGGACTCCCAGTCTGGAATATAACACCCTCCCACTCCACCCTCCATCCAGCTTTTTCCAGCAACAAAAAAACAAACAAAAAAAAAGCAATTTTCTTCAGAACTCTCTTTTTTTTCTTTTCCTAGAGGGTTATTTCAGAATTCCTTCAAGTCACTGCCCTGCTCTTCCCGCCCTCTCCTCACCCTTCCCCCAACTAGGAAGAAGGGAGAGAGATGGAGTCTGGAAGAACGTCTACATCTTCCTCCATCCCGCACCTGTACAGGGCGCCAATGTGATGGGGCAGGCGAAGACCGGCTCTCAGGCCCTTCCGTGGAGCGGAGAGTGACTACCTTTCTGGTGAAAGCCATGAATACTCTACCAAGAAAAAAACGTATGTATGAAATTTTGCCTTCTATTCCAGGGTAAGATGGGATGCTGTCAGACCCCGAAGTCCATCAGTGAAGCCCCTAGGTTTAAGGGGGGAGGGCTCGGTGTTTCCTTTACCGCCAAAGCACAGGCCAGATCGGTGTCTGGGGAGGGTTTGCAGCTGCCCCGAAGGAGAAGCGCTGGAAGATCCTGCTCCCCAGCCTCTCGGTGTACTTACAGGACGTCTCAGGCTCTCAGTTTGCCCAGCTCTAAAATGGGCGTCCAGGCCCTCCAACCCTGGGGGGCTGGATAAAAAGGCTGGAGAGACGCGGAGCTGGGTGGGAGCGGGGGTGGCGGTGAAGAGCGGCTCCCGGTTGGTCTCCCGAGGCCGGGGGAGGGTGGAAACGTGAGTTCAGGAAGGAGGGGAGGCCGGCGCCTGGCACCGCACGAGGAAGGCGCTGGCCCGGACGCGGTGCCCACGGGCGGCCCAGGCGCCCCCGGTGCTCCCTGGGCCTGAGGGCGGGGCCCCTCGCCGGGCGGCCCCTCCCCGCCCCTCCCCCGGCCCTGGCCTCCCCAGCCCTGCTGGCTCTCCCGCGGGCGAAGCGGCACTCGGCACCGCGCGCGCCCTGATCGGCAGCCGCCAGCCGGGACCATGGGCTGCGACGTCCGCGTGTCAGGGCTGCTCCGCCGCAACCTGCAGCCCACGCTCACCTACTGGAGCGTCTTCTTCAGCTTCGGCCTGTGCATCGCCTTCCTGGGGCCCACGCTGCTGGACCTGCGCTGCCAGACGCACAGCTCGCTGCCCCAGATCTCCTGGGTCTTCTTCTCGCAGCAGCTCTGCCTCCTGCTGGGCAGCGCCCTCGGGGGCGTCTTCAAGAGGACGTGAGTGCCCGGTCCGCGCGCCCGAGGGCCGCAGCCCCCCGACCCTTCCGACCCTTCCCGCCACGCTCGTCTCTGCCCCCGCGGGGCTCGGGCCGCTGGTTGTCCCTGCCTTCTGGAAGGCAGCGACCACCCCTCCCCGCTACGCTAGCCATGCGCAGCCTTAGCTGGAGGGCTGCCTCCCTCCCCCACCCCAGCTCTCCCCGCAAAACTCTCTCTGGAGACTGAAGGTGACTTCTGGATTGTTTATTCGCCTTCGCTCGCCCCTGTGAGGGCATAGACTCAGCTCTCACCCCTCTTCTCCCGCCCACACCCCGAGGGAAAGGGGTGAGGCAGTTTGCAGAGGTGGGAGGGTCGCCCTCTTGCACGGCAGACCTGAGGTTTGTCTTGTCTGCAGCCCCTGCTGCCGGGGGTGGGCGACGGAATTGGAAGTGAGGTGGAAGGAGAGGGAGTGTCACCTCAGGGGCCGTGCCCAGTGCCAGAGCTGGCTGCGGCTGGACAGAGTGCCCTGGGGTGTGCTCCACTCAGATCCTCAGCTCCAGATCAGCTGACACAGGGTGTCCCTTCCCCTGGGCGGCCACGGGGCAGGTGGGTCCTGTGTGGTCCTGCTCCTGAGGGAGCCAGGGTTCCTGCATGGGCCCCTGGAGGTGGCATCCTTCTGCCTCTGAGACAAACAGGACCTTAGCACTTGGGTTCATGTAGGGGAGGCACAGGGTGACTCACCCATAGCTTAGTGAGGTGACACTCCAGCTCTGGTGCCAGGATCCCCCTCCGCTTTCCCCCACCCCATGTTACTCCTCCCTGGCCTCTGCCTGGCATGGCCCCCAGAGATGCCCCTTGGGATACCATTGCAGAGCCTCAATCTCCCGCCTCAAATTCGACAGGGCCACCTCCACGGAGCCCTTTGGAAAGGCAGTAGGATTCACTCTCCTAGTGCAACTGGGAGAGCAGACCCAAAGCAGGGGCTAGATGACTTGCAAGTCAGAGGCTGCTGGAGGTTTCCCTAATCCTGGCTTCTGGCTGGGTGGTTTCCTGGACTGCATGGACTCAAGCGAGCAGGCGTCTGGGAACAAAACCACAGTTGAAGCCTCTGGGGAGCCATTCTGCACCAAGGGCTCTGCCCTTTGGCTCACTGCTAGAGGTATCTGTGAGGTGGGTTTCCCCCTCCACCTCACTTCTGGAGCTGATGGAGAGGAGCATAGGTGTCTATACATATGGACCCCACATTAAGCGACCCAGCTGACAAAGCATCAGTTAGGGAGTGATTATCCCCACTACCAAAATCCTCGTGTAGACCCAGGTGTCCTCTTGAGAAGCAAGTCTCCTTGTGTACAATAGTGTTTCTGTGGGTTTTGTACAGGATCGCATGCATAGGGGACTCCGAAAATCTTAAGAAAAAGCTCCAGATCCTTTCTAGTTCTGCCTAGAGGTTTAATTAGAAATCAGTCAGGGTATTTTTCTGGTTTTGTTTTCAAGTATTTTGACTTACAAAAGCTCCCTTACCTGGAACTTTTTAGGAGCCTGTGTAGTGCAAAGAACAGGAAAGGGAATGAGGCTCATTCTAAATGGCAGGTTGGCACGCCAGGCTTTGTAAAAACAGCAGAGATACACAACAAGCTGGGCCAGCTCTTCCTTGCTTGTTTTGTGCCTCCCTCAGGGCTCCTTACTCAACGAGGGGCTCTGAACAGGCAGTGGAAAGGGTCTTGCCTCAGGAAACTGGCTCACAGAAAAGAATGATCACGGTAGCCATAATAACTAGCTTTATGGAGTGTTTAGGCGATGCCAGGCACTGCTTACTTAGTACCTCACTTGTATCAATTCATTTAACCTTCACAACAACCCTGCAGAGTACTGCTGTTGTCTCCATTTTGTGGGTAAGGAAGCTGAAGCACAAGGAGGTTGAGAAACTTGCCCCAGGTCACACAGCTATTAAGCTAGTGAGGATATGAACCCGCACATTTGTGTCTAGAAAAAGATACTTTGGAAATCCCTCTTGCTTTTTCGTAGTCGTCAGCTTCAGCTCTGAAGGGTACAAGTTATAACCCATACTCACCAGGCAGAGGCATGGCATGAGTATCCCTGTGTGTACTCGTGGGCTGGGTATTCCTGAGCTGACACTCCTGGGAAGGAAACTATGGGCCTCTGGGGCTTCCGGCTGGGATCTGAGGGGTGGGGGTAGGGTGGAGTAGGGGGAGTAGTCCCATCAGTGGTTCAGGTTTCAATTCTGAACCTCAGTCCTCCCACCGAAAGACAAAATGTCTTAAAGAACCTCTTCCCTTGGTTAAGAGCAAAGTAGACTTCAGTGGAAATAGAGGGACATCACAGGGATGGCCTGTGTGTAGACAGGAGTTGTCACCCAGCTAGGGCTGGACAGCTTATCGCAATCCTCCATCCCCCAAAGCAAACAGAACCTCCACCAGCCCTGAAACCAGCCTCTACAGCTTGATTCCTTGGGGCTTCACCACAAGTTAAAATGCTAATACCACTGCTAGTGCTTTCAGCTTACGTGATTACTGCTGGTGTAGCTAGTCTGGTACTGCGGGAGGAGGGTTGGTTTAACAAATTGGGACGGGAGGGCCAGCTGTCGCGCGGGAGTGGGGAGAATTGCAGGATGACACACACCAGGCAGAGGAGAGCCAAGGGAGCACTCTTTCTCTAGGGTTCCTGCTCAAGTCCTGCCTACTCCTTGGCCCAGACTGAGTTCCAGGGCTGAGGAGAGTTTCTGGATGCCTCCAAAGGGACATGCATTAGAGGGACTGGGTGTAGAGAGCCTCGATGTTAGAGGGGGTGCAGAGGAGGGCAGGAGCCCTCCACTCAGGATGGGACCAGCTCTCTCTCTCTCTTCTGACATTGACAGAGATCTTGAAGGAGGCCACCACATGCAGGCCAAGAGGGACAAGGGTGCAGTTAGGGCCAGAAAAACGTGGACTAGACCTTCCTTAGAAAAACCTTGCTTATCGAGAGCAGAAAGCCTTTCAGAGAAGAGACAAACCCAAAGCCACCTGGTTGGCAGGGTGTATAGATATGTGCTTTGTCAGGTAGGAAAGAGGAGGGGTATTTAGACAAAAGGTTAGGGTTTTGTTCCTGGTTTCAAGGGGACCTGTTTAACCACCCTGGGCAGGTTGGGAAACCCCTTTATCTCAAAGGCATCAGGGCAGATAAATGGCTTTCAGAGTTTCCCCAACCTTTTCCCAGCCTCACCTGGGCCTCTCCTCTGCACACAAGCTCTTAAAGGAAGGCTTGAGTTATTCTCTTTGCTATATTAACTATGTCTTTCTCTACCTTTCTTTTTTTCTCAATTTCCTGCAGCCCTGCCTTCCCAATGCCCACCTCTGACTCTCTCCTGCCCACTGCATGAAACCCAATCTCCATGCAGTGTTCCCCAGGCCACTATCTGACCTACTTCCCCAGGATGCTGGCCCCCTGTGGTTCTGGGATCACAATACAAAAGCCAGTTCCCTTCTCTGAGCCAGACCCTGGTTAGTCTCCCATCTAGAAAGCCTCTGCCTCTCCCTCCAGCAGCTTGTCCACCTTTCAGCATGTAGCAAACGTGGGCTGAAGGTCTCCTAGGGGTCTGACACCAGACATGGTTCTTGCTTAAAAATCCATTTCTTCATGGGAGGTAGCACCTGACCCAGCAATTTCACTCCTAGGTATATTCCTCAAAGAACTGAAAACATGTCCACACAAAAACTTATACAGGGGCTTCCCTGGTGGCGCAGTGGTTGAGAGTCCGCCTGCTGGTGCAGGGGACACGGGTTCGTGCCCTGGTCCGGGAAGATCCCACATGCCGCGGAGTGGCTGGACCCGTGAGCCATGGCCGCTGAGCCTGCGCGTCCGGAGCCTGTGCTCCGCAATAGGAGACGCCATAGCGGTGAGAGGCCCGCGTACCGCAAAAACAAAAAACAAACAAAAAAACCTTATACATAAATGTTCATAGCAGCATTATTCATAATAGCCAAAAAGTGGAAACAAACCAAATGTTCATCAACGGATGGATGGACAAACAAAATGTGGTCTCTCCACACAATGGAATATTATTCAGCCATAAAAACGAATGAAGTACTGACTCATGCTATAACATGGGTAAACCTTGACAATGTTATGCTAAGTGAAAGAAGCCATTCACAAAAGACCACATACTGTTATGGTGTCATTTATGTGAAACGTCAGAGTAGGAAAATCTATAGAGGTAGAAAGTAGATGAGTAGTTTCCTAGGGCTGAGAGTGGGGTGCAGAGAGGAATGGGGAGTGACTGCTAATGGGGAAGGGATTTCTTTTGGGGGTGATGTAAATTCTCTAAATTGTGGTGATGAGTTCATAACTCTGAATATACTAAAAAAAACCCATTGAGTTGTACACTTTGAATAGATTAATTTCATGGTATATAAATTCTATTTCATTTTTTTTAATTTAAAAAAACTCATCCCAAAAAAAAACAAAAAAAACAAAAAAAAACCAACTCATCCCACCCTTTAATTCAGTCATTTAACAATTATCTCTGGAGCCAGACCCTGTTTTGGGGGTGAATATGACACAGGTCCCTACTCTAATGGAGCCTACATTCTGGAGAATCATTTTAGTGAAATGAAGGAAATAAGGCGGGGTAAGGATGGAGAGTTACAGAGCTGGGGGTTACTTGAGCTCAGTGGTCAGGGAAGGCCTCTCTGAGCTGACACCTGAATGACAGGAGAGAGTCATGCAAGCAAAGAACGTGGGGAGAGGTGTTCCAGGCAGACACTGGAACTGCAAGTTCAACCAGCGTGTAAGGAGCACTCCCTGCAGGTCCAGCACCCATTGAGCCAGGGAACATCGTCATGCGAGGGTGCTCCCCTGATCTGAGTCTAACAGGGATCCCCCCCAAAGACAGGCTTCCTTGCTCCTCCTTCTGGGTCCCCCCAGCCTTAACAAAGGGTGTCAAACAAGCTGGGGTGTCAGTGTGGGGGGACCCAGTTAGAGGGGGAACCTTTCCACCTGCCCCTCCCTCAGTCTGTCACCCCTTCCCTCTCGCCCTGGCTTGCGCTGCAGTCTCCAGCCTGCCCTCACTCCCAGCGGGTGTCCTGTCCCCTGGTTCCTGTCCCGGGCCCTGCTCCTCTCTTGGGAGACTGCCGGGCCCTTTTGGGGTGGAGGGGAGCTGGGGATGCCTCTGACCCCTCCTGGTTCTGCATTCTGCCCCTTTCCCTGGTCCTTCAGGGAAGGAGATTATCCAGGGTGGACAGGGGGAATCCCCTGAGGTAAAAATGTGAGGAGCATGTGAGTGCCGCCCTGGGGTCGCTCACCCCGGTGGCATGGGGCTGGCCCTCAGCAGCATTCTTCCCCACCCCTGGGCAGCGGAGGGCTTGACAGCTGGCTGACATCTTACTGTTTTGCTCAAGCCCTTCCCCTGCTTTGGAGCCTAGCAGCCCCTCCAATTATCACAGAACCAGGAAGGCCAGAGCAGGCACCCATGGCAGGACAAGGTGATCACGTGTGCCCTCTGGGTAAGGCAGAGCACCGGGGCTGACAGGTCTGCAGTGTGCTGAAGGTCACACAGCCAGCTGGCGGGGCAGGCACCTGGCTCCCTGCTCTCCCTGGCCCGTTTGCACCTTCCGTGTGGAGCCGTTACTAATAACTGACACACCACTGTAAAGCAATTATACTCCAATAAAGATGAAAAAAAAAAAAAAAGTAACCTGGACGTTTCTCAGGCTTCCTGAGGAAGGGTTCCCTAGACTGTCTTGGGGGAGTGGGGCCCTTCCTGTCATTGGCCTGAATTAACGTCAGAACCCAGGGCCAGGGGAGGGACGTTCCACGACACCGCGCTGGCCTTTTCCTGGATTGGGAGTCAGAACCTGGGTCCCCACTCAGCATTACTCGCTCTCTTCCCTGTCTGGGCCGGCTTCCTGATCTGTAGAATGGGGGGTAGGACTCTTTGGTCCTCGATACCACTCTGGTAGTCAGAGGGCCTGGCATCAGGAGTGGGCGGGGCGGGGGCGTCGGGCAGGAGCTGGCTCCGGTTCTCTGACCCTTTCTGCCCAGCGAGCCTACTTCTCCGGGCCTGATGATGCTCTTTGGGGCAGCCCAGGGCCTGCAGGGAGGGGGTAAGCTTCCAGTGAGTGAGCACAGGAGGACCGACTGTAACATCTCACTCCCTCTGCAGGCAGCCTCTCCAGGCACTGCTTGTATCCCTGATTTAATAGCAGAGCACCTGAGGCTCAGAAAGGCTAAGTGTAAGTGGCTTGCCGTGAGCTGCCCGCTGGGAAGCGGCAGAGGTGGGCCTAGGACCAGTCTTCAGGTTACAAATCCCACCACATCCGTGCCGCCAAAGCTGCGATGACATTATTATTCTATAATTTTCAATTACCCACTTTCCTGGAAGGGGCCATTGACCAAACCGTTAAGTGACCAAGACAATTAGTGTATTTCAGTCTGGCTCTGAGATGTGTCTAGGACTCCTTTTTTCTTGGCAACAACATACCATTCTAAAGAAACTTGTTCAGACTGATTTTCGGAATGACCAGGCACAGCCCTGCTGAAACAACTGGGGAGGGTGGGCAGCCTGGGATCCAAACCCAGGGTTCGTTGTGGTGTGGCTGTCCCCATTTACTGGGAACAAGTCTCCATCTCCCCTGCCCCCACAACCTTCTCACCCCGCCCGATACCCCAGGAACGCAGCTGGCAGGCTGCAAGGTCAAACCATGGCCCTGGGGTTGGCAGGAGTCACAGGGAGGGGACTTCCCAAGCCAGCCTCCCTCCAGCCTCTCCTTTCCTCCTGTTCTCTTTTTATCCCTCCCTCCTGCCTGTCACTGGGCCTGGGAATGAAAGAGCCCCCTTTGGGCACCAAGTGTCCTTCTCTGGAATAACAAGGTGAGAGGGTATCAAGAGGAGAGAGGAGAGGCCTGGACAGGGCTGCCCACTGGCCACCAGCCCTTCCCAAACCCCATCCCTGTCTCCTGAGCCTCCTGCTGTTCCAGTCAGCACCTTCCTGGCAACTTGGCCCACTAGATTCTTTATCTCGTTACCTCTGTCTCTGTCTCTGTCTCTCTCTCTCTGTCACCCCCATACTATCCCACATCAGCCTCCGAACAGCCTCTAGTCCCTTTCTCCAGGCCATGCTGTGTGGGGTGATGAGACAGGCCTTTCTCAAGCATTCCCATTTCACTAGCAACATCCAGAAACCCTGGGTCAAACACCTCAGGGCCAAACACAGTCCAGACGTGGGGTCCCACAATGAACAGGATACAGCAGATGCCTTGGGAAGCTTGCGACAGAGCCAGCAGTTATCCGGAAGCAGTTGGAGTTCCCATAACACCAGCAGAGGGACCACTGGGGGACTCATGTTCTAGTGGCTACAGCTGTTTGCCATTGCTTCCTAAGACCAAGGCTCTGAAGAATCTGGCCTCATGCTCCCTGGCTGCTCCGCTCTCCAGCTCGGCTGGGTCCGTGGCCCAGCATCAGCCTTTTTACACACACACACACGTGCACACTCCATGGGAAAGCAGCATGGCACAGGGAACAGCAAGTCAGAAGCCCTGGGTTTGGGTCAAGGATCTGTCTGCTACTTTCTTAGCCCTTCTCAGCCTCAGTTTACTCGTGGGTCACACGAGGCACAATTGCAAGGTCTACCTCACAGCGTTGTCACGTACACCAAATGTCTTGGACCCTGTAAACAAGTGTTCGTTGTTTTCATGTACCCTGTAATGTTAGTTCTCCTTTCTTTTCCCACACCTTCCCACAGCTCTTGCCTATCTCAGTTTACTGATCCCAGGTCCCGTGCCCTCAGGACTGTGCTACAGGACTGGTTAACCACTGTCATCCAGGTTTTTCAGGGCAATAATGATAATGTATTAATTCTTCAAGAGAGCATTTTTGTACCTGGGGTGTCGGTGCTTTACCACGAAGTGGTGAGTGAGGTTGTGGCAGTGTCAGGCCCATGTAGCAGCTCGGTGGGGGGAACACTTGAGGGGGAGATGGGGACCCTCTTGCTATCCCTGAAGTCAGGCCACCTAGGAGGCTGCCTAGTCGACCTTGTGCAGGGAAAGGAAGGGGAAAGAGAGAGCTATTCTGAGAGGCCTGTCGATTGTAGCAGCCTGCAGAGGTGTGGGCATCGCCTCTGTGCCAGGACCAATGAGACAGGCCACCAGGTAGCAGGAAGCAGAAACGCATGAAGCTCGGTGAGCAGCCCAGGCTGTCGGTGCTGGAGGCCGGCAGAGCAGGGATGCTTGGGGAGCGGGAAGGGGGTGCTGGGAGGGGCCTGAACAGCCCTCTCCACAACAAGAGCCTCTTGTTCTCCTTCCAGTGGCCGGGGTGAAGTGAGTCTCCCCTGGCCCCTCACACACAGCTCTGAGTTGGGAACAGACAGGGGTCCTGATTGGTAATCTCCAATCAGCAGATCAGCCTGGAAACAAGAAAATGAGAAAATAAAGAACTGCTGCTACCAGCAGAGCCCTTCTGATAAAGAATTTCATCAAAGATGGGGTGAGATGAAGAGCTGAGAGCCAACAGGGTCAGAGGCAAGAACCTCTGGGAAAAGACAGTCGGGGGGGGTCTCTTGGGGCCTCTCCCTTTTCCTCGGTGAGCTGGAAACTCAGGTCTTCTTGTCACAGAAATACCAACACTCCCACCTCCACAGCTCCAGGTCCAGCAGCCAGACGGAGGCACCTGGGGCTCTCTACCTTCTCATAATCTGAGACACTTTCCTCTACAACCCCTCCCTTCCAGAAGCTGCTTGCTGCCCACTCTCCTTCCCCCCACGTTAGCCTTTCAGACTGGCCCCAGAAAATACGAGGCTTCCTTCCTTTCTCCGAGAGTCTGCTTACTGGGCGGAATGTACCCGAGAGACCGGACAGAGCCTTAGGCCTCCACCCATGTGTTCACTCATCCATTCACTCCCTCAGTCTGCTGCTGTGGGCTCCTCTGGGGAAGGTCACCACTCAGACACCTCTCAGTGGGGCCTCCCTTCTGGACACTTGCCAGGCACAGAGTCCAACAGCTCTGCCCATAGAGGGGTCACCAATTTCCCCAAATACCTCGGCTGTGGGCTTTGGTTCAGGCAGCTCAGGCCTGGTGCCTGCAGAGGGCCTTGGCGTGTTCCGTTCCTGTGTGGGGAGGGCAGTGCAGCCCGGCTCGGCCACTTTCCCCGGCCCCCCTCCAGGCTCACGCATGTGGCACGGCTCCCTGGAGGCACTCAAAGCCATTCCCCTCACACCTTCCGTGAGAGAGATGGATATGTCTTTGCATATGATTGTTTATAAGTAAACAATCTAAAGTTTAAGTAAATGATACAAATTCACTTCTAAGTCCAAAATTAGCAGTTACACTTTGTGAAGTGTCCATTACATAGTTCTCACGGGTACCCCGTGTGGTAGGGATTGTTATCTGGGCAGACTCAAGACATCTTGCCCACGACCCATAGCTAACAAGTGACAAAGCTTCTGCCACAGCTCCCTTTGCCCTTGGACCAGAGGCGGGGGGAAGCATCTCGGCTTCCGCGGGGGCCACCCGGTGAGTGGAGGACAGGGTGGGGGGGGGTCTTCCTTCGAAGGGCTCCGGCCCCCCTCCACTGACTACACCCTCCACTACTGCAGCCTGGCCCAGTCGTTATGGGCCCTCTTCACCTCTTCTCTGGCCATCTCCCTGGTGTTCGCCGCCATCCCCTTCTGCCGAGACGTGAAGGTGCTGGCCTCAGTCATGGCGCTGGCGGGCCTGGCCATGGGCTGCATCGACACCGTGGCCAACATGCAGCTGGTGAGGATCTACCAGAAGGACTCGGCGGTCTTCCTCCAGGTGAGCCCCCAGCAGGCGTGGGGCTGGGGGCGGGCAGGGCACAGGGGAGCTCCCTCAGCCCTCTCCCCCGGGCCAGGCATCTCCTCCCCGAGACCAGGACAGTGACCCAGAAAGAGTAGCAGGGTCGAGTTCGGTGTGACCGTTTCCAGCTGGACCATACTGGGCCGTTATCTCTGGACTCAGGTCTCTTCGTCTTTAAAATGGAGTGATGATCCTGGCCTGCAGGTGGTCAGAGGAATCTAAGTGCTAATGAGAAAAGGTTCTTTGTAAGTTGGAAAGGGCATGATGGAAGGACTTGGTATTTTCTCTCATCTCCTCCTCTCCCTGTGTTTCTTCTTCCTTCCTTCTCCCAGTTACCCAGGATTCCAGTCCAGCCCTTCCCTTTATTAAGCCCCCTTCCCTTTAGGGTGTTAACTGGTGGATGCTAACTTGGGAACAGCCCCCAGCTGGTGGTTAAGCTTTGGGAAAGAAGAGAGAGGGAGGGGTTGGCCACTGTCACCAAGTTATCCCAGGCAGGAAGGTGGTGACAGGAGCTTCATTCCTCACCTCTCTTGCCTCCCACCCTACTGGGCCCCCTCCCAGGCAGGGGCTCCCCAGATGGGACACAAGGTGGGGGGCAGGCAAAGCCTGAGCCATGCCTCCACCCACCCCGATTCTCTTCCCCTCCCAGGTTCTCCATTTCTTTGTGGGCTTTGGTGCACTGCTGAGCCCCCTTATCGCTGACCCCTTTCTGTCTGAGGCCAACTGCTTGCCTACCAATAGAACAGCCAACGCCACCTCCGGCGGCCACCTGCTCCACGCCTCCAGTGTCCTGGCCCACCACCATACTGGGGCCCAGCCTTGGTCCAACCAGACGCTGACCCCACAGGACGGGGCAGGGGCCCGCGTGTCCTATGCCTTCTGGATCATGGCCCTGATCAATGTGAGTGCCACTGGGGCAGGGCTGGGTGGGGACTAGTGGACAGTCACCCATACCAGTCCATACCAGCTCCCAGTACAGATTCTTCTGTTTCTGAGAAACGTACTAGGGCTGAGATATGCCTTCAGGAAGGCAAGAAGAGGGGAGAACTGACCCCCGGGGATTCATCTGAACACAGGGGGTTGCAGGAGATCACCTCTAATGTCCTTCAGTTGTGACATCCTGGGATTGTGATTCTCAAGGGAGATGAAACAGTGAGCAGGTTTAGTGCAATGAGATCAGGGTCAACTTCCAAGTCATCAGAGGTTCCCTGGGGAACCAGCTCTTTTCCTCCAAGGCCAGATGGTGTAGACCCTGGGACACAGCACTGCAGGACATACCAGGCTCTTCTCCAGGGTCCTCAATCACTGGTGGGATTCTTCTGTGCCTGCTGTGAGGTGGTCCCCTGTGGAGGCTGGAGGATAGACAAGATGACCTCCAAGGGACCCTGCCTGCCAAGGCTGCCCTGGTGGGAGCAGAACAGGGGGACCACGTCACTGTGTCTGGGTCAGATACCAAGGCCCTCTGCACCCCAGCTCTCATCCTCCCCTGCTAAGTCAGGACTGACTCTGGTCTCTGGCTGGAAACCTCCCCTGGTGCCCTGCGGCCCAAGTTAGCCCAGGCTGGGGCCAGATGGAGAGCTGGGACACGCTCCCCACCAGCTCCCCCCCAGCTTGGGAAGAACGGTCGTGAACACCAGCAGCGCGCACTGGGGTGAGGAGTATCCCAGGTGGCCATCCACCTGGCTATGGGATGGAGGTGCCACATGGTTTGTCACTCCAAACTTGGAGTCTGTCTTTGCTCTAGGCAGACTTGTTACCTACCCCTCCTGAGGCAGGCAGTCTGGGCCTCAGAGTGACGCTATACACATAGCATCGAAAGAGGCCTTTGAGGGCGCTCAGTCTCACTTAAACAGCAGGGCAGGGGTGTCATACCATCACTGACTCAAGGGCCTGATGAGGGGCCAGTAAGAGGCTTGGCCAGGCTGGAACCCTGACCCCCAGCACAATCCCCTAACAGCTGCCCTATAGTCACTGCTCATTTTCCCTTCTCTTTTGTAACTTTCCCTGTATGAGATTCTTCACTGGGGGCTCTGAAAGACATACCCCTCTCCCTCTGCTCCTTTTCCTTTCTGCCCATGCCCATCATTGTTTTGGAAACAATGCGGCTTTGGGCCTGTGCCCTCCACAGGGGACCTACGAAGGCAAAGAGCACTGTCCGTACAATGTCAAGGCTGAGACTCTGGGACCAGGAAGCCGGAAGGTCCAGGCAGCTTAAGCGTGAGGTCTGTTTTCTCTTGCCGCATGAGGTGCAGACTGGAGGCACTTTGTTTGCTGCAGGATTTCCGGACTTTTTCCATTGGTTTGTGTCTGAAGATAAACAGCCCACCCCAGAAGAGAATGGGCTGTGCATGCATGTGGGCAAACACATTCACACAGGCCAGCCCACCTGGCATTCTCTGACTTTTAAGGTAGAGCCCACCTTCCCTGAATGGGCTTCTTATAAAGATCTGGTGTGTTCCGGCCAGCGACGTCAGCCAATCCTCTGTGAAGTCCTTCCCACCACCCACCTCCCTGGAGAGCCCAACCTGCGTGAGCACACCTCTTTTACAGCTGTTTCCCCTTGGCCTTCCCCCAGGCATTCTGCTACCACAGGCCTCTTCGAGTGGGTTTCCTGTTTCTCCCATCAGACTGGAGGGAGGGCTTCACCTCCCTCATCAGACCCAGGACTCCTGAGGGCAGGGGCTGTCCTGTCCATTCAGACCAGATTTATGGCTCTAATGCTGCTGGGGTGTGTCTGACTTATTTATAAGTGGAGGGAGGCTCCCAAGGTGCCCACAGGGAGGTGTCAGCACAGGGGTGGCATTCAGGTGACTTGGGAAAATGTCTATGCGGGCCAGCCTTCCTCCGGGCGACGGGGAGGCTTCCCCAGGGCAGCACTAGGCAGGGGCTGGCAGCCCCCTGATGTCCGTCTACCAGGCCAGCTTCGCCTGCGAGCCCAGAGAAGCCCATTAGTCCCTGGGACACTTCCGCAGTTCCCTGGGCTTCCTCTCTTTCTGAAGCAAAAGGAGCCGGGATGAAGTTGCAGCAGGAAGGGCAGAGGTTAGACTTGATGAAGAGCTCCCTGGCAGCGAGGGTGGTTAGACACAGGCAAGGCACCTGAGGGAGGTGGTGAAGGCTTCCCCATGCAACCTCAGGAATAGGAGACGTTTCCCATTACTCTGGGGAGTTCATAAAACTGAAGCGGCTTAACATAAATATCAGTGAACATGACACTGGGCTCTGCGCGTGTGTTGCTCACAGCATGCATTTTTCAATCCGGAGGAGTCCCTGTCTCTGTTTTCCCTAAGGATAGCCTCTGTACCTTCTTCCTAAGGTATAACATCCCCCAGAACAGCCCCTGACATGGAGATGGCACTGGTCGGAATCAGGTTGCCCGGGCGCCAGTCTAGCGCTGCCTCAAGTCAGCTGTGTGACCGGCACTCATGCTCTCAGGTCTCCTCCAGTTGTAACAGTTTTGACTAAGTAATAACTCTGAGCCTCAGTTGCCCCACCTGGAAAATGGGGTTAATGATTTCCCCCCAGCACGTTTTACAGAACTGTGATGAACAAAAGCCAAACTTCTTTGTAAAGCATCACATGCTCTGCCAGCATGAATGAGTGTGAGGGGCCCTGCTCCAGCCCTGCTCGGGACAAGGGTATTAGAAAGGAGTTTAGCACCTCCTGTGCCAGCAGAGGCCCGGTGTGAGTCCAAGCTTTGCATGTGACGAGTACCTGTCTTTTCAGGGAAATGACTGTGGTTAAAGTTGGGCAGCAATCACACCAAGCCTGCCCAGGTGTAATTGCACCTGGCTGCATTTCCCAGGTGGGCACCCTGGGAAAAGAGCTGTCTTCTCCCAGGACTGTGCAGACATTTGCCACACAGCCACGTGGAGGTGCATGCAGCAGGCCAGGCATGGGAAATGGGGACCCTAACGGCAACAGGGCTCTCCTGACCCTCTGCCCACCCCCAGCTCCCGGTGCCCATGGCTGTGCTGTGTCTGCTGTCCAAAGAGCGGCTGCTGACCTGCTGCCCTCAGAGGAGGCCCCTACTCCTGTCTGCAGATGAGCTCACCCTGGAGACGCAGCCTCCTGAGAAGGAAGACACTTCCTCGCTGCCCCCTAAGTTTCACCCAGGTGGGGGCTCTAATGAACTCTCAGGCTCACGGCCCCATACCGAGGCTTCCCTGGTAAGCCCTCCCACCCAGAGGGAGAATGTAGATCACAGGTGAGAATGGTTGGGGATGAACCCTTGGCACTGCTGGTCTCGGGAGGCAGGAGATGGAACAAACTGGCCAAGAGGATGAGGAAGGCAGACTTCTGGCTCCAGCCTGCATTCTGCCTAACCCCTCCTGTGTGACCCTGGGCGAGTTACCTGACCTCTCTGAGCCTTGCTTCCAACAGCACCGTGAGATGGACAGGGGCTGTTCCTAATAGACAGTTGGAAGCTGGAGAAGGTGGGAGGCAGTAAGTGGTCTCCCCTCTGCCAGGGCTCTCCTGACCGCCGGCCACCGTCCCTGGGTGCGCAGAGGAAGGGAGCAGGAGCTGAGACCTGTCCCTGCTCTTCTCGTATGTCATCCAGGGCACGAGGACCTGTTCCGCTGCTGCCAGAGGAAGAACTTCAAAGGAGTCCCTTCTTCTTTCTTCGCCATCCACATCACAGCCGCCCTGGTCCTGTTCATGACCGACGGCTTGACGGTGAGCCTGCCCTCAGACGGTGTCCCTTATTGGGCACCCCCTTGCGCCCCCTGAGCCTCAAGTCTGGGGATGGTAAGAGAAAGGAGGAATGTCAAGGTTTCCTAGAGACCTCACCTGTACTACAGTGGGCCCCAAAATTTAAACCAAGCACAAGTCCCAGGGGAGAGTCTCTCCAGAATTGAATACAGCCCCTTGGAACTGTAGTCTCCTGTCTCATTCAGTTGTTTTTATTTTCATGAACTCTGTGGATAGGGGCCTCTGGTTTGTTACTGAGTGTAGGCTCCCCACATTTTTTAAAGGGGCAGTGCCCTCTTCCCCCAGGTAGAGGTCATGCCATATAAACTCTAGGGCACTCTGCTTCCTGGAATACATTCGAAGCCTGGGCTTCTCAAGCCACGTGGTAAACAAACTACAGGTGGGATCTGGGCCCAGCTATTCAGTCCACTAGTGACCTCTGTTACTGTTTAGTGCCTTTCTCCAGAAATCTCTAAGGATTAGGACAGTTTTGAATGGCTGATTGATTAACTGGTTGCCATATGAGGGACTCTCCAAAGAAAAGGCCCTAAAAACTTAGATGACCTGGTGGAAAGTACTCGTGACGGTACTGGTTGACTTCCAACTCTCAGTGTGACCTTGGGCAATTCACTTCCCTCTGCCCTCTCATCTGTAAAATGAGATGCCTATACACACCTTTTTTTCAGCTGCAGCACCCTTCCTTCAACAAAAAACCTTCTGTGGAATCCTCATAAATAAGGCATGTAGTGGAACTCTGCTCTGGTTGAAGGGGGGAGCAGAGCCTCCCTGACCAGACCCTTCGGGACTCCCGTGGGGACCCAGAGACACCTTCCTGGATCCCCTAGCTCCTGCAGGCACCGTCCGTAAGCTGTGGTGCCCAGGTTCCACTCTCAGCTCAGGCCTGTGTGTGCCGCGTGGTCTCAGCTCCAAGCCCACCCCTAAGCCTCCAGCAGCAGGACCAGTCCCTGCCAGCCCACACCACACCTGCCCCAGCTAGGCCTCCTCTGCGGGGGTACGCTGCAGGTGTGCTCAGCAGGACCTGTCTCCCCACAGGGGGCATACTCCGCCTTTGTGTACAGCTATGCAGTAGAGAAACCGCTGTCTGTGGGACACAAGGTGGCCGGTTACCTCCCCAGCCTCTTCTGGGGCTTCATCACTCTGGGTCGGCTCATCTCCATTCCCATCTCCTCAAGAGTGAAGCCAGCTACCATGGTTTTCGTCAATGTGGTAAGTGGCCTCCTTTCACTTTTTGGAGACCCAGAAGAACCCTTCACTCCTGGCCCTGGTACTGCCCCAGGACATTTGTTCGGAAGTGGACTCTGTCAGCAGGTGAGAAATGTAGAAGTAGAGGGAGGAGAGGAGAGGAGAGAGATGCTGGTGCGGAAGGGATGGAAATCCAAGGCGTGGAGCCTATCCGTGCGATCTTGGAAAAGTCCTTTCCCCTCTGTGGGCCTCTGATTTTGCACCCATGGAAGAAAGGGGCTGTAGGAGACGATCAGTGCTGTGTCTGGAGCAGATCCCAGCTGACAGCCTGCAAGGAGTAGAGAGAAGCAGGTGCTGGCCTTGATCCTCCCTTGTTCACCTTGGTGCCCAGCTGGTCAGAGCCCTATGGCCAGTGGCCTTCAGAATCACCATCTCTGGGCTGGGGCCTGGGAATTTACATCTTGCAGCTCTCCCAGATGATTCTTTTTTTTTTTTTTTTTTTTTGTGGTACGTGGGCCTTTCACTGCTGTGGCCTCTCCCGTTGCGGAGCACAGGCTCCGGACGCGCAGGCTCAGCGGCCATGGCTCACGGGCCCAGTCACTCCGCGGCATGTGGGATCTTCCCGGACCGGGACACGAACCCGCGTCCCCTGCATCGGCAGGCGGACTCTCAACCACTGTGCCACCAGGGAAGCCCTCCCAGATGATTCTTAAGTAGCCAGACTGGCATATAGGATGGCCTTCAAGGAACTGGTCTTCTCCGGAGGCAGGAGGTCTGGGCCTGAGAAGTGGGTTAAGACTTTTACCCTCATGTGTGTCCATGCCACCATCTATGACAAAGAGGTCCAGATTACAGATTCCTGTAAGGGTGTCTAGCCCAACCTCTGACCAGGGGTTGAATCACCTCTGTAATATCCCTTCCAAAGGGTCCACAGTCTGTCTAAACACCCCCGAGTGACTGGAAACTCACCACCTTTCCAGGAAGTCCAATCCACTGTCGGAAAGTACTTCCTTGAGTTGAGTTTCTAGTGGAGAGAAGGTTCGGAAATATGTAGAGGCTACAGATGTCAAAGATCATGAGCCCCAAGAAAGGCCCTTGGATTTGGCCTTGTGCTGGTTGATGACTTTCAAGAAAGAAATTTCTGTTCAATGTAGATGGGAGGTGGGGGGAGGGGGGTAGAAGCCAAACTCAGGAGGTTGAGGGTGGGAATTCCCTGGCAGTGCAGTGGTTAGGACTCCGTGATTCTACTGCAGGGGGCATGGGTTTGATCCCTGGTGGGTTCGATCCCTGGTGGGCTGGGAACTAGGATCCCGCAAGCCGCACAGTGGAAGCCAAAAAAAAAAAAAAAAAAGAGGTTGAGGGTAAGAAGGAAGTGGAGGTGTGAGAATTGCAAATATATCTATGAAGGGAGTTTTGTTTGACAGGAGTCAGGTGGTATGAGCGTGTTTGTAGGCAGAGGAGAAAGGCAGGAAGCCTGTAAGGCGGAGGCCTGTGAGGATAGCACGTCAGAGAGTAAGTGAATGAAGAAGGCCAGGGGAGAGGGGACGGAGTCGAAGGACAGAGGCGAAGGAAAGGCTAAGCTTAGTAAGAAGAGGGCCCCTGTTCTGTGGAGCTGGGGTGATGGTGACGTGATGCAGGCAGAAAGACTCCTGAGGTCCGTGAGGTGGAGAAGAGTGAGGGTACAGGGGCTGCTGG
The DNA here is from genome assembly GCF_008692025.1 of Phocoena sinus. Classification (NCBI taxonomy): domain Eukaryota; kingdom Metazoa; phylum Chordata; class Mammalia; order Artiodactyla; family Phocoenidae; genus Phocoena; species Phocoena sinus. Next base: position 151,969,963 of record NC_045763.1, on the reverse strand, counting down.
TGGCCAGACTCTCTAGCACACGAGGCCAGCTGCTTGGAGAGGAGACAGTGGGCATGACTCTGGGTTGGTGAGAAAAGGAAGTCTGAAGCGTCCACATGAGTTAGGCACTGATGATAAACTCACCCGGGGTGCTGGTTTTTAAAAAGGAAAGTCAGATTTCTGGGTCCAGCTCAGACTGGGTGAATCAGAATGTCCAGAGGAGGGGGCTCGCAATCTCTATATTCAACAAACACTCTAGGGGGTTCGTGTCATCAAGCAAGTTTGGGAAAACACTATCCTAGAGCAAGTGATTCCCACATACATGAGACCCACTGGAGGTGCTTTTGGAATATACAGATTCCTGGGCCCCTACCCCAGAGATTCTGATTCGGGGAGCAGGGGGAAGCGTGGAGGGGAACCTGGGTGTCTGAATTGTTTTAAAGCTTTTCAGGTACTTTTCGTGGGCAGCCTGTTGGGACCACAGCTGAACAGCCCTGAGCAAGCTCCCAGATGCTGCAGCTGCCATGTCTCAAATTCACTGCAACTTCTTCCCAGATTCCGCTCATTTTAAAATTAAGGGTCACTCTGCTCTTGATGTTCTCCTGGATCTCAACGACCACTTACTGGTTAATGAGTACACACGTGGGTGGGGGGGCCCTGCGGGGAACGGCTGGGGTGCCGAGTTCTACAGCATGAGGTCTCTGCCTTTAAGGAGCTTACAGTTGGCTAGGGAAGAAGATGGGCAGGGGAGAGGGAACGTGTGTGTCCCGGTGCAGAGGTGAGGATGAGGGTCTGGTAGGGAGGTGAGAAGCAGGCTGACAGCCAGTGTGCGCCACCGACTGAGGAGGCGGCCACGCCGAGTGGGAGCAGAGTTGGTTGGCAGTTGCTAATTCGCCCTTGGCATCCTCAGTCTTCTGTCATGCAGGCTAACATAAAAGAGTTAGGTGTTTTTAAAACTTCCCAAGTCTAGAGATTTTCCGGGCGACGCTTCAAAGCTTTGTTTGTAAGGTCAGAGCGGAGTAGGAGCTAAGCGTCTCTAAGGCATGCGCGGTAGGCTGTTTGCGAGATGTCTGGCTGGGCTCCCCTCCCCCCTTTCTCCTATTCTCAGGGTTTCCTTGGCCGACACCAACTGGGGAAGGTGCAGTTCCCGCATATTCCACAGGGGAGCGCACGGGTCACACAGCGCTGCCCCTGCGGCTGGAGAGGAACTTTTCAAGTCTGCAGGCGGACTGCTGGTTTTCCTTTCTCCATGACCAGCCAGCTTTTCCCCAATTTCTCATCGCCTTCGTCTCCGCCATGACAGGTCGGCGTGGTGGTGACGTTCCTGGTGCTTCTTGTTTTCTCCTACAACGTCGTCTTCCTGTTCGTGGGAACAGCCAGTCTGGGCCTGTTCCTCAGCAGCACCTTTCCCAGCATGCTGGCCTACACTGAGGACATCCTGCAGTACAAAGGTGAGCCGGCGCGCCCAAGAGCGAAGAGGCACTCCCTCGGGCCGGGCGCTGCTTCCTCCCCGCAAGCCCCTCTTCCTGGGGTCTTCCAGCTACAGGGTCCCTGCCCCACCTCCTCACAGAAGTGAAGGCTCCCCTCCTGACTCTGGGGGCAACAGGCTTGTTCTGGCCCACGTGCCCCCCCATCATGTGATTTCAGACCACAGAGAAACAGTAAGCATCTCTTTCCCATTTTCTTCCCCCCCCCCCCCCCCCCCCCCCCCCGCCCGTAGCGGTGTCTACAGACCCACAGCTGGCATCTTGTGTAACACCCACGTGCTGGAAATAAGTTCAAAGAAAAGCAAAGTTGCACAGGAAAAACTATAGCATAGGAAAGGGGTTTTATAACATCAGTAAAGGACCTCTGTGTTTTGTTGTGGCGGTGGGTGTCGTTCGAAACAGGGGAACGATGACTCCACACCTGATTGAGAGTTGTGCCTAGCTTCCTTGATGTCGGAAACCTCTGATTCCCTCAACTAGTCTCCTTCCCTTTCCGTAGCCTCCCAAGGGCGTATAGCAAAGTTAATTAAAAATAATTGTTTTGAACATTTAACGTTACCCTCAGAAGTAATCAGAGGTGCCCTAGAGTGTTGGAAAACCAGCACTAAAGATGAGTGATTTCTCTAGAGCAGAAGTGGGGGCCGTTGGTGTAGGGGGTTGCGGGGGGGGCGCCAGGCAGGGTCAGAGCAATGAGAGCTACGTCCCGCTCATCCGCTGAGTTGCTCCTGAGACCTGGGTCCTTGAAATCAAAGGATGATGCCCAAACTTCAAATGAGTAAAGGAAGTAATGAAGTAATGTTGGTATCACCTGTCACATAGTATGTCCCACAGAGGTTGCAGTGATTAACAAATGTTAGAGTTTCAGAAGAAGGATGTTATGTTGGTTGGTTCTGCTGCAAATGATCACTCAGATCCGTCCTCTTCTTTTCTCACCATCCCCGCCTTAGTTCAACCACTCAACCTGTTTGGATTAGTTAAGGGTGCCCAGCTTTTCGTAATTTCTAATCACTCCCATCCCTGCCTTGGCAGGTCTTGGCTTGTCTCCTGGCCTTCAGATTTGCCTCCATCAGTGGTTCTCACTGCTGGTTCCACATTAAAATCACCTGGAGCCTTTGTAACAAAGCCCAGTGCCTGGGCTTCATCTCCACGAAGTCTGATGTAACTGGTCCAGAGCTGCTGAGTGATGGTAACGTGTAGCCAGGGTGAGGAACACTTACTGGGCCGTCCTCTACACAGCTCCAGAGGGATTGCTTGGAAACACAGAGCTGCTCACAGCCTTCACATCTTCTGTGGAGCGCTTTTCCTTTCTCCAGCCTTCTCCCTCCCTGCTTCCCCTCAGAGCCGGCATTCTAGCCATGGTGAATTATGTGCTGTTCCCTGATGGCACAAAACCCATTCTGTATCTCCACACTTTGGCACAAAGCGAACCCTCTGCCTGGAATCCCCTCTCTCTTCTGTCCCACCTTCTCATCTGCCTGTTCAAGTCCCTCCCCTTCCACCCCCTCTGGGAAGCTTCTCTGACCCCACTGGGAAGGTGTGCCCCCCTCCTTTGTACCTGCCTCTCGTGTTTGTCCCACCTCAAGGCTTTTCTACCTATATTATCTGCGTCCTCTCCTTGACAACACGCTCCCTGAATGCACCAGCAAGGGACAAGGGCAAGAGCATGGGCTTTGAGGTCATCAGCAGATCTGAAGGTCAGTCCTGTCTCCAGACCTTCTGGCTTTGTGACCTTGTGCAGGTCAATTTCCTTCCCCTTTCTGAGCCTCAGTTTTCTTATGTGCAAAATTGGGATGCAAATACCTTCCTGTGAGGATTGTTTTGTGCACTAGAGGAAATGTAAAGCTCGACTTAGCAGCGTCAGGTGCTCAGTATATACGTTAACTCTTATTATTCATCTGAGTACCCTCAGTGTTTAGCACAGTACCTGATGCACAGCAGGTACTGAAAGGTTTTTGAACGTATGAGTGGAATAGACAGTGGGTACTGCTGACCAGTGTTGAATCTAGAGATAGCTTCATGGAGGGGAGGGAACGTGAACTGCCCCAGGGTTTGGAAAGTCAGAGGAAAAAGGAAAGGCATTCTGGGGAAGGATGGGGTGGGGGTTAGTGAACAGGGTGAGAGCAAAGGCACAGAGACAGGTATAAACGTAAGTGAGGAACTTGAAGGACAGCGGAGACAATGGCGATCTCTGATTCAAACAACACTAAATGTCTACCGTACGTTGGCCACTGTGCTAATATTAAGCAGTGGTATATGCCACTGAACTAAAATTCAAGGCACATCCTCTCTCATGGGCTTCCAGCCCGTAGAGGGAGGCTGCCTGGTAAACAGGTGGGAGGCACACGTGAGAGTAGAGTACAGGGGGCTGAGGGAGCACAGAGGAGGAGCTAATCCAGGTTCAAGGACGGGGGCTGGGGGGAGAAGATTATGATGGAAAGCTCAACTTAAAAGATGAACAGGAGTTTTCCAGACAAAGAGGAAGAGGAGGAATGTTCAGGAGGGGGTGAAGGCATATATGAGAAGCTGGCGGTGAGAATGTGTGCAGGGTCAGGAAACGGAAGAGAGTTTCTCCTGAGTGGAGGGTAGATTGTGAGCATATACTGTGGCAGTCTGAGCTCTCAACGGGGGCAGATTATAGAGGGCCCTGCAAACCACATTAAAGCATTTGGACCTGATCCTGATGGCAGCGTTGAAGGGTTTAAGCAGGGAACTGGCCAGCGCTCTGCTGAGCACTCACGTGTCTTGCATCAGTTATCCACACAGCAACCCTGCGAAAGAGGCGTTGTCATGCCCATTTTACCGAAGGAAACCAGGGCCTAGAGAATGGGAAGGACTTGCCTAAGGTCCCATGCTAGTAGGTGATGTAGCGGGCTTGGAACCCAAGTCTGACTCTGAAGCTTGGGCTCCGAAGGTCTGTGCCATGTTGCCAGATTGACCAGAGGTGTGGCTGGTCAGCACGATGCCAGGGCAGTGAGGACACTAGCCTGCCTGGCAGAGGAGGTCAGGAAATCTTTCTGGAAAGGTAGTTGGCATTCCGATTGGGAAGGGCCCTGAATGCCAGGCTAAGCAACCTGGAGTTTATACTGGAGACAGTCGTGAGCAATTGAAGGTTTCAGAACAAGGAAGGGATATAATGACAAGTAGGACCTAAGCAATGTTCAGAGCTAAAGTCTGAGAAATCTCAGGGATCCAAAGTAGTCCTCTTAGGCAGCTGTACCACTTTCCAGAGGCTTCCCGGAAACAACCTGGATTATGCCAGCCGACTTCCGTCTCCTTAACTTGCTATTACTAAGCCAGATCCTTCTCTTTTGGTTAGGCTGTGCGACCACGGTGCTGGTAACAGGGGCAGGCGTTGGTGAGATGGCCCTCCAGATGCTGGTTGGTTCGGTATGTGGGGAAACTCGGGGTGGGGGGAGTAATCAGGGAGCGCCCCTCCAGGCAGGTGAGAAGATGTGGCCAGCCCCCGTCTGTCCCTTCCCTGAGCCTCCCACACAGCAAGTGGGAGCCCCACTCTGTCTCCGTCACCTGTTTCCGTTTCCGAGCCACCCTTGAAAGCTGAGCCTCCAAATGTGGGACCTGGAGATGTAAAGGGATGCTAGGTATTGTCCAAAGCAAACACAAGCCATGTCTGGGAGCAGGGCCAGAGGGCCCCGTGGGAATGTTTAGCTGTCAGCCTGGGATGGGTTTGGGCTGCAGGCGGAGTTCCTTTCCATCCCTCTCAATCCACCGCTCCCTGCCCCACCTCTCCTCGCCTCTGGCCACCCTACAAAGGGCCCAGCTTTCCTGCCCGACTCCTGCCCTGATCAAGGGCCCAACTCACCCAGTTCTCTTCAAACATACCCACGTTTCATTTGTTCATCAGGAAAAAAAAAATCCACCTACTTTTTATGGAAGACAGTAATGAAGATATTGTCATGCTTCCTTTTACAAAGGAGGATACTGAAACTCAGAGAAATTAAGCAACTTGCCTTCAGTCACACCTGTAATAACCAACAGAGATGACGTCCATACTTACGTCTTTCGGTCTCCAAAATCCCCCTAATCACTACTCAATTCTCCTTCCCTTTTGTCCTGCTGGACAGGAGGAAGAGCTACATCTTACGCTACCCTCTGCATTGAAATGACGTGATGTCATTTGTTTCAGTGTAATCTAGTGCAGGGAAGAAGGGGTACAGAGGGGTACAGAGGAAACATACTAATTACTAAAGTTGGTGATGGGTCCATGGGAATTCCATATGCCACTTGAGTATATGTTTTAAATTTGCATAATAAAAGGATACACACACACACACAACACACACACACACATCATAATAAAAGGATATGTAGATATACCTCTCTCCTCTGCAGAGTTCTATTCAGGGCTTGAGGGTATAGAAACAGCTAATATGATTGGAGTTTTAAGGAAGATACGGAGATTTTCAAAGGTTCCAGGACACAGAGCCGAAAGGGACTGCAGGGGTCACTGGGTCCAACCTCTGCCATACAGCAGGATTTCTGCCACCTCCAGAAACATAACCTTGAAACAAGGCCAAGATGTCCCTCCTACCAGTGTTTCTGTCTGTTAGCATGCTGGGCCAGAACTTGACTGAAAAACCTGCTGAGGCCCGAGAAGGCTGCTTCCTCCAATACATCTTTATGTGAGGTTTTGATGGCCTGTTTCTCTGTGTTTTCCCCTTTGGCAGATATTCCAGGCTCGGGGCAGCTATAGTTTCCTGGTCTGTGGCGTGATCTTTGGTGGCTTGGCTTTTACCTTCTATATCTTGCTCCTGTTTTTCCACAGGATGCACCCTGGACTCTCATCAGGTAAGGAAAGAATCTGTTTCTACACAAGAGGAGGAAAACAGAGCAGGGGGGCACATGAGAGATGCTGTGGATCTTAGCACGCCACAAATGATGTTCTGTTCCAAGTAAAATGCAAGGAAATGTTTATTTTTCTACAGCTTCCTTTTCCCCTCTTCCTGCTTTGCCCTGCGATTGTCTGTGCTGGGCTCTCAGGGCAAGAGGGAACGGGATAGGCTGACTCATGGTTTCTCCATCAGGAGAGGGGCATGGTCTGTGAACTGGCTTCCTGCATCCCACCAGACCAGGGGACCATGGGCCAAGAATCGCATTCCAGCCTGTGCTGAGCACTGAGAGGCAGAGCCTGCCTCCTTAGCTGGAACTCGGCCCAGCAGCCTAATTGGCCATTTCTTTGCAGTTTGGGACTTGACTCGAGTCCAAATCTCTTTTTTTCAAAAAGAAGTCCTTCAGGCCAAGTGGCAAAGAAAAGCTCCTTCAGGGCAGAGACACCTCCTAAGAATAGTCTCGCTCCTGGAGACCCCAGGCAGGGGGAGTCCCAAAGCTGTTTTCATAACCCTGAGCTCTCACCTGCCTTTCCGCCCAGAGCTCTCAAAGTCCCAGCAACTGAACCAGCTGTGCACACAGCCAGTTCTTAAGAGAAGCTGCCCAGGCAGAAACCTTATCCTCTTCATAGAAAGTAAAATACCAATCACAAAAAGACTGAAGGGTCAGGCATCCATGGTCCTGTCTCTCAGTAGGTGATCATACACTCCCTTTAAACATCAGTGTGGGCCCCCCAGTCAGCACACACTACATCCTTGTGCCTGAGGTGGCAGGTACCAGAGTTGTTCAGTCCAGCACTCGGCACAGGGCCTTCAGTTAGGCCACCGTTCAAGAAAGCTCTGATGAATATCCAATGAGTAAGACTTCATGAGTTCCCTGTCCACGGGAGACCAAAAAAAAAAAAAAAATATATTCCCCAAGCCCTAGACACTAGTCTCAGCAAACTGTCTCCACCGACTAGTCTGCCAGAACTAGTAGGTCTGGCTTTTCACTCGGCTTCCTAATGTGAGCCGTTGAATGGCAGAGACACAAAAAGTAAGCTGTCGGGATGAATAAGGGCTAGTTAATCAGAACTGCTCAAACATGCGACCTGCTTTTTCTCTTGTAGTTCCTACCCAGGACAAAGCACTTGGAATGGAAAGCCTGGAGTGCTACCAGAGGTAAAAGTGAGATGAAGGAGGCTGGCGAAGACTTCCAGCCTCTTGCGCACCAGCTCAGGTCAAAGGGCTGAAGAAAGCTGGGGTGGCAGCGGAGGCAACCCCTCGACGCCTTGGTTCCAATCTTCTCTAATACTTGGTTGGGTAGAAGAAATTAAATTGAGTTCTGGTACCTGGGTCCTCCCTGGGCAAATCATTAGATGTTTACCTGGCTATTCAAGTTACTCTCCTCTTCCCTGGCTCAGACTTTTGGTAAGAGCGGGCTAGGATACCCAGCTGGGAAGGAAGAAGACAGCTAGATGCTTCACTCCACTGGCCGCCTCCTTCATGGACCACACCCTGGGTTTGAAGATCACTCTTGGTTGAAGTTTGAAAAAATAAGTTGAAATTATAAAGAGCGATGATCATTGCTATATGTAGATAGACTTTAAATTAATCAAAACAAATCCCAAGTTATTCCCTGGCATGCTCAAAGGATTTATGTGCTTTTACTTATTATAGTCCGAAGGCCCTCCAACTCCTGCTGCTGCTGTCAATAGTTCGTCTGTAATCTAAAACATCGAAAGGAAAAGTTGAATCTTGCTACCTTTGGGGCACTTCAGTGGTATGCTGGGCTAGCTCATACCAGCTTATAAAGGCCAATTGTTAAGTATTCATTTTGAGAGCTGGTTGTTAAACCCAGCCATTATTTAAAATTAAATTAGAGAAACTTATTACCTTTTTTTTTAATGTAATTTAACTATGACTACTCAAAACTCATCACTTCCTCACTTCTTTATACCTATGCTCTTGAAGTTATTTATTGTGCCTGCAGGATAGAAATATAAAGGTATGCTTCCGTGTGTGTCTTTCCAACTCCACTTTCAGTGATAATATGTTAGTGGCTTGAGATCAGCCATGGTGGGAGTATTTACACCACAGAAGTTGGCAAAAGCTACAAATCATGGCTTTATTGTCCCCTTGGAGAGCCACTTGATAAACACTTACCAGCATACCACTGCTAATCATCAATGCTAATTGGTCCAGAAGTTGTCTGGGAGAATGGGATAGAGTTTCTGCTTTTCTTACTGACATTGAATGGCTTATAAAAGGTATAGAAACAGCATGAAGAATTTCTCAAAAATATCTAATTTAAACTTTACATCTTCTATAGGGAAAAAAACTCTTTATATCACGTCAGAATTTTCTTTAACATAAAGCTGGACGACTGGCCAATTCGAGCTGTGCAGTATACTGAAAGCAGTGTCTGTCAAGGAGTATCAGCTCCTGTCCAGATCAAATCCTGTAGTAATACAGAGACAGAATGCAAACTCAGCCAACTTGGAGCGGTTAAGAGTGCTGAGACTTCTGTAAGTAGTGAAATGGCTATTACAGTGGCTGTTTGTGTGTTAGTTTACCAGCACTTTCTCTGTGTAAATACAAATGTACATGTATAAATATAAAATAAGTGGATCGTGCTTCTCAGTAACCTGTCCAAGTGGAGCAGTTCACATGCCCCACACCAAAGGCTTATCCTGGAACCGTCGGCACTGTCATGTTAGCCAGCTCCATCTGCCGTCAACATGGTGTCACAGTGAGAATCTGGCTATAGAGAGAGACCTGGTTCAAGCCCTGGCCTCACCTTGTAGCTATGTGGCTGGCCCTGGGCAGATCACTGAGGCTCTTCCAGCCTTGCTTTTTTTGTATCTTTAAAGTGATATTTCTAAAAGAACCTTACCCTACCTCAAAGGAATTCTGAAAGAATTAAGTGAATTTGTGTAAAGCAATTGTCATATGCCTGACATAGAAATTTGCTTAATAACTGTTAGCAATTTTTACTTTTAAAACCTCCTCGTTAGCAGCTTAGAAACTGTTCATATGTTTGGTACATATTTATTGTAAATCAAACAGATCCAAATTCTTTTGAAAGCTGGTGGTCTGGGGGTATAGTTTTAACTGTGCCTGTAAATACTTAAAAGTATTAGATGGCAGCCAGAGTTACTTGTGCAATCTAACCAGTGAGTGACTGACCTGGGGAAAAAGAAAGCAGCTATATTTTTCTTGTGGTTTTTTTCAAGAAAACATCCTTTTTGTACAGATTTAGAAAGAAGAATCAATAGCTATATCTAAGGTGATCATGATTAATCTGTGAATATAGAAAACAAGATTGAAACAAATCTAAGAGTACCTTTCCTAAAATAAAATATTTTAAATTTAATAAGCATGTTGTCCATTATGAAGGACAGTCGATCCTTTTATAAAAGCTCAGAAACAAATGACCAAATGTTCCCCAAAGACAGGTCTCTCTCATACTGTAGGTTCCCATGGCTGATACTGTAGAAGAAACAAGACTCTGAGGGAGGACTGAGAACCACTGTTCCCTCTTACATATGATCAGAATAAGGGGAAGCGGGTAGGTTTTATACCACACTTCAATATCAGTTACAGAGAAAGTAGGCTTTTTTCCTGATCTTCTTTGAAGGGTGTTGACATCTCAAGAGTGCTGTGGAATCACCCTGTTCCCAGATTTCCTTCTGCCACTTGGATGTGGGAATCTAACCCATCAGTATACCAGAATCTAGAAGTATACCAGATTCACAGTGACATAAAAAGTCTTTTAGAGAATTCATGTACTCATTTAAAAAAGATTTATTGATCACCTGCTAGGTTTAAAGCACTGATCCAGGTGCAGATACAGCAGAGAATGGGACAGAAGTCCCTGCCTCACAAAGACAGTAAACAAGTAACGTGCCACAGGGTGAGTGATAATTGAGTACATAAAGAAAGATAAAGCGGGGAAGGTGGATGTGAAGAGGGAATGTCAAGAGATGCTCCATGGCCTTTCTAAAGAGGTGTCATTTATGCAGAAACCGAAATGAGAGGCAGGAGCAACCATCCAAAGGCCTGAGGTATTTCCTGTCGGGCTGGGGACACAGCAAGTGCAAGGGCCTTAGACGGAATATGCTTATAGTGTCTGAGGAACAGCAAGCAGGCCAGTGTGGCTAAGTGCGGTGAGGAAGCGGGAAGAGTGGCAAATAAGTTGGGGTGGTAGCTGGGGGCTCAGATCATATAAGCCATGGTAGGAATGTGGTTTTTTTTTTTTTTTTTTTTAGTTAGGTGAGGTTATTGGGAGAGTTGTGGGCAGCAAGGGACATGATCTGATTTACATGTTTAAAAGTAATACTCTGGTGGTTGTGTGAAGAAGAGAGAGGCTGTGGAACAAGGATGAAACTGGGGACACCAGAAAGGGTATAATTGCAGTAAACTAGGTAAGAGATGGTGGTGGCTTGGACAATGCTGGTAGCGTCAGTAGTCAGAGTGATTGGGTTAAAGTATATTTTGAAAGTCAAACTGACAATTTGCTGATAAATCAGGTGTGGGGCATGAGAGAAAGACAGGAATCAAGGATAACCCTAAAGGCATTTGACTTGTGTTATGGGCATGTGATAAGGCCATTTAAGGAAGACCTTAAATGGTCTTCCTTAAGGAAGACAACGGGAGCGCTCAAGAGTTGTTTCAGGACATGTTCATTTTATGATGCTATATTGGATGCCAAGAAGGCTGACAGATATAAAATCTAGAGGTTAAGAGAAAAGTCAAGCCTGAAGATACAAACTTCGTGGTCACCTACATATAAAGAATGTTTAAAGCCACGGGACTGAATGAGGTCATCTAGGGAGTAAACGTAGAGAGAGATCGAAGATTGAGCCTTGGGATTCTGCAACACTGAGAGGTTTGAAAAAAAGAACAGGATCCAGCAGAGTAAATGAGAGAAGCAACCAGAGAAGTAGGAGGAAGTTCAGGAGAGAATGTGGGTTCCTGGAAGGCATGCGAAGAATATCTTAAGAAGGAGGAAGTAATCAGTGCTGCTACAAGGTCCCATGTGGACTGAACATCGGCCACTGGATTTGGCAATACGGAAGGTGACCTTGACTAGAGAGGGGTTTCTATCAAATGATGTGTATTCAAAACATACGAGAATCATAAAATCAACTCTGTTCCAGCAACCTCCTTGCCACCAATGCTTGCCACCTAACTTGCACAGCTATTAGAAATTATTGTCCCTGTTTCATTTTTCATTATATAATGCCCTCTTATTGGAAGATTATTCCAAATGAAGTCAACTTCGTGGACTCCCTTCAGTTACAGGGTGTATTCCAGTAAGTGCAGTGCTTTGTAGTGACAATCAGTGTGAAATCTTACAACTGTTAATGATTATCTCCTACCTAATAATGCCAGTTACCCAATATTAGGATATTCGTTTTATCATTAGATGCATCTGTGAAACACAGAAAGTATTGATAATTGCAAAATAGACATTATGCCTCTCAAAAGAGGATGTGTCACCAGTCAGAAAGGTTAGAAAATGGTGGATTAAACAGGTTGGTTTTTTTTTTTTTTGCGGTACGCGGGCCTCTCACTGTTGTGGCCTCTCCCGTTGCGGAGCACAGGCTCCGGACGCGCAGGCTCAGCGGCCATGGCTCACGCTGCCTCACGCTCCGCGGCATGTGGGATCTTCCCGGACCGGGGCACAAACCCATGTCCCCTGCATCGACAGGCGGACTCTCAACCACTGCACCACCAGGGAAGCCCTAAACAGGTTTTTTTTTTTACTAAAAGATTTCTTAGAGCTTTTAATATTCTGATACGCACTTCAACTCTCCAAGCGGTGAAGACCCCATTTCCCAAACTTATTCGCCCTCGTGGGACTGCTGTTCTAGGCAATGCATTTTGAGAACATTGGTTTAGGGGAATCCAGCAGTCCTCACAAGTGGTTACCACCCACTGTGCTGAGTGAACATTGCCCCATCATCTGAAGGGACATCTCACCAGGGCTAGTGAACTGTCGTCCCCTGCGGAAGTTTGTTCCTCTTATTTTCATCTAGGGATGATATGAAACAGAGCTCTGATGTGATTCTGCCACCTATTAACCCCACTTGCCCCCATGTATATTTTATCAGACCAGTTCTAAAAAGGCCTAACTTCATTTGCTTAACAAACTGAAGTCTCTAGTTTCTAATCTCGAAAACTACGTGAAGAAACAGTGCCTAGAGCGGAAATAAGCAAGAGCTGTTTCTTACAAAGGACTGAAACAAAAGGGCCTGATTAAAATTTAAATACTTTTTAAAAATGTAAATAAATTTTAAAAGTAAAATAAAAAGATTTCACAAGGAAAATAATTTTTCTAGCCAGTCAGTACTCTTTTAATTCCTTTTTGTATCAACAGTCATTTTACAGTTTCCCCTTTTCACTACCTATCTCAACACAGGCTTTAAATATTTTAATGTAGCTACACATCAAATCGTTGAAGGCCAGGTTTTAATGATAACCTTTGGGAAAGCGGAACTTTCCTTACCCACATTGAGCATAGACGGGAATATAATACACAAGGACTACCTCAATAGATGTGAGAGGAGGGAAGTAACTCAGAAAGTCATTTTGTTAAAAATATTTATTTAAAAAAATACAATTGTCCGTATCAAGTCGCACATACATCTCTGAGCATATCTATATAATCTTGGACTTCAGTAAACTTGGTACAGCGCTTTCTTAAAGCCAGCTTGCCATTGTACAAAGCAGATACCTCTGACAGCTCTTACATAAAATAGTTTTTAAAAATGTATCATCTTTCTAAAAAGACGCATATCATCATTACAGAAGTTAACAATATTTTTGCATAAAACTTGAAGCCATAGAAAAGAAAAGATCACCTGATCGGTGATTCAGAGCAACCCCTTACTATGTCTGGAGGTGCACTGAGTATCAACTACACTTTTCCCTCCTGAAAGCAGCATATTATAAAGCCCTCAAAGTGCCAGCGCATATTCTTCCTCGCCAACCTAAACTCTGAAGTTTTTCTGCCACACGCATGTCGAGCTGAAGGCTCCGGCTACAGCCAGACTAACTACCCTAAAACAACATCCCTTAGTTTCCCAACACGTTAAGTCAGACTGCTTAGCTAGAAGATGTGGCAGTTTCTCTCCAGCTGCATCAGCAATTAATGTGATTTTAATAAATGTTAGCAGTTACCATCATTTGAATTGCTTTTCTAGGAAAAAGAAAAGAAAGTGATTTTAATACTTCAAAGGTCTCCCTCATGTAAATTAAACAGATTAATCAAGACAAGTTGTTAATGACACTTTAACAATAATGCAGTCTTTTGGGTAGGTGTGCACTGGTATTATATGTAAGTATTCTGTTTATACAAAAGTAGTGGATACTAGATCTTATGAGAGATAGATTTCAATAAAATAAACAAGGGGAAAAATAAACAATGAAGTAACTGTCTTCTCAGCTGAATGAATCGGAGTTTAAGAAAAGCACCCTGACAAGTTCTTATTACAGAGGCCAAACTAAGACACTGAGGTAAAAGAATACATCTCTCTGTGTTAACACCACAGCAGACATATGCTCTCTTTCTGACTTACACGTTGGGTGGGCGAAAATCAAAAGTTTAACAGTATTTAATTTTCAAGTGTTATCCATACTTGAAGATCCAATAGGGCTCACAGAAAATTATTAGTTCGCTCTTCAAAGGACAAAATTGTACACTTTTTTTTAAAGCCAACTTGATTATCTAGTGTAAAGGGCAGAATTCTAAAAAACTAAGTCAAAAATTTTATTTGCCTCAAACCAAAGCCAACCAGTAGCAAAATGACTGGACTGAGTTTCATATTTAATCTTCCCTACCCACAAAGATAAATGAAACTGCTAGAAGGTAAAAGTGAAGAAATACACATGATTGTGACTAGAAAAGGTCGAATGGCCAAACCAAAAATAGGCCTCAAGTAATCAAAAATTAATTGCATTCATTTCTATCTTTACATATATGCATCTCAGTTCACTTCACTAATACTGAACAGGGAAGTTCATACAATATGCTACTTTATCACATAAGCGATGAATGTAATGTACACCTTAAAGGCCCTTGGTAATACTGCCATCAAAAACAAAAAGTGTGAAATGTCTTAGAAAGGACTGTGTCCCCTACCTGACACACAATAAGCAACAATGATTAAACAGAAAAGAAACTTAAATTTGGCAAATTCACAAAGTTGAGTATGATCCACCAACTGCAGACCATTAAAAGTCATACATTTCTACAAAGCAGAATATTAAAAGCTTGTAAATTATTTTAAAGCATCCTAGCCAAAACAGCATACCTTACAGAGCCTAGAAGGGCTCATTGGGTAATCCACTTACCCTTCTCCAAACAGCCAAGTTCCAGAAAACATAAGCAAGCAATAAACCTTAACTTCCCTGACCCTCAATATCCTCAAGGTGAAATTAAACAAAATAATCATTAAGTGCTTCCAGTTATTAAAAACAGAACAGTGCTAATAATGGTGTCCCAAAAAGTGCCAAGTGATTTCATACCAGTATATGGCATTCCCACCCCTGAACTCTAGGCAAGCTTGAATGATGGACTGGCTAGAACTCAGGCCCAGCCACAGGGAACCTCCCCACCCCCAACCCGTCCAGAAGATCCCAGGCCTGTCCTCGCAGGGCTCATAATCCTTGGAGGGGACAAGAACAAGAACGGGCCCTTATGAGATGGGAAACAAGGCAAAGTTGAGAAGACCATTCAGCCCAAGATACTCTTTTGAGTTTTCTGCTAATGCTTTTTATGTACAGTTCAAAAGGATGAATAAGCTACAATGCCAGAATTCCTCCACCACTATATCAATCATGGTTAAATCTGTATTTTAGAAATACTACGTCTAGTATAAACCTCCTCTCTGAGAAACTTAGAACCCAGCGTAACAAGGGTTTTACACAAAAATGTAGACGTTTTTAGAAAGAACATTCTTATTTGCTCAATGATACATGAATATAAGAAAACAGTTTAAGATGACTTTGCTTAGAGTATGTCACATGTAGCACACTGTACAGTATTTCTAAAGAGTAGACAAGCAATTAGTCTTTAAGGCTTATGATTCTATGCATTTAAAAGAACAAATGTGCAAGGCATTAATTTTTAAAAAGTGACAACTGCAAAGTGCAGCCAATTTTTGTTTTTAAGTTTCAGTATAAAATAGCCTAGGAACCATCCCAGACTAGGATGACCATATGTTCCCTCTGAAAAATAGATTTATTTATACACGTACACACAAACATATACTCAGTCAATACATCAGTAATATATACACACACATGTATGCACTCAGCCAATCAGAATGACTTGGAAAGAAATGCTCTAGTTTCCCAAAATATTTTAAAATAAAAACTTAAGCCTCATAAAACTTCTTAATCTATATTATACTCAGAAGATTAGAGTTCAAGAGACTATGTTTGATTGTATCCCTCATAAATTTTCTTGTTAAAGGTTTCATTTAAAACGTTAACAGCCTGAATTTCCTGGTTTCTATAGAAAGCTTAGAGCCAACCTTTCCCCTCTCACGCAAACCACTCTGATTTCCATCTTCACAACAGCTAAGTGTGGATGGCGGCACCCTAGAAATTGCTATTTCTGGCAGGCTGTCAATCTATCACAATTTTTTTTTTCAGAAAAGTAGCTTGAAGAAACTGGCAGCTTCAAATGGAACATTTATACTACATCAATAACTCACATTTCAGTTCTGCTCTGTTTACAGGTAAAAACATGACTTTCATCCTGACAGGTTCCACCAAGTACGAGAAATGAAATCAAACCGCCTTCTTTTCTTGCTTAATATACCGCCACCCACAAGAATTCTAGATTCTAAGATTAAAACTTCAACTTCAGTAAGCAGAATTCTGATGACACAGAGAAATAACAGGGCACCTGTTTCAGGCAACACCAGCAGCATTAAAAACAGTAACAACTGTTTATTTAATTGTTGATTAATTGTTGACCCAAAACCAAGAAGATAATTGACCAAACACTTTCCATCCAACTAATTCTCTGGTCAGAGTACCTGCTCAAGATAATTATGGCTGGCCTCCACTTCACTATTATGAATTGAACAATTAACTTCTCAATTCCATCCTGTCACACCCTCAGATCACAGACTACGTACTTCATGAAGAGTCTAGTTTTCCTGTTGCTGTGATCCTTCACTCAGAGCTCCAGGCTTCCGCACAGAGACCTGCACTTGTCGCCATACTTGTTTACACACCTAAGAACGGCACCTCAGCACAATTCTAGATTTCTGGCATGGGTAAATAAAATACATACAATAAATGAAGTGATAGATAGAATAGACCCATCAAGAAAATATTTATTTGTTCAGATGCCAAAATGTTACCAAAAAAATAATAATAATAATAAAAAACTTACCAATGCAGCAAGAAACTGGAGGTTGTTATGTATTTTAACATAAAGCAACTTGAAATAATTCTGAAATTGTTGGTAAAATGTAACATTAATAAGGCCAAAAGAAGTTGGAGAGCAGCTAGTAAAACAGAAGTAAATTATAAAGTCACACCTAATATGGAAAGGAAAGAGACAACAGGGTGTCAAAAATAATAAGCATGAAGCTCTGGAAAACATTTGGTAATGGGCTATTTGGCAATGTATGAAAAAGAAATTTCTCATGAAAAAGAAATAGGAAATTTCAGAAAGCTGATGACAAGCTCTGCTGAAAAATTCCTAATCTCTACTGGAGATTTTACATAAAAATCAAATCAAATATGTAAAGGATTTCCCCATATATCACAACCAAAGCTTCCACATTGTATTTTTCAAGATTAGACTGACAAACAAACCCTGAGTCAGGGGGCTTTAAAGTAGAGTACATGCCTCCAGGGGGGTGCACAAGACAATCTACTGGATGCAGGAAAAAAATATTAGAATTTCTACTCAAGATTTATTTTTATGCCATCCTTAATTTCTGTTTTGTGTTATGTCTTATAGTGTATATAGGACTTTAGTATAGCAGTATATAACTTAACATATATACATATAAATTTGCAATAGGGTATTTGTGTTCAAAGCCTTTTATTGATCAAGGTGTGTGTTCAAAAAGGTTGGAGACTGCTTTTCTGAAATGCCAGTGAACGGCTCTAATGTGCATATATTCACTAGAAACATACAAAACTGCCTTTGAGAACTTTAGAATCATAACACAAGTTCTGAGATCAGGATGAAACGATGTCATTAGACTAGACATCACACAATGCCAAGTGTGAATGGCACTGAAGTGATAATATCAACAGCCTGCAGTTACAGTTCCAGAATTCCAAGCCTCTGATTTACTGTCTCCTCCAAGCCTAAGTAACACACAGTATGGAGAAAACTAAAAATTGTGCCATGTAAATAGATTCAACAGTCAGTGCTGCCTTTTTTGAGCTCCACTATAGTATGTAAATCTTCAAGGAATTGTAAAAAAAAAAAATCCAGTGTAAAAATAAATCTAGTACCCTTTTACTATAGGCTCATGGGCTTATTTTCCCCATCAAAATCTAAAGAAAAAAATTACTGTTACCTGTATTTTAACCACCAAGATGTAGAAAAATTAAACCTATATTTTAACTCAAAGAAGCATAAGGCTGACCTTTTGAGGGTTTCTGGATTCTTCCATCATGTATAAAATTTTTAAAAATCAATGGAAGTTTCCACCTTTGAACACATAAAATATGCCATGAGGAATATTGTATCACAAAAGCACTGTGACAAGCCAAAAAGAAAAAATTATTTTAGAAATTATGTGAAAATCCACCCTGGGGTGAAATAAATGCAGCGGTTCGCTGGCTGAGTGTGTGGCTCTGAGCCAACTGTGCGCCCCCCTTCTCAACTCCAAGGTGGTGGCTTAAAATCAACCACAGAGGGAGTAACTTACACGACGGGAATCAGCAAATGCTACAATTTAAGGGCCTTTTTTTTCCCTTCAGAGAGCCTGGTGGTTAAACATCTCACAGCATACAACTGACTAGATATCGGCCAGAGCAAATGAAAAGTTAAGCTAATCGCAGCAGAAGTCGCAAAAACTCACTAAACCTGCTCCCCTATCTTAACTTGGGCTCCTTTGGCCAACCAGCATTCATCCTGGCAAAGCGACCAGTGATGGATACCAGCTACCGCTACCAAATATAAGTCTCTCCAGTGAATACTGATCTTAAGTGGTATGTCACCTTTTGATGCTAAGAAGAACTCTGTGGATGTTCAAAAAAATACAAAACAGAGACTTTTCCAGGAAGGAGGTAGTTTACAAATAGAACGATCTGCCTCATACACACTTGCACTATAGTTGCAGTTTCATTTCACTTAAAAAAGTGAACACATACATACACACAAACACACACACCAACTTCCCCAAAACAGTTGATCTCAAAGAGAAAGCAGATCATCATCAACCTCCTAAGGCCCACACCTCTCAGAGACTTCTGGGAGAGGTTTATAGGCAGAGGACTCACTAAAACTGGTTCCTAGGAAGTTGCTTTGACCGAGTTTTCATGATGCCCTTGGTTCCAGGCACCCCTGTGCTGAGACGGTTAATTATCAAAGATACTATCTATGAAAACAAACCAATGGCTTTTCTCCTTTGACTCAAAATAAGATACTTTTGTGCTCTCAAAATTTAAAATATCTAGTTAAAATCAAGCCATCAATATTTACTTATCTAATGTTCAAAATGTGAATTAACCTAATAAAAACTAGTCCAAAGTGCTGCTGAGCAGTCTAATTTCAAAGAGGCATGCAAACGAAATGATTCAATGTGGGAAGAAAATCCAGTATGTCTGTTCCCCATCACTACTGAACACTACCTTTCAACACTGCTATCGCACATCTCAGGAACAGAACTTTTCAGCTGATAACCACAAATGAACCCGTAACAGTCTCCAACACTACAAATATAAAGGCAGCTCCCTGAATACTGTCCTTCTGCTACTAATGAACTAGCACAGACATCTTATGCTAGAGTTTCTCCATACTGTATAAAACAAAGTGAACTTTATGTATCTGGAAGATGCTGGTTTATAGCAGTGTCACTTTGAGCCCTCAAGTCCTTACGACTCCCTTATTCCATTTACTTCAGGTGGTTAATTATAGGAACTATTTCTAGGGTTAAAAGACTAGTTTAATGGGCAGGGAGGTGGTGGTGGTAGCAGCATATCATCTGATCCTGGACTTTAAAGCCAAGTTTTTCAAAAGACTCAACTGTGACGTTGGTATCAAATCACTTTAGGGGATCAACAAATCTGTCTGCACCTGGCACTGATTACTATATGGTAATATTTTATAAATTTGGTAGAGATGAAGGCCTAAGTTTTTCACTACTAATATGAATAATCCAATCCCTATGTATGAGCATTACCAAATGAACTCTGCTCCTTTCTTATTAAAAAAAAAAAAAACTCAAAGAAATAAGCATATCTTTACTTCACTACAGATTTGGAGGCTTCATTTTGCTTTTCATCTTCCTAATTACTTGTTAAAACTATCACAACCTCTAACAACCTTAAATTTAAAAGACAAATATACGGTAGAAAATGGGATAAAATGAACAGAGAAAAGGGTCCTTCACGCCGGCACCTTCCAACCGAGAAAAGCCCTACATGTTGTTTCAAGTTATTCAATTGAATCTTCGACTCAGAGATGCCTCAAAATTTCAAACCCCAGGTTCATCTCCCTAAAAGCCATCGTTTACCATACTGTATTCTGTGGGTGTGTAATCATACCACCTAGAGAGCAGACGACATTTCTGTGCCAGATATGGGGTCCCATGTTCTCACTGGTTGTTCCAAATACTGTTTTAAGTCCCCGGTTTAAAAATCTCCCTAAGTGGGAATAAACTAGCTCCATGCTCTGTTGACAGGTTCAGACAAGATCACACATATAGCTAAGAGATCCACCCTGAATAAATGTAAATAAGACGCCTTTTTGTGGAGTTGCTTACATATGTTATAGTTCATAGCAAAACAGAATCTACCCAATAGTCCTGCTCCAATCTTTCTTTGTGTGAATAGGAATGATTCTTTTTCCTCTACTGCTTATGCACAACTCAGTATTCAACAGAGCACATTAAAGTCCTGAAGATATGGCCAATTTCATTTAACTAATATTTCTTTATATAACATGCTCAAAGCATAATTTTTTTCCTGGCCAAAGGGTCCCAATAAGGCAGGAGGAGTAACTTTGTTCTTAATTCTCTTGCAAAGCATAGC
The DNA here is from genome assembly GCF_008692025.1 of Phocoena sinus. Lineage (NCBI taxonomy): Eukaryota > Metazoa > Chordata > Mammalia > Artiodactyla > Phocoenidae > Phocoena > Phocoena sinus. The sequence continues at coordinate 151,949,430 of NC_045763.1, read as the reverse complement.
TAGCTGCTAAACCCCACCAAAAATTTCTTTAACACAAAGTTCAAAATATTTTTTTAAAAAGAAAGAAAAAGAGGGAGGTGGAGTCTGGACTCCAATTAAGGCATTTTTATACACAGTCTAACTTGAGTCCTATTGAAAGGGAATCCTAAAAAAGCATTTTTAATGGAGAATGGCAGAAATCACAATAGTCTCTCATCAGCATTGTGATGTATCAATTGCTCACTTTAAATGTAATCATGTTGGGTGTCTCTTGGGTGTTATTCCTTGGTTCTCTCATCCCACAAGTGCATAGGTTATGTTTTCTGTAGATCTGGGGAAAATGGGCCAGGGGTGGAAGGTCCATCCAGGCCAGACAGAGTGAACGGCCCATGACTGTTCAGCACAGAAGGAAACTGAGAAAGAAAATAAAACACATTATCGTCCTATCATGCAACCCTAAATTTCACTTTCTGTCCCTATTATATTCCCTGAGGCAGAACATGACATCCACCTGCAGTGGCTCACAGGACAAAGGCAGTAATTGTTTATCATGGAAGAATATGATGTCACAGAAACTTTTAAAAAATTGTTTGTCTTATATGTTAAATATTAACACCCTCCAGCGTACCTTGATGGAACGGAAAGAACAAACCTATACTTTCCCTCAGATGCTAAGGTACACAGGTTCACACCTGACTTCAAATGAAGGTTTTAGAAAGTTCAGTAAATGACAGTATGCAATACAGAGTATAATTCAATTGTATAGCACATCACAGACTATCAAAAAGAGGTCCAGAGGAGATGCCCATCTCTTAACTGCTGCAAATAGTTGTAGGGTGCTCATCCTACAAAAGGGCTCCCCATCATGTATTCTGAGACCAAATGTATATGGAGATTCCAGGCTGGAGCTACATGAGCACTTTGACTTTCTCTCTATAATTCAATTATCTGTTTGTGAGAGGCAAAGAAAAATGTAAAATGAAATATGGAAAATTCTCAACACTCTATTCAATAATTTATAAGATTTTGCAAAAAACAAATTGCAGAAGTAGTAAGATTTTTAATTTTCTTTCTTTTTTCCCCCCTCACCATTCCATTTCCAAAAGAACAAATGAAAATTTAAATTACAAAATCTAAGAAAATCTCCCAGGGAGACACCCTTGAATAAGTGAATGAATCAACTACAAGAAAGCCTACAAGTTATAAAGTCTAGATGTTCTGGGCAAAAAAATGGTTTAAAGCTGTGAGACCGGGACTTCCCTGGTGGTCCAGTGGTTAATTAAAAATCCACCTTCCAGTGCAGGGCACGAGGGTTCGATCCCTGGTCGGGGAACTAAGATCCCACATGCCGCAGAGCAACTAAGCCCGTGCGCCACAACTAGAGAGCCCAACTCGAGAGAAGCCCATGCGCTGCAACTACTGAGCCCGTGCGCTCTAGAGACCACGCGCCACAACCAGAGAAGCCCGCACGCCACAACAAACAGCCCACGTACTGTAATGAAGACCCAGCGCAGACAAAATTAAATAAAAATAAATAAATAAATACCTTAAAAAAAAAAGATTAATAATACCTGCCTTGCAGGGTTTTAATAAATAAAGCAAGCTGTGAGACCTTTCCTAAGATCTTGGTTAAGAGGTAATACAATATTCATTTTTTAAAATATAGATATTTAAAATACTGATGAATATCAATTCTGAATGAGGGGGGAAATGGGAGTATTTGATATACTATTCTCAAGAGTTTTCTCTATTTTTTTAAAGTCCTCAGTTAAAAGGGGAAACCCCTCTAAAAAGAAAGATATATATATACACATTTTCTTTTTTTAGAAAAGAGGATTTCTAGCATTTAAAATGACCAAAAAAAAACTGGATAGGCTCAAAATCTACTACAGTTTTAAACAATTCTTGCTCTAATTCAAATGTATGGGATAGTAAACAATGAAAAGGAAACTCTGCCGTGAATATTTATCCAAGTTGTCTGCTGGCCAGAAAATTAACACTTAGAAATTCAAAAATAAATCTAAGGAATACTTATTAAGTAGAAGTTTTACAATGATTAACTGAAGAGTGGATACTGCCTTTTTGCCTCTTTCTTCATTTACCACACCCCAATTACAGAAGACAAGCTTTTATGTAATTTACCTGGAAAAGTGTGTTAGCACCTTGTAGCCTGGCTGGACTTAGGGGAGCAACAGGGCTGAGAGTACTCCAAAAGTGGATACTGGAGAGCAAGGGGCTCGGAGTCAGTAAGATGGGTGTCTGCAACACACAAACCAAAAATATAACTAAATGGCTTATCAGGATTATGTTTACCCTTGTAATACACAAATAGCTCTGAATCCAAATATTGTCCTATTCTCCACTCCAAGTATCTCCAAGTCGGAAATCTTATCATGAGGAAAAACTCAGAAATTACTTTTACAACCCAAGTAAGATAAAGGTCAAAATATTTTCTAACCCGTTTTTGGTAGAATCTTTTTCAAATAGAAAAACAAAACCAATCTGAATTTTGGTATGGAGAAATTATGGGTAACTGAGTCACAAACATATTTTCCCCTTAATAATGTGTAGGTCTAGGAGTAATCTAACTATTTAAATGTTATATGAGATGACCAAGTTAAGAAATAGCTAATGAAAATAACTGCACAAACTTGTAAGGACCTCAGGATCTGTTGTCTTCTAACTTGAGATTATCACTGTTGTTTTATATGACCCCCCCCCACCGCAAAAAAAAAGAGAGAGAGAATATACTTATTTTCTTTAGGAGAAAGTGGAAACACCAAATACTTATTTACTTGTAGAACAATGAATTTTTTAACACAATACTCCAAACCTTTTATTTTGACAATCCTAATTGAGGTGAGGAATTGGGTTACTTTCACAGGGTCATATAACCTTCTGTAAGGCAAGCCTATGTAGCCAAATGAGAACTTGAGGTTATAAATTCTGGATTTGTTTTAAAAGGTGAGTAAAAACAAACAAAACCCAAAAAATGCAGCACTAATAAGAAAGAAAGTGTTACCTGCGAAAAAAGTGCTGGCGTAAGGGAAGCTGTAGGGAGAGATGGGCTTAATATTCCCAGTGGGCTTGGATCACTGCCCGTGATCACCAGGGTTGGTGCCAGCTCTAACCCCTTGGGTTTCTTGGACCTTGACGAATTATTTGTTTTGTCCTTTTCTGGCAAAGCCAAATCCTGGTCTTTAGGCTCCAGGGACAAGTCCTCCGGAAGTTCCATTGGCTGAGAAGCCACTGATTCCATGTCTGGGTCCATGTCTGGGTTGGAACTCAGTGGTGGTGAAGGTGTTCTAGAAGGCTCCTGCAGAGGGGACACGGACGAAATAGGTGGTGTGGTGGTAAAAGCGGCAGTTACGCTAGATGCAGAAGCTGGTGCTTCCAGAGAAGGCAGTCTGGGGGAAGCCAAATTCTCCAACGCTTGCATAGTTTCTTCTGAAGACGGAGAGATACTTGGGCCAGTAGAGATGGCAGCAGCAAGAGGTTCAACTGGTGGCTTTTTGGCAGGTGTGGTTACAAATTTGATAACAGATGGTGTTGGCTCCTGAGGAGATTTTTTCTCTGCCAATTTCTCAGCTGGATTTTCCACCTTTATAGATTTGAAAAGCTTCCTGTTGGAGGAGTTCAGAGAGTTGAGAGTAAATGAAGAATATAAGCCAGAGTGTATGTAGTCATTGCGGCTAGAGGTCTTGGCACCAGGCTGTGGTGGCTTCTCTTTCCCGCCATTCTCCACATCTTTGGAACTGTTGCTGCTGAGTTCACTGACGCTTAAAGCTTCACAGTCTCCCTCAACCCTGCCCACTGTCATAGGATCCATGTTCAAAATCTCTGGGTACGAGACAAACTTGTACACAAACTTCTGACCATTCACTTTTTTAATGATATTCTGTAGATAAATAAAATAAACACTCTTAGACTTTCTTAAACTTTTCTTAAGCATTTCTTAAACTTTACCCACCTCCCATGAAAAAGCTGACCAAATGGGGTTCTCTATTTGATAGGTAGTTTACTTGAAAGCTTCAAAATCATCTAAATTTATCTAGCCATACCAAACACAGTTCCTACTATTATGGAGTACAAGTTAAAAACATTTAAATGTCTTACTAACAACTGAACTAATATGTTACATAAAAGCTGAAAGATTTTAATTGCTTAACACTGTCAGCCAAGTATCTGTATGAAGTCAAAAATTTCTGAACTGCAATCTCAAATAACTCCAAAGGTACAAGCCATTCACATGCTGAGGAAGCAAAAAGGAATTCAGAATATTACTTCTGCTAAGGTTCCTACTTCCTTCAGAAACTCCAGCTGCTTCTTACCTCATCTCTCCATACAGGAAAGCTGATAACATCAACCACTCAAAGGTGAGAGAAATTAAGATCCCAGCTTCTCACTTTAATTCTACCCATTTGAGCCATTTATTTCACTTCAGTGCCCAAGAATGTATTCAAAATAATAAGAAATTAAACAAAAACGTTTTAACTAAGAAATCACATCTAGGTATTAACAGCTATTCTTTAAGGTATTAATTTGTGTTCCAGGTTAAACTAAAAAGTAAAAATTAAGTAGAGCTAAAAAAAATGAGTAAATATGAGACAATTTTTAAAGTAAATTATGATATAAACAAGAGTATTTATTCATCCTCAAGAATCTCAAAAGTTCCTTTTCCTTATTCCAACTCTATAATCTTTTTTCCTTTAAAGACAACTGTAATTAGGAATAATATATGAGCAATGGGAGCTGGGTACTGAATAAGAATTTTCAGAAATACACCTGGAACATTTACATCTTTCAGCCTAATTCCAAACTGCTGAAGCTGTAAAATAAATTGAATTAAAATAAACCAGAACAGTGATCATTTCACAATGTATACAAATATCGCATCATTATGTTGTACACCCAAAACCAATATAACTTTATGTCAATTATACCTCAATTAAAAAAAATTTCTTTTAATAAATAAATAAACCAGGACATTAGTACCGCTAACCTCACCAGAAGAGAAGCATCAATTCTTGTTTTGAGGTGGATGTGTATTACCTTCACATAATAGTATCTGAGGGCTCGGCTGAGTTTGTCATAATTCATATTAGGCTTGTTCTTTCGAATCCCCCAGAGACGAGCCACCTCTTCTGCCTGCAAAAGCTTGAACTCCCCATTATTAGAGGTCCAGCAGATCATGTGATCGTTCTGAGGCTCCTTTAGGAGCTGAAGGAGGAACTGCCACAGGGTGATAGCACTGTCCATAGCAATGAGCTGAAAGAGGCATCGGGTAAAATACACAATTAACAGCCAACCGTATATGTCAGACACTGTTTTAAGTACTCTAACTGTATTAGACTAATTACTCATTTTATCCCCACAACAATCCTATAAGACAGATACTACTGCAGCCTCATTTTACATGTGAAAAAACTGATTCATTAAAGAGTTAAGTAACTTGTCTAAGGTCACACACGTAAATGGTGGAGCTGAGATTTAAACGCAGGCAATCTGGATCCAGAGTCCAAACTCTTAAGCATGCCACGCTGCTTAAGAAAAGTCTTGCTGTGAGATAAAGCTAGTTTCATAAATTGCAGTAGCAGACTGACGAATGCCAACCAGTAGAGTAGCACTGTTATTAAATTTTATCTTAAAAACTCATTGTCATATTCTCTGAGGAGACCACCATTTCAGCATCTATCTAAATTAGCCCAGCTGGTTTATTTGCCAGGATATGTTGTGTGTCTCAGGGTGGCCCAGAGGTATAGGGAATAATCTGCTTTTGCTCCACTGGTATTTCTCCTCCAAATAGCTTCCATTATCATAAATGTAATTTACACACAAATTGGCAGCACTGAATATTCAGCAAAATGTTCCCTAAGTTACAAGTCCTGTCACCATTCTGTCCACAGGGATTCCACCTGCATAGATCCTCCTTTTATTTGATTAGCAACCTTTATTTGATTATCAAGACTGGAACTGAAATATCTTTCAGTATCTCAAGTTTTAGGATCTCCCTATTTAGGCCAGAGTTTCCTAAATTCAGCACTATTGATATTTTGGGCCAGATTAGTTTTTTGTTCCTGGACGCTGTCCTGTGCATTGTAGTTTAACAACATCCCTGGCCTCTATCCACTAGATGCCAGTAGCACCTCCTGCCCAATTTGGCAATCAAAATGTCTGCAGACATTGCCAACTGTTCTCCTGGGGGGACCATATCATCTCAGTTAACAACCATTGGTTTAGGCAATGGAGCAGCAAGGAAATGTTCTCACAAAGTTATTTTCCTCACAAAAACTTCCAAACACCTTGTTTATAAGGAAGAATTTTTTAAAATATTTTTTAAACATCTTTATTGGAGTATAATTGCTTTACAATGGTGTGTTAGTTTCTGCTTTATAACAAAGTGAATCAGCTATACATATACATATATCCCCATATCTCCTCCCTCTCACGCTCCCAGGAAGAATTCTTTAGGGCAGAAACTCTGGCCATATATAAGCACATTCTAAAAAGTCTATAATTGAACTTTACACACACACACACACACACACACACACACACACACACAAAACAAAAAACCTTCCTTTTTAAATCTATGAATTAGATCTCACTGGATCAGAACAGGACTTAAATGAAATCAATTCTGTTAAAATACTCTAAAAACAGGTAAATTGACTACAACAAAATTTAAAACTTTTGTGCTGTAAACAATACCATCAAGTGAGGAGACAATCCTTGGAATGGGTGAAAGTATTTTCAAATAATAAGGGACTTTCATCAAAAAGTATAAAGAATCCTTACAGTTAAAAAACAAACTGAAAATAGGCCAAGGTTTTGAAAAGACATTTCTCCAAAAAGTAATACAGATGTCCAACAAGCACATGAAAAGATGCTCAGTGTCATTAGTTACTAGGGAAATTAAAATCAAAACCACACAAGATACCACTTCACACCTACTAGGATGGCTACAATCAAAAAGACAGATGCTAAGTGTTGGCTAGAATGTGGAGAAAAGTGAAACCCTCATACATTGCTGATGGGAATGTAAAATGGTGCAGCCACTCTGGAAAACAGTTTGGCAGCTCCTCAAAATACTAAACACAGAGTTACCATATGACCCAGTAATTCCACTCGTAGGTATATGCCCAAGAGAAATGAAAATATATGTCCACACAGACACTTACACAGGAATGTTCACGGTGGTATTCACATTACCCAAAAAAGTAGAAACCACCCAAATGTCCAACAACTGGTGAGTGGACAAGCAAAATGTAGTATAACCACAGAGTGGCATATTAGCCAGAAAAAGGAATGAAATACTGATATGGGCTACTTCAGTGGATGAACCTTGAAAACATTACCCTAAGTGAAAGAAGCCAGCCATTTATATGAAACATCCAGAATAGGCAGAAAGTTGATTAGTGGTTGCTTAGGGCTGGGAATGGGGAATGGGTGGGGAGAAGAAAAGGGGAGTGACTGTTAATGGGGTGATGAAAATATTCTAAAGTTAGATCGTGGTGGTGGTTATACAACTCTGTGAATATACGAAAACCACTGAACCGTACTAAGTAGGTGAATTTTATGGTATGTGAATTATTTCTCAATAAAGATGTTAAAAACAAACACTACAGACAATACAAAAGTTAGGCCTGAGAAAGCTAACTCTTAACTATGTACAACTCACAAAGCGTCAACAATGTCTACTTCCAAAAAGGGCAAAGATGAGGAACTATACTAGAAACTATCTGAGTTTCTATAACTTCTGAGACATTCAAAAAGTCCTCCAATTATCCTGTTATCACTTCGAAGCTGGTTATACAGAGATACTGTCATCCAAAAGTAGAGCTGGGAAAATAATAAAGAATAGAATAGGGGAGATGCCTCCCACATTTACAGAGTTAATGGAGAAACAGGCCATGAATCTAAGTCTCTTTCATCACAGTCATATACTCTGTTCATTAGGGAAACCACTTCCCTAGATGGATAAAAGCATTCACATCACCAGTGGGTTGTAAAGAAGTATTACATTATTAGATACTAAGTGATAATAATGTACAAATATGAAATGCTACTTTAATGCTAGATAACTATGCTCACTAGAAATCATAGTTTCCCATAGCCTCACTTAAGCTGGGTTAAAACAGAGGTTTTATATTATATCCATCAAGTATTGGGCGGGGAGGTGGGGGGGGATGGTCCCTGCCATTTCTCTGACTTTACTGCAGAGGCTTTTCTTCTGATAATGCCTGTTCATGGCAAGTTACTTTTTAACTACATATGTTTCCCATTTAAACAATTATTTGTTAGTCTAAATCTGTTACAACTACTTCCCAGTAAATTTCAGCTTAACCAGAGAACTCAGTCTCCACATTTCCAAACATCATCTTCATTATCAACAATGCTTACAGCACTGTGTGAATATGTGTGAGAGAATGATAATGGTGATGATGGTGAAGCTAGAAAGGAGGGGAAGAGGAGAGAGGAGGAAAGAAGAAAATGAACGGGGCAGAGAACCGGAATCTCAAGACTATTACACATTTGGTGCCTGTAATTCCATTTATTTTTGGAAAAATTCCCCAAACCAAATCCTAGAGTCTTAATGCCTATCACGCAGATAGTGCTTGAACCCCTCAGGTTTATAATGGCTAAGCAATACACGCAAAAAAAAGGAAATAACCATCAACATCTCCACAATGAGTACACAAGTGCCATCCTGAGCAAATGGGAGGTGTTCCCAAGGTGGTGTCGGTTTACCTTCCACCTCTCCCTCTGGTTATTAGGAGAGAGTGTGTACTGAGCCAAACGCTGGTGGGGCTGTTGCATACTGCAGGGCAGAACCCAACTATGTGGACAACGCTGCAGCTTCTCTAGTGTACTTCACAGTGCATCGGGGATGGGAAATGGCTGTGAAAGAAAATGGGCACTGTGGTTTTGGACTTACGTACTGGAAAAAAATTTCTTTTGCGAAAAACTAACAAAGACATAAAATGGACATCCTCAGTGGGTACTTTAAAGGAATATTTTACTCATTCAATTTTGATAAGTTTATTCTTTGACTGAAAAGGTGGTGAACCACTGGGCATATAGTTAAGCTGAACCTCTTCATTTTAGTTCCTAAAAGTGTGCCATTAATATGAAATTCAACCATTTCTTCAGCCATAAAAGAGAATTAAAGGAAAAAAAGTTACAGAAGACAGTTATTTAAAATTACAAAGAGTGAAATAAAGTCAAAAATATTAAATACTTTTATTCTCAGTCAAAAAAACCCCAAACCCTTCATTTTTCTTCTCACGAAAATCTCAATGTTTCTACAATTACAGTTTTTTCCAGAAGTTACAGTTTTAAAAGAGATTTTTAGTACAAGTATAATGAGGGAGGGAAATACTTAACTGATCCAAATGAAGGAATCTGATTTTTGAGGGATTAAATGTGGAAAACATAACTGATTCTAACTTAGCACTTCAAAGATAGTAGATTAGTTCCTGTGCTAAAATGAAAGGAGCATGTTGAAGTAACTCATTAGGGAAAGGAAGCCTCTATTAAGTGAAAGCTTTCCCACCCTGAACATGTTTATAATACACATAGTCCAGTTGCTGTGGTGACCCATGGCCCAACTATTTTTCAGAAACAGTAGCTAAGACCCCCAAAAATAAATGTCTCTAAATTCATAGTGCTGCTTAAGTAAAACAAAAGCAAATTATGAAATGTATCAAGCCTAGTTTTGACTTAAAATCATCGTAGTTGTCAAAAAGTAATCTGGTGTATCTAACTGTACAGTATCCTATACTAACAGAATATTAAAAGTGTACTGTTACATTACCATAAAACTTAAAAACAACATTTCCCTAAATGGATTCCACTTAACGCAGTTTTAACATTTAAACAAAATTAAAGAGGGGAGAGTTCCTGAGGGGGAAAACTGAATCACAATACATTTTAATGAAAACACCACTGACAGTCTTAAATATTGAAGCACCAAGTTTTCCACGCAGTGCGGCGGTGAGTGGGAGATGGCAAAGAGGGAGGGAGGAGGCTCTGATCCACCAACCAAAGAGATGGGTGAACCGTTCTGATGAGGAATAAAATTCCAGAGTCTTTCTTTAAATGCCCTAAACTTCAAATAGCAATAGCTTGGGAAAAAGCCAATTGTGTATCGTTTGACTACTTCAGCCAACAATGCCCTTTATTTCCTGCCAAAGCCAGTTAATATTCAGCCCCCAAAAGATGTTTCCAATTGATCTTCCTAGGGATGAAGAAGCCACCAGCCTCGCGGCAGCTGTACATTAAGCGGAAAGTAAAGAGGGGAGGGGGGTTGCGGGAGAGAAACAGAAAAAGAAATGAAACTTGACACCGGATGAATAGCGAGCTTGGGGACAGGAAGAGACACGGATGACCGTGTGCCCCCGAGGAGATCAAAGTCCAGGGGAAGAGCCGCAACCTCACCGGGCCTGGGTAAGCACTGAATTACTGTACTTTCACTTTCCAACTTCCTGTCACTACAGAAAGTCAGAATTGCTCCCCTCTTGCCCCCACCCCCCCAAAAAAATCACTGCCACCTTTTGCCCCAGGGACCTCGCGGTACCAAATAAGGGGCGAAGAGAGCGGAGCGGGTCGCGCCGCATCTACCTGCGCGCCTCGGGGCTAGGGCCGCCTGAGCGGGCGGGGCGGGGCAGGGGCGGATCCCTAGGGGAGCGCGCGCCGCAGCCCCCGCGCCCGCCCCCACGCGCTCGTTTCCTGTTGTGCAGCGAGCCCCTCGCCCCCGCCCGCGTTCCCCGCTGTTGGGGGTGCCTCGAGACCCCGACGGGGTGCGGGGTGGACGGGGCGCGCGGGGCTGGCCGCTCACCGAGGAGGCGCGCGGGGCTCCCTCTGGGTCTCCGCCTGGAACACGATGCTCCTCTCCGCCCGCCGCCTTCTCAAGCTGGGAGCTCGAGGATGGCGCGGCAGCCGCTGCGACCCCCGCGGCGGAGCCGGAGAAGGCACCGGCGGCCAAGCCAAGCCCGCCGGGTGCCCGCAGCCGCCCGCATCTCCCGCCGCCGCCGCACCAGCCGCGGCTCCTCGCGCCCCGCCCTCCCCGCCCCCACACGCGGCGGCGGCGGCGGCGGCGCGGGTCGTCGGGGCAGCTACCCGCCGGGCGCGCGCTCGGGGCGTTCTTCGCCGCGGCCGAGCCTGCCAATCGCTCCGCGGCCGCCGCCACTCTCAAACCCCCCGGCTGCGTTGGGGTCCCTCCCCGACGCCGGAGCTGACGCGCGTCACTTCCGGGGGCGGGAAGGGAGGGGCCAATAGCACAGGGGCTCTGCCAGCCGCCGCCGTAGCAGTTTCCGCCGTCGTCCTCATCCCCGTCCGGGTTTTGGGGGGCCAGGGGTGCGGGCGGGGCGAGGGTGCTGTTTGGGTTTCTCCGCTTTGCACTCTCCGCTGGGTTACTAGCCAGTTGCTGTTTACTGAGGCCCACGACCCGAAACCGCACTCCGAAGCTGCCAGATGGCTCGGGACCTCGGAGGGGCCTGGGGCCCCTCCGTGTCTCCCCCCGCCCGAGGGAAGAGGTGGCGCTCGCCAAGCAGCCTCCAGAGGACCACTTCTGTTGTTGCGAAACTTAAATGTGAGGGCTTCTCCCTCCAGGCCTCCCGTCCTGCCTTCTTGGCTGGGTGTACAGAGAGGTCGGTATTGCCACAGCTTTCTCATCGAAGTGCCAGATCCCAGGGCACTATGAACACTTGACAAACATTAAATCAGCACTGTGGTTCTCTAGTGCCGGAACTGACAAATGGAAACACTGGTGTTCTGGCGTTGGAGTCGGAGACCTGGAATCCATCCGTGGCTCTGCCTCTCACTAACTCGTCAGTCTTAAGCAACTTTCTTTACCTCCCAAAACAGTTTCAATATACGTAAAATGGAGAGAACCCAATCTCTTAGAACTATAATGATTAAAGGTGATAAGGTGCATAATCACCTCGCGGAGTGTCTAGCCCATAGGTTCTCATTAAATAACAATTTTTAAGGAACCAAGTCACACTTGGTACAAGAAACTGCTTGAACAATTTAGCAGCAGAAGGTATAACCTTATGCTGAACAAAACCTCCAAGAAATATACTGTGTATCCCATTTAACGGGAAACCAAGGACAGGCCAGTGTCTTACTAGCTGTGTGTCCTGCAATGAGTTGCTTCACCACTCTGAACCTCAGTCCCCTCATGTAAAATGAAGATAATAATGTGCAGCATTGCTGGGAAGATAAAATGTGATAAAGGCTGTAATGTGCTTAGTGCATTACCTGGCACATAGTAGACACCCAGTAAGTGGTGATGTCATTTATTTTTGCCTCCTCCTCGTCCCCACAGTTGAATTCATGGTTTAAAAAAAAATTTTTTTTTGGCCGCTGTAAGTAGCTTTCAGGGTCTTAGTTCCCCGACCAGGGATTGAACACTGGCCACAGCAGTGGAAGAGCGAGTCCTAACCACTGGACCCCCAGGAGTTCCCCATGGCAAAATTAATTGAACTCACTGAGTGAAATGGGATCATCTCAGGGAGCTCTAGTCAATACTCTGTAATGACCTATATGGGAAAAGAATAAAAAAGAGTGGATAGGGCTTCCCTGGTGGCTCAGTGGTTGAGAGTCCGCCTGCTGATACAGAGGACACGGGTTCGTGTCCCGGTCCGGGAAGATCCCACATGCCGCGGAGCGGCTGGGCCCGTGAGCCATGGCGGCTGAGTCTGCGCGTCCGGAGCCTGTGCTCCGCAACGGGAGAGGCCACAACAGTGAGAGGCCCGCGTACCGGAAAAAAAAAAAAAAAAAGATTGGATATTTGTATATGTATAACTGATTCACTTTGCTGTACAGCAGAAACTAACACAATATTTAAATCAACTATACTCCAATAAAAATTAATTTTAAAAAATAACCGATATCATAAATGAAAAAGGAGACATCACCATCCATCCTATAGATATTTAAACATGATAACAAAATACTATGAATAATTTTATGAAGATACATATGAAAACTTAGTTGAAGGGAAAATTCCTAGAAAAATAATTTAATAAAATGGACAAAAAAGAAATGTGATCCTATCATCCCTTTGAAGGCTTTTGGAAGAGAATCATCACTTTAATTTCCAACCTCCTCCATCATAATACAGAGTAATTATAACACATAGAGGTATTCGTGGAAAAGCAATGCCAGCTAAAGATGTTAGCTTTTCGAAAATAATTTTATGACATATTTTCATTAAGAAATATGTGTTTTATGAGACTGACATGCTGCCTACTGCGCTAAGGAGGCAACTAAGAAATAGGTGTTTTAAAAGGAACGTGCAACATCTGAAAAGCAATAGTGCTCTTGGCCCCCACTACAAGTTTTTTCTTTGAAAAACTTCCATCTTAGAAACCAAGAGGGGGACTTCCCTGGTGGCGCAGTGGTTAAGAATCCGCCTGCAAGGGACACGAGTTCGAGCCCTGGTCCGGGAAGATCCCCCATGCCGCGGAGCAACTAAGCCCGTGCGCCACGACTACTGAGCCCGCGTGCCTAGAGCCCGTGAGCCACAACTACTGAGCCCGCGTGCCTAGAGCCCGTGCTCCGCAACAAAGAGAAGCCACCGCAATGAGAATCCTGCACACCACAACAAAGAGTAGCCCTCGCTCGCTGCAACTAGAGAAAGCCCGCACACAGCAACGAAGACCTAACACAGCCAAAAAATTAATTAATTAAAAAAAAAAAAGAAATCAAGAGGAAAAAATAAGAATTATTAAGGTAGGCTGCTTAAGGTACACGCATTGGAAACATTTGTTTATGGGAAGATTTCATTTTAAAGCCCCATACCAGGAACAGTTAAGGGTTGTAGAGTTCCTCTGCAAACTACCCTGCTGTGCCCAAACTAGCAGTAAACATCTGATTCAGCCTCAGGGTCTGTAGTTGTATCATAACCCCAGAGACTGAGCTGCCAGTATTGTCAATTGCTATGCCTTTTTGGAAAAGAGCCTACTTTGGGAGTTCTTAAATTAGTCATAGCAAGTCTGTCTGCTTTTAAATTGACTGGGTTTTTGTTTGTTTGTTTGTTTGTTTGTTTTTAAACACGGTATATGTTGACAGCAGAGAAACCAGAAGAAAAGTGGATTTCAGATTAGTGAATTGAAAAAAAAGTTTATTAATGTCCCTGTTTTTCCCACTCGGGATTCTATAAATACAGAATCTCTCTCCATGGTTCCTTACACAACAGATGGTTCTGTTTTTGCAAACTCCATGGTGGTTATATTGGTCAACCAAAAAGATTGTGCTTTTTTGTTATCCTGTTTGTCATTTTCCCATCAGATAGATGGGTTCTCATGCTTAGCCTTAGCTACTCAGGGCTATCTCACATATAATTTGCAGATTTTTTGAGTGTTTAAACACGTTTCCTGCCTGATCTGCCCTAGACTGTATGTTTTAACCTTTACAGTTATCCCAGCCCTGCCACCCCAGTTCCCCCAATTTAATTACATTTCTAAGAAACAATAACAATAAGTTATGATCATTTCTTCTTAAGGCAACTTCCCCTTCCCTCTCTTTTATTTCACTGCCTCATCATTACACCAAGTTAGCACAGTCAGTCCTCTGTATCCAGGGGTTCCACATTCACGGATTCAACTAGCCTTCTGGAAAAAAAATTCCAGAAGGTTCCAGAAAGCAAAACTTGAATTTGCTGCATGCCAAATATTTACATAGAGTTTACATTGCATTAGTATCACAAGTAATCTAGAGATGATTTAAAGTATATGGGAGGATGTGCTTTATATTCAAATACTACTCCACTTTATGTATGGGACTTGAGCATCCTCAGATTTTGGTATCCTCGGGGGTCCTGGAACCAGCCCTCCACAGATACCGAAGGATGACTGTATCCCTTTTTCCTAAAGAAATATTTCATGCACTCTGACTCATTGAGCAAGCATGGAGCCATCCAGTTGCCTGGTGTGTCTTTCAGGCATGTCTCGCAGCACACGAAATAAAGAAGAGATAACCTTTAAGTCAAAAGGAGCACCAACAACCCCTAGGGATAGATGTGAGACAAAATTCACCATGTCTGAGATGAAAGAAGAAAAATCAGGGATCTTTGGGTTCTAGCCTTTCAGTCTCCCAAAGCTTGATCCTCCTGAGGAAATCCTCTTGAGGAAATCCTAAGGAAATAATATCCTTATCTTTCCTGGGCCTCACTTTCAACATTTTTGAAGATAAAAGGAAGTCATACCTTTCGCTTCTAGTCTGTGGTGCATAGAGTAAAAGAAAAAGATGGTTGATCAGACTATGCCTGGACTCTTGTTAAATGATCCTATAGTTACTATATTTGTGAGAATTGAGATCTTGATAGAGGAAAAGTTATTTGAAAATGAAATACACGCTAGTTGTCTATAGAATTTGGCAGCATTTGCTAAGCCGCACTACCTATCAAGGGCCTAAACTTCACCAAAGACAAACAGTGAAATGATGGTTAGAAATGTCTTTTCACCAAGACTGTTATTCTGGGCAAATACATTTCATCCCCAATAATCAGAGAATATCCAAGGTCCAGAGAAAAATCCCTGAAAAGGTCCTTGAACGAGGTACTCGTGGCCTCTAGACTATGAGGAAAGCTCATGGCAACATCTTTCAGCCCCAGCTGTAATCTTCACACAACACATTGTTTTCCCAGAGAGGGAAACATGACGAGACATGAGTTACTGCAGTTACGTGCCTGGGGCATAGCAACTATCTAATACATTTAATGACCTGTCACAAACATACCTTCATATAATTTTCATCTTTAGAGCCTACACCCGGGCTACTTCTTTCCTCCCCCACTAATATTTTCAACCTAAAATGATTTTATTGGTTTTGGGGGACTTCCCTGGTGGTCCAGTGGTTAAGAATCTGCCTTCCAATACAGGGGATGTGGGTTCAATCCCTGGTCAGGGAACTAAGATCCCACATGCCGTGGGGCAACTAAGCCCGTGTCGCACGCCACAACTAGAGAGCCCGCATGCGGCAACTACTGAGCCTGTGCACTCTGGAGCCCTCATGCCACAAAAAGAGAGAAGACTGTGCCCCGCAACGAAGAGCCCGCGCGCCACAACAAAAGATCCCATGTGCCGCAACTAAGACCCGACACAGCCAAATAAATAAATAATAATAAATAAAATTTAAAAATAATAATTTTATTGGTCTTTGATAAATGTGCTTTTCTCTAGGCTCATGAAAATTGATATGGAGTATGTTCTAGAGAAAGAGGAGGGAACTTTATTCCTAATTGCCCTTTAGAAAAGATATAACTTAATTGACAAAAGCTCATGAAATCCACCTTGTGTGTAACTGTATGATTCTAGGTGGCTTATCCAACTCCTTGTAGGATACATATTGCTCTGAATTTTAAATTAGAAGTTTTGTTTCCTCTCTTGTATATATTGTGATAACTGGCTGGAAATTTTTTTTTCAATTACAATTAATTCAGGAACCACCCATACTATTATTCAACATAATACTAAGCTGTTTACTGTAGAGGAAACTCAAAGAGGCTTTGTTCTTTTTCCTAGGAACTTTCAGTCTTGGACCAGTGACACTGACACCCTCAGAGACCATCGTTACTATCTACGACTTCCATTGTTTTTAGAGTTCTTTCACATTATCTATGTTGATCCTATTGACATAGACAAAGAATTCAGCAAAGGATCCAGAGATGATGGAAAAAGCAAAGTCAGGCTGACAAATGAAGGGGTAAGTGCAGCTCTAAACAGGGCTTCTTGGGGTGAGGAGGCATTGGGAGAAGGAGTGAAATTACCACCTCCCATCGCATTAAGGAACATTTCCTGAAAGAGGTGGAGTTTGAAAGACATGGTGCCAATTCAAAAATCTGTAATGCCAGCTTTTTTCTTCCTTACTTTATCCAGCTGCAAAACAAAATGAGTTTTGCTGTGCTACAGAACTTAGCTTGTGAGTTGTGTACCCAATTTAGAAGTGTGACACAGCCACCAGCTTCCCTCTCTCGAGGGAAGGAAATTTGAATTCTGTCTTGGCTTCCCCTGTGAAGTGGGAAAATTGTTGGGTCTGGAGGGCTTTTTTTCCTCCCCTCTTTCTCTCAGCTTCTCCCCATTCCTGAGAAAATGCAGCTGTGTTGCATATAACTGATCAAATGTGTCTAGAAGTCAGATTCCAGTGGGAGAACCCTAAAGTAGAGGGAGAATAGGGGGTTCTGCCTGTGACAGTAAAGAATCCAAAGGCAAGGTTCCGTGGAGCAGAGAGTTCTGGTTAGATTTTGTTTGGAATTGTATCCCTCGCCACCCTATGTACACTTGATCTTCGTTTCTTTGCTTTCTCCCCACCTCCCACCCCAGCCATCTCTCTCAGCCTTATTCTTCTTCCTATGTCTACTTCTCCTTTCCCTTTATACCTCTATTTGTTAACCTTGCCAGGGGCCCCTTGAAAATGTATTAGCCACGATAGTGGTCCGTGGGCTTGAGAAGATTTCATGTAAAATTTTTTTTAAGCATTAGCCTTGGGCTGAACACTGCACTAGATGCTTCAGGAGACACACAGACGAGGGGGTAAAAACCACCATGACACAGGAAAGCATGTTAAACGGGGGTAAAAACGGCAGGAGGCTCCTCACGTTCTCCACGGGCATCCAGGGTGTCTAGGATTTACAGAAAACTGGGGACGGGATTTGCAGGAAAAACATTCTGCTTGGAATGCCTTCTCCCCTGCCCTGCCCTGCCCTGCTCCACCTGGCTCTCTTCTACTTTAGGTCTCAGCTCAGATGTCACCTGCTCCAGGGAGCCCTCCCAAACCCCAGGCTGGGTTTGTGACCTCCAGTGTCTCCCATCGTGTCCCATACTGACCCTGTCTGCGGCACCCACCACACCGACCTGAAATTTCTTATTTGTCTCTTTAACCCTTTGGACTGGGTCCTTGAGAGGTCTTGTTCCTCATTGCAGCCCAGCACCCAACACAGTCCCTACCCTGAGAGCTGCTCAATATACTCACGGAACGGCTAGATCATCTGGGCGAAGGGCATGAACATACCTGACGCGGGGAAGTGCACTGGGGTTCAAGCCACCCATCCTAAGGGAACTTCCCCCTTCAATTCTCAGCCTATTTTTTCCTCTCTTTCCTTCCCTTTAGTATCAAGCTTCAAAAAATAATGGTTTATACTTGCCACCTATGCTTTCTCACCTTGCACTCACTCTTCAATCCACTGAATATGTCTATTGGCCCCACCATTGACTCTTCCCTAGTGGAGGCTACAGGCATCCTAATTGCCAGATCTGACCTCCCCTTTCCAGGCATCATCCTGTTCTCCACCTTTAAGACTAATTCAGACATCACCTCCTTAGGTAAACATCCCCTGACTTCCAAAGCAGGCTCAGGTGTCTTCCTGGCACCTTCCCTGAAACACAGTTCTCTCTTGGCTTGCATGATTCTCCTTCTATCTCTCTGGCCAGTTTTTGTCTCTTTGGGGGCTTCTGTTCCACCAGCTCTGAAGAATGGGCTGTATCCTTGCCTTAGAGTTCTGTCTTTGGGCTGTTGTGCCTCCCCACAAGGGACCTCATTCTCTCCAACACTTTGTTCACCACCCAAAGGCTAATGACCCCTAAACTTGATCTCTGACCCTTACTTCTGCCCTGAACTCTGAATCCATGTTTCCTATTTCCTACAGGATTTTTTCACCTGATGTCCTCATGACCTGCCCTCCATCTCAGAATGTACAACTTGAATTCATTACCAGCACCTGCCACACCTCCCCAAATCCTCCTTGCCAATTTCAGTTGAAAGCATTACCCAGACATTTCAGTCATCTCTAATGATTCCTTCTTCCTCACCCTCCACAACTGGTCACCGTGGTCTATTGTATCTAATCTTTGGAATATCTCACATCTGTCCCCTCCTCATGCCTGTCCCAAAGGCTCTCACCATCTCTTGCTAGAACTATTTGCAGTAGCCTTCTAACTTCTCTCCTAGTATCCAGGCATTCCAGCCCATCCTCCACATTACCACAAGGAAATTTACTGAAACCCACATTCAATTATGTCACTCATCCATTTTAGAGTGTCCAGTGATTGATTTCTCTGCTGCTTCCAGGATAAAGTCCAAACCCTGGCCTGACAGGCCTGTGAAGAGCAAGGTTTAAAGGCCACATCATCCTTCAATGTTTCCTATTTCGATTAGTGATCCTTTACAGTCTAGCCCTTTTTCAGCCTAATCTCCAGCCTCACACACTAAAGCCCCTCAAACACATCAGGCACTTCCAGGACTTTGTGTATGTAGCTCCTTCAGCCTGGAATGTCTCCTCCATCGCATGGAATTCCTTTAAAGCAAGTACTGTGTCAATCACCTCTATATACCCAGTGTGTCCTAGCCTAGTGCCTGGTACATAATAGGGACTTTAGTAAGTACTGAATGAGGAACTCGCACTTCAAGGAAGGCCCAGCTCTCAAATGTTACTTCTCTATTTCTCCTGACCACTGCCCACTTCCACCCCAATTAGATGTGATTGTTCCCTCCAGCCTTCATCACTTAACAAAAATTTCATGAATTCCTGCTAAGTACCAGGCCCTGAGCTAAGAGAGAGAGCCATAAGGAACCTCAGTCTAGGTAACAGATGGACCAGCAAACGATTAGAACACTGAGATAAGTGCTGCGATGGGGTCCTTCTGTCATACACCTTTCCTGTAGAGAAATTAACATGAAAAGCCAAATCATGACCATCATGCTAAGTGGTGAGCATGGTGTCTGGGCAGAGGAGTGGGCTAAATGAGTCAAATGTTCCATGATGTCTTAGTCCGTTCAGGCTGCTATAACAAAATACCACAGACCGCGTGGCTTATAAACAACAGAAATTTATTTCTCACAGTTCTGAAGGCTGGGAAGCCCAAGATCAAGGCACCAGCATGGTTGCATTCTGGTGAGAGCCTGCTTCCTGGGTCAGAACCAACACCTCTCTGTGTCCTCACAAGATGGAAGGGGCGAGGGAGCTCTGTGAACTTTCTTTTGTAAGAGCACTAATCCCACTCACAAAGGCCCCACCCTCATGACTTAAGCACATCCCAAAGCCCCCACCTCCTAATACCATCATCTTTGGGGATTAGGATTCTAATATACAGATTTTGAGAGGACACCAACATTCAGGCCATGGCACGTGGTAACTAGATATGCCAGCTGCACGACAGGGTACTGGCAAGGGAGCCCCTTCTGAACAGCACGGGACCGATCACCCCCAACACCTTCCTCATCTGGTCCCCCCTTTCAGCCTCCACGTGGCCATCTCCCTTCTGCTGACACGTTCTCCTTAGCCATCTTAAAACAATCTCCTGGGTGCTAGCCTAACTCTGCCTGCTCATCCAGATTCAGATCTCTAATAGAAGAGAAAGGGAAGTGTGTACCTCTTCACGGCCTATACAGCATTCCACTTCGTATTACAGCCGTTTGTGCCCTTGGGACGGGGACTTCGGTTTCTCATGCTGAACAGACTGCTTCATACACAACAGACCAATATGTTTGGTTGGATGAATGCTCGTAACAAGCTTCTTCAGACTCCTCTATCCGTTACAACTGACCATCATCCATAGCTTCATATCAGAATCTCAGGGTTAGAAAGTGCTTAAAGATAATGTAGACCAACCAACCCTTAATGCTTACCCTGCACCAAGCACTCATCCAGCCCATGCTCCAGTGCCTCCAGTGCAGGGAGCTCCCCACCTCCTGAAGCAGCCCATTTACTCTTGACTATCAAAATCTGTATTCCTGTAACCTTCCTCCAGCCCCCTGGCCTCAGGAGAACACAGAACAACTCCATTCCTTCCTCCACAGAACAGCTCTTTAAATAGCTGAAGACTGCTCTCAAGTCCCCTGAGGAGTCTCTTCCCCAAACTAAACACATCCCCATTTCCTTCACCTTCATTGTGTAATGGGATTTCAAGTATCCTCACCATCTTGCCCGCTGCCCTTGCTCTAAACAGGAAGGACAATTATGATACTGGCCAGATTGACATAACACAGCTTTCTTTTTCAAGCTGTTGACCCAAAGAGAAAACTCAATCAGAAGCTTTATACAAGCAAAAAGCAGAGAAGTTACACATAAGGTTTGAAAATAGGCTTCTGGTCACCTCATGACTCCAAACAACCTCTGCCCACTCTACCCACAACACATCCTAATGTAGCCAGGAAGGCAGACGCATGCACACAAAATGTTATTTTTTAAAAATTTTATTTATTTAATTAATTTATTTTTGGCTGTGTTGGGTCTTCGCTGCTGCGCGGGCTTTCTCTAGCTGCAGCGAGTTGGGGCCACTCCTCACTGTGGCGCATGGGCCTCCCACCGTGGTGGCCTCTCCTGTTGCGGAGCACGGGCTCAAGGTGCACGGGCTTCAGCATTTGTGGTGCATGGGCTCAGTAGTTGTGGCTTCAAGGCTCAGTAGTTGTGGCATGCGGACTCAGTAGTTGTGGCTCATGGGCTCTAGAATGCAAGCTCAGTAGTTGTGGCGCACAGGCTTAGCTGCTCCGCAGCATGCAGGATCTTCCCGGACCAGGGCTTGAACCCGTGTCCCCTGCACTGGCAGGCAGACTCCCAACCACTGCGCCACTAGGGAAGCCCCAAAATGTTATTTTTTTAAAAAGGCAAGCATTACTGCTAGAAGTCTGTATTTCCAGAAATTTCTTGCGAGCTCACTGAAATTAAGGATTGGGCCAGCTCCAGCCACTCGTGCCCTCAGAAGTGTGAAGTCTCAGCTTCCCAGCACAACATAGACGACAGTGGTCTGGACCAGCTCTCAAGGTCATAAGGAGGTGAAGTCTGTGGGCCTGCCCTGCCCTTCTTGGACCCCACCTCCCACTGTCCCAAATGCCTCCTCCTTTCACTTTTATTTATTTATTTATTATTATTATTATTTTTGCGGTGCGCGGGCCTCTCACTGTTGTGGCCTCTCCCATTGCAGAGCACAGACTCCGGACGCGCAGGCCCAGCGGCCGTGGCTCACGGTCCTAGCCACTCCACGGCATGTGGGATCTTCCCGGACCGGGGCACGAACCCGTGTCCCCTGCATCGGCAGGCAGACTCTCAACCACTGTGCCACCAGGGAAGCCCCTCCTTTCACTTTTAAAAACCAAACTATGCCCATCGTGCATGGCTTGCTTCTGTCCATCTCTGAAACTCTCATTCATCAAGAACCCCCTTTCTAAGAGGGTTGGAACTATGTCTATCTTTTCACCTTGTACTCTTGCCTTCCCCCACCAAAAATTGCTCTTCAGAAAACATTTCATCAAGTCACTTATATTCTCTTATGAATTCATATCAGTATATTATTCTCCCAGAGATATTTGCATTTTAAGTATTCTTTGTAAATACGGTTTCCAGTTAAGGAGATTCCAAGCATCAGCTAAGTAGTGAACATGGTAGGTGGAGTATGCCACAGGAAGACCCTTCCTTCTTGGGCTGCAGTTTCATCACCCATAAACTGAGGGAGGCGTTTGATGCCCAGCTCTGGCATCTGTGAGTTGATTTACCTGGTGTTAGTAAGACCTCATTCTGTTAGTCACAGTTCTCCAGAGAAACAGAACCAGTAGGATTTATATACAGAGAAAGATTCATTATAAAAAACTGGCTCACACAATTATGGAGACTGACAAGTCCTAAGATCTGCAGGGTTAGTTGGCAAGCTGGAGACCCAGGAGAGCCAGTGGTGCAGTTCCAGTCCAAGTCTGAAGGCCTGAGAACCAGGAGAATGGTGGTGTAGCTCCAATCTGAAGGCCAGCAGGCTCAAGTCCCAGGAAGAGCTGATGTTTCCATCTGAGTCCAAAGGCAGGAAAAAAAGTTGATGTCCCAATTTGAGGGCAGTCAGGAAGAAGGAACTCCGTTTAACTCAGAGGAAGGTCAGCCTTTTTGTTCTATGCAGGCCTTCTACTGATTGGACGAGGCCCACCCACGTTTGCTTTACTCCGCCTACCAATTTGTGTTAATCTCATCCCCAGACACCTTCACAAATACACCCATAACAATGTTTGACCAAATATCTGGGCACCCTGTGGCCAGCAAGTTGACACATAAAATTAACCATCACACTCGCAGAAGTAGAGTATGGTCACTCAAAAGGCCTGGCCCTGGTTGTGAACAAGAGAGATATCGGATGGGAAATGGCTTTGAAATCCCGGACATAAAGGCAAGGTCATCCTTGGTATTTAACTCCACCCCTTCCCCATACCTCCTGCCCACTACCCCTACAATTTCCTTCCACTCCCACTTCACAACTTTAATTTTTCTTTTTCTATGTTAAGAAAATTTTACAAGCATTTTAAGAAAAATATTATCCATAAAATTTACAGACATTGATAAATTAAATTAACTACTTCCTTCTATAACATACTGAAATAAAAGTCACAAACTCTCTCCAAAAAAATGTGAAACCACTCACACAGTATGACTAAACTGAATCTAAAGGTCAAAAAGAAGTACTACAATAAACCATGCAAAATGCAAAGGCAAAACACAGCCTTCATCTTCAGACGAACCACCTGATATTTGAAGCAGGGGTGTTAAACTGAGGTTTTCCACTTGCTTAAAAGTAAGATGGCTTTCATTTGCCCATCGATTTTGTTTGCTTAACAATTCATTGAATCAAGCGAGCAAACCTACTGAGGACCCATTGTCTACTATGTGTAGCTACAGACCTAGATATGGGGCAACACAACAATGAATAAGATGCAGCTTTAGCCCTGGAAAAACTTGCTGGGGGAACAGATTGCAAATGCCTGCTTGGGCCCATCTCATTTACCATTGCTTCTCCTGGGAAGCCCTCTCTGACCTGCTACCACCAAGCCTTATCCCAGACCGGGCAAGGGCCCTTCTATGCATTCCCCTAGCCCTGTGCCCCTTGTCATAGCATTGTCACACATTCTGTAATTGCTTCTGTGTATCTCCAAACTCCTCACTGGTTGGGGACCTCCAAGAGGGCAGGGATTGTTCCTATCTTTTCACCCTGCCACAACTCTGGCACATGGTAGCTACTTAAAAATGGTTTGTGAAACGAATTTTTAGATGAATAAGCCAAGTTTCTTTTTTTAATTTTTATTGGAATATAGTTGATTTACAGTGTTGTGTTAGTTTCTGCTGTACAGCAAAGTGAATCAGTTATACATATACATATATCCACTCTTTTTTAGATTCTTTTCCCACATAGGTCATTAGAGTATTGAGTAGAGTACCTACCCTGTGCTATACAGTAGGTCCTTATTAGTTATCTATTTTATATATAGTAGTGTGTATATGTCAATCCCAATCTCCCAATTTATCCCTTCCCCCTTCCCCCCCCCCCCACCGCGGTAACCATAAGATTGTTTTCTACATCTGTGACTCTATTTCTGTTTTGTAAATAGGTTTATTTGTACTATTTTTTTAGATCCCATATATAAGTGATATCATACAATATTTGTCCTTCTCTCTCTGACTTACTTCACTCAATATGACAATCTCTAGGTCCAACCATGTTGCTGCAAATGGAATTATTTTGTTCTTTTTTATGGTTGAGTAATTTTCCATTGTATATATGTACCACATCTTCTTTATCCATTCCTCTGTCAATGGACATTTAGGTTGCTTCCATGTCCTGGTTATTGTAAAGAATGCTGCATTGAACATTGGGGCGCATGAATCTTTTCAAATTATGTTTTTCTCCAGGTGTACGTGCCCAGGAGTGGGATTGCTAGATCATATGATAGCTCTATTTTTAGTTTTTTTAAGGAACCTCCATACTATTCTCCACGGTGGCTGTACCAATTTACATTCCCAGCAACAGTGCAGAAGGGTTCCCTTTTCTCCACACCCTCTCCAGCATTTATTATTTGTGGATTTTTTGATGATGGCCATTCTGACTGGTGTGAGGTGACACCTCATTATAGTTTTGATTTGCATTTTTCTAATAATTAGTGATGTTGAGCATCTTTCATGTGCTTTTCGGCCTTCTTTGGAGGTCAATGTATATCTTCTTTGGAGGAATGTCTACTAAGATCTTGCAGGCTTTTTTTTTTAATTTGATTTGATTTTTTTTTTTTATACAGCAGGTTCTTATTAGTCATCAGTTTTATACACATCAGTGTATACGTGTCAATCCCAATCGCCCAATTCAGCACACCACCAGCCCCACCCCACCCCCACGGCTTTCCCCCCCTTGGTGTCCATACGTTTGTTCCCTACATCTGTGTCTCAATTTCTGCCCGGCAAACCGGTTCATCTGTACCATTTTTCTAGGTTCCACATATATGCGTTAATATACGATATTTGTTTTTCTCTTTCTGACTTACTTCACTCTGTATGACAGTCTCTAGATCCATCCACGTCTCTACAAATGACCCAATTTCATTCCATTTTATGGCTGAGTAATATTCCATTGTATATACGTACCACATCTTCTTTATCCATTCGTCTCTCGATGGGCATTTAGGTTGCTTCCGTGACCTGGCTATCGTAAATAGTGCAGCAATGAACATTGAGGTGCATGTGTCTTTTTGAATTATGGTTTTCGCTGGGTATATGTCCAGTAGTGGGATTGCTGGGTCATATGGTAATTCTATTTTTAGTTTTTTAAGGAACCTCCATACTGTTCTCCATAGTGGCTGTATCAATTTACATTCCCACCAACAGTGCAAGAGAGTTCCCTTTTCTCCACACCCTCTCCAGCATTTCTTGTTGGCAGATTTTCTGATGATGCCCATTCTAACTGGTGTGAGGTGATACTTCATTGTAGTTTTGATTTGCATTCCTCTAATAATTAGTGATGTTGAGCAGGTTTTCACGTGCTTCTTGGCCATCTGTATGTCTTCTTTGGAGAAATGTCTAGTTAGGTCTTCTGCCCATTTTTGGATTGCGTTGTTTATTTTTTTAACATTGAGCTGCATGAGCTGTTTATATATTTTGGTGATTAATCCTCTGTCTGTTGATTTGTTTGCAAATATTTTCCCCCATTCTGAGGGTTGTCTTTTTGTCTTGTTTGTAGTTTCCTTTGCTTTGCAAAAGCTTTTAAATTTCATTAAACAATTTCATTGTTTATTTTTAATTCCATTACTCTAGGAGGTGGATCAAAAAAGATCTTGCTGTGACTTATGTCAAAGAGTGTTCTTCCTATGTTTTCCTCTAAGAGTTTTATAGTGTCTGGTCTTACATTTAGGTCTCGAATCCATTTTGAGTGTATTTTTTTTTGTTTTTTGTTCTTTTTTTTTTGTGGTACACGGGCCTCTCACTGTTGTGGCCTTTCCCGTTGCAGAGTACAGGCTCCGGACGCGCAGGCTCAGCGGCCATGGCTCATGGGCCTAGCCGCTCTGCGGCATGTGGGATCTTCCCGGACCGGGGCACAAACCCCTGTCCCCTGCATCAGCAGGCGGACTCTCAACCACTGTGCCACCAGGGAAGCCCTGAGTTTATTTTTGTGTATGGTGTTAGGCAGTGTTCTAATTTCATTCTTTTACATGTAGCTGTTCAGTTTTCCCAGCACCACTTATTGAAGAGACTGTCTTTTCTCCATTGTATATCCTTGCCTCCTTTGTCGTAGATCAGTTGACCATAGGTGCGTGGGTTTATCTCTGGGCTTTCTATCCTGTTCCATTGATCTATATTTCTGTTTTTGTGCCAGTACCGTATTGTCTTGATTGCTGTAGCTTTGTAGTATAGTCTGAAGTCAGGGAGTCTCCAGCTCCATTTTTTTCCCTCAAGACTGCTTTGGCTATTCGGGGTCTTTTGTGTCTCCATACAAATTTTAAGATTTTTGGTTCTAGTTCCATACAAAATGCCATTGGTAATTTGATAGGGATTGCATTGAATCTGTAGCTTGCTTTGGGTAGTATAGTCATTTTCACAATATTGATTTTTCCAATCCAAGAACATGGTATACCTCTCCATCTGTTGGTATCATCTTTAATTTCTTTCATCAGTATCTTATAGTTTTCTGCATACAGGTCTTTTGTCTCCCTAGATAGGCTTATTCCTAGGTATTTTATTCTTTTTGTTTTGGTGGTAAATGGGAGTGTTTCCTTAATTTCTCTTTCAGATTTTTCATCATTAGTGTATAGGAATGCAAGAGATTTCTGTGCATTAATTTTGTATCCTGCAACTTTACCAAATTCATTGATTAGCTCTAGTAGTTTTCTGGTGGCATCTTTAGGATTCTTTATGTATAGTATCATGTCATCTGCAAACAGTGACAGTTTTACTTCTTCTTTTCCAATTTGTATTCCTTTTGTTTCTTTTTCTTCTCTGATTGCCTTGGCTAGGACTTCCAAAACTATGTTGAATTATAGTGGTGAGAGTGGACATCCTTGTCTTGTTCCTGATCCTAGAGGAAATGCTTTCAGTTTTTCACCATTGAGAATGATGTCTGCTGTGGGCTTGTCGTATATGGCCTTTATTATGTTGAGGTAGTTTCCCTCTATGCCCACTTTCTGGAGAGTTTTTATCATAAATGGGTGTTGAATTTTGTCAAAAGCTTTTTCTGCATCTATTGAGATGATCATATGGTTTTTATTCTTCAATTTGTTAATATGGTCTATCACATTGATTGATTTGCGTATATTGAAGAATCCTTGCATCCCTGGGATAAATCCCACTTAATCATGGTGTATGATCCTTTTAATGTGTTGTTGGATTCTGTTTGCTAGTATTTTGTTGAGGATTTTTGCATCTATATTCATCAGTGATATTGGTCTATAATTTTCTTTTTTTGTACTATCTTTGTCTGGTTTTGGTGTCAGCGTGATGGTGGCCTCATAGAATGAGTTTGGGAGTATTCCTTCCTCTGCAATTTTTTGGAAGAGTTTGAGAAGGATGTGTGTTAGCTCTTCTCTAAATGTTAGATAGAATTCACCTGTGAAGCCATCCGGTCCTGGACTTTTGTTTGTTGGAAAATTTTTAATCACAGTTTCAATTTCATTACTTGTGATTGGTCTGTTCATATTTTCTATTTCTTCCTGGTTCAGTCTTGGAAGGTTATACCTTTCTAAGAATTTGTCCATTTCTTCCAGGTTGTCCATTTTATTGGCATAGAGGTGCTTCTAGTAGTCTCTTAGGATGCTTTGTATTTCTGCGGTGACTGTTGTAACTTCTCCTTTTTCATTTCTAATTTTATCGATTTGAGTCCTCTCCCTCTTTTTCTTGATGAGTCTGGCTAATGGTTTATCAATTTTGTTTATCTTCTCAAAGAACCAGCTTTTAGTTTTATTGATCTTTGCTATTGTTTTCTTTGTTTCTATTTCAATTATTTCTGCTCTGATCTTTATTTCTTTCCTTCTGCTTACTTTGGGTTTTGTTTGTTCTTCTTTCTCTAGTTCCTTTAGGTGTAAGGTTAGATTGTTTATTTGAGAGTTTTCTTGTTTCTTGAGGTAGGCTTGTATTGCTACAAACTTCCCTCTTAGAACTGCTTTTGCTGCATCCCATAGGTTTTGGCTCGTCGTGTTTTCATTGTCATTTGTCTCTAGGTATTTTTTGATTTCCTCTTTGATTTCTTCAGTGATCTCTTGGTTATTTAGTAACGTATTGTGTAGCCTCCATGTGTTTGTGTTTTTTACGACTTTTTCCCTGTAATTGATTTCTAGTCTCATAGCTTTGTGGTCAGAAAAGATGCTTGATATGATTTCAATTGTCTTAAATTTACTGAGGCTTGATTTGTGACCCAAGATGTGATCTAGCCTGGGGAATGTTCCATGTGCACTTGAGAAGAAAGTGTAATCTGCTGTTTTTGGATGGAATGTCCTATAAATACCAATTAAATCTATCTGGTCTGGTCTATTGTGTCATTTAAGGCTTGTGTTTCCTTATTAATTTTCTGTTTGGATGATCTGTCCATTGGTGTAAGTGAGGTGTTAAAGTCCCCCACTATTATTGTGTTACTGTTGATTTCCTCTTTCAGAGCTGTTAGCAGTTGCCTTATATATTGAGGTTCTCCTATGTTGGGTGCATATATATTTATAATTGTCATATCTTCTTCTTGGATTGATCCCTTGATCATTATGTAGTGTCCTGCCTTGTCTCTTGTAACATTCTTTATTTTAAAGTCTATTTTATCTAATGTATTGCTACTCCATCTTTCTTTTTATTTTCATTTGCATGGAATATCTTTTTCCATCCTCTCACTTTCAGTCTGTATGTGTCCCTAGGTCTGAAGTGGGTCTCTTGTAGACAGCGTATATATGGGTCTTGTTTTTGTATCCATTCAGCAAGCCTGTGTCTTTAGGTTGGAGCATTTAATCCATTCACGTTTAAGGTAATTATCAATATATATGTTCCTATGACCATTTTCTTAATTTTGGGGGGTTTGTTTTTGTAGGTCCTTTTCTTCTCTTGTGTTTCCCACTTAGAGAAGTTCCTTTATATTTGTTGTAGAGTGGGTTTGGTGGTGCTGAATTCTCTTAGTTTTGCTTTTCTGTAAAGCTTTTGATTTCTCCATCAAATCTGAATGAGATCTTTGCCGGGTAGAGTAATCTTGGTTGTAGGTTCTTCCCTTTCATCACTTTAAGTATATCATGCCACTCCCTTCTGGCTTGTAGAGTTTCTGCTGAGAAATCAGCTGTTAACCTTATGGGAGTTCCCTTGTATGTTATTTTCTTTTCTCCTTGCTGCTTTCAATAATTTGTCTTTAATTTTTGCCAGTTTGATTACTATGTGTCTTGGCGTGTTTCTCCTTGGGTTTATCCTGTATGGGACTCTCTGCACTTCCTGGACTTGGGTGGCTATTTCCTTTCCCATGTTAGGGAATTTTTCAACTATAATGTCTTCAAATATTTTCTCGGGTCCTTTCTCTCTCTCTTCTCCTTCTGGGACCCCTATAATGCGAATGTTGTTGCATTTAATGTTGTCCCAGAGGTCTCTTAGGCTGTCTTCATTTCTTTTCATTCTTTTTTCTTTATTCTGTTCCACAGCAGTGAATTCCAGCATTCTGTCTTCCAGGTCACTTATCCATTCTTCTGCCTCAGTTATTCTGCTATTGATTCCTTCTAGTGTAGTTTTCATTTCAGTTATTGTATTGTTCATCTCTGTTTGTTTGTTCTTTAATTCTTCTAGGTCTTTGTTAAACATTTCTTGCATCTTCTCGATCTTTGCCTCCATTCTTTTTCCGAGGTCCTGGATCATCCTCACTATCATTATTCTGAATTCTTTTTCTGGAAGGTTGCCTATCTCTACTTCATTTAGTTGTTTCTCTGGGGTTTTAGCTTGTTCCTTCATCTGGTACCTAGGCCTCTGCCTTTTCATCTTGTCTCTCTTTCTGTGAATGTGGGTTTTGTTCCACAGGCTGCAGGATTGTAGTTCTTCTTACTTCTGCTGTCTGTCCTCTGGTCCCAGTCATTTTTTGACTGGGTTGTTCTTTTGTTACTGAGCTGTTTGTATATTTTGGAGATGAATCCCTTGTCAGTTGCTTCGTTTGCAAATATCTTCCCCCATCCTGTGGACAAGCCAAGTTTTTGTCCAACATACATGAGTTGCACAGTAGCAGTATGTTATGGGAAGACAGAGAAGGAAGTGATTAACTTCAGGGAACAAGAGAAGGGAATTTTTAAGCTGAGGGTTGGAGAATAACCACGATTCCCATAGGCACAGAAGAGGCAGAGGGCTTTCCACAAAGAGGGTGCAGCAATGGCAAAGGCACTGAGGCTCATAAGAGCAAAGTTTGGTTGAGCAGTGGGAAGAAACTCACTATGGCTGAAGCAGGGTTTGGGGGAACCCCAGCAGGGGCTGGGGGAATGGGGAGGTGGCAATGAAGGGGATAAAGAGGTGGACGGAGCCACATGTGAAGGAGCCATGTTCAGGTGAGTCTCCTGAGGTTCCCCTGCCACCCAAGCATGGGGCTGTCAGCTCAGTGCATGGGAAACTAACTCAGGCTGCAGTACAAGCATGGACCTAATGGCGGCGGGAGTCAGGGTGAGTGGAGATTAGACCAGATAAAGGGAGATGGCTATGGTTAATGAATTGGTCCAGGAGAGGGACAACATGACAGTGGCAGAGAGGTTAGCAGTGAGGCAATCAGTGTGAGGGATATTTAGGATGTAGAATCAATATGACTTGGCGGTTTTCTTTATAACTAATGCAGGAAGCCTGAGAAAATGTATGTACTATCGATTGAAGTGCTCATGTATTTCAAAAGTGTTCATTAAGTCAAAAACACTGAACTTGGGGCTTCCCTGGTGGCGCAGTGCTTAAGAATCCACCTGCCAATGCAGGGGACATGGGTTCGAGCCCTGGTCTGGGAAGATCCCGCATGCCGCGGAGCAACTAAGCCCATGTGCCACAACTACTGAACCCGTGTGCCTAGAGCCCGTGGTCCACAACAAGAGAAGCCACTGCAATGAGAAGCCCGCGCACCACAACAAAGAGTAGCCTCCTCTTGCTGCAACTAGAGAAAGCCGGTGCACAGCAACAAAGACCCAACGCAACGAAAAATAAAAAAAAAAATAGATTAAAAAAAACACTGAACTTGTTTTGTAGAAGGAAATAATCTTTCTCCCTATTAAAAAAAACATCCTCCTAGCAGTGGTTTCTCTCCCCATCTCCCTTGTACTCCTATGTATTGTTGGCACTTATCAAACTGCCTTGTACCATTAGAAATAACTTTTCATTTGAACATGTCTTATTTTTCTATGGGGAAACCTAAGAACTTACAGAGAGCAAGGACCACGTTTGATACATGTTCATTACCCCCTTGGTTATATGTACCATGGAGCCTTATACCTTATACCTACTGTTCAGTGAACAGTAATGGTTGACTAATTGATTTTTTGGTATATTTCAGAATGTGGTGAGATGGGTAAAAAGACGAAAGAACCTTTTTATTTTGGAATAATATTACATTTACAGAAGAGCTGCAAAGATAACACAGAGGCTTCCTACATACCCCTCACCTCCACCATTTAAAATTGGTGACGGTAGAACAAAAACAGCCCTGAATCAGTGTGCCCTTGGACAAGTCACATCATCTTAGCAAGCCTCAGTTTTGTCACTGGTGAAAGAAGGATAACAGGGTCCCCTGCCTACCTGCTCTCTCCACGTCACTGGGAGAAATCGTGCCAGACGGTGAGGTGGTCTCAGGGTGCGGGCAGCTGCTCACTGGCGGACCCACATCTTGCTTCACTGGAGCCCGCTTCCTCTCCAGGATGGAGGCCCCTCAGCGGGCAGGAGGCTGCTCCCAGTCTGCTTCCTCACAGCCCCATCTGAGCTGCCAGTGATTGAGTCTTCAGTGCCACAGCCCCAGGGCACACATAGAGTCCAGCATATAGGAAGATAGACAAATATTATTTGATGGAAGGAGGGAAGGGGAGAGCATTAACTGGGGACGATAAAGTGCTAAACAGTGTCCTGGGGAGGGGAACACAGGGCAGGGAACTGTGGAGCATGGAAGTCTAGAGCTGTGTCTGTAGAGATGGTCCATTAACCCCCTCATTGTACACATAGTAGAATGACTTGTTTTTTTTGTTTGTTTTTTAAAATTAATTTATTTATTTTTGGCTGCGTTGGGTCTTCCTTGCTGCGTGCGGGATCTCTCTAGTTGCGGTGAGCGGGGGCTACTCTTCGTTGTGGTGCGTGGGCTTCTCATTGCGGTGGCTTCTCTTGTTGCGGAGCACGGGCTCTAGGCACGCGGGCTTCAGTAGTTGTGGCTCGCAGGCTCTAGAGCTCAGGCTCAGTAGTTGTGGCGCACAGGCTTCATTGCTCCGCAGCATGTGGGAGCTTCCCAGACCAGGGCTTGAACCCATGTCCCCCGCATTGGCAGGCGGATTCTTAACCACTGAGCCACCAGGGAAGCCCTAAAATGACTTGTGGAAGGTCAAATGCTAGGAAGGGGCAAACTGAGGTCAAGTGACCCAGTCGCCAGGGCACACCAAGCAACCTCCTAATGTGTGTGGAGATCTGGTGACAGTGTTGGATGTCAGAAAGTTCCTACTCGGAACAGCCCTCCAGCCAACAGTGACAAAACCGCCAGGCTGCTGTAATCAAATCTGATCCTGGAAACCAAGGGCTTTTTCCGCAGCTGCGCAAGAAGTAACCCGAGATCCAAGCTGCCCGCCCATGGGATGCTTCCACCCCTACTCTTCCTGCTCTCCTTTCTCACTGTAACCGGCTCTGCAGGGAGAGGCACCCAGGCCAGAAAGGAAGACCCATGAATGTACAAAGATGGAGCACTGCCCATCTAACCCCACTCCAACCCCCCTTTCTCCAATTCCTGGGCTCAGACCACAAGCCAGGACCCAAGGCTCCATCCCCCTCTGGGAGGTGGGCAGGATCCAGCATGATGAGGCCAGAGAGCCTTCCTCTCTCCACCACAAAAAAATCATTTTACCTTCTCGAAACTCTGTTAGTATCTTTGGTTCTTGTTCTGAATTTTCCACGTACAGCCCACCTGATACATCTATGAACATTTGATTCATCCATGCTTATTCCTTTCCACCTAAATTAAATTTTCCTTAAGGGCACTGGCCAGGTTGCACTCGTCTGAGACCCCACATGGAAAGGACTCTGTAAATGTTATTTGTGACGTCTTTGAGCTTACTTGCAGTTTCCTCCTCCTTTCCAGAGTCCCCTTTCTTCCTGCTTCTTTCCTCCCCTTCTGTACTTCTTAGCAAGTTGGTGTTTCTGTGAAGAATGTAGTTTAAAACTGAGGAACTACCATTGTAAATCAACTATACTCCAATATAAAAAAAAACAAAACTGAGGTGCTACCAACACAAGGCCTCACAGCCTGTGAGCTGGCTTAGCTGGTCCCCAATATTGAAAACTTGTGCTAGAAAAGGCCCTCTGAAGTTAACTGCATCAAAGAGAGTGAAATACTTAGGAACAAACCTAACCACAGAGGTAAACGACTTGTATTTGGAAAACTATGACGAAAGAAACTGATGAAACAGACAACAAACAGATGAAAAGATATACCGTGATCAGGATTGGAAGAATTAACATTGTTAAAATAACCATACTGGGGCTTCCCTGGTGGCGCAGTGGTTGAGAGTCCGCCTGCCGATGCAGGAGACGCGGGTTCGTGCCCCGGTCCAGGAAGATCCCACATGCCACGGAGCAACTAAGCCCGTGCGCCACAACTACTGAGCCTGCGCTCTAGAGCCCCTCCTCCACAACGAGAAGCCACTGCAACGAGATGCCCGTGCACCACAACAAAGAGTAGCCCCCGCTCGCCGCAACTAGAGAAAGACCGCGTGCAGCAACGAAGACCCAATGCAGCCAAAACTTTTAAAAAGTATTTAATTAAAAAAGAAACACACACAGTGAGATATCACCTCACACCAGTCAGAATGGCTATTATTAAAAAGACAACAAACAACAAGTGTTGGTAAGGATGTGGAGAAAAGGGAATCCTAGTATATTGTTGGGGATGTAAATTGGTGCACCCACTATGGAAAACAGTATGGAGGTTCCTCAAAAAATTAAAAATAGAACTGTCATATGATCCAGCAATTTCACTTCTTGGTATTTACCTGAAGATGACAAAAACACTTGAATTACTGATTTTGAATTAAAAGATATATGCACTCCAAGGTGCATTGCAGCATTATTTATAGTAGCCAAGATATGGAAGCAACCTAAGTGTCCATCAATAGAGGAATGGATAAAGAAGATGTGGTGGGAATTCCCTGGCAGTCCAGTGGTTAGGACTCCACGCTTTCACTGCCAAGGGCCCGGGTTTGATCCCTGTTCAGGGAACTAAAATCCTACAAGCCATGCAGTACAGCTCCACACACACACACAGAACGAAGATATGGCATACATGTACATATGTGCATGCACTCACACACACGCACACGCACACACACACCCCACTGGAATGTTACTCAGCCATAAAATAAAAAAGAAATCTTGCCACTTGTGACAACATGGATGGCTCTAGAGGGTATTATGCTAAGTGAAACATCAGACAGGGAAAGACAAACACTGCATGATCTCACTTATACGTGGAATCTAAAAAACAAAACAAAACAAAACCAGACTCACAGACACAGAGAACGATGGATGGTTACAAGAAGGGAAAGAGGGCCAGGGGACAGCCGAAACAGATGAAGGGGATTAAGAGGTACAAATCTCCAGTTATATAATAAATAAGTCATGAGTATGTAATATACAGCATAAGGAATATGGTCAATAATATTGTAATAGCTTTGTATGGGGACAGATGGTCACTAGACTTATTGGGGTGATCACTGCATAACGTATGCAAATATCAAAGCATTATGTAGTACGCTGAAACTAACACAATATTGTATGTCAACTATGTTTCAATTTTAAAAAAAGAAAGAAAAGAAAAGCCTCTCTGAGCCCAAGTTTCCCGTTCCCTAATGATTCCCAGCCTCCTTTTGTGTATTCTGAAACAGTTTGCCCAAGTGTTCATTCTTTCTCCCTTGGATCAGGAGAAAGAATGAACATGGCTTCTGGGCCAGGTTCTACATTCTGGTGGCACAGACAGGCTGACATTAATGACTGACTGGTGGTTCTTTTTGCTTCTTCTCACACATACACACATACATGCTGAAAGCCTTGGGCCAGGCCTTCAGCTCTGTTTCAGTGTGGTAGAAATTAGATACAGAAGTAAAATACATATGTATGTAGATATATAAACATATATAATCTATAATCCTGAACTTGAATTGGAAATATCAGCAGAAACTCACCATGTATTTACATTAAAAAATTTTTTTCCTAGCTTTGTCCACTGAAAAGACCTACAACCAATGATCAACCTAGTAACAAGTACTCCCAATGCCGATATTATGGTCTCCATGGGAAAAAACCTTTTTCCATAAAAAGCAATCAGGGACCCTTAGAGAAAATAGCTCATTCCAGGTCTATGGCAAGAAATATACAAGATGAGCCAGGGCATCTAGTCATGCCAGAAAGCAAAGCAGCGTTCAAAGACCACTTAGAAGTTTGTCAAAAGGACTCAAAGAAATCAACTTGAAGAGGCCCCCACTGGCCAAAGATGGGAAAAATTTGAACATGAATAGCAAATGCAAAGGATTGAAACATATCACATATGTTTAAACACATGAATACATAATGACATTAAAGGGAAAAACCTCTGTCATCACTAGGAGTTAACCAATTCATTATTTTGAAAACTGGTAAATATAAGGAAAGAGTCCAGCATTTGTTTAGGAAATAAAAGAATATCATAATTTTCCAATGCCTATGAAAAAATGGATCTAAGATATCAATGTTACTAACATCAAAAAAGGAAGACAAGCAGACAATACATATTCCCTTCTATGGAGGTACACAAACCTATTAAGTATTCTTGCAAAAACAAAAAAAAACAAATCTGAATAGGTCTCTGACTATAATTACCAAAATAGAAGAGCAATTACAGAAAATAGAAGGGCAATAAAAACATGTGAAATATCACTACAGGGATGCAATCAGCAAAATCCAGACGATCTATAGGACAAACAATCTAGTTCCCTTAACAAACAAATCGCAAAGAAAAAGATTAAAATTGAGGAGGTACCTGTGGATTACAAGAGACTTAAGAGACACAGCAACCAACTGCAACATAAGGAACTTATTTCAGTTTGAACAAAAACTTTTACAAAAAAATTTATGAGACAGGGAAATGTGAACACTGACTGGACATTTGATTATACTGAGGAATTTTTTTTTTTTGGTCTGATAATAGCAAAGTGACTATGTGGTTTTTTTTTTTAAAATAAGTGCTTATATTTTTGAAATACATCCTGAAATATTTAGGGATGGAATATGATACCTGAAATTTCTTCAAAATTATGTAGGAGTGTACAGAGGTATTAAGTTAAACATTTAAAGGCCTGTGTCCCTCTGATGGGACAATCAAGTCTGAATCTAACCAAGCCTCTAGATCTTATTACCAGATTATGGGGGGAAAGGGGGGAAGAAGGAACATTTTACAGTCAGCCAAACATAGAATGTAGACAATTTTGTAGGAAAAATGGCTGTTTCTTCACCAATGGATGGCATTTAAAAAAAAAAGAGGGAAACTGTTAGAGATTAAGAGAAACCTAAGAAGCATAACCACTAAATGCAAATTAATAGTTGTTTTTCTTCGATCTTGATTTGAACAAACCAGCTGTAAAAAGACATTTTCAAGGCAATTGGGGAAAAATGTACATGGGCTGGGTAATTGATGGTAAGGAATTACTGTTTGTTGAATATATTCATGGTATTGTGATCAAGTTGTTTAAAAGTCCTATTTCTTAAAGATACATTCTGAAGTATTTTCAGGTGAAGTGAAATTGTATCTGCCATATGCTTTAAAAATACCCCCTGGGGGGGTGGGTGGGGAAGGGTGGGGGAGGGAAAATAGATGAAATAAAAATGGCAGAATGTTAATAAATGTTGAAGTTGGGTTCATTATCACCAGGCTCATTTCTTGTGTATGTTTGAAAACTAATAGAAAGTTAAATAAAACAGAACATTTTAAAAATAAAGCTAGTCCTTGCCTGGGGTGTTAACTATACTGACCACTTGAATTTAAGGGACAGGAAGGCCGGTGAAGTTTGGAGGGATGAGGAGATGGCAAGGCTGAGAAGACTGAACTTGACCTGAGCCTGGCAGGAAGGGTGAAGGAGGTGGGAAAGGGTGGGAACCGAGGCACAGTGGTGTCGAAGCCTCACCCATACATGCCAGGGGCTTCCTATTGCTGTGGTTGATAATGGGTGCTTGCTCCATCTCCTTGGCCACACCGCGAGCCATTTGAGAAGGAAAATGCCCCCACTCTCTATACTTCTTACTCTCCCGCCCTCTCCCTCACCCTCAAAGGGACTCCCCAATTCTGGGGAAGCACAGCCACACCCAATCGCCAAAGGACAAAAGAGTGTTGGTCTATGGCTCCACCTGCTGGTGGTGCTGGGAACTGAAGCTGCCAAAACGGTCCTGATGAGAAGGAAGCTGAGGATAATTTGAGAGAGATTTGGTCTTTTCCGCTCAGAAAAGACACAAAGACCAATTAAACATATAAGAAGGCTTTAATTTCATCACCATAAACATTATACTCTGACTGCTCACATACAGTATAAAATATTTACTCCACTAAATAAATAAGACATAACATTATTGCAAACGGCACTTAAAGCCCCCGGAGATAAGACCTCCTTAGCCCAGGCAGGGGGTGCTCCTGAGTTTCTGTGCTAGATTCCCCAAGCACAGATATGCCCTGGGGGCTGAGACGGATAAAGGCTCAAGGAGCCACACTCTGTGCTTCTGGTCCCAAAACAGCCCCAAGGAGAGGGCTGTGGAGCCAGTGGGGAAAGGTGGGGTTGGGCAGCTCCTTCGTCAGCCCAGTCCTAGAGGGAGCAGAGGGGAGCTGGGGGGGACGGCAGGGCCAAGAGGGGAGGTGAGGCTACGGGGGCTGCTGAGACCTGAAGCCCCACCCTTCACGTTTCCCCAGCCCTCCCCGCCTTGGGTAACAGGATTTGGGATATCAGTTGGGGTAAGCAGAGCTTCCAGGCTCAGGGTTAGGCAGTTCTGGGGCCAGACCAATCACTCCAGGAGAAGGAGATTCTGACAATTCTCAGCCCAATAACCAATCGTCTCAGGGGACCTAGTCATTAGGGATCTCATCCTACCCAACCCCTAAACACCTTGATTCCCCTTCTACTTAAATAAATAAGTTAATTATTTAAAAACCCGTGTCCCTGTGATGGCAACACAGGGGCCAACAAGCCAAGTCCTAATAAAATGCAGGGGAGGGGGAACAGGAGAGAGGTGGCGCTGTGGGGCTAGGCAGCTTCCCTTCTCCCCTCAGGACCGCGTCCCCCAATAACTTTCATACTTTCAAATCCTGTAGAGGAGCCGTTTCACATTACAAATTCCCATGCAAGAGCAACAACTGGGAGAACCTATGGGATAAGAGGCCTTGGTTGTAGGAGACCAGGTGGCTGAGTTTACTCAGCTCCCCAAATCCCTTCTCTGGGTATTTCTCAACCAGGACACTAGCTGTTAACCCTGAGCCTGGGTGATCCCCCGGCAGAGTCCTGCATTCCAGTGCACAGAGTTAATTAAATGCCCTGCCCTTCTTTCCTTGTGGAAGTCCAGACTGAAGCCTGCTGGAGAGCTTCCAGTCAGCCAGCCCTAAAGACTGAGGAGAGGTGGGAGGGAAGAAGCCCCAGTCCCCTACTTGTGCAGCTATACACCTCACTGCCACAGGGCGGCAGCAGAGAGCCACATCACTTTGGCAGCAATAGAAACTGGAAGGCCAGCCCACAGCCCTACCGGGCCAACGGAGCGGGGCGGGGGACGGACTGGAATAGGGAGAGCTGGGACCCAGTGAGGCAGGTCCTCCCTCAATGGGTTGGAAGTACTCTACACAGAGTATTTGGCCAAGTCGCTCTTGTCAAATACCACCTGTGTGACAAAGTAAATGGCAACCAGACCCAGACCTGCAGCCGACACCATATAGGCAGTGACAGACTGGCTGAGCTGAACAATGGAGCCCATAAAGAGAGACGGGGCCACCTGGGACAGCAGGAAGGCACTGTCCAGGACGGCAAGGTCCAGGCAGATGCCCCGGCCCGGAACAACCCTGGCCTCCGGTGGCTCGCCCACCACTGTACGCATGGAGACATCGCAGGCAGAGGCCCCGCAGAGTGCTGGTGGAGGAGGGAGCAGGCCGCTGCCTCCAGCACCCGCGTGTCCATTGGGGAAGGGAGATCCGGCCTTAGGGCCCGGCGAGAAGCTGGTCATCAGGCTGTCCTCACTGGCACCGCCTCCATCATCTCCGCGGTATTTGGGCAGGAAAACCTGGGGAGAGGGGAACACACAAGGACAGGTATGTACCCAAGCATGGGATCCCCCAACTAGGAGAACAGGCCCTGGCCTTTATCCCAGGGGCTAGAAGAAACCAGGCACGAGGGCTTAATGAAAATCGGGCAGCAGGTCAGAAAACTGAGCAGACCTTGCTTGGCCTGGGTCTAGTGAGGATTCTCCTCAGAAGGGGGGCAGGGGGGCAGGAGGGGACATCTGAAACCAGAAGTCTAGGTCTCCTCTAGCCTCTCCTAGAATCAGTAAGTGACAGACAAACTCAGTACTGCAGGTTAGGAAGAGAACAGAACCCCAAGGAAAAGGAAAGACACAGAAGAATGAAGACAGGTGGGCAGAGAGACATGTCAGAGCAGAGGAACAAAGTCCAAAGGTGGGGCCCCAAAGGCCCCAAAGCCCCACACAGATGCTCCTAACCCTCCTCCTTCTGCCCCTACCACCTCACTACTGGGACACTCTTGTCAACCTCCAGAGAGACCAGAGAGAGACGCTCCCTTCC
Organism: Phocoena sinus; assembly: GCF_008692025.1. NCBI lineage: Eukaryota > Metazoa > Chordata > Mammalia > Artiodactyla > Phocoenidae > Phocoena > Phocoena sinus. Next base: position 151,909,210 of record NC_045763.1, on the reverse strand, counting down.
CACTGTGGGTCCCAGGCCCAGGCTATAGTTGCTGCCCTACTGTGAGGTCTGCGGCCCCAGCCTGGGGCAGGAAGGGTCCTCAGACTGAGCCTAGAGGAAGCGAGGAACAGAAAGAATCGCCCTCTTCCCGACTCCCACGGTCCAGCTGTGCTGAGGCCGAAGCCTTCTTGTTCCTTCTCACTGTCTGCCTTGGATCAGCGTGACCTGCCCCTGCCCTGCCCGCGATGTCCCAGAGCCTCCCTCCTATCTAAGGACGAGGCCAGAACTCATCTGACCACTTTTCCAAGGCCCACTAGTGCCTAACACAGAGCTCTCAGGGTCAGCTGCATTAGCGCTGGGAGCCACAGCAGAGCTCAAGCCTGACACCAGGGAATCCCAAGGCTCGTGGTGCAGCCAGAAGTGGACAAAGCAGACGTAGATGGGGTGCGGGGCCAACCACGCCTGGAACCTCACCTCCTGCCTGCCACCCCACAAAAGATCAGTGTGGCTGAAGCTTGGAGAGGCCCCTGGGGACAGACGTGTTCTCAGCCTGAAGGGAAGACCACCAGCTCAGCACGTTCCCTGGTACATGCCCAAGCCTGGCTTCTGGACAGCAGCCCAACCAGGGCGGGAAAGCGTGGAGGATGATGAAGGTTATCAATGCACTGACAGGGGACTCGGGGACCAGCTTCCCCCAACCCAAAGCCCCACCTCCACCCCCACCCCTGCCGCTACCTATTCACTTAACCAGCCTCCCAGTTACCCCACCCATGTCCTACAAGGGGCAGACTATGTCTTTCCTACAGTCTAGAAGCCCTATGAAGCCAGGCTGCATCTCTTTTTCCTTGGGACACCCCAACTTCTTGCCCTCTGGGCAGAGCTCTGCACCCAGGGCTGTAGCTCAGCGAGGCCAATGGAGACAACAAAGGTGACCACACAGCCTGGTCAGGAGGCTTCCCAGAGAAGGGGGCCCCTGGAGGGGCTGGTTAGTGTGGGGCTGAGCAGGAAGGAGGCCCCCCAACTTACACAGTGCCCAGGCGAGCGGTGTCAGGCGCATCAGGCTCAGAGATCCGCCATGGGGGTGGGGGGAGGGGACGAGGCAAAGGAGTGAGGCAGGAAAAGAAAAGAGAGAATTAAACAGAAAAGGAAGACAAACCAAAAGAGGGGAAGGGGCGGTAGGGAGCTTTCCCCATCTCCGAGACCAAAGCAAGGTTTGGGTCACTCACAAGGTCCCCCCCGAATAAGGAGAGGCGTGGCCCACACCAGACCTTTCCCACTCACTGGCTGCTGAAGCCGAGTGCCCCAGAGGTCATCTGATCCAGCCCCCTGCCTCTGCACAGAACAACTCAGCCCTGACTGAGGCCTTCTGCTAGCCTGATTCTTCAGGATTTCCAGAGAAGGATTTCACATTTCCTGCAATCATCCAGTTTAAGTGCTTTCTAGTCCTGACACCAGGAAGTCATTCCCAGAATCTAATCTACACCCTCCTTCCGCAGCCCAAGTCTCTGGCCCTGGGGCTACAACAGGCTTCCTCTCTGATCAAAGAATTCCTTCTCCAGCTTCTCTTGCCAGACACCGGTCCTGGGCTGGTCAGCTGCCCCTCCACCCCACTCCACTCAGCGGCCAGGGCGAGTACCTGCTTCTCCCGGTGGTAGAGAGACGCTAGCGTGTACGGCAGGATCTGCAGGGCAGAGAAGGTGAACCCAGTGAGGGCAGCCGACGCGGTCACCACCACCACGCTGCGGGACAGGCACGTAGCGCCGGCAGCCACGGGGAAAGCCACCACGCTGGCCAGATAGACTGCCCGGGTGCCGAATCGCTGCACCAGCCGGTCCATGACCAGAGAGAAGAGCAGGGAGATAGCACACTGCAGGAACAGCCCCAGGCTGCCCATCCGGACCCCTGGAGCGGGGAGGGGGAAGAGGCCATCAGACAGGGGGTAGGGTAAAAGGACCCAATACCATGGGGGGGGAGGGGTGCTCAGAATTAGGAGCCACAGGCACCTGCTGCCCAAGACCTGCTGTTTTCCGGACCTGCTCCCCAGCATCCCCTGCCCTACCCATAGCAACGGGAGCGTAAGTTCTTCCACTGGCCTCAGGGAACGTGGCCAAAGCCACTGGCTAAGGGCAAAGGAAGATGTTCTAAGGGCTGGCTGTGCTCAGCTTGTCAGGAGAGGTAGAGGGAACACAAAGACATTTCTGCTGTGGGCTCCAAGATAGAATTCCAGACGCCTGAGCTGGAAGGGGCTGGCAAGGCGATTTGGAAAGTCAGTAGGGGAGCAGAGGGCACACTGAAGTTCGGGCCAGGCGAACCCGAGGCCCAGCTTCTGGACCTTAAACAAGCCCGGCCTCGTCCTCCATCAAGTTGGGGCAATGCCTGACCAAACTCTCCGATCCGCCCAAGGCTCTGCTGTGACTGCAGCAAAGCCACGCTGCTCCGTGAGCAGCTGCCCACGCAGCCTGCACACGGGCCCACTGTCCTGATGGGGAAATCGGGGCCCAATGCACAGCTTCCAGCCCAGGCACAGGCTGTGGGCATCTCCCTGCGCCCGAACATCCACTGGAGGGCAGCTCCCACAACAGGGCCCCGGGCTGCCAAGGCCTTACCTTCATCATAGTGTCTCCGGGCCTCGGTGCCTGGCTCAGCCCTGGGCACACCCTGGTACAGCCCCTCGCCCACAAAGTCTGTGTAAAACAGTGTGAAGGTCATGAATGCCATCCAACTGCACAGCTCGGCCACGAAGAGTCGGCGTAGGGTGCGAGGCATGCGGCAACAGAGCTGGTGCAGCCGGGGAAAGAGGGCGCGCAGGTTCCAGAAAGCCAGGCGGGCGTGGCACGGGCAGCAGTGGGGTGGTACAGAGGGGACCGACAGCCCTTCCACGGGCTCGGCTGGGCCCAGCGCTGCCTCCTCAGCCACAAACAGTGTGGCTGTCACGCAAGTGAGGAAGATGAGAGCAAGCAGGCCGAAGAGGCACTCTTCCTGGGTGCCCAGGTAGGGGGCCAGGGCACTGGCATCCCAGTCGACGGCAGGCAGAAGGTAGCCCAGGCAGCCCCCCAGGCTGATCATGAAGGCGTAGACGGAGAACGCCTGGCGACAGTGGTCTGGGTCCCGGAAGAGGTCAGAGAGCAGGGCCTCCAGCGGAGTGAAGCACACCTGGCCACAGAAGTCCAGCAGCCCCACGCCCAGGATCAGCAGTGCCAGCTCCAGGGGCCTGGTGTCCGGGCACAGCAGCCCCGCCAGCCGGCCGGCCCTCGGGATGAGGAAGAGGCTCAGCAGGACACCCAGGGACAGGGCCCAGATGAAGGGCCTCCGGCGACCATAGCGCCCACGCCAGTGGTCGCTGGCTGAGCCTAGGAGTGGGACCGAGACCAGACCCAGCACTGGACCGATGCCTGCAAGAAGGGCAAGTAGTATGAGCTGGAGGCTGGGGCCCAGAAGGGGCAGAGGGAAGGGTACCAACTGCCTCGAGAAGGATGGAAATGATGATGATATCACATGGAGGGCCAACTGTGTACTGGGGCTGTGCTGAGTACTTCACAGGACCCCAATTTACTGCTCACAACTAGGATCACTAGTGCCCCAACTGACCAGTGATCGCCGTGCACAGGCACGGTTTCAACAGGCAGTCTGACCCCAGAGCCTGTCATCCTGACAGAGCCCCCTCTTCCTGGGAGTCACGTGGTGATGACATTTGCCCTCCGTGGCTTTTACAGAATTCGTCGGCAGTTAGGAGCCCAGCCCCTGCCCTAGAGGCAAGAAAGAGCCCTGGCGGTGGGGGGCTGAGGGTGGTCCCGACCCTGCTAATCAGGAGCTAAGCTAGCTGTCCAGCGGCCTAAGTCACCTGACGGCTTATTAGCTTCCATCATCTCCGCTGTGAAAGGGGTAACCTCACAGCGTTAGCTGCAGGAATTAAATGAGACCACAGGTAGGAATTACGAAGGGCAGTTTCTCCAGTGTCTCCTGTGGGCCATGCATGGCGTAGGGACCAGAGATACAGAGGTCACCCCGTACCCTTTTGTTTCTCTCAGACCCCCTCAGCCCAGGGTCACCCCCTCCCCAGCCAGGCTGACCCACCAGGCTCAGGGACAGCAGGCAGCCACCTCTGCCTGCAAGCAGCTCTTTGGGCAGAGGCCCTGTCGCCCTACTTCCCCAGGGGACACATATCTGGAGCAGGAGGGAAGGAGGATGTGGGGACTCACCCAGCACCATGGTCATGAACTTCTCCTCTACCCCCACTTCCAACAGCAGGGGTGGCACGTAGGTGATACCCGCAGCCAGGCACACCTCCAGGCCGAAGGTCAGCAGGTTGACCAGCAGGAGCTGGGCTTTCCGATGCCGCAGCAGGCGGCTCACCCACAGCCTCTGGACCATGATGTGCCAGGCGGGTGGGGCTCCGGCCTGTTCACACACTCCAGGACTGCTCCACCTCAGCCTTGCTCCAGACGCCTAGGCCTCTCCTCCTTGCTGCCACCGACCGCGCAGGACTCAGCCAGAAACCCATTTCTGCGGGCCCTCCGTGCAGGTCTAGTTTCTCAGCCATGCTAACCGCCTGTCTGTCGTCGTGGGGTGCCTCGGTGGGGACATAACTCAACACTCAGATCCTAAAAGAGCTGGGACAATCACACACACAGAGTCTTAAAAGAGCTGGGAGAATCACAGAGTGTTAAAAGAGCTGGGACAATCACACACACAGAGATTCCTGCGAATCTGATCTCCAGGATTTGCTCTGAATTCTGAATCTTGTTCACTCCCAGGCTGATGGTGTGGCCCTGCCACCCAGGTGTCACTCCCTACTGGCCAATCAGGAAGTGCATGTTAATACTAGCCTAAGGTTGACGTATTAATAAGGTAAATACGATTTTTAAACCTCAGTACACTCCAGAGCCAACTAGATGTCAGTAATTCTCTGTTTTGGAATATCTTTGCAACTGCCCTTGTTTCCTAGTATTGAAGGAAAAAAAAAAAATCAAACCAGCTGAATTCCCAGTTCCCGAGGCACTGTTTACCACGGTGTCCCCTGGAGACCCTCTGCCAGGCCTGGTTTGTTCGCTTTTCTCTCTCTACTTCCCAAAGCTGGGCTGTTCAATTCCCCTTCGTTAAGAGTCACACTTCCTCTTCCATACTACCTGGCCACAAGCCGTGTTGCACCATAACTCCACCCCAAGGACGAGGGCAAGGAGGAAGACCAGAGAGGCTGTGGTTTGTCGGGGTGGGTTTTAACCTCTCACTGAAACCATTTAAAAAGCGCTCCCTGGGCTTCCCTGGTGGCGCAGTGGTTGAGAGTCCGCCTGCCGATGCAGGGGACATGGGTTCGTGCCCCGGTCCGGGAGGATCCCACATGCCACAGAGCGGCTGGGCCCGTGAGCCATGGCCGCTGAGCCTGCGTGACTGGAGCCTGTGCTCCGCAACGGGAGAGGCCACAACAGTGAGAGACCCGCGTTCGGCAAAAAAAAAAAAAAAGCGCTCCCCTGGAAGAACCTAGGCCTGAAAACCTCTACCTTGAGTTTCTCTCCATGCTCAACGTCCATGGGGAGGACATATTCCCACACGCGCTGCTCAACTGTCAGGGGACAGTGGGGCTGGTCCCAGGTTCCAGCCTCACAGGGGCATGACAACACACCACCTGGCGGCCACTGCGATGATGCCAGTGACCCCCGGGCAGACTTCCTCTCTCCCCACCTGGCTCCACTCTCAGCAGACGTCCCCACAGCCCTTCCTGCTAGGCCTCCTGTGCAGACACCTCCCACCAGGGGAGTACCCACCCTGGGTCCTCCACCCACAGGCAGTGGGCCTCCAGGTCTCGCTTCCTGACTGGGGCACCCACTGTAGTCCGCTGTTTACAAGTGACCACAAAAGAGGGGAAATCAAGCCAGCTATGCAGAGAAGGTATAGAGGGTGGGCCCTAGTCCCCCAACCTGTCTTCCATCCCATGGCGGCGTAGACGGGTGGACAGAGCTTCACGCCACTTATGACTAGAGTCTGGAGTGCCTTCCCCGGCCTCACCGACTCAACCCCATTGACACTGTTGAAGAGCACTGGTCCTGTGCAAGGTTTACTGCCAAGGGCCTGGGCCCACCCGAGAGCCTTCCTGGAGCACCCCCGGCCCTCACTCATGCCCTCTTCCAATCTCAGCAGCTCATGACTTGGTGCTTCAACTTCTTTTATCGTTTCAAATATCACTAAGCCCCGCAGGGACTTTTGTGTTACGAAGCATGTTGTAGGTTGCTCTCTGAGCTGTGCCACAAAGAAAACAGACGGCCATCAATCCTGGGTAAGATGTGTCCGTTCCGTAACTGCCTTCCAGGGCTTTGCAGCTTGTAGACCAAGGAAGGGACTTCAGACAAGGCTAGGCAGCCGCCTCCCCCAAGTTCCACCAAGTCTGGGAGGGCCTTGGAGACCCACCTGCCCTGGGTTTTAAAGGGACCAGGTCCTCCCTGAGTAAACAGACTTTATCAGACTCAGCCTCTCCCACAACATGCACCCAAGCCCTGGTTGCTCCCTGAGGTTTAAATAAATTGCAGCTCTCCAGCAAACATTAATCACCCCACCTGACTTACTCCCTCCCTTAATCCAGCTCCCCACTCCCAGCACCAAGCAGGACCTCCACAGCCCACAAGGGAGAAAGGCAAAATCCTCCTACAGCCCAGCGCCTCCCCCGCCCAGCTGCTTCCCCCTCCCAGCCCCTCTCTCCACCCCCAGAGGTGCTCTACCCAGTGACCAGGGGCTGGGCCAGGTAAGGAATTCCTTGAAAGGAGTTGGGTAGGAAGTGGGCGGGCTCCAGCCCTGCTCTGCACCCCTCTCCTCTTAGGTTGCTGAGCCCGTCCTCCCTCTTTTGGGCACTCTCGCCACCACAGACTTGACTCTTCCCAGCCCAGAAGTGCCCGAGAAAAGTCCAAGCCCATAAGAATACTCTCCCTTCCAAAGTCCCCCCTTTCTCCTCCTTACACCTTCCCCAGTGCCCCAGCCTCCCCCACTGCATCCCCACCTCAGCCCTCACGTGGAAGAAACTACAGAGGACACCCACAGCACAAGCTCAAGTCACCAGCAGCCCCTCCAGGGCCTTCTTCCCAAGGACACCAACAGAAAAGCCCAGGCCCCAGGGTCCCAGGTTCAGAGGGGAACAGGAAGCAGTTTGTCACACCCACTCCAATCCACAGCCCCAGGGCACACTTCTTCCCAAAGCTTGAAAGTGACAGATCCCCGTTGGGTCCCTCTGATTCAGGGGCTCCCCTGCCTCTTCAGGAATACAGACGGGGAAACAGGATCCAACCCTCCCCTCCAGCCTCAGAGATGCTTCTGACTCAGATCCTCCTGCCCCACTGCTCCTGGAGCGCCCGGTCCGGCAAACAGAAGCTCAACCAGAAGAGCCAGCCCCCGAGTGCTCACCTGGTGGGGAGGGGGCGGGAAGAGGAGGGAAGTGGAGGTACACGAAAGGGGGAGTCTGGCCTAACCTTGTGAATAGCAGCCTTCTAAGGAGGACAAGTCCCTCTCAAGGTCCAAATATCTCCCCCCTTTTCTGGGCCCCCTGATAACGGGACAGCAAGAAAGCTAGAGGAAGCCCAAGACTTCTGGGAACCTTTAGGGAGCTCTGCTCCAGGCCATCTTCCCTCACCCTTGGGGGAGCAGAGCTCCAGCCCTGGGAGACTGAGAGCCATGGGTGCGTTCGGGCGGGGAACCTGCATTTTACCTACCCAGCTCCAGACACCGGGAGACTTCGAGTGCACCCCCAGAGCAGGCTGTAGGCTGCACTGCAACTCTCCAGCACCCACCCTAGCATGAGAAGGGGCCTGGGAAATGCTTACCTACAGAATAAATGGCTGAAAGCAGCCTGGGAGTGGGAGGTGGAAGAGATAGGAAAGACCTAAGTGCCTACCCCCATCCCCCCACGCACCAAGGAAATTCCAGCCCCACCCCCAGAGGGGGCAGCTCTCCTAAGGGTTCAAAGGTGGTGAGTGGATGGGACAGAGCCTCCCAGGCTGGAATGCCCCATCCCTGCCCACCCCCCTACCTCAGGTTAGGCCCCAGCAGGGAGCACAGGGAAATGAAACTGAGCAACAGGAACAAACTTGGCCTGAACTTTCTCCAAAATTCAAGAGTGGAGGAGGCAGGAGGAAAGGCACCTCCTGGTAGGTCCTCTGGGAAGGGAGTGTCAGAGGGATATATAAAGAGGCCTTTGAGGGCTTTCAAAGGGGCTCCTGCCACCCCTCGCGGCTGAGGTGGAGCTGGGGGAGCAGATTCCCTCCGCTGAAGGACAGAGGTCAGAGGGAGCCGGGCTGGGGGCAGCCCCGCAGCGGGCCAGTGTGAGGCAGCAATTCTATGGCCTCTTTATGCGGGCCAGCGTCCCCACAGACGGCCAGGCACATCAAACGGCCGCACCCTGACCCCGCGAGCCGGCGACCCTGCGTCCTCCCTCCACGCTCACAAAGACTGTGCTCTTTCTCACGCGGCCACTGGGAAGCCCCTCCCAGCAGAGAAGGAAACTGGGGATGGGGTAGGCCAGCCACGAGGAATAATGACTCAGCTGCAGAAAGGGGTGGGGTCACTCCAGGCCAATCTCCCTAACGCACACCCCAGCCCAGGCCATCTGGCCCAGGCCAGGACTGCAGGTGGGGAGAAGCCCACAGGTAGACGACGGAGACTGCACGGGAAGGGGGACCCCTGTTCCTCCACAGCGGGCTGGACCCCAGAATCTCATTCCAAGTTGCGCTCTCCCAGATCCTCTAGGTTGGGGGCACAGAAGAAGTCCTAGGGGACCAGTGCCCTTGGCCTTACCTCGCAAATCCCAGCATACCGCACTCCCAAAATGAGCTCTGCCCTCACGGCAGGTCCACAGGAGTCTTGGGACAGCCCAGAAAGAGCCTGTGCTGGCCAGACAGCAGACGGGAAATGAACATCCTTGTGAGGCAATGAGCTCTCCACCGTGACAGACCCCCTCATCAGGGATGCTGAGCTGTGGGAATTTCTGCCTGGGCAGCTAGGGAGAGGGGGACACAGGACTAGTCTAAGCACGGCTTCCATGCCTTCCAACACATATTTAGTCTTTGATTCTCTGAGCTCAAACGCGTACTTCCAAAGAAGCAAGGGTCTGCTCCCCCCAAGCCTACCCTACCGAAGGCAACAGTGATTTGCACGAGAAGCGAAGACCCACAACCTCTCAGTGCTCCCATAGACACCTGAGAACCCCACTCAGAGTGCAGCCTTTCCACCCCGACATCAGCAGAGAGAAGGCCCCACCCCCATCCAGACTTGCTCCCTAGCTCCTGCCTCCCCAGGGCCCAGAGGCCAGGGATTTAGAGTCCGCCCTGCTGCGCTGCCTTTTCTTCACTCGGACTGGAAGGCTTCTGCTTAGCAGCCTGTCAGAGAGAGTGAGGGGCCTGCAGGCCGGAACACAAAGGAGGATTAGGGAGAAACCTCTCGGCCTGCAGAGTAATCCATCAAACTCCCTCCCGGCTGCCAGCACCGGCCCCTTCCCGCTCAATTCCCCTTCCAGCTGCTGCAGGCCCCCACCCCCTCCAGCTCCTGAGCCCCGCCACACCGGGCAGCAAAGAGAATCCCAGTCCCTGGGGACGCAGAGGGGGCACACTGCAGACACTGGGAAAAGGGCAGCGGCTCCCTCCCCCCGCTCACCCCCAATGTATGAAAACCCAACAGGTGGCAGTGGCTCGGAGGAAAGTTGCTTTTGTTGCCCCATCTGAGAGCCCCAGCCCCGCTTCTGAAAGGAAACACATGCCAGAGGAGGTTGGGGGAAGGGGAGGGGAAAGGACAGCGGGCAGTCCCTGGAGCCTGCTCTGATCTCGCCTCCCCTCTCCAGTCCAGCGACAGGAATTCTGGGGCTGGCCTGACCCTCACCTTGGCTGGTCTAGGCGAAGCACCCCTCCCAGAATCACGTGGCAACCCCCTGCGGGTGGTCAAAACAGACACACATCTGACTCCAGGCCACTGTGTCTCCCAATCAGACTTCCTTTCCGCAAACAGCTACGACCCAAGGTCACTCGGGGTCACCTTGACCAAGTGCCCTCCAAACCAAGACAATCAGTATTCTTCAACCTGGAGCTCTCTTCCACCGCAGGTGTCACAGGCCTCTGAGCCCAGACATTCCCGAACCTAGTGCATTCTATAGGGTGACCGAGGTCTGGCGTGGGTTTGCATGCCATCTCCATATGTCACTGTAACTATGTGACCTTGTTACCTGACCTCCCTCAGCCTCAGTTTCCTCATCTGCAATTACTAACAGCAGCTAACACTGAGGTTTACTGCATGCTAGGCCCTCTTCCAAGCGTTTTAATCTTCCAACCGCCTGACGAGGCGGGTACAATGAGTATCCCATTTGACAGGCGAGGCAACTTAGCTTAATACCACCAATTCACAGTCGTGTAGTGTGTTTGGAGGAAGTATGTGGAAGTTTCTGGCAACCACTTCTTCAGTTGTCTGGGCTTCCTCAGCCGAGAAACTTGGGAGGGGGTTTCTCATTCCCAACGGGAGCAGCAGAGGTCGGAGGGGGACCAACACTGATTCTCTTCTCAGCTTCCATCCCCCTCACCCACGTGCCTCCCACCCGGGCACTAGTGCCTCTTTCAGCCCCCAAAGGCAAGAGGAATGCCAAGAATGTAAATGCCTCCCCAGGTGCCGGCCCGGCAGGTGAGCAGAGGTCACTCAGCAGACCTGCCTGGTGCTGGAGGCTGCAAAGGGAAAGGGAGGGTGGGATAAACAACCCCAGTTAGGAGACAGGGTGGTTCCCAGCCACAGGGAAAATAATCACAGCGGCTGACACCTGCTAACCGTCCAGGAGGTGTCTGCATGTACCTGCCAAACCTTCTCTAATTCATACCATTTGTATAATCCTACAAAATTATTTAATATTCCTATTTCACAAGGATGAAAATGGAGTCTCAGAAATTCATTAACACACCCAAAGTTGCACAGGTAAAAAGGGCTGAATGGAAAATTCAAACCATTCGAAAATTCTAGAAAGTGCACTGAAGTAGGAGCCTGGACAATGTAGTCCAGTTTCAGCAACTCTTGTAACTGTGTAGCCTAGAATAAGCCACTCTACCTCTCTGGGACTCAGCTCCTGCACCTGTAAAACGAGAGCTAGTCTAGATGCTGTCTAAGGTTCTTTACAACTGTGCAGCTTTGTGACCTCACACCCGCGCCCCCAGCCCCAGGCAGGGTGCTCACCAGGGACAGGTGCCCACTGAGTGCTCACTGACAAGGCCACATGGCACTGGTGGGGAGGGGGGGCGGTTATAGCCTTCCACCAATGAGAGCCAAGGAGAACCAGGTAGAGAAGGGCTCCCCAGCTGCGCTTACCCCATCCTTTACCTGCCTACACATTGCTCCAGTACAACAGAGTGCCAAGGGTCAGCGGTCACCTGAAACTGATCCGAGTAACCAAGACATCTGGGGGCAGAATTGCCCTCTTCCCTACTCCCTCCCAGAGCTGGACTCTGTTCCTGGCAGAAATCAGTAACTAAATTCTTTCTCTACTTGGGCCACAATAAACAGTCTCCTACAAGGTGGGGGTAGTGGTACCAAGAAATCCCTTGGCCCAGGGTGGGGGCAGAGGAACGCAGGAGGAGAATGGGGAGCTTGGAGGAGAATGGGGAGCTTGGCACGTTCAGGCCACTGGGAAGTTCCCCCCGCCCCTTGCTCCCTACAGCTCCTGCAAAGTGAAACCTGAACAGCCTCCCTCCTAGTGAACTTGAACTTTGCCAGTCAGCCAGACCAGGCAGCTCTCCCCAGCCATGCACATCCTTGTCCCCTCCCTTAGAGGGAGGCTGCCTGGCCTCCCTTAGAAGGTGACAGATACAGGAAGGAGGCCAGGCTCTCTCAGCACTGCTGCCTTAGGGTCTGTGACCAGCCCCATTTATCATCGGAGGGCTCTGGGCCGGACTCAGTCCTAGGGATGTGTTCTCCAAAACAGTCCACTCAGTGGTGAGCAGGGCGTGAGGGGCCTCCAAAAAAGATGTGGTTTTTTTGTTGTTGTTAAAGAGCCCTACTTTGCCCACCCTTGAAGAGAGTGTACCTCAGTGCATTACAATCTCACCTTCCCCAGAGAAATGTCAAAGAGACTAAAGCCTACCAACCCCCCGCTACTGAGCTCCGGGCGTGTGCAAGCCCGCTGTGAAGGGGCTGGGGATTCAGAAACAACAGACTTCAGCCCCTTCAGAAGAAGGGCCGAGGTGCAGCCAGAGCACCATGAGATGGCGCAGGGGCTGAGACCCAAGTCCTTACTGTGGGACATCTTCAGTGCCTCCAGAGCTTCCTAGAGGAGGCTGAGCCGCGAGAGACCAGTAGGTAGGAACTATGCAAAGGGTAGATGTCTGCAAAACACAGCTGCTGGAGCCTGGGATTTCTATATGCACCCACCTCTCCTTTTAGCCCCTCCCCAGTCAGGGGTGGTGCAAAGAATACCAGACCCCAAATCATGAGACATGGGCCCAAGACGGGGCCATTCATCAGCACTGGGCCTATTTTTGCTTTCAAAGTAGTTCCAGTGACCTCCCCTGGACCTCCTCTCCCTTTCACCTGAACCCTGTCCAGCTGAAGTCCTCCACCTCCTCCAGGGCTGCCTGGACCTCGAGCTGTCAAGGACCCCTTTCTCCCAAACCTTGACTAGTCTTCAACCTCCTTCTTGCTGGCTCATCCCAGCTTCCCAGAGACAGTGATCTCCAGAATTAACAATGAAGGGGAAAGCAACAAACTTGTACTGAGCACCTGGTCTATGCAGGCTCCTTGCTAAATATGGCGATCTCATTTAATCCTCACCGTAACTTTGCAAGGTGAATATTATCATCTACATTTTACAGACACAGAAACCAAGGCCAACAGGTGAGGTATAGGCCTGTCTCCAACATCGGACGCAAGACGTGGCGACCCACAAGTCGTTCAGGGTCAGTGACAAAACTGTGGACTTCTTCCCATGGAGGAGGAAACACAGACCACGTAGCAGAAAAAGGGATTAAACAGGAAGCTCTGGCCAGACATCAGGACCATCCTGTGATGGCTCTGTCACCAGCCCCTGCCCCCAAGCAGGGACACTTAATACACTGGACAAAGCTCCACACTCCAGCTCTATTTGCTGGGAGTCAAGTGGCATCAGCGTTCAAGACACTGGGCCTGGTACCAACTGGTCCAGCCTCCACCCTTGCTGTCCAACAAACAGGGCCACTGACTGTTCACAGAAAGCCAGGCTGGGTTTTTCTTCTTGACACCAGAAAGCAGTGCAAAGTAGCCTAAGGGTTGGGTGGGGGTGGGGAGGACAGAGCAGAACACTCCCTCCCTCTCATACAATTTCTCCAAAAATCAGAACAAATAACCTTTTCTGCATAGAAGGCACTCAACCTTTCAGGATATATATTCACCTCCATCACTTCATAGCACTTTCTTCCATCTTGAGGGAACAGGCAGGGCAGGGGTCTCTGGACTGATTAAAAAACAAACCACACACAGTACTGACAGGGGAGAGACCAGGACATCAAGTCCTGGTGTGTTCTTTGCACCAGACCACAAGTTCAACTGCAATTGTGTCATTCACAGTTTATGTATAGTTGTATATGGTATAATTCCCTTGCTAAGAAACTTTGGTTCCTGAGTGTAAACCACAATGATTGCCTCCATTGTTACCGAATGACAGCAGCTGACATTTATCAAGCTCTTTTTACTTGCAGCTGCTGGGCTCAGAGCTTTAATCAGCTCGTTTAATCCTCACGATACTGTGAGGTAGGTACTGTTATCCTCATTTTACAGAGGAGGAAGTTGAAGCACAGAGAGGTGGAGTAACTTGTGCAAGAGGAAATGGGATTCAGACCCAGGCATCTGAGTGCTAGAGGCCAGTCTCAACGAGTCATACCTACTCCCCGAAGTCCAGGAGGCCTTGGTCCCAAAGAAACAAAGGTCTACAGGAGAACCCAAGAACAGATGCCCAGGCTGGGTGCTGCTGTCCACTGGGTCACAGGTGTAGATATAGTAGATATAGTTAATACCAGCTAATATTTACTGAGCGCTTGTTACCTATCAGGCACACAGTCCAGTGCTCTATATGTATGGTTTAATAAAGCTAGAGTGTTTTTTTTACGTTTTAGATATATATAATTATATATTTACATATATATTTGTTCTATTTATTATTTAATAAATAACAAAGCTACAGAGTAGATATTATCATGATTACTATCAACCCCATTTTGCAGCCAGGGATACTGAGACTTAAAAGAGGTTAAGTAACTTGCCCTTTGTCCCACAGCCAGTTCGGAGCAGCCAGGATATGAACACCTGACAGTCTGGGTTGTTATCCATAATGCTGTGTTATCAGGCTCCAATGGTCCAAATGACATAGCTTAATTTCACTTTTGGATTCCTGAGATGATCCCTGCCTCTCTGCCTCCAGAGCCCCACCCAGGCTGAGAGAGGGGAATCCATGCCATCCTCCCACCACCCAGTGGCCTGGAGGTACCTCACTGGGCCACCAAGGATCACTGTCCAGCTCCTCCTTCGGGACACCTCAGAGCCAGGAGGAACAGGCGAGTTCACTATACACCCCGTGAGTACGAAGGAAAACTCCCCCCACCCCGCCCCAGTCACATCTCCACTAAGGTGGGGCCTGAATGTCCACAGCTGTACGTTCACGCACAACTGTATCTGTACCTTCAGATCCATCCTGCTGACTCGAGCTCCATTTTTCTGAGCACTTTTAGAACAACAGAGTCCCAGCTCCAGACAAGCTTGTGCGGAGGAGATAAGGGAGGCATGAGAGGATGAGACCCATCCAACAAAAAGGACTGTGACCTCAAATAACTTTGTATTCATTCACACCCTGGAAGTTGCTCTGTAGGGAAGCCCGAGGAAATCATCAGCCTACACTTCCTGGCCCTGCCCTCCCCACCCCCATATGCCAGCCTGTTCCCCAGGCCTTGGGCAGGTGAGTCCAACACCGAGGCTGTCCGGCTCTGAAGTGCTAAGTACATCATGAAAGGCAGCCAGAAGCCCCCAGGGCCTCACCCCAACCCCTGAGCAACGCTTTCAGGAACCCAGCAAGGGTAACTCTAGGCCCCGGTCCACTGGCTGTGCCCGGCTGCAGACTCCAGGGCAGCAAGACAGCAGCTGGGCTATTCTTAGTCCCTGCTCCACTGGGATGGGGTCCGTGTAACAGCTGAAGGGCAAGTCCTCAGCAGGTACCCACCATGCCAAACCCCTCCCTACCCTCAACTCTGGCCCCTTGGGAAAAACGAAAGGGGAAGGTGTGGCCCTGGGGAGCGGGGGAAAAGCTGAGCAGGTCAAGGGTGTCTGTCAGGAAGAGGAAACTGATTCAGAGGTCAAGGGCAAGATCAACTGACAGGGCTGCAGCGCCTGGGGAGAACAGGAGACTATAGGAAGGACTGACCCTCACTCAGGAGCAACCCTGCGGGTCCCTGGGGCCTTCTCCAGCAGGCCTGCCATGCCTAAGCCCAGAGCCCTGAGAAGCTGTAGTGGGTGCCCAGATATCACCTCATCACACGTGTCTGCCGATCTCAGGATTCTCACCATCCCTACCTGAGCCCGGGAGGCAAGGATAAAGACACCCTCTCTTTTTCCTCCTCCCATGAGGGATAACCGAGGCGCAGGACAGGGCACACACTCCAGCCCAACTCTCTGCCCAGAGCCAAGCCCCAAGACTAACGTCCGAAAGGGCTCAGCCACCTTTCCCTCCTTAACAACCCCTCACTCCTCCCCAAGCAAGTTGGCCCGCGCCCGAGCACCCCGCGTCGTCCCGACCGCCGACCCCTTTCCCGGCTCCCAGGTCCCGGACTGTGCGCGCCACGGTGACTCATCCTGCCCCTTTCCGGTGAAGCCGAGACAAGGGAAGAAAATAAATGCAACTTTCCAAAGAAAACTCTGACGCGGGAGGCGGCAACAGGAGCGAGCGGCCGCTGTGCCCGCCGTCTGCCCGACCCGGGGCTCCGGGGAGGCGCCTCTCCCCGCCCACCCCGCCGCCCGGCCCGGGACGCAGGGGACCCGGCGCCTCCAGACCGGCCCGCCTCCGCGGAGACCCGAGCACCCCGCAGCCTGCCCGGTGCAGGAAGAGGGGGCGCGCCTGGGCGCCCGCAGCCCCGTCAGCTCCCCTGGGACTCACGGGGCTGGGCGCGCGGGTCCGGGGCAGCCACGGCGCGGCCCCCTCCCGCGGGGCGCAAAACACGCGACACCACGGAGCTCGGCCGCGCAGCGCCCCTCCCCTTCCCGCGCCGGGACCCCCTCCCCGCGGAGAAGGGCGGGCGCGCCCCTACCTGGCCGAGGCGCGCGGCTGTCACCCGGGGCCCGCGCGTGCGAGCTCGTCCCCCCCCGCGCCTCCCCCGACGCGCGCCAGCGGGCGGCTTTTAAATCTCCAGGTTACTCCGCGGGGGGAGAGAGCATGCGCGCTGGGGCGGCCAGGAGGGGGCGGGGCGAGGCGGGACGGAGGTTGGGGGTGCTGGGAGGGGGTATGGAGGGGTGGGGCTGGTACCCAAGGGAAGAAAGCGGGAGGTCTCCAAGCTGTCTTTGTAGCCGCGACCGCGACAGGCAGCCTCCGCGTGGCTCCCAGACTGCCCTATCATTACCTAGGGCAGTGCGCCGCCCCCTCGCCACCAAAACATTTAGGTGAAAGCTGCCCGGCTCCGCGGGGCGCCTCTCCTCCCCTGAGCCAGTCTGCGACCATTACCCCCACGCGCTATTCCGGCCATCCCCCTGTCCCCGGTCCGAGCAGCACCCCACCCATCCAGGACCAGCCTTGAAAGGAGATGTCACATTCTCCCAGAGTTACTCTTCCTACTGTTTGCTGTTCTCTGAGGCATAAAGAGCTTCCTGATAGCTAACTCAGCCCTTCTTCCTGAAGTTAAAAGCCAAATTTCAATTCTTTTTTTTCCTTAAGGATGTGTATGGGGAAAGGAGGTGGTACATTGACAGTAAAATGTTCCCTTTGTCAGCTGTTGAGCAAGGTCCCAAAAGATACCTGTTTCCAGAATGCCTTGACAAGAGTGAACAATGCAAGTGGGAGATCACTGGGGGCCCAGGCTGGCCTTGGGGTGGGAGGCCCAGCTGTGTCTTTCTTCCTCCGTGGAGTTTTATTAGAGTGGGGAGAACTCCAATTTGTGTGCATTGTTGACTTGAATGCTACAAAAATCGGAGGAAGATGGCTTTGAAGGGGAGGACCTCGTTGACTGGAGCCATGGACTGCGCACTGGGGCACTGAGCTCCAGTGCTGGCCCTGCCACCAACCGGCTGTGATGTTGGGCAAGTCCCTTCCATATTCTGAACCTTGGTAAGAAGGACTTGGCCAGATGGTCTCTAACGGCACCTCCAACTGGAGGCAGAGAAGAATGGGAAATCTAGAAAGGAGGGGGGAATAGTGGAGCCCTGATGGCCGTGGGGAAGAGAGAGTGGGTGCAGGAGAGAGCAGAGGGAGAAAAACCAAGAATCTACCTTCTGGGTCACTGAATAAGTTTAACTTGAAAACGGTCTCAGCATTGCGTCTCTGGGCACACTCGCCCCCCCACCTGCCAGCAGGTGACCGTCCTGTGCCCCAGTGGCTTTCCAAAGCCTTTGGCACACCCATTTGTGGACAGCAGAGAGACTTGGGTGGAGTCCTGGGTCCCTGAGCTGGTGTCTTCTTTGCCCCAGGAAAGGGGGCAGGAGTCAGAGGGAATTCCAGGTCAGCTGGAAAATTACTGAGCCAGGAGAGAGTGGATGGTGGTATTTTCCAGGCTTGGGGAAGGAGCACTGGGGGAGCAGGCGGGAGTTGTCCCACCTCAGAGGAATAGGAACCCTCCCTCCCACACGAGGAAAGGGGAGCAGGGCTTAGGAGAGTGAGCATACAGCCTACTGTGAGATACTGGACTCCACCCAGCGGGTCTGGCCACCTGAATAAGTGCCAGGGCTCAGCCACCTTTCCCTCCTTAATAACTCCTCACTCCTCCCCAAGCAAGTTGGCCTGCGCCCGAGCACCCCGCGTCGTCCTGGCCGGCCACCGACCCCTTTCCTGGCTCACCCCTCCCCAATGCAGGTGACCCTTCTTTACCAAGCCAGTTGGATGTAGTCTCCAGGCCCCACCCAGCACAGGGTGCTGTAGGGGCTTCTGCTGGGAAGATGCTCCCTCCCCTTTTTCTGCTGGTGTAGCCTCATGTAGTAATAGTTAACTTTTACTGATTGTGCCAGGCACTGTTCTAAATGCATCTCATGTATTAACTCATTCAATCCTTGTGACAACTCAAGAGATGGGTACCATTTTCAGATAAAGAAACTGAAGCAATCCCTCAGTCCAGTTACTACTACTACTACCACTGCAGCTACTACTAATACAAACACACACACACTCACACACAGAGTCTTTGGGCCCCAGAAACAAGGCAGAGGCAGCAATCCCTCATCTATCCTGACCAGTGACTTCCAAGCCTTAATGAAAGTCCTAACACCCAAACTATTCCCCACAATGCTGGGTCATTCTGGATTAGTAACATCTTCTCTGGGTTTCAGTTCCCCACTAAGTCAGCTGTAGGAAAACCACCATGTCCCTTTCCCTTCATCCCCGCTCCCTCCCCCACCACACACGCACACACCCTACTCCCTAGCCACTTCCCATTTATAGGAAATGGGGGATGACGTGAGGAGCAAGGCCATCCTTGGGGAACTGCTAATAGTCTGGCTGGATATTGGAGAAACCAAAGATGCTGGCAAAAATGCATTAGCAGCTTCTGCTCCACCCCCCACCCATAGCCCCTTCCCATTATCCTTGGGCTCAGAGCGAGCATGGTCCTCTTTCTACCGAGATAAGATACCCATCTGGGGCTGGGTAGCCTGGAAAAAGCCCGAGAAGCCATGAAGAACCTGGAGTTCCCTTGATGTTTCCTCCTCCTCTTGCTATCTCTACCACCCAAAGGTGGTGGTTCCCTTTGAGAGGGTTCTTTGCTTCTTCCCCTGCCTGTCTCAGGATGAGGGGTCAACAGTCTCTTTAGGCATAAAGGCCATCAACAGGCCCAAATCCTCACCGTGGACTTAGAAGGGGGAAGGATCGGTCCCCTGGACACAGGAATTCCATTTCTGGGATTTCTCTTATGGCAAAATAACCAGAGATACGTATATCAGAAGTATGTACAAGATGTTCATCTCATCATTCTTTTTTTTTGAAAAAATAAATTTATTTATTTTTGGCTGCACTGGGTCTTCGTTGCTGCATGCGGGCTTTCTCTAGTTGCGGCAAGCGGGGGCCACCCCTCTATTGTGGTGTGCGGGCTTCTCATTGCAGTGGCTTCTCTTGTTGCAGAGCACAGGCTCTAGGTGTGCAGGCTTCAGTAGTTGTGGCACATGGGCTCAGTAGTTGTGGTGCATGGGCCTCGTTGCTCTGCGGCATGTAGGATCTTCCTGGACCAGGGCTCGAACCCATGTCCCCTGCCTTGGCAGGCGGATTCTTAACCACTGCGCCACCAGGGAAGCCCTCATCATTCTTTATAAGAGTGAAAAATTAGAAACAATTTAAATGTGGAATAATAAGCCATTGGCTATAAGCAAATTACAGCAGATCCATGTAATGGAACATTTTGCTGCCATAATGACTGTAGAGAAGGGACGTGAGGACCCGGGGAGGGAGGGGAAGCTGGGACGAGGTGAGAGAGAGGCATGGACATATATACACTACCAAACGCAAAATAGAGAGCTAGTGGGAAGCAGCCGCATAGCACAGGGAGATCAGCTCGGTGCTTTGTGACCACCTAGAGGGGTGGGATAGGGAGGATGGGAGGGAGACGCAAGAGGGAAGAGATATGGGGACATACGTATATGTATAGCTGGTTCACTTTGTTATAAAGCAGAAACTAACACACCATTGTAGAGCAATTATACTCCAATAAGTATGTTTACAAAAAATGGTAATGACATAGAGGAATTTTAACTGAATGGGGAAATGCTTATGGTATATTACCAACAAAAATAGCTGGGTACAAATTAGTGCACATAGTGGGATACACATTTTAAAAATTAGTTATAGGGGCTTCCCTGATGGCGCAGTGGTTGAGAGTCCGCCTGCCGATGCAGGGGACGCGGGTTCGTGCCCTGGTCCGGGAGGATCCCACGTGCTGCGGAGCGGCTGGGCCCGTGAGCCATGGTCGCTGAGCCTGCGCGTCCGGAGCCTGTGCTCCACAACGGGAGAGGCCACAACGGTGAGAGGCCCGCGTACCGCAAAAAAAAAAAAAAAAAAAAAAAAAATTAGGTATATACTAATGCAATGTGATATTCTGGATTGGATCTTGGGACAGAAAAGGGACATAAGTGGAAAAACTGGTGGAATCCGAATAAAATCTGCAGTTTAGTGAATGGTACTCCACCAGTATTAATTCTCAGTTTCGATTATTATACTATGATGTTAACATCAGGGAAAACTTGTTGAAGGGTATATGGGAACTCTATTGTCTTTGCAACTTTTCTGTAAATCTGAAATTATTACAAACTAAAGAGTTTTAAAATTAGGTGAATATCTATAGAAAAGAAATGATTTTAAAAAGACATAACCAAAAGCTGAATACTGGTTTTCAATGAACAGAACGGATGATTTTGAGGGGAGGGGGCACTAGGGAAATTTTTCTGTATCTCCAAATCTATGTGGATCATAAATTGCTTTCGTAAACAGAAGAAAAAGAATCAATAAATATTATTTTTTAAAGGAAAAACTAAATAAAATGAAGGAGGAAGAAAGGAATGAGAAATCACCCCTGAGCTGCTCCCCAGTGTGGACTCTCGCACCTCATTTCTGTTCAGAGGGTTAGGGGTTGGGGAGATCAGGGACCAGAGGAGGAAAACCACCCCCAGGGCCTCCTTAACTGAGACCTTTAGAACGGATTGGGTGAAGAAATAAGATGAAGCAGCTTGAGAAGGGTGGAGGGGGTCTACCCTCGCACTTGGACGGTATTTCCACCATCACCAGCACTCCGTGGGCACAGTGAGGAGGATATTGAAACCACTGAAAGAACTGGACAGCTGCATCTTCCCTCTCAAACCTCAAGCTTGGGAATGACCATGGCCTCTAGGTCCTGAGGTCCTCCGTGCTCCCCCCTGACTATCACTGCTAGAAGGCAGAGCCTTAAAATTGCTGTCGAATGAGGTCCCCCACCTTGCAGCTGGGGACAGTCCAATCTGAGTGGTACCCCACGCAGGGAAGTTTTTAAAACAACAAACACCTTCAAGGGTACTTTCTTCAGGAAACTTCCCTCTGACCGTGAAAAAACAGAAATTCTTTTACGAAGAGAACTTTCCTCTGGATTTAAACCTCCTTCTAAGTCCTCCCCGTGCCCCACCCAGGTCCATGGGGAACTGGGGGAGAGACCAAAATTACCTCCAAAGCAGAGAAATCCAGCTGAGTGGGGAGCAGAGGGAGGGAAATGCTGAGCCTGTTCTTCCATGGAAAGGTGTTGGCTTTTCCAGGCAACAGCAAAGTCACTGTCAAAAGGGAACGGCTTCAGGGCTTCCCTGGTGGCGCAGTGGTTGAGAGTCTGCCTGCCGATGCAGGGGACACGGGTTCGTGCCGCGGAGCGGCTGGGCCCATGAGCCATGGCCGCTGAGCCTGCCCGTCCGGAGCCTGTGCTCCGCAACGGGAGAGAGACCCGCGTACCGCAAAAAAAGAAAAAAAAAGGGAATGGCGTCAGAGGACCAGCCAGCCTAGACCAGCGGAGAGAGTCACGGGGAGTCAGATCATAGGTGAGTTCACAAAGGAGCAGGACCCAAGCCGCTTTCAACAGATTAAGCGTGGCGGGGACATTTGCAGGGCTCTCAGGCACCAGGTAAGGCGTGAGCCTGGATGAGCACAATAGCCCTTTCCAGCTCTAAGAACCAATGAAACCCGTCCCACTTTCCTCTCAACTGAGTCCTTTAGCTTCTTAGATTTTCCTGGGGCATCAGCAGAAAGCTCCCAGTCAAGGAGCCTAGAACTGGAGCCGCGACGGCTTAGTTTTAGAAACCTAAGTAACAGGAAGGATTGGAACTGGGGGTGGAACGCTTCACGGGACTTGCTCAGGGCAGTGAGGCAGAGGCAAAATGATAATGCTGTCTCCTTCCCCTTAAGGGTTCAGGAGTGAAGCAGACGACTCCCCTATAAGTCTTTAGTGGGAAAGACAATTAGTTAACTGGGCTGTGTTCTAAAATGCCTGGAGCAAGGAGGTGATTATGTCACTGTGAATACCCAGGATTCGACTCCGGAGCTCAGAGTGCCTGAGGGGCTACTGGGCTGGGTTTGGTTGGAGAATGGGGAGGGACAGCCAGATGTGACAGAGCTCTGCCAGCTCCACGCCCCCACGGAGATCTTGCACCAGCTAGCCCCTGAGAAGCTCTACGCTCCAGTGGAAAAAATGTGGGCTCTGGAATCAGACAGATCCAGTGCTATTTACTACGCATCCAGGCATTCATTTCTCATTCAGCAAACATTTGTTAAATAACAATTACGAATCAGGCTCAGTGCTAAGGTATAGTAACTTTATGCCTGTGAGCAAGTCATTTAATCTGAGTCTTAATTCTTATGCAGGAAGCTTGTTGGGAAGAATGCAAGGATACTGCATAAATAATGTATTTAGAGGAGAATCTCAACCCATGTTTGTACATGCTGTCTTTTTTTTTTCTTTTTAAACTATTTTATTTATCTATTTATTTGGTTGCACAGGGTCTTTGTTGAGGTAGTCAGGCTCCTTAGTTGCGGCATGCGAACTCTTAGTTGTGGCAGGCATGTGGGATCTAGTTCCCTGACCAAGGATTGAACCCAGGCCCCTGGCACTGGGAGCACGAAATCTTATCCACTGTGCCACCAGGGAAGTCCCGTACATGCTGTCTTATGTACAGAATCCTAAATGCAATTTAGGAGATGGGAAGGACATATGAGGTACCTCATGGAGGTTAGTCTTCTCTGGGAACTAGAAAGTGGTGGGACACATCAGCAAGTGCAAAAATGTCAAGGCCATAAACCAGTTCCAGAGGTCAAACATGATCGGAGTTCATTTATCCCATGTATCCCTGGGATAAATCCAGGGAAGCAGGGAAGTTCCAAGCTGGGTTTTTTAGGCCAGCAGGCTGGTGAAGGTGAGGGATAATTACTTGCTTCTGTGCTACACTTAAGGATTTACAAACACTTTCACTGACATCAGCAGGTTTGATTCTTACAAGTACCTCTAAGGTAGGCAGGTGCCACCTCCTTTTATGGATGGGGAAACTGAGGTCAAGTCACTTGCCCAAGGTGGCAGAGCTGAAGCAAGGGAGGGCCTGAGGCTCCTCATCTGGGTGAATCCAAGTCCTGGTTGCCTGCCCAGCAGCAGAGGGCAGAGCTCGGCGCTTACTCACTCAGCTGCGTTCCAGCAGCAGCAGGTGGACAGAGTCCAGATCAGGAGGCCGAGGAGCTCAAAGGGGATTTAGTTGCCAGCTGTGACTCCACAGTCTCCAGAGTGGGGAAGATAGAGGGGTCATGTGAGGGGCAGGAGGGCACAAGGGAAGAGGCCTCAAGGTCTTGTTCCCATTCTCCCTGTAGGGCTGACTTTTCCACTGCAAGGCAGGAATAAAAGGAGACTGCTATCCCCACTGGTAGGTGCTCTCACAGTCTTTACTCAACCAGAGACAAGGAGGGCCAGACAAGAGGGAAAACACTAGAACTGCAGCAAGAGGGTTGGGAGTCAGACTGGAGGAGGGACTTCCCCGGGCATCTGAGGTAAGATGTGAAATCTCTAACCTCCTTTCCTTAAGTGACCCCCCCCTAAGCTCTCCAAGTCCAGTGCAGTGCACAGCCCACGCATCAGGGTGAGGTGACCTGCAGCTGGCCCCATCTCCAGGGGCTGCTGTGGGGATCCTGCTGGCTAGGCAGCGTTTCCCATTCTGGCAGGGATGGCCTGAATGTGCCAGGAGTTGTGGGCAATAGGCTGAGGCTGGAGTGACTTTTGGCAGGATTTACTGCTGTACCCGGACCTGTGTGTGTGTCTGGGGGGAGAGGGGAGCTGATACTAATGTAAGTGTCTATAAAGCCATTCTCACGGTCCTGATGCAATGCTCAAGATAATAAGCAAGTGCGTAATTAATAACTAGATTGTGAACTAACCTCTTGCCTTAGGTTATGGTGCCAGTTTTGCACAATCTATCCCCAGGCCTGTGGGGAAGAGAGGCACAGGCCTGGTTCAGGTGTCTGGGCAGGGCTACCAGCCCCCAGACTCTGGAGCTCCAGAGGAAAGAAGGAATTGGTGGGAGGGGCCCATCTGCTGGGCTCCCAGGCCAGGAAATGGAGGGTAACAAGCCACAAAACCTATATCCTGGATTTTGTTTGGTTTTTCTTTTCTTTAATTAATTTCAGAGTCCCTCCCAGGGCTACAAGGTGCAGTTGTAGAGATACATGCTATTCACTTCACAAGCACAACTAGGCAAGGCTCATGGCTGCATCTACCTTTCCCTAATTTGCGTGAAAGCACTTTCGGGGCTGGCAGTAGCCCTGGCACCTATGATGGACCAGGACCAGGTACTTGGTGGGGTACACAGATCATGGACTCTGGAGTTAGGCTTGGGCTTGCTGGCCTCACTAGGGGTAAACTTGGGGCAAATGACTTTGCTGAGCCTAGGCCGCCCCCTATAAATGGGGATGTTGGTACCCATCCCACAGAGCTGTGTGAGAATAAGAGTGCTGAGTTTCATGCTTGTCACAGAGCAGTAAATAATCACTACCCTGGCCCATCCCCCCACCACTGCCCCTGCCTCCAACCCCAGGCTCAGGGCCGTGGCCTGTCCCCAACGCCCTGCCCGTCTTCCCTATCTCCCCCATCCCTCATTCCATGGCAATAGGAGTCCTGTTTTCAAAGCACCTGCACAGACATCTTCCATGTGTTCCTCACTACTCTGAGCAGTGGACAGGAAGGCGTCAATTCTGCACTTTATAGGACGAGGACACAGCCCTGGAGAGGGTGTGTCCTTGCCAAGGGTGAGGTGGCTACAGGGTGGCAGAACCGGACTAGAACCCAAGGCCCACACCCTTGGTGCTGAGCTCCCCAGTGGTCACACAGGGTAGCGGGTGAGGGCTCTAGGATTTTACCAACACCTTCCCAGAATAAAGGAGGGGAAGGCGGGTGTCTCATGAAATCCACACACCAACAACCTATTCTCCACCCTTCCAGCCCTGAGCAGAGAGCAGCAGAGGACCGGGAGAAGCCGTTGCACCAGCCTTGGCAAGAGCAGACCGCCATCTCTGCCTAACTGCTGCGGCTGCCCCAGGAAGGCTGGGCCCAACCAGAGAGATGCTGAGATCAGACCACAGGCAGGGGCCTGACTGTGATGTGAGGCTGTGATAGCATCTCCAGGGCCTCCCAGCTCTGGGATCGGCCCTCCTCCCTCATTAATCAAGGCCTCCAGCCCCCCTAACTCTGCTCAGGGCATGTTATGTTTAGGTTATTTCCAAGTCACTCAGCCACTTGGGCCCTGTCTCACCGTTAGTGTAACGGTAGGATCGCCCTGTCTGTTGGGTGGTGTGGGCACAAAGACCACAGCTTGTTCCCCTGAACACTCCTTCCTGGGCTTCGTGGTTTTCAAAGTGGTTTCGTGTGCAGCGTGTCATTTGGTTCTCACGATGACCTTGGGAGACAGGTAAAGGACTGAAACGTAAACTTGGAGAAATAGAAAGTGACTTGCTAGGGCTACACAGCCATACGAGCTGGAGCCTGGCCTGACTCCTGGCCCTCTGGCCATGACTGCTTCTAAGGAAGGTGAGCCACAGGCGCACAGGCTGCTGGGTGCTGGGACCGGAGCGCAGGGAGACAGACACGCTCTGTTTCTGCTCCCCGAGAAGTCTTTGGTAAAATGGACCTTTTCTTCCTTGGAAGGAGCAGAGCAGTGGGGGGTCTGGCCCCGCCCTCCCAACCCCCCAGAGATGGTGGAGGAAGGACCAGGAGAGGGACCGGGTGTCACCCTCTGCACGGAGCCCGCACCTTGACCTTAGGACGGCAGCCCGACCCCTCCTGCTCTTGGCTTCCTGTTCACCACAGCACCCCAGCTTTTTCGAGGCCTGAGCCTTTGCATTTGCATTTTGACTCGTCACTTCCCTCCACAGCCCGCCCCCAAGGCCACACAGCAGCCTCCTTGATCTTGAGGCTCCATCAGCCCTGAGTCTCTGCCAAGAAGGGGGAGCCTCCCAAGGTGATTATAAGCTCCCTGGAGAGAGAGGCCTGTCATTAAGAGCAGACTTTCCACATCCTCGAAGCAGCTAGCTCTCCTGTTTTTTTCTAAGAAGAATCTATCAGAGCTCTTGCAGGCTGCTCTACGGGGACCGGCAGTGCGGACGTGGAACAGCTTCTGGGAGGAAAGAGGGTGCCTAGGGTTCCTCCCTTGGGTAGGTTACCTTTGTCTTTGAGAGCTGATGTCCCAGAAGTTAAGCCACTTAACCTCCCTCCGCAGGATTCTAGAAGTAAAGCAAAGGGAGGTCCGAGGAGCTGCAGCCCGGCAAGGGGCTCCGTGGGGCACCCCCGTGGGGGGCCTTCTTCAGAGGCTTACAGATGCACGGCTGCCCCCAGTGCCTCTCTGGACTCGGGGAAGTTGGTGCTGCCTCCATGACCAGGGCTTTCCACAGCGAGCAACAGAGAGCCCTGAAAGAGGAGCGGTCCCCAGGGGCCACGCTGTCCCTCTCCTTGTCTCCAAGCAGCCTCTCAGACCTGCCCTTTCACTTTTTAAAATCAGCCAGGGGTCTGCATACATTTTCTTTAAAGGGTCAAATAGTAAATATTTTAGGGACCATCAGGTGGCCTCTGTCACAGCTCCACTCCGCCCTCGTAGCACAAAAACAACCACAGACAACACATAAACGAGTGGGCATGGCTGTGTTCTGATAAGCTTTATTTATGGACCCTGAAATTTGAATCTTTCGTACAATTTTCATGTGTCAGGAAATAGTCTTCTTTTGGTTTTTTTTTAACCACTTAAGAATGCAAAAACCGTTCATCATTCATGGGCCATACAAAAACTGGCAATGCCCTGGACTTGGCCTGCGGGTGGTAGTTTTCTGTTTAGCCTCCCATTGGAGTTGTCCTGTGTGCCAGCCTCCTTAAATAAAAATGATAAAGCTGTTTAAAGAAGTGAAGATGTTAGTGTGAAAGAGTACCTAGGCTCTATTTTACTATCTTTGGATAACCCTGTAGATTTATTTTTATTTTTTTTAGATTTATTTTTAAACCAGGACTCATTCCATATCTATTTTGTGCTTTCATGTAATTCTCTCATCCTCACCACAACCTTATGACGCCAAGTGGTAGCATTTCTATTTTACAGATGAGGAAAATTAAATGCAAAGCGGTAAAGCAACTTGTCTGGGGCTGCACAGGTAATACGTGGCAAAGCTGAGCTGCAAACTTATACTTGGTTTTCTAGTCTCTGCAGCCAGCGTTCTGCCCACACTATGGGCCTCTCTCAGCCCAGCTACAACCTCAGAGGATCCATCTGTCATCCAACAAAATATTGGCTAAGCCCTTTCTAGATGCTGGGGACACACTATAGGTCCTTACATCTTGCAGTATACATTCCAGAGGGAAACCACACAGACTCGTAGCTAAATAACTTCAGATGGCTATGAAGGAAGTAAAACAAGATGATGAGTTAGAGGGCCTGTGGGGGGGAGATGGGGAGGGAGGTCAAGGAAGAGAGGACCCTCTGAGGTGTTAACATATGAGCTAGATCCGGAAAATTAAGGAGGAGCCCACTCCAGGAAGATCTGAGAGAAAAGGACTAGGAAGAGCAAATGCAAAGGCCCTGAGGCAGGACCAGCCTATGAGGCAGATGAGTGCAGGAATGGAGAGAGAGCCAGGGGAAGAGAAGGAGGCAGAGATGGGGTTGGGTAAGTGAGCAGAAACCAGACGGTGTGGATTTCATTCTTGGGCAACAGGAGGACTCTAGAAGGAGCCAGGCAGAGGAGTGAGGTGATCTCATTTATGTTTTTAAAGAACACTTCGGGTGGTCTGAGTTTGGCAGGGAGAAGTATCAATAACTCCAGAGAAAAGAGTGATGATGGTGCGAAGACGTTTGGAACAGGACCGGACTTTTGCTGTGACCACGGGAGCGGCCTGGAGGGCCCTGAACGGGGTGGGAAGGGCTCCTTGGGACCGGCCACACCCAAGGGGAGCTCTGCCTCCATCTCCCCTCTCCTGTCTCCACCCCCACCCCCACATTTGAGGAGACCCAAAGGGTCAGGGGAGAGAGAACTGGTAGAGTGAGACCAAGGCAATTGGAAGGGCCGTGGCCTGTTACCCCCTGCCCCCCAACTACCGGTTTCAAAGGCCAGCGGCTCTTCCCGGCGCACCTCTGGACCCAGCCTGGTCCTGGGCGGCGCCAGAGGCAGGATGGGAACAGGGAACGGGGTGTCAAGAGCCTGTAATCTCCTTCTCTTCCTTGTTCAAAAGAAACAAGAGTAGGAACAAGGAAAGGAGGGTTCTCTTTCTCCCTTTCTGGTGGCCTAGGGCTGGGGATAGTCCCATGATGGGATCAAAAGGTTAAGCATTTTTGTCAGATCAAAGGCCAGACTGGGAGGAGGGCTGTGCAGGGGCCAGGCAGTTTCTGGAAGACGTTGGAGGCACCAAGGACTTTGGCTGCTTGGGGTTTGGAATTTGAAGGGAGGGGTAGGTTAGTGGACAATTTGCAAGGGTTTGGCGGGGAAGTCATTCTATCCAGTAGCCATTCCAAAGAAGGATGCCCACTGTTCATCTCAGGCCTTTAATAAAGCAAGGATAAGCTCACCTTAAAAGTGGAAACAACCAGCATGCTGTATCCAGCCAAGTGGTAGTGAAACTGACGATCCCTTGGGCCAAGTACCATTTGCCGGGTCCTGCTCTGCTTGGAGTCAACGCTGTTGCTGAAGAGAGGCGCCTCATCTAACCCAGTCCACTGCTGGGTCCAACGTCCCTACCTTTGCTCAGATCTTCCCTGTTCCTCTTATGCCCCCCAACAGGCTTCCTTTAAGCCAGACTCCTCTGAGGTCTCTCCGATTAAACCCCGCTCCAATATCTATTTCCCCTTACCTCTCTTTAGGGAGTGGAGGGAGGAAGGAAATGAACATTTATTCAGGGGCTGCTCTGAGTCAAGAACTTTATATACCCTGTTTTTCTTTACTCCTATTACTCTTTTTTTTGTTTTGTTTTGCGGTACGCGGGCCTCTCACTGTTGTGGCCTCTCCCGCTGCGGAGCACAGGCTCCGGACGCGCAGGCTCAGCGGCCATGGCTCACGGGCCCAGCCGCTCCGCGGCATATGGGATCTTCCCAGACCGGGGCACGAACCCGCGTCCCCTGCATTGGCAGGCAGACTCTCAACCACTGCGCCACCAGGGAAGCCCTACTCCTATTACTCTTATGAGAAAGATATTTATCTTCATCTTACTGATTGGGAAGTGGAGTCTCAGAGACATTTAAGTACCTTGCCCAGAACACCACAGCTGAAAAATGGTGATGGCAGGATATGAATCAGGTCTGCTTCCCAAGCCCCTCTTCTCTTCACTCTTAGAGCTGCCTCAGCATCCCCGTGACTTCCTTGTATATCGTTTCACACTGTCATAGGCTGCTTGTCAATTGTTCTCATCCTCACCACAGTCTTATGAAGCCTTTTGTTTCTCTATAGAATCTTGCCCTCCTTGTCCCAACTGCTTAATGCCAATGATGACCGTGTGTCTTTTGGTCAATTCTTTCTTCAGACGGTGCCTTGATTTTTGGTTCGTTGTTGAGGGTAACTCCTCTCATGCACCATAATCCTCCCGTCCTCCCTCACTCTCTCCTGGACGAAGTGCTATAGCAGAATGTCCTCAGTCTCCAAGGAGCATTGACTGAGGATCCACTGTGTGCCCACTCGATGCTGTCACTGGATAGAAAATCCACATGATGTTCACATAAAACCTGGTCCCAAAAGTCCATAGCAGCCTCATTTGTAATAGCTCCAAACCGGAAACAACCCGAATGTCCTTCCAAAGGTGAATGGTTAAATAAACTCTAGTAACAACATACCATGGATTACTACTCACCAATAAAAAGGATAAAAAGGGATGAATTACTGAGGCACACAACAACTTGGATGGATCTTCAGGGAATTATGCTGAGAGAAAAGCAAATCCCCAAAAGACACATGCTATGTAATTCCTTTTATACAACATTTTTTGAAATAAAACTTTAGAAATGGAGCACAGAATAGGAGCTGCCAGGAATGGGGGAGAAGGAGGGTTATAAAAGGGTGACACAAAGGATCCTTGCTCCCTGTCATGTTGTAACGTCAGAATCTGGATTGTGATAGCTCAAACGTACACAGGCGATAAGATTGTATAAAACTAAACACACACACACACACACACACACGCACATGCAAGCACAGGCACAAGTAACATGGAAAACCTAGATAAGTTTGGTGGATTGTATCAGGGTCAATATCCTGGTTGTGATATTACACTGTAGGTTTGCAAAATGTTACCTTTGGGGAAAACTGGGCAAAGTGTACAAGGAACCTTATTGTTGTAACTGCATGTGAATTTGCAATGATCTCAATAAAAATTTCAAATATGGGAGAGAGAGAGAGATCTCCTGCCTTCAAGGGGCTTACAGTCTCTACCGTGTCCTCTGTGTCTTTTCTCTGCCTCTATCGCACTCTGCGTTGAATGTAGTTGAGGCAAAATAAATGAGTGGGCTGATCTTCTTCACAGAGGAGATTGCTGAATGGTCTTTGAAAGGCCACAAATTCAGGTTAATCTTCACTCCTCTTCCTGATTTCCCCATTCCCAATTTCCTCACACAACATCGCCGACCACGAATCGAACCCGTGGCCCCTGCAATGGAAGCGTGGAGTCTTAACCACTGGACCACCAGGGAACTCCAACTTTGACATTTTTTAAAAGGAGAATTGGGACTTCCCTGGTGGCGCAGTGGTTAAGAATATGCCTGCCAAGGCAGGGGACACGGGTTCGAGCCCTGGTCCGGGAAGATCCCACATGCTGCAGAGCAACTAAGCTCCTGCTACTGAGCCTGCGCTCTAGAGCCCGTGAGCCACAACTACTGAGCCCGTGAGCCACAACTTCTGAGCCCGTGAGCCACAACTACTGAAGCCCACGTGCCTAGAGCCCGTGCTCTGCAACAAGAGAAGCCACCGCAATGAGAAGCCCGTGTACCGCAATGAAGATCCAATGCAGCCAAAAATAAATAAATGAAAAAATAAAATAATAAAAATAAAAGGAGAATTGGAGGGAGAGGCTCTTGGAACCTTGGGGGTAGCCCTGAGATTAAACGGTCAGAGAAAGGCGACAGAGAAGAGGTGGAGAGATGGTCTCTCCTGAGGTTCGGCACGGCCCGGCTCTCTCCCAGCTGAGCAGCTTCCTCCATCTCACTGCAGGTCTTGCAGAGACTGTGGCTCTCGTGATCTTTCCTCTCTCTGTCTCTCTGCGCCCGTCCGTCTGTCTGTCTGTCTCTCCAGTGGTGGAAAGAGGAAAGGTGCCCGTAACCCTCACATCCTGGAATCTGCCTCATGAGTAACCTTTGCAGGGAAGCAGCAGCCCAGCTGTTTCCTGCTCCCATAACTGCGCCTCTGCATCCCTCGCACAGAGAGTCCCACCAGGGGCTATTTTCTAAAACCACCTCCCAGGGACTGTGCTGACAGGAGGGCCTCGGGGAGAGGAAGATCTTGCAGCCCTGTCCTGGGACCTCAGCCAACCTCCCCCGCCCCCACACTGGGTTGTCCTCCCTCCCCACCCTCCCCCGCACCCCCTCCCCCAGCCAAGCTTGAAGCAGCCTCCCCAGCAGCTGTACACAGCCGGGGTGGGGACAGCCACACTCCCTCTCACTCCCAGGCAGCAGCTGAGGGGCTGTGAAGAAACAACTCAACTTCCTTAGGGTCCTTTCTACACACAGCCTGTATCCACCACCTAATCACGTCCTCTGCTTGGGTTTCCTCAAAGCATCCATGTCACATCACAGCCAGGCCCAGTGGCAGTTGCAGGAGCTTCTGCGGGGAGGAGACAGTCCGTGTCTCCGGGCTGGGCTGGGCGCTCCTGGAGAGGCCAGGGAAGGCAGGGAAGACTGCAAGCAGCTGCTTCCTTTCTTGTCCTTCCCATGATACCCATGAAGAGGGGGCACCAGAGACCTGGGTTTCCCAGCTCGGTGGAGAAACTATTTCCTTTCATAAAGAGGCATGTAATTAGCCCGGGGAAATGGGAGGACCCCGCAGTCAACGGGTCCTTTGGCTACAT
Organism: Phocoena sinus; assembly: GCF_008692025.1. Classification (NCBI taxonomy): domain Eukaryota; kingdom Metazoa; phylum Chordata; class Mammalia; order Artiodactyla; family Phocoenidae; genus Phocoena; species Phocoena sinus. Next base: position 151,877,033 of record NC_045763.1, on the reverse strand, counting down.
TGACAAGAGAAGAGGGGCTCCAGAGGGATGAGAAGCCCCCGCCTTCCAGCCTCCCAGCATCCAGAACACACAAACACTTGAGGCTCTGCCTGTTTCTCTCTTATACATACACACACTCAAAAAAAGAAATACTAGGTGTCCTAGAATATATGGAATACCTTTGAAATCTAGTTGAATTAGGAGCACGCCGTGATGGATTCAGGAGGCAGGCAGACGCAGGGCCTGCCAGCCATAAACAACTTCCTAGAGGATGCTGCTACCTTGGGGTCTTTACCTCCCCACTTCCTGTTTCGTGTCGCTTTCCGCTCACCACCAGCGCTTCCCCCAAGACTGAGACCCCACAGGCCTGCGCTAGGCTGGCAGTTGTAGCCTGTCCACCAAGGTATGGCTGAAACTCCAGGCCTCCCCACCCCAGCCCTCCTCCTCTATAGGAGCTGCAGCATCGGAGGGGGAGGGCTGAGTGGGAACTCACACCCCTCCCAACCATCCCCCCTCCTCCCCAGCCCACACTGTTATTGTCCCCTTTCCTAGTCAGAGCAGGGATATTAGATGTTTCTCTATGTTTCCACCATGCACCACCCCCACTGCCTAACCAAGGAGATCTGACCAGCCAAGAGAATGCTGTTCTGAGGCAGGCCTGGCCTGTGCCCTTCCTGGATGTTAGGGCATTCCAACAGAGACCCCTGTCTGGCTCCATCCACAAGTACCAAAATGTACATAAGAAGCCTGTTGTTTGCCAGCTATTTCACAAGACAAGTATAAATAAACAGACAGTGCCTGAAGCAAGGCACTTGGGAGGCACAGAGGATAGGCAGCCAGGAGCCTTGAGACAAGTTGGCTGGGTGGTTCCCAGCCCTTCCTCCCATCCCCTCATTCAGCTGGACTGCACCATCATCCCACCTGCAAGAGAAAACACAGAGAAATGTAACGCCCCTCTGCAGCACGCATGAAGGGCTGTCCCGTTCTCGGCAACTGAGGCTGCTTCTTGTTCGTGCTAGTGATGCATTATTAGCGTCCCATCCCACCCCCACCCCCCCCGCAGCCCCGCCCCCCCGGGGGGAAATACCACCATGAGGCCTCTTGCTGGGCAGTTTCACTTATGGTCCACATAACAACCCTGAGAAGTAGATGTTACTGACATAGGTAACAGTCTGAGAAAACTGAGACTCCGGGAAAGTAAGTGTCTGGTTGGTGGAGAACGAGAGCTCAAACCCGGATCCCTGACTTTCTGTCTAAAGTTGTTATTTTTCTTCATTATATCACTCTTGTTCATCTATTTTTGGTCAATTCATCGCTTCCTGATATTTGGGCTACAGGCTGGGTATTCTGGGGAATAGCCTAATGCAATTGATCAATGTTGGCCTTAGTCAATAAAAAAGTAGCAGAAAAATAAAAGTAGCAGAATGTTGTGTTTGTCAGGAGATGTGATCTGGAGCACATTGCTTAACCATCTCTAGACCTCAGTTTCTTCCTCTGTAAATTGGGGATAGTGATACTACCTGGACCTCATGGGACTGTTGTGAGGATTCAATGATAGAAGGGATGATAAACATTCAAGAGGATTCCTTACACATAAGCACTTAAAAACAAGAGGGGTCACTCTTCGTGGCAGTGCGCGGCCTTCTCATTGCGGTGGCTTCTCTTGTTGCGGAGCACGAGCTCTAAGCGCGCGGGCTTCAGTAGCGGAACATGGGCTCAGTAGTTGTGGCTTGTGGGCTCTAGAGCTCAGGCTCAAACGCGGCACGTGGGATCTTCCCGGACCAGGGCTCGAACCCGTGTCCCCTGCATTGGCAGGCAGATTCTTAACCGCTGCACCACCAGGGAAGTCCTAGTTACTAGTCATTTAACTCTATTACACTGATAAGAAAATGAATATGTGTATTCTCAATTAAGAATTTCATGTGGAAAACAGGAAAAGAAGCAAACATCCCATAACAAATAAATCTCTCTTGAAAGTCTGATTGACACACGCAAGAACTGACTTGGTCTGCCAAGTGATTAGAGAAATGGGGCTCAGGAAGGCGGGCTCCTTATTCTTCATGCTGGCCCTTCACCATTGGATGCTTTCCTATTGAGAACCTGCCTTGTTTGTCTGTCTGCCCCCAGCCCGCATTCTGACTCTACAAGAATGTGCGTGTGTGTGTGTGTGTGTGTGTGTGTGTGTGAGAGAGAGAGAGAGGGAGAGAGAGAGAGAGAGAGAGAGAGAGAGAGAGAGAGAGGGAGGGAGAGAGCTATCCCAGTGTTCAGCTAAGTTTTCTTAATACCATACTCTTAAGAGGGAACAAAATTCCAGTTCTCATGACCTTAAATGCTGACACTTATCCAAAACGCCTAATGAGGAGGAAGCATGTGTCATGCACGTTAACAGAGCTCAGAGATGCTAACTGGGTTGAGAAAAGTGAAAATTTTACTAAAGCCCCGATAACCAGTTTTATCTCCTTAGGCAAGATAGCATGACAAGGGGGACTTTCAACTTCTGGGAGTTATCTTATCTACACAAGAAGCACAAATGGTGTTCTTAAAAATCTGATGGAAGAGAGTAACAAGATAACAGGCTGCTGACCAGAATTTCAGTATTTGTACAGTCCAACTGTTACTCAACTTATACAAATTGAACTTTTTAAAAAAGGTCTCTGGACTTCCCTGGTGGCGCAGTGGTTAAGAATCTGCCTGCCAATGCAGGAGACATGGGTTCGATCCCTGGTCCGGGAAGATCCCACATGCTGCGGAGCAACTAAGCCCGTGCACCACAACTACTGAGCCTGTGTTCTAGAGCCCCCGAGCCACAACTACTGAGCCCACATGCCACAACTATTGAAGTCCTCGCACCTAGAGCCCGTGCTCCGCAACAAGAGAAGCCACCGCACCGCCACGAAGAGTAGCCCCTGGCTCACCTCAACTAGAGAAAGCCCACGCACAGCAACAAAGACCCAATGCAGCCAAATCAATAAATAAATACATTAAAACAAATAAAATAAAAAAAGGCCTCTTCCCTATCTGTTGAAATTGGGTCTTTTTCCCCCACAGACTGAAGAGAATTTGTGGGGGAAGAGGGAGGCATCCATCTTGCAGTTCATCCCTGGGGTTTGGTTGCAAGATGCTCTTCATCTGTAAAGATGAAACAGTAAAAGAAACAAACATCAGGGTCTCCTGATCCCGGCCCTCCACAGAAGGCGTCCTAGTGAGGCTCCAGGATCATGAGAACACAGGCTATCACACTGCAACAGTGAAACAGTTCCGTTGAGCCCTGGGGTTCTGTCCCTGCTGATGGCTACTATAGATAGTGCTGTGGCTTCCTTTCTGGTATTAAACTTGAAAAACCAAAGATACAAAAATATAGTGATTTCATACACCAGAAATATGCTCTTGACAAGTATTTCTAATCAGTTTTCCAGTGAAAACGAGTGTTCCCTCATTTGAAATGTATGTCCCACGACTAGGAATATAGTTTGTAACCACTGGGTGGAACTTTTTTTCCTATGAGAAGCTGAAGAAACACTTGAACGCCAATCAGTTCTGTGTACCTCCACTATTAAAAAACCCTTTCACTAGAGTAGGTGATGTGGGAATTACTATCACTCTTCCTTCCCCTCTAAAGCCACCCTACATTATGGACTGGTTAAAGTTTACCCTTTTGCAAGAGTGTTCTCACTAATAAATAACTCATTTGTACTTCAAAGACAAAGCTAAAGGGATTTCAGTTCTGCAGGAATAAGGGTTTCACCGGCCCTGTACCTTGCCTAGAGGTACTTTGCTGCTTTTGAGGCTGGTTAGTCTACAAAGCCAGCCGCAACTTAGGTTCCAGGTGTTACGTGCACACAGCCTCATTCATGCTCACAGCGTCCCTTTGAAGAAGAGGAAAGTCAGTCTCTTATTATCCCCATTTTATAAAAAGGAGAAACAGGCATGGGGTGTGGAGAGATGGGGGGCTGGGTGGGTAAGTGACTAGCCCAAGATCACTCTAAACAGATCTGCTTCATCCACAACCAGCCACAAAACTTCCCTTAAAGCAGGTCTCAAGGTGAGGAAAGGCGATGGGGGGCTTCAGTAAAACAAACTCATGCTTTAGTAGGTGTTACGTGCTATTCTCAACTCTGCTGTTAACACCTGTTACACTTTTTTTTTTTGGCGGTACGCGGGCCTCTCACTGCTGTGTCCTCTCCCGTTGCGGAGCACAGGCTCCGGACGCGCAGGCTCAGCGGCCATGGCTCACGCGCCCAGCCGCTCCGCAACATGTGGGATCTTCCCGGACCGGGGCACGAACCCGTGTCCCCTGCATCGGCAGGCGGACTCTCAACAACTGCGCCACCAGGGAAGCCCTGTTACACTTTTTATACAGGTCACATGCATTTCCTGGAGTAATCCCATTTTAAATATTTCACGCTTTAGTTCCTTAAACTATAAAAGTATCACAGAAATGCTAATACTTTGAGATCCAGACTGTATCTTAGACTTTTTTCCTAATGAGGAGTAGGACAAAACTCTTCATCATACCACAGGTCCCAATTTTGGGTTTGGAATATAGTCACCATAATTTTCATTATTGAAAATGGCTGGCTAATTCAGAGGTGAGCTCTAGAAGCAACAGATGTAGTAGGAACTCCCTTTTCTACTGTCTGGCATTAGGAGTGTGTCCTCGCTTGGACTTGGATCTCCCAGAGCAGGGCATCTGCTTCTCAGCGACTGCTCAGTGCTGTTGACTTTGGAGTGAGTGGCCCCTGAGCCAAATATTAGGTCTTATTACTTCACTTGAGGGCATGAGAAGAGAATGAGGGAAAGCAAGATGAGGAAAGGAGTGACCTGCTTTGTGATAACCCAAGAGTGGCCCATTGTGCAAGGTCTAGGGCAGCAAGCACTCTCTTTGACTAGGCACCGTGTATATCCTGCATACCTGAGGTCACAGCAGCAGCGCCCTACAGTGGAGCTTTGGAGTCTAAGTTCTGCATTGGTCCAGGTTTACCAGGAAGTGCTATTTATCTTGTACTTGGGCCAACTGTGTGACTCTCTACAGGACAGCTGGTTCCCCAACCACTTCTAGGGCTATCTGGTTCATGTATAAACAATATATTTACCTCAGAAACACTAACGCCATAGAAACTGTTCATTCACAAAAATAAAAAAAAAGGAAAAGAGAGATAGTGGTGTATTAGGTCAGAGGCAGGAGGAAAAGACCAAAGAGGAGGAGCTTGGAGTTTGTAACTGAGATGTGGCATGCATTAGATATGAAGTTAGGTTACTGAAGCCCCAGATTATGTTCCAAGATCTAAACAGAATGTTAGCTGAGTCCTCTATGACTCCTAAAGACATTTAGTGTCTTTGAAAAGAGCTTTGCTATTTCATTCTTAACTACTTTAGATGTAAAACTGTATTTTATAAATGATCAGTACCTTATTCCATTAAGTCATATTAGAGAACCAATTTATAGTCACAAAGTGAGGACCCAGTGTATGTGACTGTCCCTATACACTTTTTGGGTAAAGACAACTGTTTTACGATCGACTTTTTATTAATTATATCACTATACACATTGAGTTCATTGATGAGAATCAATTTTTTTTTTTTTTTTTTTTTTTTTTGCTGTACGCGGGCCTCTCACTCTTGTGGCTTCTCCCACTGCGGAGCACATGCTCCGGATGCGCAGGCTCAGCGGTCATGGCTCACGGGCCCAGCCGCTCCGCGGCACGTGGGATCTTCCCGGACCGGGGCACGAACCCGCGCCCCCTGCATCGGCAGGCGGACTCTCGACCACTGCGCCACCAGGGAAGCCCGAGAATCAATTTTTATCACATAACCAATCATCTAGAGTTACCAAATTGTTATTTCCCCCAAAATCTAGGCCATCGTTTTTCTTGTTCCAGTGACTTTCTACCTCCTTCAGAGCCTTACCTAACTCATCCGCCCTAATCTCATGTAGTCAGGAGAGCCTTATGTATTCTTGTTCCTAGTCAAGGTGGAAAAAGTGTCATCCATTAGACACATTACATTCCACATTGGCCAAGGAAGTGGTCTCACACATTTTATTAAAAGGGTTTTTGTGTGTGTGTATGCCTATCTCTCTCTACATATGTATTCAGCTTAATAGCTAAAACATTACCAATAATAATAATATATATGTGATCTTCCTTGATCTACTACTTATTCCTTAAAGATAGATTTTAATTTTTATTTATTTTAAAATTAATTAGCTTATTTATTTTTGGCTGTGTTGGGTCTTCGTTGCTGCACGCGGGCTTTCTCTAGTTGAGGCGAGCGGGGGCTACTCTTTGTTGCAGTGCGCAGGCTTCTCGCTGCGGTGGCTTCTCTTGCTGCGGAGCACAGGCTCTAGGCACGCAGGCTTCAGTAGTTGTGGCACGCAGGCTCAGTAGTTGTGTCTCAATGGCTCTCGAGCGCAGGCTCAGTAGTTGTGGCGCACGGGCTTAGTTGCTCCAAGGCATGTGGGATCTTCCCGGGCCAGGGCTCGAACCCATGTCCCCTGCATGGGCAGGCGGATTCTTAACCACTGTGCCACCAGGGAAGCCCCCAAAGTTAGATTTTTAAACAAATCACTTCTGGGTGCCAACTTAGAGCTAAATCAAGGCAAACTATTACTTTTTAACATTTTATATTATCATATTTTTAAGTAATTATTTTCTTTACTAGGATGTAAACTCTGGCTGCACTCTCATTCTCTGACCTCAGAATCAACACAGCATTTATTTCACTATATTTGTCCAGGACTTTAATATTGAAACAGGGGTTACACCCACGAGCAATACTGATTTCTCCTCACGGTGGCCCAGCCAAAAGCATCTCGAATGGGTACCTGTCCATTCTACTAAAATAATGGAGGGAAAGAGAAGCATGCCAGCAAGATAAAGGAATACAAGGCACCATGTTACCTTGAAAAGAAGTCTCAGTATTGCTGTACACGAACATGTTACCAGTGCTGCCTGTGCAAGAAATGAGGCTTTTGAGCTGGAGGGCAATTCCAAAAGGCAACACCTGTTTCCAAACGGGGCCAAGAGTTCACAGATGCATCTTTTTTTTAACATCTTTATTGGAGTATAATTGCTTTACAATGTTGTGTTAGTTTCTGCTTTATAACAAAGTGAAATCAGCTATACGTATACATATATCCCCGTATCTCCTCCCTCTTGCGTCTCCCTCCCACCCCTCTAGGTGGTCACAAAAAACACAGAGCTGATCTCCCTGTGCTATGCAGCTGCTTCCCACTAGCTAGCTATTTTACGTTTTGTAGTGTATATATTGTCAATGCCACTCTCTCACTTCGTCCACAGATGCATTTTTGAAATCTCAACATACACTTTCATCTTTTAGAACTGTTAAAAGGGAACACAAGCAGACAGATGTGTATGAATTGAGATCCTATTTTTGCACTTGAAATCAGAAAATATTGCTGCTGCATATACTAGGATGATAAGTGGGCACACTGATCACAGAACATCTCTAACCCAAGCAGGTGGTAGAGTGTCCCGATAACCTGTGGTCGCTGAGCCCAGGAGCCGGTATCTAAAGATGAGATGGGGTAAGCAATGGTCCCAGTAGCTAAGTATATGGAGGACAAATACCGCCCTCTACTGGCAAAGGATAAGGGCGGTGCAGTCAAGATGACATATGTTCCTCTGTATAGCCATTACCTTAAAACATAATCAAAAATAAAAAGAAATGAAAGCTTTTACGTAAGTTGAAGCTTCGTATGCAGGGACCACAGGGATTTTCAAGTAAATTTAAGTATTTAATGAGAAATTTTCGTATCTCATTGAAAAGACATTTTTCCCATTAAATCTTTGATGTAACTCATTGGACTGGTTCAAGTATCACTGTTACTTAGTGATACTGAACAACAGCAATATGCTCAAAAGTTTATTATCAGTAGGAAGCCCCAAGGGACACATTTACATAAGATGATGGGAGCTGGTTTTAGAACAGCTGTGACAATTTAAAGAACGACCTGATTCAAGCCTTGTACCACATACTAGCCACGTCAAATCACATCCTGAGCCAGTTTATTTTCTACAGAATTGGAGGAACAACACCTGAGCAGTCACAGTTGCTGGGAAAACTGAATAAGGTACCATGTAAATAAAAAAGCTTCATAAACTGCAAAGTGCTGCAGTTACTGTAGAGTAATGCTCATGGATAGGAGTCGAGTGAGGGAGTTCCGAATGTTTTTTTACCAAACCCAACCTCTATGAGTCTGTTTGTCTACCTGATGGTTTTTTCTTTTTTTTAATTTATTTTTTACTTTATTTTTGGCTGAGTTCGGTCTTTGTTGCTGAGCGCGGGCTTTCTCTAGTTGCAGCGAGCGGGGGCTACTCTTCGTTGCAGTGCACGGGCCTCTCATTGCGGTGGCTTCTCTTGTTGCGGAACACGGGCTCTAGGCACGCAGGTTTCAGTAGTTGTGGCTCGCGGGCTCTAGAGCGCAGGCTCAGTAGTTGTGGTACATGGGCTTCGCTGCTCCACGGCATGTGGGATCTTCCCGTACCAGGGCTTGAACCCATGTCTCCTGCATTGGCAGGTGGATTCTTAACCACTGTGCCACCAGGGAAGCCCTACCTGATGGTTTTTGAAGTCCTTTAAACCAGACTCTATTTCTTCAGCATTGTACTGAAACAGAAATTTGATACTGTTAATCATAAAACACCTGAAGATTATGCGGAAAAGTGGCTGGTTAACGTTCTTCTGAAGTAAACTTTGACCTGGGACAAACAACAATGTAAGAAATAAATGCCAAGTTAGCTAGTCACTAAAGGGTAACAGCATGCAAAAAGCACTTAATTTCAAAGCCAAGGTGAGTTTGTATGTTAATTACAATATTCAGATGACAAGGCAAGAATGTAAACAAGGGGAAAGGTTGAAAAGGATAAAATCCCTAATAGCTACAGTATCTTGTACCATATTCTCCATCTAAGAGACAATACTTAACTATAAATTGCAAGATAGTGTAATTTTTATAGGTATTTGAAATGGAACGCAGATGTCTGTTTTATGAGTATGAACACTATCCTTTATTACATATGATTATTTAAAGAATTTTTCCTTCCATAAGACTTCATAACCTGGACATGAACACAAGAAACAACGTTAACTAGGGATCCTCATGCACCAAGCCCAGTGCTCCCTTGATTAATCAAAAGTTAACGAATACACTGCCTCTCTTGATTCCTTACTCCGAAGTACTAATTAAGACAAGGCATACTTTTCTTGTTACCAGCACCAGTGATGGTCACTGCTAATTTCTAAAGAATTCATTCAGATAGTGGGTTCCCCCTAAAGTCAGGCTGGACTGGGAGCTGACAGACCAAGGTGATCAACTGTATAGTAAGTCAGTGTATTTGCTTGAGAGCATTACAAGAAGTACACAGAGCACGCATCTGGGTTACAAAAGCCCTTTTATAAAGCCATTTTTAAACAAAACAAAAAAAAGTTTACAAAAGAAAAAAAGATACAGAAAAAGAATAACTTGCTTCATGTGTCCCAAAAAGAGAAAAAAATAAAAGGGACAATGCCAACATGCTCAACAATAAAGGGTTCTTTTTCTTATTTTTTAATACAAAATACAAGCAAAGGATACACATACTTAAAACAGAGCTCAGGAACAGACACGCAGTCCTGGAAACCCTTCAATAAGAGAAAGCAGGAATTTGCTTTTTTCTTTGTCTATGTAGATACATACAGAGACTGGGATATGTAAAAATTAAGTATCACAAAAGACCATCACACAAGTCTACCAATGCATGTTGCATCTAGAATTCACGAACATGGTCAACAAAATCATGTTCACTTCAACCCCTTTTCATTTAAATTAAAAAAAAATTTTTTTTAAATAAAGTGGTTACATTCAAACTTTAACTTCCTTAGTACCACGCTGCAGATTTCAGCACTGTTAAGGTATTGCAAGAATGCCCAACCCTCGGTGTCTGATCACATGTACCCAGCAACACTGCAGTATTAAGGGATGCCCTGGTCTCAGCCCAAGGACAATTAAATACATTTAAGCAGGTTCTTCTCTTTTACCCTTCCTGCTCAGAACGTAAAAGGTTAAGGACTACAATTAAGGAAGACTGGGAATTTTAGAGCTGGCAAAATGAAGTCTGAAAGATGAATTAAGGTGAACAATTACTGAGAACCTGGCTGCTGCTTAACCTGGCAAGTCTTAAGTCTTTCCTTCAACCTTGAGGGAATCAGGTGTAGAAGGTTTGCTGCAACATGTTCTTGGTAAACAAAGTAAGTAGAGCTCTTATTTACAAATCTTGTAACAAATAATTCTGGAGGAAAAAAAGAAAAGAATTCACTAATTTCCAGAAGACAAAGGTTTAACTGCCAGACATGTAACACACACACACACACACACACACACACACACACACACACACCCCCACACAATACTTCAGGGGTTTTTATACAAGTTATTTAGGGCATAAGCTGAGTACTATACCCCTACACCCCACCAAAAAAGAACAACAAAAAAAAATCCCAATTTTACCCTCCCCCCATAATCTAGAAAACCCTCCCTTCACCCCTGATGTACAAAGTGTATGCACAATGGTGGCATTCCACCAGCCACAAAGCATGCTCAAACAGATGTCACCAGTTCAGTCACTCCATTGGCATGGCAACAGGCAGGTTTACAAGATTTTTCCCAATAGTGGTTAATACACAGCACCACTGTGAATTTTGTGAATTAGGCTTTGAAAAAAAGTGTAGTTTAGGGATTTGGGACTCAAAAAGACTCATTTTGTATCAAGCTTATCTCAAGAAAAAGGGAAAATGAGTTGCACATTGAAATTTGGCTATGGGTAGTTTGATATCCCAATATTCAAATAAACTAACTCCCTTTTCAAATAAATCCAGCTCCACGCACAGAGAAAAGGACAACTCTCCAACCTCAAGAGCTATCCCGTGACAGAAAGTGTCACTCCTTCTAAGTATCTGTCTCTATGCCACAAAAACCACAGGCTAGGTTTCTTCCTTTCCAAACTCCTAAAGTGATAGTTTCTTCTCCTCAGCATAGCTCCTGGCAATGCACGCACAGAAAGAACTGCTCAAATCAAAACTCCCTTTCTTCATAAAAGCCACAACGGCCACATGACCTTTAATAAAGCTTTCCCTGTTGCTCCTGCCTTTCTAACACTCTCAAAACATCTCCTAGGGAAAGGGAAAAAAGCACTATTCCCTTTCCTCAACCACTAGTCTAAAAGCCACTTGTTACTGAATGTTCATGGATTAAAAAAAAATAAAACATTAAAAAAAGTGTCAAGTTCAGTTTAGTTGATCATATCCACAAGAATGTCAAAAACTACTGGATTGTAACCTCAAATTCCACTCTTGATTAGTTACCTGTAAGAAAATGCTGTGAACCAGTACCAAGAGTAAGTATTGAACTGAGGGTTGAACCTGGAGCAAACCAGTTATTGTGAGAAAAAAAAAAAGTATCAAAGCTCCAACATGGGAAATCAACTACTATTCTTCCAGATTTAAAGATTTTTCACTCACTACCTCCATAAAGGAGGACACAGCCATTAATTTTCCTACATGGACTCAATAGGGCATGGAGAGATGAAAGGGAGAGATGTGTTAGAAAGCAGGACAGATATACCATTACTGAAATTAAAAGGTATCCTTTGGGCCCACTCCATTGATTATAATCTGAGGTGGGGAAGGCTAAAAGCAGCAGCAGGCTACAGATAGGTTTAATACCATGGAAGCTACCCATTTCTGGGGGTGTATGGTGTGTGTGTGTGTATGTGTGTGTGTGTGTGTGTGTGTGCGCGCGCGCATGTGCGTGTTGGGGAGGTCTCAAAAAAAGAATCTTAAGTACTAGAACGTAGTGTCAGTTAGCATAGCTGCCGAAATCCATGTTCCAGAGGTAAACCTAACAGAGCTAACATAGAGAATTGAGATAATACAAACAAGCACGTTCAAAGTGAATGTCCCACTTCCTGAGCACTGCAAGACAGTGAATGCTGCCACCTCACCATAGGCACACTAGAGAAAGAGGGCATTTAGTCAAGGGTGGTGCCAATGGCCAGTCGCTATCAGCTTATCGCTTGTAACCTGTTCTGACATCACTATCAAGCCTGACTACTGAGCACCTGTTTCCAGTTGAGACACCACAACTGTCCTATTGGCATGCATGGTTTGAGGGGAAGACCAGAGTGTTTTAAATCATTAGCAGAAAGTGGAGAAAACAAAGGTCATTCAGAGCCTGTCTTTCTTGGGGACACAGATCCTTTGTCCAGTCTATTAGAAATATATAATACATTTTTCAATCTCATGAATTAATCTTTAAAAAAGGGATCCCAAACAAAAAGCCCAACCAAATGCACACAAATAACCTAGAAGATGTGATTACCCCTAAAGGATGTGCATATATCACAGAGATGTTAGTGCAGATTAATATATTACAGAGACTGTGTTACGTAAAATACCAAGGCTAAAGTTTTAAAAGACACTTGCCCCCAATCTTCACGAAATATAATCTAAGGAAAGCACAAATGTTACTAGGAATGTAAGACTCAAAGTTATAAACCCCTACAAATAGAAGTGCATGGTGGAAACACTGATAGGTTTTTTCAGTACGTGAACACAAACCTTCTTGTTAAAATACCTGAACAAACCCATATAGCAAATAGAATAATCTTTAACACCTCATTACAAAGTTCACAACTATAAAGTTAACCTTCACGAAAGATAATAATCCAATTGCTACTTAATGTTCAAGTTTTACATTTTTGGCCGAGTACTAAAATCTCCAAATTCATTCTTTAACACGCATAGTGCAACAGTGAAATGACTCTCTGCCACTGGGAGCTTTCTTAAAAAAAAAAAAAGAAAAAAAATCACAGAATAAGGATATTCCTTACACTGTCTTAAAAATCAGAGTAAAAATATTCCTTAAATAACCTTTGTTCTATGAACATCTGTAAGAACCAGGTTGTATGAGAGAAAACTATGCTGTAACTCAATAGGTAAAAGAAAACTGCGCAGTAAATATTGAGGAAGCAAATCTAGATAAAAAGGCAGAGGTTAAATTTCACTGATTTTTCGACTTATTAGCACACTAAGACCCCCTAAACCTTGTTCCCATTAGCTCATGGTATCAGAATGTGGAGGAGCAAACCTACAGATCTGTCTTGTGACTGCCTTCATAAGGCATCTAACAAGGCTGTTATCAACTACACACAGACCTCCTGAATATATGGTTTCTCCAGCCCCTCAGAGCCCCTTAAACTCCTGCTTTAAGCAACATGAGCAGTGAGCAAGGGCACCAGTAAAAAGATAACTGCTGACTGAATAGTGTTGGAGCAGCATTTAACATACTCCCCGTCAAGCACAGGATGTAATGTAAGTGAAGAACAGAGCCAGGAGAACTCATGTCCTAGAGCAGGGCTGGTACACATTAGTGGTGGGGCTGTGCAGTAGTGTCCTATGTCCTAGCAGGAATCCAAGAGATGACTTCATACCATGTTCCTACGAAGAAATGGGAAGACAGGGGTATGAAAAGGAAAACGCTCTATCCCCAGATAAAAACAGAGCATGGTTCATGGGATCTGAATGCACATTTATGGCATACGAGAATTTCAATTCTCTGTTTTCATAAACCAAAAATGTCAAGTCTTTGTGATTGAGTTTCACATTAACTGGTGCTTTATTTGCTTAAAACTTAAACATTGTCAGTTTGAGAAGAAATCCACTGTGATATATAGATCTCCCCATTTAAATTCTAGGGTTTCTTCTTTTGATCCTTGGTAAAATTTTATCCAAGAAACAGAATAGATACATATATATATTTTAAAACATGAACCATTAGAGAATGAAATAGAAAATCAAGAAAGATTTAAGTTTTGGCGGCCCTTGCTTTTTTTTTTTTTTTTCTTTAAAGTTCCTTAAAGACTGTAGCAGGATAAAGGATCACTGGCTCCGAGTCTCTTAGAGATAACAAGGGATGAAATTAAAAAAAAAAAAAATAACCCACACCCTCAAACAAGGTCAGGTAACCTCAATTCCCTGTGCTGCCCCAGGATAAAAAAACATGAATACTTTTAGTAACAATTCTGAATTCATCTTTATCTCCTACCTACCCCATCAGTGGAAGTTTAAAGTCATGATTTTTCTAGACATCCATATTTTTGTATATAGAATATAAACTTGTATTAGATGACAACTGTTTTCTTAAAAAGTTCAGGTAGAGAAACAATCATTTTTAACTAAAACCTTCTATGTTTTCTAATTACTGTTTAACTTGCTACCATTTAGCAAAAAGCAAAATTTCCATAGTGTTCACCTCAAATCTTATTGCTTTACAACTGTGGCATACCCTCCATTAAAAATAAAAAGATGAAGCAGTCAATCCAGTGATTAATTTAACATGGCTTTCATTGGGAAAGAGGGGGAGGGAAAAGAGGGGGTCGTGACAAAGAGACCCATAGACAAAAAAGGTAAATTAAACATACAATGGTTTTCTTAAAAAAAAAAAAAAAAAAAAAAAGGAAAGAAAAAGAAAAAGTTATTTTCAACAAAAGGAAAAAAAAAGCATTGAAAGCCCATGAGTCAAGCCATAGCCAAAACCATATTCTATCTTAAGTAGGTTTTCTTTTTTTTTTCCCTCTTTTTTTCTTTTTTCTTTTTTTTTTCTCTTTTTTTAATAAAATCTCTCCCCAAACCATCATCACTTTTAATCCTCCCCAGACTGGGCTTCATCTTCAGACCCTTCATCCCCAGATTTCTCAGGTGGAGGGCTTGCAGATGTTTTCTTTTCAGGAGGGCTTTCTGGTTCCTCGTCTTCTTCTTTGGGAGAAGGAGTCTTTTCCTTTGATGCCTTTGAAGCTGTGGGGCGACCCACTTTCCCTTTGCCTTTCACAGGGCTTGGCGTCACTGAAAGAAGAAAAATACCAATTTGGGGAAGGGAAGAAAGCATCTTTAACAAAATCAGCTACTAAAGAAAATAATCTGTAAGAAAAAAATCTATAAAGACAACACCCTAACTTACTAAAAATGAAGGTGGGTACTGGTTTCCAAACCCTTTTAACCAACACTGTAATGTTATGTTAGCAGTAATGTTTACAATAGAGAAACAGGATGCTATAGAAACTGCACATCATCCTTAGTGGCTTGTGAAACTAAAAATTGTTTATGTTTAAAACTTGGGTGAAGAAGAGGGGATGCAACTTAACCTGAATAGAAACTAAAGCCATCAAATAACTTTTAACAGTTCCATCATTACTAACAGTAACTGACATGATGAGTAAAAGTTCTATTTGCTAAAATAAAGAAAAAGCAAATCCAGCTTTCTGATTTAATCACAAACTAGCTTCAAATAGGAGAATACCTGGTAGAAACCACAAGGGCCTAAAGAAAATGAATCTTTGCTGTCAAGTGTGGTTTTATTTTGCTAGCACAGAGGATGGTGTAGGGATCAGAACACAGAACTTAAATGTATTACTGTAGGTGTGTATTTTCACAATTTCAAGTCTTTACTAGCTGCTGGGATTGTGATATCAGTGGGGAAAAAGGGCAGTAACAGCTATGCTGGTGGGGTGTTTCTACCACTGTACCTGACACTAATAGGTCATTCCCAAATCTTGCCTCTCGTATGGCAGTAGTTGAAGAACAGGGCTAAGCCACCAGAATTTCAGAGGGGCTGGAGTCCTTATTAATAAATAAGTGATACTTCCAGGTATAGAACACAGGATCCTTTTATTTTTGTTAAGTACGTGGTCAATGCCAAGCCCTAATGAAGAACTTCTGTAGAGGTTTATTGGTTCTTCACATTTTTCAAAGCAGTAATTTAATCTGACTTCTGCAGAGCTCACCTGTGGCCTTTAGCCTGGGTTTGGGCATTTTCTTTTCTTTTCTCTCAGGTTTGGACTTCTTAACCATCTTTTTGTTTTTCTTTTTTGAACTGCCATAGTCACTATCATCATCGTCTTCCATTAGGAAATCCTCATCACTGCCGGAATCTTCTGAGAGGAAAGAAGAATTTCAACGTCCAACTTAATGTATACAGCCTTCCAAGTGAACAAAGGGAGAGAGTGCTAAGAATGGAGAATGGATTTGGAAGTCAAACACTCTTGGATTCTATTTGCAGATACTACCAATCTGGTTGGAGCTGTCACTGGCCCCACCTGTAAAATGGTTTAGCACGCACCATGAGGGTTACATGACTGACTTGTTTGAAGAGTACGTTGAAAACAGGAAAAGATAAGACTTAATCTGGATAAAAACTGAAGCCATCAAGTAACTTTTGGTAGTTCCATCACTCCTATATAGTCCTGATGAGACTAGGGAAATGAAACAACTGATTTGGTGTGTTTGGCCCAAGTATAAACAAATGAAGTAAGAAAACTACATACAAAGCAGATATACATGTAATTAATTAATCTGAGTAACCTGTGAAACATCTAAATTTAGTTAACACCTTTTTTTGCAAGGAGAGGTCTACACCCTTCTCCACCAAGCCAAAATACAAATCTTAGTCACAATACCCACCATGTAACTGTTAGTCTAACAACTGTTCATTCAGTATTTGACTAGAAATGATGGACATAATGATCATGGGAATCTCTGAACCTTTTAAAATATACATAGATATCAAAACAGTCATCTCTTTTAATAGTTAGTATCTAATTTAAGCAACTGATTTTAACACTGAGCATCCACAAAAACGTGGAAGTAATCGAGGTCACAAACTACAACCATGACCAAAGTAACAAGGCAGCTTTACGTACTCTCCTGGAATGGCACCTCATCCTCTTCTTCTTGTTCTTCTTCACTGCCCACATCTTCCATGAGCATCTCCCTCTGTTTAGAGGCTGCTTTAGAGGCTGCCTGCCGTTGCTGGCGCACATTTTTATGATCTTCTTTTTCATCTTCACTGTCCTCTGCAATATCCAAGTTATAATGCAATGATCAAAGAGTTTTGGGTTTGACAGCTGACTAGAAAAGCCGATATGAGATATAACCTGCAGCTTTATTTCATTCAAAAAGGGTAAATTTTATCCCTAAAAATTTCTACAAAATACACAAAAGAGCTAAAATTCAAAGAATGAGCTTGAATAAGACTATGCACCCACTAGCACATATGAAATAACTTAGGCATGTAGTTCTAAGTAATAATAAAGCTGAATTAAGGTGTGAGCACATGTTTCCTATAACATACTTTAAACTTGTATCATTGCTTTGCCCTGAAATTCGCAATCACATTCAAACCTATCTACACAGTTTTTAGAAACTAGTTAGAAAAATATTTTTAAATAGTAGAACGGGGAACATTGTCTTCCAATGATATTTATTCTAAGATACAAAACATACAGAATCTAAAATAATGCCAAACTACTATCCTTTTCAATGAATGAGGTGTGGCCATTTCAGTTTAGAGGAGATTGAGGGAAATCTTTAAAACACATATTAAAATCAATTAGATCTCAATACAATTTTATAAAACAATTACTTTCATATACTATACTTTATTAATTAAAAGTTCTTTTCAACACACAGTTGTGGTTGTGCATAAATCTGGTTAAACAACAGGATGCCAGCCTACTGGCTCTAGATCAAGTTATATTTTTATTAGTCTCTACCTACAGCCCTTCTCCTGGACTCTGAGGCTCTCTTACTCTGTTAAGGTTTAGCTGTTACTCTTCCAGAAACTCTCGAGTCTTATAAGCTTTGCCATGGTCAGTGTTCAAGTCATCACTTTCACTACCCAAAACCTCACCTGAAGACAAACAGACACACGGAACGGAACTGACTTTGGTAGACTCAAAACTAAACGCACCTCACAGTAGCTTAACACTAGTACAGAGTTATTCATCTTGAATTGCTCAAGTGCTTACAAATTTAAGAGATTCAACTTAGGATTCACAAGGCAGATGAATAAAAGTGTACGTTATATTATCACAACAGCACTAGTGCAAAAGGTTAATATAATTTATTTTCAGACAATTAGCAGACTTGAGAAAAAAACGAACGCAAAATAGCTCAGTGGAGTGAATCCAGTGGAACTCTGTCTACCCTCTCTACATATTATCTAAATAGCAGTCTCTTTTTTTTTTTAATGTCGGTTCATTGGTTTGTTTATTTATTTATTTTTGGCTGTGTTGGGTCCCCATTTCTGTGCAAGGGCTTTCTCCAGTTGTGGCAAGCGGGGGTCACTCTTCATCACGGTGCGCGGGCCTCTCACTGTCACGGCCTCTCTTGTTGCGGAGCATAGGCTCCAGACGCGCAGGCTCAGTAGTTGTGGCTCACGGGCCTAGCCGCTCTGCGGCATGTGGGATCTTCCCAGACGAGGGCTCGAACCCGTGTCCCCTGCATTGGCAGGCAGGTTCTCAAGCACTGCGCCACCAGGAAAGCCCAGCAGTCTCATTTAAAGGGGGATCCAGGAAGGCAAAAGCAGGGGAATATAGACCACAACTAAAATGGTTGGGAGCAAGATGGGATAAACTCTCAATTCTTTTAAGAGTTACATTTTAAAAAATAAATACCAATGAGTAATCAGGATTTAACATTTAATTTAGTCAGTTCCTCATTAATTCTTTTTTTTTTTTGCGGTACGCGGGCCTCTCACTGTTGTGGCCTCTCCCGTTGCGGAGCACAGGCTCCAGACGCACAGGCTCAGCAGCCATGGCTCACGGGCCCAGCCGCTCCGCGGCATGTGGGATCTTCCCAGACTGGGGCACGAACCTGTGTCCCCTGCATTGGCAGGCGGACTCCCAACCACTGCGCCACCAGAGAAGCCCCTCATTAATTCTTTTAATTTAGAATTCTTACAAAAAACTTTCTCTGTGGCTACTGTTTCAAAGGTCTACTTCCCAGCTAAAAAGAGTCAGATTGAAACTAATCGTTGTTTGCTTTCCAACCTGGAGTCATCACTCGCCCTTATTCTTATTATTCTATTTAGTTTGATATCTTTTATTTGTTCATGTAAATGGTTTTCAATTTTGACTATGCATGAGAATAATCTGTAAATACTTATACAAAACAAAGCCCCAACATCCCACCTAGACCTTACTGAATGAGAAGTCCTGGGATGGGATGGATATTAAGTACATTATAAAAACCTTCATATCAGACTTCCCTGGTGGCGCAGTGGTTAAGAATCCGCCTGCCAATGCAGGGGACACGGGTTCAAGCCCTGGTCCGGGAAAATCCCACACGCCGCAGAGCAACTAAGCCGGTGTGCCACAACTACTGAGCCTGTGTGCCACAACTACTGAGGCCTGTGTGCCTAGAGCCTGTGCTCCGTAACAGGAGAAGCCACCGCAGTGAGAAGCCCACACACGGCAGCGAAGAGTTGCCCCCGCTCGCCACAACTAGAGAAAGCCCGCATGCAGCAATGAAGGCCCAATGCAGCCAAAAACAAATTAATTAATTAATTAGAAAAACCAAAAGAACCCAAAAAAAACCTTCATAGGTACTTCCCTGGTGGTCCAGCGCTTAAGACTCTGCACTCCCAATCCAGGGGGCCCGGGTTTGATCCCTAGTCAGGGAACTAGATCCCACACGCCGCAATGCAACTAAGACCTGGCGCAGCCAAATAAATATATATATATATTTTTTTGAAACCTACAACAGGGCTTCCCTGGTGGCGCAGCGGTTGGGAGTCCGCCTGCCGATGCAGGGGACACGGGTTCGTGCCCTGGTCCGGGAAGATCCCACATGCCGCAGAGTGGCTATGCCTGTGAGCCATGGCTGCTGAGCCTGCGCGTCTGGAGCCTGTGCTCCGCACGGGAGAGAACACAGCAGTGAGAGGCCCGCGTACCGCAAAAAAAAAAACCCAAAAACAAAACAAAACAAAACAAAACAAACCTCCTTCATAGGAAACTGTAATAAGCCACCAGGATTGAGAACCACTGCGAGCTCTTTGAAGATGAAAACACATAATGTTTGTAATGCAGCATTTACCACAGAGCCTGGCATTATAATAAAACCACTTATTAAAATGCCCAATAAATAAATATATAAATAGAATTACACCTATTACATTAAAAATTCTTTACTACCTGCTGAGTGAGAATCATCCTTCTTGGTCTTCACATCTTTTTCTTCTGAGTCCTCACTGTAAGCGGAAGGGGGAAAAGATTAAAAATCTTAGATCAAAATCCAAGTGAACGTAAATCTCTGGTATCTGACTGGAGAAGAATGCCGAAGAAAACCACTTTTATATATAAAATATTCAAACAGATGCTGAGGAGTGGAACTGCTTGCTTGCATTATTTCCCTACTTCATAGGAATGCTGGTGATTAAGAACAATTTTATCTACTTTTAGAAAACACTGCTCCCTCTGAAGACCCAAAGGGAAAAAAGAAGGTATCTCAACACAGGCTAAAAACTTTTTACCTATGGATAAGACCTGGTTCAGGAGAACATTTACTAAGAAAAATTTTTTGTTGTCAGAGGCAAAGTATGAATATACTGAAAATAAATTATATAATGTATCAAATGGTGGTAAAGTAGGCAAGTAAATGGATAGCCCCAAATATAGATGTAGAAAACACCTTTATAATTATTAAAGGAAACTGGAGTTTAGTTATATAAATTACAATATGCCTAAAAAAATTATCTAAAACAAAATGAAAACAAATCAATTAATTAATTACCTCCTAATATTAGTATTTAGGATCCAATATTTCTATACATCAGAAACCTCAACACATAGGCCTGCCTTGTATCATGGAGAAAATAAAAGTGAGCTAAAGGTCACTGCAGAGTAAAATAAGAAGTTAATGAGCTTCAATGGAAAGTTTTATAAAATAACTTTTTAGGTCACAAAGATGCACATTTTATATCTTCACAAATCTTAAATTGGAAATCTGGGTTCTAGTGTTCTGTCTTTGTCATGAATTATTTAGTTGTATGATCTTAGGCAAATCACTTGTACTCTTCAGCGCTAAAATTTTATGATTCCATGAGAAATTCTGACAAACAAAAAAAGAAAGTCACATAAAAGTTGATAGCTTTCTTTTCTCAAACAGCAGATCCTGTAAATCTCTTTTGGTATTCCTGTAATTTAGACCACACTCAAATGACCACCTATTGAACCCAAGATTCCTAAGCAAAAAGAAAAACCGAACACATTTCTTTACTAAGTAATCTGATCCAAATACACTATAATTCTGAAACCTATGACTGTTCTATATAAATATTTTATGCAAAGTAAGCATTTAATTCACAAGTCTATTACAATGATGAAGAATGGTATCATTTCCTCTAGTTCTTTTATTATTGAGTTTATAGAGACCATTAATCCTTGAGCACCATTACAGTGAAGTCAAGTAAAAGCTAAAGTTTTAAGTAGAGACCAACACAAAAAGCAACATAATATTGGTCTAAGGGAATAAACGTACAAGGCACTTAATACAAATGCCAACAAAAGCTATATTTATTTCAACCATTCCTGGACACTTAGCAGAGAGCAATAAAGCCAGATGACTGCAACAAGGAAAAATTTAGGCTAGATATCAATTATATTGATGAGACATTACAAGAGGCCATGAAGATGCTCATTCCTAGGAGAAATAAAATAAATATAATGAAAGATAGTTCTAAGTTGGGCTGCTATATAAAACTGGATTAGAGAGATATATTATGAAACTATGGAAAATGTGTCTCCCTACAGTATAATTTTGTCTTATTTTTCCTCAAAATTTCTCCAGATTTCTGAAATTCTCCAGGAAAGAAAATACTAGATGTTAGCGATTCAAGCAAACAGAAAATACTTAGGTACATTTATTAATTAGTATTATTTTTACAAACTTAGTGTCCTGTGAATTCAGAATGGAAAGATTTCTGCCTAGGAATTATAGTGGTTTTAGTGCTCAAAAGTAAATAACTTAGAAGAACTAGTGAGAATTATTATTTCATTTCTTTGAACTGCTCATACTTAATAATATTGTTTGGAAGTGGTATAGCCTAATGGTTAAAAAAATGGACTTTGGAGTCCAACAGACATGGTTTCAAAACCTACTGGTCTATTTGCTGGTCCTTGGATAAATCACTGACCCCTCTAAGTTAATATTACTTACCCTAATAAAGGTTTTGTGAGAATTAAATGATAATGGATATAAATCAGCATATAATAGATACTGGCACATAATAATCATAAACGGTAACTATCATCATCACCACCACCACCACCACCACCATCAAGGAGGTCTTAAAGTTATGCTACACTGAGTACGAGAGTGAATCAATGTGTATAGCTGTAAGAGCAGAGATGAAAGCTACAATACCCTTGTCTCATGAGGCAATTACAGTTAAAAATACAACTCATCTGAATTCATTTATAAAACTAAGGGAAAGGAAACAGCCCAAAATGATTAAATTATTTAAACAAAGTAGAATTGACTATAGATAGTAAAACTTGGCAGGCAATGCAACATTCTATAAACTTTAGTTATGATTCTGCCAATGATTTGTGACTGAATAGGAAAGGCCACTTATTCTTTGCCATTTCTACAATGAAAATGCCAATACTAACCTTGGGCAACAAATTATATACTTAAACAATCTTTCTGCCTGTGTTCAGAGGTTTGAAGTAGCACCAAAGTCATTCTGGCATACTTGCAGCTCACCTTGGATTCCATGACCTTAAAGAGGCTAACCTCTAGACTCAGAAGCACTGTCTGAGATGACATGAAACATGCAAAACAACATTAAGTGAACAATAAGCACTTTCCCAAAGTAACTGAAGATTCTACCAATTTAGAGACCAGACACTATCCTCATCTGAGTGGTGACAGGGTAAGAAGAATCAGACTTATGCCTCTTACCTATCTTCCTGTGAATTCTTTCCAGATCGCCTCTTATTTTTAGCTTCTCGGGGAGATGATCGAATTTTCTTAGCTGGAGGGCCCGAATCTCTTCCATAATCTTCATCTAAACAAAGTATTTTTCAAATTCAATGAACTATATTATGATTTTTACATGTCAAAATTACCACTCTACTTACTGATAATTCTCTCATGCTATTTAAAAGGCGAGAGGGTAGAATTTCCTAAATAATTTTCTTTCATTAAAAAAAAAATCTTTCTACTCCAGTTCCACCTTAACTCAATCATTTCCATTTTTGCATATCACTCTCTAGTCCTCATGTGTATATTTTAATATACCCACAGTCAAATATCTTACTTTATATTCTAGCCCTTTTTTTTTTTAGCCTTTTAATTTGTTAAAGACTTTTACATGTTTCCACATCTTCATATTTATTTGGAAACTATTATAGTAATATGGTTATATTACAAGCATTTTAGACTGTAAAGAACTCACAATTCTACAATCCTAACACAATTACTGTTATCAAGTAAATTACTTTTTTTTTTTTTTTTTTGCAGTACGCGGGCCTCTCACTATTGTGGCCTCTCCCGTTGCAGAGCACAGGCTCCGGACGCGCAGGCTCAGCGGCCATGGCTCACGGGCCCAGCCGCTCCGCGGCACGTGGGATCTTCCCGGACCGGGGCACGAACCCGTGTCCCCTGCATCGGCAGGCGGACTCTCAACCACTGCGCCACCAGGGAAGCCCCAAGTAAATTACTTTTAAACTAAAGTATTATATATAGCACACTCTGGCACTTGAGGAAAATACCTCCAATTTAAAAAGTCCTATAAAACCTTAAAAAGTGACTATTCCAAAACTGTTTACTACACCATCATATATAATCGTGAGTATCTAGAATAGTCTGAAGCTTCAGCAATTATTAAATGGTTGGATAATTATAAATTATGGAATACCATACAACCATTAACCAACATAAACTTTTAGTAACACAAGAAAGATAAGTAGGGGTGGGGTGGGAGGGGCACAGAACTCAAAATTCTATAGCAAGATGTCAACTATATTTTTTAAAAGGAAAAAAAGGACAAAAAAGTTAAAATGGCCATCTGCTAGCTAAAGGACTTTGAATAATATTTCTGCCTCAGTTTCCTTATCTGTAAAATGGAAATAAAAATAGTATAATCCCATTTTAACAGGAATGATCTAAGGATTAAATGAGTAAGTGCAAACATTTAGTAAGCATTTAATAAATGTTAGTATTACCTCTGGGAGGGTGGATTATGTTTTTATTCTTCTTTATACATTGTTGCATTTTCTAGGTTTTCCCAAGGTACATAATATTATGTTTATAAAGTAAAATTAGATTTTAAAAAAAAAAAGGAAAAAGAATAGTAAACACATCTGGAAAATGAGAGTAAGGACATACTCTAAAAAGACCTTTTATGGCTACAATTTAAGATGCACTACTCACTCTGAGTTAGTTCACAAATCAAAGGTATTTCATAAAATACTCTCATCGTACTTTATTATGCAAAAAATTTACATACTCCCTATTATAATGTATGAGTTTTACCGTGATTATAGCAGGAGATATATTAAACTAATAAACACTGCATCAGAATTATCACACATTTAAACTTTGGACTCCAAAACCAGATAAGAAAAAAAATTATTCAAGTGTTTATTTTCAATGATTTACTAAGGAAAAGTTAAAATCCATGCAAGTTCAACGTTTGTTTTGAGTGACACAGATTGACATAATTTATATACACCAACAGTCTAAAAATAAAAAATGAAACCTATTTCAAAAGAATAATAAGAATGTACACAAACTGGGTATTCTTCCACTAGTCAGTTGAATTTACAACTTATTGAAATCACAAAACTTACCAGCATCATCAGATTCCTGAAATTGTGAATAATCAACGACCTTCCTATTTCTGTAGAAAGAAGAGACTCTAATTAAGATCACAAAAATGTAGGACTTTTCTAAGATATCAGAACCCACATTTCTACTTCACAAACAGAATTAGAACTAGCTCTCTGAAATTTATTTTTCAACAAGCCCCTAACTCAGCCAAAAAATGTCACATTTTCTTATAGGAAAGTACAGCTTAAACCAAAAGTATTTCAAATGACAATTCTCATATTGCTCATCTGAGGCATAGCCCAAATACTATCCTTTCCTACAAAACAACCTCCCACCTCCCACAAGTACATAAAACAGCAAAATAAGCCAAACTACCATAAATATTCATTATACAGAGATGATATCATATGCACACAAACCAAAACTGTAAATGTTACTTTATTCTTACTGATATACACACGTGTACACCTGATAAATAAGGTTAGTACTGAGTTTTTTTCACGGCAAAGTGACTTTTAATTATAATAGTTAATTATATTTAATTAACTTACCGTCAGTATGGTGATGGTAAGTTAAGCCTTACATAGGAAGGGATGGGAAAAAATGGATTCATTCAAAAGATGCTCGTTATTAAAGACCTTTTTTCTTTTTTCTGGCCATGCCGCGCAGCTTGCAGGATCTTAGTTCCCTGACCAGGGATTGAACCCGGGCCACAGCAGTGAAAAACGTGGAATCCTAACCACTAGGCTACATGGAACTCCCTAAAGAGCATTTATTAAAGATACAAATTTATGTATTTACTTGACTCAGTGATTATTTTTTGACTCAGTGATTTTTAAGTACTTCTTACTAGGTAAGGCATCTTTAATATCTCAAACAAATTTGATTTCCATTTTCCTACTTCATATTCTACACTTAAAAGTTTAAAATTCCTCTCTTAGAGAGATATAAGAGCTTCCATGTTAGTATCCAAACAGCCTGGAACTTGAGCCTTAGATGTACTGTAACTAAATGGAAACTGAACAAGTGAACCGAAAGAACTATAAGGGAAACATGCCACTAACTACACTTAAACCTAAGTTGAGGACTATTCCTGGTTTTATAGATTAAGACACCATTTAAATGCAAGAACAGGAGAGTCAGAATTCAAGTGCAGGCAGAACCTCTATATAATATGCAAAAAATGATAGGGTGGGGTGAATTCTGAACACATGTTTGGGGCTTAGATGTGGAGGAAGGTATAGCCACATCCTTGATTTCAGAGAAAGAAAGAAAAAAAAAAAGAAAGGCTCTTAAGGAATTTTGTATTCTGTTTTTCTTTAGTCTACCAACAATGAATTATCTTCTGACTTTACTGCCTCAATGAATCAAGATGCAAAACTATAAAATATGTTGTAACTATATTTTGTTATAAGAAACTGAGTTTATTTATTAAAGATACCATTCTATTAGTAAAGTTAATTTCAAAAATATTGCTATTAGTTCCACTTACATGAGTTACCTAATCAAATTCATAGAGATAGGAAGTAAAATGGTGGTTGCCAGGGGTGGGGGTAGTGGAGGATGGGGAGTCAATGGTATGTACAGTTTCAGTTTTGCAAGAGGAAGAGTTCTGGAAATTGAGTGCCCAAAAATGTGAATGTATTTAATGCTACTGAACTGTACATTTAAAAATGGTTAAAATGGTAAATATGTTATTTTACCACAATTTAAAAAAAAAGAATAAAAATATTTTTTCTTAAAAAAAACCCTATTGGGGGGGCGCTAGTAACCAAATGCTTATCATGTTCCAGGAAATAGGGATTTTTTTTTTTTTTTTTTTTTTTTTTTTGCGGTGCGCGGGCCTCTCACCGCTGTGGCCTCTCCCGCTGCGGAGCACAGGCTCCCGACGCGCAGGCTCCGCGGCCATGGCCCACGGGCCCAGCCGCTCCGCGGCATGCGGGATCTTCCCGGACCGGGGCACGAACCCGCGTCTCCTGCATCGGCAGGCGGATTCTCAACCACTGCGCCACCAGGGAAGCCCCGGAAATAGGGATTTTTAATGACAGATGCCATGAAAAACTGTATTATGAACACAGTGCAAAGATGACCATTTTCTGCATTACTTAGGATCAAGGAAAATGGGACATGGAACTAGGGAGAAAGGATCCAGAAGAGGGAGTTTTAAATCTTTATCTCTAACAATTAGGTACAGGTTCTGAAATCGCGGGCATAATAATTTTAGGTTAGCTGGTGGAATTGCAGCTAAAATACTGGTACAATTTCCGGTATCAATTTCTGATATCAATAGATACATCCTACGAGACTATATAAAGGAGGGTAACCATATGGCAAAGGATCATATGAACAACTACTGAATAAACTGGGATTTTTAACCTGCAAAAGGGAAAACATGTTAGCTTTGGTGATCAGATTAAGTGTGAGTTCAATATAAAGAACTTCCTAACAGTTTACTAATGATACTCCCTTAGTCTATCGCTAGAAACACTCCAAAAAGGAATTAAATAGTACAAGATAAAGAATCTGTTAGTAGGAATCCTGGGTTCTAGAATTTCAAGCAAATCACTTACTTCTCTGGGCCTCAGTTCCTCATCTGTTGGAACTGATGACCTAAGTTGCTTGACAGATCTAAAAAGCTGCTCTATAAAATTAAATAAAATTATCAAAGTTTAATGAAAAAGATGACTTTTTCAATTGTAAATGGTCAACTATCCTTTTGCACACCATACATCTTAACATGTACCACTGTACCATTTGTTTTCTTCACTAATCTAAGCTTCTTGAAAGTAACAATCATGCCTTATATCCACATTTCTGGTACAGAACAAGGTAAAAAGTAGGCATTCAAATGTTTTCTGAACTTTTTGCTCTTAGGACCAAATTTTAAGAGCTCTGTTAGAAACCTAATTTTAGAAAATACTCTAGAGGATAATATCCAATCTCCTTAAAGATTTTTAAGATCTAATCTCTTGCCACTTAACAAGCAAGCAACCCCAGGAGGCTTAATTCCACCAATCAGGTTGTTTTTTTACCACTTGGTCATGCAGCTCCCTTGCTTAGAATGCTATTCATATCACTCTCACTCATATCAGATATAACCTCACCTCTCAACAACTTTACTCCCTTACTGATACTACATAAACTACTAAATGTCTGTCTTCCCTATTAAATGTGAACATCTTGAGGACAGGGGTTGTCTCTCCTTCATCTGGAACACCAAATTCAAGGAAGGCTTGATGAGTGAATGGACTTGGACTTGGCATCTGCAAAGGATTAGTGTGGGAAAGGGAATCAGTAGAGGGGATGCATGTACCACTGGAGTGTTCAACTTATCAGACATTTAATCCCACTGCCAACGACAAAAGAAAATTTAGTTTTCTCCAAACTGAAAAACTTGTTATTTAAAATCTAAGAGATTTAAAAGGGGAATTCCCTGGAGGTCCAGCTGTCAGGACTCGGCGCTTCCACTGCGGTGGCCTGGTTTAATCCCTGGTTAGGGAACTAAGATCCTGCAAGCTGCACAGTGCAGCCAAAAAAAAAAAAAGAAAGATTTAAAAGGCAATTATTTAGCACATTTTTTTCTATCCTAGTTTTCAACAGAGGAAAACTACAAAAATGTAACATAGACTATACTGACATTATATAAGCAATTAAATTTAAAAATTTCAAAACTAAATTGAAAGACTACTGCTTCCCTTGAAACACAAAATATTTTAACTTTCAATTATGTGAAAATGGCCAGAATTATCTTACATAATAAATGTTATTTATCACAAAAACTAAAACCTGAGTAAAGCAAAATATGAATATAGAAGCACTCTTGCCTTAAGGGTAACTGGTCAAAAAAAAAATCCATCTATAAATGCTAAAGAGGGGAAAAGAAAAAATAATTTAAATGAAAGGGGCTTCCCTTGGCGCAGTGGTTGAGAATCTGCCTGCCAATGCAGGGGACACGGGTTCGAGCCCTGGTCTGGGAAGATCCCACATGTCGCGGAGCAACTAGGCCCATGAGCCACAACTACTGAGCCTGCACGTCTGGAGCTTGTGCTCCGCAACAAGAGAGGCCACAACAGTGAGAGGCCCGCGCACCGCGATGAAGAGTGGCCCCCGCTTGCCACAACTAGAGAAAGCCCTCACACAGAAACAAAGACCCAACACAGCCAAAAATAAATAAATAATTTAAATAAAAGATCTATGATAACAAGGGTCATTCACAAAAACTCATTATAATGATTTATAATAATAGCTTGGTTCATTTTCTGCTTTCTGAAGATGCTTATTCAAAACATACTGTTTTCCACTACTTAGAGATTTACCTTATTCAGGGTTGATATACATTTTTGATGAACTTATTCCTATGCAAAGTTGAAATTAAGAAGTCAATATTTAAGTCTAAAGGCATAGGAAGTCCTACCTCTAGCTAAAAACAAAGAAACATTCTCATTTTTATTACTTAAATTAAATTCCAAAGCTAAACCAACTCTTCAGTGTAAAATGAGCATCAAAAACTGGAACTGGGAGGACAACACAAAATTTCAATATAGCATAAAAGTTAAAAACACAGATTTTTAAAACTGGGTTGAAATCCTGGCTCTGCCAGTTACTTGCCCTCACTGAACTTCAGTTTCCTCACCTGTAAAATAGGAATAACAATACCTATCTCTCAAGATTGTTTCGAGGGCCAGGTACACAATTATCCAATAAATAGCAGCCATTATTTCTTGTAAGCGCTTACTTGTTCCACCCAGAATACTACTGCAATCTTGAACCCATGTAAATACACAAGTAACACTCTTATTTATTAGAACAGCACGATTAAGCTGCTCCTTTTAAAACCATTGTCTTAAAAAATAAAATAAAATAAAAATGTTATGTCTTAGAGTATTGATTCTAGTGCTACTTAGAAAGATTGTCTTTAAGAGTTTGTTGCTCATTTCATTAAAATGCAATATCAAAATACCCCCCTATTTTTATATTATTTCCAACTTTATGATAAAGTTTTCAGTTGCCATTTAGGCCAGAGAAAGTAGCAACAGTAGCTATTTTAAGTCCACCATTTAAGTTAGATCGATTTCTATCACTCAGATCAACTGGAGTTCCATCTAAGTCAGTCTAAAAGTTTGCACTAGAAAAGAGAACTGTAACCCAGTAAGGAAAACAAATGTTTAAAATAGAAACTATAAGAACACAAAAACTTCAATTAAGGGGCTTCCCTGGTGGCGCAGTGGATGAGAATCTGCCTGCCAATGTAGGGGGCACAGGTTCGATCCCTGGTCCGGGAAGATCCCACATGCCACGGAGCAACTAAGCCTGTGCGCCACAACTACTGAAGCCCGTGCACCTAAGAGCCCGTGCTCTGCAACAAGAGAAGAACCGCAATGAGAAGCCCACACACGCACCACAACGAAGAGTAGCCCCCACTCACTGAAAGCCCGCACACAGCAATGAAGACCCAACGCAGCCAAAAAAAAATAAATAAGTTTAAAAAAAAGAAAAAGAAAAACTTCAATTATGTGCCTGCTCTTACTTTAAAAGCTGATATAATCGCTTTATTTAGATTCTAAAGGTACCTTGGTCACAAATGAACCAATTCCTGGATGATCACCAGAGGGCTTTGAGATAAGCCCTTACTTTTGCATCAAAGTGCAAAAATGAAAGGTAAAGTTGGAAGCTAGACAAAGAACACTAAAAGATCCATTTTTGGCACCAAATGTGGATAACTCAAGCAATAGGATTTTTTTTTCTTCCATTCTCTTAATCATCAACTTCTTTTTACTAAATACTGGTAAGTCTACCCCCCAAAATGCCTTTTCTTTCTTACAGCAGCAACCATCCAAGACCAAATCAATAATATTCCTGAAATGTGAGGTATGTAAAACTAACATTCTAAAGAATCAAGGATCAACAGTATTTCAGAGATGGAAACTACCACATTTTTTGAGATGATCTCATCTAACCCTTTGAAACTTAAACATGAGAAAACAACTTAAAACCACAAAATTCAGTGCTACTCTTTAACAAACCTGCACATCAAAATATGGAGAAACAATTAAGTTCCAGGTGAGGAAGCAGAACTTTAAAATAGAAACCCACATTTAATTATTGACACCCTAAGCTTTGTATTAAAGAACACAAAATCATTTTCTCAAGGCAAATCAGAGAGACTTTTAGACAATTTACTACATTATTTAGCTCAATCAAGCTATCTTCCATTTTTACCCTGAAGAAGTCCTATTGTTCTGACCAATGCAGGGAAGGAGAAGAAACACCTAGCTAATTTTCTAGAATTCAGCAATTTTCTCATTAGGCACTTAAAAGTGCACTTGAAATCTGAGTTTTGAGAAACCCAAAATAGCTAACATAGCTCTTTTCACTAATCACCTAAGTGATAAACATCTAGAACAATGTTTCTCAGTCTATTGGTCACAACCCACTACTGGGTCCTGAAATCAATTTACTGATGTATAACCAGCACTTTATTTTCTTGGCTGCGGCTCGCGTAGGATCTTACTTCCTGACCATGGATCGAACCCAGGCCCCTGGTAATGAGGGCACTGAACCCTAACCACTGGACTGCCAGGGAATTCCCTATAACCAGCATTTTAAAAGAAAAAGAAGCAAATAGAAAATATCAGAGAAAATTACACCTAAATAACTGGCAAGTTCCTGAAACTTGTTTCAGGTATTTGTATTCTTGTGTGTAGCAAATTGTAATGTAAAATGTATATCTTATAGGAACTTCATATCAAAAAAGTCTGAGCCACTGCTATAGAATAAAAAATGATTTCCAAAGTAGTTTTTAGTTTCACCTTTACAAAAAACGATTTGTTATTAATCCACGGCCACAAAAGTATAACATCTCTTCCTATTTTAATTCATTGTTTTAAGAAAACCACTTTTTTGGGGCTTCCCTGGTGGTGCAGTGGTTGAGAATCTGCCTGCTAATGCAGGGGACACGGGTTCAAGCCCTGGTCTGGAAGATCCCACATGCCGCGGAGCAACTAGGCCCGTGAGCCACAACTACTGAGCCTGCGCGTCTGGAGCCCGTGCTCGGCAACTAGAGAGGCCACAATAGTGAGAGGCCCGCGCACCACGATGAAGAGTGGCCCCCCGCTCGCCGCAACTAGACAAAGCCCTCGCACAGAAACGAAGACCCAACGCAGCCAAAAATAAATAAATAAATATTAAAAAAAAAAAAAAAAAGAAAGAAAACCACTTTTTTTAAACTTAAGCACTCATAACACCTATCAAAGTTTGGTGGCCCGTGGGGGACAGAGGGAAGGGTGATACACCACCAGGTGTATTACAGCTACTGGACCTTAGACAATCTAATCCAATCTTACCCAAAATGTGTTATCCTATCAACAAATGTCCCTGGAAGGGCGACTGAGAACCTTTCATGATCTCCCAAGGCAAATAATTCCAAGAAAACCGGATAATGAGACAGTTCTTCTCAGCGAGGTGAAATCTGCCTCTAAAGTCCACTGACCAATTCTGTCTTGTCTAGCTCCTGGGATCACCATGGTCTAAATCTAAACCCTCTTGCATAGAGCAGCCCTTAAAATTTGTGCGACAGTTTCCACTTTTTTCTTCAAGGCTAAATACTAAAGTTTCTGCATATCAAACGTCCTTAAAACTTAGGACATTTACCTCTCTCCATTCTTCTATCCCTCAAGATTCTTCATATGCCAAGTTTTCTCAGGATATAAGAAAATTAGTTCATAGAAGCCGGGATACCTAAACTCAATTCAGGTTAATTTCTCACAGTTGCTTATTTTGAGCTTCACATTCCTTTTGGCTAAGATATATATTGTTTTGACTGCATCTTATATCATTCTGCTTTTTACAATTAAATAGAATTCAAAAACAGTCACAAGATACAAGAAAGCAAAAATTTTTAAGTAAATATTTAAAATCAAGAACATTACAGGAAATAGCTCTTTAAAGTTTTTCAAATGGAAAAAGTAAATTTCTGCACAAAAGGGGAATAAAGGAGTTCTGAATGATGAACCAGGTATATGTTTGAGATAGTTGTCACAATGCCCTCCTAAATTTGTTTATCAACTTGCTAATATTTCAGTCCAGATGAATAAATATGAACTCTTATATGGCACTCCTTATTCCCAAAATACATTCAGTTCCACCATACTCTCTCCATATAGTATACTATTTTATTTAAAAGTCACACACAAATTTCTCAGCATAACAAAGTATTGTGTAAATAAAATGGGCTAGGTTTTTCCCAACAGAAGTTTAGTGCAAAAACTATGCAATTAGGAACAGAGTAAACCTCAAGCAGGTGAGATTAAAGGGGTCTCAGGTAAGCACATTACCAAGTAGTCCTGTCTGCAGCAAGTCTTGGGACTCTCAGTGGACTCTTCCAATTGTCTTAACCCAACTACCAGGGACAAATCTGTAGCCTGAAAAAGATTTACTGACTCATTACAATAAAGGTGATGGAACATCAGAAGTGTGGAGCATCTCACCAAACAGAGGAAAACTTAAAAAGGATTTGGGGAAGGGTACAATTTAGGTGAAACTTAAATGAAGCAGTGCTTGATAGGCTCAAAGCACAGCAGACTGTGTGAAAAGGGGTCTACATCAGGTCTAGACAGTGAAGTGGGTCCTATTTCTTGGCAAAGAAGTTTAGATAGATGTGAATTTTGTGCCCAGCAACCCCTCATTTGAAGCTCTAAAAATGTTAAATCAAGGATAGCTCTCCGTGTCAAAAGGAGTTAGATTTTCCTGACAAAAGTGTGATGTTTCACTCTGATTGATATAATTTCAAATTGCGTAAGTTTCTGACAGTCTGATTTTAGAGAATCTTTTCGTAGCAGGAAAGCAGTAGTCAAAGAAGCATTGTTATAAATCTTGCCAGTTGTAGCATATCTGTGGAAGATAGTCTGTTATCCCAGCCCCATGAATAGCCGGCTGGATTTTTACTTCTCAGTGGAGCTAAGTTTTAGTTTCTCAAGTAATTCATCTTCTGGGCCATTTTATCTTGACACATGAAATCTCCCTGAAGATCACCCTGCTTTGCAGGTAACTGAACAGGTGCACAGTTCAATAAGTAGATAGGCACTAAGAAGCACCTGAAAACATGCTATAGCCAGTTGAAACACTCTTTGGCAACCTGTGGTCTCTTCACCAAAAATATTTTAAAGACCTATAAATATGACTATTTAGATACTATTTTAAAATATGGCAATGTAATTCTGTAACAATCAGTTCCAGTTCCTAGAACCTAGATAGTAATATTTTTTAAACAAAACACAGGGATGCCCCATTTTGACCAAAGTGGTCATATACTAAATCAAATGTTTTCTCTTATTGACCACAACACCGCAGTCTCTAAGAGCCAGAGGGGCACTATTCACATGGACTATAATGTGGATGTAACACAGATGGTGTCCCAGAGTTACACAGAATGGTGGCCTTGTTTTTATATTTCTGGGGAAAACAGACCAAAAACATAAATAAAATCAATCTCCCCTTCTTTATTCAAAACTACTTTCTCCTTATTATCTAACTAGTTGTATTGCAATGATTTCAAACACTAAAACTCAACCATTTATGTTGGTAACTTCTGTCAAGTTAAATCAACCCCAATTTATTAATCTTAATTTCCTTCTAATTGTAATATACAGATGAATTTTATAATAGGTACTGAATCTTTTCAAATGCTATGGTTTTTCTCCTTTGGTCTTTTAATATGAATCAGTGACAGATTTTAAGTTTTATTCCCGGCACAAATGCTACTTGATCATATGTATTTTTAACACATACTGGATTCAGTTAGCTAATACTGTTTGGCATTCTTGCATCTATACATGTACGTAAAATGAGCCCATTAATTTTCTGTGGTGTCCTTTAGGTGGCTTTGGAATCTATTCACTTATTTTGGTCAGGGGGAAATGTCCCTGATTATGTATACACTTAAATGCCACTTATCTAACATTCATGTTTCCTCCCACTTTTAAAGCCTCACACTGCTTCAGTGCTTTTTCCTCTACGTTCAGGTGTCTTTTCCTTTAATTAACCCCTTCTCATATCCTTATTCCTTCGAAAAAATTTTCATTTCCTCCACCCACCCCGCCCCCCCAGCTCACTTTAAAGTTGGTCTTCCCCACCAAAGTCCTGCTATGAACCATAACCCCCAAATGTGCTACTACCACGAGAAAGAGTTAACACCCCGTGGCAGTGTCTGATTGGAAAGACCACACTGGCCACAACTTCTATTTGAATTCCTGCTTCCTCTTTAATGGTTAGGTGAACTGGATCAGTTACTTAATTTAAGCCTCAGCCCTCTCACATATGAAACAAGGGATAATATATACCTTGCTCAGAGTTGTTCAAGATTTTGAAAAACATGAGGAGTATCTGGCAGAATTGGCACAAAAAGTGTTGCTCATTAAGTGATGGCTCTATTGAGTTTCGAGTAATTTTATTTTTTCTAAAATTGAAGATTGAGAAAGGAACTGTGCTGTTAAAGGTCTAGTCTTCATATCTACAATTTAGAAATTCAAAAAGTTCTGACAACCAAGTCTTTTCATAATTTATATGGTGGTAAACATATGTGGGGCAAACAAGAGGGGCTTTTTAGGATTTTCTTTTAGTGTGAAAATTCCTAGGTTTTACCACAGAGATTAATATGTTTGATTATAGGAGCACTACTGCAGACTTGGTGATGGTACATTATATATACAGTATAGGCACCCTGTTACCTTTTAAAATTTTTTTTTTTTTTTTTTGTAATGGTACGCGGGCCTCTCACTGTTGTGGCCTCTCCCGTTTCTGAGCACAGCCTCCGGACGCGCAGGCTCAGGGGCCATGGCTCACGGGCCTAGCCACGGTCCCCGACCGGGGCATGACCGTGTCCCCTGCATCGGCAGGTGGACTCTCAACTACTGCGCCACCAGGGAATCCCCCATTTTTTAAATTTTTGAAAAAATTTGAACTTCTGAACACATATAGTCCCCAATGGTTTCAAACTAAGGATTGTTTACCTGTAAAACATTCTACGTGAATCAAATGTATATAATAAATGTAAATCTAATGGAGAGTTAAATAGGTAAGACTCATGCAATCTAAATCCAACTTTACTGTTATTTCTACGCCTTAGCTCCTAGGCTTAAAAGTCATCAGTAGTAAATTGAAGGAACTGGACTTAATCTCAGTTCTTTCTAGTTAAAAAAAAAATGCTTTTAATTAAAACTTATTCTGAGAATTGTTTTGAAGAGTAAGTTGAAAAAACTGCTATTTAAAATATTTTGGCCATATATTTCCCCTCAAATATTTTCTACATAGAGCTTAAAAACCAGTGCATACAGAATGCACTCACCATTATTTGGAGATTACAAAATAAAATAGCATTTGACCATCTTCATGCCAAACACTAGGAAGGGAAGAGTGTTACCACAGAAAGAATGCCAGCATTGTATTCAGAAAATCTAGGTTCAAATCTTGGCTGTTTCACAGTTCTGTGACCTTGAGTAACATATTATTTAAGCTTATT
Organism: Phocoena sinus; assembly: GCF_008692025.1. Taxonomy (NCBI): domain Eukaryota; kingdom Metazoa; phylum Chordata; class Mammalia; order Artiodactyla; family Phocoenidae; genus Phocoena; species Phocoena sinus. The sequence goes on along the minus strand of NC_045763.1, from coordinate 151,840,873 downwards.
TCATCATCTACTATATGGGAATTAAAAAAAAATCCTCTATTACAGGGTTGTAATAAGGATAATACAAGATAAAGTGAAATCCTCTGTACCTGACTCTGCACTTACTCTTCGTAAATGTTTATTTGGTAATTACTCCAAAAAAAAAAAAAAAAAAAAAAAATCAAACTTTGAAGTCTTTTTTTTTTTTTTGGCATTTTATTTATTTTTTGGCCTCGCCGCACACTGGATCTTAGTTTCCCAACCAGGGATTGAACCCTGGGCCCCGGCAGTGAAAGTGCTGAGTTCTAACCACTGGCCCGCCAGGGAATTCCCAACATTGTCTTCTTGTAATTTTCAGATTAAAGACATATATGTTGGGAAATGTTGAATACTTAAGTGTTGTTATAAAATTAACTCCCCCATTATTCAGGCTTTCCAAGTTATTATGTGAGATATCTTTGAAGGTAAAGTCTACAGAAGAGTTTATGTCTTTTTAGAAGTGACATGAAAGTAATAATAAATGTACAGATCAAAGGTTAATAAAATCACTCTTCTTTCACAAACACACACACGACCTGGACATAGAGAATAAGATCAGATACAAGGAACCAGGCTCATCTAAAACCACATTTACTAGTATACTAAATCTTAAGTGTCTTCCTGTGTATCATTAATTCCAAGCTACCCTGAATTTTCAGGTTTCCAAGTTTTTCCCTTTAACCGAGGGCTTCTTGAAACTAATTTTCTGGTAAGAGAAAATATCAATTTTTTTTTTAGAAATCCACACACATTCCAACCGAATTCTCTTTGAAAAGAAAGCAATCTGGAATCTTGGGGAAGCTGATTCTCAACATAAATAAAAAACGACCAAAAAAATTTTATATCAATCTGTAAAAGCCTATGCTTTCACATCTAAACTTTCAATGTTAAAGGTTCCTTGCAGTCTCAAGTACTAAACAAAAGAAGACGACATCAGGTACACTTACATTATAAAGGAGCAAACAGACTGATCTGAGTGATCTGGACCATTTTCAATAAGGGAGGAAGATCTCTGAAGAATATACAAAGGTAAATTTCAAAAAACCTGGTTTCTAGGCTGGGCAAGTTAGTAAATCTCTGAGCTTTCTTTCAAAAGTAACAGCATTTTCTTCCCTACCTCACAAGGGTAAGAGTCATGAAAGCATTTTGAAAAGTTAAAAGTGCCATACACTAAAATAACATCAACACTTATCTGGTAGAAGAAACAAGTGATTATGTGGAAAGGGGGGAGGATGAGGATAAGCAGGGCTGTAAATTAAGAATCTAGGTTCTAGGCCCAATCTTGGCATCTACTAGTGTGTGATGCAAGGCACTTCACTTGTCCAGGTCCCCACATTAAGTCACTCGTAAAATGAATTTGCCTAATTTTTTTTCTGGCTCTAAGACTGCAATTTTACGCTATAAATTTGAATCCAAGGCCTAAAATATTTCAGCTCTCATTTATATATGAGTCAGATACTGTAAAAGGTGAAAGCAATACAGTGTGAACAAAACTACTTAGATATGTGTTGCACACATGTCTATGGAAAACCCTGCTGTAGCCGGTCAGTTCATCATTCCATTCATTTGGAAACTGGTGTCAAGCAGCCATTAGTACATTTCTAAATCTTCCTTAAATGCTTAGGTTAATATTAAAATGAAAATAATAGTCACAGTAAAAAATGAAAAGCAGAAAATCCTCAAAATTATATACAGGCCTAAGGGCAGAAACATATCCCAAAAGAAGCTGCAGGGACACATTTTCCAACACATGCTTTTCTTGTTTTTGGTTTGTTTTTAAACAAGGTTGATCATTCTGATATTGGGTCAACATCTATTTTGTTACATTCCCTCAAGTACACAGACTCTTCAATTACAAAAGTACTTCCCTAAGGCAGAACTTTTTTTATTGCAAAATTTAACAAACCACCAAAGTCAAGTTTAATTATTTCTGCTTTATTATTGGTCAAGAGTATGTTAAAGGCTTTCAAAAAAGTTACAAAGAGACTTATTCACTAAAATATATAATCAAAAACCAAGTTGCTTTAAAATTAATAACTTGAAAGTAACCCAAAAAGCCCACAATATATTAACTTCATTCTTCAATTAGGGGCAAATATACAGTTAAAATTACTTTTAACAGACTGAGCAAGAAAAAAGTTGTGCACAAATCCCAATGCCTTCAAAAAACTGATCAGAACATGCTTAATATATTTACTCCTACCCGGTGACATTAAAAATCCAAGTTTTCAAGAAAAAAAAGTTCTGTTCGTGTTCCAGCATCTAAATTTGGGAGCACAAACTCAGGCAAATGAGTAAAATTACAACAATAAAATTAAAAGTCATCAAAACCTAGTGAACTGCAGTTAAACGGTAAAGAAAAGTAATAGTCCAACTTCACCACACAGTAATTTACTCCCAGAAGACAGAAGATCCAATCCAGATGAAACAAATCTTTATTATGATATTGTCTATTTCTCCTGATCCTAAAGAAAATGCTCTACATAAACTGCTGGGATACACTGGTCATTTATTCATAAACTGATGGGATACACTGGTCATTTATGCCAAAAAAAGTATGCAAACTATAATTTGCAATATCTATTCAGACTCCGTGCCAAAAAGTAGGCAAAACTCTTCCCGGTGGCGATGGTGAGTTATCGGAGATGTGGGTTTAAATTAGGCAGAAAAACTGTCAGGTAGTTAGTTAGCACTCTCCTCACGCCCACCCCGAGCGTAGGAGCCTGCAGCCCCATACCCCCACCAGCTGGAGACTGCTGTTCTAGTCTGCAGACAGAACGGTGTAGCACAAAACCCTTTCCGGGGTTCCAAACCTCCCTTTAGAACTCTAGCTCAAAATACTTCCGTTCCTCACAAATTGGAATGAAGAGGAAGCAACAACTATTAAAACATTTAGAAACTAAACCTATTTATCCATAAAGCACTATGCAAAGCAGCCAATTCCTTACACTGAAAGCGCCAAGGACATTATATTAAAAGTAATACTTATTTTCAACAGCTCTCCTTCGTAAGGCCTCAACAGATTGGATTAAGCCACACCCCTCCAAAAATGGCACATTCCATACGATAACCGGGAGGACGGCCAAGGGCGATTCCACCGTCCGCTGGGGAACAGCAAACTTGTTGAAATTCTCAGAATAAAGTCTAACGATTAACCGAATCTAGCCCGTTTATTATTAAAGTTATTCGAGGTAAAGATAAGATTACAAAAACATCCGAGACGTGTACGCCGAGGAAGAGGAGAGGTAGCGGGAACGAGAACCACACGGGATTTAGGTCGTGCAGTTAACCCACACCTCCCTGAGTAGGGACATTTCCGAGGAAGGACATTTCTAGTCGGAGGCAAAGAGCGAACTCGAGGCGGGGGAGCGGGGGTTAACCAGCTCAAAACTCCGCGTTGGGGGAGACACAGCAGTCATTTTCCAGGGCCTAGTCCCGAACTCTCTCGGCTGCGGAGGGAAAAAGAACGCGTCCCGCCCACGCCCGGCCCGATCCGAGAGGCGGGGCTCTGCAGCGACCCGGAGGACGGAGGCGGGGCCCGGCGGCAGAGCTGCCCCTCCTGCTTTGCATGGAACACCCCCGTCCGCTAGAGAAAAAGGGCTGAGTCGCCCCCCACCCCCACGCAAGCCGAGGGGGGAAGGGACAATACGGCGTCTCCGCCCCCCCCCCATTAAGGTGGGGTCCGAGACCCAGTACGCTGGTCCCCGAGGCCGGCACCAAGGGGCCGGGCCGGAGGAGGTGGGGCCTGGGTGGGGGCGCTGACTTCACACCCCTCCCCCTCCGACCGACGGAGGTTCAGGGAACACCCTGCCCGCTCCAGTGCGGCGAGTGGGGGAGGCAGCAAAGCAGCCCAGAGCCCTGCAACGGCGCGGGGCGGGGAGGAGCGCGCGCATGGGCGCGCGGCCGCTACCCCCACGCAGCCCCGCGGGCCAGCAAGGCCCCCTACGCTCAAGGGCGCGCGCGGGCCCCGAAAAGGAGGAGGCCGCGCGTGGCACAGGAAAGGGCCGACTCTAGGCTTCTGTCCCCCACTCCTTCACCACTCACCCCAACCCCCTCCAACCCGTTCCAGGCCTCGGACTCCGCACTGACCTGACAGGCCGAGACATGTTCGCTGTCGAAACAGGACCGAGTCGAGAAGCCAAAGACCAGGACCCCCCCCACCCCGCGCGCTCGGCGCCCCACCCCCCCCAACTTCGGCCGAGGGGGCCGCTGCCGCCGAACCCCGAGCTGCTGGCTTCTCAAACTCCGCCGCTCCTTGGTTCAGGGCCCCTTAATCAGACGAGCCCCCCGCTCCCCTGTCTCTTCAAAATGGATGAATCAAACCAGCCGAAAATGCGCCAAAGCCGCCGTACAACCAAAACCACTAGGGCCTGTGGGCTCCGCCCCAACACGACCGGTCATTGGCGGCTTCTGCCAGATGCGCAGAGCTCATTCGTCCGTTTGAATCATCACGTCTCCCAGGTTCCGCCCCACTCACTGATAGGCTCCGCCTCCTCCGTGAGGTCCTGTTAGTCAAGGTGCTCTGAGAGCGCACGGCCGCAAAACAAAAATGGTCGCTGCTCGGCCCGCCCCCTGGTTTCCACTCCAGAGTTGCAGATTCGTCTTGGGTTGCGTCTTAGGATGACTGGGAAAAAAGATTTATTAAGAGTTTAATATCATTTAATGTTAGCTTAATGATGTATCATTTCGCCTGCCTTGATCATCTAGAAACTCCACTGATAGAAAAACCCGTGGGATAGGCAGCTGATTCGTCAGCAAGGGGCTGCTTCTGAATTGGAGGGAAATTCCATAGGTTCAAAAATTTTGACCTTAAACCCACAAGCCCCTTCTCCTTGCTTAAGCATTAGACCTCAGGAGCCCAACCGCTGCTGGAGCAGGGAGGCAGGATCACAGTCAAGGAATAACTTAACCACCAATTTCCATTCTCCATTCTGGACCTTGAGATCACTTCAGGGTCATTAAAGTCCCAGACATGGACCTTCGGGGCCTAATGATTAGGAGCACGAGCGCTGGGCCAGAAGGTTTTTCAGTTTGAACCTTAGGTCCACCACTTAACAGTTGTATAGCTTTACCTCTCTGTGCCTGCCTCAGTTTTCTCATGTGTAAAATGGGGAACAATAGTATTTAATTCATAGGATTATTAGGATTAAATGAGTTGATATACGAAGAGGCTTTTGGACAGTCTCTGGCAGACAGTAAGTGCAATGTAAGTATTTGTTAAATTCAATCCCTTATCCCTGGGTGGGGATGAGGGAGGGGCTGCCTCAAGACTCAAGTCAAATAACTGAGGGTAACTCAGATCATTCCATTTAAATCTATGAACATTTGTTGGATGCATAAAACTCTCAGAGGCAGAGCTCAGGATCCCTATGGGAACGGCCAAGGTTTACCTGACCATTGTAAAATAGACTTCAATCCCTATCACAGGCAGCCTGTTAATAACCAACTGAAGCTACACTCCATAAACAAACAAACCAACCCATCACTATTGCCTCCTGAAAGTCTCCCCTTGTAAAATCTGGCTTCCCTAAGGGAAGAGAATAGCACAGTCCACTAGTAAAGCATTAAAAAAGTTATATATATATCTTCTCTTCCATGTCACTCCACCCTTTCACCCCTGAATGCTATTGTTGATAGCAAAAAAGGAATGCATAACATAGAATTCACCATTTTTACATGTGTAGTTCAGTGGCATTAAGTACATTCACATCTCCAGAACTTTTTCGTCTTCCCCAGCTGAACTCTATACTCATTAAACACTAATTCCCCATTCCCTCTCTCCCCAGCCCCTGGTACCCACCATTCTACTTCCTGTCTACATGAATTTGACTACTCAAGGAACCACATATAAGTGGAATCATACAGTATTTGTCCTTTTGTGATTGACTTATTTCACTCAGCATAATGTCCTCCAGGTTCATTCATGTTGTAGTATGTATCAAAATTTTCTATCTTTTAAAGGCTGAATAATATATCATTGTATGTATATACCACATTTGGTTTATCCATTCAACTGTCAGTGGATACTTGGGTCATTTCCAGATTTTGGCTATTGTGAATAATTTCTGCTATGAATGTAGTGTATAAGTCTCTCTTCCAGCCCCTGATTTCAATTCTTTGGAGCATATACTCAGAAGTGGATTTGCTAGATCATATAGTAATTGTATTTTTAATTTTTTGAGGAATCTCCATACTATTTTCCATAGCAGGTGCACCATTTAACATTCCCACCAGCAGTGCACAAGGGTTCCAGTTTCTCCATATCTTGTCAACATTTATTTTGCTTTTTTTGATGGGGCATAATGGGTGCTGGAATCTGTTTTGACTAAGTGTATTGTCATCCATATTATTGTCAAAATGCCAGTGCAGAGGCTGGAGTGGTGCAGTGATCACGAGTGACTTTGTTGGAGGCTCTTTTATTAGGTCAGATTGCCATTATTTAGCAAATACCAATATTTGTTATCGTGAGATAAGGCAGAGGAATTCTCGTTACTTACTTATTAGGTAATGAAAGGAACTGGCCATAGTCTACATGTCCAGGCAGGTGGAAAGTTCAGAACAGGTCTTCCAGGCCTTGGCATTGTAGTTTACTTCAAGGCCTATATATAGATGGCCACTGAATGAAGGCTCTTCCTCTTCCAAGGTGAGGGTCATAGCCTATATCTCTCCTCATCTCAGCTTTGGCTAAAGTCTTCCCTCTATGTGCTTGTTTATTCGCTCAGTATTTCAACAAACACTGTCTCTTAAGAAGGAAGTAACGTAAGACTTGAACTTCTAGTTTACTTTTTAGCGGGCAAGTACAGAGTTATGCCTACAAGAGCCCTGGCACTGTTTCCCTGCCTGTCAGGAGAACCTGGAGTGCAACCTCCAAGGTCAGATCCTTCCAGTGCATCCCCAGAGAATCTTCCCTGGACACGTCTCAAGCACAGCCAGTGTGTAGGAAACTGAAGAAAGACACTGATCATATGACAGGTTAGATCTTAGATGCATGTCGGTTAACCTTGAAGAGACAATACATGTAATAAAACTATGAGAAACTGTGAAAACGAAACAGGCTCAGGAGACAGAAAAGACAGTTATTCTTTCTCCCTGGAAATGAGATTTAATGGGCTTTGAAACCCAATGCTTAATTTCTCCTATGATTTTAGTTATATTTTGAGAAGTAGCTTTTTCCTTCTCCCCTGCATATGTTAAAGACAGTAAGAAGTGGCAGGAACTTCCCTGGTGGCGTAGTGGTTAAGACTCTGAGCTCCCAGTGCAGGGAGCTGGGTTCAATCCCTGGTCAGGGAGCTAGATCCTACATTCATGCCGCAACTAAGGAGCCCGCCTGCTGCAAATAAGACCTGGCACAACCAAATAAATAAAAAACAAACAAACAATCTGGCAGCATGTGGGTGATGGGCCTGATGGCTCTTCCGTATCCCTATCAAAGACCCACTTCCGGGCTTCCCTGATGGCGCAGTGGTTGAGAGTCCGCCTGCCGATGTAGGGGACACAGGTTCGTGCCCCGGTCCAGGAAGATCCCACATGCCGCAGAGCGGCTGGGCCCGTGAGCCATGGCCGCTGAGCTTGCGCGTCTGGAGCGTGTGCTCCACAACGGGAGAGGCCACAACAGTGAGAGGCCCGCGTACCGCAAAAAAAAAAATAAATAAAGACCCACTTCCTTCAACGCTATGCTATAGTTGCCGGGAGCTTCGTAAAAATTTTCGAGCACTTACTCTGTGCTGGGCACTTCCAGTTCTGTGGCCTCATGAAAAACAGCCAACGAGGTCTAAAGATAGACACTGCTTCTACTGACCACAGGAGCTCAGAAAGGGACCTGTCTTTGAAGACCCTGCCGGGAAGTTAAAGAAATATTCTCCAGGCTTTATTTTCTTTTTTACTCTTCTACTTCCAACCTGCTGACTGTCTGCCCCATCACAATACTCACAAGAAAGGGTGGGATAGAAGAGCTGTGTGTCTGGTTAGTCTTTCTGTAACCCCAGAGGCCAAAAACCTGCTTGGAGATAGGTGCATGGTTAAAGAAGATGCTCCCTTGCCACAGGTCACAGCCAGAAAAAAACTGGGCCAAAGTCAATTTTCACTTTTATTTATTTATTTTCATTTTATTAAAAAAAATTATTTACTTATTTGGTTTCCTGGATCTTAGTTGTGGCAGGCGGGCTCCTCAGTTGTGGCACATGGGCTCCTTAGTTGTGGCATGTGAACTCTTAGTTGCGGTATGCATGTGGGATCTAGTTCCCTGAACAGGGATCAAACCCGGGCCCCCTGCATTGGGAGCGCGGAGTCTTAACCACTGCGCCACCAGGGAAGTCCCCAGTTTTAACTTTTACATTCATTTTCTCAAGTGTATATTTCTTCTGCTCCAGACTTCCATCTTCCTCTCTACTTTTAGAATGTTAAGACCTAAGTTTAGATGGGTTTCTACCACTGAAATAAAAAGGATGTACAACTTGACATCCAGTATAAATTGAAGAAGAAACCCCAGAAGACTAATACTTGTTGCTTTGCTCACCACCAATAAAATCCATAGAAAACTTGCCCTTGTAACATTGAAGAAGACAGCGCCTTATCCATCTAAACCACCAACAAATACTTTTAAGTGAACAGTGCTGAAAGCGGAGACCCCAAGGTATAACAAAAAAGAGCACTGAACTTGTAATGAAAACTACTGGCCTTGAGCACTGTGATTTACTACCTAGGTGACCTTCAGCAAATTTTAAACTCCTGTGCCTCTGCTCCTTCACCTGTAAAATGGGGATAATTATATTGGTCCTTACAGCCTTCACATGATTGGCATAACAATAACAACAAAAAGGGCTCCCTTGGGAAGGTATAATAGTTTGGACACTGTGAAGCACTCTGGGAGGCAGCATGGATCACACTGTCTTCACTGAAGGAAGAACCCCAAATCCAACAGCTGGTTTGTTCCTCCACTAGAACATAACAATCCCTGAGCCCTGGGAACAGAGTTAACAAACACTGCCCACAGCATACAGATGGAGAAAAGGTGACAGTGATGACAGTCATGTTTGACCACGGTGAATGTCCAAGGCGTTGTCGCTCTTTCTCCACTATCTCCTAACCATTCCTAGGAGAACTGATGTATTCTGACCATGCCCAGTATGGGCATCATTCTACCAACTACTGCCCCCCTCTCTGCTTCTGAGTTCCAGCGAGTATCCTGACTGCCTAACAGATATTTCCACTTGAACACCCACAGGCTCAATTTATCTATGCCAAACAAATTATCTCCCCTTCTTTTCCTGACTCTTGCACCTCTGCCAGAAGCACCTTCTTCTTAATCACCTGAGCTCAACCCCTTGGTGCCACTGACTCCACCCCAAGCCCTCACTGTCTTCAGTATAGAGACCTCTTGATTCTTTCTTCATTGCATTTCTCAAATTCACTTTTCACTCGCCATGTCCCTTGTCACCAGTTCGTGCTTAAACTACTGCAACAGCTTCTCTTCTCTTTTTGGAATATGTGGTAGATACAACAGACAATGCTACCTTCCTAAAGCACAGCACTCATGGCATTCTTACACTCAAATTTTCAATATGTCCTTACAGCTCCCATGATAAACGCTCTTCCCCAGGCCTCGTCCCGTGCTTCTAATAAAGTACCTGGCACATGGTACGTGTGCCACTATTGCTTAATTAATGACCTATATAATCTGTCCACAATCTTTCTAACCTTATTTCCCACTGCTCTACAACATGAGCCCTTTGGTCTACTGGCTACTTCTCAAACCTGTGTAAAAATTCGAAACCCCCTTTCTTCCCAACCTGAAATCCTATCCCACCTCTTTCTCAATTGGTGTCCATCTCCTGTCCTACTTCCCTTTAAGAAACCTTTCTTGCCCTCCTTCTTTGAAGTTCTATGGCATAGATCTCTATATCCCCCACAACTCCTACTGCAATACTGGATACATAAAAGGTATGTAATCAGAAATGATTTAAGTGTAAATACAAATATATGACAAAAAATCTTTGCATTAAAAACAATGGACTGAACACAAATTTATCAAAATGTAAATAGAGGTTTTGTTTGGGTTTTGGGTCTATAGTGGTTTGGATTTTCCTTCTTTTCTCCATTTTCCTTAATGAGTAGATTTAAATTTTTCATCATAAAAGTATTTGAAAACCTGTATATACATTTAATAAATTACTCTTTGTTCCCACCTTACTGAATATTTATGTGGGAAACTTCAAGGATGTCACCATCAAAACATACACATACAAAATGGTAGGCAGTGTATTATAGTAAAGGGAGTTTCTGGAGTCACACTGCTTAAGGTTAAAAATCAGTTTGCCAGGGACTTCTCTGGTGGCGCAGTGGTTAAGAATCCGCCTGCCAATGCAGGGGACACGGGTTCGTGCCCTGGTCCGGGAAGATCCCACATGCCATGGAGCAACTAAGCCCATGCGCCACAACTACTGAACCTGCGCTCTAGGGCCCACGAGACACAACTACTGAAGCCTGCCCACCCTAGGGCCTGTGTGCCGCAACTACTGAGCCTGTGTGCTGCAACTACTGAAGCCCGCGTGCCTAGAGCCCGTGTTCTGCAACGAGAAGCCACCGCAATGAGAAGCCCGCGCACCCCAACGAAGAGTAGCCCCTGCCTGCTCGCCACAACTAGAGAAAGCCCACATGCAGCAACGAAGACCCAACGCAGCCAAAAATGAACACATTTATATTAAAAAAAAAAAAAACCAGAAGCAATATTAAAAAAAATCCGTTCACCACTCCCTAGCTGTCTAACCTTGAGCAGTTTTAATTTTTGTGCCTTAAATGTCTATATATGTGGAATCATAGAGTCATTGTGAAAATAAAAATAATCCATGTGAAGTGCTTAGAAGAATATGTATTTGGCTTACAGAAACACTCAGATGTCAACTACTGGCAACAACAGTCGAAAATAAAATGGCTGTTAAAATCCCTGTGCTTGTATATAAAAAATAAAAAACAAGGTTCTACTGTGTATCACAGGGAGCTAAACTCAATATCTTGTAATAAACTACAATGGAAAAGAATAAAAAAATTTTAATCCCTGTATTTGCAAACAAGAAAGCTGATGTTCAAAATTAAATAACAGTCACTGCACTTGGGTGACATATCTTAGTAAGTGGAACTTGTCAAACATCTCAGGACATATCTGTGCTGCATGCTATTCAACCTGCACTTAATTTGGCTCCAAATTTAATCACATACGTCTCTATTCAACACATGAACATGGTCTCAAAGTCTATATAACACAAACTAAGAGTTTCAAACCCAAAAGGGGCCAGTTCTGTTTCTCTAAATGTCTGGGCTTATTTTCTAAAATAGGTTTTTCAGGTCAAATGCTTCACAGAAACCTAAATGACAGAATGGAGATGGGGAACTTGAAGATTTGCAGTTATGTCTTGGCTTTATTACGAATTCAACCAGCTGCCTTTCAGTTAGTCAAATTTTGAGATATTTGTTCCCTCAAACATAAAATGAGAACTATCTGCTTTCTTATTTCCAAGATAGTGTAAGAAGCATACACAACTCACAGAGCTGAGGGAAGAGTTTATACCAAGTCAGATATTGGTATCCAGTGCTACTGGGCTGCCCTTCTCATATCATGATAAATCATAAAATGTCTATCTTATCATCTTCCTTTCCTATCTGCTTTCTCTTCTTTACTCCCATTAATATGTAGTTAGTTCCTAATCAGATGAGTGTGAATCAAATTAGAGTTGAGTATGAAGAAAAGTTACCAAAACAGCACCATCACATAGTAAAGTACCGTTAAGTGCAAGTAATGGTTAATTTTGTGTGTCAATTGGACTGGGCCATGGGGTGCCCAGATACTTGGTCAAACATTATTCTGGGTGTTTCTGTGAGGGTGTTTTTGGATGAGATTAACACTTAAATTGGTAGTTGTAGTAGTTTCCTCTCCCTAACATGGGTGGGCCTCACCCAATCAGTTGAAGGCCCTGTCCTGAGTAAGAGAGAATTCTCCTGCCTGGTGGCCTTTGAACTGGAATATCAGCTCTTCCAGTCTGCCAGCCTTGGGACTTTAACTGGGACATCAGCTCCATAAGTTTTAGATTTGCCAGCCTCCATAATCACATGAGCCAAATTCTTGTAATAAATCCCTTTACATACACATACACACACACATATCTTATTAGATTTGTTTCCCTGGAGAACCCTAAATGGAGCAATACCAGTATTATACTGAAACTCTGCAGATAAAACTGAACAGAATTCAGATTATGCTTGAAAGCCAAAGAGAAGGCAGGGTTTTCTAACAACAACAAAGGTCATATGTAGATATATTCTCCAGTCTCTGGTATTTATGGCTGAATCAAAAATACGTGTAAAGTTCTTTCCAATGCACATTTTTTTTATCATTGTTTTTGGCTGCGTTGGGTCTTCTTTGCTGTGCGTGGGCTTTCTCTAGTTGCGGCGAGTGGGGGCTACTCTTCGTTGTGGTGCACGGAATTCTCATTGCGGTGGCTTCTCTTGTTGCAGAGCACAGGCTCTAGGCACACGACCTTCAGTAGTTGCAGCACACAGGCTCAGTAGTTGCGGCACGCAGGTTCTAGGGCACGCGAGCTTCAGTAGTTGTGGCTTGTGGGCTCTAGAGCGCAGGTTCAGTAGCTGTGGTGCATGGGCTTAGTTGCTCCGCGGCATGTGGGATCTTCCCAGACCAGGGATTGAACCCGTGTCCCCTTCACTGACAGGCGGATTCTTAACCACTGTACCACCAGGGAAGTCCCCAGTGCACATTTTCTAGTGGCTTCCTATCCATTCCAACTTGGGGGTTATTTGGTTTTAATAAATGAGTCATGTACACAGCTGAGGCCTCTTCCTATACACAGTGAACCAAGCGGGGTGAAGGAGAAAAGGGCACAGAGGTTTATTTCCCTGAGCAATCTAGTCACTAGATTTTACAGAATACCTACCATGGAGATTTTTACATCTTCTAACCATGGCCTTAGATCATGTCAAAAGCAGGCCACTGCCTACAAAAGGACGACAGACAGGAAGAGCCTCCTGTTACATGGGACAGTGTCCTGAGGACAGAAAACAGACCATCTGAAGAAAACAGTTAAATCTGGAGATGAGGGAAAAATAAGGAACCCAAATATTCCCTAGCAATAGGAAAGGAAAGTGAGTAACAGCATCTTGGAGCAATTCCGGCTCATTAGCAGTACAAAACAGCAAACCGTCACTTATGCTGAGGGGCCTTCCTTGACTTAGGCTTGTTTGATCACTCAGCTATTCTGTTCAAAGTTGAAAGCCAGGGCAGTCACAATCCCACAGCTCTGTTCTCAGCCTTTCCTTGGGTCTCTTAGAACAGTCTGCAAGGAATGCTTATGTTTTCTCTTTGGCCACAGACCAGGTGGATGGTTGAAGGGGTATCTTGTCTCAAATATGGAAATTTCTCTAGGGAAGGGCTACAATGATATCCATGTTCCAAACAATTTTTACCCAAGAGGTAGCATCCAAATGATAGGATCTAATTATTTTTAGTATAATCACATTTCTAACCATGTAAATATTTTCTTCTTCCTTATCTTAATTGCTTTCCCTTTTCTTTATAGATAGGGACATAAAGAGAAATATTTCACTTTCTTCTTTAATTAGTTTCAGGGCCATAACGTTGACCAACTGAGAGAGAAAATCCAGAAGGGCTGGCAGGCCAGCCTCTAGCAATGCTTGAAAAGGCAGGAATATCCTGAGTCAGCAAGGAGGAAAAGAAAGCACATTCAAGTTTTTTAAATGGTCACCATTGCAGTATTTGAGAAGTTACAACAAGTTCTGAATTGGAATGAAGCAATCAGTACTGGTAAATTAATAGATAAACAGAATAACACTTACCTTCTTTTTTTTTTTTTTTTTTTTTTTTTTGCAGTACGCGGGCCTCTCACTGTTGTGGCCTCTCCCACTGCGGAGCACAGGCTCCGGACGCGCAGGCTCAGCGGCCATGGCTCACGGGCCCAGCCTCTGCGGCATGTGGGATCTTCCCGGACCGGGGCACGAACCCGTGTCCCCTGCATCGGCAGGCAGACTCTCAACCACTGCGCCACCAGGGAAGCCCTTACCTTCATTTCTAAAGAAGGTATTTAAAAAATAACCTTCATTTTTAAAGAAGGTATCTAAAAATTAAAGTCTCCATTTCCACAATACTCTATCAGTATAAAATAACAAAGTCACATTGAAGGCCAATAACTACTATCAATACAATACTTATTTCCCATTTATTTGTGATTTTTCAGGGGTTCAAACCAGTGAATAAAAGTCAATTTTATTTTCATAGAGAACTTATTATTCCACTATTATTTTCAGAATCATTGTAATAAAAAACCTACCTGGAAAGAGTAATACAAAAGAGAACCTGAAGGTCTCAGAAGATTGTGCAAAATTTATAACAACTGGCATTAAAAACAAACAAACCGCTTCCCTGGTGGCGCAGTGGTTGAGAGCCCGCCTGCCGATGCAGGGGACACAGGTTCGTGCCCCAGTCCGGGAAGATCCCACATGCCACGGAAAGGCTGGGCTTGTGAGCCATGGCCGCTGAGCCTGCACATCCAGAGCCTGTTCTCCGCAACGGGAGAGGCCACAACAGTGAGAGGCCCGCGTATCGCAAAAAAAAAAAAAAAAGGCTGCTAAAAAAAAAAAAAACAAACAAACCACCGAAGGCTCTGATATTTGGCCTCTGATCTCTTAGGACAGTGCTTTTCAAAGTCTGGTGTGTGTCAAAATCACCTGGAGAATTAATGGAGCCTACAGAAGCCCAGGGAAGGCCTGGGTCTCTGCATCTTTACCACGTTCTCCAGCAAGGGTTTCCAAACTGGGCTGATCAGAATTGCCTGGGAAACTCTGAAAAACAACAACAACAAATCCCCAAGCTTCATCCCTGGACATTTTGGTTCAGTAGGTTTGAGGTTGGGAAACAGAAATCTTAAAACATTTTATTTTAAAATCGTTAAACAAACTTCCCAGATGGTTCTCATTAGTCAGATTTGGGAACCACTGACTTAGAACACTTATTTAGGTAAGTGTCTCTCAAAGAGCTCTAAGCCTGAGCTCACTAAGAATATTCATAACTTTGGGCAGGTTATAAATCACCATCCTGTGAGAATTTAACAAATTAAACTGTCTAGAAGTGATTTGATACTAAAAACTCCACCCAACTTAGCACTTAAATTATCTAATGATTTTCTGTCTATCTACTCTCCATCCCCAGGCTATACATAATATTTATTCTATACATAATATTTATTTTCTATGGCTGTTAAGTGCTAGACACCCAAAGTGCTCCTAAGCAAGTTGCCCCATAGGATTTTGTTCTGTTAACCTGACCCTCTTCTTCCATTCAGACGCCCAGAGCTGTGAGGAATAGACTTGTTCAGGGTACCACGGCCAACTGATGTCACTTGCAGCATTACGTGGCAAGACATCAACCTGCAAACCCTGTCCCCATCCCACTGGGAGAGAGACACTAGAAAACCTTAAAGTGAGAATTAATTTTGGGGGGAAAGAATCGCTCTAACCAAAGACAGATCATTTAAAAGGTTAACTATTTTTAAAACCAAGACAAAAGAAAGCTAATATGACTTGAGAAGCTTAAAGAAATAGTGACGTGACTTTTGGTTTACCTCCAGTAGCCCTAAACCCATAGATATCCAGCCCCACTTCTCCTGTATCTCAGAATCAGGTGTTTAAATTCAAAGCCCAAGACAGAAAGAATCTGAAAGCAATGATCAACAAGGAATTTGGGAAATGACCTTTGATCTCATTTTCCTCGCAGTCTGAAGTCCTATCAGATTGAGATATCAATATACATTAAATGGAAAAATATGCTCAAAAGTAGGTGAGAATTATGATCCGTAAAACACAGATGCTGACTTCTAATCCTTCCCACAAAATCCCAGATCACAAATTGAGAGATGAGATGATCTCTTTTGGACAGAAGGCACTGACTGGGCCCCGTGAGCCAGCAGCAAGTGACAGGCAACTTGCAGCAGAGGCAGCAGAAATGCCCATGGGTCCCACGTGTCTTTTCTTAGTGATGATGGCCCTCCTTACTGGACCGTCAGCAGCAGACAGTTCAAATGTACTTAGTAAAACTGCTGGGTGGGCAACCAAAGGGAAGAGAAGGATCTCCTAGAACTGGGAGGGAAAACAAGCCAAACGCTACTAGCAGCAGGCCCAGCTGGAAGAGGGCTTGGTCTGCAGGTTGATGTAGTTCCCTTGGGTGGACAAAGACATATCTTCTCTGGAATTGCTCATCATCTTCTCAATGAGGACTCTAAAAAACAAATAAAAAACAAGCCTGAGAAGCTGGATGGAGAAACGGCAGATATTATCTGTCTTGTCACCAGATGGCACTCAGTAAAGCCACAAGGTTTAAATGCCCCTTTGTCCCCAGTTATCTCAGGAGAGAAGACAGCATCCCTGACCTTCAGGAGCTGGCATTCCAGTGGCTCAGTCTGTTCTTGTTTGCTCAGAAACAAGGAAAGAAGGGCCAAGGGGCTGCAGTGGAAGATGGGTAAATCTGTGTGCCTATCCCTAGAACAGTATGAGCTACTCACCTCATGGCCTCATTAATATTTTTGTTCTCCTTGACTGATGTTTCTGTCCAACCTGTGAAACCATTCTCTTTACTGAACCGGTCAACCTGGTCTCGGCTCACTGCCCAAGGGGACAGATCACACTGGCAAAGAAAATAAATAAAAGGCAACACCATAAACTTCCTGGGAATAGAAACATTGCTCAGATACGTGTGGATTTAAAACAGTTCCACCCATGGCTAGAACAGCAGCATCTGAAATCTACAGCCAACATTCTTCCCAAAGAAAGTCTCAACATCTCTTGAAAGGAGGTAGAGAAGGGCAAGTGGATACCCACAATCAGAGTGCATTTTAGACACGCTTACTCTCTGACCACGGATTGAGGCCGGGGGCCATTTTCCAAGATCGACCACATACCTTGTTGGCTAAGAGCAGGCAGGGCACCGGCTCTCCATTAGGCAGTGTGAGCTTGCTGTCCAGGTCCTGTTTCCATCTTTGGCTGTTGCTGAAGGTAGTGGCGTTGGTAACATCAAACATAATAACACAGGCAGAGGCATCCCGATAGTAAAGTCGGGTCATAGAGGTGAAGCGCTCCTGCCCTGGGAAGTAAGGAGACGGTTCTTGAGAAGGTGATCCTGAGAGCCAGCCTTGGAACCCTCCCTGACACCCTGCCCTTTCCATCTTCATTGTGGGAAAGAGGGCAGTATGCATAGTGGGTGAGTCCAGATTCTGCGCCCAGATCACCCAATTCCAAACCCCTGCTCTGTCATTTACTATCTATGTGACTTCAGACAAGTCAAGCTTTTGGTGCTTCAGACTGAGCATCTGTAAAGTGGGGAAGCAAGCAGTCGCTTTTTATCATAGGATAGTTGTAAGGATTAATAATGAGTCAGTGAATCTAAAATGCTCAGAAAAGTGCTTGGCACGTAATAAATAAGGATTAGCTATTATTATTATTGTCTTCTCTTTTCTTGTTTCTCACCAAGGTCAGCTGAAAACCTAGAAAGAGCACCCCCTCCCCCTGCTGTGGGAGCATCTACCTACAGTCTGGACAGTTCACTACTTTGCCAGACCCTCACCGACACAGAGACTGCTCTACATTTATTCAGGGCAAAACATCTACAGAAAACATCTACAAAAGCTCTACATCTATTCAGCTTATATGTCCTCAGAGCAGTTCAATCATTCCAGCTTTACGAAAAAACTTCTGGTCTCCCTGTCCCACTTTTTCTCTGAGAGCTTGTTGGTTAAACCAAAATGTCTTCCTTGTTCTTGTCCAGTCTTATCCATCCTACCTGCAATATCCCACAGCTGGAGGCGCACCATCTCTGAGTCAGACCACTGGAGAACCTTCAGAGCAAAATCCACTGAAAATTTATGTATAATATACTTGAATTAAATTTACCTTAAAAAATCCACAAAGTCATATCAAATATGCAATTACAACCCTAGAGACACACAACTCCAATCCCATTCATTCATTCATTCTTTATTTGTTTGGTTACTTTTAAGCCCTCAATGGACTGAGATGAGCCCACACTCATGTATTAAGTGTGGGACAGGTAATTCACATGCATCTCCGAAGGCATCTCCAGCTTTTACTCTCTCATCAAACCAATGTATTTGATCCTACTTGTCTCTAAGGCTGGGGATAGGAGGATGGGAGTAATTATAAAAACAACTCCTAATCTCAGGTTAAACAGTTTCTGGGAGATTTAGGGGGTTTTCTCAGGGAAGGGATGATGGGGTAGAAGAGGGAAATGAGGTAAGTGGGTTGGCTTTTGCATCTTCCACATTTCAGTGTTGGTTTCTAGTCCAACTGTATTATGAGAAAAACACACCCTCAGGGAATTCTACATTCTCCATAAGGCCGTAGGAATTATCTTGGGCAGGAATGGGATAAAGTGAAAACGTCCCAGAGGATTCACCAGGAAGAAGATACTCCATGGATGATGCTTAAGAGCAGTGCTGGAATCTACTGCCACATCTGTAGATGCTGAGTCCATGACTTAAGGCTGCGGGGGAGAGCTTTTGATAAGGACAGCAACAGGATAATTTCTGAGATTTGGAAATACATTTCTCCACGTCTATGACAGAAATAAAAGCTAGGAAAAATTAAGAATAAACACTGAACAAAAAATTAGCCAGTCAATTATATTCTCTACTAAAGGAAAACTACAACAATTGCTAAAAATTAGTGGGATACTTTTAAACCAAATCCATGAAATAGGGACCCTCATATTATTGAGCAGTGTGGGGCAGAATGGTCAGGAAACAACCTTTGAAACTTTTGTTTGTTTGTAACTTTAAACCCTTAATTTTGATGAATGTTCTTTTTTTTTTTTGCGGTACGCGGACCTCTCACTGTTGTGGCCTCTCCCACTGCGGAGCACAGGCTCCAGACGCGCAGGCTCAGCGGCCATGGCTCACGGGCCCAGCCGCCCATGGCTCACGGGCCCAGCCGCTCCGCGGCGTGTGGGATCTTCCCGGACCGGGGCACGAACCCGTGTCCCCTGCATCGGCAGGCGGACTCTCAACCACTGCGCCACCAGGGAAGCCCTTGATGAATATTCTTAAGGAGAGTGTTTTAACTGTAAATGTAAACGCATGTTAATTTAAAAAAATTCCAGAATGAACACTAACACACAATTTCAAAACTTACATTACTGCAATTTTTTTTCCTTAAAAAATGTTCTTTTAATGGAGATAAATAAATGTTTGTTACTTTCCCTCTTCACCAGCTCTTCCCATCTAAACTTCTAATTAGAAGGCATTTTTCTACTTCTGAAAAGACAGTTGAGTCCAAAGGCCAAACTGGAAAGAAAGGAATTAACTCTTGGTCTTCCCTGCCTCCTTCATCTCCCCAGTTTGAGAGAAAAAGGGGTGTGTGTGTGGGGGGGAAGATAGGTCAGAAAAGTGGTATATTTTACACTAGGAAGAATTCCTAGTCTTTATTTAAGCAATCGATGGACAAAAAACACACAGCTCTTCAGCCCTGATAAGCATCTGATTGTGTGGCCAAGGGGCCCTCCCATGCAGGTATTTCCGTAACAAAGCTAGGCTCCATGAGGCCAGGTTAAACACCTTTCTGTTCCTTCAACAGCTGTCTGTAACTCCCGTGACAGGCAGGACAACAGCCCCAACTGGTACCTAACCAGGCGCTCCAGAGGGTCTCAGCTGCTTCTGCTGATCGCAGAGATGTGCCTGTGACCGCTAGGAAGGCTGCAGGAGGAGACTTGAGTTCCCTAGCGACACGCAGCAATCGCTCATTTTCTCATCCACCCGCCCTCATTTCCCATAGTCACAGTTTTGCTCTCTTTCCAGACAATCAGCTCAGGCTGGGAAAACTTAATTGGGGGAAACCCAAGAGAGGCATGAAAATCAAACACCAGCATGCCTCCCTTCAGGATCCCAGACATCTATTTCCAGGCCCGGGGAAGGACCCAAAGGCACCAAATCCTCCGTTCCCCACCCCACTTGAGTCCGCGGCTCAAGTCCCGTGATCCCGGCTTCTCGTCTACCCCGCCCCCGCAGCGACGTCTCACCTCCCACCGTGGACTTGTAGTGTTTGCTGAAGCTGTCCTGGGAATATCGCTGCACCAAGGACGTCTTGCCCACTGCGGCGTCCCCCACCACCAGCACTTTGAACAGGTGATCGCGGCTGCCCATGGCTAGCGGGATGGACGTTATACGGCGGCGGGAAGTGGGGGGAGTAACTTATTTTAAACCCTTTGGCTCGCGACCCCGCTCAAATTGAAGTTTGGCATTCCCGCCGAACCGCCCGTTGGGGCTTCTCTGACGAGAAAGCAAAAAAGGAAACTTCGCACTCAACCTATACGCGCTTCCTCCCCGGGCGGCCGCAGCCTGGGTGGGGCGCAGGGCGCAAGCTGCTAGCCCCCTGCTGTTCTCACCTTCTCCCCCTCCCCGCCCGGCTACCGAGAAACTGGATGAGGCACCACGGTGTCTCACCCACCGGGACTTCCCCGGAGCTGCTCCGGCGGGCATATGAACCCGGGCCAGCTCATTTCACGGTCAGGGAGAAGATGGGGGCCCTCCCCGCACTGCAAAAACCAAATTCTGGGGAAAAAGACGTTCACAACTAGACTCCCCGGACCCCATACCACACCAGGCGGCGCAGTCCCTCTCGCCTTCCTCCGCGTGCGTCACGTGCAGCGTTGCTTGGGGCACTACATTTCCCATCTTACCTCGCGGTGAAGAGAAGTAGGCGAGTGAGGAGACTCGCCCGCCTGGCCTCCTGGGAAGTGTAGTTAATGCACTATTTTTCTTTTTTAAAAAACTACGCAAAGTTTCAAATCGTTTCAACCGTTTGGAATCTTATTTTAAAATAATTCTGGAATAGAGAAGATCCTTCAGAAGCGATTTGTTCGACATGATTTCACCTGCCTAAATCCGTCCCCAGATAGATTTCTCACTATCTTTAAAAGTTTTATGGAGCTAAGATTAAAAATTATTCCATAGATGCCATACATTATTCCACTAATAAAAGCTCAAGCCTCATCCCTCATGCTCCAAATCTATTTCCTATTCTTTCAGTTGGATGGACATATCCAGGATCTTGTGAACATGATGAAGCCTAGCTCTTATATTTTCCCCCAAAGACCCAATATCAGTCAAATTCAAGGACAGATTAAAAGGCTGACTCTTAGGAAAACCCATGTCGTTAAATGTTAGTTATTAATATTTAATAACTAGCTACTGCAGTAAAGATAGAAAACAACAGACGGTTCCTCATCCTCACTTCCACAATCTCTAGTCATCACATCATTTGGGCTGGAAGCTAATTGGCGTACACTGGCAGCCCTCCTCCAGTTGTTGCTGTTGCTCATGAATAACGATTAAACTACAGTTTTGCAAATACTTTTAATTTTTTAGCCTGTAACTTTTCTGACCTGCCTGCCCTTTAGGTAGCAGTTAAGGGGACATGAGCCTCACGGCGAAGAAAATAAGTTCCATTTTCTATACTTTTCCCAGGAATAGAAGTAAAAGCAACAGGGCAATGGGAAAACAGCCCTGGTTAGATCTCTTGATAGGCTACCTCTTACGTTCTGTGAGGAGAGAACATCAGCACGGTTCACAATGAATGTATTTAGCCCAAAATATTTGTTACCCAGGTAAGGAAGTTCAGGCTAGGCTACTCACCTTTTCCGAATGTCTCAGTTCCCTTTCCAGTGGTCTTTTCTCAATTCCCATTGGCTTTAACATAGTTGAACACTCCTTGAAATTTGTTTCTCACGTGGCTTCTGTGACACTTTTTCTTGTTTATCCTCCTACTTCTGTGATGATCGCCTTTTTCTTTCATGGTTTCCTTCCATCCCATCACTCCCTAAGAATTTCCTAAGGCTTAAGTCTTGGTCCTTGAGCTGATCATTCTTTAAACTTTTTACTTTAGTGAATTGCCTTGGCTTCAAATTTCTTTGTCTAAATTTTATTTATATCTTTATCTCCAATCAGTTCTGTTCAACTGCTATAAGGGTGCCTCCATTTGGCTGTCCTGCCAGAGCCTCCCTCTCACTGCATCACCACAAAAACAGCTATTTCTGTCACTGGCCTCATCATTTCTTCCTTTCACTCAGGCTTCAGACCTGAACATTTTTATTTTATTGTGGTAGGAACACTTAACATGAGATCTACCTCTTAAGTTTTAAAGTATTCAATACAATACAAAAAATACAAAATTTTAAGTGTGCAAGAGAGGTACAGTGTTGTACAGCAGATCTCTAGAATTTATTCATCTTGCTTAACTGAACGTTAAGCCCATTGATTAGTAACTCCCCATTTCCCCCTCCCCCCAGCTCTTAGCAACCACTATTTCTTCCACTCTTTGACTCTATAAATTTGACTATTTTAGATACCTCGTATGAGTGGAATCATGCAGTAGTTGTCTTTCTGTGACTTGGGTATTACACTTAGCATAATGTTTTTAAGGTTCATCTATGTTGTCGTTTATTGCAGAATTTCCTTCTTTGTAATGGCTGAATAATATTCTATTGTATGCATATACTACTTTTTAAACTCATCATTTGATAGACATTTAGGTTACTTCCTTATCCTGGCTATTGTAAACAGTGCTGCAATGAACATGGAAGTGCCAACATCTCTTTGAGATCCTGATTTCAATTCTCTTGGATAAATTCCCAGAAATACGATTGTTGGATCATATGATAGTTCTATTTTTAGTTTTTTGAGGAAACTTCATACTGTTTTCCATAGTGGCTGCAACATTTTGCATTCCAACCAACAGTGTACAAGGGTTCCAATTTCTCCACATCCTCGCCAACACTTGTTGTCTTTTTTTTTTTTTTTAATAATAGCCATCCTGATAGGTGGGAAGTGATATCTCATTGTGGTTTTGATTTGTATTTCCCTGATGATTAGTGACATTCAATGTTTTTTCATGTATTTTTTGGCCATTTGTATGTCTTCTTTGGAGAAAAATCTATTCAACTCCTTAGCCAATTTTAAAACTATGTTATTAGGTTTTTGTTTTTGCTTGTAGACCTTGAGCATTTAAAAAAAATTTTATTGGAGTATAGTTGATTTACAGTGTTGTGTTAGTTTCAGGTGCACAGCAAAGTGAATCAGTTATACATATACACATATCTACTCTTCTTTAGATTCTTTTCCCATATAGGTCATTACAGAGTATTGAGTAGAGTTCCCTGTGCTATACAGTAGGTCCTTATTAGTTATCTATTTTATACATAGTAGTGTGCAGTAGTGAGCATTATTAATATTTCCTCTTACACACATTCCTCTACAGCCCCTCCCTTTTAAAAAGTCAGTCACCACATCCTACTGATCCTTCCTTCAAAGACATTTCTCCCACCCATCCTTTATGCTTTGTATCCAGTGCCACTTTCATGTTCAGGCTTTCATTATTTGCACCTGGATCATCTTCAGAAACCTGTTTATTGATCTCCCTGATTTTAGTGTTTTAAAATCTTCAGTGCATCCTGTACAACCAGCTAGGATGATTTTCCTAAAACATCATTGTTCCTTCATTGTCTACCAATTATCCAAAAATTGTCCAACCTTCCTGAATTGGTGTCCAAAGCCCCACCCTACCTAACAACTCTATCTCACCTGATCTCAAACGGGAATCTTCCCCCTCCAAAAGGTGATGTTCCTTCTGCTCTTTAAAAGCCCAATTTCATTTTTTACTTTGTATCTTCGCTCAGGGTGCTTCACCTATCAGAATACCCTTCAGGCTTCTTTTCACACACCTAAATCTTACCATACTTCGGGTTCTCAAACTTTAGTGTGCATAAGAATTACTTGGGGATGCTTGTTAAATATGAACATTCTGACTCTGCAGGGCTGTGGTAGGACCCAGGGGAATCTGCCTTTTTGTCAAGTACTGAGGTGATACCCAGACCAGATTCCACTTTGAGAAATGCTGCTTTAAAGCCTGACTTATGCATCAACCGATTTAGGAATATTTCCCTTATTATTGCAGCCCTTATTCATCACCTGGAGCATTTACAATCGGTTTGATCTGTGTTCCTTTAACTGTGTGACCAATTTAAAATTATTTAACTTATATGCAAATAGTACATTGCAAACTAAACAAGCATTTCAAATACAAAATTTTGGCTTTGGCCCCGGTTGTCTGTAAGAGGAGCTACTTTAAGTTTGCCAAATCAGAAGTGTGAAGAGTGAGGATTTAAGAGGGAAGATTAGCAAGTTCCTGGTATCCCCCCAAGTCACAGAGTTTCTATTAAAGGAGTGACAATTCCTTTGGTGGGGGTAGGGGTATTGTATTTCTTCGATAGTAAGCTTCAGTCTCCCAGATAGACAGTCATAAATAAGAGAGAGGGAAAGCACATTCAGAGTGCCAACAACAGATTTACATGTACATGTTTGGAACACAGCTTTTTGGAAGCTGGGGAAGTGGTCAGCCTTGCTCTGTTACTATCACACTTCCCGTTGGTGCCTGCCTCTCTCCTTTTTACTTCCCACCTTTTTTTTTTTAAATTTCAAACCCATAGAAATGTTAAAAGAAGAATATAATGTATATCAGTATGTCCTAAAGCTGGATTTTCAATTACTGACATTTTGCCTCATCTGCTTTGTCTCTTTGTGTATACATATCAAACCTTTTGAAAGTAAGTAGCACACACTTCATCCCTAAATACTTTAGTACATAGGCCCTAATAATTAAATTCTCCTATAAAACCAAAATACTGTATAAGGAAGAACAAATCTGACTGCATATTAGATCTGTTTCTTTTACTTTAACCTTTGTATTCTGTTACTTTTGCTGTAAGTTAAGAATGTTGCCTATCACCTGAAATATACAGGATAGTGCATTCTCAAGGCTCAGACCTTTATTTATTTATTTTTAAAATAAATTTATTTATTTATTTTTGGCTGCATTGGGTCTTCGTTGCTGTGTGCAGGTTTTCTCTAGTTGTGGTGCGTGGGCTTCTCATTGCAGTGGCTTCTCTTGTCGCACAGCACGGGCTCTAGGCACATGGGCTTTAGTAGTTGCGGCACGTGGGCTCAATAGTTGTGGCTCGCGGGCTCTAGAGCACACACAGGCTCTGTAGTTGTGGCGCACGGGCTTAGTTGCTCTGTGACATGTGGGATCTTCCCGGACCACAGCTTGAACCCATGTCCCCTGCATTGGCAGGCAGATTCTTAACCACTTCTGCCACCAGGGAAGTCCAGGCTCTGACCTTTAAAAGTAAGTATAACACTTTTCCGTTCATATAGAGATAAAAAGTTGCAGAACAGAGAATAACATTTGTCCTGTTGGAGGTTTATAGAAACATGGTGATCTGACCTATGTGGACAGCTACAAGCACAAAGGATTACATCACCAACACCAAGACATTTCAACAACCAACCACACCACTTTCTCTGTTAGTATAAAAGAAGCCTGAATTCTAACTAGGGTAAGGTGGTTCTTTGGAACACTAGTCCATCATCTTCTTGGTCATCTGGCTTTCCAAATATAGTCGCTATTCCGTGCCCCAAGAACTCAGCTCTCCACTTATTGGCCTGTTGTGCGGCAAGCAGTAGGAGCTCGGACTCGGTAACAATACCATTACCCTTATCACACCTAAAAAAATTAACTTTAGCTCAATAATATCATAAAAAATTTACATTTATCTATATCCCTTGAAATATTTTTTTCTCACTTCCCTTCCTCTGATCCAGGATCCAATAAAAGCTCATACATTGCATTTGGTCGTTTTGTTTCTTCAGGCTTTTTTTAATGTAGAACTATGCTGTGTCCAATACAGGAGCCAGTAGCCATACGTGGTTATTTATATTCAAATTAATGGAAATTAAATAAATTTAAAATCGGCTCATCAGTCACACTGGCCACGTTTCAAGTGCTCAGTTGCCACATGTAATAGTGGCCACTATATTGAACAGCTCAGATGTGGACTGTTTTCCTTATCACTGACGGTTCTATTGGAGAGCTTTAATCTACAGTAATCCCTTGCCATTTTTTTTGCTTTTCATAACACTGACTTTCTTTTTAAAGAGTTGTATTGTAGAGAGTCTGGGTTGTCAATCCATATTCTGGGTTGTCTGATTGTTTTCTCAAGATTAGATTCTGGAAAAACGTTTTTGGCAAGAGCCCTACCTAAAGGAGGTGGTGTATAGCTTATTACATCACTAATTTCAGGTTGGTGATGACTACCATATGATTTCAATAAATATTTATTAAAGAAGTGACCCAGCACTAGGAAATCGCCTAAGAACTTGGGAGCTTGACTTCAAATAGAAGAGAAAGAGTTTAGGGAATTCCCTGGTGATCCAGTGGTTAGGACTTGGCACTCTCACTGCTGTGGCCTGTGTTCAGTCCCTGGTTGGGGAACTAAGAGATCCTGCAAGCTGCACTGCGTGGCAAAAAAAAAAAAAAAAAAAAAAAAGAGAAAGTTTATATAATCTCCATAGCCTCCACCCCTGTGCTAGGAAGAAGGTGGAAAAATGCTTTGTAACGTGAAATGGAGACTGAAATGATACAGCAAGTGGCCCAGGAGCACGGATGGGAGGGATGGACCCAGAGAAGGGTCAGGCCATGGGGCTGCAGCTGTCCCTAAGCCCCAAACTCCAGATTCACTTAAGTAATCATAACTTTGTGGTGATTGCTTTGGGCACAGGAAGCGGAAGCACAGGAATGCCTGTGACCCAGCTAAGCATTCAGTCAGAAGTTTCCGCAGCAAGGTGCCCTAGGAAACCCTCTAGAGAGAGGCTGGTGGGCTCAAAGGGCAACGTGTCAATCACTCTTCTGCGGGCTTGTACCCAAGAGTCTGCAGCTAGCTTTGAGCCTGGGAGTATCCAGGGAAAACATTATACCCTAGTTCTTACTGCTTGTGTTGCCACATTTGCCTTCTTCCATGGATACCCTCCCATCCACCCCAAATAAAACCAGGGAAAGAAGATAGGAAAAGGGGTAGAGGAGAATTTTTGGTTTAAAGAGCTGAGTGTGTGGCCCCAACTGTCAACGTGTCACTGAGAAAGTCGCATCTATATAATGAAGGCATTCCCTTCTAACACAGATGATTCTAATTTTCTATGACCTTTCAACTCTGAAAGAGGGGAGCAAGCCAGAGACTATTGTACCCATAGGCCACCCTTAGTTACCCACTGACAACCCCCCACCCCTCCACCAAGAACTTGGAAATACTGTGTTAAACTCTAAAATCAACATGTAATGAGAGGTTCCTAGGCAGCAGACTAGATTGATTGGAGTATGAACATATCTAAAGAAGAAATGTGTTGATCTGAAGGGAAGTTGGTCAGTCTTAGAAGTAAAGAAAGGAGACATTGAGAGGAGAAGGGTGGCTACACATCTCTGGCTTCTGTCTGGCAGACACCTTAGTCTTAAGGGAATATCTGGCTGTCTGTCTGGTGTCCCTATTGTGGAGAGTCTGCAGCTGACTAACAAGGCCTGACACCATTATATTTTCAAGTTATAAAACAAACTTACTCTCTGAGTACCTTCTGATCACCTTTTTCCTGGGTAGCTTCCTTCCAGGGAGGGGATGTGCTGGTCAGGCTTACATGTGTGTCAGGCCCACTGACCATCTGGTCTTACGCACAGGCCTCTGTGAGTTTGTGGGCCTAAGTCAGCCTCCCTGAGATGACTTCTGGATGGGAATGAGTTTTCGGGTCACTGAAGATGAAGCCGGGTCAGGGTCACAGTGCACTTACCCAGCGGAGACCTATGAACCTGGCTGGTCTGCCACACTGCACAACTTTGTCCAACTTCAACTGCACCCACGGCACTAATGAGCAGAATCCAGGGTGGGTCTGGGTCTATTAACTTCTCAATCCACTAGTTCCTTCATATCATCCCAAACTCTATATTCTGAGTATTGCTCTTCTCGTCTTAATCAACATTGTATAATAATAATAAAAGCTTCTGTTTATTGAAACTTCTGTGTGCTCAACAGCCCCACAGAGAAGGCACTGCTGTCCCATTCTACAGAAGGGACAACTGGGGGTCAACAGAGCTGAGAAAGCTGGGATTCAAACCTATGTCTACCTTTAAAGCTTGTGCTTGTTATTATATTTAAAATTAAGCTGTGTGAGGAAAGTAGGGTGACTTCTCAGAAGAGTATAGCATCCTCAGCATGTTTTCTAACAGTTGCCTCATTCCAAAAGTGGACATGATGACTCTTACTTATTGAGCTCAAAAAATAAGAATCTGCCTTGATTGGAGAAGGCAGCTGGCAGCTGTGCCTCACTGGAGGAGTAGGAGAATTCTAGTGATGCCCTGGGGTATCCCAGAGGATTCTGGCCACCATCTTTGATCCTGACACAGGAAAAAGATAACCTGGATGCTAAGCAAAGCAAAAGATAGAGAATGTAGAAGCCTAGGTGGGCACGTGATGTGCTGTTCTGTCCTCCATAGCATGGGAGTCCTAAGGGAGAAGATCAGTGGCTGTGTTCCAGGCTTGGGATTGGGTCCCCTGAGAATACCTCAGGCAATGGTGACATCTCTCCCCTGCACCTTCCTGAACCTGTATCGAAGGCTGGTTTGATTTTTGGCCTGGTAATCTTAGTTAATATTTCATATTTGACTTAGTTACTTTTCCCACAGATTTCTAACTCCTAAAAACCAGATACATACTTGATTTCTGAGTAATTTGTGAGGTAGTCAACAACTTGGTAATGTACTTGAAAGTCACACACGTGATAGTCTGTGCAGAGTCAAGGATGGATAAACGTGGGTGTCCCTGGCAGGTCACAATTTGGAGCTCCCTTAAAGCAAGGTTTTCTATCTACTTGCTCAACATTTCTTTGATAGCAGCTAAGAGAAAATAATTTCTGTAATGTTCAAAATAAGAAATTTGTTCTAGTATGTTCAAAATAAGGAACGTATACTATCCTCTGAATATGACATAATATTTACTTATTTGGGATTATTTTCATTTAACTTTTTAAAAGAAAACACCAATAAATAACTAGACAATATTAGTCCACCCAACCTAACTAAACATGAATATAGCCGTAAAGTCTTTCAAATTATGTTTAGGATTTTTTTTCTCTCTGGCCAACTGGTTCTCACATTCCTGCATTTTGTTTCTGTTTTTTTGATTTTTTTGGCCATGCCGCACAGCTTGCAGGATCTCAGTTCCCCACCCAGGGACTGAACCCGGGCCACAGCAGTGAAAGCCGGGAATCCTAACCAGTAGGGCACCAGGGAACTCCCTGCAATTGGTTTCCTTACTAGCTTTTAAAAAAAATTATTATTATTATTTTTTTTGTTTGCGGTACGCGGGCCTCTCACTATTGTGGCCTCTCCCGTGGCGGAGCACAGGCTCCGGACTCGCAAGCTCAGCGGCCATGGCTCACGGGCCCAGCCGCTCTGCGGCATGTGGGTTCTTCCCGGAACGCAGCACGAATCCGCGTCCCCTGCATCGGCAGGCGGACTCTCAACCACTGCGCCACCAGGGAAGCCCTTAAAATTTTTTTTAATCAAGCCATATATTTTCTTGGGAGTCATATTAAAATATTTTATCTTTAGATAATGTAATAACATATACTGCACTAAACAGCACTATACTGTGATTGCTCAGTTACTGAATTTTAGCCGGAGACAGCGGGATTTCAGGAGACTGTCAGCTGACTGATCTCAGGGTTGGTGGTGTTGCCTGTAATTATGTTGCAAAAATATCATCAGGGATAGGCTGGCGCCTGGGAGGCTTGTTTTTAAATGTCCACTGGAAGATATTGTCTATTTCTGTAGACAATTATCATTTTACAGCAATACAAGGTGTCTCAAGGGCAAAACAGATAACAGGCACCATATTTTTGACCATTTCAGTACGTTTTAATGTTCTCTATACAGGTACACCTTGGACACCTCTTTCATCTGGCTCCAGGCATGGTGGGAAGGCACCGGGCTGAGAGAATCCTGGGTGTGAATCTATGACCTTGGGCAAGACACTTAACCTCTCTGGGCCTCAGTTTCTTGCCTGTAAAATGGTGATAATATCTTTTTTGCAAAGTTTTGAGAGATAATATTGCAGTTGAATGAGGCTATTATTTAAAAGTATATCACAGAGTATAATATACTATATATTAAATATTATACAAATAATAATTAACAAGCAATTATCCTCTTTCTACTAACCCTTAATGGCCTTACTAACATATTACTGCTTTGAAGAGTTAGTCCCAGAGTCCAGGCCCGTTATAAAAGGCTGATTTCTTAAATGTTTTCACTAGAAAAAAAAGGGTAATTATGTGACGTGATAGATGTGTTACTTAACTCAATGGGGGGAATCCTTTCACAATGTACTCATATATTAAATCACATTATATACTTTAAATATATTACAACTTTGTCAATTATATCTCAGAAAAAAGGGCTGATCACCAAGCTGGGCAATGCTCAGCACTGTCTGCTTTATACCATTGTCAAGGATCCTTGGGGGAGCGTGTCCTGCTCGGGCAGTGGTTCCCAGCAGAGGCTTTGGCGTCAGACAGATCTGGGTGGGACTGCACCGTGACTCTACCCTTCCCTATCTGCCATCTCAGAAAAGCTGCTTCGTCACAAACGTGTGCGTGTCTCAGAGGGTTGTGTTATCACCCCCTGCCCTGCAAACCACCCCCAGTCATGCGAACCATTTGTAGTTCCCCAAAGCACCAGGCTCACTTCTCTGCTTAGCTTACTGTTTCCTCTCCAGGACGGTTCTCTCCTCCTACATGCTGCTCCTATTCTTGTTGGCTTCCTCTAAGACTTCCCTGCCCCTCAAGACTTGGTTAGGTGTCCTTTCCGTCTGCCTGCTCCCCAGCAACCCTCGGGTTACCCCTATGGTCATAGTATTGACATTGCCTAGTCATTGGCCCACCTCCCCCTCACTTCAGAGTTGACTAGTATGTTGGGGTTTAGTGTATGCCAGGCACAGTGTCTAGTCCTTTATGTCAATTATCTTACTGAAGTTGCTTAACAACCCTAGGAAATACGTATTAGTACAGATGAGGAAACTGAAGCTCAGAGGGTAAATGGTCTGCTCAAGGTCACACAGATCAACGCAGACGATCTGGGATTTGAATTCACGCCTGACTCCAAACCCTTTGCAGTCAATTGTAAATTGCTAAGAGTTTACAGGGTTGAGCACAGTGAAAGCATGTGCAAGGGCTCAGCAAAGAATGGCTATTATTATTTGACCCAAGCAGATTATAAACCTCTGGCAGGAAGGAATCTTAACCCATAGGTGCTTGCACCCTTTGCACAATACCCCAACCGAGGCTGAGTCAGTGTGTGGAGAGCAAGGACAGAGTAAGGCTTCTGGAATATGTCCCAGAGCAGCACTGATTGCTTCTCAATAAATGGCTGATGTTTTCTATCACGCATCTCTGTATTTAAGAAATATTTCTTGTCGCACTCTGGCCCCTTTCCACTTCTGTGCGAGGAGGGGGTGGGACTACAGAGGGGGCCCAAAGCAGCAGTGGAAGCTGCTTTTTGATGAGACACACAGGAACCACCAGCCACCTAAATAAACGTCCTCTTTATTTTACCAAATATAATTTATCAGTTACGTTGACATTTGTCAATTCAGTTATAGTCACTATAAATAATTGTCATAGGACACAGTTCTGTAACTTTTTAAGGATAGAAGCGTAAACCAATGTTGCTCCTCACAGCCAGGCCACAAGTCCATGCAGTTTGTGCAATCGGGGGAAAAGAAATGGATCTTCCACGAAAGTCATGAAGTCCATTTTCTTTCCCTCTCACCCCGCAGTCCTCCCTCTGCTCACACACTCAGGGGTTGGGGCACGCCTACCTTCTTGCTTTTGTGGCAAAGGACACTCCAGAATCCCCCAGGGCAGCCTGGCTGAACTCCAGAGATGAGGAAGCGGTGAGTGACTGGGGCAGGGGTGGCCCACACCAGAGGGGCACGGCCTCAGGGGCGGAAGAGTTGGTTTTGGTGCCTGTATAAGAGTCTGTGTGCAAATGGGTTTGGAGGTGGAAGACAAGACGAAAGAAGGCCTGAGGAAGAGCAGAAACAAGGCCAGGCTGGTGTTAATAAACTCTGCTGGACACAACCCCAGCTAGATAACCTCTATGATTCCAATTCTAAAGTTCTAGGCTCTGGAAGGTGGCCTGGGTGGAAATGGAGGGAGAGGAAAGTCTCTGGAAGTAAAGGGCAAGTTCCTGGGATGAGGCATGGTAGTGGTAAAAGTCAGGGTCACTGCCTAGCCTTCCCCTGGAGAGGGGCCCTTTAGGCTACAGAGCGGAGGGCTTAAGGGAAAGCTGTGGATAGACAGGCTAGAAAAAAACCTGCATCCAAACGCCCAGATTTGTACATGTGAGTGTGGACAACAGAATCCTGATCTGTTCACGGTAACGTGTGGGGGAGGTGCAGAGACTCCAGTGTTCTCCCAGTCTTGTGCTGGGCAGAGAAAAGTGGAAGCAGTTGGTTGATATCCAGCCTTCTAGTTCTGAATCCTCTTTTGCGTGGCTGGTGAGGAGATGGGGGGAAGGGAGGGTGAGGAAGGGGGGTTTAGGGAAATCAGCAGTGGCTGAGCAATGGGGCTAGGGGCTCTAGCCGTGGTCAGTGTTGTGCACAAGTGGGATCCAGGAGTGGAATCTAGAGGCGGAAGCTGGCTCGGTGACAAAGATGGAAATACAGCAAGGAAACTCTCTGCCGGATTGAAAAGGGCACATGGCCTTTATATCTAGGAACGAGGCGAGGTTAGAACTGTGTTTCCCTTACTGCTGGCTAGTCAGTGCCTGTGTAAACAGGACCTGACACGTAGTAGGTACTCAACAGACAGTGCTCAACAAATGTTTCAGACCGTGCCTGCAGAAGACCTGCTCTTGGGGAGGCTGTGTATTTGCTGAATGAATGAATGAGTGAATGAATGATGAATGTGGGCAGAAGCCAAGAGAGAGGAAAACTGACCTCCATGGCATGAAAGAATGAGCGATTTCAGGAAGTGACAGGGTCTAAGGTGACCACGTGATTATGTCTTCAGGAGAACAGCAGCAGTGAAATACCCCTGGTTGCCCTCAACCTCCCAACCATTTTTCACATACCCATCCTCCGTCCCTAATCTTGGAACCCAACCTGGCAAGCTCTGGTAAAGGTCGTGATTAGAAGCATTTAGAGATAAAGGTTGAACAGAGATAATCAGTTCTCTGGGCCCAGGGAGGATGTAGATCTTGGCAAACTATGGGTAGACATGGGTCAACAGGGAGACCAGGCCACTGCTCATATCTTCCTGAATGAGACAATCAATTGGAAAGAAGATCAAAGGGAGGGGGCTGGTGGTATTTATCAGGCAATTGGGTAAGGAGCATGTACACAATTTAAGGAGTTCACCTCATTCTTTTTGAGAGCAGGGTAGAGAATAGGGCTAGGATTATTTGGGGCCAGGAGCATCTGTCTCCTGCTTAGTGCTTTGAAGTTGGTCCATTTCTAGAAAAAGTATGTGTGTGTGGGAGGGGAAGGGAGAGTGACATTTATCCCTCTGTTCAACCGAAAAGAAAAAAAAGAAAACAAAGACAAACCCCCCAAACCAGAGCCCACTCACAGAGGCTGAGTTTGCTAAAGCTAAACCAAATGTCCCCAGATCCCAGATGGAAACCCCTGCCCCAATCCACTTCACCTGGAGGCACCCACCATGAAATTGCACTTGGTGATTGTCTCAAAAATCTACTTGTACTATTCATCTCAGTCCATCTGTCCTGCCTGAATTCTTGCTCTACAAACTTGGCTCAATGTATAAAAATTCCCATTGAAAATAATGAGAATTCGGTATCAAAGTGAAGTCCTAGAAAGAGGTGGGAGTGTCGAGTGGGGTGGGGTGGGGTGGGGGAAGAGAAACCAAAAAAAAATTTCACACAGAAAGTGCAGAGAGGTGGAGAGAAGGCCGAGTGACCAGGCTTAGTCCCCGACATCCGTGTCTCGGTCCCCAATGAGCCAGAGGACATGGAAGCTGAGTGCTAGGAGCCCAGTGCCAAGCAGGTCCCCCAGGGCTGTCAAGTACGGGATGGAGAAGTTGTCCGGGTCCAGGCCCCGGCCCCACATCCAGTGCACCATCCAGTCTGCGATGTACAGGAGAATCAGCACCTGGAGAAACAGAAGGGCCCAGCCTGCAGCCATCCCCTCTCTCCAGGGGGAGACAGAGGCCATGCCATCAACCCATTCATTGCATCACAAGGCTTGACTATCCACAGTCCTTAAGCTGGGACAGCTCGTCTCTCTGCCCCAGCAACCCCTCTATGTTCCTTCACCCCACAGTGACCACCTTGAACAGATGACAGGAGTAATTCAAGTTCTTTGGGAAGGAAGAGGCCCCTACTCTGTGGAGTTTCCCACATCAGCATTACATTCTGCTCCCAAATTTACTAAACAAGAGGCTTCCTAATTGACATCCCACTGGTTGCAGGAATTCAGCCCTCTTGCCTCTAATTCTGGGTCATCCTATCCTCAGGTCACTCCAATTCTTGCCATGTTGGCCTCTTTGGGAGCCCAGCAGGGGGCTGGGGGTTGGAGTTTGCCTTTCATACAGGGATTTGTCCTCAGAGCAGAGTGGAATAAGGACGGCGTTTGAGGCTGCTGCCGGCACAGCTGTCTGAGTAACAGTTGATTATCCCAAGCTGCCTTCCTCCTGACCCTTCCCATTCTGCTGTTGTGGGCTCAGAGAATGCAAGTTTATTTTAACATTAGTCCTAGCAAAACAGAATTAAGAATGAGTCGGCTAAATACAAAGCAGACAGTGCATACCAATTCAAAAGACGTTTTGGATTATCTGCTGCTTTGATTTATCTGTGCCCTTGCTTTTCTTCCATTACTACAGAAAATTAAGAATGATCTAGATTAGAACCTTGCTAGTGGGCCCAGGAACGGTAGCATCAACAACAGCTGGGAGCTTCTGAAAAATGCAGCATCTCAGGCCTCACGCTGGATCTCCTAAATCGGAATCTGCATTTTAACAAGATTCACACGCACTTTTAAGCTGGTGATGAACTCGGTCTAAAATATTCTGGTGGAGTGGGCTGGCCTGCATCTTTGATATAGTCTGCATGATTCCTGACATTTGGGGATCCCCAAATGACTGCATCTGCGTGAGAATGAAACGGTTTCTAACGGTAAAGCTCCAACACAGTCATTTGGGAGGTTTTACTCCTGACTGTACTTTGTAAATACTGTGGTATGCAAATTCTGCCCTGAGGGGCTCAGATGCCGGAACCAGGGCCACTGGGGGATCCAGAAGCCAGAAGTGATACCTATTTTTAGGCAAACCTGGTTGCTCTCCTGTCTTCTCTCCAAGGAAGCCAGAGGTTACAGTTCTAGCACCTTCACGTTCCACCTTGCCCCACACACGGCTGCTTTGGACTCCTGTGGCCCTGGCCCCAGCCCTGGGTGAGGGCCAGCCCCCCATAACTTCACACCCTGGCCAGCAGCTGCAGAAGCATCCCAAATAAAGAGCGTGGCCAGAAGGACTTCGGGACGTGTCCCACGAAGGGAATGGCGACAGCTGTCCCCACATTCCAGCCTCCCCAGCAGGCCCTGGGACATATGGCTGGGAGGGGGCAGTGAGGGGATCAGGAAGAACCTTTAGAGGGGATCAAGTGCCATGCTCCGGCCCTGCACAGGCTAGAGAAGACAGTAGAGGTGAGAGTGTCCCCCAGCGTGTTCACAATGGGGAATGAAGCAGGGCCCATCCTTCCCGACGTGGCCAAGGGCTACCCTCCAGCCACAGACCCTCGGTACACACACCTTCCCTTTTCCCACCGAGTGTGCTTCACCCCAACTCACAATGGGACGTGGCAACTTGGGTAACTGCCGCGGGGAAACTGCATGTGGTTGGCCCAGCCCTTGCTAGGATGTCTTAACACACAACATTTCTAAAGTTGGGGATGAGGGGTTGGAGTTATGGATAAGGGCTTATCAATAGGGGACTGGTTAAATGAAACTATGGCACGTCTATGCAACAGGAGAGAATGCAGCCATAAAAATCAGGGTGTTCTGTTCTTCACATATGGGTGTGGAATGATCTCTAAGATAAATTGTTAAGTGAAAAAAGCAGGGTGTGGACAGCACTATAGTGTGCTACATGTGCATTTAAAAAAAAGGAGGAAAATAAGAAAAATATGTATGTTTGCTTGCATAAATATAGAATAAACTTGAAGGATACATAAGAAACAGATATAAACAACAAGGTCCTACTGTATAGCATAGGAAACTATATTCAGCATCTTGTAATAAACCATAATGGAAAAGAATATATATATTCTTATATATATATATTCTTATATATATATATTCTTATATATATATATTCTTATATATATATATTCTTATATATATATATTCATTCTTTTATATATATATGTGTGTATATATATATGTATATGTATATATAAAACTGAGTCACTTTGCTGTACACCAGAAACTAACACAACACTGTAAATCAACTATACTTCAAAAAAAAAAAAAAGAAACAGATAACACCAATGACCTGTGAGGAACAGAACTGGATGGCTGGAAAAAGCAGAGAAAAGACTTTTCACTGAGGTTTCACTATGAACCTTACAAATTTTTTGAACTATGTGACTGTTATTACCTATTCAAAAAGCAAATCTGTAGAAATTGAAAATGTGATACTAAGGGTGAGTTTGGTTATAAGGGGGTTGCATAAGGGAGGCTTGTGGTGATGGAACTGTTCTGTATCTCGACTGTGGTGGTGGTTGCATGAATGTACACGTGATAGAATTGCATAGAACCACACACACACACACACACACACACACACACACACACACACACGAGTGCATGTTAAAACTGGTGCAATCTGAATAGCGTTGTGCATTGTACCAACACTGATTTCCTGGTTTTGATGTTGTGCTATAATTATGCAAGATGTTACCACTGCAGGGAACTGGGTGATCGGTACATGGGATCTCTCTGCATTTTGGGGGGCAACTTCTTGAGAATATATAATTATTTCAGAACAAAAAGTTGAAAAAAAGGTAATAAAAAGCCAGGGAGAAAGTATCCTAGTATTACAGAATGGCAAGGTTGGATGGGATCCAACAGATTATCTAGTGCAGTGCTTTTGACACGTTTTCAAGCTGTGAAACCCTTTATTCAAATGAAATCTCCCAAGGAACCCCAGCATGTGAACAGAACCACATGGAGCTGTGTGGCCAGGCTAGAGGGGGTGGCACCTGCCTGAAGTCCACCACCTCTGGTCCACTCCTCTCAATTTACAAATGTATCACTGAGCCTCAGAGACGTAAAATGACTGAGCAAAAGTCACCCAGCATGTTAGTGACTTTGCTGGAACTACAGCCTGTTCTCCTGAGCCCCTGTCCAGTGTTTACCGGCCACACAGTCACAGAGAAAGAGTTGGAAGACTCTTTCTGGGCCAAGCCTGGACCTCCCCTCCCATCCATGCAGGGCAGCCCTGGTCCCCGCCCCCGTGCCCCTGCCGGTCCGTACCTGGAGCAGTGCAGCTGTCATGTAGAAGACGATGAAGATGAGTGTAAGAGTGGTGTGCCCGCCCTGCATACAGCTGATGGTGTAGAGGAACACCAGATGTCCTGGGACCACGAGGAGAAAGAGGACCCGGGCCGAGCGAGAATTCACATCTGGAACCAGGGGAGAGATGGTGTGAGGAGGAGGGGAGGAGGAGAACGGGCTCCAAGAGGCCTTTCAAAGTCAGGAGGTACCACGCTACACTCCAGGGCAGCAGACAGCTGACTATCTCTATGTCTCCATCCCATGGTCCCCAGCCCCCAGGGTGACCCAGGAAAGGACAGCCTTCCTGCCTGGGTTCTGCCCTCCAGAACAGCTGGTACATACAGCCCAACAGAGAAGGAGAACCTACATATGCAGGCCCCAGCTGTTTCTGAAGTGATGGAGTGAACCTAGGAGGTGGGGACTCTGGCATTACCGGGACTGAAGAAGGTGGTACAAGGGCTGGGGCAGCGGCGAGGGGCTTGCCCAGAGTTCTCCCCTGGCATTCCGTTCATGTGGAGGAAGGTGGAGATGCGGCTGGCCTGCACAGCCACCAGATTGCCCCCAACACCTGCGGAGACACATAAGACCTGAGACGTGGGGGTGGGGAGTGGGGAGGGCACGACCCATTCACCAGACCCCAGGAAAAGAGTGAGACACTAAGAAGGAAGACAAAGACACCCTTCCTTCCAGGGAGTCTTCCAGGCTCCTCCCATCCCCCATGCTATGGAAAGGTGGCAGTCCCACGTACTCCTAACACGGCTGAAAGTGCAGGAAGGGACACAGGTGGATCTGCAGACTCAGGGAGCCTGCCTTCTCCATCAATGCAGAGTGTACACCTGCGGTCAGACACAGCCGAGGGGACAAGGCCCTGCCTGGCTCAGCCCCTCTCCAAAGCTCTAGCGTGGACCCAGGCACGCAATGCTCATGCGCTGGTTCCAGTAACAGTTTCAAGTAGCAGTTCAAGTCGTGAACTATCTGAGCTGGACTCTCTTGCCTGCTAGAAGCCTGACTGATACAAAGCCCCCTAAATCCTCTGATCCCGCCCTCTTCTTTCCCCTAGGCAGCTAACGCCAATACCTCACCATTAATCACAGGTGTGAAGACAGCCATCCCTGCAAAGTTGGGGTCTGAGACAGTCTTGTCCAAGATGAGGCCTCCCACACTACACAGACACAAAGACAAGACACAAAGACCACTGAAGGCTTCTGTTCCGGACCTCGGGATGAGAGGTACAGGTCCATCTGGACGTGGGCAG
Source organism: Phocoena sinus (assembly GCF_008692025.1). Classification (NCBI taxonomy): domain Eukaryota; kingdom Metazoa; phylum Chordata; class Mammalia; order Artiodactyla; family Phocoenidae; genus Phocoena; species Phocoena sinus. The sequence continues at coordinate 151,802,075 of NC_045763.1, read as the reverse complement.
CAAGGTGGCTCCCAGGAGTCCCTTGTCCTTCCAGTCCTCGCCTCCCCTTGCCAGACCAGCTGATGCTCCTGACATACACACTGGCGCAGCACCCGGAGCAAGCTGGGGCAGGCAGCTGTCTCCTTTACCCACCTCCCAAGTTGGCTAGAGGAGCGGCCTGCTGTTCTGCCTGCTCAGTATGATTTCCCCTTCTGGTAACAGTGCTGGGCTTTTCCTCAGGGAACCACCTCTCTCAAACTCAGTCACTGTGGTTCGAGTGACACTGCTCCAATGATGGTGAGGCCCCAGGCCCATCCAATCAGAGCGGCACATCCCTAAGGCCACAGTGATTGGTTCGGGGATAGCCACATGACTGGATGACAGCCAATGACATTCTATAATGGGACCCTGCAGAATCGTTGAGAGAAAGAATCCCTGCTGGAATCAGTAAGCGTAAGGAAGTGCAAACCTGAAGCTGCAGGCCAACACAGAGAAAAGCAGAGCTGAGACATGGAGAATACTGGGGCCCTAATGATATCATTTATGTCCCTGAATCCAGCTGTGCCTCTTTAGTTCTCTAAGCCAGTGTGTTCTGCTTTCTAATGAAACCCATTTCAGATGGCTTCTGTCACTTGCACCGGAAGGACATGTGACTGATCCAGTGTTGAAGGCATTTCTAGGGTCTGTGCCGCACTTCCTCTTTCTGGGGCTTAAAAGTGAGTCTGTGGAAGGGAGGGGGAGGGGGAGGGTGGGCATCAAGAGCCCGAGCCTACCTGCTGATGGCCATGGCAATGATGACAGGCTCCCAGCCTGAGTACAACACCTCCCTTGTGGCTGGGCTCCGTCGAGCCAGCACCACCCAGACAGGCAGCAGGGCCACGAAGAAGGCACACACCAGGGGGTAGATATATTGCCAGACATCTAAGAGAGGCAGAGATGGGAGGGAGGTGAGCACTGCGGCTCCCTGCTCCCAGCCTCCCCCTGGCTCAGCCTGCAAATGCCCCAACTGATCAACAGTAACACCACACTAAATGCCAGTAAATGTATTACCTCATTTGATGCTCACTGTAAACCCGGGAGGTGGATGGGGCCAGCCTTTTCCATTTGTAGATAAGGAAGGTGAAACCATTTGTAGATAAGGTCACCAAGGTGAAACCTCCTCAGACATTGAACTTATTAGGGGCACAGACCAGATCCTAGGTTTCTTGCTTAGATTCCCCAGAAATCCCTATCTCCCCTCTTCTTCTTCATTTTGCAAGCAGATTCCAGCCTCTAGTTCCTTTCCTTTGCCCTTTCCCCCTTACCCCGCCAAGGTAAGTGAGAATATACAGCACCAAGCATATTTCTCAAATACTCTCACCCCTGCGCCTGCTGCCTGCATGAATGTGAGATAAGTACTTAGCCTCACCTCTCTAAGGCAGGGAGTTATTACAAACTGTGCTCCAACCAAATAGTTAAGAACATAGAAGAAATCCTTACACATGTGCAAGCCCACTACCATCTCTCCCAATCCCACCCAGGAGTCCACCCTGGTCACACCCTTGATTGCCTCAGCCTCACCCTGCTCCAGGTAGAGTCCCCAGCTGATGCCTGAGAGCAGTGCCAAGGTGATGAGGTCTCCCAGGCTGGCAGCAATGGGCGTGGCCACATTGTCTGGGTTGATTCCAATCTTGCGAGAGCCAATGATGACTCCAATCATGATCATGCCTGGGGAGGAAGGAGAGGGGCCAGGCAGGGTAAGAAGAGATAATGGGGTATCAACCAACAAAAAGAGAGACTGGAGGTTTAGTTGACACCCCTGGGGCAGCCCTTCCTACACCCCTGCCCCTCCCTTCCCTTCCTTACCCAGTACCAGGGAGGCAATGAAGGCCGTGGCCACGCTGCTGGCACAGAGCAGGAAGGCATGTGGGATACTGAAGTGGCCGTCAGGGATCCAGCCAAAGACAACGGCTGCGATGGACGCCAGGAAGCCCACCACCGTGGCCTGCACCTGAGGAGGGGAGTGGTAACTCGGAGAGCAGAGCGTGTCTTAGCTGAGGTCACTGAGCACTTAAAAGACCTCTTCCTGCCCTCAGCAGCCCCAGGAGGCAGGCGGGGCTGGTCTGTCCAGTCCTCCCAGGCTGGAATGATGTCTTTATTTATTTAGTTTCACACCAGACACAAGTACTGGGTAGTGCACCCTGCAGGAACCCAGGACATGTTACTGGCTGAATGAGTGTTCCTCTGGGGATTGGGGGAGGTTCAAAAGAGCCTGAGACTTCGGTCCAGACACAAGGCCTGGGACTCAACGGGGAAGACTCCCAGTTCAGAACCTGTGTGGCCTCATGGGGAGATGGGACAACAGCAGTCAAGGACCTGCAGCACTCCCGAGTCTCCTCCTGAGTCTGATCTGTGGGGACACAAGCCCTCTGCACCACCGGAAGCCAAGAACTGACAGTGGAGATACTGGGGTCCGCCCCATCTTGGCTGTTTTCCTGGGAAACCTGGTTACCTCCTGGAGTCCCTTCGGGAGAAGCCAGTTCAGCAGGATGCTGGAGCTTTACTCAGGAGTCGGCCGGGGCTGACTTAAGCCTTTCAAATTCCTGACCAGGGAGGAAGCTTAGCCCCGCCGTCTCTGGTCCCTGCTCTCTTACCTGGATGAGGGCCATATTCCCAGTGATCAACCGCCAGAGCTCCTTGGGTGTGTCCATGTGCCCGATGTTGGCCTGGGAGAGGGAGGACAAGGGTCTGGAGTTCCCTTGTCCAGAGCTGGAGCTCCCTGCAGGCTGGAAAAGGCCTGCAGCTCCATCCGTTAGGACCTTGCCTGGATCAGCAGGCAGTGCATGTGACCTAAGACTCTGGGACCAGGACATGACCCCCCAGGGAAAGTGAAGCAGGGTCGAGGGGCTGGGGTGAGAGGGAAGGAGCAAAAGAGCCTTCAGCTCCTGCCTCTGGCTAGGGTTGGGAAGGGGGCTCCCAAGGCAGCCTCCTCTTCTCCCCTCCTCTCAGGACGGCCACTGAGCAGAGGCCGATTCCATGCTCTGCCCTGCTCACCTGGGCAGCTCATTCCCACATGGGTTAAAATGGCCTGATCCTTCCCTGGCTCTGAAGCCAGCTTGCCATCTTAGGGGAGAAAGGTCAGCTGCTGGTGCAGGACGGAGGCCACGAGAATGTTTGGGGAGGAGTGAGGCGGCATGGGAATAGGCCAGGAGGGCAAGTTGGGGAGGGCTAGGCTGGCTGCCACTTCTCTCTGCTGCCTTCTCCAGGCTCATGGCCGTGCAGGGACACCCCTGTCACTTGGCTCCCCTGGCCTCCTGAGTTGTACTGCTTCCTGCCTCCCACCCCATGGGGCCTGTATCCGGTTCAGTCTCCGAACCATGACGGCCGATCTAAGAGTCTGGGGAGGTGGGAGTGATGAGCAGCCCCTCCTCATCTATTCCCTTACAGAAGAGCAGCCTGCCATGGGGGAAAGGGAATGGGGTTGGAGGGGGGCTGGGAAGGCCTGGCTCTGCTCCTGCCCAGCTGCAGAGTAGGGCTGGAGATCAGAGGAGGCCCCCATCTGTGCAGGTGGAGGCACCAGCATGATGCTTGCCTGTCAAAGCTGCACAAACAGTCACGAGGCGGGTTGCGAAGCAGGGGGTGGGGCAGGAGGCCAAGGATAGCTGGGACATCCAGAAACCGAGCCTGGGAACCACTCTGGGCAGGGAGCTCCTGCCCAGGGGCAGGACAACCGGCCTGGGGTCTCCCTACTCCTTTCCACCCCAGACCCACACTGCAGACCTGGACAGTTGAGAAAGGCCTGTGGTGATCTCCTAGTCAGGCTCTGTGCTGCCCCCGAGTCCTCTGTGTGTCCCATTCCTCCCAGCCAGGACACTCACTGCGGTGGAAAGCCTTGATGCCAGGGTCATTTCCAGGTTCCCCTTAAGCCCCAGCAGTGCAGGCACCAGGATGAAGACCTCTGTCACTTTCTGGAAGACTTCCCAGTGCTGCAAGGCGAAAACAGAACCCAGGCATTTCAGGGCCCCAAAGGGCTGGCATCGAGGTTGAACGTGAAACTGAGTCCTCCTAAAAGTGAGTTCCTGTTCCAAGGTTATGATTAATGTCTTTATCCAAAACTTTAATCCCTTTCTTGTCCCTTCTGACCTCAATCCTGTGCTAACTGAACACCAATCAGCCAGAGTCAGGTGACTAAGATTTCTGAGGTCAATCATAACATCATTAACGTACACACTCAGGCTGTTTCTCTAGGTCAAAATGAGCTAACAGACCCTTGGGTCATGGACCACCAGACCATAGACTCTTAAACTCTGAGTCCCAAAACTACAATTAAGAAATGTCACAAGACGATGATTAACCCCAGCTTCTTTGTTCTTCCCCTTTAAATCCCCCTCACTCAGAGACCAAGTGGGAGTGGATCTGAGGCTTGTCTCCCACTCCCTTGCTTGGTGCCCTGCAGTAAGCCCTTACTTTGCTGCGAACCTGCTGTCAGAGTTTGGCTTTCTGTGCTGTGGGTACAGGAGCCCTTGTTCGGTTACAACTGGATAGTCTGGGAGCAGGGGCTTGAGGAGAAAATGGAATCAGCAGGGAGTGAGCACGTCAGACGCCTTTCCTCCAGGAACCCTGGAAGCAAACCAAGTCCGTGGTACTCCAAACAACAAAGCCCCCCCTCCTGCCACCCAGAACAGGGGAGACGTGGAGGGTCCCTTCCAGTCAGGAGGCCCTAGTCCGTCTCTGCTTCTTCTGCCTGCTTTGTGGAGCTGGGGGAGAAGACGGCAGGGACCCACACAGCTGAGTCACCCCGGGCTGGCTTATACTCCAGAACTCCTTTGCGATCCCCCTTCCAATTGTCTTCAGTCTGGTTTCTCTGTGGCCTCAGCCTTGAGCGGTGTTGTCTCAGCTGTTGAGCACTGGACTCCATGGGGCTGGGGTTGAGGAGATTAGAGAGTTTGTTTGGTTTCTATCTATCTCCAAGGGCTTTGTGCCTCAGCCACAGCAGCTCTCCTTTAGAACAGGCTCTGAATTAACACCGTGGCCCCCAAACCTCAGAGTGTTGGTCTGCAAGAGGTTTTTCATTCCTCCTCTGCATTCTCTCACCCTACAGACCTGCCCCAATCTCTCAGTCAGGAAAGGTAAGTGTACCCCTGCAAGGAAGAGCACTGGACTGGGAGTCAGGAGACAGGGATTCCAGCCCTGAGACCATCAGGCCTGGCTCTCCTACCTATTTCTTCAGCTAACATCTTTTAAGTCTGCACCACGTGCCAGCCTAAGGCTCTATGTGCATTTTCTCATTATAGCCTATCAACAACCCAGTGAGGTAGGAGCTATTATTATCCCACATTGTGAATGAGGAAACTGAGGTTCAGAGAGCACTGCACTCCTTAGTGCTAAGTAGGAAAAATGTAGGAGCCAGGATTGGTTATTTGAAAGCTACTTTAGTTGCAGTTGAAACTGAAGACTTGCAAAAAAGGCTGGGACTGGGTTGCCCCAGGGCAATGTGGATTCCTTTCCCCGGGCCTTTAACTGTTTTAAGCATGGAAAGCCTTCAGGTTTGGAGAGGGGAGGGGTCAGGAGGCCAGACAGAGGTATGCAGGCTGATCAGAGCATCAAGGTCAGGAGGCAAAGTGCTCTAATGAGCAAAGGCACTGGACTGAGAGTCGTGGGTCTCCCACAAGAGACCACAAGGATAGGCCTCATGCTGTGTCCCCAACATCCTCCCACAGAGACCAGCAGGGGTACCTTCGACAAGTTATAAGGGCCTTGAGCTCTTGACTATAAAAGGTACACTTCAGGGACCAGATCAGATGGTCCCTAAAGGCAATTCCAGCACTGACAACTCTATAGTTAATGATGAGCAAGGCTGCAAATCAAACGCACAATGAGATATCACCTCATACTCATTAGGATGGCAACGATTAAAAAACAAAACAAAATAGAAAATAACAAGTGTTGGTGAGGATGTGGAGAAACTGGAACACTTGTGCACTGTCGATGGAATGTAAAATTGTACAACCACTATGGAAAACAATATGGCAGTTCCTTAAAAAATTAAGGAGAGAACTACTATACAATCCAGCGATCTCACGTCTGGTATATACCCAAAATAACTTAAAGCAGGGTCTCGAAGAGATATTTGCACATCCATGTTCATAGCAATATTATTCACAATAGCCAAGAGGTAGAAGCAACCCAAGTGTCCACTGACAGATGAATGAATAAACAAAACATGGTCTATACATACAAGGGAATATTATTCAGCCCTAAAAGGAAGGAAATCCTGTTACACGCAACAACATGGATGAACCTTAAGGACATTATATTGGGCTTCCCTGGTGGCGCAGTGGTTGAGAGTCCGCCTGCCGATGCAGGGGTGCCCCGGTCCTGGAAGATCCCACGTGCCGCGGAGCGGCTGGGCCCGTGAGCCATGGCCGCTGAGCCTGCGCGTCCGGAGCCTGCGCTCCGCGACGGGAGAGGCCACAACAGTGAGAGGCCCGCGAACAGCAAAAAAAAAAAAAAGGGCATTATATTAAGTGAAATAAGCCAGTCACAAAAAGACAAATATTATATGATTCCACTTATATGAGGCATCTAAAGTATTCAAATTCCTAGAAATAGAAGCAGCATGGTCGTTACCAGGGGCTAGGAGGAGGGGGAAAAAGGAAGTTCATGTTTGTTTAATGGGTGTAGAGTTTCAGTTTTGCAAGATAAAAAAGTTCTGGAGATCTGTTTTACAACAATGTGAACATACTTCACAGCACTGAACTATACATTAAAAATGGTTAAGATGATAAATTTTATGTGTTTGTTACCACAGTTAAAAAAAAAAGAGGAGCACGGAAATCAGAGGGGGCTAAGGCCAGGATTAGAGTCCAGGGGAGGCTGGACACTGGGGAGTCCTATAAAGGCAAGGACCTCTCTTTTCCTGTTAGAGTTCTTTTTGTGGGTGTGTGTGGGGTGTTGATGGCAGGGGGAGTCCCTATCAGGACCCAGGGGAAGGGCTCATCTCGCTAGGGCTGGAGCGTATCTGTACCTGAGCTCCTGGCCTAGCTCCTCACTGGTGGAAGGCGCAGGACTTTTTTAGGGAAGGCTCTTCTTTCTGAAAACTAAGGATGGGAAAGAAACCGCCTGTCCCCCAGCCACAGTTGCTGAGCTTTCAGGCACCCACAGGAAGAGCCAGGAGGGATGCAAATCCCTTTTCATCCCTGGGCCCCCAAAGAGAAGGCAGCCCCAGTGAGCCCCGTCTACGCTGGAGGAACTCGGGGACTGTTGTTCTTGGACAAGGCCAGCACATAGCTCTGGGGCGCCAGCTCCCAGCAGGCAAGGCCGTGCTCAGCTCTACCTCCTCCTCCCTCACCTCAACTGGACACGCAGCTCCAGAGACGAAGAATTCTCTCTGCTCCCCTCCCCGCCCCTCATAAGGGTGGCTGACCTATAAGGGTGGTTTGGAAGCTCCGCTCAAGAGCCCAGCCTCGTATCCCCTCCTCACTGCATAACACCTACCCCTCCCAGCTTCCAAGCCGCAGGCTCTGTGAAAAGCTTTGATCTCCAGGTAGGCGAATGTAAAATATATGTACTTATTGGCAGAGTGAAGGAGCACGGAAAGAAATACTCCAAGTGTATGCCAGCAATATTTTCTGAATTGTTTGTAAGGTATATTGTTTGTCTTTACGATTAAGAAAAAAAATGTATGAAGCTCAGCTAAGCCCCTCCAGCTGCCTCTATAAATACTCCCAAATCCCTGCATCTCCCAGCTCACAGGCACCCTCTCCTTCAACTACACAAGGACCTAGAAGGGATAGGGTTTTAGCAGCGATAAGATTCGGGACAGACAGGAAAGGAGAACCAGCGGCTGCAATGACAGCCCTATGCAGAAGTCTTCCCGGCCAGCCAGGATACAGCCCGGAACCTCACACCCCCTGTGCCCCTACCCAGCAACGCCCTGAGTTGGCACTCGGGTCAAAGTAGCCAATGCCTACACACATACTTTCTTCACCCACCAAAGCCTCTCAAAGACACAGCTCAGGCAGGGGAGCCTCTGATATGTATGTACACACACACACACACACACACACACACACACACACACACACACACACACGGCTCTGAGAGAGCCCAGGAAGCAGGCTGCCCTGAGGTGAGGAGTGGGTAGAATGGGCAGGGGCCCGACAGTGTCTCTCCTTCCTCCTTTGGCCTAATTCAGGCCCATCCTGTTCATCCTGGCTGGAAGTGCCTGCCCCGGAGGTCAAACCGGTCAGCCAAGCCTTCACCCACACCTTCCTGCTCTGCTGGGGATGGAAAAGGGCACGTTCCAGGAAGCACTTGGAGGGAAGTGGGGACAGAACACATCGACACTGCTTCTCAGAAATGCAGCTCTTCTTCCCTTTCCTTCTCTGTCCATGGATACAGGGGAGTGAGGGCTCACTGGGCCCTGATATTTTGGGGCTCAGGGATGAGACAGTTCCCTTCACACTTAGAAATAATCCCAATTCAGAACAATCACCCTAAGTCTCACACCTCAGTGGCCCTGCTGCTACTTCATCCTGATACTTCCATCTTGCCTCTTCCATCCCTCACCTCTTCTGGCCTCAAAGACAGACCCCTGCCTGCCTCTGAGTGCTCTGCCCTGAGCCTTCCCCTCCAGGGAGACAGCAGCAGGGAAGAAAGTCACAGCTTGGAAAAGCTGGAGTCAAGGACATGAAGACTAAGATCCCTAGCAGCTCTGAGAACCAGGCTGTGGGAGAACCTGGGAAGGTGGGCTGGAGTTACCTTTCAGGGTGAGGAATAAGTCAAGCTCAGATTAGAGTAAACCCAACCTTCACCTGAGGCTTTCCCCCGCCACCTGCAGACATCCTCTAGGTGTCCAAGGAGAAGGGCCTCAGGGCAGCACCCGGGTACAGAGGGCTGTACAAAGTGTGATAAAATGGGTGGACATGTGGAACCTGAGTGTCCTAGCGAGGAATGCCAGCAGCCACGGGGGCAGGCCAGCCATGAGAGGAACGCTTCTTTCCCACTCCACTTCCCTAAGCCCATGCTTGCCATCCACTTTCATCTTTGTAGACTCTTCTGTATACACAGCAGGGAAGAAAAGCGAGAGGAGGAGGTATTTTGGGGAGGGGGTGTCTCCTTTCCTTGGGATCCTCAGCAAGTGAGGAGTGAGTCAGGATAAGGAGCTGGGAGTCTCACCTGTTTTAACACAGCTGGGTATTCCAGTGAAGGTTGGCACACCACCTCCTGCCACCCCCATCCCTCAAAAGGCTGACAGAAGAGGGGAGTGAGATGCTCTGCAGCCGCCTAGGACCAAACCAGGAGGTGGGGCAGGGCATCTGCAGCATGGAGGCTCCCAGATCCCAACCCCCTTCAATTCCAACACTGGGCCCAGTCCTGCTTTCCTTCCCAAATGCTATGGGAACTTTCAGCCACGGTGGGGAAGTTGCAGCAGACTGCAGTCCACTTAAACCTTTCCTACTTTTGGCCAGTACGCCAGCCCCTTATCTCACTGCAGAGGCTGGTTCTACAGGCTGAGTGGTGAGGAGGGCAGATAAGAGGAGAGAGAAATGGGCCTGGGGAAGAGACTGGGGCTTCTGCAGCAGTGGGGAAAAAAGGGGGGTGCCCTGGACCAAGGAGACATCTGTACCAACACGGCCTTCTGCTCAGCTGCTCTGAGACACTGGGGACACTCTACGGCCAGCTCCTCCTGATGGCCCCAGCCTCTTAGGGCCCCAGATTCTGTCCCACTGAAGGTCATCTTAGCTTGTGAAGGGGGAATGCGGTGTGAATCCTTAGAAATTGTCCTGCTTTTCCCGAATCCGAGATTGTCAGACACCGCTTTTGCCCCCTTAGATATGGAATAAGAATCTCCCTGTGGTCCCTGATCTTTCTGCTCCCACCCCTGCCATGATATAACTGCAGCCATCTGCAGGGCCTGCTCCAGACCAGCTGTGGCAGGAGGCTGGGGGGACGGGGACAAGAACAAACCAGCCATTGTCATCCATACCAACTGGACCTTAGCTTTGGGGTGGGCCTAGGTGCCACACTGAGGGCGAATGTTGGCCCTCTGTGGGCACACTGGTCAGGCTCCAAAGATTCCCTACCTGGGTTTCTCAATGTCTCAGGACCATGGGTGAGGGGTGGAGGTGGGCAAGGGTCAGAAGTCTTTTCAGTGTGTGAGATGGGGGGAGGGAGGGGCCCTCTAAGAACTTTTGTGCTTTGCTCATTTTAGAATGTAACTCCAGCTGTTCCCGATTCCAGTCTACGCTGTTCTTCGGGGAAAGACAAAGAGAGCAGACCCCTCCCAGAGTCTTTAACCAACTGGCGAACCACAGCCACGGTGAAGGCCATAGAGGTTAATGGCATAGGTTCTGAGTCAGATGACCAGGGACAAGTTACCTAATCCCTCTGAGCCACAGGTTCCCTATCTACACAATGGAGATGGTTATGGTTCCTACCTCATGGGCCCACAGAAGAGGCCAACAGATGCTCCCCACTACCGTTCTTACTATCCAGAAAAGAAAACAACCCCTTTCCAGGTCACCACCAGATCCTGGTTCTATACCCTTTGGAGGCACCAAACCAGAACTGGAAAACTCTTAGAATGAAAACCAAGGCCACAGGAAAGGGATGGAAGAGGTGGAGAACTGCTACCCTGGTCTCATTTCTCCTCCTCCCATTACCTCCACTCGCTGCCCTAGAGGGAGCAGCTACCAGGGGGAGGAATCCAAAGCCCGCCTTCCTAGCTTCTGACATGAGGAACAATCCCCCAGATAACAGGTTAGGGGAGAGAGCAGGAATGACATAAATGTCATCCTCATTAGCAACCAAAGCTGCAGTGTTCTCCCAAGGACTCAAGCCAAAGTGGTCCAGGTAGACACCATTGAAAGAACCACCTAGAACCAACCACGCTGTTTCCTGGGACAAGGGCCTGGTGAGACTTGCCAGCAGGAGTCTTTGTATTACCACATGCATCGTTGGTAGGGTTGGATGGGAAAAGGGGAGGGGATGCTGAACTCCATGTCTTCCTGAGAGATTCCATGAGAGATTATATTTTGTCCCCATATATGTCACACAATTAGCACTTCTATGTCTCATCACACCAACACCGCCCCCACCCCCGCAAATCATGTATCAGACAGCATGTGCCCACCCCCGATCCCCAGCAAGATCCTGCCAAGGTTACAGGCAGACAAGCAACACAAAATGCCTTTAAGAACCTTCCCACTTAATTTGAGACCCTCTTGGCAGCTGGACAAATTCCTGCCCAGCAGGGGGATGAAGGGGAGACTTGAAACTGAGCTTTCTCCTGTGGGTATCCTTGAAACCCCAAAGTAAAGGGAAAAGAAAGTATAAAGAGGAGACCTATCTAAATGTCTCCTACTGAGCTGGGCTCAGCAGAAATGCCCAGGAGGGATGGCAGGTAACAACCCTATTCCATCTCTCCTCTTCCAAGCCTGAGCTCTGGAACCAATTCTGCTTCTGTTAAGCAATACTGCCCTGACCACCTCCCTGGGACTACTGAGCTTCCTCAAGGCTTCTGTAGAAAGTAACTAGACGAAGAAGAAGCCAAGGACATGATCCAAAGGGAAAAGTACTCCAGGAAACAGCAGCTGCTTCTGACAGGGAGGTGGAAGAAAAGCTCCAAGAGACAGTTTCCCAGGAGGAAAAGGTGGCTCCGGGCTCAGGGTCAAGAGCTGCCCTCCCCAGGTCCTACCTGTACGATGTCCAGCACCATGCCGGCAGCCACAGTCCCAAAGCCTGCCAGAAGGAAGGGAAACAGCACTTGCAGCCCGATGGAAAAGGAGGTCTCCTTGAGCGGGGAGGGTGGTGCGGGGCCACGGTCTGTGCTGACGTCGTCACTTTCATTGCTCTGGCTCCCGTTCTCCAGCAGGGCATCCTCCTCCCGAACCCCCTTGGCGTTGGCGCGAGACTCAATCACCACCACCTCTACCCCAGCCCCATCAGGCCCCAGGAACTCTGAGGTCCCGGCCAAGGGCTCTCGCCCGGGGCCATCTGAAGGGCAGGGTGAGGCAGTAGGGCCAGTCCCGTTCAGCTGGTGGACGTCCTTCGGCTCCGGCTTAGAGGACATGACGGGAAGGGAGGAGGAGAAGGGGGGAACTCTTCTCTCTTTGTTTGCTTTCTCTCCCTTTCTAACTCTGGAAAGAACTTAGTCTTGGGGTGAACCCAGGCTTGGTCGCCGCGGGACCTCTTCCCACGGCTCTCCGCTCCTATCAGGTGCTGCAAAAACTGATCCACCAACAGGCAGCCCCATCAAGCACTGAAGCCACGAGCTGGAGGGGAGCAAGAAACTCCTCACCAGACTGCAGCCGGCCACTAGGGGTGCAGAAGCCTGACCCAGCTGGCCAGCGCTGTGCTTGGGGGAAGCTTCTCTGGCCTCTCAACTTCTTTGGTTCTCAGTGCAGGCTTCTCAGAGCAAGGGCCATCCAGAGTAGAAGAGCCCAGCTAAGTCTGGGGTGCCCTCTGAGGTAGCCCTTCTTTCATTAAAGTAGCTTGAGTTGAGATCTTTCAGAAGGCAGCCTCGGCCTGGGGCTGTGGCTCCTTCCCCCGCCTCTGGTTGGGCTCCTTCAGCTTCCCACAGCTCCTTGGGCTCTGCTGGTCCCAGGGCACTGTCTGCTGTCTCTCTCCTTTTTTCCAGGGATGTCCTTCCTTCCTGGGAAGACCTTGCGCCTTCCCAAATCCCTGGTCCTTAAAGTCACAAGAATCTGTATGGAACACCTTATGTATGAAGAAAGAAGACAAGAAAAAGAGAATGTTACGATACAGCAAAGGACAGCTCCTACTGGGAGAATCCTCCCACAAGGCAGGCATAAAGAGTTTGCTATTTGCCTTCCTTTTTTTCATTAAATCACCCATTCCTGCCCTGTGACATCTAGATGCCCAGAGGGCACTATGCCTGCTATGTTCCCAACAGGCAACCCACTGCCTCACAGGGACCACCACGGTGGTCAACAGCAATGAGATGTGGCCAGCCTGGGATTAGGGAGATGCTGCGCAGGAGACCCTGGCATTGCCTTCTCAGTGACCGGGGATGGGAAGGGATGTCCTGGGGGAGATCCCTTCTTGAATGCCCATTAAGAACCCAAGATTATTAAGGTGTGGTCTCCCAGTGGGGTCAGTTACAAATTCAGTCACAAGCTCCCTGTAGCCACCCTGCTGTTGAAAGTGATTGTTTATAGCCACACAGGGCAAATAAGCAGGGAGAATTTGATCACTGAGTGAAGGTCCCCCGACCCCTAACAGCCCCAGCCCCTGAGGAAAAAAAAACAACAACTGGGAGGACTTCCTGGGCAATGGGGCAAGGCTGCCAGACCAAGGCCAAGAGCCAGAGGCCTACCCACTCCTGCCCTTGAGAGTCAACAGTGTTACAGAAAGCTCAGACACTGACTTGGATCCAGGCCTCTGTTCCTACTTCTCTCCCCCTGCTCTTGGCCTTGTGAGCTTGTCAGATAGGACAAAGGTGTTATCTCAGTTTGAAGGGAAAGACGGTAAAACTACTGGTTATTATGCACACATTTCAGTTCTCTAGGTTCACCCTGTTCCCCAGGGTTATTGAGAGTTGGATATAATGTAATTCTCAAAAAACAAAAAACAAAAGCACCATCCAAATAAATAAGTAAATAAAACAAAGCAAAATGAAAAGCAAAGCAGCATAAGCCAAAATGCACTTGCTCCCAAATGCATGTCTCTCTAGCTGTAATGGCCCCACTTTTCTTGCCTAAAGGAATCCCCAGGCCTTGATCCCACCCTATTCCAGCTCACCAGAATAGCTCTCCAAGTAAAAAATAAATTTAAAGAGAATTTCCCTAGGAAAGATGAATAGGTCCTTAAGTATTCCAAACACACACAATTAGTCAACTCCTGTTTGGGAAAGGGTGGATCAAACTCCAGTAACTGGCCCATGGGAACTGTTTTCTCTTTCTAGTCACTCACGTCACCAGGACTCCCTTTTCCAGTCTCCTGAAACACTGTCCTGTGGTTCTTTCAAAAACCCTCACTAGAGATCCAGGAGGAAACCTCTGAGCAAGAGAGTCCACTGCCCCTTGCCAGAAAAGTTTCTGAGTCCGCTAAAACTTGACCCTCCCTCCTCCTCCCGTCTTCCTGGCAGGTCACCTAACCTGGAAGGGGGGCTCGAAGGAAGAGAAGCCAGTCCCTCACCCCACTCCTTCCAGTAACGAAGACTTCAGATGGGCCTAAGGCCATGGGATGAAAGAAGCAAAAGTGACCCAGGATGCCCTGAGGAGGGGACAAAAAAGACCGTCTTAGTATCCCCAAACCCCGGGAGGGAGAGGTATCTGGGTGGCCCTCCCGCCTCTCCCCGATTCAGACTCTGCAAATGCGCTGCGCTCCAGGTCTCCCGCCCTCGCCACCCACCCTCTAGACCCAACAGGACTGACCTGCCCCTCGCTGGGAAGGAAGGGGGGCGCCTGGCGTGTGGCAGCAGGGACCCGTGGTCTTGGGGGGTGCAGGGATCCCCCTCTTCTCATCACTCCTCCTCGGCAGTCCTCCTCGGCCTCCGGCGTGCCCCCCACACCCCCAGCCAAGGCGAGCGTCCAGCCGCGACACCCGGCTCGCTACATTTCGCCTCTGCGTTACTGCGAGGCCGCCGCTCCGCTTCCACGAAGGGGAGGTGGTCAGGGAGGGAGTGCAGGATATACCGCCTTGCTCCCGGGCGGGGGCTGGGGGACCCGGACGGGGGACCGTGGGGCCGAGCTCACTCGCCCCCAATCGCTTCTTGCCCGGGGACTTGGGCCCGACTGGTTGGCTGCTGGGGGCAAACGTGATCTGGGGCAGACTGGGTGGCACCCCCCCCCATCAAAAATAGATTCTGGATGGACAACTGCAGCAGCCAATAGGGGGCGGGGGAGGGGGCGGGCTCAGACTCGGCCTGGCCCCTTTCCTTCGCTTCGAGCCGCGGAGGCGGGGCGCCAGCAAAACGCAGTGCGAGGAGTGACCGGAGCCAGAGGCTGGCTCGCGGGTCCCAGCGCCCATCCGCCGGCTGCTTGAGGTTCCCGCTCCAGGCGCCTTGCCACCTCCCTCGGGCCCGCCCCGCCGCGCTGGGACCTTTCCTCGCTCTTTAAAGCCGTGTGCGCCTGTGCACGTCTATCCCTGCATCTTGAATGTTTCCTTGAGCCGGGGAGACTGGGAAACCTCCCCGTGAAGCCAGCCATCTCTGACCTCCGGGCCTCAAGCAGCCATCCCCGTGCTCTTAACCCCGCGCTTGGTTCCCGGAGAGAACCGTCCCTACCTTGTTCTCGGACACAGCTCCTCTCCTGCTGGCTAGTCTCCTCGCGCTTCCGCCAGAATCCGCATTCCTCCAAGCGCGTGGCTCAGCCTGATAGAACCGGCCTTAATAAAGTCCCAGCCTTGAAAGGGGCGGGAAGAGGGGTCAGACTCACCGCTGTGGTCCCACACGCAGCAACTGAGGTAGGGGCGGGGGGGGGGGGGGTAGCCTGGCTTCCTCTGATCCACTGATCCTGGTGGCAGCATGGGAAGAGATGTCTCCGTCCCTGCCTAAACGAAGTCCAACTTTCCCTGACGCACCTTATGGGATCAAAGAGGGGTGTTCCCATTTCGCCGTTTGCCACTTCCTCCCTGGGGTATCTCTACCTCTCTGACGCAATTTCAGTACAGGTTCTTTTGGGGATGTTTTTGTGCAGGGGGTGTGACCTCCCCCATAAAGGAACCGCCTCCCCCATAAAGGAACCGCCACCCCCAGGTTTTCCCCTCTTGTCAGTGGAACCTGTGACCAGTGGTTCCTTCCTGTCATTTTCCTCCCGGAAAGTGGCTAAGGGGTGCATTCGAGCATGACTCTAGACCCCTGGATGGGTTTTGGAGTAGAGGAGTGCCTGGGGAGAGAACACAGTGCTGGGTATGAAGCTTTTGGCTGCGCCTTCCTCTTTCCGAAGTACACGCACCCCCCCAGCACACACAGCAACAGGGGCAGGTGATTCCCTTGGGCAAGGATGGCAAACGTGTACAACCTAGCTCCTCACCTCCCACTCTAGTCCTCAGGATTATTCCAGCTTAGCTGCTGGGAATTTGCATCAAGGGCCTGAAGTCTCACAGCACCTAGTAGAGAAAATGTCAGTGTCAAAACTGGGGTTCTAATTTTGGCTACAAACACTGAGTCTCTCCGCCTGGAGACAGAAGTAACTGCTAGACTAGGAAACATTGGGTTTCTTCCAAAGGATCAGTTTTTCAATAGGTGGTGTAGGGATGGGTGGGGAATTAAGGTTGATGTATCTGGAGAGTTTTCAGTCAGGGGCTGGAAACAATTCCTGCTCCATTCAACAGTCTTCCCTGCTCCCTTTTCATCTTGCCGCAGCTAATCCACCTGTATGTAAAATCTTGATCTGCCTTCTATTCCCTTCCCACCTCCTTGTTTTTTTTATCCCCCTGAAACAGTTCCCCCTTTCCTGTGAGTTTTTTTTTAATTGAAGTATACCAGACCTATGGGAAAGTGCACAAATCCTAAGTGTACAGGTCAACAAATTACGACACAGTGAACATACCTGTATAATGGCCACCCAGATCAGGAATTCGACCATTACCGGCACCCCCAAAGCCCCTCTGCATGTCTCCTCCCAGTCACTATGCCACCTTCCTTCCCAAATTAACCTCTATCTAATCCCATATGTTAGTTGTATCCGCTTTTGAACTTCATATAAATGAAACCATTCAGTTGGTACTATTTTTTAAATTAATTATTTTTGGCTGCGTTGGGTCCTCGTTGCTGCACACGGGCTTTCTCTAGTTGCGGTGAGCGGGGGCTGCTCTTCGTTGCGGTGCACGGGCTTCTCATTGCGGTGGCTTCTCTTGTTGCGGAGCACGGGCTCTAGGTGCACGAGCTTCAGTAGTTGTGGCATGCGGGCTCAGTAGTTGTGGCATGCGGGCTCAGTAGTTGTGGCTCACAGGCTCTAGAGCGCAGGCTCAGTAGTTGTGGCACACGGGCTTGGTTGCTCCGCATGTGGGATGTGGGATCTTCCCAGACCACGGCTCGAACCCGTGTCTCCTGCATTGGCAGGCGGATTCTTAACCACTGCGCCACCAGGGAAGTCCCTCAGTTGGTACTATTTTGTGTCTGGCTTCTCTCACTCAGTGTGTTTGTGAAATTCATGCATATTGTTGTGGTAGCAGTAGCTCATTTATTTTCATTGCTGTATGGTATGCCGTTGCAGATGTTGATGAAAAAATTAATCAATAGTCAATCTAAGAAAGAAATAGAAAATTTTATTCGAGACAACCTGAGGATTATAACTCAGGAGACAGTTTTTCAGAAACCTCTGAGGACTGTTCTGCCCATTAAAGGTCAAAGCACAGTTACATACGTTTTTGAGACAAAGGTTTATACACCAAATGACATATTGACAGTTTACGCAATCCAGATCTGCAGTATAAAGCAGTGGGTCATCATGACCCCTTACAAGATTGAGAAGGAACGTTATCTCCTAAGGAGGTCTGGTTAATACAGATGCACAATACACACTAAAGGGGAAGGAGGAGGCCCAAATGGGAGAGAAAACTTTTTTGTTTAAATTTTTCCTGTCTTGGAATAAAATATGAATTCTATTTCGTCACCATTAAATGCATATACCAAAATTTATTTTTCTATTATTCTGGTGGACATTTGGGCTGTTCTCAGTTTGGGATTGTTATCAATCATGCTGCTGTAACAGTTTTGTTTCTGTCCTTTGGTACACTTATGTTTCTATTTCTGTTGGATATATACCTAGGAACAGACTTCTAAACATAGGCTATGTTTATATGTTTAGTGTCAATAAATGCTACTAAATAAATTTCCAAAGTGCTCATGTTAGTTTACACTCCTGCTGGCAGTGTCTTAGAATTCCAGTTGCTCCACATCATCATCAACACTTTGTACTGTCGATCTATAAAGATTTAAAAATGTTAGCCATTCTGCTGGGTGGTATCTCATTGTGGTTCAGATTTGCATTTCCTTGGTAACCAGTGAGATTAAGCACCTTTTCATATATTTATTTACTATTTGGATATCTGTTCAAGTACTTTGTCCATTTCTTTGTCCACTTTCTATTAGGCTTTCTGTCTTATTGCTTTATAGGATTTTAAAAAAAATTAAATTATTTTATTTATTGATTTTTGGCTGTGTTGGGGCTTCGTTGCTGTGCGCAGGCTTTCTCTAGTTGCGGCGAGCCAGGGCTACTCTTCGTTGCGGTGTGTGGGCTTCTCATTGCGGTGGCTTCTCTTGTTGCGGAGCATGGGCTCTAGGCGCATGGGCTTCAGTAGTTGTGGCTCAGGGGCTCTAGAGCACAGGCTCAGTAGCTGTGGCACATGGGCTTAGTTGCTCCGCGGCATGTGGGATCTTCTCGGACCAGGGCTCGAACCCATGTCCCCTGCATTGGCAGGCGGATTCTTAACCACTGCGCCACCAGGGAAGCCCTATAGGATTTCTTTATACATTTCAGATATGAGTTCTTTGTTGGTTACGGGTACTGCAGATATTTCTATGAGTATATAAATACAGAAGGCCCCAGTTTTGGGGTCTTCCAAAGCCTCAGGGCCACTGGGACAAGACTATATTTTGATCACTAGTGTACTCCCAGCTCCTAGCACTTAGTAGGTACTAAATAAATATGTGACATGAATGATGGATGAGATGGATGAGACTCATTCAGGTAGTCTGCCCTGTGTTGCGCTGATTCCTAGGGCCAAACACTGAAAGGGGATAGAGGGAGCAGATTTCCTTCCAGCCCAGCCAGCTGTGACCTTGGGAAGGGGAAGACACCCAGCCCTTCCCTACTGAAAAAAGCAGAAATAGCTACAGTCTGTGAAGAGAGAAGCAGGGATGTAGGGAGCAGAGGGCACAGTTGAAAAGACAGGAACTACAAGCAGGTAGCAAGCCAGCCAGATACTTCAGAAGGAGAGACTCGGAGGTGGAGGGGGTGGTGGTGTCAAGGAGACAGTAAGGGTCTCTGAGCATCACAGTGGACCTTTGTATGACAAGAGCCTCCAAGGTCACGCAGGCGCTACTCCTGCTTACTCTTGTTTTTCTTTTGGCCGAGCCGCTCGGCATGCAGGATCTTAGTTCCCCCACCAGGGATTGAACTGGGGTCCCCGGCAGTGAAAGCATTGAGTCCTAACTACTGGACTGCCAGGGAATTCCCTCCTGCTTACTCTTTTTTTTAGATATCTCTATTGGGGTATAATTGCTTTCCTCCTGCTTACTCTTAAAGCTTGTTAGTTGAGAGAGCTCTTCTACACTTTTCCTTTCCAAAGGAGATGCCTTGAGACTGGTTGTGGGGTCTCATTCCTACCTCCCCAATAAGGAACTTTCTTCTTCAGAACTGGCTTTAACTTCGTTATGGCCTATAATATCCATTGTGAAGATGAAAGACCACTGAGTCACTGCCAGCCCCTTCATCTCCAGGAAGTCTTTCCCCAGGCCTGTTGTGTTCTCTCACAGTGTTCTGTCACCATCTTTCTCTCCACTGTCCTCTCCTTCCCCTCCTTCAGCTATAGCTGATACCAGGTCAGGTCAGAAGTCTGACCAACTCCCATGACTACAGAAGAGAAATTGCTCCCTTGCAACACTGCTAAAACCTCACAGCATCCCCTCCCTCCAGAAGACAATGAGGCTAGAAGCTGCTCCAGAATTTTCTATATAGGATAAGCTTGGGGACTTAGCAGTTTAGCCGGAGAGGGGTTGATGAAGTGTCATGAAATGGCACTTGTATAGCAGGCACAGCGTTTCGCTTAGAGTATGAGATTGTTGGCGGGGGTGGAGGATTCGGGGGAAGGAGGAGGTGTTGATCACTGGCCAGGGGCCAGTGGAGGAGGCTGGGAGGGAAGTACCTCCGTGGGCGGCCCTCTTCAGTCTTGCTCGGCACTTTTCTAATATATGGTTCATTTAGCTTCCATCCTGAGGTCCTCCAGGTCCCTTGGCCTTCTTTCAGGAACAGCCGCTATCTACCAATGGCTTCTCCACGAGCTACCTGGATGCTCATCCTGAAACATTACAAAATTCCAGAGCCCTGTAAATCCTGGATCCCCTAACTAGCATGGTATAGTCACAAGACTAGCCTGACATGGCTGGAAAGTTTTCTGTCTTTTGTTTCTGCTGGGGAAGGGATGCCCCCTCCCATTTTTCCCTTTGCTATAACCCCTCCCCAGCTATCTCCCTCCCAGAGGTCAACTTCTTTCCTGCTGCCCTGAGCTAAGGTGATATCCCCTTCCGGCTTTATTCAGTTCTAGGAGGATGTAATGATGGGGGTGGATGGGGAAGTGTGGCCATCTGTGCTCAAAGCTAGTTGCTCTCACCATCCCCTTTTCTTCTAACTGAGCTCTCCTGTCCCAAAGCCCCCTGGGTACTCTCCCTGGATTCCTTTAGGCTGGATGGTTCCCGGTATTTTGGAACTGCAGTTCTGAAATTACTGGGTATAACTGGGAAGAGTTAACAGCAAGCAAAATAGTTTGGTGAGCTATAACTGGGGAGATGAAGTAATCTGTGAGAGAGGCAGAGTTGCAGAGTGGAATGTGCCACAGCTTTGCAATCACATGGGTTTGAATCCATGCTCAGTCACATATTAGGTATGTGACCTTGAGCAAACTCCTTTATGTTTCTGAGCCATTATCTAAAAAATGGAGACACTACTCTCTTTCTTAGAGATGCTGTGAATATTAGTGATGCCGTAGCATTTGGAACATTTCCCACACACGGTAAGGACTGGTATGATTTCACCAAAGAGGAAGAGCCACAAACAAGAATTAGGCATCTGGAAGGGGCAGCTCAGGCTCTCTCTGGGACTCACACTGAGGTCTAGACTTCACAGAATGTGAGGGCACTCCTAACTGCAAAGTGTTAAAGATGGACCATCTCTGTCACATGGACGTGGGTGGGGAGATAGTCTGGGGGGCAGCACTCCTGTAGTAAGTTATCGGCCAAAGATGAGTAAGCTTGATCTTTCCAGAGACAGGATGCAAGATCATATTTTGCAAACCAGATTATCTAGTTTCAAAATGCCCTCTGTGTTTACTGCCCTTTGATTGTCTGCTAGCCCAGGGTTTCCTAAACAGGCTTGGTCATAGGAATCTCCTGTGGGCACTTCTTTTAAAATATAGGTTTCCAGGCGTCTCTCCTGGAAATTCTGTTTCCAAAGATCTGGTGCCAGGCCAGGAAATCCACCCTTTTAATTAGTGCACGAGATGACTCCCATGATCTGACCAGTTTGGGGAACAGTGCCCCAACCCTGTGGTTCTCAATCAAGGCTACATATTAGAACAATATGCCTTTGTCATAGGAGGAAACACTGAACACTTGGAAGGCTCTGGAAGTCTTCAAAGACATGGAGATGCTTCAGTTGAATCTTCCTGTGTGGATTTACATATTGACTCATTTACTCCTAATAATTACTCTATGAAGTAGGCTGTTGCAACGTAACAGCTCAAAACCAAGTCAGTGGATTGGAGAAAAGTAGGTGTCTTCAAAAGTTATTTAGGTTAGTGATTAGGGAAATGCAAATCAAAACCACAAGGGAGGGCTTCCCTGGTGGCACAGTGGTTAAGAATCCGCCTGCCAATGCAGGGGACATGGGTTCGAGCCCTGGTCTGGTAAGATCCCACATGCCGCGAAGCAGCTAAGCCCGTGTGCCACAACTACTGAGCCTGCGTGCCTAGAGCCGGTGCTTTGCAACAAGAGAAGCCACCGCAATGAGAAGCCCGCGCACCGCAGCGAAGAGTAGCCCTCGCTTGCCGTAACTAGAGAAAGCCCATGCACAGCAACGAAGATCCAACGCAGCCAAATAAATAAATTAAAAACAAACAAACAAAAAACCCGCAAGTGATACCACTTCACAGTCACTAGGTTGCTCATTAAAAAAGGAGGAGCAAAACCCAGAAAATATAACAAGTGTTGGTGAGGATGTGGAGAAATTGGAACCCTTGTCCGTTTGCTGGTGGGAATGTAAAATGGGGCAGCTGCTGTGGACATAGTTCAATGTTTCCTCAAAAAGCTTAACGCAGAATTACCATATCACCCAGCAATTCCACTGCTAAGTATATGCCCAGAAGAATTGAAAACAGGAGAAAAGCATTCTATTTAGAGGAAACTGAGTGACATGGCAGGTAAGCAAGGGAGACTGTGGCATTTTCAGGAGCAGCAGAGTTTTCAACGTGTGGCTGAACGCATGTTGAGAAGTGGAGGGTGAAAGATGAAATGTAGTCTTTGATGATTAAGTTACACAACTTAAGACGTATTGTTTGATGTGTTGGTTTTGTTTTCCCAACTAGGCTACAAAGTCCTTGAACATAGAGGCTTTATGTTTTAAAATTTATATTAATTTTTAATGCCTTTGCTGACACTGTCTACTATTTTAAAGACTATTTTCTTTTTGGCCACACCACGTGGCTTATGGGATCTTAGTTCCCTGACCTAGGATCCAACCTGGGCCCACGGCAGTGAAAGCACCGAGTCCTAACCACTGGACCACCAGGGAATTCCCTAAAGATTATTTTATTTATTTATTTTTAGATGTTGGGGGTAGGAGTTTATTAATTAATTAATTTATTTTTGCTGTGTTGGGTCTTCGTTTCTGTGCGAGGGCTTTCTCTAGTTGTGGCAAGCCGGGGCCACTCTTCTTCACGGTGCGTGGGCCTCTCACTATCGCGGCCTCTCTTGTTGCGGAGCATAGGCTCCAGACGTGCAGGCTCAGTAGTTGTGGCTCACGGGCCTAGTTGCTCCGCAGCATATGGGATCCTCCCAGATCAGGGCTCGAACCCGTGTCCCCTGCATTAGCAGGCAGATTCTCAACCACTGCGCCACCAGGGAAGCCCAAAGATTATTATTATTTTTTTTTTTTACGGTACGCGGGCTTCTCACTGTTGTGGCCTCTCCCGTTGCGGAGCACAGGCTCCGGACGCGCAGGCTCAGCGGCCATGGCTCACGGGCCCAGTCGCTGCGCGGCATGTGGGATCTTCCCGGGCCGGGGCATGAACCCGTGTCCCCGGCATCGGCAGGCGGACTCTCAACCACTGCGCCACCAGGGAAGCCCCCAAAAGATTATTTTTTAAGAGCAGTTTTAAGTTTACAATAAAGTTGAGAGAATGATACAGAGATTTTCCATATACCCCTTGTCCCCACATGTGCATAACCTCCTCCGTTAATCAACACCACTCATTAGAGTGGTACATTTTTCACCAAGGATGAACGAACGCCGACATCATAATCACCCAAAGTCCATAGTTTACCTTAGGGTTCACTCTTGGTGTTGTACATCCTACGGGTTTGGACAAGTGTATAATGATATATCTCTCTCACTATACTATCATACAGAGTATTTTCACTGCCCTAAAAATCCTCTGTGCTCTGCCTATTCATTTCTTTTTAGCACTAAATAATATACCATTGGCTGGATGTACCACAGTTATTTATCCATTCGTCTACTGAAAGATATCTTGGTTGCTTCCAAGTTTTGGCAATTATGAATGAAGCTGTTGTCAACATACATGTGCAGGTTTTTGTGTAGATATAATTTTCCAACGCCTTTGGGTAAATATCAAGGAACACGATTGTTGGGTCACGTGGTAAGAGTTTGTTTAGTTTCGTGAGAAACTACCAAACTGTCTTCCAAAGTGACTACTATTTTGTATTTCCACCAGCAATGGAAAAGAGTTCTGTTGCTTCACATCCCCAATACCATTTGATGTCATCAGTGTTCTGGATTTTGGCCTACAATTATAACAGGTGTCTAGTGGTGCCTCACTGTTTCAATTTGTATTTCCCTGATAACATATGATGTGGAGCATCTTTTCACCTGCTTATTTGCCATCTGTGGATCTTTGGTGAGGTGTCTGTTAAGGTCTTTGCCCCCTTTTTTTTTTTTTTTTTTTTTTTTGTGGTACGCGGGCTTCTCACTGCTGTGGCCTCTCCTGTTGCGGAGCACAGGCTCCAGACGCGCAGGCTCAGCGGCCATGGCTCACGGGCCCAGCCGCTCCGTGGCATGTGGGATCCTCCCGGACTAGGGGCACGAACCCGTGTCCCCTGCATCGGCAGGCGGACTCTCAACCACTGCGCCACCAGGGAAGCCCTTTGGCCCATTTGTAATTGGGTTGTTTGGGTTCTTATTCAGTTTTTTTTGTTTTTGTTTTTGTTTTTTCGGTACGCGGGCCTCTCACCAATGTGGCCTCTCCCCTTGCGGAGCACAGGTTCCGGACGCGCAGGCTCAGCGGCCATGGCTCACGGGCCTAGCCGCTCCGCGGCATGTGGGATCTTCCCGGACCGGGGCATGAACCCGTGTCCCTTGCATCGGCAGGCGGAGTCTCAACCACTGCGCCACCAGGGAAGCCCCCATCTTTTAATTGGGTTGTTTGGGCTCTTATTGTTCAGTTTTAAGAGTTCTTTGTATGTTTTGGATAACAGTCCCGTATCAGACGTGTCTTTTAACATGCTAATTTAAATTTACAAATTTGGTTCTTCTTCCTTGATCAGACTCTTAGATATTGAGTCTCATTTATTCTTGTAGTGTTAATTTATGTTGCTATGTTGATGACTCCCAAATATCTTTGTCTTAGACTTTTCTTCTTAGCTCTGGACTTGGGTGCCTCAACACTTCCCACTTGTCATATCTGAAATGGAGCTCGTCATCTCCTAGATATCTACTCCTTCTTCAGTCTTCCCCTTCTCAGTAAATGTAATCACTCTCCTATTTGCTCAAGTCAGCTGGCTGGGAGTCATTCTTGACTCCTTCCTCTATTTCTCCATCTCCCTACCATCCATCAATCACCAAGTGCCATCCATTGGCTCCACCTCCTAAAGACTTTTTTTTGGATTGATTTTTTTTTTTAATTGAGGTAAAATTCACATAACATAAAATCAACCATTGAAAAGCATACAATTCACTTGCTAATGGATAAACAGCAAGGTCCTACTATAAAGCACAGAGAACTATGTTCAGTATCCTATGATAAACCATAATGGAAAATAATATTTAAAAAAAGAATGTATATATAACTGAATCACTTTGTTGTACTGCAGAAATTAACACAACTTTGTAAATCAACTATACTTCAATAAATAAAATAAAAGCATACAATTCACCAACATAGAAAACAAACTTATGATTACCAAAGGGAAAGGGGGGGAGATAAATTAGGAATTTGGGTTTAAAAGATACACACTATTATATATAAAATAAATAAACAACGAGTATAGCAGAGGGAACTATATTCGATATCTTGTAATAACCTATAATGGAAAAGAATCTGAAAAAAATATAGAATAACCTAAAATGAAAGAAAAATGTTTCACGTGAACACTTTTCTGTACACGTGAAACATTTTAAATCAGTATACTTCAATTAAAAAAGAATACGATCCAGTTAGCATTTAGTACATTTACAATATTGTGCAACTATTACCTCTATTTAGTTACATTTTCATCATACCAAAAGGAAACCACTTAATCATTAATCACTCCCCCCTCCCCCCTCCCCCTAGCTCCTGGCAATCACTAGCCTGATTTCTGTCTCTATGGATTTTCCTATTTTGGATGTTTCGTAAAAGTGGAACCATGTAATATGTGACCTTTTGTGTCTGGCTTCTTTCTCTCAACATAATGAGTTCAAGTTTCATCCATGTTGAAGCATGTGTCATTGCTTTTCATGGCGACTTAATAGTCCACAGTATGGATACAATGTATTTTGTTTATCCATTCACCTGTTGATGGACAGTTGGTTTGTTTCCACCTTTTGGCTATTGTGAATAGTACTGCTAGGAGTACAAACTTTTGTTTGAATACATGTTTTCAGTTCTTTTGAGTATATGCTTAGGAGTGGAATTGCTGGGTGATATGGTAATTCTATGTTTAACTTTTGGAGGAAACAATAAACAGTTTTCCACAGCAGCGGCACCATTTTGCATTCCCGCCAGCAAAGGCACCAGGGTTCCAATTGCCCCACACCCTCACCAACACTTATTGTTTTCCTCTTTTTAAATTATGGCTAACCTAGTAGATGTGAAGGGGTATCCCTTGTGGTGTTGATTTGCATTTCCCTAATGACTAACCTAAATAACTTTTTAATACACCTACCTTTCTCCAATCCACTGACTCGATTTTTCAACTGTTACATTGCAACAGCCTACTTCCTAGGGTAATTATTAGTATTAAATGATTATACATACACAAATCTATCTATATCTAGATATACATAGATATAATTATTTAGAACAGTGCCTGGAATAGAGTAATCACTGTGTAAGTGTTAGAAAGAAGGAAGAAAAGGAAGAAAAGAAGGATGGAAAGATGGAAGGAAGGAAAAATAACCTCTTAACTATTCTTCCATTTCCCATTGTCCTTAAGTCAAGTTCCAAAATTCCTATCCTGACTTACAAGGCCCAAACAGGCCTCCTTTCAGTTTCCTGAAGGCAGCAGGCTCTCATTTGCACACTCTATTCTGTCTGGCACATCTTCCACCGCACCCCCGCCCCCATTCTCCCCAATTCTTTGCCTTGTTAACTCTTATTCAATCTTGAAGTCTTAGCTTATTCGTGACCTCCTTACCACAGACGCCTTCCTGATTCCTCCGACTGGGCACCATGGGGTATATAAAATAAGACCTTATCTCTTAGACCTGGGCAAGAGAGCTCCTTGCCATGGGCTTCATGCTTTAGAAGGTACCATAGATTACAGCCACAAAAGAACTAAATCTATTAAAAACCTAGAGGTGTTTCTGTCACTTGGGATTCAGCACTCAGTGCTGGCACAGAGCACCTGTCACCCTAAACACATATTTCTAAGACTAACACAGTTCAGGCCCCAGAGAAACGCTTTTCTACATAGATTGCCCTGTGTCTTCAGAAAAAAAAAAAATTACATCTGAAATGCCCTGAAGGTTTGTGTGTTGTGTCACTGTGAACTTTGGAGACAGACTAGCTTTGGAGTGCAGGGAGGAATTCAGCTGTCAAAGTGCTTAGCTAAGGGAAAAGAAAATTGACTTGTCAAGTCCTTCCTCTCGGATAGCATGATGGTAATAGGTTCCTGTGTGACATGTTATTTCCCAGGAGTGCTGAGCGACCATTATCTTGCTCCTCTTTGAGTCCCAATTTCTGGTTTTGGAGGAACTCATGAATTAGTGTAATATCCGCGACATTGCACATGGTGGTTGAGGAACATTTTGTAGCATTAAGTAATTTATAGCATTCTTACATTTGTAGGTCTAGATGTCACATATATGAAATGATACTTATCCTTTTTATTGATAGCCTTATGGACACTGAACACAAAAATTGCAAATAGTTTCATTGTTATTAAAATATTTAATTAGGTTTAAAATTTGAAAAAATTAATGAAGTGTCCAACTCTTCAGTAGGAACTTTGTCTCTCTTATTTCCTCTGGAAGAAAAGAATACTGGGTCTAGAATGGCCAAGTTTTCAGCAACTCAGGCTCAAAATCAAGGGACTTCAGCCAAAATTTACTCCTTTCCTTTCCCACTCTCTTTGCTTATGAATATTTTGTCTTCCTTCCAACCTTAGGGAGGTATGAGTGAGAAGCTAGAGCTAAGTCCTTGATGGGGGTGTGCGGTGTACTTGTGATTATCTGCTGAAGCTCTTTCAAGGTGGACTTGGGGAGTGGCAGGTGGATAAAGGTAGGGGTGGAGGAAAGTCCCAGATTCATTGGCCCATCCTGCCCAGAATCTTAGGGCTCACGTTGTTCTGGCCAGCACTTTCAGCTGCTCTTTCCAGAAAACTTCAGGGGACACAGGGCTGGAATTTCTGTGTTCTCAGAGCCAGGATTTGGAGCAGCTCCCTCTCAAGGCTTTCCTTCCCACTCCGGGGGCTCAGAACACTATTGTTTCTGATGCTTGAAGAGAGTGGTGAGACCGGACAGGGACAGGGTTCCCTGCTCACTCTTCTCCCAGTTATCCCACAGATCATTAGAGACCTGGCTGTCCCCAAACTCAAGAAGGGGGAAGAGCTGAACCCAGAAGCAGGGGGTGGGTGTGTAAGGAATGCTGGCAGACGGACGGAGAGATGTGACTAGGGAGAGGTCAGCCAGGGGAACAGAGAGCTTGAGCTAAGAACCAAATCCAGCAGTAGAACAGCCTTTGCCCTTGAGATCTCCCTGGGTCAGAATGAATGAGCCAGACACCACAGGTTCTTGGGGCAGGCAGTGTGGTGTGACCGAAAAAGCACTGGACTTGGGGATTTTTGAGCTGCATTTGAATTCTAAGGCTGCCCCTTAAGAACTGTGTAATCTGGGCAAATGACTTCTCCGAGCCTCAGTTTCCTCTTCAGTACTGTTAGCACAGGCTTTGGATGCAGACAGACTCTGCCCCTAACACCTGCATGACAAACTACTTAACCTCTGAGCCTCAGTTGCCTCATCTGTTAAAAACAGGGGCAGTAACCCCTTTGGAGTGATTGTCAGTATTAAATAAGATAATCAATGGGAAGTAGATTTCACCAGTCACATAGGATCATGGAATAACAATGAGCTTGGGGCCAGGTGACATGGGTTTGAAACTGCCTCCAGCTTGATGCGTAACTTCTCTGAGAACCAACTCCTCCTCTGTAAGAAAAATGATGCCTTCTTCACGGGGGTTCTTATGTGGCTCCGATGAGATAAGGTGTTGTGAAAGCACTTTGTACAGCTCTGCCCAAATGTGAAGAATCCTTTTTGTTCTTCAGCTCACCCTCTAACAAAGGCTGAATGAGTACTGAATTGGCCAGAAAAGGGAGGGCGAGGGAAGGAATGTGAATCTTAGGGGGAGTAGCAGAAAACCTCAAATAATTCCTGCACTGTGTTTCTAACGCTTTCCATTAGGCCCCAGCTCCTAAGAACAGCTCACATCCACAGGCAGGCAGGAGGGGCCGGGCATTGTGAGGAGGGAAAAGGAGCCCACTGCCATCAAACCCCAGGAAGGCAATGGAAAGTCCTTGTCTGGAGAGGAAAAAAAGAGGGAGTCTCTCAGGTCTCAGCTCCCTCTGTGTCTCCCTCCATGACCTTGACTCCCTTGTGATCCACAAAGCACAGCTCCCAGCCTTGAGCCAAGAAATGCTGCCTTTCAATGCTCCCCACCTGACAGCTACTGAGCAGATTCCAATATGCTCAGGCTTAGATTCCAGAGAAAAAAGACAGGAGCTCTGCAGTCCCCTAACGGAGGGCAGCTCGCCCCTCCGCCTGCCCCACCAGCCAGAGCAGAGCCCCTCCAGGCAGTCCCCCCACCCCATGTCCTCCACTTCTCTTTGATAAGTCTGAATTAGGACATGATGCCAATGTCCTGCTGGTCCTGGGCTCCAGAGAGAGGCTGCCCTTCTCTTGGGAGCTCAGCCCGTGGGATGTGCAAGGGAAATGTTTCCACAGATTAGTGCCTCCTGGGGTGGGACAGCAGCAGCAGGTGGCAGGAACAGGGCAGGGGAGGGAGCAAAGCCCAGGGAGCCCTTGGGAGGAGCCCGAGGACAGAGGCTTTCTTCTCCAGGCTCCAGCCTCCAGAACCAGGAGGTCTGGGGTTCCTCCAAAGCCCCCTGCCTCCGTTTTACCCCCCAGCTGATGTGGCATAGAACATTTTATTTGACCAATTGTTGTGGCAATTATGGGAGTATCATAGTTTGACTAAGTCTTCCTCCAGGGGTAGAATAAAAGGGAGGATAAGGGGAGGGATGCAGGGGCAGGAGAGGAGAGATGAAGAGCCGGCTAAACAATCCAAGAAGATGGGGCGGGGGCTGGGGGAGGAAAGGAAATTACAGCAAGAAGAAACATATAAGCCCTGGAAAAGGCAGCCCAACAAGCGTGCCCTAAATTAAACACTTGTAGAAGGTCAAATCTGGTTGATATTTTTCAAATCTGCATTTGTTCAGTCAGGACTTAACAAGGAGCAGTTAAATCACCAGGGTGAGACAGACAGGCCAGAGACCTTCTAAAGTAGTGACAAGAAGGCAGTAAATGCCGGTCGGCTGAGCGATGGAGTTGCCGGGAGGAAGGGAGAAGCGGGGCTCCTGCTGGCCTTCCCCTTCTCCCTGGCCTTGTTCTTGAGTGTTGAGTGAGTTTAGGAGTGAGCAAGGCAGGTGGGTGAGGTCATTATGATGTGACTTTGACCCAAAGTTTCATCAACACTGGCTTCCCCCTTGGGTTAGTCCTGGCCTAGCATCAGCCATCCCTGATCCAGCTGTGGCTCCCCAACCTCACAGTTCGTGCAGGTGAGGAACTGGCCTTGGGTCTGCGTCAGCGTTCTGGATGAACTCGAAGATGAATTTCACCTGGGTCTCGTAGGCTTGGACTGAGATTTTCTCATTGATTCCGTGGATGCTGAGGGAAAGAGATTTGGGGGGGAGAGTCCATTGTTCTAGTACAAGTGTTATTACAGAGCACTCCCCACCCTACATCCCCTGAAGCCATTGGCCTTTGACCCTCCAGGGGTAGGAAGTGGGCAAGGTGGGAGCAGCCCTTTGTAGGAAGCGAGGTTTCATGTCACATGTTGGTCATCTCTCCAGGATCCGTGTCCATGGCGAAGAACAGTGGGGGCAGATAATAATAAACTCCTGGGGACTGCAAATCATCTCCTGCTCTGGAATCCATTTGATAATTTCTCCTCTGAGGGAAAATTATCTTTTAATTCTAAGGCCAGAATTCCAGCTAGACTTACATCTAAGCCAGCCACCCCCCACCCCACATTACTAGGGGCACAAGTGGATAGGGAGGGCAACTGCCCAGGGTACCTATGGATTCTCTACTTCACCTAGAACCTCACCTCCAGATCCGATGCCCACAACCTGCCTCAACACAACACAACACAACACAACATAACCACACATGTAACCTCAAAGATGAAAGGAAATAAAGAATAGCTACCTTCCCCTACCCCCATTAAAAAATGAACACCCCCCCATGAAATCTGTTCTTAAGCTCATATTGAAATATTTTTGTTTTATTGGCAACTGACTTATGATGAGGAAATCGGAGCTGGATATGGTGAAGAGCAGAGAGGTAAATGGCAATCGTCCCCCCCATACCCCAGGACTAAAAATTTGCCAAAGAACCCACAAAGTAGTAATTCACATGCAGTAGTTGAAATTAGTGCGTAGGTCTCAGACCCCTACACTGTGCTTTCTTTTGAGAATTCAAAGCACAAGCCCACCTTTGACCTCAAATGTGTCTGCATTTCACTGACTGGAAATTGAGAACTCTGGAGTACCCCCTCTTGGGGGAGAAAATGAGATCCAGAGGGGAAGCACTCTCTCAAAGGGAGGAAGAGGTGGGATTAGCGCTCAAGGGTCCTAATTCTTCCAGGTTCTCTCCGGTCATCTGATTATCTCCATCCCTGAAAACAGTCACCAATTCCCACTCATTCTGGGGAGTGGCAAGACTCTGGTGCTCAGGAAAATTGGCCAGTTGGGTTCCATAATATCTTTATTTTAGTTTGTGCAAACCCTGGGTTTCTCCCATTCTGTGGACTGTCAGAAGAGCGGCGTGGGAAAGGGACAGGTCAGATGTATCTCCTCTCTCCACCAAGCTGTCCAAACCTGTTCCATTCACTCACCTGCTGAAGCTCTGAGGCTGCAGGTAGATGGGGTTGAACCGGTAGATGCCAGTGGTAAGGTTCGTATAGTGTCTGCTGTCTGTGTTGCCAATACAAGTACCTAGAAAGGAAGAATCAAGAGGAATGGGGCTTTATGTGAGCAGCCAAGCCAAGGAAGTGGTGGCAGGTGGGCTACCTGGGAAATTGGGACCCCTGTGTCACCACAGAAGATGTCTGGCCCTTCCTTGGAAGGCTGAGGCTATGAATTTTTGTCCTTCAGGCTACCCATTCTCAAAACCTTTCTAAAACACCACTGCAGCCAGGAACATGGGATATCTTCCCAAAGGCATTAATGAGACATCCCTTGAATGGTCCAAAGTGCCCTCTCTCCGTGATGACCATGGAGGCTAACAGCATCATTTCATACCCATAGCCAGGTTACTCTAGAAATCTAGATATCCAGAAATCTAAGTACATCTTCCTTATTGTCTGAGTTTTCTTGTATATCACCCAGGTCAGAAATAAACACTCTCTGGGGGAATTTTACTGCTATAAAATGCAATCTTCTTCAAGTAGAACATAATTTCCTGTTATTCTTGTCCTCTGAAGGATGACTCTGTCTTCCTAGAGTCAAACTTCAGGTTTGGAAAGTCCCAGGATACTCTCCAGTGTCCCACTCTCCTGAAGGTAGCAGGTCACCCCATTCCCCAGTAGGAGTGTTCTTTGAAAAAAGACCTCCTGGAACATCAGTTAAAGTGTGGTGGGATGATCTGGGATGGTAATTTGTGTTTTGTTCTACTTTCCACTCCTGGTTTTAAATGGATAATCAGCCCCTTCACAGTTCCTGGCTTTGGGGATTTCTGCTAGTTGATGCCTGCCTATCTTTATTCTGTAAAAGCCCAACTCTGTTGATGGGATTATGGCAGGTACCCCAGAAAGGAGAGGGTAAGATAGGGAGCCTTTGAGGGCCAAGAGAGGAGAATCTGGGAGTGTGCAAGCCAGGGTTCCTAGGTGGTGGGGACCCAGGCCCTGCTCTGTGGCAGGAGTCCAAGCAGGTGGCAAATCTCAGAGGGTACATTCAGGGTATGTTCTTGGGTCTAGAGTCAAAGATCTCACCCCCTAGACAGGCCAGGGAATCCGAGGAAATCTGCAACCTGAAGTGACCTTGTGGCCAGGACAATGGATGTCTCAGAGGCAACCACAAGGACCGATGACCACGGACTAAGGGATCCTGATGCTATGCTGTCGCATAAGACCCCAAGGGCCTGATTCAGGTGGTGGTGGTGGTGCTTGGAGGCTTCGATAATGTCTGAGGTTGAATTTCTGAGGAGTGGATCTGATTGAAGTTGATTAAAAAACAAGGCTGCTCTTTTCCCCCACACCCGAGGAGCTTATGGGTGCAGGAGCTCACGGTAATCTCTTTAAGGGCCCATGCCTAGCCCAGGGGCAGGTCCTAAGTATTAATATTAGCTTAGAAAATGAGAGGATCCATGATTAAAGCTAGATAAAAGGAAAGTGAACACAGGTCTTCACATTAGAGCATCTCTTCCTCACATCACAGACCACAGATTCTCAAACTGTGGTCAGTCATCATTCTGGTGTCAGAATCCCCTGGGGTATTTGTTAAAAAGGCAGATTCCGGGGTCCTCTCCAGAGCTGGTTAACCTGAATCCTTGGGAGTGGGTCCAGGTAATCTGCATTTTAATAAATTCCCCAGGTGATCCTCTTCTCCTGTTAAATTTGAGAACCACCGTCTATACAGCATAGACTTGGAAGGTACGCCAGAAAACTGGGAAAGGGGTGTAGCGGCGCTGCTACCGGGAGAGGTGAAGGGGGTTAATTCAGGTGGTACAGCCAGGAGGAGTTTCTGGGCTGAGCATTTTGAGCTCTGTTGCTGAACTGCTATCCTAGAGTGGATCAGAACCAGATGGGGAACCTGGCCCCCTCTGTGGCTCCTCCAGAGGAGGGGGAATCGGAGCTGATCCTCTCCTCCATGCCAGACTGGCTGGCCTAGGTTAAGCAAGGACCCAGGCTTGGCTGACCTAATTTATTGTTTCTGATCCTTTCCTGTTTGCTTTTTCACTTCTACTCAGAGGGGAAAATACAGCTCCAGCCCCTTCAGGAGAGGAAGCAGCCAGCTGTTTCCAGGCTGAACAGCTGGGGTGGGGGTGGGGCAGTGGATGTTAGACAGGATACAGTTCCAGCCCCCCGCCCCCAGCCACAGCTGATGAAGTCATTACCTGGGGCAACAATGTTGACTTCCGGGAAGACAGACTGTATGGTCTGGCGGAGCAGCTGGTAGCCCAAGGCCTGA
Source organism: Phocoena sinus (assembly GCF_008692025.1). Taxonomy (NCBI): domain Eukaryota; kingdom Metazoa; phylum Chordata; class Mammalia; order Artiodactyla; family Phocoenidae; genus Phocoena; species Phocoena sinus. The sequence goes on along the minus strand of NC_045763.1, from coordinate 151,768,309 downwards.
TCATCAGAGGGGCTGACAGGCAGGGGGTCAAAGGCATTCAACACGTGGAACTGGATCCGGTCATCAGCCACAATGTCCTTGGCTAGTTTTAGGAGCTTGAGGGAAGAAACAAAGGGAGTTCGATTTATTAATCTGCCATCCAAGTACTGTATGAATTTAAACAGTCTTGATTTCTCTCCAGCAAGGCAGAGCCCTGGAGTTTACAGAGGAGACTCATTTTGGCACTGGGACCTCAATTTCAGCCGACTGGTTGTAGGAGATAGAAGGGCTGGTATTCCTGGAAATCTACAGCATGGTAGATTTAGGTTAAATGTTTGGGAGGTTGCCTTAACAGCCACGAGGCAGGTGGGGGATTGGAAAATCAGGAAATTGGGTACTTTCCCTTGGGTTGAGAACCATGGGCTGGGTGAAAATGTAGAAGAGACAGCACAGTGGAAATCTCAACCATCTCGAGAGAGGGGGATAGATGTGATGACCTCACTTCAGCCTGGGAGAGTCTCTGACAGATGGTGACAGGGTCATATACTTTCTTTCTTTCTTCTCTCTGGGCATCCCTGCTTCCTCTTTGAAACCAACTGCACTGGAGCCAGGAAGATGAGCTCAACAGACAAGAAGTCAGGAGTTGGGGGACTGGTAGTCAAGTTTTCTCTCTGTGCCTCCTTTCCTCAGGAAGGAACCTGAGGAAGCTTCTAGAAAATTCAGTCTGAAATGAGCTGAACTCAGCAAAAGTCCTGGTCCCAGGCAGGATGTATACCAGACCCTGAGGATCAGGTCCCGTGGAGCCATGTGGGAATGGACCAGGCAGCTGACTTAGGGTGGCCGCCCAAGCCCACTCAGCCACCCAGGGAAAGCCCCAGCAGTAGTCTCAACCCATCTGATCAACAGTTGTTTTAGAACCATCTCTGCCCTAGAAAGGGGGGTGTCTGTCTCATAACTGGGGGGCATTATCTCAAGAGGACCACTTTTAGGTCACTGTCCCCTAGAAGCATGCTATGAGCTGAGTCTGGGAAGAAAATGAGGGTTCCTAATTCTGGCTTAGAAACCACCATTTAAAGCAAACCAAAATCCCTGCTGTTGGATTAGGGGTAGGAGCCAACTCACTTGTCAGAGCTTATTTTCACTCTAGCACTTATGTCCCTAATACTCTGCTACAAGAATTAATATATAGTCTGGATATATTCTTGACCCATTGGAAAGGTTCCTGAAGTCATCCCCAGAAGTGTCTGCTGCTCCCTGTCCCAACTTACTTTAAGGTTCCTGCCTCCAGAAATTGAAGACGGCGCACAGATTGGACCACCCTCAATGAGCACAAGGTTTCCCACCAGCTGTTAGGATAGGTCCTGACCCAAACACCTCATTTCTATATTTCCAGTACGAAGAACAAAAAAGGCATGCAATGAATGTTGGATACACACATTTTAAAAGATGTGAACCAATAAAAATAATAATGGGAGTTGTCTCATTAAGGAGCTTGCCAAGGTTTATCCCGTTAGTATTGCTGGGCTGGGTATCTGAACGTGGTCTGACTTCACAGGGATGATGCTTTACTGCTTCCAAAGTACCTACAGGTTGAGGTGGCGTGGAGCAGAGCCAGCAAGAGGGTGGTGTTCATTTAAGATGGATTCCTTTGTGGTATGAATTTTGAGCCAGGATTTGAAGGAAGGATACGAAACCGATGGAGAAGAGGCAAGAGGCAGTCTGAGCATGGAGAGGGGCATGTACAAAAACTGAGGAGTAACACCAAACTTTGTGCCACAGACAGCCACTTACTGCTGTGTGATGTTCGGCAAGCTGCTTAACCTCTGTGCCTCAGCTTGCTCATCTGTTAACAGGAGGATAATAGTAGCACCTACCTGGTAAGGTGGTTGTTACCACTACCGGAATATATGTAACGTGCTTAGGCTGGTTCCTGGCACTCCATGTATGTTAGCTGTTATTTGCCTGTTTAGAATGGAGGGACCACCCTGGGCAATAATCAGAGGCACAAGGATGGGACTAAGAGAAGGGACTCATCAATGGTAAGAGGGACCTCAAGGGTCACTGTAGAGCACATTGACCCCTCATTTCTCTGAGCTCTCTTCTATTTTATGCGAAGCTGTATTTTCCTCTCAAGTGAATGATAAATTCGTTGAAGGCAAGGACAATGTGTACTTAAAATTGGTAAGGTCTTTTAGAGTTAGCAAGACCAGCTTCTATCCTACTGAAAGGCTGTTCATTAGATCGTCTGTGACAGGCTGTCATCAGCTTGTCCTTGAATATTTCCAGGGGCGGAAAGCTCACCGTCACGTGTTTTAATATATTCCACCTTTGAACAACCCTGTTATGAATGTCTTCCTAATAATGAACTGAGATATGGCTTCCTGTAGCATCTAACCGCCCCCCCACCTCTTTTTATTTATTTTTTAAAGATTCTGTAGAGTCCACAGGATAAAATAGCACAAGACACATCAGCAGGATTTCATCTCTGTTGAGATTAGAGGCCTGTGCTCTTGCTGCCTGAATGCTGCCCCCAGGTCTTTGCTCCTTCTTGGGTTTCAGTTTGATGGCTTGCTTACTGCTGTCTCTACCCACTAGCACCTAAGCCCCTTTAGAATGGGAATCTTGGCTTGTTCACCATTTTCCCAAGTGCTTGGAAGAATGTCTAGCCCATAGTGGCCACTCAATAAACACTTGGTGAATGAATCAATGAAGGAAGACAGGAATTTTCTGTAAAACACTCTAGATAGGTGGACATCCAGCCTCTGAGAAGCTCATTACCATCCAAGGTGCCATACTCCAAAACTCTCCTTTAAGTGGGGTCTCCCTGAAGTATCTCCCAGTGGCCTTGTTTCTACTCCCTAAGGCCCATGCAGAACAAACTTTCCTTTCTACATGGAAGGCTGTTACATTTCTGAAGGCGCTTGTTCCGCACAGATGGGTGCCGGAGACCTATCTACATCCACGACGTGGGAGAGACCAGCTAAAGATGGAGGAAGAGGGCTCTGGGAGCCATTTATGTTTCCATCGGATCCAGCGCAAGGCTCTGCACCCTCGGCCCTCAGACCAGCAGGGAGTGTCCCTGATGCATGGAATTGGGGCACGAGGGAGAGGAGTGACCAGGACAAAGAGGTGCTACGTGCTTTTGGGATGACAGGGGCTTTGCATTCCTCCCTGGGGCAGGTGAGCAGGATGGGCCTAAGGATTCCGGAGATTTCACGAGATAGGCCGGGAAGGAAGGCCACTGTGGCAGGGGACTGGAGAGGAGGGAAGAGTGCCAGAACCTGGGGAGATGAAAGCCCCAGCTGGTGGAAAACAGCCCGTGGAAAGGGCATGGAGTTGGAATGAGGATGGAAAAAAAACTGGTGGAAAGCAGCTCAGTGAGGGGAATTCAGTGATTTCCTGGTCCCATGAGTCCCCAGGGAGAGGACAAAGGTTGGCACTGGATGAAAAGCAGCAGAGCCCAGGGCTTACACTGTCCCAGATCCCTGCCAATGCTGGGTGACTCTGGGCTGGCTGTCAACTCATCCCCCCAACCCCTGCAATGAGGGGTGTGCCTCCCACCCTGTGTGAGGACACACAACCTCCTCTGTAGGGAAGGCCGCAGGGAGAAAGGACCACAGAAGTCTAAATGTGGCAGACCCTTGATGACCTGACCCTTACCTTGTTTAATCCTGGAACATAGCATTCATCTGACAGTTGTTACGTTGCTTTTTTTGATCCTTTTCAGAAGGATCAGATTTACCTTCGAAATTCTTTTTAGCTGAACCTGATGTTTAAATAAGCTAGCCTTTCCTACAGATGTCAAACATTCTGTGTATTTCTTTTCACCCTTTAGCTTTCAGTTCAAATATCACATCCTTAGGGAAGACTTGCCTGACCCCACAGACAAGGTCTGGTTCCTTGCTATATTCTGTGATAGCACCCAGCCCCCTTTCCTCATAGCACTCATCACGGTTTGCTATTATACATTCACTTTTATAATTTTAAAATTGATATTCATAGCAGAACATTGCAAGGCGCTGTCCGCAACCCTCTTCTCTCCAGACTTCACACACCCTTCCCACGGGATTTTATTGGCTGTAGAGGTTTCAATTAATAATACTCCAGCCTCTATCTCTAGTTCATTCTTTCTCTAGATCTGAGGTATTTATACTTGCCTATTAATATATTAGAAGCTTCTCAAATTTCTAAACCCTTCTATTTCTCCATGAACTTGCTCTTCTTCCTGAATTCCCAATCTTGGTTAAAGGCGTCAGCACCTGGCCAACTACCCAGGTTTAAAACCGTGGGGCCGTCCTGCCTTTCACTCACCCAACATCCATTACACACAGCGACCTGCTGAACCCAACTCTCACACCCACCTCTGGTGGGTACCTTCTTCACCCCATGACCACAGCCTTAGTTCAAACCTCTATACCCACTGCCTGAGATGTTGCAACAGCTTAACTGTTTCTTCTTACTCCAGGGCTTCCTCAGCATCACCACTAGCACTGTCTCCCTAAAAAAGAATCTGAGTCTATCACAGCCCTGTTTGAAGACCTCTGACAGTTCCCTTTTGTCCACAGATTAGAGCCCAAACTCCTCGGCGTAGCATACGAGGCCTTGATCCCCAAACGACAACTCCATTTTCATCTTCCATTACTTCTCCCCCAAGTTATCCAACTCTTTAGACTTTATTTTAGCTGTATTCTGAATGTCTTACTTCTAGCAAAGTCCTATTTGTCTTTAAGTCCCAGTTCAGATTTCTAGTGATCACAAAAGACTTTCTTGATCCTCAGAGGTAGCATCAGCCCCCTTCTTTGCACTGGTCCTGTGGTAATTTGTTCAGCCCTATTTGTTATAATCCAAGTGTAGTGTAGTGGCTAAAAGCACAGACTCCGGAACTAGTGCTGGATGTATAATCCTGGGCATGTTATTTACCTCCTCTGTTTATCTGTGTCTCTGTTTTCCCTGTTAAATGAGGATAATATATTTCCTACCTCACAGAGTGGTTGTAGGGATTAAATGAGTATGTGTCTACCTGAGAACAGTGCCAAGAGCACAGAAAGTTCACTGCCTGTGTTTGCTACTATTGTTATCACTTCCTATTTGTCGCTTATTATTATCATTCATCTCCCACCCCCAGACTCCAAGTTCCCCCAAGCCAGAGATCTCCTATCCCAGCCAAGCACCTGGCACATAGGAAGCCTTTGAAAAATCATTGAACAAATGAGAGCCTGGGCCAGCCCTGGGATTGCGGCTCCACCCCAGTCCCGACAGACACATCTCACTGATGCTGACTCAGTTGTCAGGAACACATGGTACGTACCTCCTGGACTGTCTGTGCAGGGTGAATTCGGAAGTTGACGGTGGCCTGGGCCACAGGGGGGATGACATTCACCTAGAGAGAGACCCACAAATCCTGGCTGAGCCGACCTCAAGCCCCCCACACCTGACCCCTGCCCAGGAAGTGCCAACTACCACCTGCAAGGGGAGAGGAAGCTGATTTGATTGAAAAATCCAAGGCTTAATTTTTTCAGTCAGCCCCTGTCTTCTTTGGGCCCTTGACATGTGTTCAATGCTAGAGGTGTGTCTCTGCTTCAGGCCAGACTTTGGTCCTGGAGGGGGTCACAGAGAGATGCTCAGAGAAAGACTGCTTTCTCTGGGAGCGCACGGACACCTCTGCTTTGGCCCCATGCAGTGCCACAGGCAGTCTTCTGTGTGTGCTCTTTCCCAGGGCACCCAGGACACTTTTGCAGCGGTCAGCGTTAGTCCTTACTCAGGATAGGGCACCCAGAGCATCTGAGGCCCCATCATGGCCCTCAGGGGGTTGACCATGATAATGGTGGTGGTGACGGTGACGGTGATTTCCCACATCCAGCTGCAAAATTTGACTCTGTTCTCTGTTTGACCAGGAAAAATCCAAGACTAATTGGAGAAGAGAGTTAAGCTATGGAGGGAATTTTTCCCCAGAGCCCGCGAGAGAACAGATTCCCCAATTGCCTATCTTTCTTTGAACTGGTATGGTGCAAAAAAAGCACCAGGCTAGGGACAGGAGAACTGGCTGTTATAAATTAGCCATGTGATTTTGAATAATGACAACCTCTTTGTGTCTCTGTCTTTCAATTGGCAATTGGGGCAATAATCCTCTGTGAGGAGGACCAAATGGAATAACAAATGTGAAAGTATTCTGGACAGATAAAAACACCATTCAAATGCAAGGACACAGTACTGTTATTTTGGTGAACTCTCTAGGCAGCTGGTGAAGCCAGCCCGGGCCTGGCTGACACGCCAGACACACTCGGGCCTGGCTGACACACACAGTTACGTCAGGAGTGAATTCTGAGGCACCATTCACTTACACTCAACCCGGGCTGCACAGTACCAGGGCTCCACAAGGCCACACTGTATTCTAGGTGAATGGTGCTCCTTGAATGTGTGCTGGTGGTACTGGTAGAAATTGGAATGGTCTAACTCCTTTCCAGATTTCAGAAAGGCCTCAGCCCAGGCGAGCTAGTGTGGCTAGTTCAAACAGACAAGCCCCTTAGTGGCTGGTCCAACTGGAAGGAGACCAATTTGCTGAAAAGTAGTTCTTGGAAAAAAAATTATCAAAGTATTAGTTCACCTGAAACTTATTTCTATAAAATGTAAACCTCGGGAGTTTCCTGGTGGTCCAGTGGTTAGGACTCTGTGCTCTCACTGCTGAGGGCCCGGGGTTTGATCCCTGGTCGGGGAACTAGGATCCCACAAGCCTCGCTGCGTGGCCAAAAAAAAAAAGTAAACCTCATAGAATTTACGTTTGCAAAGGCCACCCAATATTTACTGTATTTTGGGGAATGACAGTGTATGTATTTTAAGTGTTATGTATATCACAAATGTTATAGATTTTTTAAATGGCAGGTGAGTTTCTCTCATTCAATTCAGGGTAACACTAGGGGAAAATATATTCATCATTCATTAAATTTGTGAGGTGAATAAATCTTCCAAAATATGAGGAAGAATTATAAAAAGGTGGTAGGGAGGTTGGGAATCTTTAAGCCTATGTGACCAAAATGCTAAATTAATATGTTACATGTTGAATGAGTATAGGTCACAAGAATTAACTGCCAAATAATGCCTCTTCACACCAGCGTAATGGTTGTTTTTTTGAAGGGGTACAGACCCAGAGAACCTGAGGGGGGCCCCTGAAATGCACATATATGAAACTTGGCCAGCAATTTCATGGAGTTTGTAGACGTCAGCTTAGAACCCTTGCTCTTGAGGCTTACCCATCTGATGACACAGGACAGTTCAGCGCTGGGCCTTCCTACTATTCAAATTGTAACCAGAGAAGGAAGGAGAAGCCAGGAGATAAAGACAAGGGATGGAGGGGTGTGTGGGAGGAACCAGGTGGTGTTACCTTGACCCCTGCATTGAACATGGTGAGTGCTGTGGTGGTCCTGACCAGCGCATTGGTTATGTAATTCCTCTCCATCAACCTAAAGCAGAAGGACTAAGGTAAGACATTGTATAATGGAAAGAAAGAATGGGTTGTTGGACTACCCCCTTTCCTGAACCTTGGAGATCTTTAAGACAAGGAGGGATGTCCTATGTACGAATTAGATGTAGTGTCTGGTGGCTGAGGGATGGTTAGTCAGGCCCAGTTAAGCCAAAGAGAGGGGACTGGGAAGTGGGTAGGTTTGGGGTGGGGGATATGAGGGGCAGAAAGATAAAACTTTACCTGCTTACAAGGGGCTGAAATAGCCACAGGTTGCTCAGGACTATGTTGGTCGGGAAAGGGAACTGAAAGGGAAAGCAGCAGGTCAGCAGGATTTCAGAGGGGTCAGCATAACAGGCTCACTGTTCTGGGGCCTGTGTCTCTCCCTACTTTGGATCTGCCTTGAGGGCACTTGGCAGTAGCCTCAAGGATGAGTGGGAACCAGCTCCCTCAGGCTGCCCGGTGTTAGGTCTCAGGTTCTCAGCCTGAGCGCCAACAGCCCCAAAGAACAAGCTGGATCCCTGCGTCCTGGGCTCAGCCACAGGCCGGGAACAGGGGAGAACGGGCAGAGCACTGGTCAGCAGTAGGGCTCCTTTATTACTCGAAAGGCAACTTCTCCGCCACCCTTTCTTCCTCTTCCACAGCTGACAAGGGGTCTGCGAGACTCCTTCTCATACCTCGTTTGCCAGCTGCTGCAATGCCATCTTGAATGGCCCGCCTCCAAACATGTTCGGCATTGGTGTCTGCTCCAGTCTGGAAGAGAAATGGAGCTCTCAAGACTCACTCAACTCAGTCTAAGACCAGCAGAGTCTGAAGAGAAGGAGAGAGATAGGATGTTTCAACAGGCCTGGCCAGGAGGCCTCCCACTCACCTCCCCATCACCTCCACCAATCCAACCGTTCCAAGATCTCAGAGCACAAGTGGGGCTACCTCTGCTCCACCAGCAGGAGCGTCCCTGTCTACCAAGTCCAAGATAGGCACCCCCAGTCTCATTGCACCTACCACACTGCAGCCAAATTGTCAGTCTCTTCCGCTAACTGTTGAGTTCCTAGAGGAAAGGGACTGTCTGTATGCCCATCACTGGCTACAAAGTTTTGAACATGGTAGATAGTTAAATATTTAACTGAATGAATATAATTCCTCTTCCCACTCTGCAAGAAAACTGGCCAGAGGTAAGCTCTGATGTTACAGGCCCAGACCCACAGCCAGCAGCCTTTATTTACCTTAGTTATCTTGCCAGGGCAGGTGGAGAATTTAGACAGTTGTTTTCCAGCTTGTGAGCTCTAACTTCAGGCCTGGACTTTGGACTATTCCAGCTACCTAACCTAGCTTTTGTCTGCTGGTCCTTACTTGCCGTAATGGATAGATCCTCTTCTGAGGTCTAACCCACTGTACTTCCCGCAGCCCCCATGGCGGCTTCTCAGCCCAGCTTCAGGACAAGAAGCTTAGCTTCCTCAAACTCAGAGTGGGAAAATGCCAGGTCTTCCAGCCTGAGTCTGGCAAGGGAGCAGGGCCAGGAATTGCTTACCGGCTGACAGCAGCTGCGAGGATGCCAATGCTTGTTTCCTTTGGAGGAGCTGAAGAATGGCCTGGAGTCATGTTTACTTGCAGCATGAGGTCAATTGCACCCTTCTCGGAGACTGAAACCCTGTAGGAGAGGGTCAGAGAGGGCCCTCCTGACCTCCTCCCACCCTGAATGATCCCATAGGCCCCAGGCCCATCTGTGCAGTGTCTGGTGGGCCAGGAGGTCAGCTTCATGCTGCTTAACAAAATGTACTCTAGAGGAGGAAGGGAAAGGGAAGCCCAGACCTGGTCAAAGATCGGGGTGATTAAAGCAAGAGGAGTAAAATAAAGAGTTGTTTCGCATGGTCTAGAGACACCAGGCTGAGGTCAACTCTAATGGGGTGAGAACACCTTCCAAGCTGGGGGCTGGGGTGCTTTACTCACATGGCAAAGGGCTTCTGGAGGTTGGGAATGAAACCATCCAAGATGGAGCTCCCCTCATCCACAATGAAGGCTAGCTGGATGCCCCTTGCCTGTAGGAGGGCTGAGATCTTCTGAGCCCCATTTACCCCTGATACCTGCAGACATTGAACCCAGAGCCACAGTCCTTCTCAGCCTGACCTCCAGAGGTAGCTCACAGAGACACATTCAGCATAGCTGGGGGCTCCAGAGCCTCCCTACCCAGGCTCCTTCCTGGGGGGCAGGGCCCTTGACAATCCTGCCTCACAGAATCCTGGAGTGTCAGAGCTGGAAGGGCCCAACGCCCCTCATTTCACAAGTGAAGAAACTGGGACCCAGAGTGGGAGGTGATTTGCCCAGGGTCAAAGTAAGTGGCAATAAAACACATTCGTTGATCTCCCTGTTATTTCTCTTCCCATCACACCAGTCCTCTAGGTGTAGCTGATGGATTACGTGCCTGCCTCAGGTATTACCAGGGAGTTTGTTAAAAATTCAGATCTATGCATATCACTAAGTGAAAGAAGCCAATCTGGAAAGACTATATACTGTATAATTCCAACTATATAACATTCTAGAAAAGACAAAATTAGAGAGACAGTAAAAAGATCAGTGGTTGCCAGGGTTTGGGGGAAGGAGAGAGGGATGAATTGGCAGAACACAGAGGCTTCTTAGGGCAGTGAAAATATGTATGACACCACAATGATACCATATATGTTATTATACATTTGTCCAAACCCATAGAATGTACAACACCAAGAGTGAACCCTAATGTAAACTATAGCTTTGGGTGATTATGATGTGTAGGTTCATCATTTGTAACTAACGTACCACTCTGGTGGGGGATGTTGATACTGGCGGAGGCTGTGCATTCTTGCAAATAAGGGAAATCTCTGTATCTTCTCATTTCTGCTGTGAACCTAAAACTTCTCTTAAGAAAAAAAGTCTTAGGTTCCCTGGTGGCGCAGTGGTTGAGGGTCCGCCTGCCGATGCAGGGGGCACGGGTTTGTGTCCCGGTCCGGGAGGATCCCACATGCCGCAGAGCGGCTGGGCCCGTGGGCCGTGGCCACTGGGCCTGCGCGGCGGGAGAGGCCGCAGCGGTGGGGGGCCCACGTACCACAAAAAAAAAAAAAAGGTCTTTAAAAAACAACAAATTTGGATCTATGGCACAGAGCCCAGACATCTGCATTTTGGTCAAAGTCCTTAGATATTTCTGGCGACAGATACACAGAGAAGTTGGCAAATTACCACGCCATATCCTGGAGACAGTGCAGCCGGGGAGCAAACCAGACCAGGGTGAAGCATACTCCCTCCCCCAATAGGGGACCCAGAGATAGGTATAGGATGAAGGGGTTCTACCTCCTCGTCATGGCCCAGAGCAATGAAGAAAGATCTTCGGGGGATGTAGTTTCTGATCAGCAGAAGCTCCAAGGCCTGCAGGATTGCCTGGGGGACAGAAGGACAATGGAAGAGGAGAAAGGCTTATTCTCTAAGGTGTGGCACCAACGGGGCATCAGAGACATTTGGCTGCTGGCAATAGGGCTGATGGAACTAGGATGTGATAGACTCTCTTTGGAGAGAACAAATTAAAATGGTCCTGGGGATGGGATGTAGGGAAGCAGAGCTCTGCATGAAACTTTTACCACCTAGAGAAAAGCATAAATTTATCAATGTCAGAGCTGAAAGGGTACCTGGGGATCATCTACTCTAATCCCTATTTCACACTTGAGAAATTGGGGCCTAGGGAAGTGACAAACTGATGACTGGAACCGAGGTATCCTGAAGCCAAGGTTCTTTCTACCATAGCCTCCTGCCTCCCAGGGGTTAGCCAAGCACCCCCCTCCTGGGTTTAGGACTCCAAGGCAGAGGGAACTTAGCGTTTCAAGACCATAAGAGAGTTCTTGTTGTCCAGTGTGCCTCGACCATAGATGAAGCCATCACTCTCCAACCCAGAAAATGGGGGCACGTCCCAGCCTTCGTCAGGGGCAGGCACCACATCAATGTGAGCGAGGAGCATGTAGGGCTGCAGGCTGGGGTCCGAGCCTTGGACAGTGAACAGGTGGCTGTACTCTCCCACAGCTTCATGCCGGATAAAGCTGGTTTTGAAAACAGTAGGAAAGACTAGAAGCAGAGAGATGAAAAGCAATGAGAGAAAGCCAGATTCAACAATTGCCTTTGGTTTTCCTACCATTTGATTCTTCCTGCTTTTTTCTTTTCCCTTTAAAACAGGCAGCCTCCTTTAGGAAGCCTTCTGGTACAAAGCCAGTCTGATTCCTGATTTGCCCAATCTCTGAAATACCTCTTCCCTATATTATAATGTGCTATTACTGTGTAATAACCTGCATATCAAGACCCCACCCTTATGACAGATAAGAGCTCAAGATCTGGCTTGGTCTGACCTCTAATGTTGTCACAAATACACGTTACAGGATGACGGAGATGAAGACTATGTTAAATTTTAAATATAATAGGCCCCAGTATCCAAATTACTTGGAACCAAACATGACCACTATATATATATTAAAAAATCAGAGATAGTTTTCTTTTACAAAACAATACTTTTAATGTTTGTGTTATATGGAGATAAAAGATTATTCTGTCTAGCATATGACCACAATTTTGTGTGCAGGTGTGGGTGTTCCCAGGGTCAACTATTCTGGTTATAGATAAGTATTAACACAGGCGGCCTTAGAAACATGGGAGAAAGAACTTTGATCTCCCTCTGGGCTGTGTTGGAAGAATCCATATATACCTCTGTGGATACCTAAAACCAACCAACCAAACAAACAAACAAAAATGAAGACATGCTTTTTTCTTGTCAGCCAGCTTATCTAGTCTACTCTTACTGTACATTTCTTTCCTGATTTTTATCTCCTATTTAGTGAAGACTTTCAGCCTGCTGGATTGATCCCAGATCCACCCGTCCCCAGAGTGTTAGAGAGGGGGCTACTTGCTGTGCCTTTGCCAGCCCCTCCCGCCTGAGACTTGAGGGGGGCTGTTTTTTATTTGATTTAGGAAAGTGGCCTCACTACTTTCCATGAGCTTTTTCTATGGGGAGGGGGAGCTCCAAGTCTCCTTTTTTCCGTTGACCCATATTTCTTTAGCAGTGGGGTAAGGGGAGAGGACTGATGTGATAGTTCAAAGCTGTCTACTGCCTAGAAGCTCAGAAACGTGTTAGTAATGAATCTGGAGTAGGGCTTGGGTAGGTGGGATGTGCACATGTGTGGGCTGTAGGTATGTGTATGGAGATAGGGGTGGGAGGAGCATGGAGCATAGTTCTGGCAACTATGGGAGAAGGAATTCCTAGTCCTACCTTTTGATTAGATTATATTTATTGACTGACATATTTAGGGCAAAGATTGGGAGAGTTCAAACTCCAACCAAACAGCTATGTGCCTTGGTTCTTCAAAGGGCAAATCTATAGTCTCTACTCTGTGTCCACTCTAACTCCTGGACTCTCCCTTCTATCGCTCCCCACTATGTACAAACTTTGGTCAAAAGAGGCCCATACAAATTAGGTTGCCCGTGGTCAGTCACAAATTAAACTTCTTTATCACTTTATAATAGCACCGCATCTCCAGCGCTACCTCTCCTACCCCTTTTGCACAGTTTGTGGCTGACCTTTATGAATGTATTCTCCAAACTCAGCCAGGGCTGTCGTGTTGAGCTCCTCGGGGCTGAAAGACACTGTTGGAATCTGGATGGCACCTATCAGAGTCAGAGATGGAAGATAATAACAACCATTGATTTTTCCACAGCCCTCTGTACATAAAAAGTTCTCTTGCATTCATTATCTTATTGTGGAGGGCAATACAATCCTTTGACGTAGGCACTGTTGTTTTCCCTTATTCGAAACTGAGGAAACAAGCTTACAGGCGTTAGGTGAGCTGCTCAAGACTGTCCAGAAACAAGCAGTAGAACTGGGATTTAAACTCAAGTTCTTTGAATTTATTTAGGCTAATATGTTTCTTAAAGGAAAATAAAGTCCAAGATGGGATGGGGTGGGGGAGGTCAGACAGGAGTAGATTTTATATCCTGACCCTGCGTGGGAAGCTGCTATAAATTGCTTCTAAGGTCTCACTCTGCCTCTGAAGCCACCATCCCTTCAATGAATCTAAGGAGCCCGCTGTCCTGGGTCCCTACAAGAATGAAGCTTTGTGTGCTTTTCTGTACAGAGAGTAGGCTTATTCCTCTTAGACTGGCTCATCCAGTCTCACTGTTCTCTCAGCCAAGGCCAGCTTTTGGGGCACATGATGCCTGGGAAGGGGTGGATTTAGAAGCTCCCAAACAAGTTCTTCAGTCATAAACAATCTCATCCACTCTACCCGGAAGTCTCAGTTGCTGAGTTGCCACTAGGTTGATCCCTTGGTGAAGGCTTTACATTCTTAAAGAGTTCCACTATCAAATACAAACAGCGGAGGTGGGAGGGGGAGGAGGGGCGCAGAAACACATGGATCATGAAATTATTTGATTAGATGGCTGTCTGAAAACACTGGGAACAAGTGCACCCAGGGCAGCTTGATGTCAAGGGAGGGCCTCTGACTTCTGTACTCAGTTTTGCTAAGAGTCAACCCTGCGCCATAGCCTCCCACCTAGGTGGGGAAGCCAAGGTTCAAAAAGACTAAAACTGCCTACATGAGATTGAGAGGCAGACTCAAGTTCTGAACTCAGGTGTTTTGTCCCCTGCTCAGCATTCTAAGCCATGTTGCTATGAGGCCCCCTTTTTAGGTTCTAATCTAGCTTTTGCTTTCTTCTGTGCAGGGAGACTCTGGTGAGCTGCTGCCCAATGCCCTTCAGAGAACTATTTATACTATGATGCTTTGGGAAAGCCCTGCTCTGCGTCCCAGGCCTATCGCTCCAGCACAAACACAATTTATCTTTAACAATGAGGGTTAGCTTTTGCATCTGCCGGCACGTTTGTGTAGGCAGTTCCTTTTAATCCATCACTTAATGGAAGGGAAAAGACTGGCGTTAAGCCCAATGGTGAGGAAGGATCTCATTAAACCACAGGATCTAGCACTGAACAGAAACTTTCTTCTTTTCTCCTGGAAAACGCAGATTGGGAAGGTAAATAAATCTTTAGCCTTGGTTTGCGGTCTAGGGGAGAGATGTCCTTTAGGAGAAGAAATTAGGAACGCTCACACCCCGGCAACACTCCCACACCTCTTTTTGGAGCCATCTAGAAACTACAGGCACTAGATGTTGTCACCCAGTGCTTACTCCAAGGTGCGGGGTGCTGGGGAAGATCATTTAACTGACCTAAACTTCAATTTCCCTCATCTGTAGATAAGATTCAGATCATTTAGTCTTAAGTGATTTAACAAGTGAAAACTCTCAAAGGTTAAAAGCTGTTGTATTTTTTTTTTTACTCATTACACATTTATTGTACATTTTCACAATCTGGATTTGCCACAGAACTGGGGGCATGGGGTGAGGGAAGGGGGGCAGGGGATACTGGGATAATATGGGGGGGTCTAGAACACAGCACCCTCACCCCCAGCATCTCTCCCTACCCTTTCACACCACAGCTTAGATCTCCCTGCTCCCCCTCCACACAGAAACCTCGAGTGTGGGGGGAAGAGTTTAGGGGGTCCCCTCCAGTGTCAGGTTAAGGGACTGCACCCTCAGATCCCTAAAATTGTGCCATTTAAAAAGACATTAGACCCTTCCTTTATCACTTCACCTAAGGAGGAGACCTGGAGAGGGGCAAGAATCCCCATCTTCCAGCAAGTCCTACATTGGCAGTGATCAGTACCCCCGGCCTGAATTCAAGGGGGCAGTCAGAGGAGCTGGGCAGTGATGTGGCAACACCCCCCAAATGAGGGAGGAGGGTATTCAGTCCAACCTCCAGCAGGGGTGGGGCCAGAGATTTCACGCAGGAATTGGAGGGATTCTTTGCCCTGCCCCGTCCTCCCCAAGGCAGTGATGACCCCCTGACACACTGGCAGCCACCTCTTCCAAAAGAGATCAGATTGTGGCCAACCCCCGTGCTCCAGGCAAGCAGAGGTGGGGGTGGGGTAGTGTGGATAAGGGCAAAGTTGAAGCTTCCAGGGTAGGCTGGGAACGCTGGAGTCCCCAGAAGCCAGGTCTAGGAGAAGAATGGGCTCCCCAAGCCGGGCACGAGGTGCCGTGAATGGGGCCAGGGCTCGGCGGTGGGGTGTTGCGGAGCTCGAGCTCGAGTAGCCGACCTCTGTGGCGGTAGAAGGGAGTCGCGGGTTGGCCCGAGGAGACAGCGACCTATATATGAGAATAAGTGGTGAAGGGGACCCAGGTTCACCTTTCAGAGCCTCCTTCATTGCGACGCGCTCCTCTTGGCTGAACTGAGAAGGGATTCGCGGCGCCCTCTGATGCCCCTGGCCCTTGCCCCGCAGGCCCTTCGATCTGGAGACGGCGGCGATACCTAGCAGTAGCACAGCCGCCAGGGCCAGCAGGCAAACGTACGGCCGAGCCATGTTCCTCTCAATTCCTCGCTGCCAGTCGGCGGGCTGGAGTTTGGACCTAAATAGCCAGACGGCGATCTTCGGCCTGTCACTGCTCTAATTCCCGCAACTGCCTTAGTCTCACTCCATTCCCAGGGCTGGCCAATCATCCCTTGCCTGGGGATGCAGGACAACCAATCCACGGTACGGCCCCGCCCCAGGCCCGCAAGGCCTTTTGGGGGTTGTGGTTTCTCGCCCTGTAGCTCGTAGCGTAGGGTTCCAGGCAGGTTAGTGCAAGGTCTTGCCTGCACTTGATCTTCTGCTTTGAGATACTCGTAAATCCCTTTCTAGATGACAACAGACCAAATAAAAGGGGGAAAAGGCAAATAAATGAACAAAGTTAATCAGACCTTTATCTACTTCTTGCTTCCTCTGAAGCTTAGGGCTTGACTACCATTCCCTTAGATTCCATTGAGGAAGCTCTGCACCCCCTGGCTTGATTTCATTTGAATTGGAATAATATTGCTCTGTCTATAGACATTGTTTTGAAGTATATTAGATGAGAGTGTTTGCGTCTGTTTAGGAATTCGCTGAAAGTGTTTTTGATATCAATGTTAACACTGCATTTTTGCAACTCCAGGCAAATACATTAAGACTGAAGGATTTTTTACTTTATATTTTTTAACATCTTTATTAGAGTATAATTGCTTTACAATGGTGTGTTAGTTTCTGCTTTATAACAAAGTGAATCAGTTATACATATACATATGTCCCCATATCTCTTCCCCCTTGCATCTCCCTCCCTCCCACCCTCCCTATCCCACCCCTCTAGGTTGTCAACAAAGCACCAAGCTGATCTCCCTGTGCTATGCGGCTGCTTCCCACTAGCTATCTATTTTATGTTTGGTAGTGTATATACGTCCATGCCACTCTCTCACTTTGTCCCAGCTTACGCTTCCCCCTCCCCGTATCCTCAAATCCATTCTCTGGTAGGTCTGCATCTTTATTCCCATCTTGACCCTAGGCTCTTCTGACCATTTTGTATTTTTCTTTTTTTTAGATTCCATGTATATGTGTTAGCATATGGTGTTTGTTTTTCTCTTTCTGACTTACTTCACTCTGTATGACAGTCTCTAGGTCCATCTACCTACTGCAAATAACTCAGTTTCGTTCCTTTATATGGCTGAGTAATATTCCATTGTATATATGTGTCACATCTTCTTTATCCATTCATCTGCTGGTGGACACTTAGGTTGCTTCCATGTCCTGGCTATTGTAAATAGTACTGCAGTGAACATTGTGGTACATGTCTCTTTTTGAATTATGGTTTTCTCAGGGTATATGCCCAGGAGTGGGATTGCTGGGTCATATGGTAGTTCTAGTTTTAGTTTTTTAAGGAACCGCCATACTGTTCTCCATAGTGGCTCTACCAATTTACATTCCCACCAACAGTGCAAGAGGGTTCCCTTTTCTCCACACCCTCTCCAGCGTTTATTGTTTGTAGATTTTTTGATGATGGCCATTCTGACTGGTGTGAGATGATATCTCATTGTAGTTTTGATTTGCATTTCTCTAATGATTAATGATGTTGAGCATTCTTTCATGTGTTTGTTGGCAATCTGTATATCTTCTTTAGAGAAATGTCTATTTAGGTCTTCTGCCCATTTTTGGATTGGGTTGTTTGTTTTTTTGATATTGAGCTGCATGAGCTGCTTGTATATTTTGGAGATTAATCCTTTGTCAGTTGCTTCATTTGCAAATATTTTCTCCCATTCTGAGGGTTGTCTTTTGGTCTTGTTTATGGTTTCCTTTGCTGTGCAAAAGCTTTTAAGTTTCATTAGGTCCCATTTGTTTATTTTTGTTTTTATTTCCATTTCTCTAGGAGGTAGGTCAAAACAGGATCTTGCTGTGATTTATGTCATAGAGTGTTCTGCCTATGTTTTTCTCTAAGAGTTTGATGGTGTCTGGCCTTACATTTAGGCCTTTAGTCCATTTTGAGTTTATTTTTGTGTATGGTGTTAGAGAGTGCTCTAATTTCATCCTTTTACATGTAGCTGTCCAGTTTTCCCAGCACCACTTATTGAAGAGGCTGTCTTTTCTTGCCTCCTTTATCAAAAATAAGGTGACCATATGTGCATGGGTTTATCTCTGGGCTTTCTATCCTCTTCCATTGGTCTATATTTCTGTTTTTGTGCCAGTACCAGGATATGCTATCTTTTTTAAAAAATTAATTAATTAATTTATTTATTTTTGGCTGTGTTGGGTCTTCGTTGCTGTGCCTGGGCTTTCTCTAGTTGTGGCGAGTGGGTGTTACTCTTTCGTTGCAGTGCGCAGGCTTCTCATTGTAGTGGCTTCTCTTGTTGCGGAGCACGGGCTCTAGGCACGCGGGCTTCAGTAGTTGTGGCACATGGGCTCAGTAGTTGTGGCTCACAGGCTCTAGAGTGCAGGCTCAGTAGTTGTGGCACACAGACTTAGTTGCTCTGTGGCCTGTGGGATCTTCCTGGACCAGGGCTTGAACCTGTGTCCCCTGCATTGGTAGGCGGATTCTTTTTTTTTTTTTTTTTTTTTTGCGGTATGCGGGCCTCTCACTGCTGTGGCCTCTCCCATTGCGGAGCACAGGCTCCGGACGCGCAGGCCCAGCGGCCATGGCTCACGGGCCCAGCCACTCCGCGGCATGCGGGATCCTCCCGGACCGGGGCACGAACCGGTATCCCCTGCATCGGCAGGCAGACTCTCAACCACTGCGCCACCAGGGAAGCCCGGTAGGCGGATTCTTAACCACTGCACCACCAGGGAAGCCCAATGCTATCTTTTTAAAATTTTAAACTTTTGCCTTTTACATCAAAGATCTTAATCTATCTGGAATTGTTTTTTCTGTAAATGGTATGAGATCAGGTCAAATTTTACTTTTTTCCAACTAGATAACCAATTTTCCCAGCACCATCCATTAAATAGTCTGTCCTTTCCTCAGTGACCTGCGAGGACAACTCTCTCATTTATTGTTTTCATGTATGAATGAAAACTGGGCTCTCTATTTTGTTCCATTGGTTGCTTTGTTTATTCCTATGCTAATATGACTGTCTTAATTACTATAACTTTAAAATACATCTCAAAGTCAGGTAGAGCATGTTTCTCCTTTAGCCTGTTAATGTAATGAATTACATTAATAAGTTTAAAATATGTAAACTGCCCTGACATTCCTGGGATAAACTCAACTTGGGTAAACCCATTGCTGCATCTTCCTTTCGAATTTTTGCAATTCTGTTTGTAAGTTTGATTGGCCTGTAATTTTTCTGTTTTGGGTTTGATATCAAGTGAATAGTAGAAATCTAATTAGAGAATATTGTAGTGATTTCTAGCCGCCCCAATATTCTTTCCCCCTTTCTAAGTAATAAGAACCCTGAGTTTGAGCTCAACACATTGATACCCAGCTAAAAGAATAAATTTCCCAGACCCTTGCAGCCAGGTTTGCCATGTGACTGAATGTGGAGAATGAAGGATAAGCAGATACCTTCTGCTTAAATTTCTTCCTCCATTCTCATATGTGATGGCTGCAGCTCTAGCAGCCATGTTGGACCGTGATGATCTGCTTTTATGGCGGGGCGGGGGTGGGGGGGTGGGGGGGGGCGGGGGGGGTGGGGGAAGGGCGGGGACGGCAGGAGGGAGGGGGAGAGAGAGAGAGAGAAGGAGAGGTGGGAAGGGGAAGGAAAGGGAAATTTCTACCACATTTAAACTACTAAAGGATTGACCTTCCTCCCCACCCCGCCTTTTTTTGCATTCTCTGGAAGAGTGTGTATGTAAAGTAGGACCAAAAACCTAAGATATTTTTCTAATAATTCTAAAAACGAAAGTAATTTGGACCTGGTATTTTCTCTGTGGAAAGATTTTAAACTGCTGATTTCATTTAATGGTTTTAGGATTTTTAAGGCTTTCTACTGTTTTCTTGATTCCATTTTGGTATATTATATTTACTAGCAATTTATTCATTTTGTTTAAGTTTTCAACTTTATACGAGCTAAGAGTTTAAGCTCTGGAGCCAGATTGCCTGGGTTAAATTCCTAGGCGCTCTACATTCATGGAGTTGTGCTGAGTGATCTTGGGAAACTTACTTAAAATTTTTTTTTTTTTTTGCGGTACGCGGGCCTCTCACTGCTGTGGCCTCTCCCATTGCGGAAAACAGGCTCCGGACGCGCAGGCTCAGCGGCCATGGCTCACGGGCCCAGCCGCTCCGTGGCACGTGGGATCCTCCTGTACCGGGGCACGAACCAGTGTCCCCTGCATCGGCAGGTGGACCCCCAACCACTGTGCCACCAGGGAAGCCCTTTACTTAAAATTTTGAGCCTCAGTTTGCTCATCTGTAAAAAGGGGATAATAACAGTATGTACCCCTTAGAATTGTTGGGAAGATTAAATGAGTTAATACATGTAAAGGGCTTGGAAGAGTACATGGCATATAGTAACCATTCAATGGATGTTAACTATTCTATTATTACTATCTCCTTTCTTTTGCTTTCTTTGTTTTTTTTTCCAACTACCACAGTTGAATATTTGGCTCATTAATTTTTGTCTTTTTTCTTTTCTAACAAAGCATTTTAGGGCTATAAGTTTACTTTGAAGCATACTTCCCTATGTACCACAAGTTTTGATATGTAGTATTTTCATTATTGTTTAGGTCTAAGTGTTTTAAAGTTTCCATATAATTTCTGCTTTGACTATGAGTTTTTCAGAAGTGTTTTTTAAAACTTTTTAAATGCCTATTTTTTTGTTCAAGTTATGTTTTTGTAACTGATTTTTTTTTTTTCTTAGCGGTACGCGGGCCTCTCACTGTTGTGGCCTCTCCCGTTGCGGAGCACAGGCTCCAGACGCGCAGGCTCAGCGGCCATGGCTCACGGGCCCAGCCGCTCCGTGGCATGTGGGATCCTCCCGGACTGGGGCACGAACCCATGTCCCCTGCATCGGCAGGCAGACTCTCAACCACTGCGCCACCAGGGAGGCCCTGTAACTGATTTTTAAGTTCAATGCATTATGTCACAAAATGTGGAATGAC
Source organism: Phocoena sinus (assembly GCF_008692025.1). Taxonomy (NCBI): domain Eukaryota; kingdom Metazoa; phylum Chordata; class Mammalia; order Artiodactyla; family Phocoenidae; genus Phocoena; species Phocoena sinus. Next base: position 151,747,450 of record NC_045763.1, on the reverse strand, counting down.
ACCTATGCTTTGAAAGTTTTTGAGAATTGCTTTAGGACCTAGTGTATGATCAATTTGTGTAAATATTTCATGTGTACTTAAGAAGTGTAAATTTTAATTGTTGTGTGTACAATTCCATCTGTTTATTAAATCAAGTTTGTTTATTTTATTGCTTAACTCTTTCATACCTTACTTTTAAAAAATCTGTATGACTTAATGAGACAGTATATTGAAATCTTCCATTTTGTTGGTGGATTTGTCATTTTTTCAGTTTTAAAAAAATCAATTTTGCTTTATTTATTTTGAGACTTTTATTTGGTACATTCAGGTTTAGAATTGTTGAAAATTTTATCATGACATAGTGGTTTTTATGCTTCATAATCTCTTTGTCTTAAAACCAATTTGTCTGCTAATAATATAGTTATTTCATTCTTTTGGTTAATATTTATCTTGTATAGGTTGTTTTTTCCATTTTTGTGTCCTTATGTTTTAATTAATTAATTCGTTTATTTTTTTCATTTTAAAAACATTTTTGGCCACACTGCATGACATGTGGGATCTTAGTTCCCCGAGCAGGGATCAAACCTGTGCCCCTTGCATTGGAAGCGCGGAGTCTTAACCACTGGACCGCCGGGGAATCCCTGTCCTTATGTTTTAGAAGGACCTCTGAATTTAAAGTTTAATCTAATCAGACAATTTCTTTTACTAATGAGATTAGTTTAGTTACATTTTTTCCGTGATTTCTTCTGTATTTGGACTTATTTCTATCATCTTCCTATAAGCACTACCTTTTCTATGCTTCTTTCTCCCCACGTTTTGCCTTTTTAAACAATTAATTAAACTTTCATCGTGTGGGTTTTTTCTTATTCTATTCTCCTCTGCCCCACTGGTTTGGAAATTATAGTCTTTGTTGTCTTATGATTTACTATTGAAATTTTAGTACTCATATTTAATAAATTTGAATTTAATATTTTAACCCTTTTCCTCTGAAAAATGTGAAGACATTTGAATGCTTTAACCCTGGTCTCCTTCTCTCTATATGCTATTGTTGTTCATTATTTTATTTTTTATTTATTTTAGGTTTTAAATTTATTTTTTAAAATGCCACAAATTAGTTATTATTATTATATAGAGACAGTTTCTTTATATTTACCAGTATGTTTACCAGTTTCCTTGTTTAATCTTTCTTCTTGAATCTCAGGCCTTACTTCTGGAATAATTTTTCTTTTTCCCAATGTTCATCATTTTGAAGCTACTTTACTGAAGGTCTGATGACAGTCAACTCTCTCAATTATTGCCTATCTGAAAATATCTTTATTTCATCCTCATTCTTGCAAGATAATTTTCTTGAGCAAACAATTTTAAGTTGATGGTTGTTTTCTCTTAGCATTTTGAAGACATTAGTTTACTGCCTTCTGGCTTCCATTTTTCCTGTTGAGAAGTTGACTTGCAATGTAATTATTGATCTTTTGTAGTGAACTGTTTTCTCTCTGGCTCCTTTCAAGGACTCCTCTTTGTTTTTAGTGTTCTTAAGCTTCACTACAAGGTGTCTAGATGTCAAATTTCTTTTTTTTTTAAAGTGTACAATTCAATGGTTTTAATATGTTCACAGAGCTGTGCAACCATTAACACAGTCAATTTTAGAACATTGTCATCACCTCAAAAAGAAACCCTGTACCCTTTAGCCATTATCCCTAATTCCCCCCATCTTACTCTCCCTGGACCTAAGCAATCACTAATCTACTTTCTGTCTCTGTATATCAACACTTGCCTATTCTGGACATTCATATAAATGGAACCATATAATATGTGGTCTTTTGTGTCTGGCATCTTTCACTTATATTTTTCAAGGTTCATCAATATTATAGCATGCATCAGTACTTCCTTTTTATGACTGAATAATATTCCATTGTTCGTATTTACCACATTTCATTTATTTATCCTTTCATACATTGATGGACTTTTGGATTTTCACCTTTTGACTATTATGAATAATCCTGGTATAAACCTTCATGTACAAGATTTTGTGTGGACCTATGTTTTAATTTCTCTTGGATATACACCTAGGAGTGGAATTGATGGGTCATATGGTAACTCTACGTTTAATCATTTGATATATTTCCATACTGTTTTCCAAAGTGGCTGTACCATTTTGCATTCCCACCAGCAACGTATGAGGATTCTGACTTCCCCACATCCTTGTCAATACTTATTATCTGACTTTTTGATCCTAGTCATCCTAGTGGATGTGAAGTGGTACCTCACTGTAGTTTTTTTTTTTTTTTAATTTTTAAAAATTGAAGTAGAGTTGATTTACAATGTTGTGCCAATCTCTGCTGTACAGGAAAGTGACTCAGTTATACACACATATAAACAAAAAGGTCTTACTGTATAGCCCAGGGAACTATACTCGATCTCCTGGGATAAACCATAATGGAAAAGAATCTTAAAAAAGGAATGTGTGTATGTGTATAACTCACTGTGGTTTTGATTTGCATTTCCCAGGTGACAAATGATGATGATATTTACATGTGCTTATTGACGATTTGAATATCTTCCTTGGAGAAATGTCTATTTGGATATTTAGCCCATTTTAAAATTGGGTTATTTGTATTTTTATTTTTGAGTTGCAAGGGTTCTTTATATATTCTAGATACCAGATGTATGATTTGCAAATATTTTATCCCATTCTGTGGGTTGTCTTTTTATTTTCTTGATGGTGTCCTTTGAAGCACAAAAGTTTTAAATTGTGATGAGTCCAATGTACCTGTGTTTTCTTTTCTTGCTCATGCAGTTGGTGTCATATCTAAGAATTTTTTTTTTTTGCCAAATCCTGAGTCATGAAAATTTACCTCTGTGTTTTCTTCTAATATCTTATATCTATATTCTTCTAATAGCTATTTCTTGAATAGATATTTCTTCATATGTTGTTTGCCCTTAGGACCATATCTAGAAGCTTAAATTTAAAAAAAATTGTTACCAGTTTCACTGGGGAGCTGATCAGTGTAGCTCCTCACACTGTCATGTCAGACGTTGATTGTTCTACATCCTTTTGTGACAAAAGTCTTAAAATGATAAAATATATTTTCCAGTACTAAAGCCAGAATCATGTTTAACGAGAAAAAAGCAGAAACTTTAGCATTAAAGTCAGAGACAAGAAAAGGATGTCTATTATCACCACTATTACTTAATATTATTTTTGCAGGTACTAGACAAGACAAGTAAACAAGAAAAAGAGATTAGCAGTATAAAGATTTGAAAAGGAGATAAATTGATAATGTTTATTACTTGTACACATAGGATGTATAGCTGGCAAACTTGAAATAATCAACTGCCAAACTATTACAAAACTATTAGTACTGAAGAGAATTCAGCAGGTAATCTGGGTACAGAGTTAATATACAACAGTCAATAGCCTTTGTATATGCAATCACCAATGAGTTAGAAAATATAAGAAGAGATTCCATTTATAATGGGAAAGGCAATAAAAAAGGTAAAAAATAACTAAGAATATACTTGAGAAATGTGTAAGATCTATATGAGAAGACACTATTTATATTATCAAAAGGAGATTAAAATGGAAAGGAATATTATATCCTTGAATAAGGAAACTGTATCATAAAAATGTTATAGGTGGGGACTAAAGCTTCCAGATGTTACAAAATACTACAAATCCTCTAGAATTATCTTCTATCCATCTATCTATCTATCTATCTATCTATCTATCTATCTATCTATCTAGTATTGGTATAGAATCAATTCTTGTTTTTATTGGTTTAAAATTCATCATTGTGTTTGTTTTGGTGCCCAAATTACCCTACATTCAGTTAGTAGAAGGTGCTTGAATCTGGTCCTTGTGATATGCCTCCATCTTTTTTTTAATTTAACAGTTCCTTGCCTTCTGGCATAAAAAGTTGTTTCAGACTCATTTTGTGCCTACCTTACCCTGGCCCTGGAACCAGCCATTGCTCTGAGGGGCCCTGGTTCTTCTTAACAAGGAATTGTATTAGAAACTATGTTTAGGAAGGCAGAGTCTTAAAATACTCCATTCCATTGTAGAATGGGGAGATGATCATCTTATAGAATTTTAAAAATTGAGATATAATTGACATATAACATTATATTAGTTTCAGGTGTACAACAGAATGATTTGATATTTGTATATATTGTAAAATGATCGCCACAACGTCTAGTTAACATAGAAGTTTTGACACTACTCCCCCAAAGACTGCTAAAGCCATGTTGTAGTTTTACAACTAAAGGTAAAAATGTGTTTTAAAGATACGTTAAAGAAATGCATCTGATTTAGATGCCACTTTTACGCCACTCGAAACTCTCCTACGAAGCCTCTTTTGGGGTAACAGTTCTGAGCAGTCTTACCTGCTGGTCTCATGCACACCTCTTCCTTCCTGTTCTGGGGGGCTTCCTTGATGCCACAGCATTGGACCCCTTTGGAACTGCTCTGTGCTCACGTCCATGCAACCCATAATTTTTGGAGAGTTAATATCCAAGGGATCACCCTTGACCAACAGAAGATGGGAATGATGGTTAAATGTTTCTCCAGGACAGTTTAGAGATGCATTTTGCAGAGCTCCTAGGAGGTTGGAGCCCCAGTTGCCCTCCACAGGGGCTATCTCAGTAACTCATTCTTTTGTTGGCCTTCCCTCCCTCCCTGTTTCACTCCTCCTGCATTTCACTCCTGCTTGCTGGGATCACTTCCCAAATACCTGTATGGAAGCTTTTGTCTCATGTTCTACTTTGGCGGGGGGAGGGGTTCAGGCTAAGATAGCATCATTAAAAACATATATAAAATTCAAAGTGGAGGGATGCTAATTGCCAGTTTACTCAGATCTTGCAGGGCAGTTGAATAGCACGATAAAGCAAGATTAGTTTATTTTACATAAATTATCATTTTGGAACTCAGTGACGTCTCTGCCCCTGCAATATATCCTCTTCCTCCTTCACCTGTTTCTCTCTTTTCTAGCTCTCCTGATCTCTTTGTTTCCATGCATCTATCCCGCTGATCTTTCTTATCTCTAGCCCTCCATCTCTTTCCACTTCATTCTATTTCTGTCTCCCTCAAGCCTTTGCTCTTTTTCTGTGATTCCTCTTTTTATTTTACTTTATTTTATTATTTATTTATTATTTTTTTTGCGGCACGCGGGCCTCTCACTGTTGTGGCCTCTCCCGTTGCGGAGCACAGGCTCCGGACGCGCAGGCTCAGCGGCCATGGCTTACGGGCCCAGCCGCTCCGCAGCATGTGGGATCTTCCCGGACTGGGGCACGAACCCACGTCCCCTGTATCGGCAGGTGGACTCTCAACAACTGCGCCACCAGGGAAGCCCTGTGATTCCTCTTATTTCCTCCCATTTCCTACAGTTAGCAAACAAAGTTGAGAATCAGCCTGGCTCGTTGGACACTTGAATCCTTTGGCCTTTTTCTCCTTGCATTGTCTCACAAACAGGGGACGGAAATGTCGGAGATTGTGTGCTCCTCCAAACCAAGGATTCTGAAAGCTTTGTTGAGTATTGATGGGACTGGCCCTTACCAGACATCTCATGAGTGTTGAAGAATTAGCACGTGAAACATATACAGAAGAGATGGTGGAAGTCTGACTTCCCTGATAGCCACAGAAATCACAGAGTTGGCTCTGGGAATTGGTCCTGAGTATGGGGATCCCTTAGTCCAGGTGTCATGCCCCAATCTCTGCTCTTCAGCTGGATCGTGGACGTTTATTCCTTCTCAGGAGTGGAAAACCGGAACCTGGAGAGCAGCTGGGAGATTCAAGAAGTCTTAGCTTTCTGTTTCTTTTCCCCAGGACAGGGCAAAGCAAGCCACCTCTTCCTGGAGGTGACTGGTTTTGCCTCTCTGTAAAACCACCCGAACACATGCATTGGTTCACATTTCAAAACCACTTTATTAGCAAAATGAACAAAAGAAGAATGGTGTTTAAATTAAATAAATTACACAAATATCTCAAGAGTCCCGGTCTTCTCCAGGAACCACATCATTGCTGGTCAGTATAACTAAGAACATTCAGAAGTATTGAAATCCTGGATTATTTGACTATCTTGCTCTCATTTCCTGCCTCAGTCATGTCCAGTGAGTGGTCTGGGTGAATTTATGTTCTTTCCAAAGTATTCTAACAGTGAAGTTCTCTTCAAGGCCTCCCTCCACCCCAGGTGTTTCCGATCTTACATCCACTGTGGTCTCTGTGAGTACTTACACCCCTGGACATGGTTCAGGATCCCTCCTTGAGCCCCCAGCTCCAGGCCACTGTGAGTCAGCAATCACCTTTTGGTCTGGGGCTGACCTGGGGGTTAACAGTCACTTCATCAAGTCCTCAAGGGTTCTAGACACTTGGTTCACAAGGCACCTCTAACTTGGGATGTCCTGAGGCTCTGTGATCTTCCCACACCTCTTGGGCCTGAGCTGGACTCTGCGGGAGGTGGAGCAGGGGAGGGTGAGTTTTCATTGGCTACGGTTCTTGTCCTCTCGAAATCTGGCACTTCGGGTGCTGGGCACGGTAAATCCCAGATAACATTGTCTTCTGCCTTCCAAGTTTTGAGTTCCATTGGCAGCCAGATGGCATAATGAATTCACAAAGAAGCAATGCTTGTAGGCCAAGAATCTGTTGGCTCTTCACCAGCACCCCCTCCTTTAACTCTACGAAGACTTGCTATCTGACCAGCTCACTCAAGGCACAGGCACACAGTGGAGGTCAGGCTGAAGTTAGGAATTCGGACATTTTTCCAGGCTGGGCCAGCCCATCCTGTTGGGCAGGGATCATTCATTGAAGGAACTTGGGAGAATCAGTGGGGAGAGGCCAAAAGGTTTTTGGTGCACTTCCATGGAAAATTTCTCAAACACTTGCACATGGAACCTATTTATTTTCAAGTCAACAGTGGGGTTTCTCTACCTTCTTATATATAGAGAGAACTTAACCCCTCTTCTCATCTCTCCTGGAAGGAGATGGCCTCAGGTCCTGAGTTTGTTAAGGAATCCCTGTGGAGGAAGACCCAGTCTGGATCAGCCCTTCTCCATGCTTGGTACCCAGCTGGGATACGCCCTCGGTGGGGTGTCCTGCCTTGCCTGGCTGAACGATTCAGGCCCCAAGCTGATAAGGGAGAGTTAAACTCATTGGCTCTTTGCCAAATGAAGAGCACAAGGCAGATTTCCCAAGTGGGGGACGCATTTCTAAGGTCAGGGAGACTGCCGGGGCCCAGGTCCCACCAGATGGCCCTGGATTGGTACTAGCGCCCCCTGCCCCTCCACATCTCCAGTACAAAGAGGGAAAGCTTTTGTGCAGAATAGCTAGTATCTGTTGCTGGGTTGCCAGAGGGTTCTGCCAGCTACCGCCCTGTCCCTTTTGGGTTCCTACCTGGTCTCAAGTAGAAGGAAGCAGCCCTTGAGGGCAGGGGGAGTGATAATGTTTCAGGAGGCTGGTGTGGCTACCTTGGTGGGCTGCCCCTGGGGAGGTAGCTCTGGTAGCCACTCCCCAGGCTACAGTCTGACGTGCTAAATAGTAGTGGAGGTCTCAGCAGCTTTGAGATGAGGAAGAAGGGGACGTAGTCACCAAGACAGAGATACCTGGGTTGTGGGAGCACATGGTCCCAGGGGTACAGAGCTGCCAGAGACAGACTGGGCAGCTGGAAAGGGCAACCACAGAGTCCTAAGCAAGTTCATCTCTGTGTCCTGTGACAGCTTGACACCATCTGACACCAAGCCATGCTGGCGCCAGGACACTTTCGAAGCTTGCACTCTACGTCAGCACACGGCTTCCTCTTATTCCTGGCTCGGTCTTAAAGTCCAGCAGTCGGGGGTCCTGTCAGCTGCCACAGGCAGGGTGTGGGTGGGAGCGGTGGAGTGAGAAGGAGGCTTGCTTGTTGCTGGCTGGGGCCCTGAGGGTCAGCGGAAGGATGAAGAGGTGTCTCTCCCTGCCGTTGAGATTGACTCGCTCTAGAGATGCCGGGAGGGGAATGAGAGAGGAGGAGGAGGGTGGAGAGGTACTGGAGTCCTGGTGGAGGTGTTCTCCTCTACCCGCCACTCTCCATGATCCCAGGCTCATCCTTCATGGGAGTCCCAGGTACCAGGTGCTCTGCAGGCAGCACGGGAACTGGCTGGGCCCTCACAGGGCGGTCAGGGTCTCTGCGTGAAACATGCTGCCGAACATCTCCTGCAGGGCCACAGGGAGGAAGTGGGAGGGGGAGAGACAGCATCAGACCTGTTGGGTTCAGAGTGGTGGCAATCGCCAGGTGACCCTATGAACCCCCGGCCAGAAAGAGGCATTTTGAGGAAGTGTGTGTGAGTGTGTGCACGTGTGTATGTGAACCGGGGAGAGGCTGGGTCAGCCTAAGAGGTCAACTGGTACAGAGGTGACAAGAGAAGATGCTTGAAATCTAACTCTGAATCACCTCTGGTGTGCTGTGTGACTTTCACAGGTCCTGCCCTCCTTTTTCGTTCCACTTTCTTTATTAGGTAAAATGAGGGTTGAGATCAGACAAGCTCTGAAGTCCTTTCTTGCTCTGATAAGCTATTTTGGTCCTACCCAGGCTTTTGGAATGTGCTGGAGATTCCACAGGGACCCAGAAATCCATCCGCCAAATCTTTGTGGCCCCGGCTCTCTTTCCTAATGCCTCCCGCATGCCCTCAGCACCCCCAGAGACATGTTTAGAGGACCATGGAAGTCATACCCCAAAAGAATGGGAAGAGGCACAAAGTGAGATGTTACTTCTAATAGACCCAGAGCCAAATTCCTCTAAACCTAGTGATCTGGTTTCTTTTAATTCAGGGCATTGGAGGGGGGGGCTACTTTTCATGTCAGGACCATAGGGCTCTATGTGAAGTAAGACTTCACACCTGCATAGCTCTCAGCTCTTAAAGCCCATCCACGTGCAGTAATATTTGTATCCCTCATGTATCCCTAGAATTCATCTGATCCTACCAGAATGTAAGTTTTCCAAGGGCAGGGGTCTTTGTTTTGTTCACTGCTGTGTGCCCACCCTGGGATAGTGTCAGGCAAGTAGTAGGCACTCCATAAATACCAGTTGAATTAACAGAGAACAAAAGCAACCCCCACTAATCTTGTTAGGTAGATGGGACAAGGTATTGCCCATATTCCCCTTATTTTACAACGATAAACACTGGGGCCTGGTGGTGTTACGTGGCTTGCCAAAGATCAAGTAGCAGGTGTGTTGGAGAGTTAAGAATAGATATTAGTTATCCAGGACTTGGTCCAGTGACTCTCCCTTCCCCCATGATGCATTTCAGAGAGTGAGAAGAATTAAGATCTGCTATTAAAAGAAAGATGAGAAAGAAACATTGTTGCCTTCAAGGTGACTGCTCTGGCTTGGAGATGGGAGAGCCCAGGCAGCACTTTGGGTTTGATAAGGTCTCCTTCCTTTTCCTCCTGACCCCCGGCCTTCAGCTTACCTGCTCTAAGTCCCAGCAGCTGGGACTGTCCTCCTCCGAATCATACAAAGAGAGCTCGGGGTCCACTGGAGCCTGGATGGGGGAAACAAGTGCAAAATGAGCTGCAGTAACTGGATGACGGTCTGGCACAAATGGCAGGCTCCGGGGTGGGTGGGGGGGCACCATGTGCTCTGATGTATAACTTGCCCTCTTGACTTTTCCCTCACCTCCCTCATTTGCCTCTCAAAATACAGCACAGCTGTGGTTTTCCTCCTCACAGCAGACAGGTGTACATCAGTGTGGGCTTCCTTGGTGGGCATTTCAGAGGCAGGGAAGGTTTACCTAGCTTACAAGGATCACCGGCTAGCTGCCTGACCTGCGAATCCATTTCCCTTCTCTGGGAATCTGTTTCCTCATCTGTAAAAGTAGGATAATCAGACTCACTTTGCTGGCTCTCTACCTCACCATGCTGTTGAAAAGGGTGTGTGTGTGTATCATTTATAGATATGAATATGTTCTGTAATAGTTAAATATACAATACATATAATATACATTTTTAAGAATATATAAACTGTAAATAGTGGACATTGTGCAATAACGGATGATGAGGATTCTTCTGGAATCTCCCTCTCTTTGCTCCGGTGACAGGGTGCATAAGGCTAGAAAGGCCGCTGCTCTCACAGTTTCCCTCTGTGTGGTAGGCAGGCGCCAGGCCCCAGTGTTTCCCTGGGCAGGCTTTCAGCGCTTAGAACAGATGGCTTCACCTTCATCAGTCTCTTAAAGCAAACAGCAAATGGTTGCTCTAGGGCCAGAAGAGCCTTTCTTATGACCCACAGAGGGCAGACGAGGTTTGTTTCATGGACTGGGGCACAGAGTCTTGGGAGGCCAAGGGTAGAAGCGGAGCTGGCAGGGGAGCCTGGGAGGTGGCGTTGGCTGGGGATGCCTGGGCAGGGACCCCAATGGGATGGGCTTTTTCTGCCTCCCAGCTTTCTGGAGTGTTATTTGTAGACAGTGTTATTTGTAGCTCATTTGCATACCACTTACTGAGCTAGTAAATTAAATGTCAAGAAGCTGAGACAAAACTCTGATCCGCACTCTTCATCCATCACCAGCCTGAAATCTCCAAGCTCTGCTAAATTAAAACAGGCAGGCTTACTCCCCTCCCTTTCCCAAAGCCTCCTGTAGAAAGAGCGAAGGAATAGCAGGGGTGAGCAATGCCAGAATGCCAGGCATAACCCGCTGTGCTTTGGGTGTTTGTGTGATCTGGAAATTGATATTAATAAGGATTTTGTAATATACAAAGCTCGTTCAAGTGACGTAAAAGATACAAGTATCAGTTAATCTTAAAACCAAAACAAAAGAAAAAATCCCGTGGTAGATAATGCTACCTTAGAGTACCCATTCCACAGATAAGAAAACTGAGATTCAGAAAAGTTAATTGACAGAATTGGTGTTGGAACCCAAACCGTCCCGCTACTTCAGTGACCCAGGGCCTAGGATTCCTCAGGTGCAGGGACCTTACCCCTTGGAAGTTGCGTGCTGGGGCCACTTCCCTGGCCTTTGCCTGGGCAAACAGGACTGCGTCGTGTATGCTGGGAAAGACGTGGTTACGCTCTAGACACCCATCTTCGAAGATGCCCCCATGGTTAATGTCATTGTACACCTGGGCTGGAAGGAGGGAAAGATCACCTTCAAAAGGTTAACACCACCGTGGACAGGACCTGGGGTTGGGGGAAAATGGTGAGAGGGCCTGAGGGAGATGGAGAGAGAGGCCTGAGGGTTGTGCTCTTGCTATATCCTAGATAGAGCCTTCTCATTGGCTTTGCAGTACCATTTCTGGACAGCAGAGGGCAACATGAGCTTGAGGATGCTGAACCTTCACCCCAGGGCAGAAGGAAGCAGTTTGATTCAGGGAGTTGGTACTTCGTGGTGATTCGAGTGGGAAAGGCTAAAACGTTTGCCCATTCTGTCCCTTGAGGGTTCGTCCTTCCTATTGTTTACCCAGACCTTTCCTACAATGTCCAGTGTGTGTGGAAGAGTCCTTATTCCTGCTCAATCCTGGACATGATTTCCTGAGGAGTGTCTAGTGAGGGTCGGCGGGAGCTTCTGATTCTAACTCTGGAGCACACACAGAGCAGGTCACTTGCCAGTGCAGACTCTCTTCCTGAACGGAGCCTGCACAGAGCCTGAGCTGTGCTCAGGCCAGCGCCGAAGCTGGCTAGGCCTGCTGGAAGTTGCTGACCCTCCGCGGGAAACGGGGTGTGCAAGTATGTGCCCCTTCCCTTCCTCCTGTGTGTCTGTGCGCTCTTGCTGTGTGTCCGTGTCCCTGCACTCTGCACACATGCTGATGAGGTGAAAGTCCACTGCGATGTGGACATGGTTTGGGGCTGTGTATGTGGGCCCTGGAGACTGTGTGCGTATAAAACTGTGTTATCTGTGTCTTCCCTGGATAGTTATGGTATATCTATGCTTTGTGCTTATTCATAGACTTTTGGATTTGGAGAAGATTCCCAAATTTATCTAGTCGGGCTCATTTTATGTGGGTGGCAATCGATCCCTAGACAGATGAAGTGACTTGGCCAAAGATATGTGGCAAATTAGTGGTGGGCAAATTAGAACCCTACTTGTCATTTCTTAACTCCATGATCCCCCCCACTCTCTAATTGAGACCGCTAGGATGTTCTCTAACCCGGCTGTAGTCTCTTCTAACTTGTGCCCGAAACGCTTATGAGCAGCCAGTAGTTTAGGGGAACATTTGGCTGTTCTCATTTCTACCCCACTCACTATTCAGCATCCCACCCACCTATTCCCATCTCAGCCCCTTGCCAGCCTTCCAGTCGCCTACACGTCCTCCTTCTCTTACCATGAATGTTCACCAAGAAGACCTTCACACCGATCCTCCCGTAGGTGGAGCTCAGCTAGAGGAGTCGGGAGGGTGTTGGGGTAGGGAGACAAAAGGAAAGGAATGTTCTGAGTGGGCCTGAAAACCGATTCACAAAACGCACATCAGAGGGGGAGCCAAACAAATAAGTAGCCCAGAGAGCCCTGGCAGCCAAAGATAAAAATAGCGGCAAAGCACAGCACTTCTCCCTGGAGTGCTGGCTGACTGCTCCTCTGGAAAGCGGGGTGGACGTGGGGCTTTGCCAATGAGGCCACCACTTAAAGTCCCCATGACCCCTTCTTATGGGGCCAGATCTTTTCTTTCAGTAGCTTAGAGTCCTGGACTCCACCTCTTTCCTGACGTCGTGGCTTCAGGCAGAAACTGCAGGGGAGGACCGAGGCCCAGAGAGGCTACTGCTTTGCCCGGCTTCATGCCGGGTCCCGGCTAGGGAAGAAGGTTGAACCCAGGACTGGGGATGGAGCCTTCTGTGCACCTGGCTGGTGATGCCATCAGCCTATGTGCTCTCTGTACCCCTCGCTTTCTCTGGGCTGCTTCTCTCTGGGCCAGCCTCTGAGGTTTACTGACTCCTTGTCATCGGAAGTGGCCGCTGAAAAGTTATCAGGTGGATACATTTATTCAAGGTATCCTGTGAGCTGTGTGTTTGGTCTAAGGATGTGGGGCACTGATCTAATGTCTTCTTTCCTCTGTTGGCCAGAACCGGCTGACACTAGAGTGTCTGGGTGAGTGTGGGAAGGAAGGGCAGACCACGAACCAGGGCCAAGCTGAACTCTACTCAGAGGACCCTGGGGTGGGTTCCTGGCAGCCTGAGAGGGAACTTGGGGTGGACTCTGTTACACAGGGGTGCTAGGACAGGGTGGACCAGCGGGGCCTGGCTTTGGTATCCCTCCCCAGGCAGGCACTGCCTCGTGCTGTCTGGGCCTGCTCTGCAGAGAGCATTCTGTCCTGGTAGCATCTGGGGAAAAGGGATCTTAGGAGCTGTTAGGTTCCTTGGTGAGCTGTCTCGCTCAGTTGGTTCAAATGAGGGCTCCAAGGAAAGGGAGTGTAGGAGGGCAGGGGTGACGGTTAGGGTTGGGGGGTGGGCTGGCACTCCCTCCACCCGAGGGCCTCACCTTGGCCAGGGCTTTGATGCCCATCAAATCCACAAAGCTGACCCCACTCATGTCAAAGATGAGCGTGTGGAAGGTGACAAAGGGTGGGACGCTGGCCAGGATGTCACTGGGCTCAGCAGAGGCCGGGGGCTCACAACTGGCAGCTGTGGAGCTGTCAGGGCTGAAGGTGATGTAGGACACGCTGGCGCCATTAGCAGGCGTCTGGTTGTTGTTGGGGTCAGTTGGGGAGCCATTCTCAAAGTCCTGCTGAAGCTCCTGCAGGGAGACAGTCTGGAGGGCGGGAGTAGGAGGGCAGAGTCAGGGGTCATCACACTCAGTCAGACTTTGCTGTGGCTGAAGCTGGGGCAAGGGGTGTGCAGGTGGAGGTAACTGAACCTGGTGGTGGTGAATACAAGCCCCCCAAAACCCATAGGACCGGCATCTCCCATAGCCCTTTCCTTAGGTGGGGCCTGCACGTTTGGTCTCCCACAACCCCTCCAAGAGTGGCACCGAAGCCTCAGCCCACTCTGCTCTGAGAGAAAGGCCCTTTGGAAACAATTGAGCTCCTTTTTCGCATTTATCCACGTCTGCCTTCTCCGCAGAACTCCCACACCTACATCCACCTTGCTGGATCTAGGTTGGCTGGGTACCCCAGGAAATTCACTGCTGCTCCCCATATGGGGTTGCTCATAAGTCCACGGGCATATCCTATCTTAGCCAGAAAATGAGGACGGGCTGTGGGAGTTCAGTGGTTACCCTAAGAGCTGACAGCTCCTCATCGAAGGAGAAGATATCCACCAGGCAATACCCACCAGGCAGTGGCCACAGAGACTTGATGTCTTTGACTTCAAAGATACTGGGAGGTGGGGTACCAGGTAACAAGATCAGAGACGGCAGGGGAGAGGGCATGGGCTGTTTCTAGCCTCAGTTCACCTTGTTTTTCATAAATAGGGACTTCCTCTGTTGTATGGGCACCGTTCTCCCCTTCTCCTGCCTCTTGAGGTATTTTTGCTTGGCCAGCAATACTTTCTGGGGGTCCACACCTGTCTGTAGGGAGAGAACAGAGAGCAGTCTTAACCTCCACCCTCTTTGGAAGTGGCCTGCTCTCAGCTCCCAGCTCCTTTTCTTGCATCTTCCAGGCACGCTCTGTCCAGCCCCTCTGGTCACCAGAGGACTGAGCCTTACCTTGGCAGTGACCTTTTGCCTGAAGATTTCCGAGTTGGCAAAGTAGAGAGGGGAGCAGTAAGTGATGATCTTTATCCCTTGGATTTCCTGGGCCTGTGACAGGAAGACTCGGCTCAGTTAGCAGCAATATCTTTATTGGCTTTTTTTTTTAAACCCTTTTATTTGGGGTGGGGGTAGGGCAAAAGAGGGAGGTCACAATCTTGGATTACCCACCCTATTATAGGTCTTGGGATTCACATAAATGTCAGTGTCCATGACTTGGGCCAAAGTATAGCCATTTCGACTGGATGAAGAAGGAAAAGAAAAACATAAGAGAATGCTATTAGCGGATGGGCCTGGAGGGACACTGGGGCTGGGGGCTGGGCAGAGGCAGGCCAGGAGAGGGTCCCTTCCTCACCCTGGGGTTTTTGTGTTTGTCTTTCTGCACTGGAGACATATGCCTGATGGCCTGTGTCTGGGCTATAATTAGAGGGTTGACAGGTAGCTCCTTGACGTAGCTCCCAGGCTGGGGCTCAGGGGGGAGAAAGGGTGGGGAGTAAACAAGGTGACATGCTTACGGGGCCCTAAAGTCACCACTTCCTGGTTCTGAGTTCTCAGGAAGAGAAGACAGGGTTTCCCAGATATTCAGCATCCTTCCTGCCCTGACCTGGACCCCCTGGTCTGTTTCACTTAATTTTTTTAAAAAAATAAAATAAAAAATAAATAAATTTATGGCTGCATGGGGTCTTTGTTGCTGCGGGCAGGCTTTCTTTTTATTTGCGGCCAGCGGGGGCTACTCTTCGTTGCGGTGCGCAGGCCTCTCATTAAGGTGGCTTCTCTTGTTGCGGAGCATGGGCTCTAGGTGCGCGGGCTTCAGTAGTTGCAGCTCAAGAGCTCTAGAGCGCAGCTGTGGGATCTTCCTGGACCAGGGCTCGAACCCGTGTCCCCTGCATTGGCAGGCGGATTCTTAACCACTGCGCCACCAGAGAAGCCCACTTAATGTTTTTATAGCAAGGATGTAGCTGTCCTCTGACTTGCTGTTCCCTTGGGGTGGGGTTCCATTTGGTCTGGGGTCTAGTAGCACCCTTGAAAGGACACTGAGTCTCACCCACTTGCTTGACTCCCACTTTCTCTGGTGCTCCAGCCCTCCAAGACTGTGATGGCTTCCCCTGGGTTTTCAGGATGTGGGAAGTCAGGTAGCCCAGCCTGTGCCGAAAGTCCTGGCTGGGCCAGGCTCTCCTTGGGCCTGGCAGCCCCTCCAGTGCCAGGCCCAGAAGGTGACAGTATGCAGTGGGCTGGGCCAGGCCTCACGTGGGAGCCCTTGGCAGACTGGCCCAGGGGCCCCACTGCTGTGCCTTGGGGGGAGGGGCTGTTACTTACAATTGGGTCTGGAAGATCACAACCAGGGTGGAGAAGGCGACACCCACTGCCACACCATACGGCAGGCTCAGGAAGAAGGCAGAGAGGAAGCTCACCACCCAGACGCACTGTGAAGAGAGAGACGTCAAAGCAGGCCTGGGGAGAAAACTGTCCCTTTGGGGAAGTCTTCCTGGACCAGCCTAGGTCATTCTCTGCTAGCACAACTTCAGACCCACCCTTCCCTTTTCATGCCATTTTTGCACTGTTTTATGTAACTGAGCTTCGGTTACACTTGCCCATTTCCCTTAGATTGAGTGTGGCTCCCTGATCTTGTCTGGTTGTTAATAGACAACCCCAGCATACACAGGGAGTCAGGATGGCTCAGTGAGAAGAGTATGAGTCTTGGGTCAGATATGCCTGGGTTCCAAATTTCATTCTCCTACTTACTAGCTGTGTGATCCTTAGTTGCCTAATTCACAAAGGGGGAATAATAATACCAGCTTCATGAAAGGATTAAAGAGTTAAGGAAGATAAGGTCCTAGCCTTAGTGATGGGCTCCCAGTGAGCGCTCCGTAAACCTGAGTTCCATTCCTCCATCTGATAATAAGCTGTGTGCCGGACACGTGCTCAGCTACATTTCCTGATCTGATAGCCTGGGGCCTGGTTGTGTGCGTTTGGGGACAGGATTGGATGCAGTTTTATTTTTTGCAGTACGCGGGCCTCTCACTGTTGCGGCCTCTCCCGTTGTGGAGCACAGGCTCCGGCCGCTCCGCGGCGTGTGGGATCTTCCCGGACCGGGGCATGAACCCACGTCCCCTGCATCGGCAGGCGGACTCTCA
This sequence comes from Phocoena sinus, assembly GCF_008692025.1. Lineage (NCBI taxonomy): Eukaryota > Metazoa > Chordata > Mammalia > Artiodactyla > Phocoenidae > Phocoena > Phocoena sinus. The sequence continues at coordinate 151,730,708 of NC_045763.1, read as the reverse complement.
ACCACTGCGCCACCAGGGAAGCCCTGGATGCAGTTTTGACAGTTGCCTCCTGTGGTGTTTTAGAGTCCCCCATGTTCCTCTGAAGGAAATAAATCTGCCCACACTCTTGTACAGAATTGTGAAGATCAGATGGGAACCCAAAGCACTATGTAAATATCAGGAACTATTGTCATAGTGGGGGGGATTGTTGGGATGTGATAAAAGCAGATCTCTCGGGGTGGGAACTGGGACGTTGTTTTTCTCCCTATCCTCATCCCTCACTCCCTGGGGGACCCCAGATGGACCACTCACTTCTCTGGCTTTAAGGATTTCCTTCTCATACTGTGCAAGTGTACCTTCTCCCCTAGGAGACAGTCCAGTCCAGAGGTTTGGAGTCTAAGATTTGGGGTTCCAGTCCTGACTCTAGCACTTACTACTTCTGTGGCCTTTGATGCGTGACTAAACCTCTCTGAGGCTTGGTTTCATCATCTTGAAAGGAGGTTAGTAAATCCTTTCTCACAGCTTATGGTGGGGCTCGAGTGGGGATGAGGCAGTGTCGTCGGTCTACGGTAGCCTCATTTCAACTGCCCAGCGGAAGATGCATTAGGAATGTGACTAATCAAAACAATGGTTCATGTTTGCTGATTGTTTTACGGTTACATGGTGCTTTCCCATTATGATCTCATTTAATCCTCAGAGCCAGTGTGTGACCATCACCCGAATTACAGATGGGGAAACAGAACTCCAGAGAAGTCTGGTAACCTGCTTAAGATCCTGGTCTGCTGGCTTTATGTTCTAGGTTTTTTTGTTTTTTAAAATGATTTCATTTAGCTTTCTTAGCTAAATTTTATTGAACACAAGATACAATTCGACAATGTGCTCCTTACTTGTATTATCTCATTTCATAAGCGTCCTGAGGTGGGGGGTAGAGAGTATAAGATACCCATTTCACAGATGAGAAAGCCAGGACTCGGAGAGGTTAAGGGACTCGCCATTGGTCATAAAGCCAGTGAACAGCTGAGTTAGGATTTGAACATAAGATGTCTCACTCCAAAACCTGAGCTGTCAGCACTCGGTTATGCTAATCAAGCAGCCGACCAGAGGGATCACTGACAGGAGAGATGACAGGGCTGTGGGGTTGGAGGAGGCGGCAAGGGCACAACGGGTACCCAGAGGCCGCCCAATACCTACACAGTCCAGCTTGCTCTTCCTCCACAGGTAGTAGGGGTCGGCGAGTTGCTTGAGGGAGTTCTTGAGGTTGACAGCAATCAGGGCTCCTAGCACAGCCTGGGGAAGCAGAGCATTGTTACTTGTCACCTGGGGTGTCCCCGTTTTCCTGCCCTTCCTGCAAACACCTGACCCTGAAACCTGGCAGGACAGAGTTGCAGTTCTAGAACATCTCTGCTGGCAGAGACCCCAAATCTCTGCATTCAATCTTAGGGCTGGAGCGCAGGTGCTAGAGTCATAGGGCCCCTGGCCCCATCTTTGCCCGTCCTCTTTTCCCTCATCCCCACACGGCCCGTGCCTAGAGCCCTCCTAGCCAGGCGCCCACACTGACTTGTAAAACACTGACTTGGGTGTGGACTCTGAGGTCAGAAGTCTGGAGTTTGTGACCAGCCCTGCACTTGTGAGCCTTGTCACCACAAGAAGATCACCTAGACCCTCTCAGCCTCAGTTTCCCTCACCTGTACAATGGGGAGAGTAAAACCTGCGTTACTACTTCACAGGTTGTGACTAGGACAACGTGTGACAATGATGGCACTTGGTAATCTGTAAAGTGCCTCACAGCCCTCAGGGCCTGCTCTTACTGGAGTCTCTCGCTGCCTCTGCTCTCGTGCTGTGCTCTTACCTTGGGGAGAGGGTAGAGGTAGGACCCCAGGACCAGCATTGTGATCATCACCACCAGGGAGACGCACAGGCTTGACATCTATTCAGAGAAAGAGTTTGGAAACAGGGAATAGGTGTGAAATTCTCGCCCTCGTTTTGTTTCCAATAGATGCCTTTGGTGGACTGGAGGCTAAGGAGGGGAGAGAAAGGTTGGAGAAGCAGGTGGCCTGGCTTCTCCGGGGCAACTGTTCTACTACTCCCCCATCCCTCCCACACTCTCCTGGTCCAGCGCTCACCTGGGATTTTCCTCCAGCTCCATCCACAGCCAGAGTGACAGAGAGAGCACAGCAAATGACATGGATTTTAAAGAAGGAGCCGAAGAAGTTGCTGCAGCCCAGGGCGATCATCTCCTGTGGGCACAGGATTGGAAGCTGGGGCTGGGGTGCAGGGTACAGACCAAACACGGTTGCCCTTGCAAGCTGGATCTTGAACTTGAGAGTGACCCTACTGCTTTAAAGCCACATACCCCCAATCAAGTGGAAGTCAGCCTCTTGGTGTTAGAGTCCCCGCCTCCCCACTAGCAGGCAGCCTTCCTCACCTAAGCCCAGAGCCCCAAAACATCTCTTGCCAGGCCTCTGTGGGCCCTGGCCCGGCCTGCTCAGCCCTGCTGGGGGGTGGCCGGACCTACCTGGTTAGAATCCACGTCATAGCCGTGCTTGCTGGCCAGGGTCCGGCCCACAGCCAAGTTGATGACATAGCCCACGATGGCCAGGGAGAAGGCTGTGCCAATCATGTCCTTCCACTGTGAGACCACAGGCAACACGGGAGTGGGGAACCTGCCAAGGAGCCAGAAAGGAGGCAGGCCCCAGGGGTGTGAGGAGAGGGAGGGCACTGCGACCTTCATCAACCCACAGGGACCGGCTGGGCCCCACTCTGTGCCAGGGCCTTTACATGAATTATCCCTTCCAGTCTGAATCCTCAGTGCCATGCCGCAGGGCCGCTACCGTCACTCCCCTTGACAAAGCAAACATCTGAGGCTTAGAGAACATAACTTGCCTGAGGTCACAGAGCTGGTAAGCGGTAGGGCCTTACTTGTTCACATCCAGGTTCTGGACTCCTTACGCGCACTCGTCCGAATATCCGCAGCCCCCAGTGCTGTGGGCCTTTTCTCTGTGGCCTGCTCCAACTCTGCAGCATAAGCACCTCCCCTCCCCTCCCAGGGCCCAGTGCGGTGCCTGGCACAGAGTAGACGCTCAGTGAATCTTGTTAGTCCTAACAGCTTCCTTTCCACGTGGGTAAAAGAGCCAATGTATCAGAGCAAGGCGAAGAACCGGAGAAGGGCTGATCGGAGCGGCTTTGCTTTAACAGCACCCATCAACAGAGACTTTCGCGGGGGTGTTTCATGACTCACCTTCAGGAAACAGCCACCATTGTGTGGCTCTTCTCCATAGTAAGTAATAGTAATAATTCATAGCTGGTCAGTGTCACAGAGTTTATAATGTACTTTCATAGAGTTCATTTCATCTCTGACTCTGAACCTGGGGGCGGTGCAGTGGGGGTGGGGTCAGGCTTCCCAGCCACCTGGACTCACCCTCGTTGGATCTCTCCCACGATCTGCATGTGATACTTTTTGGGCATCTTGCAGCCCCCAGAGATAGCTGTTGCCACCACTACCTGCAAACCCCAAAGTGGAGAATCGGGATTGGCTCTAAGTTGGGGCCAGGGCAGGGGTCCCTCTCAAGCCTTCCCTTTACTTTGCGGACCCCAGATCCCACTCCCCTGCCTCCTCGAGGAGGGGCAACCTGAGGATCAGGGAGAGTGGGAGCCATACACAGGGGGAAGGAGTAGATTCACCCCCGACTTCCGTCCTACTGGCTCACAGTGGGCGAGTGGGCCGGGGGCCGGGTGGGTAGAGGGGCTCCCCTGGCTCTGACTGGAGCCGGATTCCTTTTTTCACAGCCTCTCTTGCCTGGGCCCCAGCCCTCCACCCCTGGGCAAGGTCCTTACCACGATCATTTCTGTAGGGATGGGGAAGCGGATCTTGTGCATGAAGCGGGTGTTGAGCTCCTTCACCAGCACCAGGAACACGCTGCTGATGAGGGCGAAGACGAGCGAGGCGATGTTGGTGTGGGGGAGGTTTTTGCAAATGTCAATGAAGGTCTGTGGGAGACAGCATCATATTCATGTGTTCCCACCCCTTCCTCCCACGCCGCTCCCACCCAGCATCTGAGCCAATGAAGGGACGTCATCAGCTCTCACCAAAGCAGAATCCAGATCCTTCTCAGAATTCCACTTTCCACCACCCTCTCCCAAAGGGCATGTCTGGAGCTCATACGGGGATGGGAATGCAGATTCCCTTCCTCTTTCTCTAGAAAGAGTTCAAGCTAAAGGAGGAGGGATGGAGATTAGACATAAGGAAGGACTTCCCAGGCAGGGAGGGGTTGAGGCACTGGAACGGGGAGCTGATGGAGAGTGTACCTCTGCTTTTCTGCAGGGTTTAACCACAGAGAACCTCAGCAAGCCCTCAAGGTCACGTGTTAGACACTCCCTCCCAAAGCGGGAACTTCTTGGAATCCTCTCTGAACTTCTTAAGACAGTGAACTCGGCTCATGTGTCTGCTCAAGCCCCTCTCTATTCACAGGGGTGCGTTCCTAGACTCACAAAGACGATGGACCCTGGGCCTGTGTAGGAGGGGATGGTCAGTCCGAAGATGTACTTGAGCACGGAGATCAGGATCTGCAGGCCAGCGGCTGTCATGAAGCCCCGGATGAAGGACTCAGAGAGGTAGATGGCCACAAAACCGAACTGTACGAAGCCCAGGCCCATCTGAGAGGAGAGGGGTGGTGGGGAGAGACCAAGATGGGTCAGCAGCTCCCATACCTGCCTGGCTCAAACCCAGGGCTGGAGTTCCGTGCAGCCCTGGGATAGCAGCAGCTCTAGGGAAATGAGTCCATCATGACCTTGTCTCGCCCTCTCCTGCCAGCAGACCTTTAGCCTCTGACACTTCACCTCGTTGGCTCCAGTTTCCTCGTCTGTAAAATGAACCTGGTACTCACCAGTGTTTCCTCTCTCAGTAATTGACACCCCTGCCCACCCAGCTGGCCAACCAAAAACTTGGGAGCCATCATCCCTCACCCCCCATCTCCAATCTATCACCAAGCCCTGTTCATTTTGTTCCTGGCAAAATGTTCCGCAAGTCTACCCCCTCATCTCCTTGGCTGCCACCCTGGTCTAGGCCCTTGTCACTCTTGCCTGGACCTCTGCATAATCTCCCAACAGGTCCCCTGCCTTAACTCTCATCTAGCTCCCGTCCGTCATCTTCTCCATAGTCTGAGTGGTCCAAACCGACTGCCAATCAGATCCAAAGCCACTGCTTAGGGGACGGACTTCAGACTTCATTGTCTGGCCCCTGCCTACCTTTCTAGCCTCTTCTCTGGTCTATTCCCCAAAGGCCCCCTCCCTCTGGCCATACCAAACTCCTTGTCTTGCCATTCCCTGGTCAGTTCACACTCTCTTAGGCCTCAGTGCCTTGGGGGTGCTATTCCCCCTGCCTGGACTGTCCCTTCCATGCCTTGTTCATCTGGTTACTGGTCAACTTCTACTCACCCTTTTAGACTGAGCTCAGATGTCACCTCCTCTCTTTGAGGAGAGGCCTTCCCTGACTTTCTCTATGTTGCTGACCTCACTGCCTATACATCTATCTGTTGATATGGCTACTTCCTCAGCTGGGCTGTGAGCTCCTTGAGAACTGGGCCTCTTTCTTACTTATCTTTGACCCCCAGAGCCTAGCCCAGTCCCTGGCACGGTGAAACAACGAAAAAACATTAACTGGATGAATCAATGAATGAAACCTCCAAGGTTGCTTCCTGCTCTTACATTCTGTGCTGCTGCGTTTGCCTTCATAAAACCTAGCAGAGTCCTTTGCATGTGGTGGAAATGCAATTTATGTCATGCAGGTGATGCTGTAGCTTGGAGCAGAAGAAGCTCCAAGGAGGGGGATAAGTGATGTTAGAGAAACTGGAAGACTGTGCTGGCTGAGAGCTGGGCACTGGAAAGGGTAGTGGAGAGAGGCCAGAAGTCCTTTAGACAGTCATTAGCTCAGGACAGTTTTATTAGGTGTAGATGCTGGTCTTATGCACCTGCTGGAGACAGAGAAGGAGAGATGCTCTGAATTTTCAAGGTCCTTTGTAGCCTCGAAGTGGGGAAGAGGGAGGACGTAGAGCCCTAAGTTAGCTTTAATGTCAAAACTGGGACTCTGAGGCAGGGGCAGGGTGGGCTGGTGCCTTCCTGAGGTGGGGCCCCAGCAGAGATGGAGGCCGCCCCCCTCACCTGGATGACGGCAGTCAGGCAGGCTAGCGTTGCCGACACGTGCAGCCTCTCGGCCTCCATGGCCACTGTGTCCACATGGCTCTCGTTGGTGGCATTGTTGAAGACCCGGAATTTCGACTCTGGGGCCAGCTGCAGACAGATGTTACCCACCAGGATGCTGATAACGGCAAATGTACCTGTGGTGCCCCACCCAGCCAGCAAAAGTCAGAGGTTTGGACCACACCCGTGGAAACCAGAAAGGGGCCCAGGAACGCTTCCCGACCCCCATGGGGATGGAGCCCTATGCCTCCAAGGCCCCTTTCCAGCATAACAGTAACCGTTCACATCTAACCATGATCTACAACTCTTCAATGTGCTTTCACCCCAACTGTTAATGTTATTTTATTGGACACATGAGGAAATGGGCTTGGAAATATAAGCAGAGCCTGCGCCAGAAACAGGCCTTGTGGTCAGGCCCTTTTTCTCCATCTCACTTAGCACCGGAGAACTCCATATGTCCCTGAAGTGGTCTGCTGGGACCAGTCTGGGAGTTAGATGGTAATTTCCCACACCTGTTCAGCACTTTACGGCATATCTTGTTCCACAAAGTCTTCCCCACATTCCAGGGAGGGAGACCAAACAGGTCATGCTAACTGAGCTCACGGAAGCTAAGTGCCTTCTCCAAGGTCACAGAAGACCTGGGACTGACACGCACAGTGATGGTCCCTCCAGGACCAAGCAGCACCAGCTAGAGGAGAATGCAGATGGGAAATCACCCCAACCCCCTTCGCCACCCACCACCCATCCTTGTGGTCCAGGTCAGCTCCCTGCTGAGAGGGGAGAGGCCTTACCTGGCACCATCTGGTGGATACCTCCCAGGAAGAAGTAGGTCAGGAGGGGGAAGAAGGAGGAGTAGAGGCCGTTGACAGCAGGAAGGTTGGCCAGCAGAGCAAATGCCATGCCTGCAGAAGACCGAGACAGTGAACATCCAGGGGCATGGTTGGGTTATGGAGGTCACAGAGAGTGGGGTGGGGAGAGAAGTAGGCTTGGCTGAGGGGATCCCCTCACCTTGTGGGACCTGGATGGATCCACCGCTGATGCCGCCAAGAAGGTCAGGGATGATGTAATCTTTGATCTTGTACTTGGGGAGCCAAGAGAGCACAGGGAACAGCCCGAACACTGCGGTTTTGATCTTGGCCGAGGAACATCTGGAGGGGCAGAGGGCAGGTTTCTGGTCAGCACTGCACAGCTTGGATGCTCTGAGTCGGGAATAGATTATAATATCCTGTTCTTGGTCATTCATCCATTCGTTCACTCGTTCACGCAAAATTCAGTGAGCACCCACACGGTGTGGCAGGACTTTCTCTTGAGAGCCATCACCATGCCCTGGGCACTAGCTGGAGGTCTTCTGATTGCTGACTGCTCACCTGGGAAGTCTATAAGACTTGGCTTAAAGGCATGGATTTTGCGGTGGCTGAGCCTGCCGAGGTGTCAAGTCCAGCCTCCACCTCAGATGGCCTTTCTCTGGTCTGACTGAACACAGGCCCGGGCACCCTCTTCTGGGCTCCTGCAGCATTGTGTGTACCTTGTGTTGTGATTTCTTGCTTTTCATCTATCTCTCCCACTACACAGTAAACCCAACATGGAGAGAAGTCTGGCTCTCTTGTTCAGCTTTGTATACTTCGTGCATTACACTGGGGTGCTTAGTGAATATCTGTTGAAGAAATGAATGAATGAATAAGTGAAAGAATGGGCCTGAATTGAAACTCAGTCTGAGTGGGGGCTGCTGCCATATCTCTTAGAACTTCCCCCCAAAGGAAGGCTCCACTCTCCCTGCAGGGTGCACCTCTGCTGACCTACTATCCTTCATGTGTGATGACTCGAGTGCTGGAGTTCTTTCCCCTGTTAATTCATCAGGAGAGGGAAGAATGGGGAAACTGTTGGTTAACGCAGGGTGGGGAGAGTTGATCCCTCCCCTGTTTGCTGAACACCTTGAGGTCCTTTCATTAGAAACTCAGGAGTGGTAAAAACAAGGGCCTTCAATCTCAAGGGTGACAGCTGGTGGATTGATGACTAGAAGGGGGCGGGCAGGCATTTGCTTTTCTTCTCCCAGCTGAGGGAACTCAAATACTCAGGGACCATCTGGTGACTCACTGGCCTTCTCTGATTAGGCCCTCCTTTCCTGCCCAGCACCAATTCCTGCTCTTTGCTGTTGCTCAATAATAGTTTCCCTGACACTGGGTCCCCTAGATATCACCCAAAACTGAAATTAACACAGGCAATGCTTTGTACCCTGTAAAGTCTGGGTAGATTTTCTGTCCCAACCAGCGCTTCATGGAACCGCATCACCATCACCATCTGATTCCCCGGTCTCCTCTGTGGTGGGTAGTGCCTCTCCCATCCCTGGGATGCTGGATGGGGAGTTGGACTGGTAGTAGATAGCTTAAAGTATCTCTAAAGGCTTGTCCTAAGAGAGAATCAGGCCTGCAGGAACTCTCTCATGTTTGTTTGTGGCAGGGAAAACTGGACTCGTGAACGGAGAGCTGGCTGGGGAAGAAAAACAACCCACTCGAGGGCTTGTACATGCCCAGCCTTACTTGCAAGCCTGCCATATATTGAGCAAAGCAATCTGAAGCCTGAGAGAAGAACTGGGAACAGATGCCAGACACCCATACAGAGGTTCCAGAAGCCAGGCGGGAAGTGGACGGAGAGAGATTAGTTTTCTAGACATTCATTCATTCATTCATTAAACAAATATTTACTGGAGCACCTTCTGTGTGCCAGGCACTGTTCAAGGCTCCCTTGCCAGCCACATGGGAATTGTTAGCTCCCTGCATCGCCTTATGTTATCCATCATCCTAATCTTTTAGGACAACAGCAGGTACCCTCTTCCCTCCAGTACAGTAACAACCCAAACTTAAACTTTGGGCACAAAGACTTGCAGAGCCTGCCTGCCTGAAGGACACAGCTGTGGCACCCAAGGTCTTGACTGTAACCGGGCAGAGATGGAGCCTCCCAGGAGAGGTAGGGTTGGGCTGGGGCTTTTAGTGAAGACTCAGCTGGGTGATTCCCCCAGTCTGAACCAGTTCCACCTGCATCTCTACTTCAGCCATTGCCAGTGACCTCAATTCAGGTAACTGAATCAGCTGTTTCCCCAGGGAGGTGAGGAAGAGCAAACCAGACCCCGGTGAAGCCTGAGGGAGGTCTGCCAGACGTCTGGGACGGGGGAAGATAAAGCTCGTAGCCTCAGGCTCCTGGAGTGTGGGTATAGATCCCCTCGTGGAGCCCCCTTCTCATAGGCATAGTCTCACTACCCGCCAGCACAGTTCCAGGGATCTGAGAGAGGAAAGAGCCCAGGGGCTGGTGAGATCACATCCTGGTAGGTACCCTTTAGCAGAGCCCAGGAATTTAGGGGCTGTCTTTGGGCATTGTCTGGACCAGGAGAAGGAAGGAGCACCCAGGAGGGAAAGAGGACAAAGTGCACACGGGGGTGGGGGAGGCTTCAGATTTTCCTTGATAAGGAAAGGACAGGAGAAGGGACAGGAGCAGCAAAGGCTCTGCAGCTCCCCACCCGCATATGGTAGCATGCCCTTCTCCAGCTCCCTTAAGATCCCAGGAGAGACTTGAGTGGACTGAGAATATGGCGAGACCTCATGCAGGGGGTTGGGGATGGTATACAACCCTTCTGAGCCTGTGGATGGTCCTTGCTTCCACTCCCCATCCTCCTTGGGGGTCTCAGTAGAGCTGAGGCATAGGATCTCAAATTCAGGGTTCAGAATCTCACCTCCCCGAGGCTTCCCCACGTCCTGTCTTAGGGACACTGGTACCGGAGTCATGGCCTGGTACGGGAAGATTTTGGTGGGGAGTAGAAGAGAGAGGAGTCTGGGCTCTGGGCCACATTACCTGAAGGCATTGCGAAGTTTTTCTCCCAGTGGGTACGTCCGATCCTTCTTCTCAAACTCATCATCGAAGAGGGTGAGGGAGTAGGTAGCTCTGTCTACCACGTAGCGGGGCCTGGGCTGGCTCATGTCTGGGGCATTTACAAGCTTTGGGAGAAGCAGAGTAGGGAAGAACGAGGGGCATCCCTTCCCAGCACCGGCCTGGACCTTCTCTCTCTAATCCTAGCTCAGCAGACTTTTATTCTGTCTTCCCCGCCCCCAAGCCAGCAAGGTGCCTCCCTTCCCTCTTTCAAGTCTTTCCACCAGACTCACTTCTTTTGGTGGCCTTGCCTCCCAGGCACGGATGATGCATACGCTCACCCTGGCTGTTTTGCTTGGCGCCCAGCACGTGGCTGGCACTCCACACCTGTTATATCACCGTCACCCCCGCTGAACACCAGGCAAAAAGGAGGTGGGAGTGCAAGGGCAGGAGTCACAGCTGGGATTCAGCAGGTTGATCCTCTGCCCCCTCCCGCTTACCACCCTCCCCACATCGTCCCCTGGTGTCCCCACAAGCCCCTCTGCCTCCCTGGACCTCAGTTTCCCTGGCAGAATGTCTCATACCATTCAGCCGGTCAGCCTGGAAGAAAGAGAGAAAACAGCCTGCCTGGGGGCGGGGGATGGCTGAGGTGACCTCAAGAGGACCCTTCTTAAAGGAACCGCCTAGGACTTCACCAACAGATTTCCCCAGGGGGACAGTGGTGTGTTTGGGGAAATCAAGATGGTCTGCGGCGGCTGGCTCTCCCACGGCTTCCTGTGTCTAACCTTTCCTCCACCCTTGTGTACTGGTGCCTCTCCTCCTAGCTTTTTGCGCAACCTTGCTGACGTTCCAGGAGCTGAGCAGGGCAGGACTAAGTGCCAGGGCCCCTGAGGCCCAGAGGAGCTCCCTGCATGGATCTTTCCCTCCTCCATCCTCAAACTGCTGGTCCGCTCTCCTCTCCCTTGCCCCCCAGAGCTGGGAGAAGCCCACCTGGAGGACCTCAGAGGAAGAAGGAGGGTGAGGAAAGAGAAGGGACAGGCTTAGAGGGAGATTACGTCTGCGAGGTGGAGAGTGTGGGATGGCCGTGGCCAGTTTGGCAAAAGATTCAAGATGGAGTTAAGAGTGAGAAACCACACGGGGGTCTCAGGAGGCTCCCCCACTGGCTTCCTAGGGGAGAACCTGGGTGAATGAGAGGTTATCAGAGGGGAGCAGGCTGGTTGATGCCTTTTGTAGAAGAGAATACCGGGGAAGAGGTGGAAAATGCATTAACTAAGGGCCCAGAAATCTGGGTTCTAGTGCTGGCTTTACTGGTGAGGTGGAAGGGGCAGCATTGCCTTTCTGAACCTCAGATTCCTCATCAGTAAAACTGGGGTACCATGTCCTCCTCACAAGGTTTTTTGAGGATCAAATGAATAAATGGACAAGAAAGCCTTGTGTAAAATGTAAAGAGTGATGCAAACGTGAGCTGTTGTGGATGAGACTGTGCCCAGGTGGATGAAGGTCAGGCTGGTGCATTCCACTCGGGGGGTCGCAGGACCCTGAGGCCCACCAGGACCTGTAAGCTTGGGCTGGGTGTCTGGCAAAACCCCACGGATGCTACCCAACGGGCAGGGAAGTGGGGGAATGAGGCTGCCCACACTGTCTGTGCCCAGGCCCTTGCCTGGGCACTTAATATGCACCCAACAAATGCTTGCTGAGTGAATCAAGAAATGCTGTTTCAGAGAAGACACGGGCAGAAAAGAATAAGAGCAATGGCACGTGAGACGCTTCAATGGGAGAAGTGAGAGGCTGAGTGGCATAAGGTAAACAGCACAAGCTTTGGAGCCAGAGTGACCTGGGTTCAAAGATTCAGTTTCTTCATCTGTAAACGGGGTTAATAACAGTCCCAGGTGTTTGCCATGAGGATTCAATGAGATCATGTCTGTGAAGTGGCTGGTCTCCTAAGGGCACCCAGTAAATCGGAACGGCGATGATTACTATGATTAAGATAGGAGAGCGCTTCCTTCCTCTTGGGAGAGACTATTCAGAGGCTTCCAGCCCCTTGCCCCCGGTAAAGCAGAATGGCCTCGCACCTCCTTCCCCTCCCCACCCTCTCATCGGATCAGGAAGGGTCCGACTTTCTAGGTGTTTTGCCTGGCGGGCCCTTTGGGAGCAATGAGTGGGGATCGTGACCCTCTGGAGGAATCCAGAGCTCCAGCCCGGCTCCAGAGGAAGACTCATCGTTTGGGGAGTCAATGCCTGGCCACCGAACAGACCACTTGTAAAGCAATAGCCAGAATTGTCAAGGGGGCTGAAGCAGGAGAGGGAAGAGGAGGCGATGGGAGATCTTGTTTCCTTGCTAAGCAGCAGGTGGTGATACCCGAAGCCCCTTCCCAGGCTACTTTCAAAGGCTCCCAGTTCTAGTGGTGCGTTTGTGGGCAGAGGGGTTGGCAGTGTCTGATCGTACTAAACCTCCTAACCCGGCTCCCCCCCCCACATTCCCCCATTTCCTCAGTGGCACCTCTCCCCACCCCGCACACTTCTCCCTGCCTTTTCCGTCCCGCCAGCCTCCACATTGAGTAGTTCATCAAATCCCATTGCTATTTCCTTCCGGTGTCTCTCTCAGGTCTTATCTCACACCTGGACTACTGCATTAGCCTTCTGACCGATTCCCCAGCCCACACCCCCTGCTCAGAAAACCTCAGCTTCCTCATTTCCAGGAGGATCAAGCCCAGACTCCTTATTTTGACATGTTCGTCCTTACAGCACCTGGCCTTGTTTTGGTGGGCTCAGTAGATTTGTAGGTTGGGTCTGCCCACTCCATCCAAGCTGTCCACTCAGCATCCCCTGAGCAAGCTTCCTCGGTTTCCCCTCAGGGGCTCTGTCCACTTTTTCCTCCTTACCTGAGATGCCCTGACTCATTCTGCCTTTTTAGCCCTGCCTCTCCTTAAGACCTGCTAGGTTCCTCCTCCTCCCCTCTCCTCCCTCTCTTCCTTCTCCCTGCCTACCTGTTCCTCTTCTATGAAGACTTTCCTGACCACCCTGGCCTGGGATCTCTTTCTCCTTGAATCTCCTTTATTGGGACCTGTCCATCCTGTGCATCACCGTTGGCTTCCAGGGGAGGGAGGCAGGAAAGGGGGTGACGGTGTTGGAAATTCTTCTGAGAGCACAGATGAATTTGGATGACGCAGGACTGTTTCTGCCCCTGTGGGTAGGCTTTATACAAATGGGGTGAGATGCGACGGGAGTTCCCTCTTACACAGGCTGACACAGGAGAGAAGATCCCTTGCTTTACTGGAGTGCAAAATCTGCCCCTTTTCCCATACGCTCCTCATCTTATTCCAGAAATAGGGTGTTGAAAGGGAGAAGGCTCTGGGAGCTTTCCTAATCCTGAGTGTGCACTATGTACAAAAATGAGAGCCCAGCAGCCCGTCAGCCTCAGAAAGCTTGGCCCAGAGGGAACCTGAGGTCTAGGCAAGTCCAGCTCTCTCATTTTGCGGATGAGGAAACTGAGTCTCAGAGGCGGGATGGGAACTGAACCAGGCCTTTGACTCCAACTCAAGTGCTCCTGTTGGAAGGGGCCCAGACCTTCCAGAGACAACCCTGATCCTGCCCTCTGGCATCCCTGAGTGGCATCAGACAACCCTGGTGACCTTCCATTCCAGCCAGTGATACAGGACCTTCGTGAGGGCCCTGCTGGGGGTTCTGACTCCTCTCCTGGCCTTGGCTTTCCCAGGATAGGGACAGACAGAGTGGCAAATCTGCAACCACGCAAGCTGCCACAGCTCCTGGTGAGGAGGTGCCCTCATCATACTTACTAATTCCAAGAATAGGGGTTGAGGCAGGGTGGGGCTTAGGCGGGGAGGTTACTTCATCCCCAGCCAGTCCTTCATGTCTAGGAGGAGAGGGGGATGGGAGGGAGAGGCGGAAAAGGGTGAGCTGGCAACGAGGTGGGGGCACCGCCTCTCCCAGATGCTCCCCGCGTTCTCAGAGAGTTCAGGGGCTCCCAGGGACCCCCAGAGAGGGCTCGTACAATGCTAGGTTAGGGGTGGGAAGGTGAGAGAGGGGGCAATAAAGGGAGAGAGGTATAGGGAACGTGAAGACTTGATCCCTAGTTAAACAAACACACAGCCTTGCCAAATGATGTCAGCATGGCTGAAAAAAGTCGAGGGCTCTATTGCCATAGGTGTGTATTACCGGGTCTGGCCTCCCATCAAACGGTGTCAGCCCCTCCACTGCTTCCCATCCCCCACCGGATCAGGGATAAATAGCAGGTGCCATGTGACGATATTGAGGAACAAAAGGGTGCCCCTGCCCCTCCCCCACTGTGGAGGTAAGGAGGGCGGGTCCTGAGTGGCTGGAGAGACCTAGAGGGGGGCCCGTGAGGCTTAGGGGAAGTAGAAGGTGAGAAGGGAAGAGGAGAGGTGGGTGTATGGACAATTCCCCAGGCTTGGCGGGGGAATGGGGTCACATCTGGGGCAAGGGGGATCTGGAAGTCTTGCAGAGCTAAGGAGCTGGGGGTGGGAACAAAGGGGAAATGGACTCTGTGGGGAGGCACAGACCAGAGCAGACCCCCCTCTTGGGCTTCATCAAAATCTTAATTCCCACACAGTGAACTCATTCAATAGAAAGCCCACTGGAATCTCCTCCAAGTCATATTTCTGACTAGGTCTGTCACATTGCCCATGAGAATACAGTGGGCAGAGATGGGCTTGGGCACAGTGCCCAAGTTAATGCATAGAAAGTCTTGGAATGGTGCCTGGCCACAGTACGTGAGCAGCAAATTCAGACTGTTATTATTACTCCAATTATTCTGGAGGGGTCTCTTCCTTGTTCCTCTGCAACCTCAGGCAAGTCACTCTGACTTTCTTGGCCTTTCTTTTCCCATCTGCTTCTACATGCCGCCCACCCTGCCTTCCCCATGCCCTTGTTCCTTCAAAATTTCCCAGGACTGGGAAAAAAAATCTTTGTAGAAGAGGCAGGACATCTGGGGAGCAGGGAGACGAGGAACCCGTCTGTGGGGTTTCAGTAGGTCTGGAGGTGATCCTGTCATTGTGGCCCAGGTTGGCTTCCTCCTCAGCCTTGCCAGGTGAGTGTGTGTGTGTGTGTGTGTATGTGTGTGTGTGTGATGGGGGGTGTTCTTTGATGTGCACATGTGCCAGGCACGGGAGCAACCCCAGCTCGGCCAATGCAGCTCAGGCTTCTTATCACGGGTCCCTACCTGGGCGATCGCTGTGTTCTGGGCAGAGGAAAGGTCACTTTCAGGTTTCCCCTTTGCTCTAGCTGCTGGTTCCTCCCCGCCTCATCCAGGGTGGGAACCAGAGGGAAAGGGCCGCCTCTGAGTGACAGCGTGGGTGGGATGAGAACTGCAGATAGAAGAGGAGAGCTGGGGTCTCAGCTGGTGACCACATCCCTGGCAGGAAGGAGTGAGGGTATAGAGGCCTGTGAGTTTCCAAGGCATTTTATCACTACTCCTTTTATTTCTACTGTCCCCGTGTTTCTTGGGAAAAGTTCCCACCCCCTCTTCACCCCAGCCTAATTCAGTAATGTGAAGGGGAGCACAAGATGTCCCTGCGCTGCCTTCCTGCTCTCTGGCTGTTCTAGGGACTGGTATCCCCTGTAGGGGAGAGAGAGTCACTGCTACCTGCCCAAATCCCCACTCATTATCTCTAAGCCTGCTCACCCCTTCCTCTCTGCTTTCCCTGCTGGGGATGGTTGCTGGGCTGAGGAAATAAGCTCCAGCAGAAAGGCATTTTCCAGCAGTGAGACCTGACCAAGGTCATGGGTCCCCGAAATGGACATTTAAGGTTAGATTCCTAGAGGTCTGTAAGGAGACTAGGGTGAGTCTCACTTGGAAGTAGGCCAGTGTACAAGGACCCCAGTAATGGGCCCGCTGCTCTGGTTCAAGGAATGAAGAGCTTGCTCAGCGCTGAGCTGGCCCCTCATTCCCTCAGGGAGCTCATTGGGATCAGATTTGGGTTGTTTGATTCAGTTCAGCACACGCTCACTAAGTGCCTGGTATGTGCCCATCCCTGGGAAGACTCTGGACATCAAGAGATAAAAAAAAGAGTCTGCCTCTACCCCCAGGCTTTATATAGTTGAGCATTCCGGACAGTCGACCAGGCTCTGGGAGGTGCCCGGGAAGCCCATCCTGGTGGTGAAGGAGCCATGTGTGCTGGTCTTGGTGCTGCCCAAGGAGGGTCCTGCCGGGTTCTGAATGCCAGGGCCAAGGGAGGACTGGGGAGGGCCGTGGGGCTCTGGGAGAGGGGTGTCCATGTGAGTGAAGCCATTGGGGGGATAGCCCCCCTCTCGGTCTGCCTGACTTGGGGTGCTGTGCCACTCTGAGGGGCACGGCCTTAAAGCTGGTCTTCCTCCCGGTGCTCAGACCCACTGGAGTCAAGTGTCATGGCGGCGGGGGGTGGCGGTGGTGGTGGTGGGTTGTGCTAGAATGATAGAAGATTTGCTTGGCCTAGCCTGGGGAGCCCGTGGGCTGATTTTGAGGAGTGGGGGCACTGCCTGAGGGTGATTTGGGGCCCCTCAGAGCTGCAGGCTGAGGAGTTAGGAGGCTGGGAGCCAGTGGAGCTGGTCCCACCCCTCCTGAGTTGAAGCATGTACCTGGGAGTCGGGTCCCTGGGTCCTGCTCCTGCCTTCCTGATGGAGCCAGTCCCTTGCTCACCCTCCCCTAATCCTCGCTTTCCCCTCCTTCCACCTCCTCCAACCTCTCAGGACTCATGGAGACACTGGGGACACACGCAGCCCATGCAGGGGCCTCGAGCTGGTGGAGAAGCGAACGAATGCAAGAGGACGTCTGCGGGGGCAGAAGGAGGGGGTAGACAGCCACACAGAGCAGGCCGGTGAGCCAAGCATTAAGAGCTTTTGGCTTCCAAGACTTGAAAAGAAAGGGAGAGGTGCAGCCAGCAGCTTCAAAGGCTGGCGCCCCGAGGAAGTTCCAATATTTTTGTTGTTTCCTCTGCAAAGGAAAGAAGCCCTTGCAAAGGAGCTGGCTGTTTCTCCTCACCCCATTTGGGGGTCCGGCAGACCTCCTCCACCGGACCTTCCATCCCACAAGCTCCCTTTGGCCCCCTGCCCTGCAGCTGAGGTCCTGACATGGGAGTGAGGACCCAATGGGCTTCTCCGAGGTGAAGGGCTGGGGGCTGCTCTCAGACCCAGGGGGCCCAGAGCCTCCTTCCCACTTGTGCCCAGGTTGGCAAACAGCCACCGCCATGATCGGCTGGTTCCTGTCATCCCTCCCCTCACTGCCCCCGGTGCCCGCCCTCTTCCAGGGATGACCCCCAGCCCAGGGGGTGGGCTGGGTGGGGCTTACCAGTGGGTGAGCAGAGCCGGCTGGGCAGGGCTGCAGGTGTGTCTGGGGAGCGGGCAGCCGAAAGGTGTTCCAGAGGTGTGCGAAAGGGCTCTGCTCAAATAATCCAGGGAGGCGTTTATAAATAACTTTACCTCAGGGCCACAGGGTGAGCCCCGGCTTCCGATTGGCTCAGAGGGGAAGTGGTTTTGAACACTACACCATAGCTAAGCCTGAGGAGATAGGAAAAGGAGATAAGGGAAGAAAGGTCCCAAATGAACAGCCCTTTTTTTGTTTTACCTGAGGAGCAGGGCTGTTTGATGGGAGCTTGGCACTTCCTAAATCCACCCTGAAGACAATAGGTCACATTCAGCGGGGCCCCCGGCCTCACAGGCTCCCCCAAGGCGGCCAGCCGAGGCTGAGCAGGGGACAAGGCAGACCCCTCTCCGAGCTTGCGTCCTGCTGCTTATGGGGCTGGGGTCAAGCCAAATAGCTTCTTGGACAATGGGACCCATTGAGGCCACCAGGGAGGTGGGGTCCTGGGGCTGCTTGCTTTGAACGTTGGAGAGAGGGGGGTGTTGAAGGGGGACAGTAGACCTCTGAACACCCCTGAGGAAGGCCACAAGCCATGTTTTGGAAGGCCTTGAGGGTCCTTGAGAGGTTTGGGGCAGTGGTGGAGACCTGGTTCCCAGCTCTGTCCTCAGCCTTAGGTCACTTGTAAGCTCTGTGCCTTGATCTATCCAGCAGTGCAATGGGGAAAGCATTCCTTGCCCTCCTAACTTCCCAGGTAGGGTGCAAGGGGTGCACGGGGGTTTGGGATATGGTAAAGGCGCTCAAGAAACTGGACTTACAACAGTTGTATGTAAGGCGACCCGAAGGCCAGCAAATCTCTAATTCGTAGGCCTCTGTCACGTCCAGGAATGAATGTCCACCTCGGTTGTGGTTCTGCCCAGGCTGCTGCCTGCCTTCTGGGTTAGAGCTGCCCACCCACCCTGTGCTCACTGAGCACTGTGGGAGAACCTCAGAAAGGGCAGACTGCTGGGTTGGGGGAGTTTCTTGACATATTTCCTGAGAAGGGGAGTCCCCAGCTGGTGCCAGGAGCCCCTTCTTTCACGCATCTGGGGCTGCACTGCCTTAGACTGAATTGTCCTCCCACCTCTCCAGAAGACAACAGAGGCTCTGAGGTGGGCTGGAATCAGGACAGGGGGCTTCAGTAAAGCACCCTGGAAGTTAAGGAGAAAGTCCCGCTGAGAAATGAGCTAGCTTCAGCACATTATAGGGACTCAATAAATATTTGTTGAATGAATAAAAGAATGAATTGTCTGCAAGCCCAGCCCAAGGGAGAGTCTGTAGATGCATTGCTTGTGGGGACTAAGGAAACACCCAAGGTCACTCAGAGTTGTCAGGGTGTACCTAGGGGCCTGAACATGACTGAAGAAAGCTGGAAGGCAAGCCACCCAAGCGTGTCCTGCCACCTGCTGAGGGCAGGTGGACATTTCCTCCAGCAGCCCTTCCCCAGGCCCCTGCACTGGCTTAGCTGCCATGTGCCCATGGCTCCCTCTGCTTCACCATGGTAATAGTACACTGATCACAATGGATGGAAGTTATGCATTCAATTGTCAGTCTTTCTCCAAAGACTGTGAACTCCATGAGGAGGGCAGGGAAGCGCCTGTTTCGTTCACTTCCGTATGCTTACCACATAGCCGAGTGCCTGGCACTTAGTAGAAGCTCAATATAGATTCGTGGAATGGGTGAATGACTGTGTGATGGAATCTTCAAACAAAGTAGAACCAGAGGGCCAGAATTTGCCCATTCATCTCCAGCACTGTCCAGTGGCATGGGTAGCGTGACCTGTTCTAGACTATGAGTGGACAAGTTATCAGATTCCCCCTATAGCCAGGTGACAGTGGCCACCAAGATCAAACAACTAAGATCCCTTGCTTGGATACCATGCCTGCCAGGGAAACCTTTTGGCTGTACTTTGGTTCCTTCAGTGCAGAGAATGCACTGCCCGATTACTGGAGCATCTGGGGATGCCTGCAGGTACATTTCTCTCCTTTAAATGACCCATGAACATTCTGGTCTACTGATTGGTCTAATGTGAGTTTTGTTCATGTGAATCAGTCTCCCCTGAGTCTGATTGAATTTTGATAATGACACTGGGTTTTCACACAGGTTATCTGGTTTAATTCTCATAGCAACCATGCGATGTAGGCATGTTACTCTCATTTTTCAGAGGAGGAAACAGGTTGACTAAAGTGAAATAACTCACCCAAGGTCACAAGGACCTGGATGGAAGAGGCAGGAATCTAATTTGGATATTATGGCTTCAAATCCTATGCTTAGTCCATATTATCACTTTAATCTTTGAACGTACAAAGCGAAGGATGGCATCCACCTTATAAAACTCCACCTTTTAGACACTTTCAGCCTCCCCATCAGGTATATCTCCCAAGGTAACTTGGATGAAGATGGCAGAGGCCTCCAGAATATGTTCTGGGGCTGGGAACTTGTTCACTCTCTTCCCTAATCCTTCTCCAACTGTCTCAGCAAAGTTCTGGGCAGGTAGATCTTGTATGATAGAGACAGAAAGCATAGATGAGCCACGAGGGTTCTCTGAAGTCACCAAGGGAGATGGATGGGCAGGGGCCTCAGAGTCTGGGGACAGTCATGGGAGGGAAGCCCAGGAAGGAGGAAGCCAGACCAGAGGCTGGAGAAGCAGAGGACAGGAGGGAGAGAGGCTGATGACTCAAAAGGGTATCTTAGGGGTATCTTGGATAGAATTAAACTATGGGACACAGTTAGGGCTGGTGGAGGGAAAACAAAGCTATGGAGAGATAGACAGACAGACGGCAGAAATGACAGCACAGAGAAGAAGAGGCAGACTCAGAAACCAAGAGCAAGGGGCAAAGAGCACATCAACATCCTAGCAGCTCACAGTCTTGGTTTTTGTGAAACCATTGCCTGTTTTTCATGGTGAAGGCATTTAAGCATCAACCCTATACCTTTCTCTGGAGCGTATAGATTCTCCTTTGGTAACAACCTACTCCAGCCTCACCCCTAGAGTTGAAAACTGTATTTGTTCATCCATTCATTCATTCACTTAAAAACCACTATCCAGTGCCAGGATGCTGCCCTGGCGATACTGAGATCAATAAGGCCCAACCCCTGCCCTGAGAAGAGCCCACTCTGGGGGGAAGACAGGGAGGTGAAGAGACCATTGTCACATGGGAACACAGAGTGCCATGGCCATGCAGAGGAGAGGCTGAGGAGATGGGGTGGCGTTGGGAAAGGCTTTCCCCAGGAGGGGACACAGAAGGGCCTATCACGTCCAGAGCCTGAGACCTGAGTTCTAAACTCCACGTGGCCACTCCCAGCAGGAAGTGGGATAGGGACTGTTCTGGAAGCACTATTTTTATAGGGAGAGTCCCAGCTTGTCCCCAAGACTCTGACTCCCAACTCCATTCCAGGTTCTCTCTTTAAAGCCCATCCCTGAGTTCCCGTCTGACCAGAGCTCCAGCCCTATTCTTCAACACATCTTAGAGCGCGCGCGTGTACAAACACACATACACTCATACCAAACAGATTTTGGGGATTTACTGAGTTACGCAGATAAAGCCAAAGTATTCATAAAGTTCCCTCCTGACACATGTCACCTTTGAGCTGGTCCAGTTAAGGAACAGCTAGTTTACAGATTAGCAAACTGAGGCTAGACCCCAAGAAGGAGATGAATCCTGCCACATCTGGCCTTATTTGCACCTGCTGGCTTCTTGCACCTGTGCCCTGCATGGGGCCTGGGTCAAGTGTGTGGGCAGGATCATGTTTTGGGCAGAGCAGCCCAGTGGCTTAAGCAAACACCTCGAGGCTGGAGACAGAAAGATCTTCGGCACCTTGGCCTGCAGTGGCAGGATCTGACCTGGCCCTGTGGCTGCCAGTTTCCTGAGTGCATGGGATCTGGCAGGGCTGCAGAGATACCCAAGCAGAAGCCAGTTCTCACCTCTCTTCCCAGGGAGGCCAAGGGCTCAGTGCCCCAGCGAGACAGGGGAGGCAAAAGTGAGTGGCAGTGACGCCCACCTGCGTTCGGTCTTTTAACTCAGAGAACCTGAGCTCCTGCCATGTGCCTGGCACTGTGCTAGGTACTGGTGACCAAGACCCATGAAAGCCAGTCCTCGGGAGGCCAAGACTCTGAAAAGAGTAGGCAGAGGGAGGCTTCCCAGAGTACACACGGTCGCAGGGCTGGGGGACAGCATTTTGGAAGGAACCTAAGGGTGGGCTCTGAAGGGTGGAGGGTAAGGACAGGACCTGTCTGGAGAAAGTCAGACCAGAGCTGGCCAAGACCCCCCAGCATCTGAGGCCAGAGGAACGGGAGTGTCGCTGAACCATAGAACTGGGAGAAGAAGAATGGGTCTAAGGATTCTGAGTCACCTCCCTCATTTTACAGATGAGAGACCTGAGGCCCCAGAGACGGGAGGGACCTGCCTAAGGTCATCCAGAGAGGAAATGTCAGAGCCAAGGCAGGACTCGACCCAGGACCCCAGCCTAGCTCTCCAGCCTGGCCCTGAAGCCCGAACCAAGCTCTCTCTCCACAAAGGGGGTAGGAGATTACTTGGTGACTCCTCCCCCCTTCCTTCTCAGTATTGCTTGGTCACTCTCCAGAGATGCTGGATATCCCGAGTGCTGGCTGCAGAGGGACTGCCCTGCTCGTCGGGCACCAGCCACTTTGTTAAGGGAGAGGTTTGGGGGAAACAGGTCTACAGTGTCGGGCCAGGGAGCCCAGGGGATGCGGCTCCCAGGTGCACTGGTCCTGCAGCCTCCGCACGGAGATGATTCTGCTCAGAACCAGAAATTGGTGGACTGGGTGAAGGTGTTCAAGGCACTTCACGCTGCCCCGGGAATGCTGCAAACGAGGCTGGAGGTAAGGAGGGGGTGAGTTCCAGGCGATTCATGTTGACTGCAATTCTGGCTTCGGGCCCGTAAGCCAAGCCCATATTAACCTGGTGTAGGGGCTGCCTCCAAGGGTGGGGTATAGAGGAACTAAACCCCCAATTCTAGGAGAACTGAGATAGCTGGAGAAACATGGAATTGACAATCTTGGTTCCAGGGCTTTGCCCTAGCTCCAGGGTCTAGCTTGGGCAGCAAGAGAATTTGGTCAGAAGATGGAGTTCTGTTGACCTTGGAAAGTTATCGATAAAAATGATGCCTCCCCGTCTCCCCTTTCCTATCCCACATTCTCCAGGAGAGTAAAACTGGAAGGTATCTGTCACTCACCAGCCAGTCCAGTCCTCCCAAATCTTCCTTCCCGTCACCCCTGACCACACAGGCCTCTCTTCTCTAAGTGCTGACAGCTGTGCTCCCTGAACCCCAACCAGCCAAAGGTGAGGTGTTCTATGTCTTCTAGGTGTTGTCTCCCTAACAGCTCTTTTAAGTCAGTGACTGTGTCACATGTACTTGCGAAGCATCAGGACATAGTGGGAAGAACAAAGACTTTAGGCTGAGATCCTGACTCTGGGTTTGCTGGTCATGTGACCTCGGGCAAAGTATTAACCTCTCTGAGGCTCAGTTTGTTCACCTGTAAAAGGGGACACATGGCAGAAAGGAAGTGCTTTTGTAAGGCAAGTTCCTT
Source organism: Phocoena sinus (assembly GCF_008692025.1). Classification (NCBI taxonomy): domain Eukaryota; kingdom Metazoa; phylum Chordata; class Mammalia; order Artiodactyla; family Phocoenidae; genus Phocoena; species Phocoena sinus. The sequence continues at coordinate 151,707,774 of NC_045763.1, read as the reverse complement.
TCCTTCAGGCATGACCGCCTGGCTGTTTGCCCATCTCCATCATCTCTCCACTACCCACTGCTCTCAGCCCTTTGGCCACACCCCAGCCAGGTGACAACCTTTATCACCTTTGCACCATGAATGACCCTTGCTCCCTTGTCTCAAGAGCCAGGAGTGTTGAGCTCCTACTCGCAGGCCTTGCTCTCCCAGTCTCCCAGGGATGCAGCCAAGTGGCAGAATAGGTTTGAGAAGGCTCTTCTCCCAGGTTGCTGTAACAGAGCAAAACCGTCCGGACATTATCTGTACCTGGGCCTTGGAGCTCCCACCCCTATGCCCCTCCTGCCTCTGGGAGGTGCCAAGTGGAGAGTGTGTGAGTGAGAATGTGGGTGTGTGTGTCTGTCTGTGATGTGGGTGTATGTGTCCGTGATGTGGGTGCTGAACAAGAACAGGGATGCTTTCCTGAAAGGGAGTGGGACTCGGGGCATGTACACACCCTTGCTTTTGCTCCCTCCTCATCCCACACGTTCCCCAATGACCCTCTGCCTGTGGTGCTTTGCCTCGCCCTGCTGTAGCTGAGGGAGGGTGGGCTGGAGTGAGTCCCCTCACCCTCTGGGTCCCGGAGCCCTCCTGCCTAAGGAATAAACCAGACTCTCTAGGGCTGAACTGCACTAGGTGTGGGCAGCCCTTGCAAGAACAGAGTCTTGCAGCTGGGACTCCCCTCAGTTCATGTTGGAGAGAAGGGATGGTGGAGGGGAAGGTGTCTACCCTGAGTTTTTCCCCAGGGGCTGTGTTTGGAGGACAAGTCCAGAAAATTATCCCCAAAGTAAGCCTCTTTTGCTGTGATTTTTTTCAACCCTCCAAGGTCAGGGCACCCAGCACCCTGATTCCTCCCTCTCCGTCCCCAGAACCACTCACAACAGGCTCAGGCAGAGGTAGGAGCATGGTCAGGGGTAGGTTTTCAGCCCTAAAGAAAGGGCTTGTCCATTCTGGGTGGGGGATTGGGACCAAGTCAGGGCTTCAGCCTGGGACACATTCGGGGTTTCTCAGCCTGGTCAGTCCTGACCAGCCTGAACCCCATTCTTCCTCTGGGAGTCAGGGGGGTGTGGAGACGTTCATGGAGTTCCCTGGGAATGTGGCCCCAGTGTGACGGTGCAGGAGGGGACCAGGGGCCAGCCCGCTGGGACCTCAGCTGGGGGCACTTCTCTGGGTCTCCCAGCTTAACAGGCAGAGGTGGGTATGACGGAGGGTGGCTGAGTGGCTCTGGGGTCCAAGGCTCAAGAAGAACGCATTGTAGCCCTGGAGTGCAGGGAACAGGCCACAGCGTGAACGGGTTCTGTGGAGTCCTCAGGACAACTCAGTTGGCTGGGGCTAGTTCCTGTCAGCCCTCCAGGGCTGCGCTCCGGCCTGGGCTGCTCACAGAGCCTCATTGTTCTCCGGGAGCCTCTTGAGCATTTAGCTTGTTTTGTCCTGCTGGTACATTCGTTGGCTGTGATTCCCACTGAAGACATCTTCAGGGGCAGGGAGGGCACCAGGCTTGCGGGCAGGACCTGGACTGCTCCACTGAGAAGGGAGCTCAGAGCAGTGGGGCCTCGTCGGCCTTCGATGTGACCCTTGGGGCTGTTTGCCAAGAGCAGCAGCAAGTCCGCCTGGATGTTCTGACGCCACTGCTGGCCCTGGCAAGGAGGCTGAGAGCAGACTCTGCCACCAGAGTGGCCTGGGATTGGCTCTGGCTCCCTAGGAATAAGCGGTGTGATTATGGGCAAGTTACGGAACCTCTCTGAGCTCTCAGTTTCCTCATCTTCAGAATGCGAGGAATAACAGCATCTACCTCAGAGTGATATCGGGAAGATTAAACAAGGTAACGCACGAAGTGCACTTAGCACAGGGTCTGGCAATTTCCAGAGGGCCCCCCCCACCTTGTCCTTTCTCTTGTACGCTGTCCCCATCCAGCTTGAAATGTTCTCTCTTCCCTTCTCAGTTCTCCAGGTCTTTCGGCTCAGACCACATCTCCTCCGTGAAGCCAGCCCTGTCTGCTCTGATTGCACTCACACTCCTGTAGTTCTCTCAGGTGATAACCGCAACTAGACACTCGACCACTTGACCAGGTGCTCTTAGGGATTTGGCTCTAATGGCTCACAAGAGGCTACCTTCCTGGAGCGTAGGATTTGGGTGTTTTGCTTCTCTTGTGTCCTTCACAGACCAAAATCTACTAAGCCTATTAAAATGAGCGTTTACCTATTGACTGAGAGCCCATCCTGGGTCCTGCCCCGGGCACTTAGAGAAGAACCATCATTTATTGTGGTTTCAGCCTTGCCCTGTGAAGGTCCAAGGGTTCCAAAGAGGTGCTTCACTTGCAGCCACACCCACCAGCTGGTGAGCCCATAATATTGTGACTTACCCACATTTTGCCTGCTTGAACCCCCTCCCTCTGACTCAGGGCCTGAATCCCCTCCTGGGCTGCAGTTTCCTGCGGGTAGGCTTGGGAGTCTCCGGGGGATCTCTGGGTGGCTTTTTCTGCTCCAAACTCATCCCTGCTGTCTGTTGCCCCCTCACCATGGAGAGATGGCTCCTCCGGGGAGTTCTGCTCTGCGGCTTCCCGGAGCTCCTGCCTTCGAGGCTCCAATGTCTCAGTGCACGCTGTGTCTGGCAGCCACTCCATGGGTCCCACAGGAGCATGGGTGGTGGCTTCTCTCCAGTCTGTGTCACATTGTGTTGGCCCAACCCCGGTGATGCCGTGGTGCAGACTGTTAGCCCTCTACCATCAGAGTCAGCATTACTGTGAGGCACACAGCAGGAATCTGGACTCTATTTCCCAGCCTCCCTCACCACGTGACTGAGCCCTCACAGACGCAGCCTAGAATGAGGTGAGCGCCTTCCAGGTCTGGGCCTTAAGGTGCTGGGCGTGTCTTCTCCACGCTCTTTCCTCCACCAGCCATACTGGTGACCTAGCACCTACCACGCATGATGATAAAGGCCTGGCAAGTGGGGAAGGAACAGACGGAAGGGATCTGAGCTCAGGTATGACCTCGTGAAGCTGAGGGCTCCAGTAGCCTGCTCACCTTGAGACTGCTGTAGGAGAGAAGAACTCCTATATTCTGCCATCCACTGTGCTGGGGTTCTCTCTCCATTGCATGGCAGTTTGGTCTTTAACATACACATAGGCCCCGAGTGTGATGAGAACACAGCCCCTTCAGCCTCTGCTTGGAGTCCCGCACCCTGTCTGTGTAAGGGCTGGATTGATCCCCAGGGCTTGTCTCAGAAGAGAGGATGTAGAGGCCCATTTCCTGGGTTCTCCTTCTCTGCCCCAGAGACTTGACCAAAGGAACTCTTCCTCTCCTGTAAATAGAGGACTGGAGGGCCTCTGATTCACCAGCTCATCAGACACACCCAGTCTCTGGATCCCAGTTTGGGGCAGCTGGGACTCCCAGCCCTGTGTTTCACCGACAGCAGAATCTTTTTTTCCCTCTCCCTTTCTCTCTTTTTTGAAAAAAAAAAGTATTGAATTATAGTTGATTTACAATGCTGTGTTAATTTCTGCTATACAGCAAAGTGATTCAGTTATATATATATATATATATTCTTTTTTATTTTCTTTTCCATTATGGTTTATCATAGGATATTGAATATAGTTCCCTGTGCTGTACAGTAGGACCTTGTTGTTTACCAATCCTATCTATAATAGTTTGCATTTGCTAATCCTAAACTCCCAATCCTTCCTTCCCCACCCCACCTCCCCCTTGGCAACCATATGTCGGTTCTCTATGTCTCCAACAGCAGAATCTTTATAATTGATATCCCCAGTTAAGGAGAGCCTCCTTGGACGAGGGCTCAGCCCTCCTGCTTGCCTCACCTCTGTCTCCTGCTTAGAATGAGAAGATAGGGGAAGGGTTGGGAGTCTTTAGGGTCGAGAAAGAACCCTGTGGGTTGGTAGCTTCTAGTCTTGTAGTCTCCCTGGGACTAGCAAGTAGGTGAGAAATGGAGTTGTGTTACTAACTGAGATTAGGAAGAAATGGTGCTCGGGACTTCCCTGGTGGTGCAGTGGTTAAGAACCCGCCTGCCAATGCAGGGGACACGGGTTTGAGCCCTGGTCCAGGAAGATCCCTCATGCCACGGAGCCACTAAGCCCATGAGCCACAACTACTGAGCCTGCACTCTAGAGCCCGCCAGCCACAACTACTGAGCCCATGTGCCACAACTACTGAAGCCCACACGCCTAAAGCCTGTGCTCCGCCACAAGAGAAGCCACGGCAATGAGAAGCTCACAAACTGCAATGAAGAGTACCCCCCGTGTGTGGCACGCAAAGGTAACACATAATGGAGTTCAAATTCAAATCCAAGCAGTCTGTCTTAGAAGTCAGTCCTCTAACTACTTCATAATATTAATTTGCTAATTATATTAGACTACAACATTCACAAGCAAGATAGGTATACACAAATGCCATATTTTGCTTGTTTTCCTTATACTGTAAAATTATTACCATATGAATAATCAGCACCACCCTTTCTAATTTTCCTTCTAGTTTCCTCTAATTTTCTTTCTAATTTGCTCCAAATGAAACAAATGACAAATCAACTTATTTACAAAACAGAAACAGACTCACAGACATAGAAAACAAACTTATGGTTAGCAAAGGGGGAAGGGGAGGGGGAGGGATAAATTAGGAGTATGGGATTAATAGATACACACTGTATAGCACAGGGAACGATGTTCAGTGTCTTGTAATAACCTACGATGGAAAAGAATCTGAAGCTGCACACCTGAAACACAATATTGTAAATCAGCTATAGTTAAATATAAAACAAAATAAAAAAATAAAGTGAGGTGCAGACATCAGTATCCATCTAGGCCAATACGTCAGTCAGCATCATATCATGAACAAGAGGTCAATATTTGTTGTAGTTATCTTTTTCTTTCGTGATAAGTTTTACACACAACGAAATGCACAAATCTCGTGTGCCAGAGATGAGTTCTGACAAACGCATGTACGTGTGCAACTCAAATCCGTATCAAGCTGAACATGGTGATGACTCCAGAGAGTTCCCTCAGGCCCCTTCCTAATAAGTACCCCCCCCAAACCAAAACCAAACAACTCTTCTGATTTCTTTCTACCATAGATTAGTTTGGCCTTTCTGTAACTTTATTCACATAAATGAAATCATGCAATAGGTACTCTTGGGAAGGCTTCTTTCCCTTAGCATAATGGGTCCTGCATTCTTTGTGAAACAGTCTGTTTTATATAAAGTCAGACTTTTTCCCTAACCACCAGAAAACAAGTCCCCAAATCTAATCTTCATTACCTGCAGGGACACCGTGTTTACAAAGGCATGATCAACATCTCAGCGCCCATTCTGTGTGTCCTTGAACGGCTAAAGGTGAATAGGGCTGCCTCCCACCCCCACCCCCTCCAGAGACCTGAGCGTGCGGTGGAGGGAGTGCAAGCTTTCTCAACCGCAGCCTCCTCCTGCGGCTGCCAAGGAGCTGCCCTTTCGGGCACATCCACCCCTTACATCTTCCCACCCCAGGCACTGAGGACTCTGCCTTCTTCTCGCCCTCCCCCTCCTCCCTAACCCACACCAGGAGGATCTGATAACCAGTCATTTACACTAGATAACTGATAGTCGGGTTACACTGTAACTGGACCGCCTTCCACCGAGGTGCTGCCTCTACCGGTATTGACTTGTTCCGACTTTTATCTCCGAATGGGGCCGACAGGCTCCCAGCCCTGTGCCTCTCCGACTTCCACCGAGGCTCCCTAAGGACAGGGAGTCCTGACCGCGTCCCCGCAGGGGCCGATGTGCTCAGTGGGCGCAGCGTCTTTAAATACATGCCATAGATTTTTAGTCATTCTTAGAATTAATCACGGGTACAGCACGGAAACTCTGATGGGATACAGACAATGCTGTGATGGGAGAAAGATGCGCGGCGGGGCGCGGGGGCGGATTGATCTGTCGGGTGTCGGTTCCCGTCCTTCCCTGAGGGGAGGTGTGTCACTATCCAGGGCTGACATGTAAAAAATAGTCATACTGAATAAAGGTTTAAACATACTGAGAGACCTAAAGGCAGCTGCCAGAAGACTCAAAATAACAAAAGTTAGGAAAGGGGGGAGGGGGGACCCGAACAGGTTCAGGAGAAGTGTCAGTGAAGCATTGTGTGTTTCCTCAAAAGCTCATGTGAATGAGGCATCCCACTACCCCCTGTGTTGAGGTTTGTTTGTAATATGCGCCCCCCCCACCCCGGCCCCCATCCCCGCCTAACACCCTGCAGAATCGCTGAGTAAACACAAGGCTCTGGGATCTGCCAGGTTTTCCCCTTGGCTTGGGTTCTCTGACTCCCCGACCCCTACCCCCAGGAGGCCCTGTGGTTGAGACTTGGGCAAAGGCGTTTCAGGCACTGGCGGGAAATGGGAAGTGGGATCCGAGGGACCCAGAAAACCACTCTAAGTCCATTCTCCTGGCCCTGAAGGGAAATTCAAGTTGGCCCTTTTATCAGGACGTTGGTTGTGGGAGAGTGTGCTAAGTGGGCTGGTCCCCTCTCTGCAAACCCCACTCCCATCCCCACCCCCTCCGCATCATAGCCTCTGCTTCTGGTGGGAGGGGGCTGAATGAGCTGTGGGAAATTTCTTTCCGAAACAAGTCCGGGTTCATCTCAGCATCAGGAGGTCACCAGGAAGGGACACAGAACTCCCTCCTCCCTCCAGTCCTTCCCTCTCAGACCTGGGCTCCCTTCCCCCTTCTGCCCTAACCCAGTGGTTCTTTCCCCCAGCCTCCACTCTCACTTTAACCACAGTTAGGTTTGTCCAACTTGGCTGTACTTTAGAACTACCTGGAGGGTTCAGAAAATAAATGTAC